>NC_073692.1:340385409-341791803 GCF_029784155.1 Uranotaenia lowii
AAAAATGACAAAAAATGACAAAAATGACAAAATGACAAAAATGACAAAAATGACAAAAATGACAAAAATGACAAAAATGACAAAATGACAAAAATGACAAAAATGACAAAAATGACAAAAATGACAAAAATGACAAAAATGACAAAAATGACAAAAATGACAAAAATGACAAAAATGACAAAAATGACAAAAATGACAAAATGACAAAAATGACAAAAATGACAAAAATGACAAAAATGACAAAAATGACAAAAATGACAAAAATGACAAAAATGACAAAAATGACAAAAATGACAAAAATGACAAAAATGACAAAAATGACAAAAATGACAAAAATGACAAAAATGACAAAAATGACAAAAATGACAAAAATGACAAAAATGACAAAAATGACAAAAATGACAAAAATGACAAAATGACAAAAATGACAAAAATGACAAAAATGACAAAAATGACAAAAATGACAAAAATGACAAAAATGACAAAAATGACAAAAATGACAAAAATGACAAAAATGACAAAAATGACAAAAATGACAAAAATGACAAAAATGGACAAAAATGACAAAATGACAAAATTGACAAAAATGACAAAAATGACAAAAATGACAAAAATGACAAAAATGACAAAAATGACAAAAATGACAAAAATGACAAAAATGACAAAAATGACAAAAATGACAAAAATGACAAAAATGACAAAAATGACAAAAATGACAAAAATGACAAAAATGACAAAAATGACAAAAATGACAAAAATGACAAAAATGACAAAAATGACAAAAATGACAAAAATGACAAAAATGACAAAAATGACAAAAATGACAAAATGACAAAAATGACAAAAATGACAAAAATGACAAAAATGACAAAAATGACAAAATGACAAAAATGACAAAAATGACAAAAATGACAAAAATGACAAAAATGACAAAAATGACAAAATGACAAAAATGACAAAAATGACAAAAATGACAAAAATGACAAAAATGACAAAAATGACAAAAATGACAAAAATGACAAAAATGACAAAATGACAAAAATGACAAAAATGACAAAAATGACAAAAATGACAAAAATGACAAAAATGACAAAATGACAAAAATGACAAAAATGACAAAAATGACAAAAATGACAAAAATGACAAAAATGACAAAAATGACAAAAATGACAAAAATGACAAAAATGACAAAAATGACAAAAATGACAAAAATGACAAAATGACAAAAATGACAAAAATGACAAAAATGACAAAAATGACAAAAATGACAAAAATGACAAAAATGACAAAAATGACAAAAATGACAAAAATGACAAAAATGACAAAAATGACAAAAATGACAAAAATGACAAAAATGACAAAATGACAAAAATGACAAAAATGACAAAAATGACAAAAATGACAAAAATGACAAAAATGACAAAAATGACAAAAATGACAAAAATGACAAAAATGACAAAAATGACAAAAATGACAAAAATGACAAAAATGACAAAAATGACAAAAATGACAAAAATGACAAAAATGACAAAATGACAAAAATGACAAAAATGACAAAAATGACAAAAATGACAAAAATGACAAAAATGACAAAAATGACAAAAATGACAAAAATGACAAAATGACAAAAATGACAAAAATGACAAAAATGACAAAAATGACAAAAATGACAAAAAATGACAAAAATGACAAAAATGACAAAAATGACAAAAATGACAAAAATGACAAAAATGACAAAAATGACAAAAATGACAAAAATGACAAAAATGACAAAAATGACAAAAATGACAAAAATGACAAAAATGACAAAAATGACAAAAATGACAAAAATGACAAAAATGACAAAAATGACAAAAATGACAAAATTGACAAAATGACAAAAATGACAAAAATGACAAAAATGACAAAAATGACAAAAATGACAAAAATGACAAAAATGACAAAAATGACAAAAATGACAAAAATGACAAAAATGACAAAAATGACAAAAATGACAAAAATGACAAAAATGACAAAAATGACAAAAATGACAAAAATGACAAAAATGACAAAAATGACAAAAATGACAAAAATGACAAAAATGACAAAAATGACAAAAATGACAAAAATGACAAAAATGACAAAAATGACAAAAATGACAAAAATGACAAAAATGACAAAAATGACAAAAATGACAAAAATGACAAAAATGACAAAAATGACAAAAATGACAAAAATGACAAAAATGACAAAAATGACAAAAATGACAAAAATGACAAAAATGACAGAAATGACAAAAATGACAAAAATAACAAAAATGACAAAAATGACAAAAATGACAAAAATGACAAAAATGACAAAAATGACAAAAATGACAAAAATGACAAAAATGACAAAAATGACAAAAATGACAAAAATGACAAAAATGACAAAAATGACAAAAATGACAAAAATGACAAAAATGACAAAAATGACAAAAATGACAAAAATGACAAAAATGACATATCATGTCACTTTTGTCAGTTTTGTCAATTTTGTCAATTTTTTCAATTTTGTCAATTTTGTCAATTTTGTCAATTTTGTCAATTTTGTCAATTTCGTCAATTTTGTCAATTTTGACAATTTTGTCAATTTTGTCAATTTTGTCAATTTTGTCAATTTTGACAATTTTGTCAATTTTGTCAATTTTGTCAATTTTGTCAATTTTGTCAATTTTGTTAATTTTGTCAATTTTGTCATTTATTTCAATTTTGCCAATTTTGTCAATTTTGTCAATTTTGTCAATTTTGTCAATTTTGACCCTATTGGAATTTCACGCAATTATTTTTTCAAAATCCTTGTTTTCTTCACTTCAGAGATTACCCAGAGCGAACGTTTTATTTTTTTAAACACATGGTTGGGCATCTTTATTAAATTGTATTCTTTCAGTCCAACCCATTCGCGATAAATCAGATCCTATAGAAATCGCTGGAAAATAATCAACATATATGTGGCGTTTTACAACATAGTTTCGAACACAGTTATCGTTTCGTAAATTGCTGTAATTCCAAAAACATAAATCGAGATTATACTTATTATAAAAAAAATCATAGAAATCATTCATAGATCATACAGGATTTTCTAGGATCCAGCCATTCGAAAACCCACAATTGGTTTCAAATTATCTAAAAATTATGGAATCATTTTTGATTCTTTATGGATTGAATACGTTCGAAATTCTTGAATCATAATTGAATGATTCAGAATATAGAATTGTATCATGTGTTTATAATTGTTTGTCTTTTGAGTAATTTACAGGCTGTAAGAAAGGCTACAATCCACTGTCAAGTGTGTTAAATTGCGTTTTTGGTATTTCAAAACAAATTTCTTTTTCAAATATAGGTATTTCAAAAAAAGGAAGCCCCATTCGTTTTTCTTTACTCTAATGAACTTTGCATTTGAAGTTCCCAACCAAAATTCAGCCAATTTCGTTAAATTCAGAACGTCCCTGCTGTACACCATGAACACTAATTACTGGTTGATAAACCGTAACCGCTCTCTGATTATCTCGTGTTACGACTTTCAGTAATTTCCACCTACCGGGAGCCTCTGCCAGGCTGGACGGACAATCTCAATGGACCCTCGGGGCTCTGCATGTGGACTGTTCGTGGCTGGATTCGGACCATCTGGGGTAACGCTTCGAAAAAGGCAAATCTGGTCCCAGTGGATTATTGCGTCAATGCCATGCTGGTGGCGGCCTTCGACGTCATGAACCGAACTCGACGAATTCAATCAATTCCTCCTGAAATGACGACGACGACGACGACGACGATGGACGCTGCTGATAAGCGGGATAATTGGAAGGAAGATAATTTCGAAGGCTGTCAACTGCCGGGAAAATTCCTGCGCCAGGAGCTGCCAACCTACAACTACATGTACCCGGAAAATAATCTGACCTGGGGCAAGTATATGCAGATGGTGTCTCTCGGCTTCGACAATCGGCTTCATCAGATTGTGTGGTGAGTATAGAGCTTTGGGCAGCTGAAATCTTTTGACCCTGCTAGCATTCCGGTGCTATTTTTGGAACCTTAAATTGAAATTTAACCTTTCATCGAAGATAAATGTCAGGGCTAAATTTATAAGAGAAGGGATGGCAATTGCCTTGGGTAGCTAAATGTAAACTATGATCATTGATAAGAATTTGCATTTTTTCACTTCAAATGACTTCGTTTACTGTGGTCCAAAAATAGGACTTATGTTTGCGTGATGCCATTTTCCTTGGCCAGCTTGAAGGCCTCAGCCAAGTTTATATGGAAATTTCACATCATTTGTCTCAGCTAAACTGCAAAATACACTTTGTTTTCTCTAATGGACCCTTATGGACGTGCTTCGAATGCTTTAAATTATGGTTTAAAAAATTTAACACATATTCTTTAGAAATTGAAGATGATACTAGTTACGATAAAAAATTTAAAAAGCGTAAATTAACATTTATAAAGAGTAAATTATTCTACTGAATCGAATAAAGATTCCCTTTTCTTCGATTGATTTGATTCAGTAAATAAACACCTATACGCTTTGGTGATAAAATCTATAATACAATAACGTGCAAAATACTAAAATCCCTCCTAATATACTCAATTGAGATACGAAATCAAGATTTTTCTAAACATTTCTCCAGGTTGAAGAAAATTGAAACGTTGTTACACCCATAGAGGAGGTTGCCAAAATCTAATTACTATTAAACGAATCGCTGTGCCGAAAATGCGCTGAAAAGTGTACTGTATCAAAGATGATATGATTGAAAAAGTACGATTGGCATAAAGACTCGAGCTCCCAAGCATCGATGATTCGAAAATTTAATTTGATCTCATCGAACAAAGTTTGAGGTTTTTTTTTTAAATGTCAAAACTAGAAATGATATTGAAACTTTTTTAACATTATTTCTTTTTCAACTTTTTTTGATATTCTTTGATACAACTTCAATCTGCGAATCTATAATTTAACAAGCGAGAAAATATTGATAAACTGTGATTTCTTATTTTGTATAACAGGAAGTTAGAAAATAAAAGACTAACGAGCTCATTACGGAATCTCTTGTTATAAATGTCATTTTATAAATGATAACTATACACTTGTTGTTGACTAGAAGGAAATGTTAAGAAATTTTTCAACTATCCATTTTTCCTGAGCTACTTCATATCAGTGCAAGGTAATCACATCGAAATTTTGATGATTCTCAACTTGCAACTATACGTTCGGAAAATGAATATTTAAGATAAGTATTTGATTAGAATTGCTGTGAACTCAATAACGATTTTTAAACACTGATATTTATTAAATTATTCTGTTATATTTTTCTTCTTTTCGGGTGTAATTTTTTCGGCTATCAGTCTAATTAAATATCAAAGACGACTATTTATTTCTGATCCAACGTTTCGATCCTTATAGGATCATGATCAGGGACTGTAATTTTATTACATGTTAACAAAGTTTTATAAATCAGTTCACTAATTATAAAATTGCTTACCGAGAATATGTCTACTCTTTGTTTTGGATTGATTTGGTTGATCAGATAAAGCTGACTAATATATCTATTTATTTCAATATTTTTTCAAATAAATTTGGTACTGTTGGACTAAATTATGTGTGTGAACTTACTATTGTAGAGAATATGGGAACAAAGTTAAATGAAATCTGAATGTTCTGAATGGAGTCTGAATAACTTCTTTGAAATGCTCCTATAAGGTTATTCAATAATTGCATTACTGAGACATATGATGTCTGTGAACTAAGAATCCATTATACTAGTTTAAACGTTAGAAGTGATATGAGAGAGACGAGAGCGTTTATGTTAATCGGATTCCATTAGAGAAACTTAACGAAAGAAAAGTTTGATAGTGTGTGTACACTCGAAACAGAAAAATTGTTTCGCTCGCCGAACAAGATGGACAAAAATTCAGTTGATAGATTTTTGTTGTGTCGGATGTACGCCCTTCCGAAATTGGTCGATTCACATTTAGAATTTTGGAAATATCATCGAGAAAAATCCTCCGGACTCGACAACTATGTACATAGTTTTGCGGTTGAAAACCCGATTTGTCCTCAAATTTTTAGATTTATATTCACCAGCATCAAAAAGTTGTCACACAGTTTACACTTTCAGTCAAATAGGTAGGAAAGTGAAAGTGTAAACAGTGTGACAACTTTTGGATTTATTGTAAGACAAAACGGGTTTTCAACCGCAAAACTTTGTGCACAGTAAGTTAACACACAAAATTTATTCCAACAATACCTAAATTTATTTGAAAAATTATTGTGAAACAAAAAATACAGGATAGCTTTCTCTGATCAGGCGAATCAGTCTTAACCCCTTCCTTCTCATGAGGTTTTTTCACGGTTTAAAAATAGAAATATTGATTTACAACTAAAGTTTTAGAACAAAAGATGCATAGTTTAAGGCTACTTTAATGATCCATTCGATAAATTTGGGTTTTGAGGTGGATCATATATCCTCCAGAGGTAAGATAACAACACGTATGGTGCAAATGAAAATCAAGAAATAATTTTAAAAAAAACATGGAATTTCACCACTTCATTGATCACAAACTAAAAAGATCCTATTTGGTTAAAAACTTCATTGGAATAGGCATCCCTCGATAGTTTATTTATTGAAATATTTGAAGTTTTATTTTTTGCCTTGGACAAAGGCCGCCATGACACTTTGCGCAAGGAAAACAAAACATGCCGTTTTTCGAGAAAAACACGAACTTTTACAAATATTTCGAGACATGTGGATATTTAAGCAGATGCAATAACTATCCTGAAGCGTTTTTTTTTTTACGAAATGATTTTCATGAGTATTGATAAGAAGCTTCACGAGAAGAAATGTACGTTTTTTTTCCAGTGTATTAACAGTGATAAACTTTACTTACTCCAAAATTTATATGTTTTAGTTGAAATCTAAGTAAACCATCATTTGATTCTGCTTGCATAAGCAACTTTCTGCACGTCAGTATTTTTATTTGAAGGAAATTATAAAAACTTGACAAGCAATTGAACAACATTTGACGACTTGATTTAAATTCGAAAAAAATCCGACTTTTTTGCAGCTTTTGATCTGCCAAGCAAAACCTAGCGAACAGATTTTCTTCAAATTTTGTGCAATGTTTCTTCACTCATATCTACATATTCGCCCAGTTCAAGTGCGAGCTGTGCAAAGTTATGGATCACCTGTGCTACCATGGAATGGAAAGGTTTAAGGTACTCTTGTGCAAACTCTTATGCGTCTTCTACGTGCTATCACATCGCAATATACAATAAAAAGTTACTCTCATAAAATTCTCACCGTTTTTTAAAATGCACCGTCATTTCAGTGTTAAAACAGACAGCTAACTTTTTTAGCCGTATTTGAGAATAAGAGTTAAAAAAAGCACGTTACTCAACTATCTGAGCCATAGATTAAAAGAAATATTCTACCCACTTTTCCAAACATAAGTGAATGAAATCTTTGATAAAACTTTTAACCAAGATCATTCATTTTCGGACCCGACAATTCCAAAACTTTTATTTCAATGTTTGCCAATCATTGAAAGAGAGAATTTTAAGAAGGGCATGATTTAGAACATGGGTAGCCAAATCACACATTTGACCCTTGGCTACCTTTTTGTGGCCTGCAAAGTTCCATTCAGAATTTTCTAATAATATAGGAGTTTAATCGATTCATACCATTTTTCTATATTTGAACTGACATTCGTATCAAAGGGTGGTTTGAAAGCCCCAGGAATAAGTTAAAATCCCCTATTCAAAAAATGACGAAATTATTTAAATAACTCAGTACAACAAAATTTTACTGCTCAAGTTGTTAATTAAGCTTAAAGTTACACCAAATTTTAAAATATATTTATGAAAGACGTACACACAAGATTTTACCAAACAGAAATTTAGTATGTTTTGGCTTTGTAGAACAAGCTAAAGTATGTTACCCTTTACTTCATTGATCCTGAATTTTTACAAAAATATCATTAAAATCAGATTTATCTGTTCAAAACTATAGTTTGAGAATCATTAAACAAATTGCAATCGAATCACTTCACTTTAAAAATTATATTGGAACAGAAACTTCTATTTTGTGATTCGAAATCTATTTTTTAAATTTCGTTTACCTATCAAAAAATGTTGAGATTATTGAATATCGAAAATATCGAAACTCTGCAATTCAATTGTACTTATTTTTAACAGTCAAATTCAAAGTTATGAAATGAGTCTCTTAGTTTTGAGTTTAAAAATTTATGTTTTCAGTGAAGTTTTGATGAACCATTGGATAAAAAACCACGCTCAAGGCAATTAGTCAATCCAAGAAATGCACGAAACGCATCGTTATTTCGTCTGTCGGCTTCGCTTTCTGCCCGAATCACCACCCACCGTACCTACTCGGAGAGCAAACAAACACGTTTTGCTGGACGAGGTGCTTGTAGTTCTAGAAATTCAGGAATGATTTTATGTTTATAATTTTCATATTTTTGTGAAATCTCACAGCGTGAATTGTAGCACCTCACTAGAATGGAGATCAAATGTGCTTTCCAATGAATATACTCTTGGTTGGTCCAAACAAAGTAAAAGCACTGATAATCCGGGTACAACCTGACGGTGGACCACAAAAACAGATGAAATTTCAATTTGTAAAAAAATCGCGCAAAGTAGTGAACTTTGAAAAATTCCACTAAATTCAATTTTTGTTGCATCAAAAATCTAAAGACAGCTAAATGTTGGAATTTTAATACATTTTGTAGTCATATTTTTTTCAAAACTCTACCATCGCTCAAACAGTATTTACTAGCAATCGAATAAAAAGTAGGTTTTTTAGACCACTTTTTTGAACTTTTTGTGACCATTTCATTAAAAAAAAATTTAAAAAAAATTTCTTGTCTTCATGATGTAGGCATTAACTTCAGCTTTCATATGCATAAGACAAATATTTTTTTGGACGTGTAAAATATGAACTACAGCAGTTTTCGTGAGGCATGTTTTTTCGGATTTTTTTTCTTTCATGCTGAATAACGAGAAAACTAGTAACATTAGCTATATATAATGTTCTAAACATATTTCACTGACATTACAAGGTTTCTTTTGATGTAAGTTTTGTTTAAATCGGTCTATCACGCCAAAAGTTATAACGATTTGAGCTTGTGGTGTCAAATTGACACCACAAGTGCTGATTAGGGTAATGAAATCTAATGCGGATGAGGGTTAAAGCAGTAAAAATAAGAAAAATCTTTTTTTACTGCTTAGATTTAATGAGATTGAGCAAATGTAATAGATTTGAGGCTATTTTTTTTACTACAACTTTGAGTACCGTCAAACGGGGCATCATGCAATAGCGGGGTTTTATGCAACATTTAATAACACCACACTGAATCAATTTTTAATTAAACGTATTGTAATTAAGTTATCTTTTAATGATTACAAAATTATGATGACATAATTTCTCGCATCTTTAGCTAGTTTTTAAAGGTTTATTTATTAACAATTTGGAAATCGAGCAATAATTGTACAAATTTTAACATTTTTCGATGCCGTAGAAAAATTTACCAAGTATGACGGATTGGCTTGATAAAATTACCTACTTTTTACTGGTTTCCTCATACTATACCAACACTGTTAATGTAAAAATATTTTTCGAACAATCACTCATTTTTTTAAAATAAATATTTTTATAATTCAATTAGGTGTAAAATGCAACAAAATGCTTATAAAAAAAACCCTGTAAATCTCGTGTCCATGTGCTATAATATGAATAATTTGCATCACGCGTTTGTAAACATTACTGCAATTGGTGTTTTCATGCGTATTGGTCTTTAAGGCATCGCAAATATATTAAAAACTTTGAATTTTCATACGCGTTCATAAGATTTTTCATTAAAAACAAAGTTTGTTGCATGTTACCCCATTTTCTGAGGGGGGAGGGGGGGGGGGAATTGCATGTTTTTGGGAGATAAAAAATAACTAAAGAAATAAATAATTTTTCTAACTACGCCAATTTGATGTCCCATCAACCTGAAAACTTTTGATGCATAAGGAGTAGGATTAATTGTGAAAATAAGTTTTTTAGATGCCATGGAAGTTGAAAATTGTTGCATGTTGTCCCAGTTAACGGTATTGAAGTTATTAGGCAACACGGAAAAAAATTGAGTGGTCATCCCAAAGACGCTGTCATGATAATGTTACCATTTCAGCGCTATAGTATTTTCAACCACGAAAAGTTAAACATCGATTTTGTGAAAGGGCGCATGAAACAATATTGAAATTACTATGTACCTGGTAATTTTCGATAACTCTCAATGTTTGTTGTCGAAAATACTATGGTCATGATAATTTCATCATAATTTCTATCACAACTACCGTCCGCATAGTAATTTTGACATTGTGGCACCAATTCATATCAACAAAATACTACGCACATCGTACTTTTGAGAACAAAACATATTTGACTCAAAAACATAAGTGCGTATGATAATTTTACTATGGTAAACATTCTTGTTGTTTACACTAATTCAGGATCATTAATCATCAAACCCGTTTGTAAAAAAAACTAATTTTGAGCTGCTTTAAAGTTAAATAACTTTGAAAATCATTCCAAAGCACCGGGAGAACACACTAACATTGACCGACGTGTGTCGGAAGTGTGAATTTTCATGTTTCAAATAATGTCATAATGCATGCATGCAAATAAACAAACAAACATACATAGTAATTTAACTATTTAAATCAAGCTCCTCGCTCCTCCTAATCTTTGTCATAACATAAACTAGTTTCATCATGAAACATATTAATTTTACTAGGGACGAAGTAAAACAATGCATCATTTCATTGACAATTTTACTAAAACGCAGTCGAATTTACTATGCGCAGCCAAATTGAGCACATGGTAAAATAGCTATGCGTAAGGTATTATAAACAACAAAACATATTTGACTCAAAAATATGGTCGCCTGTTGTTCGTTTAAACCACGGATTTAGTAATTTTACTATGCTTTTTTTTTTGTGTGAATGGATTGGTTTGAAAATTTGTGCACGGGAGTTTTGTGGAACGAGCAATCGAACTCAGATATCCAATATTGTAAAAAAAAGGCCATCCAAAGGAGTTGTCCATATTAACAGTTTAATTCTTTGGAAATAATTGCGTTGTTATGCTACGATTGAGTCGAGATTTATTCACGGGTATAAATGGTTTCCAAGTCAGCATCAAACGACAGATTAAGTGATCATTCATATTTCTTGCTCATTTTTTACTATAACTTAGCGATCATGCATCGGTTTGAGACAAAAAATTATTTTTCGAGAAGAGCGATAGATCTCTGAATTTTATTTGTGTACAAGACGACAGAAATGGAGTCATCAAAATTAACTGTTCAATATTTTTGCAATAATTACGTGAGATTGTATCGCGTCGAGAAGAAAATCGATACACGTGGTTTTATTGACACAGTCAATTGATTCCTGATTTAGAATTTAATGAAACGATTTTTTTTCGGGGACTTTTACCCTATTGGATGATTCATCCCTTAAATAAACGAAAAAAAAATTCAATTCGGAACAAAGAGGGTATGAATAAAATGAAAAATAAATATGAAGGGCGAAATGTCCACATTTCCCTCCCCTCCTGTTCTAAAAATAAATCAAATAATATGAAATGAAAGATAAATTTCTGATAGCATAAGGCAACAAAACTCAAATTGGAGTTTAAAATTTCAGAGCTGATTTAGACTGATTTGGAAATGTTGAACAATTTGCGCATTTTTTAATGTAAAATGTTACCAAGACATTAAAAATAAATCAAAAATTTTGATGACTGCAAGTTATTTTGACATCAAAGAAAAATTTACATAAACTTTCTCGTAATTTTTTTTACAGTCCCAAGGAGATACAGAAATTTGACTAAATTAAAAAAATTTGAAATGAAATTGATTTCACATATTTTTGAAACAAAACGTTTTGCAGTCTGTTAAATAGACGTTAAATAAGTTCAAATGTTTAATATAAAATAATTTAAAACACTTTTTCGTGATGTCTGAAATAAAGTAGGACATAATATCATTTTCAATTTCAATTTCCCAAAAATCGCCGAATTTAATTTTTTCTGGCTAAATACTAAAGCATTGTATCTCTGAAGTTATAAAATCTAGACACAATTTTGATGTTTCACGAAATAATGGATAATTAATAAATTTAAAAACAGTTTTTATTTTGTATGTCGATTTGTTGTTTCATTCAGCTGCTATTAAGTAAAAAAAATTCTGAACTTTAAAGTAAAACGAGCCATAGCACCAATACTAGAGGAGAATCTTAATAAATTGCTAATGAAATATTCAACTTTTTCGTTTGATCTTAAACTGGATAGTATCAGAATGGGGGTAGGCTTAATAGCGGCACGTTATCCAAACATACGGGAAAATTGTGTCGATCTTGACACTTCATCCTTTAATACTCCTCAGTCTGAGCTTAATTTTATTCCTCTGAGTTTAATTTTTTGAATGATACCTGTTCTTATACTCACTTATTAAATTTTTGGTATTCAACGAATTATGAAATTCATAGAAGAATTGTTAGGACTCGGATTGGCCGATCTTTTTTTTTTTTTTTTTTTTTTTTTTTTTTTTTTTTTTTTTTTTTTTTTTGTAAAGCGGCCCACCACACTCCCCCATACCAAGAGGCTCGTTTGAGCCCCCTGGTAATGGACGCTTTCTGTTCTCAGCATGCCTGACAGCAAAAAACAATTATCAACAACAACTTAACGCGAGCAAAATTTACTCATGCTGAGAACTTAAAAAAATATTTACATTATGCGGGGAAAGGGTACGATACGATAAACTAAATTTAACATGAATCTCAGTGAAAAATGATTTCCTTTTAAGAGATCAATTTTATTTAACAAAACAACAAAAATTAAACAAGAATCTATTAAACTAATGCTTTACAAAAGAAAAATTAAAAAAAAAAGTTTTACTACTACATGTTTTCCTACCAAATTAAAATTAACAGATTAAAAATAAAATTATTGACTAATACACAAAAAAAAAACTGGCAAGGTGATTTGGTTATTGACTAGAGCATTCCTTTGAGGTGACGAATGAGTTGGGTTTTGAAAGAGTTACGGTTGTTAGTGCTTTTAAAGACTTCTGGAAGACTGTTGTAAGATAATGGTCCAATGTAGGAGATTCTGCGTTGACCGAAAGATGTTGAACAGCAACTTTGAAGCAAATGATTTGACTGACGAGTAATTCGAGAGCGAGTGCCTGAGCTAAACAATAAATTACGGTTATTATCTGTCACTTCCATCTGTACCGTTGAGCCGTCAACACGTACGCCGGAGCATCGTATCGTTGCTGTGTACCTGCAGGAACATTTTACATTATTTATTTTTTCCTTACCTGTATTTCAATCAGCACTTTTCAGTGCTAAAATTATTTTCATTTTCTTTTATTTATATTTTCTCTTTTCTTTCCAGCATGGGGAAGTCTTCGGCCGGCTCAAGGGCCGGAAGAAAACGGATTGCTGAACCTAATCCAGGGCCATCTGCCAAAAAAGTTGAAATTTCCAATTCATTCGATGTCCTTCATAACATCGGTGATGAGGAAATATTCATATTTAATTCTGATAAGAGTACTAAGAAACCTTCTTCTTCTTATACTCTTAAAAACGAAAAGATTCCACCAATAACGGTCACGATTCCTGACTTCAATGCCTTTCGAAAAGAAATCGTCACTTCCGTCAAGGATGTGAAGATTTCTTTTCAGATCGGTCGAAGGGGAACTGCTCGTATATTGGCGGAATCTTTTAATGATTTTCAAAAGGTTTTAAATTATTTGAATAATAAAAAACACCAATTTTTTACGTACGACACTAGAAGTGATCGTCCATTTAAAGTTGTACTTCGTGGTCTCACTGGCGATCAGACAACGGATGAGATCACAGCTGAATTAAATTCTTTGTTAGGTTTTTCTCCAATTCAAGTAATTCAAATGAGGAAAAGAACCAACACGAATAATATCAGTAATGTTGGTTTTGCTCCTGAACTTTATTTGATCCATTTTAAAAAGGATCAGGTTAATAATTTGCAAATTCTTGAAAAGGCTCGTCTTATGTTTCATTGTCGAGTCAAATTCGAACCTTTTCGTAAATCTTCTACCAATTTTCTTCAAAATATTACGCAATGTCGTCGTTGTCAAGCTTTTTGTCATGGCACTAAAAATTGTAGAATGAATGCCAGATGCATGTTTTGCGGCTCATTCGATCATGAAAAATCTAAATGCCTTTTTGGTGGTGATAAGCCAAAAACAGAATTTTTTAAGTGTGCAAATTGCGCAGGTAATCATTCCTCGAATTCGCTAGACTGTCCCATCAGGGCAAAAATTATTGCTTCTAGGAAAAATCCCAAAGTTTCCAGAAGAGTTTCTTCTCCTCCTTCCACTTTTTCGTCTTCACACGTCGGGCCGGCAAACAACCTGCCTGTTCGCATTCAGCCTCGGTCTACATTAGAATCACGGCTGGGTAATACCCGAAGTGATTTTAATGTTACCTGGGCTGATTCTGCGCCCCAGACTCGTTGTTTATCGTTCTCAGAGGTGGTTGAAAATGGGTTGCCCTCTTCAGGTTTAACTAATAAAAATGGGAAAAAACCAAGTCTCAACGTTCATGCGAAGGCTTGGGAAAATCCCCGAAATTCAAATACTTTTTCTTCTCCTTCCTCTTCTGATTCTAACAATTTTGTTGATTTGGGTGAGATTACTGAGGAAAAATTAAAATTTTTGCATCAAAATTTAATGGAAATGATGCAACTTATGTTGAAAGCAAATTCAATGTTTGAAGCTTTCCAAACTTCTTTTAATTATGCTAACAAAATTATTATGACTTTACGATTCCCTCATGGATCCAAATAGATGTTTAAATATTATGAATTGGAATGCTAGATCTTTGCTGGCTAACCAAGATGAGTTCTTTTTATTTTTAAAAACCCAAAATATACATATTGCTGCCATCACTGAAACTTTTTTAAAGCCAGACAATAACTTGAAAAGCAATGCTTTCTTTAAAATTTTACGAAATGATCGACTTGATCGACAAGGTGGGGGTGTAGCTATTGTCATCAATAGTCGTCTCAAATTTAGACTTCTTCCTTCTTTCAATACAAAAGTCTTAGAAACAATTGGAATTGAATTAGAAACTTCTATGGGGAAAATTATAATTGTTGCCGCATATTTGCCTTTTCAATGTAGCGGTGAACAGAAAAATTTTTTGAAGGGAGATTTACAAAAACTCACCAGAAATAAATCTAAATTTTTTATTATTGGTGACTTTAATGCAAAACACCGATCTTGGAATAATATTTCATCAAATTCAAATGGGAATATTTTGTTTAATGACTGCTCTGCAGGTTATTATACTGTTGAATATCCTAATGGGCATACTTGTTTTTCTTCAATTAGAAATCCCTCCACAATTGATTTGGTTCTAACGGATTTAGGCGAGCATTGTAGTCAATTAGTTACTCATGCGGACCTCGATTCAGACCACCTTCCAGTAACTTTCTCTTTATCCCAAAGTCCCATTGAAAACCCTTTAAAATCAACTTTTAACTTTCAAAAGGCTAACTGGGAGCGATATATGAATTTTATTGAACGTAATTTAGATGTAAACGTTCCACTGAATTCAATAGAAGATATTGATTTGGCTGTAGAAAATTTGACAACTTCAATAGTCAATGCTAAAGCCGCTTCAATACCTAAAGTTAAACATAAATTCAATCAACCTTTAATTGATGATGATCTTCAGTTTTTGATACGACTGAAAAACATTCGTCGACGCCAATATCAACGTACTAGAGATCCTTATTTGAAATTAATTTATTGCGACCTTCAAAAAGAGATCAAACGTCGTTTAAATTTCATTCGTAATGAAAATTTTGCTAAAGCAGTAGAGGACATAAAACCCTACTCAAAGCCATTTTGGAAATTAACTAAAATTCTAAAAAAGCCCCAGAAGCCAATTCCTACTTTGAAAGATGGGGATAAACTTCTTTTAACTAATTCAGAAAAGGCTCAAAAATTAGCCCAACAATTTGAGTCTGCTCATGATTTCAATTTAAACGTTGTAAGTCCAATTGATGCTCAAATTTCCCTAGAATTTGATGATATTCTTTCTAAGCAAAATGTGTTTGAAAGTTCTTGTGAGACAAATATTGATGAACTTAAATTGATTTTCAAAAAATTTAAAAATATGAAAGCTCCAGGGGAAGATGGGATTTTCTATATTCTTCTTAAAAAGTTGCCTGAAAGCACTTTAAATTTTTTAGTTAAAATTTTCAACAAATGTTTTCACTTGGCCTATTTTCCCAATAAATGGAAAAATGCCAAAGTAACTCCAATTTTGAAACCTGGAAAAAGTGCTTCAGAGCCTTCAAGTTATCGACCAATTAGTTTGCTTCCATCTTTAAGTAAACTATTTGAGAGAGTTATTTTGAATAGAATGATGATTCACATTAATCAGAATTCCATTTTCCCTGATGAACAATTTGGTTTTCGTCATGGACATTCTACTACACATCAACTTTTGAGTGTAACTAATATGATTAACGCTAGCAAATCTGAAGGTTATTCAACTGGTGTTGCTCTTCTTGATATTGAAAAAGCTTTTGACAGTGTTTGGCACAAAGGTTTAGTAGCTAAATTAGCTCGATTTGATTTTCCTGTATATCTCACCAAAATTATTCAAAATTATTTGACTAGCCGAACCTTACAAGTAAGCTATCAAAATTCATGCTCTGAAAGGACACCCATTAGAGCTGGTGTCCCTCAAGGCAGTATACTTGGGCCAATTTTATACAATATTTTTACTTCTGATCTTCCTGATGTACCAGAAGGAAAAGGTAGAAGATTATTTGCTGATGATACTTTGCTTTCAGCAAAAGGTCGAAATTTAC
This sequence comes from Uranotaenia lowii, assembly GCF_029784155.1. Taxonomy (NCBI): domain Eukaryota; kingdom Metazoa; phylum Arthropoda; class Insecta; order Diptera; family Culicidae; genus Uranotaenia; species Uranotaenia lowii. The sequence goes on from NC_073692.1 coordinate 340,402,346, forward strand.
GGGTGGTACGCAGTAGATTGCAACAAAATTTAAATTCCTTTTTGAATTACTTGAAAATGTGGAAAATTTCTCCTAACGCTTCCAAAACTCAACTTATTTTATTTCCGCATAAGCCAAGAGCAAATTTTTTAAAACCTAATGGAAATCATTCCATAACTTTTAATGGGGTTTCATTAGAATGGTCTGATCACGTGAAGTACTTGGGACTTACACTTGATCGGAATCTTACTTTTAAAAATCACATTGAAGATATTCAATCTAAATGTAATAAATACACTAAATCTCTTTATTCTCTCATCAACAGGAAATCCCGGTTGTGTCTGCGAAATAAGATGCTCATCTACAAACAAGTTTTCCGACCAGCGATAATGTATGCGGTTCCGATTTGGTCTAGCTGCTGCGCGACGAGGAAGAAAGCCATCCAGAGGATTCAGAACAAAGTTCTGAAAATGATTTTGCGGCTTCCACCTTGGCACAGCACCGAAGATCTTCATCGGATTGCAGGCGTTGAATCTATCGAAGAGATGGCCAACAAAATCATCTCCAACTTCAGAGGCAAATCGATGCAGTCTTCCATCGCAGAGATTCGTTCTCTTTATGTTTAGTTTAATTTTAAGATAGTGTTTAGTTTTAAGTATAAAATATTTTTGCAATTACAGGATGTTCTCCTACATTAAAAACTTGATTGCGCTCAGCAAATTTAAATCTTATAAATAAATTTTTATAATCTAGTTACTTATAGGGCTATGAACAGTTCATTATTGAGCTGAACACCTAGTTTAATGCAATAATGTAATATAAGTGTAATCATGGTTTGATACAAATAAAGACATATTAAAAAAAAAAAAAAAAAACGGTTATTATCTGTGGAGTTTAAATTATCGAACACGTACATTAATGTTTGCAAGCTGCACAGTTTAGATAATGGCAAAACATTATGAGATGTACTTGAATAAAGTAATGAAGTTGGATAGAGGAAAGGTAGTTTGAAGATAGTTTTCATACAACGATTCTGTAACGTCTGCAACCGGGCAAGAAGGGACAAAGATGCCCTCCCCCACACTGCTATAAGGTAGTTAAACTAGGAATGAATGAATGCAAAGTAAAATTTCATTAGAACATGGCGCGGTACAAAATTCCTGACTCTCCAAAGAATGCCACTCAAGGACGATGTTTTTGTGATTATGTTGTTTATATGAGGACTCCAGGAAAGTGTTTCATCCAGTGTCAAACCCAAGTATTTAAAGTTGTCAACTTTTTCAATTGTAGAATTTGCGAAAAAAAAAAGGTGATAACTGCTGGTGATAACTCTTCTGGACGAGCGAAAGATCATGTACTTGGTTTTCGATAAGTTTAGAGTTAGAAGGTTGCTGTTGAAGTATTTGTGAAGAATTTCTAAGTCTTTTTCCATTTGTTCAACTATAATCTTTGGGCAAATTCCAGGATAAAACAAAGCAGTGCCACCCGCAAACAGTCTGGGAATGCCGTGTAAAGGTAGATTGCTTAAATCATTGATGTATAATAAGAATAACAATGGCCCAATATTACTGCCTTGTGGTACACCCACATCAAGTGGTTCCAAAGAGCTTTCTGTTTGGTCGATAGAAACGAATTGTTCCCGACCTGTAAGGTAGCTTTTAATGATGGTATTAGCAACACCCCTTATACCATACCGATCAAGTTTTTTGAGGAGTATTTCGTGATCTGAAGTATCAAAGGCTTTTTTCAAATCTAGAAACAATCCTCCAACGATTTTCTTTGTGTCTATATTTTCTATGACAGAATCAATCTGTTCACACATAGCTATCAATGTACTGCAGCCGGCTTTGAAGCCGTATTGCAGGTTGTATAAAATATTATTTTCATTAATGAATTGGTTTAGTCTGTTTATTAGAAGTTTTTCAAACACTTTACTGAATACGCTAAGCGTTGAAATTGGACGGTAATTGTTGATACATGTGGCATCACCTGATTTAAAGACGGGGACAACTTTTGCGATTTTTAAGATTTCTGGATAAATTCCCGTTTCCAACTCAGATTTTAGATTTTTTGGATCGAATCCTTTGGCATGAAAGAAATTAATAAAATAGATTGGTTCATTTTCGATTCGATTCTTTGGATTCTGACCCGAGGTATTTATATCCAAATATTTATTACCAATTCATTGCCAAAGAGTGCCATTTGTTGTATATTTATTCGATTTTGATAATTTATATTAGATCAGCTTTTTTGGATTTTTTGTCGGAATTTTTAAAACAACTTGAGTACGTAAATAGAAGCGTGTATAGGCGTTTATTTTTACCAAAGACAAAAGGTTAATGCGTTTTTGAAATTTCGTGATCTTTTTTATCCTGTTAATAACAAAAAGCTTCTTTTTTTGTTAAATGCGAAAAAGGTCGATCTATCAGAAACCGATCTTCAAGCTCCCATTTTTTAGGTGGATCGATCCTTCGATCCGTCAATCTGAATCGATTTTGCAGATCTATCTTTTCCTGAAGATCTAAAAATTCTAGTAATCAACCATTCCAGGCGACCACCCAGTATTTCTGCAGTACTTTTTTCATTATTTAAAAATAATTTTTCAAACATCAGTTAAAATTAAAAAAATTGTTACATTATTTATTGAGAACGTAAGAATCGGAATTGTGAAATTTTCAGAACAAAAATTTCAAAAAGGGCGCGTTGTGGCGTCACGACTTCAACTCACATACCAATTGCACACGGAAATCAAATTAACATTTTTCTGAGGTGGAACTGATTTCAAAGTTGATTTTATCTTATTTAGGGATGCTGATTCCAAATATGCAAATATTTGTTTTTCTAGCAGTTCTGGTTTTCGAGATAACTTTTGAAATATCGTTTAAATTCATTTGATCAATTTGTGCACTTTTTAGGGAAAACTGTAGAACATAACAAAAATTTAGAAAATAATGGTTTTAATTCAATGATACGCTTTCCCGAAGACCACGAGAGATTTTTTCGTCTGAGAAAAAAAATCATTGAAACTTTCTTTTTGTTTATTTTTTTTCAATTCTGCAAAATAAGAGAATTTGGACGAAATTTTTAAGAAGTTTTAAACCAAATTAAACCTTAGATATTTCTTAAACCGAGAGTCAAATCGTTTTGCAGTTTTCAACAAAGTTGTTGAATGGATTGAATCGTTATAATAAAATACTCTCATACTTTCCTCGGTGTTGTGAAAAATAGTTGTAATGCTGTATTTTCCATAAAAAAGGATCTTTTTTAATTTTCAAAGCGTCACGACGAGCTACAACGAAGCCTCTGGCCTGCAGTCAATTTTGACCGCAAAAGTGTGGTTCCTGGCCCACAGTGCGTTGTATGCCTAAAACTAAATTATGTAGGCTTAAACTGAACTTTAAATTGAATGGACTATTAAAATGATAATAACTTCTGCATGCATAAATCAAAACTGATGAAATTTTCAGTAAAGCTACCTACTTGTGTAAAGTTTACATGTGCATCGCATTGTGACGTTTTGTCAAGTGGTTATTGTGATGCGAAAAATTCAGAAAAGTCCCAGTGGAAGACTCAAAAAGAGCTTCAAATCAACTATTCGACTAAAGTTTATAGGGTAAATTATTTGAGGAGCCAAAGAGGATTTAAAAGTGTACTGATTCAATCTAATTTCACTATTCCAGAAGTGAAGATAATTAATTCCATGAAGGTAGGGATTATAAGAGGTTTTATCAAGCGCAAACCAAAAATATGGATTGGGGAAGTGAAAAAAGTAAATTTTTTTTACTAGTTCATTTTGTTGACCCATAAACGAGCCAGACTTCATTTTTGCAAGATAAAAAATTGCTCGCCGTAAAAATAAACAAAATACGGTGGTCAAATCGTGCGCAAAATATTGGAACCGCTAGCTAGGAGATATTATGAAAAATATCGTAAAGGACAGCAAAACGAACCCATTAGTGGGCACCCGGCAGGTTTCCAGTCAGAAACTTTTTGTTGACCAGTTTCACCTGGATGTTCTGGAGATGAAAAAAGAGAAAAATATGAAAAAGTTGATGTCAGCACTTGAGGTGCCTGACGATCTTCGAAAGCTGTAAATCAGTCAGTTTAACATAACTATTGACACAATGAATGGTTAAATATACAGTGAAGGTATCCTCCAAATGCGACCTTTATTCCTATATAACACTTTCATATGTCCTACAAAGTTGATACTATGATTTTAATGATCTGGAATGGTGCAATTACTCGAAAACAGATTAAAAGTCTAATATGTTGTTTTTGTGTCGAAGGAGGACAATCTGCTAAAATTGTCATAGCTTCGATCATATTAAAAGTTTTGAGTAGTTTAGAAAGTCAAGCTTCAGGAAACAAAAAAAGTAATAAAAAAAGCTTTGATTTGGAAAAAGGGTGGTATATAGTCTGAATTATAGATGGCGCCCATGGCGCCCAAAAATAAAAGCTGATGAACCTCTTCATTGAACGCTATCTCAAAAACCACTTTACAGAACATCACAAAAATTTGCACATATGAACATTACATTACTAGGTAGCTTCACTGATAATTTCATCAATTTCCACTGATGCATTCCAATTGAATTCACGAAACTAAGTGTTTCTTTTTTTCGAATACAATCCTTATAACGTAGGCTGATTTATTTTTCTATAATTCACAGGAACTACTCCTTCATCATCACTTCTAACAGGCACCTATTCCGGATGTTTTCTTTCCTGGGTCACACCATTCCGGCTGTTTTGCTTGATTTTGTTAGAAGGCTTCGTCGAAAAAAGCCTATGTAAGTATAAATCTTCTGTAAATTTTTGAAGAAGCCAAATATGTCTTTTTCAGAAATTAATTTTGTGTGTTTGATGAATCTTTTTTTTTTTACAATTTCGTTTATTTGAAACGGCTCTGACCGCTGGTTTTACGGAGCCAAACTCTTGTTTTTGTATTTACAAATTTTTGTTTAAAACTAGGTTAGTTGAAGAAAGAACAAGGCAAAGGGAAAAGAGATTTATATACGAAGATCGATAGATTTTAGGTAAAGGTATAACTCGAACATGTAGTCTAGGTCTACCGCAGCCAACACATCCCTCACTGGAACGTTAGGTGGTTTTCCTCGGGCCCGAAGGGTGTCTATTAAATTCGCTCTGGCGATAAGGTGGTCCTCACACGACCAAACAATATGCTCGATGTCATGGTAACCTTGACCGCAACGGCACAAGTTGCTGCTAGCAAGATTAACACGATAGAGTAACGCGTCTAAGGAACCATGATTGGACATAAGACGGGAAAACGTTCGAATAAAATCTCGACTCAGGTCCAACCCATTGAACCAGGGTTTGAGGCTTACCTTCGGGATAATTGAGTGCAGCCACCGACCAAACTCATCCTCGTCCCATTTCCGCTGCCAGTTGACAAGGGCGTTTTTATTAATTAAAAAGTAGAATTCGCTGAAGGCGATTTGACGATGATAAACATCGCCTTCAACCGCGCCCACCTTTGCAAGAGAGTCTGCCCGCTCATTGCCTGATATTGAGCAATGAGAAGGGACCCAAACAAAGGTGATTAAAAAACTTTGCCTAAATAAAGCACTCAATGTTACCCGTATCTTCTCAAGGAAGTATGGCGAGTGCTTTCCGGGTCTTATTGAACGAATAGCCTCAACAGAGCTTAGGCTATCCGTAACAATAAAGTAGTGTTCAACAGGTCGGGAGGCTACGTTGTCTAGTGCACAATGAATTGCTGCTAATTCTGCTGTATACACTGAGCATGGGGCTTGAAGACTGTAGGAGGCACTATAAGTTTGTTTGAACACTCCAAACCCGGTACATTCGCCTATAAGGGATCCATCAGTAAAGTACATTTTATCAGCATCGATGTGTCCATACTTTTCATCAAAAAGCCTAGGAACAATAAGAGAACGATGATGTTCCGGAATACCACGGATTTCATGCTGCATGGACAAATCAAACTGAACAGAATTATTGTCGTAGGCAGGGTGACAAACACGAATAGGAGAATACGACGAAGGATTAACCTGCATAGACATGAACTCATGATATATGGTCATATATTTTGAATGAGGAATTTGCTCTAGAAGCTTTTCAAAATTTAAAATCACCAATGGGTTCATGACCTCACACCTGATGAGGAACCGAAGAGATAATGAATAAAACCTATCTCTCAGTGGGAGTACGCCTGCCAAAATCTCGAGACACATGGTATGTGTTGAGGGCATACAACCCAGTGCTATTCGAAGACATCGATATTGAATACGCTCGAGTTTAATAAGATGTGTTTTGGCAGCTGATTGGAAGCAAAAACTACCGTACTCCATCACTAAGAGAATAGTTGTTCGATATAACTTGATGAGGTCTTCAGGATGGGCTCCCCACCAGGTGCCGGTAATTGAACGGAGAAAATTAATTCTTTGCTGACATTTTCCTTTCAAATACTCAATATGAGTTCTCCAGGTGCACTTGGAATCAAACCAAACCCCAAGGTACTTAAAACACCTCGATTGAGTAATCGTTCTGCCTAGGAGTTGAAGCTTAGGTTGAGCAGGTCTATGTTTTTTAGAGAAGACAACCATCTCCGTTTTCTGTGGAGAAAACTCAATCCCAAGCCCCAAAGCCCAGGAAGACAATCTGTCTAAAGTATCTTGTAAAGGTCTGTGCAGATGAGACTCAGTAGATCCTGTGACAGACACCACGCCGTCATCCGCAAATTGTCTTAGAGTGCAGCCTTCAGAGAGACAACTGTCAATGTCACTTACGTAAAAGTTGTACAAAAGTGGACTCAAGCATGAACCTTGTGGGAGGCCCATGTAAGAGGTTCTTCTAATTGCAATGTCTCCGTTAGCAAAGTTCAGATGTTTCTCACAAAGTAGGCTGTATAAGATGTTGTTCAATAGAGGGGGCAGACCTCGGGAATGCAATTTCTCTGACAACACCTCAATTGAAACTGCATCAAAAGCTCCCTTTATGTCAAGAAACACTGAAGCCATTTGCTCACGTTTTGCATATGCCATTTGTATCTCTGAAGACAGCAAACCAAGACAATCGTTTGTCCCTTTGCCCCTTCGAAACCCAAACTGAGTATCTGAAAGAAGGCCGTTTGTTTCCACCCACTTATCCAAACGAAACAAGATCATTTTCTCCATCAACTTCCGTATACAAGACAACATCGCTATAGGGCGATAGGAATTGAAATCGGATGCTGGTTTTCCGGGCTTTTGGATAGCTATAACTTTCACCTGTCTCCAGTCTTCGGGAATAATGTTAAGCTCCAAGAATTGATTAAATAAATTTAACAAGCGAAACTTTGCAGCATCCGGAAGATTTTTCAACAAGTTAAATTTTATTTGATCAACTCCCGGAGCTGAATTGTTGCAAGAGAGGAGAGCAAGTGAGAATTCAACCATCGAAAAATTAGAATCCATTTCACTCCTACCTGGTGGCACATTACGAATAATTTTTTGCACAGGTGTTGAATCAGGACAGACTTTTCGTGCAAAGTTGAAGATCCAACTATGGCTATATTCCTCGCTTTCATTAGTTGAAGTACGATTCCGCATGCGTCGTGCCACATTCCACAATGTACTTAAGGACGTTTCGCGTGACAAACCTCCCACAAAATTGCGCCAATAGGCCTGTTTTTTTCCTTTGATCAACTTTTTGAATTGATTTTCAAGGGTACAATACAATTGGAAGTTGTCAAGTGTACCATGCTTTCGGAAGGCTTTAAATGCTTTTGATTTTTCGGCATGCAATTTGGAACACTGGCTGTCCCACCATGCATTGGGGGGTGTTCGACGAACCGATTGGTTTGGGATGGGTTTCGTTTGAGCTTGAACCGCACTTTCATGAATCAAGCGAGCTAGGAAGCTATATTCCTCCATGGGAGATAAGCCATTCACAGAATCTAGGGCTGTAGTAATTGCATCTGCATATTTCTTCCAGTCGATGTGTTTTGTGAGATCATATGCCATATTTATCGTGTTCGAAGGGTTGACCCCATTGGTGATTGTAATTTCAATTGGCAAGTGATCACTACCATTGGGATCAAAAATCACCTTCCACTGGCAATCCAATGATAATGAATTTGAACAGAGTGAGAGGTCAATTGCACTTTGTCTTGCAGGAGGTTTAGGTACTCGTGTTTTTTCACCTGTGTTCAAAACTGTTAAATTGAACCTGTCGCAAATGTCATATATAAGAGCAGAACGACTATCGTCAATTTGTTCTCCCCAGACAGTTCCATGTGAATTGAAGTCACCCAGGATCAACCTTGGCTCAGGAAGTACTGAGCACAGGTCCTCTAGGTGACTTCGATCCACTGCAACTCTCTGAGGCCAGTATAAACTGACAACACATAAGTCCTTACCTCTTATAGTTGTATGACATGCAACAGCTTCAATTCCGCCTGATAAAGGAAGGTAGATTCTGTAAAAGGAGTGGCGCTTATTGATCCCTAAAAGCACTCCTCCATAAGAATCGTCACGATCCAAGCGGATAATATTAAAATCGTGGAATGAGATGTTAGATTGAGAAGAAAGCCATGTTTCGGATAACGCAAAAATATCGCAACTAGTTTTGTGAAGAAGATGTTTGAACGAATCGATTTTAGGAATAAGACTACGACAATTCCACTGTAACACAGTGAAATCTCCGACCCCTCGGCTTAAATTATCCATCGAGAGAGATAAACACTGAAAGGAGGGGCCAAGTTTGCATCAATTGCTGGAAAAAAGTTTTTATGATGGGAAGCATCGAGGTAACAATGGTTTTGACGGAATCGGAAAGATCAAAAGACGAAAATATTCCATTCACAATGTCGGACAACTTAAAGAGTCCGGATTTGGTGTTTGATGATGGCGGAATATCATTGGTTGATGAGTTTTTCGAGGTAGTTGCAACTGCTGGATCATTCGTAGGAGTGATTTTCCCCTGGAATCCAGGAGGAACTTGTTTTATTTGGTTGTTAGTAAAGTTGAATGGACGATTTACCGGAGGCATTTTTCGTTTAATCTTGGAAGAAGACGGTTTGACTCGCTTCCTGGAGTTCTCCATCACGACAAAAGGTTGTCCTTCATCATCCGATGCCGTATCCACCTCGTCATCTGGCAGTGCGGCAAAAACGTTATTTGATTGGGCCGGTGGAGAAGCACTCTTAAGTATTGCAGCATATGAACGTCTAGAACGATCTTGTAACGAACGTTTCTGTTTTTCCCATCGAGTCTGAAACGCATCGCATGCAGAGATATCATGAGGGTTGCCTCCGCAATAAATGCATTTTTGTTCTGATGATTGGCACGCTTCCTCCTCATGATTCTCTTTACAGCAGCGCGATTTGTTGGAACAATGCGATGCTGTGTGCCCTAGGGTTTTACAATTGCTGCAGTTCATAGGACGAGGTATAAAAAGCCGAACTGGAAGCCTCAACATTCCGTCTATCAAGACATAGTCAGGGAGGGCGGTACCTTCAAAGGTCACACAGAATGAAGCTGACGGAGAATACTTTTTAATTCCATTAACAGAGGTGGCAGTTCTGAGTTGGCGGCAATCCAAGACTTTGACCGAAGTCGAGTCGAGGCTCTTGAACTTGCCAACCCCATTGGTCTTAACGTATTCTGCCGACAGGCTCATATCTGTGACCACGCCCTCAATTTCTACATTTCGAGACGGAATGTAGACGTGGTATTCTAAAATGAAATGCTGACTAGCCGCAATTTCGTTAGCAGCCTTCGAACTGGTTACCACAACTCGCAATTTGTTTGGCGTGACCTTGGTTATATTGGTAACGGAGGACCACCTTGCCAGATCTTTTGTTATCTGAATAATATTCAAAATTTTTCCGTTTGGCTTGGGCCGAAAGAAAACCACCCACGGACCAGCAAAAGATGAATTCTCCGGGTACACTTTGACCCGAGGGGCAACACGAGTTTTTGAGGAAGACTGAGACGAGTTGTCTTCCGAAAGCACAGCACCTGGATGAACCGCCTCATCCTCAGAGATCATTTTCTCGGAGGCGCTCGGTCCTCCCAGGTGCCCAGCATTTCCGTGAACAACTCGACCATCATCCACAAAAACTGGAGAGACTAATCCCTCGTTTTCGCTCATATTCTATTACGGAGACAGAAATGTCTTCCGTAATAAAATATGATCGAAATACAATAATCTTAATCTAGCAATAAAAGTGAAAAGATAGCAAAGTAGAGTAGGGTTAGATAATGAAAAAAAGAGAAAAATGAAAAAAAATACAAAAACTTGTTTTTATTCTGGCTGATAAGCGCCTCCGTTCGCACAGTTGTGAAGCAGTCTAGCGGCTTTGTTTTGTGGCCGTCCCTCACTCGCTATTGTGTTGGCTCCAATATCCAAATAAATCGTTGGTGATGGCTTCAAGGTCACAACGTGGTTGTGAGAGTTTTTCTTCCCAGAAGCAACAATAAATCACTCTTCCAATATTTCACAGCACAAAATAGGGGAACATGCCCTATTATGCGCCACCTAAGCGAATTGCTGATTTTCTATGTATTCCACGTACAAATTGTGTTAAAAATGGGTGCAATCGTTGAAGAAAATTGTTTTCTACAAATGCCTATGATTTTTTATTACCCAAATTGCTATAGTTGCTTCAAAAACTTGATTTTTAAAAACCTTATTCAAAGCCACAGAACAAAACTGTGTTGCAAATACGCGCCGCCGTGTATTCAATACGCGCCTAGCAGCCAAACACACCCGAAAGCAGCCGAAGACCGAAAACACACCAATACTTACAGACACTTTGAATGAAAATAAAATCAAAATGGACTAATCAAAATTAAAAAAAAAATGAAAATTGATTTTTTGGGCTGAATTAACGCTCAAAATAAGGTTTTAGACTTTTTGTTCATTTTCAATGAAAATTGGCCTTTTTGAAAAATTAATGCTTTTTTCAGCCTACTACGATTGGCGCGTTATAACGAGCGCATGGGCCGTGATAAAACACACTCATAAAAAGCATACCATAGCGAGTTCGGTATAATTTTTTAGCATTAAATGGTAGTTTAGATTCTCCTCTAGCAATGTGTCAGAAAATATTGTCTTATTCGTTTTTCTCTGCTTGGTGACACCTTATTGAAAGTGTTTCAAAATTTAGATCGAAATGATGAAAAACCTAAATTGTGAAATTATCACGACACAGGAACATTTTAAGGAAAAATTCATACTTGCCATGACCAATCACAGCATTTAGAACAAATTGGTAATATTTTGCAGGCTTAAAATGCTTCAGATTCTTCAAAACAAGGGTGGCGCGTATTAGCCACATGGGGCGTTATATGAACTTTTCCCCTAACCACTTTTATGGATGGGTTTGCACTGGATTGTCTTTATTTCTTCCCGATCGCGGTACACAAAACCAAAATTTTCGGGTTATCGGCCCGACGGTATTTTACCCGGATGTAATGGCCGAACAAGAGTTTTCACACTCACTTTACCGAACTAGAGAACTCAATGTACGTCCGAACTAGCCGAGAGCTTCAACTCGAATGATTTTTGATGAATCTTGAAAGCAAAAAAATCATCTAGGGGAAAGGTTTCCTAAATGGGCCTATCGGGTTAAATGACCCTACGGCTGTTTGGCGAAATGACTGACTAGACAGCTTATCTGACCAATGCATTTTGAGAGTGATACGCTTAGAACATAAGGCAAGAAAGAATTTTATGAATTTATAAACTCAAAAAAATTTAAAAAATCATACAAGGTTTTGATACATTTTGATGTAATATTTCGACTTTTAAAAATTATACGTAAAGAAGTTTAAATCAAAAACTAGGATGGTTTTTGTTTCTTACTCAAATGAACTTAAGAAATTAAACATATTTCAGCTTTTGTGGACGTTTAATAATGATTATTTAATGGAATAATAGAGTGTTTTTGTATGCCCCCATCATGTTTGTAAAATGCCTCCATCCTAAAATATCAGGTTAAATAGAATAAATAAATGATTTTTATCACTGAACCTTCAAATCTAAGCTCTGAATGGTATCTTAAGAATGAATTGAAGATCTAAAGACAGATTTGATAAAGTTTTTCTCATGGATGAACTGCCTCCATAGTATGGCAACTTTAACTTTTGTTTTATTCCATAAAATTATAATAAACATAGATTTTTATAAAACTTCAGCTTTGTCGTACGGAAATTACTACTTTCTAGCAGTTTCAATGAAATTATACGGAAATATTGTCCAAAAAACAGAAATTTTGTTCAAAACATAAATAGGCGCATTTAGCCCGCACGGTTTGAGGTTCGGCATTTTAGACAACACTTACAATAAATTCGTTTTCTTGGAAACAGAAGAAAATTTTAACATAAAAATTACTGCATTGTATAGAAAACAGATGCCTGCACACGTGTATATGGTTTTTGTACACATATTCGACGAGATATTCGATTAAATCAGTGTTCTGCTTAATAGGCGCATATAGCCCGCTCCTCCCCTAATAGGATTTTCATACTATTTTGTTCATCAAATTAAGGATTACGTTTTGATGACAGCTTCAATATCACTGTCTTATTTTCCCCCATTCCAATCAGTTATCGGAAAGCGCTCCAAAAGTCGTCCCGCTTCCTGGAGATGATGTCCTTTTTCGGGCTCCGAGAATGGTCCATCGAGAGCGATAACATCCGGCGACTGAGGCAGCAACTTTCGGCCGAGGAAAGTCGTTGTCTGGAATTCGACATGGGTACCATCAATTGGACAGATTATTTTCGTAGCTACATTCCGGGGATCCGTCGCTACTGGTTCGGAGATCGAGTGGCCCGGATAGATTCTAAAATTTCACCTGCTAGCAGAAGGTAAGATTGTGTTGTTTTTGCTTTTTATCGGGTATAGGAACGTATTATTCGCACTCGTGTGATTTTTTCCCAAGAAAAATCCAATTTATTGGCTTGGAAAATATTATTTGGAGTGATGGAATGACACGTGTTAAGAAGATTTTGGATGGATGTTTGTTTAAATGGATTCCAGAAATTTGTTTTAGTTTTGTTAAAAATTTAATCTGTAATATTAAAGTTTATGTTGTTATTTGATTTGAACTCAATCAAACATTAAAATTATACGACGAACAACCCAAACAACTTGTTTATATTTTAAAATCCGTAGCAACGTTTTTCACACTATCGTTTTGTTTCTTTCACAGATTCTTTCAGATACAACGTCTTCTAAAGAAGCTCATCTGGATTTGGATCTGCGTTCGATGTTCCTGCTTGACGTCCAAATTTGTGCTGCAAAAGTTATTTGTGATGCTGATTGCTCTGTAGTTGAACATCTAGTAAACAAAGGAAGAGAGAATTTCACAATTACTTACCTTTAAATTAAAGTGAATGTATCCAACTTAATGGAATTTTGTTTGTCTACATGATAACAACCAACTCTGGGTCTGAAAGATAAGAACTGGTGCTGACTATAATAAACGAAAGCCGAAATGTCGTTTTCCCTATCCCTCAGCTCCCACTGCAATAAATTAATGGCCAGGTCATCATTCCACATTAACATTCAACACAGCGTACCTTATCGTCACATTTATTATATTTTTCTCATTTTCGGTTTCGTTTTCCTTCTTTCACTCAAAATCTCCGATGGAGACAGGACATATCGGTGGAACAACTTTCTCATCCTATTCTTAACGCTACAAACACGTCAGGATTGAATAAAACTTCAATAAATAAATGATCCTTCCGTATCATTCCGTGGTTTCGGTTTTATCCTAGCTCTCGCAAGCTGGGCGAGAAATACATATAAATATTTATCTGTTTTTTCTTCTGTTTTTCTGCAATTGATCAATCTTCATTCGAGAATAATTTGTACATTTGACTACTTGGTAAGCAGGAAAGCTGCCATGAAAAGCTGTGCTTTTCTCAGGTTCGTATACCAAAATGCAAGCTATCTTTGGTAGAGCCGGAACGCAATTGATGGACAATGCTATCATTAGAAAGCTTACTTGACTAACTGAAGGTTGCCGAAATTTTTGCAGCTCTTATCCGGGCTGCAATTTATAGAAAGACCTGGTATCCGGGAATTTGATTTCAAGGTTTTCAAATTTCAAATTAAGGCAATATACAGGCAAATTTAGCAAAACTCAGCAGTATATCAACAAAAATCAAGAAAAAAATGGATTTTTCTTTATTCCAAACCCAACGAAAGATTTTAAATGTAATTTAAGACTTCCAAAAAAATCTTTCATAATAATTTTAAATAAAACTCCCTCATTGAGTTTCGTTTTAGAGGAAAACATAAAAAAAAATTACAACACATTTAGTTTTTTTTATTTTTTACTTGCTGAGTAAAGTGATTAACTAGCCAGCAGATCGTGGCCTGAAGCATAGCATACTTGTCTTCTAAGCCAACGTTCATGAGATCGAATCCCGGTCGTGACATAATCTGGTACACATAGTATGATGAAGGTTGGCGGTTTCAGCATTAGTGAAATGCTAGCCGGGTATACCTTGGAATTGTACGCCTCAATGAAGCAGCACATGCATGTGGATGGATCTTTTCAAGGGAACTTAGATTGCACTTGAAGATCCTACCTAGATATGTGTGTGCTCGTAGTGCTACCGGTAAACAACTGTAACTTCAACCAATAGTGCAGGGGTGTCAAGTAGCATAGCAAAGTAAAAATAATAACGCGGGGTAATACCACAATAGATCAACTTAATGGTCGCAGTGGACTCTCTCCCCAACAGGAAAAAAAAGTGATTAACTCCGGGCAGAATCCGGTCATTTTTCAATGAAATCCGGGCAACAGGGCCATGACGGACTGTTCCTTAATTTTGAATTTAATATTCGGGTTAACTCGAAGAAAACCGGACAAACTGGACCCCTTAGTCTAACTCTAGGAGTTGCCAGATTGCCAAGCAAATCTGGGCTTTTTTGTCTAAAATCTGGCCAAACCCGGACATTTGATAATAACACTTTCAACCAAAAATCTGGGTAATATCCGGGAAAATTTTGCCAAAACCCAGAAATTACTCAACAAAAACCAAAAAGAAAAACACTTCAAACATTTTTTTTTTCATTGAAAAGCATCAGCAGATTTTGAATGATTTTTTTTTAATTCCAGAAAACCGGTCTTTGATATTTTTATGATATTTATTTTTGGACGCAAAAAAAAAGTAAATAAAAAACACAAATTGAGGTTTTTGTCTAATTTTACAAATAAATCCGAACAAAATCCAACCTTTTACAGTGAAATCCGGGCAACCTGGGTCGGACCGCATTTCTCCCAAATCTTGTGTTAAATATCCGGGCATGTCCAGGTAAAATCGGACAACTTTGCAAGCTTACTCTAAGATTGTTCGGCAAGAATTTTATCGCAAATACTGAGAAGGCATTAACAAAAAACGAACAAAAAAACTCAAAATTGAAAGATACAAATATACAATACATTTTTCAGCCATCGTGAATGTTCCGGTTATTTAACTAAATAATAAAAAAAATGTTGCGAAACCTGAAAATTTTTGAAAATAAATTAAAGAAGAATCTGTAGAAAATATCTACAAGAGAAGTTTAATGCACCATTTTAAACGATTCGGTCATCAATTTTGTGTCAGGGGTCGGCAAACTGTTGAAACCATGAAATTCGAAACGAAAACAAATTTCTACTGAAATTGTCGCCCAGATTTTAAGCAAATGAGCAATAGATATAGCAAACAGCATTTTATATGAAAATTTTGCGATGTGACTTTTTTTGAAAGTTTGCCGAAATCACAGAAAAATCTGTAATTTCACCGAGTTTTGAGGAAATTTTTGGAAAGTCACAGTTATTATAGAATTTCAAGAAAAATTTCCATGTTTTGCTTACGCAAAGAAAGGGGGTCACAACAGTCAAAAACATTATGGCTCGCTTGACGAAAGGGTATTTCTATCATGGACACCCGAATTTATGCTATTTTTATTTTTTCCAAGATTCAAATTTTCATGAAGAAATACATCATTTGTTATTCGCTGGCCTGAAAGTTTGGTGAAGTTCTCGCCAAAATGCTCATATTCTGCAGTGATACGACTGATCTTACCTTTATTCAGTTATTACTGGTCGTATATGAGTTGAGAAGTTCTTGGATAATCTTGTGAAGTTCGACTTATTAATCGTAACTAGGAGGTCGTCTGGTAATATAAGGGTTGAATAGAAGTTATAATAAATTATAATTTCTGAGAATTTTTGAATCTCAATAACCCGTAAATCAAGGTGCAAAAAGTTCACTAGAAAGAGATTGTTTTTCTGATTTCAAAACGAAATCTGATCCTGATTGTGATCCCAATCTGAAACCTGATCCTGAATTCCGATCTGGGGCTTGATTCTGATACCTATATAAATCCTTATTTTATTCCTTTTTCTGAACCTTACCAGAAATTTGATGTTGTATGAACCCAATTAGGATCCTGTTTTTTAAACTTGATTAAGATCATGATCATGATGTTCAACCTGATCACGACTTGATCCGTATCCGTATATTGGCCTAAATCTAATCCTAAACTATATTTTGATCCTTTTTACAAAGTTGTTCCTGATATTGATTCCGACGTTCTCCTTACCATGAAACATCCAACTTCTTTTCTGGATCATGAAGCCTGATTCTGATCCTGAAAACCACATTTCAATAATGATCTGGAAACTGAATGGATCTTGGATAGTGATCGAGAAAACTATCTCTGATTCTGGATCCTGAATTTTAATATTGTTTCGTTCATTTTGATTGTACTCTTGGTTCAGGATCTTGACCCCATAAACTGATTTTGGAATTTGAATCCTGTAGTTCAATCAAATGTTATTAATTCGTCTTGGTACCAGACATGCACATTAAGGACCGCGAAGAATTGTAAGCTGGGAAACAATTAAATTTGGCATTCTATATCTAAAAAGTAACTGGACCAAAACCTAAGAATTTTAATTATGCTGCTTAAAATAGCACGCTAGCGGCCAGCGAAAAAACGAAATATCTCGTAGCTGGTCCGCAATGTGTTCAAATCGCAAGGCTACATACTCGCACTTTGCCATATTTGCAGATCGATTCCATTTCGTTAATCTCGAACTGTAATCAAGGTTGCCAAAGTGCCTGGTTTTTAGGGATTGCCTGATTTCTGTAGGCCCTGATAACATGACCTCTGTTTTCCCTGGTTTTTTGGAAATAAGCCTGATTTTCCCTGATTTTCTTGAATATGATGGAAAATGAGTAGTACGGAAAGGCATTCCCAAGTAACATTTAAAGTTTTATAGCAGGCTACGAGATAAAGTTTTGGTTTTATAAGGGATTTGAGGAGTCTTATAGAACTATCGATGTTACTTGGGATTATTGACATAAGTGGAGGTCTAAATGTGGATTGATAACCAAAAACAAAAAATGGTTCCCGCTTTGACCGAAATTTCCGTTTAACCATTTTTATTTCGCATGTCACTGAATTTTGAAAAAAAAAAATTGGCAACCCTGACTTCCATGATACTATCGATAGGTTCAACTTGGAAAGCATCAGTAAATAAGCTTCGGATAAATCATTCAAGTTAACTGCAATCAAAGGAAACATCAGCAAAACGAACCTGCGTTGCCAGATCTATGGATTTTTCGAAGATTTTCGGATTTTGAGCACTTCTGCGGATCTATGGATGGATGTTCGAAACCCTCGCATTTAGTTTTCCCTACGAATTTTATACGGATTATCGAAAATTGTCAGGGAATACGTATAAACGAAAGGTCATCAAGATCAAAATCAGTACCAAAATTTTTCGTTTTTCGCCAAACCTATGGATTTGAGAGCTTTGCAATCTGGCAACGCTGAAACGAACGTACAGTTCTGCGAATTCAAAATTCAAACTCGTATTCCTTCGGCAGCCGAACACATCAATCGGACAACGCAGCGGGGCGTGGCTAAAAGTGGACAAGAGAACGGGAGATGATCAATGCTGAACTGTTCTCTTCGTTTTGTGCGCATTGACGTTATTGCGAGTAAGATAAAATCAATCTGCTTATTGCGCGTTGAAATCGAGAGGAATCAGCATAACGATTTTTCCCGAAGCAAGATTACGCACGTCTGCTTGGTACAATTTCAAACCTGGAAATTATCAAATTTTCGAAGGTATTACAGAAACATGAGGTATCAAAGAATGAAAGAATCATGAATTTTTGGAAAAAAGGTACAACGGCTCACCGACGAGACTTGAACCCGATATTTACGCTTCAGTACGACGCCGGCGGGCTACCCAATTCCACCTCGGTGAACGAGAAATGAAATTTTAATCTTAACTGATGGATTTCTAAATTTCTTAACGCCTATTCATCAACACTGAGTATAATTGACAAAATCTGACGAATGTTTCGAATTCCGGTCGCCAAACTCTTTAAGAGTTAGTTATTTAATCATAAAAAATGGTCTTCCAGGAAGACTCTTCCCCTGTGTGATTTAAGAATTTTATATATAGGTAAAAATGGAGGCGTTTTCCCAGCTAACGTGAAATCGTAATAGAAATGATAATCTAAATCGAATATTTAGACATTTTTAATAACCACCGTAAACAAGTTGGTATTGAGTGATTTTCTATCATTCATTTACAACAAGCTTTGCCCAAAAAAAGTTGAATCGGATAGCAGTTTAGTCAATTCGTAAATATGTCTCCAAATAGTTGAGAATAAGCTAATTCGACATTTACGATTTGAGTAAGGGGGCATCCATAAATTACGTAACGCTCCTAGGGGGGGGGGGAGGGAGTAAGCTCGAGCGTGACAAATTGTGACATAGGGGAGGGGGGGAGGTATGCTCATCGTTACGTAACGATTTTTTTTATTAAAAATTTTAGTTCACTTAATCGCAGCTATTTTGATGTCATACAATTGTTGCAGAATGATAAACAAACCAAAATAAGCTTAAAATGTGTAAGCTTCAACAAGATTGAAACTGATTTGTAACCTTTCGTCTTTAAAGATTCTAAGACAGACTCCGACATGTGTATGGAATATCCGTGAAATATCCGTTGGAAATCGAATATTAGAGACATTTACAGAGTTCAATACAAACTTTTTAGATTATATTTTACAATTTTTTCTCACCGCCGAATATTACTAAATGGAGCAAATTTTGCATAAAAAGTTATGCTCCTTAAACAAAATAAAGGATACAAGGTAGATCATCAGTGAACAATCACAGAGCAACTTGTAATAAGACAATTAATTATTTATTTTATTAGAAAGTTATCATCAATAAGAAGCGATTTGGACAGATATTATTTCCGTTTTGAGGAACGTTAAATAAATGTATGTTAAAATCTTTTTTTGATTTTTGAAAATCAGTATTTTAAACATAAGAACTTGGGGTGGTGGGGGGGGGGTAATTGTTGGCGTTACGTAATTTTCATAGGGGGGTACGTCGAAGCGTTACGATTTGTGACATACGGGGGGGAGGGGGTCAAAAAAGTGCAATTTTTGCGTTACGTAATTTATGGATGACGCCTAAACTGATTTACGATAAATGGGCGATCCTTCCTTCTTTCTTCCTTTGACCGGTTCGTGAACAGAAAATCTTACATATAGAGCTATAGCGCGAATCATTTCAGTTGGCATCGTGGTAAGACACCAGACAGACATCTCGGAGGCTGGAGTTCAAATCCCGGTCGGGGAAATTTTTTTTTTGTTTTATTCAAATTACTTCAAATCGTATATTTTGCTTTTTGTGGGGAAATCGAATCGTTAAAATCTTGTCATTGTAGATATATCGCCTCCACTTTTATAGCTATATGCTATTTTGGTAAGTTTTATACAATCTTTTCCTCTGGTATATTCGTTTGATTAATTCTTTTGTTCCTGCGATATACCCTCTTGAATGTTTGCTGGGTTATTTCTAACACCATAATAACGTATAAACGGGCGGTCGGAATGAGGTGAAAATTCGTATCCGAGGAATTTTCTAGACAGAAATGGTTTATATAAAAGCCTCAAGAATGTCACTTTTTATGGAAGAGAGCAAAATCAGCTTGAAGAACTTAACAAAAACAACTCGAACTATTTTATGACGATTTTCATGAAAATTGAAGTTAAAGACGTGTAGATTATTATAACGATTTATTAAGTGAAAGGTAACGTTAACCGGGTCAGCAAGTTATTGATTATAATGTGCAGGGTTTGAAAATTAAGCTCATTGCTCAATTATTTCATAGCTCCGCTCACAAAGCAATCGACGAAGCTCATCGTTTTTGTCTCCGGAGCTTCGTATTTCTGAGCTCTAATTTGCAAGAAACCTTAGCTCTTTTCTTGGTTCGTGAGTCCGCTAGTTCATGCATCCAGAGGAGCTTGAGTTTGTTGAGCAACGCCTGATTTTTTTGTACACAAGTAATGAAAGGGCTCGTTGCGAGTATTATTAAAATGATTGTTAGAGAGTTTTAGTTACTATAAAAAGTTACCAGCACTAGCAAAGATGAGATAGTAAAATTTCGAAACTTTCGGGAGAAACACCAAATGAAAGGGTTTGTTGCGACGATTATTAAAATGAATCGCCCGAGAATTTCGAAATTTTACTTTTTCATGCTTACTAGTGCTGGTAACTTTAACTAGTTGCTAGAAATTTCTAACATTCATTTTAATAATCCTCGCAACAAGCCCTTTCATTTGGCGTATTTCCCGAAAATTTCGATATTTTACTATTTCATAGTAACTAATGCTGGTAACTTTTACCAGTTACTAGAATTTTCTAGCATTCATTTTAACAATCCTCGCTATAAGCCCTTTCATTTGGTATTTCTCCCGGAAATTTCGAAATTTTATTATTTAATAGTTACTAGTGCTGGTAACGTTTACTAGTTACTAGAACTCTCTAACATTCATTTTAATAATCCTCGCAACAAGCCCTTTCATCGTTACTGGTGCCTAAAGAAAGCAGGCGTTGGCTCGAACAGCACCACAATAGCAAAGTTCTTCCATACACATCCTTTGGCTTAAGCGTTCCAATTTTGCTGAACAAGCAAGCTCAAGAAATTTCGGGTCCTTGAGCTAACATACTCAAAGAAAAATGCAAAACCTTCTCTCTTAGAGCCAGAAGAGATAGAGCTTAACTCGAGCATTTATTGGTGAGCGGATACTGGCTCGCAGCTTCCTTCGCACACGAGCTTCAAGAGCGTTGATGCTCAACCGCTTGAGCAAGAGCATTTCAATCCCTGATAATGTGTTAACAGATTATCACCGCTTGTTTATGATTTATTTGAATGATTAATGGCATTTTGGTAAACTATGCATTCTAATAGGAAGAATAGTGTTGAAAATAAGCCAAGAGCGTGATTTGAGAAAACTTCTTGCCGCACAAGACCATTTGTCCCGCACCGTATCATTGTCTAGAACAGGGGTTTTCAGATCGTGCTCCGCGGAGCACTTGGTGCGAAAGCTATAGTTCAAAATACTGCTGGAATCGTTGCCAAGATCAAAGAAAAGACCAAAAGCTGCGGTAGTAGTCATTACAGCCTTCATCGACACGCACTCGCTATGAGGAAACTATCATCATCTTTGAAGGAAGTC
This sequence comes from Uranotaenia lowii, assembly GCF_029784155.1. NCBI lineage: Eukaryota > Metazoa > Arthropoda > Insecta > Diptera > Culicidae > Uranotaenia > Uranotaenia lowii. Next base: position 340,423,861 of record NC_073692.1, read on the forward strand.
TTGGCCGAAAGCGTAAAAATAATCAACTTTATTAGGGCTCGACCGAAAAATTCAGGGTTATTCAAGGCGTTGTGCAAAGGGATGGTGAGCCAACATTCCACGCTACTAAGTAATTCATACCGAAGATCGCTGGTTAGCTCGTAGAAAAACTTTATCGCACCTGTTTGAATTAAGAATGACTCCAGTATTTCAATGCAAGGTAAAGAATAACAATCTTCGATTAAATTGGCAAAATCATGACCATTGAGAGAAAAATCAAATTTTGGGCAGAATCGCTCAAAAAGCGCAACCTGAACAGCTTTCCGAATTTAAGAAGCATTCAATCAGAAATAACCTTGAAGTTATCATCCGAAAATTTCCAAGAATTATGACAATCATGACACTTTTCGTTGATAAATTTATTTTTGTATTCCTTGGTGTAAACTTCAAATAACAAGCTCTAATGTCTGATGTCTAATGAAATCATTTACAATTACGATTAAAATGTTTTGTCGCAGGATCTGTTGAACAGCTTCCAGAAAATAATCCTCGAAGAATATCATAAAATAATAAAAAGATCGAAGACTTTAAATGCGTGGAAAAGCCTATTTTTATGATTAGATATGACATTGGAATCAAAGCTTCAGGAAAGATTCGTATCCAAAAAGTCGTTGGAAGAGTATTGGTGTCAACTGAGAAATAAATTTTAAATTTTGTCCGATAAAGCAAAACTTATTCTTTTGCCGTTTTTCACAACTTGTCCATGTGAGTCTGCATTTTCCACATAAATCGCAACGAAGACAAAATACCGAGCCCGACTAAACGCGGAACAAGACGTCAGGCTACAACTGACACAAATTTAACCAAACTTGTTACAGCTTAGATTCGAAGTAAGCGTATTTGTTCTATTGAAATCATTAATTTTTGATGACACATATTTTGCCTATAAAAACAAGACGATTCTAAGATTAACCATTCATTTCTGATTTTATTGACTACGATGGCAAAACACATCTTATTTAAACGATAAATATCATCAAGTTTTCAATACTCGGGTTTATCATTCTTTCAAAAATGTAGGTGCTCCGCCAAAATTTTTGGTTTTAAAAAGTGCTCCGCCGAGCAAATGATCTGAACACCCCTGGTCTAGAAGAAGCAAAGTCGATAGGCTGACTTTGCATTGATCTCTACAATGATACTTGGATGGATCAAAGCACGTGTTTTTTGTACGTCCGATCATCCGAAGTTTTTAAAAGTCAAATACGATTAAAAATCTACTGATAAATTTGGATGAAGAAAAAAAAATTTCTTGATTTTTGATGAGTGATTCTTAGGTTTTGACCAAATTTCACCAGTTTTTTTTGACATATAAAATGCCTGGATTTTGTCAGGTTTGTAGAAAATAGCCCGGATTTGCACGACTCAGATACGTGCTGAAAAAAATCCAGCAACCTTCTAATGTATCTTCTTTGAAAAATATTTTGGCTTATGCAGAACGGATGATTTCTAAAAAGATTCTAAGGAAATGGAAAATGGAACTTATGTCTTGATTCTTAAGTTTAAAAAAAAATGAGAAATTTTTTTAGTCGTTTCGAATCCAATTTACTACTACCTGTGCCCTTCACAGCTAAGACTTTTTGCAACTCATCAAATGCGTTCCGGCTCCAGATGATATCGTAAAACCTCACGAACATTAGCTAATTAATTGTACGCCGTCTTAAAATTTTGTAAATCGTTACAGTAAATATGAAACCGATCCGAATTTGACCCAGCACCTTTACCAGGGGGGCGGCTGCTAGTTCGTTGTGTAAATTCCTGTCTGGTGTCGTTGAGATCACAGTCAAGCTGCCTTTGGTTACAGGAGGGGGGCATCACCTCATCGTCGTCATCCTCGTTGTCATCCACACTATCAGGATGGGGATGTTCCAGGCTGATTGGTTCCAGCCGATCCCCATCCCGAACACAGTCATCTTCCGTGTCCAAAATCAACAAGTCATTCGATCCGGCATTATTTAATCTTCGCTCACCACAACTTGGCGTCGACTGATATCGACAGTCCCGATTCCGGTCCCTGGAATAGGGCAGTAAATCATCCGGCTGAGGCCCGCAGCTATCGTCTAGCAATTTGGCTCTGGGTGACGAGGACGAGGTACACCCGACGGTTGCTTCCGTCTGGCGGCAGGGACACATTTTCGGTTCCCATCGGAGATTAGACAACTTTTTGCCGTCTCCCGGTCCCGAGCAGCCAGTTTCCGAAGCATAAGAGTTAATAAGATTAGTCGTTTTGAACTGCTGCTGTTGCTGCGTCGAAACCGGATTGTGATTCTGGTGATACTGATAACCGCTGCTGCCATTCCCAAATAAACCGCCGGCTCCGCTCAAAGGTCGCCCCAGTCCTCCACCGATTCCCCCGATTCCAGCACCTCCCCCACAACTACCGGTGTTGTTGATATTATGGTGCAGCTTGTTGCGTATCGAGGAGGTGGCGTAATTCGACCGAACAGAACTGACGCGCGTAAACATCGATAGGGTTTTGTCGGTCGAATGATCGTGATGATGGTAGTTGCTGCCCCCTCGACCGGATCCGGAAGCGCCGAAGCAACAGCAGCCCCGGAATGGGTACCGTTTGCGGAACTCCCGTTTGAATTTTTCCTGCAAGTAAATTGGAAAGAGAAGAACGTAGACAGATACATGTAGTAGGTCCGATAAGCACAAACATATGAGACACCAGTCGGAGGTGTGTGGTCGGATTTATCAAAGGATTATTCCCATATTGCGATGAAGTTTGTAGGGAATGAGATAGAAAACAAGCGAGTCTTGTTGTGGTTGAACGTTGCACAACTTTTGCTTGTTTGTTTCAATTAAAGTATGGAACAGCAAATAACATGAACGAACAATCCGAACTTTGTTTAGATGACTAGATCATATTTCTACTTGTTACCGTCATTTTTTGAGATCATATTTGCCATAATTTAGTTTTTTCTGATGGAACAAAATGAGTGTAGGATTAAAGTTTGATAAAATTGTACAGAATTCCATGTAACTTAAAAAACTAAAATCAGAATTATAATCAAGTGAGATGCAACATGATTTTAATTAAAATTCGTGGCAAACTTTTCTAGGTAGCGGAGATAAGGGCATAATGCCCACATTAAGATGGACGTTTATTTAACCGTAGAAATCAGCTACAATATGTGAGTTACATCATTGTTTCGTGTTCAGACACCATAAAACTCTACTTACAATTTGGCTGAAACTTAAAAAAGCATAAAAAAACGTTTAAAATGCATTTTAAATTTTTTTGCCCAAAGTTTAAATGAGCATTTTCTGCCGTAGAATCTATCAACGAGTTCAACTTGATGAATTCAACTGAATTATAAATATAGCTACAGCTTGACTAGTTCCATGTTTAATCTGGCGATTTGGCTTAATGGAAATGTGTCGGAGGGCTGACGAATGGTAGATAATGTGCACCTGAAGACCCCATACACCCAGCCTTCGGGTAGTAGTCATATCACCTCTTGTTCTACAACTCCGACTCTCTACCTCTCCGTGGTGCTCGCTGAGGTGCTAGCAACCTTAGTGGAGATAGGGTATCCAGACCCCGGTCCTCCTGCGAGATAGTGGGGTTAGCTGCGGGCCTTGCGAGCCCGTGACTGATATAAAAAACAGCAACGAACGAGAATGAACAAGAAATTCGGATGGAAATCGGCAAAGACACACATGACGAAAAGAGACTACCCAAGTAAACATGAGCACTAAGCTAGCAGTTATCACTTCCATCTGTACCGTTGAGCCGTCAACACGTACGCCGGAGCATCGTATCGTTGCTGTGTACCTGCAGGAACATTTTTACATTATTTATTTTTTCCTTACCTGGTTTTCAATCAGCACTTTTCAGTGCTAAAATTATTTTTATTTTCATTTATTCATATTTTTCTCTTTTCTTTCCAGCATGGGGAAGTCTTCGGCCGGTTCAAGGGCCGGAAGAAAACGGATTGCCGAACCTAATTCAGGTCCATCGCCCAAAAAAGTTGAAATTTCCAATTCATTCGATGTCCTTCATAACATTGGTGATGAGGAAATATTCATATTTAATTCTGATAAGAGTACTAAGAAACCTTCTTCTTCTTATACTCTTAAAAACGAAAAGGTTCCTCCAATTACGGTCACGATTCCTGACTTCAATGCCTTTCGGGAAGAAATCGTCACTTCCGTCAAGGATGTGAAGATTTCTTTTCAGATCGGTCGAAGGGGAACTGCTCGTATTTTGGCGGAATCTTTCAATGATTTTCAAAAATTTTTAAATTATTTGAATAATAAAAAACATCAATTTTTTACTTACGACACTAGAAGTGATCGTCCATTTAAAGTTGTACTTCGTGGTCTCACCGGCGATCAGACACCGAACCTTTTCGAAAATCTTCAATCAATTTCCTTCAAAATATTACGCAATGTCGTCGTTGTCAAGCTTTTTGTCACGGCACTAAAAATTGTAAAATGAATGCCAGATGCATGCTTTGCGGCTCATTCGATCATGAAAAATCTAAATGCCTTTTTGGTGGTGATAAGCCACAAACAGAATTTCTCAAGTGTGCAAATTGCGCAGGTAATCATTCCTCGAATTCTCTAGACTGTCCCATCAGGGCAAAAATTATTGCTTCTAGGAAAAATCCCAAAGTTTCCAGAAAAGTTTCTTCTCCTCCTTCCTCTTTTTCGTCTTCACACGTCGGGCCGGCAAACAACCTGCCTGTTCGCGGTCAGCCCCGGCCTACATTGGAATCACAGCTGGGTAATACCCGAAGTGATTTTAATGTTACCTGTGCTGAATCTGCGCCACAGACTCGTTGTTTATCGTTTTCAGAGGTGGTTGAAAATGGGTTTCCTTCTTCAGGTTTAGCTAATAAAAATGGGAAAAAACCAAGTCTCAACGTTCATGCGAAGGCTTGGGAAAGTCCCCGAAATTCAAATTCAAATACTTGTTCTTCTCCTTCATTTTCTGATCCTAACAATTTTGTTGATTTGGGTGAGATTACTGAGGAAAAATTAAAATTTTTGCATCCAAATTTGATGGAAATGATGCAACTTATGTTGAAAGCAAATTCAATGTTTGAAGCTTTCCAAACTTCTTTTAATTATGCTAACAAAATTATTATGACTTTACGATTCCCTCATGGATCCAAATAGATGTTTAAATATTATGAATTGGAATGCTAGATCTTTGCTGGCTAACCAAGATGAATTCTTTTTATTTTTGAAAACTCAAAACATACATATTGCTGCCATCACTGAAACTTTTTTAAAGCCAGACAATAACTTGAAAAGCAATGCTTTCTTTAAAATTTTGCGAAATGATCGACGTGATCGACAAGGTGGGGGTGTAGCTATTGTCATCAATAGTCGTCTCAAATTTAGACTTCTCCCTTCTTTCAATACAAAAGTCTTAGAAACAATTGGAATTGAATTAGAAACTTCTATGGGGGAAATTTTAATTCTTGCCGCATATTTTCCTTTTCAATGCAGCGGTGAACAGAAAAATTTTTTGAAGGGAGATTTACAAAAACTCACCAGAAATAAATCTATTTTTTTTATTATTGGTGACTTTAATGCAAACATCGATCTTGGAATAACATTTCATCAAATTCAAATGGGAATATTTTGATTAATGACTGCTCTGCAGGTTATTACACTGTTGAATTTCCTAATGGGCATACTTGTTTCTCTTCGATTAGAAATCCTTCCACAATTGATTTGGTTCTAACGGATTTAGGCGAGCATTGTAGTCAATTAGTTACTCATGCGGACCTTGATTCAGACCACCTTCCAGTAACTTTTTCTCTATCCCAAAATCTCATTGAAAACCCTTTAAAATCAACTTTTAATTTTCAAAAAGCTGACTGTGAGCGATATAGGAATTTTATTGAACGTAATTTGAATGTAAACGTTCCACTTAATTCAATAGAAGATATTGATTTGGCTGTAGAAAATTTGACAACTTCAATAGTCAATGCTAAAGCCGCTTCAATACCCAAAGTTAAACATAAATTTAATCAACCTTTAATCGATGATGATCTTCAGTTTTTGATACGACTGAAAAACATCCGTCGACGCCAATATCAACGTACTAGGGATCCTTATTTGAAATTAATTTATTGCGACCTTCAAAAAGAGATCAAACGTCGTTTAAATTTCATCCGTAATGAAAATTTTGCCAAAGCAGTAGAGGACATAAAACCCTACTCAAAGCCATTTTGGAAATTAGCTAAAACTCTGAAAAAGCCCCAGAAGCCAATTCCTACTTTGAAAGATGGGGATAAACTTCTTTTAACGAATGCAGAAAAAGCTCAAAAATTGGCCCAACAATTTGAGTCTGCTCATGATTTTAATTTAAACGTTGTAAGTCCAATTGATGCTCAAATTTCCCTTGAATTTGATGATATTCTTTCTAAACAAAATGTATTTGAAAGTTCTTATGAGACAAATATTGATGAACTTAAATTGATTTGCAAAAAATTTAAAAATATGAAAGCTCCGGGGGAAGATGGGATTTTCTATATTCTTATTAAAAAGTTGCCTGAAAGCACTTTGAATTTTTTAGTTAAAATCTTCGATAAATGTTTTCACTTGGCTTATTTTCCAAATAAATGGAAAAATGCCAAAGTAACTCCAATTTTGAAACCTGGAAAAAGTGCTTCAGAGCCTTCAAGTTATCGACCAATTAGTTTGCTCCCTTCTTTGAGTAAACTATTTGAGAGAGTTATTTTGAATAGAATGATGATTCACATTAATCAGAATTCTATTTTCCCTGATGAACAATTTGGTTTTCGTCATGGACATTCTACTACACATCAACTTTTGAGTGTAACTAATATGATTAATGCTAGCAAATCTGAAGGTTATTCAACTGGTGTTGCTCTTCTTGATATTGAAAAAGCTTTTGACAGTGTTTGGCACAAAGGTTTAGTAGCAAAATTAGCTCGATTTGATTTTCCTGTATATCTCACCAAAATTATTCAAAATTATTTGACTAGCCGAACCTTACAAGTAAGCTATCAAAATTCATGCTCTGAAAGGACACTGATTAGAGCTGGTGTCCTTCAGGGTAGTATACTTGGGCCAATCTTATACAATATTTTTACTTCTGATCTTCCTGATGTACCAGAAGGAAAAGGTAGAAGATTATTTGCTGATGATACTTTGCTTTCAGCCAAAGGTCGGAATTTACGGGTGGTACGCAGTAGATTGCAATAAAATTTAAATTCCTTTTTGCATTACTTGAAAATGTGGAAAATTTCTCCTAACGCTTCCAAAACTCAACTTACTTTATTTCCCCATAAGCCAAGAGCTAAATTTTTAAAACCTAATGAAAATCATTCCATAACTTTTAATGGGATTTCATTAGAATGGTCTGATCACGTGAAGTACTTGGGACTTACACTTGATCGGAATCTTACTTTTAAAAATCACATTGAAGATATTCAATCTAAATGTAATAAATACACTAAATCTCTTTATTCTCTCATTAACAGGAAATCCCGACTGTGCCTGAAAAATAAGATGCTTATTTATAAGCAGATATTCCGACCAGCGATAATGTATGCAGTTCCGATTTGGTCTAGATGCTGCGCGACGAGGAAAAAAGCCATCCAGAGGATTCAGAACAAGGTTCTGAAAATGATTTTGCGGCTTCCACCTTGGCACAGCACCGAAGATCTTCATCGGATTGCGGGCATTGAATCGATCGAAGAGATGGCCAACAAAATCATCTCCAATTTTAGAGGCAAATCGATGCAGTCTTCCATCGCAGAGATTCGTTCTCTTTATAATTATGTAGTTTAATTTTAATATAGTGTTTAGTTTTAAGTTTAAAATATTTTTGCCATTACAGGATGTTCTACATTAAATACTTAATTGCGCTAAGCATATTTAAATTCTTATAAATAAATTTTTAATATCTAGTTAACTATAGGGCTCTGAACAGTTCATTATTGAGCTGAACACCTAATTTAATGTAATAATGTAATATAAATGTAATGATGAATTGATACAAATAAAGACATATTTAAAAAAAAAAAAAAAAAAAAGCTAGCAGTTAATTTCGCCAAATCTTGCAAATAAAGCTTAAAAAGAGCAGAGAAGCTCTAAAGCTGTTTTGGATAGCATTAGTGTAGCATTCGGTAGCGATTGGAAACTTGTAACATGGAACTGCCGATCTTTAAATTTTGTGGGCAGTACCATCGTGCTCTCCAACGAATTGAAGAGCCGCATGTTCAACATCGTAGCGCTGCAGGAGGTATGCTGAAAGGGCTCCACGGTACGAACGTACCCAGATGGTCGTTCCATTTACCAGAGCTGAGGCAACACACACGAGTTTGGAACAGCTTTTATAGTGATGAAAAGCGCGTGATCGGGTGGTGGCCGAATGACCCACGAATGTGCCAGTTGAGATTCAAAATCCGATTCTTCAACATCAGCATCATCAACGTGCACAGCCAGCCCTCACCTCGGAAGTACCGGTTACGAATATGACGAATTATAGGCGCAGCTGGAACATGATATCAAGATCGTCATCGGGTCTAAGGTCGGCCAGAAAGAGGAATTCAAGCCGACAAGTGGAAGGTTCAGTGCGCACCAGCTGACCAACGAAATCAGCCTCAGACTAATTAATTTCGCTGCATCCAAACGAATGGCCGTACGTTTAGTACCTTTTTCCAGCACCGCCTTCCACACAAGTACACCTGGAGATCACCGTACAAAACGCAATCACAGATCGACCACGTAGCAACCGACATTTCTCGGACATCATGGACGTCAGATCACGTCGAGGCGCCAAAATCGAGTCAGACCATTATCTGGTGATGGTACACATGCGCCCAAAACTCTCCGTAGTGAACAACATACGAAACCGACGCCCGCCTCGGTTAAATATCGCATGACTGAAGCAATCGGGTATCGCGGCAGACTACTCGAAATCGTTTGAAGCAGCGGTGCCGGAAGAGCGCTAAATTCACAAAGTCCCTCTTGAGAACTGTTGTGATATTATCAAAACAGCAATTAACAGCGTCGCAGAGAACGTCTTCGGTCATTTGGACAGGTTCGACGAGAAGTGTAGGAGAGTGATGGATGTAGAGGATGTCGCGCGGGCGGCAGTAGTGCAAATAAGTATTCGTCGAAATGTGGATAATCATCGACTGCGAAAGAGGCAGCGAGTCCGAATTTTCCAGAAAAGCCGTCTGGAGCAGCTGCATCGTTCCCAAGAAACACAAAAGTTCTAACAGAAACTCAACGCATCCCGCAAAGGCATCGTGTCGCAAGCCGAAATGTGCCGGGATAAGGACGGGGGCATCCTGACGGACAATCGTGAGGTTATCAAAAGGTGGAAGCAGCACTTCGATGAACACCCAAACGGCGCACATGCAGGAGACCAAGACGGTGGGGAAAGATACATCGCTGGCGTGGAAAACAACGTAATGTCTGTTCAATGAAATCTAGTCGAAACGGATCGAAACAAGTAGAAAAAGATTGACAGTGTATCATCGGTCTCTTTCCAATTGACTTCGACCGGTTTCTACCAGGTCGAAACGAATCCTGCTGCCGAGCTGGATTGGTTTCGACTAGTTTCTACTTGCTCCATTGAACAACGACCTAACTAGTTTCGACCAAAACATTGGCGCGTTGAACATCTACCTGTTGACAGAAACCAGTTGAAACCGATTTCGACCAACCATTGAACGAAGCTGTAGAAGAGCCACTACCAACGATGAGTGAAGTTAAGGAAGCCATTCGCCAGCTGAATAGAAACAAGTTGACTGAGATGGATGGCATCGCAGCTGAACTCATCAAAATGGGATCTGGGAAACAGAATAGCTACCGGAGGAGTAATAAGAGGGGGTAATATACCCCATCTACAAGAAGGGCGATAAAATGGACTGTTAGAGCGAATGATAACTGTCCTCAATGCCGCCTACAAAGTGCCTAACGCCACAATCAACTAGATTCGTAGGAAGTCATCAGGCCAGATTAATGTAGGGACGGTCTACGACGGACCAGACCTTTACACTTCGGCAAATCCTCCAAAAATGCCGTGAACACCAATCCCTACAATATTCGGTTGGCCAAATATTCGGCGCCGAATACCGCCAAAAAACCGTTAAGCCGAATAGTTGAGCTTAGTATTCGGCCGAATATTTATTTTTTAAATTTTTTCAATTACAGACTGATAAAATTTTTAAAAAAGTGTTGGATAATTTATAATAGATCCAAATGTAATGTTGAAAAAGCTACATAATCATCAAAAACTTATGGTTTCAGCAAAACATCTTTGGTTTATCCGTGTAAATTTCACTGTAGACCCAGACAACCATTAGGTGGGTGTATCAAATTTGCAACATAAATATACGTGCAAATATACGTGTTAACATAAAGTATATAATGCAGCAAAACCAGAATATACGTATCATTTTGGAGGCCATATAGGTTAAGCTTGCCAGATTGCCCGGTTTTATCCGGGTTTGCCCGGATATTTGATGCAAAATTTCAAGAAAGTCCGGTCCGGCCCGGTTGCCCGGATATCGTGAAAAAGTCCGGATATTGTCCGGATTTTTTCACAATTTTCACAAAGAAACCAAAAAAAAAATCAAAGTTTTTGAGTAAGTTTCAGCAAAATCAATTAACGGTATGGACATTTTCAACGGTTGTTTCAATTAATTTCGCTGATTTTCTTTTATAAACCTTTAAATATTTAAGTGTTCCAAAAAATTTTTGGAAGTCTGCAATTACAATATTAATTTCATTTTTTTGCATTTTTTCTTTGCTTTTATATATAATAACACCTAAATTTTGCCCGGTTATTGCCCGGTTTTTGGATTTGAAAAATTGAAATCCATGCCCGGATTTTGCCAGGTTTTTTTGAAAAAATGCCCGGAATTGCTAGGCCCGGATGGGAGTGGAAAAAATTCTGGCAACCTTAATAAAGGTACATTAGCACACATATTCTTTATTTGGATTGTTTTGTCGTAACAAAATCATGCAATTTATTTAAATACGATAAAGGATATGCATGGGCCGCACATTGTAGGTGCATAAATAAAAATTGTCCTAATAAAAACATGCAATGCCCCAATATAAATACGATAAAGGATTTGCATGGGCCGCACATTGTAGGTGCAGATATACGAAAATGAGTTTAAATAACATTAATACGGTATAATCTGTAAAATTATAGACGATTTCTGGTGGTCTGGGGATCGTACAGAAGAATGCTGACAAGAATCGTTTAATACTTTGATAATCGTTTATTCCAGATTTAATTGAACTATCCAGGCTTGCTCATAAATCCAAAGAAGAATTCAAAATAAGTCAAGTCTGGCCGGAAAGCCCGACTTGATTCAAATTATTTGTTAAATTAAATAAAATTATCAATTTTTTTCTTTAAAAAATTCAAGATTTATTGTTCAACAAATCACTCTCATATGTGTTGTGAGCCTGAGCAATCGAAAGATTTCCTTTAATTCAACCATGATAAATGAAAAGTTCAGATACCGGTATTTCGCTAGCAACTTACTAACTTCTTCAATGAAATCAGTCAAATCATTATAGTGGAGAAAGCTCATCATTGATTGCTAGTTTGCAAAAAATCTATCCAAACCTAATGTGAAATTAATATATCAATGGAAAGCCAATAACTTGACCAACAAAACACACTCAAAAAATTATACCAACTCGGCCGAACTCTTAAGATTATAACTTACTGAAAAAGGCATTATTTTGGATATTTTGTAGTATATCTCCTTACTAAGTTGAAATATGTATTCGTCATGTTCCCAAAACTGTGTGTTTCTACAATTTGAACAACTTCCTTAAACATATGAAGTTTGTAAATCGTATACTTAAAAAGATATTAAATTAAAAACTCAAAATTACTTGTATTATTTTTGAAATGCTCGTAACTTTTATGATTTACAAAATTCTCCATTCCATTCTTAAATAATAAGATCTACAACTTTTGTAAAAAAATCAAGTCTTTTAACTAATTATTTAAAATATTTTTTTTAAAATTTCCTTTCCAGGTGGAAGCATTATGTTTTTCTTTCTAGAATTTGTTAGATCACCAAAAAATTTGAAAATGTGGCAAAGACATAAAATGTCTACCGTTTTCCGTTTGTCCACAAATAATTTTGATCGCTTATTAGGTACATTTATCCCTGTGAGACCGGTAAAATATACTAAATAAGGTGGTCAAGTCGAGCGCAAAATATTTGGACTGCTTGCGGGGAGAGTAATGGACAGCAATAACGAACTCTTTAGCGGCAGGTTATCAGCCAAAAACTGTTCGTTGACATGTTTTGCCTTATTTTAGGCAGATAAACAAGGAGAAAAATTGAAAAATTTCTTGTCTTGTATATACTAAAGGAGGCTAACGATCTATGGAAACTGCAAACTAGCCAGTATGTCATATCGATTGACACAATGAATGGATAAATATACAAAGAAAGAGATCGACCTTCGATCTGATAAAAAAAATTAACTAAATTCGAAGATGAAACTTTAGGAAACAGAAAATGTAATCAAAAATTGCCTTGATTTGAAAAAGGGTGGTTCATATTATGCATTAAAGATGGCGCACGTGTTACCAAAAAATCCAAGTTGAAAAACTTCTTTTTCTTCAATCTAAAAAACACTTGTTCTGTCAAGTTGCATCAAATTTTCACATTTAATCATCATTCAAATTCCATTCATACATTCAAAAGTTGTTGACAAAACAAAGTGTTGCATTTTTTTTTTTCGAATACACTCCTTATTGTTAGAAAATATTTTATTTTGATCAAGTTCAAGTTTTTATTAAAAATGTATTCGATAGAATGCGATCACTGCTTTGACAGGATTGTGATAGCATTGAACAAAGACCCAACGAATTGACTTAGAAGTTTACGCAGGAAAAAATCAGTTTAGTAGTGATTGATATTTTTTTTTGCTTTATTCTTCTTTGAAACTGTTTTTTTATTTAGCCAACCCTTACTCATGATTTCAATAAGACTCGTATGAAGCGTTCAATTTACGCTTATTTTTGCTTCAAATTTCCTCATTTTATTTTGAAACTTGTATGAATAATTTTGGTTTACGTTATTTACCTTTTTCAACAGATAATTTAAATCGAAAAGGAAAATTTTGTATAACTGTGCAAATTTGTTTTAACACTAAACGTACCGGAGACGGTCATATGACAGTTTTTTAAACTTTAAATGATGATTACGCCTTATATAAATTTTTTTGGCCAATTTAACCACAGGATTTTTTTTATATTTAAAACGCATTTTTTTTCGTTTTTAAAATTTTTCGAAGTTTTGAGGTTTTTAAATAACGCATGTGGTACACCTATTCATACCGCAAGCGGTCAAATGACGGCTTACACTGTATTTGCTAAAACTCTCTGGTTTCTCAACCGATTTCTTAAAAATTTATATTTTTGAAAAACTTATAAATTGACTTTAATATGCTTCTCAGACAATTTTCAGCTACAATCAATAATTTTAAAGTTATATAAGGTCCAAGAATATTTTTTTATGAAAAAACATGCTTCAGGAAAAAGGCTGTAAATCAGTTATTTAGAGCTCGAAGAAAATTTCACTTAACACCTCGAAAAGCTGAAGTTAGAAGCTATATGTTGCACATATGAAACATTTTTTTAAATTTTTTTTAAGATCATGGCCACAAAAATGTAAAAAAAGTTGTGTAAAACTCGTACTTTTCAACCAAACAACCGCTGTTCCTGTAACAGTAGATAATTTAAAAAAAAAAAAGTGAATTGTAAAGTTGACATAATTTAGCACATTTTGGCATCTTTAGATTTTTGAAATACGAGATATATAATTTATGACGGTTTTCTTTTTATCCATTTGAATTTTCTGAGACAATTCCTACACCTAAATTCAGCTTTGCACTGGATTTTGAATACGTTGAAGTAAGGTTTAGGCAATAAAACTAGATTTCATACTGGTTCTAGTGGTGTGCCAAATAACGTAAACTTTGCAATTTATTTTTTTAAATTTTTCTACTGTAACAGGTAAAGCTTTGGCGGTTGATTGGTTCAAAAGTGCGTGTTTTACATAACTTTTTTACATTTTTTGTGGCCATAATCTTAAAAATATGTTCCATATGTGCAACATATAGCATCTAACTTCAGCTTTTCCAGGCGCTAAGTGAAATTTTCTTCGAGCTCTTAATAACTGATTTAAAACCTTTTTCCTGAAGCATGTTTTTTCATAAAAAAAAATTCTTGGACTTTAAATAACTTTAAAATTATTGATTGTAGCTGAAAATTGTCAGAGCAGCATATTTGAGTCGAATTATAAGCTTTTCAAAACTATAAAAATCGGTTGAGAAACAAGAGAGTTTAAGCGAAAATGGTGTTTACCGTCATTTGACCGCTCACGGTATGAATAGATATCGTAAACTGGGGGAACTTTAATCACTTTTTTAATTCATTTGATATTTTGGAAGGGATTGCTTTTTCGTAACACCTGAAAGCTTTAAAATACTTACTGAGGTGAGGAGTATTAAACATGATCATTGATTGCTTATAATTCAAGCGACATTGGTAGTAATAATTAATTAAATGATTGTTACAAAACAAGATTTCGAGTTTCGGGGTAACTTTGATCACTGAATTTTTCAACGTTTTCTTTCAAAAACAAATATACTCAAAAGATGGACAATGTTGCTGCATACATTTAGGGGCAAAAATTATAAACATTTTTCAATATTTTTTAGCCTCAACAACAAATGGAATTTTACCTTCATGCAATTCCCTTAGTCCTCGCACTGTTCCCATGTTCTTTTTTTCTTCAAACTTAAACATTCGATAGGGTTTAAAAAGTTCAAATTTCACATTAAACAACCCATTTGCTCCTAAATGCTTAAACTTGATCAGGAGAGATGTCTGTTTGTGAGCCTTCAAAAAACCAGATATTTTAAGTATTTAAAATCACATTTTAAGTTGATTAAAAAATCTCCTAAAAAAATCAAATTTAGCTTATTTGTAATTCAATTTAAAGGCTTTCAAACGTAGTGATTAGTTTTCAGATACTTTTACATTATACTTAGTTAATGCTGATTATCTGCAAAAAATCATGTTAATCAAAGTTCCCCCAGTTTACGGTTTATACAAAGTGTCGGTATATTTAGTGTTAATTTAATTGTATTTCAATTGATTGTCAATTTATGTTCATAGGAAATTGTTGCCTATGTTATAAATCGATTGTTCAACCACAAGCAGTAATGATGCAAATTACACAATTCGTTCAAAAATTTCCAAGCAACTGTTCAGCTATTTTCAATCATAAGCATAACTTTCCTTCGATGCAATAGCTCGATTGCAAACCAAATAATACTCACATTGTAGATGCCGTAGATGAAAGGGTTGTAGCAGCTGTTGCTCATCGCCAACCAATCAGCCATAAACCAGATGATATTGATGTACCGATACCTGAATGGGAATATGGGATGGGAAAAATATGGGAAATCCGCTTATTAGAATGGATTTAATCGAAATTCTCAAAATGTAAGCTAGCCCGGAAGCGAAGATACTGCTTTCGTGGCCAACCCAAATGGCATCCCTAAAATGCAATAAGTCGGAAAATTGTGAAACTAGTGCGACGATTGGGGAATATGGGAAGCCTCGATTTGTATTTTACATCGAAAGAGCAATCATGGTTCAAAAACTCGACTTACTCGTTCACTTCTGGCCAGGTTACGTGAAGAACATTGTACAGTTGCAGTGGAAACCAACAGATTGCGAATAATGCAACCACAATTATCAGCATTTTGATAACCTGGAAAAGGGGTTGGAAAATAAAAGTTTCATCAAAATCTTTCGTCTCAAGGGACAATGAGTTGCCAATTTACCTTTTTCTTGTTTTTGAGCATGGTCATATCCCGGGAATCCTGTGCATTCCCCGGCGTCTTGGAGCCCCACAATCGGAGCGCCATCTGGATATACACGAAACTGATGACACAAAGCGGAATGAAGTACTGCACCAGAGTCAGAATATATCGGTAGAGCAACATTTCCGACTGCTCAAAATTAACCACCTGACAGAACGGTTTCGTAATGTTGATGTAGGTTTCGTTGGAATCACCTGGATAGTGGAGAAAGCAAATTAAACCTTGCTTAGACAAATGTTAACTATAAATTCGACTCGAACAGTGGCACGAATATCAAATTCTGAAAATCCAACTAATTCGAATGGTCTCAGAATACAAATCCAAATCTTCAGAGCGTGCAATGCAAATCAGATAAAGATATGAAATCCGAGAATTTCTAGACGTTATATAACCAGTAACAGAGCGATGTCGAAATCTCTGCCTTTTCCACTTACCGATGTTGACAGTTGATACCGGGATGACCCTCAGAGCAAACAAAGTTGGAGCCGACAGTCCAAACGAAAGCATCCAAATGGCACTGATGATGAATTTGGAAATGTTTTTCGATGCTCTAGCTCTGTTGAATAAAAAAAATGTTAAGAAAAAAAAAACAATTTAAAGGTTTAATCAGACATTTTATTATGAGTAGAATATAATATTAAACATATTCTTTTTATTGAGCTTCTGTTATTCAAAATGTGTTAATCTAAAAAAATGGAATGAATTCATTTTATAATCAAGCGACAGTTATGCATTAGTGAATGGGACTCAGATTCCTATGTCAAGACACATAAGGTAAGGTTGAAAAGTTCCTCAGTTTTATCCGGGTTCACCTGAATATTTGATAAAAAATTAGGGAACAGTCCGGCCCGGCCCGATTGCCCTGGTTTCATTGAAAAATGCCAGGATTTTGCCCAGATTTATTCACTTTATTTAGAAAATCAAATTGTGTTGTATGAAATTTTTATTCATGCCTCCAAAATGAAATTTTTCGAGCAATTTTCATAAAAACAATCATGGTAGGTTTTTTGGAAGCCTTAAAAACGATTTAAAATCTGTCGAAGAATTTTGATTTATAATTTTTGTCATCAATTTTTCTTCTTGATTTTTATTGAGTAATTTTTAAATTTTAACAAAATTGGCCCAGCTTTTGCCCGGATTTTTGGCCGTTAGTTTTGAAATCAAATGCCTGGATTTTGCCAGGTTTTTGTGTAAAATTGCCCGGATTTGTCCGGCCCGGTCCCGTGCTGAAGAAATTCTGGCAACCTTAACATAAGGTCGAATCGCTATCATAGAATATATGTGCTACTTTTATGGGTGGGTGGTTTAAGCAGATTTAAAATTTTTATTCTATTATGCATACAGGACCATAAATGGCGTGCGTGTGTGTTCACCACGCTGCGCAGCGAATTCTTCCGCTTTGTTTTGCATTCAAAATAAAATCAAATTCGACTTACAAAAACAAGATACAAACTATTTAATAAGTTAATTTTTTACAAACAGTACTTTTTGATGAATGCCGCTTATTTTCCTCACAACACAGGTCAAACATAAAAATAATTACCATCTTTAACCAAAACTGATGAAATCCAACTGCTTTCAGGGTCAACGCGTTCATAGCTTACTATTTAAAATTTTGGAATCATAGATAGTGGAGAAAGGAGTATTTTTTTAAGATGTGACGCAATGGCAAGTAATAAGAGTTTTTTTTTAGGTTTACAACGCCTTCTGGAGCTCTATTGTATTAAAAAATCGTATTTTCGTCGAACTTTTATAGCCACGTTCAATACTCTTTACAGAATTAAAATCGGTTGAGAAACAAAGATATTACAACGGTGTAAATGAAATGATATGACGCAAAACTGTAGGGGAGAATAAGGGTACTTGATTCCTCAGCTATCTATCGAAACCGAAATGTCTTACATAAATCAAATGTTCTAGAAAAATTGAATAATAGAACTATACAACAAACCTGGTATCTCAAAAAATTCAAAAACAAATTTTAATTGAGTAAGGTTTCGCCTTTGGTTTGAAAATTCTATCGAAATGTGACTGGAAGTTTTTTTTGTCACTTTAAAATGTCCCACACGAAAAATTTTATTAACGTATTGAGACCAATTTGTCAATCGTTAGAGTATAATACGAACTTGCGGTATTTTCCAAGCAATAGTAATCTCTAATTTTTTTAAAAGAAAAAGTATGTATGATTGAGTCCAAAAAGATTTTTTTTTATTCTGATAAGATGTTAATAATTGCTTAGAATGAAATTCGTAATATTTGCCCAATGATTCTGATACTTATAAACTGTGAAATAAAAACAAATATGGAAAAAATAGTCAATGGGACATTTATCTTTCGATTTTGCATGATTTTTGCAAATTCTTAGGGCATCCCTATTAAAGAATCAAGTCTCCTTAAATAAAGGATCAAGTCTCCTTTAATTTTCAAAATATCACATTTTTTAAGTCCTTCAAAACGCTTCTACGGGTTCATGTATCGATTTAAGTTTTGTACCACATAAACTTTGAATTAAATGCTGTCAGGAAATGCAAAAGAATGCGATCTACATTTTTTTTCCAAAAAGATATGGTGAAAATAAGGAAAAGGGATCTAGTATCCCCATTCTCCCTTATTGTGGAACAAATTGCTTGTTTATTTTATTCGTAATCGTATTCGTATTCGTATTGCATACACTTCGCATACTTTTGATGAGTTAACACTTAGAATTTTAGGTTATTTTCAAACCAATATAATTCTTTTATTATAACTGTAATCGTGCTGCACTTTTGGGAGACATGTGTGTCATGATGTTTAACATTATTTGCATTCAAACAAATCGATTTTTTTTGAGTAAGTTATTTATGAAAACCCAGTGCTACCTTTTTCGATGCGTCACATCAGAAACAAAACCCTGTTGCAACAAAAAAACGTTGTATTTTGTAAACAATCCAGGAAAAACTCTGTTTTCGATTAGAAAATTTTAAACAAAAATAGTATTATGTAGTTTTTTTTTTAAAGAATCGAATGATGACTGTTTGAGTCATCGCACTTCTCGGAAAGTGAAGCTTTGGCTGATTTTACACTCAATTTCTCTATATTTTTCAGTAAATTTTGAAAAAAATAAGTTCGGACCTGATAATTTTGAACCAAATAAGACATATCTTGTGTGATGCTTTTCCGAGGGACCAAATAAAAAGAAATATGTTATCTAGTAATTGATATCAATGAAAATTTTTAAACAAGCAGTTGTCAAAAGGTACAGCTAAATAAACCTTTATACACCCATAGAAGAGGTAACAGAAATCCAATGCCTTTTTAGCAAATCTCTGTGCCGATAATGCTCTGAAATGTGCACTGTGCCGAAGACGGTATGTTTGAAAAACCGTAACTGGCATAAGGACTCGGCTTCCAACCAAAATTATGCATGACCACTACATTCAAGCGAAACAACGCCGTGGGGAGATTCTAACTCAAACCACCATTCAAATCGTCTTGCCAGTCCGACATCTTAACCAGTGTACTATTTGAGCTTCATACAGGACGAGGGCTGTTTGTCATAGGCTTAATGCCACCGATCAATCACAAAAAAAACGTACGACGGCGGCTTCCCGGCGTTTGGCCTCCTTTCAAGGTATTCCTTTGTCTTGCGATGGAAACGGGAAAGGGAACGGGAGTGAAGGAACGGGAAACCCATTGAATGAGAACTGTGCTTTGCTTACTGCCTGCTATTACATACACACGCTACATATACACAGCTGCTAAAGCCGGGCAGCTTGGCCGATGGTTGTTTGTCGGTGAATTGAAGGAATGTTTTTGTTGTTGCTTTAGCTACATACACACGCACAGCTTAGCCGTGGTTGTTTGCCGGTGGATTGAATTGAAGCAATGTTTTTTTATTGCTTTTACTGCATACACACGCACAGCTTGGTCGTGGTTTGCCGGCGCCGGTGGATTGAATTGGAAGGATATTTTTGTTGTTACTTTTGCTACATTCACACGCACAGTGCTCGGTTCGCTGGCTGCCTGGTGTTGGCCGGTATTTGTTTCCATCCTTCTTCGACTTGTGATGCGATAGGGAGAGCTAGAGACGTGCAAACGTTTTTATTTTGTTTCTTTCAGACATACGCAAATCGATTAACTTGGGAAATTAATGCCAGTGGGAGCAAATCGAATCAGCACCGGTCGCGTTATCTTCTTGAACCAATGATGCTATGTAATTGACTACACGCCATTGGCACAGAGGCTGAATTTTGGGTGTACATGAGAAAACTGGAAATGAACCTATTTTTCTAAAAATTATCATTTTGGAAGCCTTAAAATATCTGGGTCCATGTGTTTTTCGATCTTTAAAAAAAAATATGGGCAATATCATTTTGATCTAAAATTTTTTGAGCATTCCGTATAACTTCCAAGAACGTCTCAGAAAAAAAACGACAAGAAATCAAAAATATGTACAATATTTACTTTTTTAAGTTGTTTAAATATAAATTGAAATATTTTAGTTTTTTATGGAATAATTTTAACAAAAATTTTAAAAATAAAACTCAGTCAGCCGTAATATTTTTCAAAATTTTCGAAAAGCTGAAGAAGCACTGAAAGTAAAGTTTCTTAGCCCTGATGCTAAGCACTGGATGGAAAGTTTGTTAAAAAATGTACCTCTTCTTTGAAATTTTTCGTAAAACAAAAGTTGTAATTTCACGATGTTTTATTTGTAATGATCCTTCAAAAAAGCTTACGTTAACGGAAAATGATGACGTTAGCTGTATTAATAACAAAAGATGGTTTCCAAAATCTTGAAGTCCAATACCAACTCAACGTTTTAATCATTTTGATTATGGCTTACTGTTGAGTCAAACTGTTGAACAAATTCCAATGTTTTATTCCACGGATTTTCAAGACAAATGAAGCGTCTTTTTACTGCTTTCAAAATAACGAATCACTATTTGATCCAAATTTCTAAGTGCCATATTTTGAAAAATATTCGTAGAATCTTTTTGTTTTCTTTGCGATTTAATACGGAGTTCACAAATATATCACCTTGCTCTATTCCGTAAGTTTAATTCCCATTTCATAACATTGAAGCCGATCAAAGCTTCGTGGGCCATAAATAAGCATTGAGCCAGATGTGGCCCGCGGACAACGGTTTGTCACCCATGGTTTAGATAAGGATTCCCCTAGCATTTAAATTCCCAACGTCCAGAAAAGGTTGGTCCTAAAAATTCAAACAGCTTTTTTTCGAGACTTAAGAGCCTATTTTGATTTATTTGGGCAGACATCTTGAACCCAAATATGTAATAAGTCTACTTTATAATAGCTGTTGTTTTTTGAAATGAGTTTTGAAAATAGGAAATATACGAAATTTCGGCACGTCTTTGACAAAACTGTGAATATTAACAATAAAAAATTTCAATTAATGATCAACTTTCCCAATACCGCAAATAATTTGGACTTCTGCAAAAAAAATGCATGTTTTTTTCACATTCTGTAAATTGCGGAAATTTGAACGTATTTTCAAAGAAACTTTATAACTTTTATTTTTTTATACAGTTTTTTAATTTATATTTTTTAGATCATTGAATTTTTGAAATAACAATATCTGGGCAAGGTTTTATTATTTCATTGAACAAACAAACTCCGATTCACTTCAGGTATTTCATGAAGGTTTGTTTGGTCAACAGTCATCAATGATTTATTTCTTTCCAATATGGTTTATTTTAAAACTTATAATCACCATTAAACCTGCTGAGCTGATAGACAAAATTTGACAAATGACTCGATTTCAGGATGCGAAAATCTTCCAAACCAATCAGTAAATTGTAGGCACCAAAATTGCTGTTCCCTAGAGTTGATTAACTTTAGTTATAAAAATTTCTTCTTAAATGGTTGAAAACTAAGCTTTTTCATGTTTCTGTTTTGTTTTAATTTGAACCTTGTTTACCGATTTTTTCAAGTCCTAGGTATTATTTATTTTATGTGAAATTCGTTGATAAGTTTTTCAATTCTCCACTTTTATGTTCTGAAAACATTAACGCCATTTTAACCCCTTAATATCCTATATTTGTCAACAATTCAAAAACCAATGATTTGGACAAGACAATTTTGCACACAAAATAGATCTTTCTGGTGTGATTTTTTCCGAGGAATCGTATAATGGTTGTTTGAGCCACAAGCATCGGAAAATTGAGTTGGGTCCCGACGTTTTACCCTCGATTCCCTTACATTTTTCAATTAATTTCAGAATGTTCGGACTTGAAAATTTTGACACAAATGAGACCTAACTTGTGTGATTTTTTTTAATGAAGTTGAATCAAGGCTATTAGAACAACCGCACGCATCGAAAAATGGAGTTATTGTTGATTTTACCCTCGATTTCTTAACATTTTACAATTCATTGAGCACAGGCATGTTCGGGCTTGAAAATTTTAAACCATATGAAACCTTTCTCGTCTTATTTTTTCCGAAGATTTGGTAAAAGGCTGTCTGAGCCACAGCACGCATCGAAAAATGGAGTTATGGCTACATTTTTAAAATATTTCAGAAAATGCACGTTCTGACTTACAAATTTTTAACGAAATGAGACTTATCTTGGGTGATGTTCTCCGAGAAATCGAGTGAAGGCTGTTCAAGCCACTGCACGCATCGGGAAATGGAATCATGGCTGTTTTTACTCTCGTTTCCACTATATTTTTAAATAAATTATGAAAATAGTAAATTCGGACTTCATTATTTTGAACCAAATGAGAACAAGCTTGTATGATTTTTTTCGAGCAATCGAATGAAGTCTATTTGAGCCACTGCACGCATTGGAAAATGTAGTTATGGCCGTTTTCTCCACCATTATAAAACTGCACTCTCATAATAATACTGCACTTTGCGTGCTTAACGTATTTTGAATGTTTTTATCCAATTTTTTTTCGTCAGAAGTTGTTCAGCTCATCCAGCTCATTATTAAAAGTGTTCTTCCTTCATGCCCTCATGTGCCAATTAACACAGTTCTTCCTTGTTATTGTACTTTGTTATTATTTTAATCCCAAGTTGCCATTTTCACAGCTAACGTTCAATTTCTAAAAACCAAAAGTGAATAATTGAAGCAAGAGATTCAAATCCCACACTAACATGTGAGGAATTTCCATTACTTTCAAATGACTAATTATATGTTTTTCTATGCATTCTAGAAATTTTCTGCTAGTTTTCTGCTCTCCGAACTTCCGTTCCGAACCCCTACCCTGCCATTCAAAACTCACCTGAGTGGATTGATGATGGCCCGGTGTCTGTCCACGGCGATGGCTGTCAGTGTGAAAACGGACACATTGACGCTGAGCAGCTGCACGAAGGGACAGAATGGACACATAAAGTCCGGCAGATTCCACCTTTGGAGGACGGCCGCCTGGAACTGGAATGGGATGGCAAACATGGCAATGATGACATCGGCCAGGGCCAGATTGGCGATGAACATGTTGGTGATGGTTTGCATCTGTTTGGTGGTCAGCACGATCCATATCACGAGCGAGTTGCCGATGACGGCCAGGACACTGATGGTCCCGTAGAACACCGACAGGAGCACCACCAAGCCCACCGGAACGTCGTACAGGGCCTCTGCAAAACGGAAACGAGAGAACGGAAGAAATTTTCCGTGAACTGTTCACTGTTTATTTAACGTCATCCTCGAGAGGAGATATGATAGGAAAGGCATGGCGATAGGGTCAATGGATCAACTTCAGTTTTGTTTTCTAAATCAACATTCTAGAAACAGATAAAATAGTGTTAAGGACCTGAGACAAACGCTTGATGAAATCATTTCATTGGTTTAATAATAATAAGTAACTTCATTTGTTTGCTACTAAGTCATTTTTTTTCATTTCTGTCTTTGCTCTCTAAATAATTAGAATTATAATTTGCCGATATGCCATAAACTTATCCCAGCGGCGATCAAAATATGATAACAATAATTAGAATATCAAACTTCACAGTTACCTTTGTCAACTATATCAATGATGTTTAGTGAACTTTCAGGTAACTGATGAGATAATCTAATGATAAATGCTCTCCCAACTAAAAATTTTTCGCTTTTCTAGATAACAACAGAGAAATCCATTTAAAGTATGTTAATCATACATTGTACATTAGACTGGCCCAAATTTGTATGGGATGATTTTTACAACATTTTTTTCAAGGCGGCACCCCTTAGATTGGTGCATTTAGGTCCAAAAATGACTTTCTGAAAGTTTCAGGTCATTTGGCAGAAGCACAAGCTGGCGCAAAGGACTTGAAATTTATATGGATATTTTCCGCAAAATGTATGAAAAATCGACATACTTTCACTCTTTGTGTTCTAAAATATGTTTCTAATGTGCTAGAAAGCTCAGAATTTCAGGAATTGTAGTTCAAACAATGACAAAGAAGTTTGTAGAAGATTGTGACGCAATACGAGTTTACTGTGATGAGTTATTTGCAATTGAATGTGTGATTTTTTTTCGCTATCATCGATATATCGTGGACGGTGTATAAGTGGATTATTAGTACTAACTTGATCGCATTGTCACTCAATGAGAATAACAGATAGAAAGTTTGTGTCCTCGGCAAAATTGTAGCTTATTTTATGAAAAATATGTTTGTAAAAAGTTGAAATAAAGGTTTGAAAACTACTAACTGCTGCGTTGTTTTGTGATTAGAAAAGAGTTTTGGTTTAAATGATCTTTCTTCAGATTTTTTTGCGTTTATATTACATTATTATATCACACATTAAATTGCAAATAACTCATTACAGTCAACTCGAATCGCGACACAGTCTTCTACAAACTAGTTTGTCATTGTTTGAACTACAATTCCTGAAATTCTGAGCTTTCTAGCATACTGGAAACATATTTTAGAATACAAAGAGTGAAAGTATGTCGATTTTTCATACATTTTGCCAAATATCTCCATACAAATTTCAAGTCCTTTGCGCCAGCTCGTGCTTCTGCCAAATGACCTGAAACCTTCAGAAAGGCATTTTTTCACCTAAAGGCATCAACCTAGGGGGTGCCGCGTGGACTATAAGGATTTTTTTCGTTATGGGCCAGTACATTCAACCGCTGCAGAAAATGACTTTTTGCATCCAGAAAATTCAAATATGCTTGAAAAGAAGTTGTCTTAAATTTTTTTAATTTGACTATTCATTAGCTTCATTTTTGGTAACATGAAAAGAAGCTAAATATTTTATTAAAAAAGCAAGTAAAAGTTAAAAATCTGAATCCATTGAAAAGTATATAAAAATGGCAGACTTTGCTTGCTAGAGCTTTTGATAATTTCATGAAATATTTTGCAAAGTTTATATAAGTTTGTTATATGATTTTAATCGCCGTAATTTTTTATGATTATAATTTTAATGGCATGTGCGGCGGAATGAACACTAGAGAGAATTTATTTTATACAAATTTGAAAGAAAGATGGATAGACAGACATTAGTGCGCCAATAGAAGAAAGCTTTATAGGTGTTGAAATTTTAGGCTAGAGGACATGTTGATGAAAAGCTCCCATGAATTGCTCCCGCCATTGCTCTGCACTAGCTAACTATACATGAGAAACTCAGAAAGAGAATTACAAAGTATAGCGAGCCCAGTGGTTTGAGAGGGTGTTTTTACGCACACTTCAAACGAGCTGCGCACTTATGCCTGTCTATCCACCAATGCCATTAAAATTATAATCATAAAGTTTATATTAATCGAAAAATTCTCTGGCTAAGCAAAGTAGTTTTTTGAGACTTTTTATTCTTATCCTACGGTTGATAACCACAGCTTTCAAATAAGCAGTAATAACGCCAAAATTTAAAAAAAAAATTTTGAAAAAAATTGCATAACATCTAATAAATATTCTGGGGTACAAGTTAGGTTTGTGTTTTGTTCTCATTAATTGTACTGCAAGAATCAGGAAATATTTTTTATTCAAAGTTATATTTTTTGGAACTAACATCTCTGGCTATTTTTAAATGAAAAATTTCATTTCCCAAAATTCCATACAAAATTAAAATCGTTGCATTAATTCAGGGTTTGATGGATCGCTTCCAAGATTTTTATTGCTTTTTCTGGCAGCAAAAACAATCAAAATAAGTTATGGGAGGTGTAAAAATTTAAGAATTTAAGAAATTTCCATACAACGCTTGCTGCGGTAAAGTGTACAAGCATCCTTATTATTAGAAATTTAATCAATAACTCTAGTTTACAGCGTTTTTTAATTAAGCAAGCTAAAAATCACTTTCAACGTGAAGTAGGCCCAGAATTCGAAAACTGTATTCAAAAATAAATCTCAGTATGAAAGTTTTAGGTGGTTTAAGCTATGCTCCAAATACAGTGAGCGAAACAAGAACAGGACCACTATGCGTTTTACTTGGATTAATATGAATTACTAAAATTCGTCAAAATTTTCTTCTTCTTTGATTTAAATTCTGTATGGAATGAATCAAGCAAAAATTTACTTTTTTAGGTGAAGCAATTTGCGTTAAGAACCAAAAATATGAAAAAAAAGTGCGAAATGAGAATTGTTCCTACCACTTTTGCTTTTCCACAAAATTCAATATTATTTCTTAAAATTTTCTGTAGACTAGTCAATGTAAATACTTCTACGACCTATTTGAATAGTTGATTGATTATTTAGATGTTTTCTAGTATTTTAAAGGTTTTGAAGGAGTTCAAGGGGGTTAATCATGAAGCAATTTGATATTTACTTTATCAAACAACCTAATTTTTTTCATGAACATGACGCGAGATGAAGAAACAAACATTTCAGGGTCATTTTGAGTAAAAAAAAAAACTAGTTAGAAATCAAAAACTTTGATTTCATTTTCAGTAAACCACATTTTTTTCAGTTTCAAGTGGTAGATGTCAGCACCATCTTGCATTTAATATCCAATTATGTTTGAATATTGATTTTCTGGGTAGATTTGAAGCCATATTCATCATTTCGAGCTAGTTTTCTAACACCGTTTTGTTAGGAGTTCATGGTTAAGGGGAGCTTTTCTGGATTTGCAAAAACTCACCAGCTCAAGAATTTACCACCGCTGAGGTTTTGTATCAACTCCACTTCCGATCCAATTGCAAATCATACCAAAAATTCTGCTAGCCATCAGGTTCATCAAGTTTCAACGGAAAGTAGCATTTATCTAATTGTCCAAGAAATTCACTTTTTTTTTACCTTGAAGCAATTCTAATTATTTGATTTAGTGATCTCAGAATTTCCAAGGCGTTAACGCGTTACTAACAATTTAAGCTTTCTGATGGTCAGCGCAACTTCGTTAGAGCTATCCCGATCAGGAGAGAAAAACAAAATTATATCAAGATGAGATATTTTGATACGAATTTTTTTCTATCCAAATGAGTTATAATTCAGTACTCGTAGGATGTTAAAATATCTCAAATTATATCAAAAAATCTATACGATCATAGCTAAATTATATCAGTTTTTGATATGCTCCTTTCAAGATTATATCTAGTTCAGATACCATAGTTTGATATAAGGCAGAACAAATCCTATCAAAATTATAACTTATCAAGATATGAATGCTTCGAGAAAAATTTCTAGTGGAATGTTAATAAACCATATTATTTGCTCAAACCATGTTCCATTTTTGGTTTCCCAAAAATTGGATCCAATTTTAAGGATCTGTTAAGCGAAACTCATTAATGTACGGTTTGGGCCGTTGACTTCGATGTCCGTGTTTCAGAAAAAGTTGTACATATATCAAAATAAGATATAATCATTTTATTTTGGGACAACCCGAAAAAATTCTTTATCATTGAAAATTATCTCAACCCCATTCAAGTATGTCAATCAGAATAAGATATAATTCAGATTGGAGAAACATAAAATCTAACTTTTTCAGTACTTAATTATAACTGAAACAGATGTAAATATCTTGGTGAGATACGTTTGAGTTATTATTTTGATATGCTCTCCTGATCGGGATAGCATTAATCTTCATTAAATGGTGAAGCACATTCTATACATCACCAGAACCCTAATAAAGCTAAAATCTGGCCCTGTTCTAGTAGAACTTTGTTCTGCATAATTGTGGACAACACTCGATAACTCAAAGATGCAAAATTTGAAGAATTAAAATTCAAATATTTGCAATCTAGTCTAGAGTGTCCTGTTCTGACATCTTGACTGCCACTTTATTTCAATACGGTTTTAAAATCAAGCACTGCGTGCCTTCATAAAACTTCCAGGAAAAGATTGGAACAAGCTTCTGTTTTGTTAGAGTTTTAATAGTGCATTCAGAACAGTATACTTAGTAAAAGCTTGATAAGCATTTTCAGAACAACTTGAAAAAAGGATTTTATGCATTTTTCATGACCGTAATAAAACAGTTATACAACTGGCTACATATAAAAGGCCATAATAAAACTTTCAAATGCTTGTTGGCTTAATTTCTGTTATCTCCTAACCAAAATCATCCAGCACACCTTATTTAATCCCGGATAGTCAAAAATGGGTTCCAATTCCGTTTAACAGCAAGGTAGTGCTGCCATCTACGACATAAACCTGTAAAAATAGTGTTTGACTGATATAAAAATATAACATTTTTGAATTAAAACCCTGTTTTTCTATTCAAATTCAACAGAAAATCCATGTTTCATCATTTCACGCCAAGTTCATTAATAAATTAAGTTGTTTGATGAAGTATTAAAGCTTAAATGTTGAATATCTCAGTGCTAAAAGCAATTCTTCTAAAATCCTGTTTAAAACCTATGAAATACCAGCAAACAAAAAAGAAATTATCTATTCCAATAGATCGTTGAAGAATTTGAATGTACTTTTCCACAGAAAATTTAAAAAAAAATTTATTTTGTGGAAAAACAAAAGTGGTACTATTCATATTCCACACATTTTTTTGATTTTTTTGGTTCTGAATGCCCATTGCTGCATAAAAAAAAGTAAACTTATAAGTTTTTTCAAAAAACTTTGTGTATGGCACAATTTAGGCATAGAACAAAAAAATGTAGGTATTTACTGTCATGGACCGAAAATTTATGTTCCACAGTTCATTCTACGGTGCCCAACATCATACAGTACTGGAAATAAAAAAGTAAACACAAGCGTACAGCGCAGTTATTCAAACTTTCAATCAAATTTAGATAATTTAAAAAAAAATTAAAAAAAAACTTAAAATCGCGAGTTTAAGTCAATTTAGGAATCAATTTCATTTTTCGTATTATTCCAATCTGATGAACGGTGATTAAGTTCTTGAATTTGGGCGGAGGCAGGAATATTAATTCTGAATTGTCAATGGTGTTGTGAATGCTGATAAGTAATAATATCAAAATTATGCGCCAAAAGTTGGAAGAATGGGTACTGGAGGGCAACAAAAGAAACCATCAAAATATTGACAAAGAATTCAGTGAAGGAAAAATCTGTATTTTTTAATGGCACGGTTCAAACCAAAACACAATGTCAAAAATAAACTACATTGTAATGATATTTGTCATACACCAGTTCGTAGCTTTATAACTTACTAAAATATCCTCCATTTTTTAGATGATTATCATACGTTCTCATTGTTTCACAGACATCAGACTTAGAAAATACTATAGACCTCAAAATATTCAAATCTCCTTTCACATTTAAAAGAAATACTACATAATTTTCCAATACATCGGTGAAATCCTTTTTTAATTTTCTTTTTGAAGTTTTCTTCAAATAACACAGTTGACAGAAAAGTGTAAAAATGAGTTATTTTATGATTTCTTTAAGAGCTCAAGCATTTGGGTATCTTAGAAAAAAGATCAGTGTAGCCTTAATCATTTTTTGCCTTTTAACTTTTAATATGTGTTCGGACTCGGCCGATGAGGGGGTTCGGATTTCGGGGTATTTCTTCCCGTCTCAGTCGACGGCATCCACCAGCAGCAGGAATGAAAGGTGAGTTGCGCCTTAACTTAGCACCAACAGCTGATCACCCGCTCGGGGGGAGATTTTTTTTGCACTTCGGTGTAAGTTTGCGAGAAAGCATCAAACTGTAGGTACTCGCGATCGATTGTATTGCCACTGCACTTTGATTTTCGGAACTTGTATATTGAAGTCGCTTGATTGGACTTAGATTGTTGATTTATTAATAGTAGAATCTATTCTACTTAGAATACTAGTAGAATCTATTCTACTTATATCTAAAATGGCTTACTACACTATTATGTGAGAACTCTCTCGGCGAAAGTTGTTATGTTGCGAGAGAGTTTTGCTTATTCTAAGGTACGTGCACAGATAATGAGTGTTTGCGAACAAATGGCTTAAAGTGTCAAGTGAACATATAAAAAAACACACATTAAAAGTAATTCATGACCGGTGTAGTACCGATCAATATGGGTCTTATTATATAATCAAAATCAAGAAATAAAAGATGCACATACTTGCGTCATTTAAAGCTGTGACAGATAAAAAGTGGGCAATTAATAACCATTTTCTAAAAATATTTTATGGATAAAATATCATATAGCATACATTGTTTATAAGGTGCAGGAACACGGTTGTGACTGAAAGTTTTGATAGAACTTCGATATCTAATGAAATTATTTTATCGGCTAAATCGGTGAAATTGAATATTCTTTGAGAAAGAATATTTAAGAATTGAAAGAATATAGACGGATAGAAGATTAGAATAAGGTGAACGTTCGTTCGTACTGCAAGTTTCCGCTTGTGGGACGAACCACGCTAGGCCTACTATTGTGTGGTGGTTGCTACAACTCTATCAGTATCAACCACTGCAAGGTAGTAGGCCCGTGAGGAACAAAACGATGAAATGTGATGAAAAGTTTTCAAATTAAAATTACCCTCCCGCTCATTTTCAACATCTTTCACCTTATTCTAATCTTCTATCCGTCTATATTCTTTCAATTCTTAAATATTCTTTCTCAAAGAATATACAATTTCACCGATATAGCCGATAAAATAATTTCATTAAACAAATTTACGGTGATTAACTCTTCATTTCGAAGAACTCCGATATCTTCAGAAAAAAAACTGAGATTTTTCAAAAACTACTTTTTCCCAAATAGTTATAAAATTTCTAATTAATAATTTCTCTAATTCTCTAATTCATCACACAAAAGAGAATAATCATGAACATAAATACCCTGAGTTAATTGGTTTTATGTATGTATGTAGATAATCCACCATGGATGTACGGATTCACCGCAGTTTCGCCAACGTATGAGCTAAATTGCATTCTTTAGATTATTAGTTCGGCCAATCATCAATGCAAATCACCACATACCCGACACCATGGCTTCGTGTGAACTGTCATGTAATGAATGTGTTCCGTGTATGTGTATGTCTTAATTGTAGAACGAGCAGTTTCGCAACCGTATAAAATTCATAACGTTTCTAGTATTATGAATCTCTGTCAGATATTCCGCATTCGTGAAAATACCTGCCCAGCTGGCAACTGATTGGTCGCTCGTATTATATATTTAATAATTGCATGCAATGGTTGGATAGTGAAATAATCTTACCTTCTTACCAATCTTATAAATACCCTGAGTTAATTGGTTTTAATCTATAAAATAAGGTTGCCAGAATGTTTTCAGCACGTATTCGGGTCAGACAAATCCAGGCGATTTTATCTTGAAACCTTGCAAAACTCGAGCATTTTATTTAAAATTTGCCAACCTAAAAATCCGGGCAAATTTTAACAAAACCCAGGAATTACTAAACATAAATCAAGGAAAAACTTAAAAAAAAATATTAATCAAAACAATTAGATTTTAAATCATATTTAAGGCTCACAAAAACCATTCATGATAATTTTTTTAAAACTTGCTCAACAAATTTCGTTTTAAACGCAAAATACCAAAATTACAACACTTGTTTTTGCAGAATTTGGAAAATAAAGTGAAGAAATCCGCAGAGAAACGCATAAAGAAATTATTTAAAAAATCAACCCAAACTCACGATTTAGTCTTATTTTAAAAATCCGTATGAAAACAATACCAATAATAACTAAATTTGATTGAAAGTTTGATTTCCAGTACTGTTTTAGTAAATGTTGCTGCTTGGAAAAAAAGTCAAAAAGTTTCCACCTTGCCCAACAAAGCATAACGTGAAGCTCCCTACTCTTTTACCTCAAGATCCGTCTTATTTTACTGGAGCCTACAGGCTACAAATGTTTCGCTTCGCCAAGGATGTTTGTAAACACTTTTCGCTCCGTTGACATTCGTTGGAATCTCAGAATCTTCCTAATTGCTCACAGGTAGTTTCATTGTGGCACAAGGTATACAAACGACTTTCTCGGTTCCAACAGAATTAATTCCCTTTAGATTTTTTTTTTCGTTTTTTTTTTGTGGGAAAATAAATATTTTGAAGCATACCCAACTTTAGATCGATAGTTTTATTCGTTCGATTACATTTGAATATAAAAAAGGCTGTACAGTTTGAATGCCATAATTGACCTTAACGGGCATTTAAAATATTCTGGAATTCAGGTTAATTACTGACAGATTATCGCACTGTGAGCCTTCAGAAAGTCTTTATACTCATAAAGGCTCTTGTCCTCCAGACACAAGTGGGTGGGTATAAGCACACATTTTCAAGGCAGGGATAATCAGGGTAATTATTTACCCATTTACTGGGTCATGTACCTAGATGGTAAAGATACAACATTAGCCCCAGGAAGCATTCTGATGATTATGGGATTTTGGTTCGGTTGCGCTTGATATTCGATTTGCCTAGCTTTACAACATATTGCTCAAACTAGCGTGAGTTAAGGAGAACTGGAGCAATGTGATGAAAAGGATCATTCAAGTAATCTCTTTGATTGATCATATTGGATTATTTAAAGCAATTTGAGCAAGGG
Organism: Uranotaenia lowii; assembly: GCF_029784155.1. Lineage (NCBI taxonomy): Eukaryota > Metazoa > Arthropoda > Insecta > Diptera > Culicidae > Uranotaenia > Uranotaenia lowii. Next base: position 340,456,580 of record NC_073692.1, read on the forward strand.
CTCATGCTTACATTTAAGCATTCCGTTCACCATTCAGTAATCCATCACTTAGAGCTTAGAGGAATTAACGTACTTGATGTTTTCTCGAAAGGTTTGTGGATTTCCTTCCTATGAAGTTTTCAAGTATAAATTTTTCCTTTTAAAATTCAATGCCATATTGCTCACTCCTTGTAAAAAAGGATTATAGCTAGTGTAACGAGATTTTTTTCTTTTTTGTTCTTCTTTTCACCGAGAGCTTTTCCTCTGTTTCTTTTCCGATAAATGGCCGAGATTGTATTACCCGTGATCACAACATTGTACCGCCTCGTCAATGTCTTCGTGTATTTTTTCCAACAATTTTCTTAAAGCAAAAGGATAGTGCACTTACAATAATAATAATGATGGTGAAATCAATACTATTATGTTTTTTTGATGCTGTCAGGTGAAAGCGCCTGGTTGGAGAATTTTAATAAAAAAAAACAAACGAAGTGGCACATTAATTCATGGGAAAAAAACAAACATATAAATCAGCAGTTGAACAGAAAAAAGTTTTAGAAATTCTTTGCCGTTATTGAAAAAATCGAATTTAAAAAGTCAAGCTAGAGAAGAATTGTTATAAAAAAATTCAATACATTTTGGAGTGAGAAAAGCCTCCATCTACGAAACTTACCGTGATTTTGGATGATTTCAACGTCAGTAGTATTCAGGGTATAGTTGTTCGCATAGTGCATGGATACCGCATCGGATATGCCCATACTGGAAAGGAGAAAAAAAATTTTCCGTTATTTCACGCAACCACAAGAATTTTTCTTCTTTAGTCATTAAAGGCTCCACAGCCCAAATTTGTATGGAATAATTTTAACGAAAAAAAATCAACGCGGAACTCCCTAGATTGGTGCATTTAGGGGAAAAATTACTTTCTGAAAGTTTCTGGTCTTTTGGCAGAAGCACGAGCTGGCGTAAAGGACTTAAAATTTGCATAGAGATTTTCGGCAAAATGTATGAAAAATCGACTAACTTTCACTTTTTTGTTCTTAATTATGTTTCCAGTATGCTAGAAAGCTTAGAATTTCAGGAATTATAGCTCAAACAATGAAAAACAAATTTGTAGAAGGTTGTGACGCAATACGAGTTGACTGTGATGTGTTATTTGCAGTTGAATGTGTGATTTTTTTTTTCGCATTTCATCGATATATCGTAAATAAAACGATATATCGTTAACAGTGTATATGTGTATTAACTTGATCGCATTGTCACATTACAGAATAACAGATAGAAAGTTTGTGTTCTCAGCAAAGTTACAGCTTATTTTATAACAAATATCTTTGGAAAAAGTTGAAAAAAAAAAATTACAAACTCTCTAATTGTTATTTTAATTATGTGACGATGCGATCAAGTTAGTGCGATTATTAGCCCATACACCGTTCACGATATATAAAAAAAATCGTGTCTTCAGAACATTTGCTTCTTTTAACATGCTCTATAACTTGAAAGCATCTTAAGTTAGTCAAAGTCCACTATAAAAAAATTGAATATTCTAACTTTTTTATTTAAATAAATAGAGCTTTACTTTATACTACAAAGTTGTAGAATACGTGAAGATATGAAACTTTGTTGAATACATAAAAACAGTACCTCTTTTCAGAGCAGAGTTATAAAGGTTTTATTTTGAAAGTTATTTAAAAGTTAGTTTTTTAAACTTATCTATAGTTAGGTGAGGATTTACATGAATAAGATGTTCTGAATATTTGTTAAGGCATTCAAATAACACGTTTTGCACAAGGTTTCAACATTCAACGACGTTTCCTAGCCAACTTATAGCAACTTTAAGTTTTATTTTTACTCAATTTCCCAAGCGTTTATTGTAAAAACGTGCAAGTGAATTTTTAAAACTAATAAACCACATTGAAGCTTGAACTAAGTGCAACAAATTGGTGTTGTTGTCATTTGTCTCCACGAGCTTATATTTGAACTCAAAAAGCATATATTTCATGTGTTTTACGAGTTATGTTTTCACTTGCACTTGCACGTTTTCGAAATGAAAGCTCGTGAAGTTGGGTAAAAATAAAACTTAAAGTTGCAATAAGTTGGCTCGGAAACGTCGTAGAATGTTGAACCCTTGTGCAAAACGTGTCATTTGAATGCCTTAACAAATGTTCAGAACGTCTCACATGTAAAACCTCATATAGCTATAGATAAGTTTAAAAAACTAACTTTTGAATAACTTTCAAAATAAAACCTTTATAACTCTGCTCAGAAAAGAGATAGAGTTTTGATGTATTCAACAAAGTTTCAAATCTTTACGTATTCTACAAGTTTGTAGTATAAAGTAAAGCTCTATTTATTGAAATAAAAAATTAAATTTATAATTTTTTTATAGTGGACTTTGGCTAACTTTTGATGCTTTCAAGTTATGGAACATGTTAAAAGAAGCAAATGTTCTGAAGACACTTAAGAGATAAGATAAAAGACAGAGGCTCTACGAAAAAAGTTCCACTTTTAGCCCTTTTGGACCACTGTGCATTGTGGTAACTCGAAACTTCGATTTCCTCGGTTCGTTTAAGCGCATCTTAACGAACACAACCGACACATCTCTGTTCTCTGAATTTAGTTTAAAGACTGAATCTCACATAGAAGAAGCACAACTCAAAATCCCATATCGATCTTTATATTTCAATATATGCGTGTTGATCGTTTGTTCGTTCACCAATACTTTTATCGATTGGTGGATTTTCGCATAAGTGTCAAACATCAAAACACTTACACATGTTTGGGATGCTTTAAATCAACGACTGATAAAAGAATCAAATGATATTTAATAAACAAATAATTTTTTTTTTTCAAAACAGTTCACTTCTAAATAGCTTCATATTTTTGTTAAACAATAGTAAACAGCCAATTGTTAGAGCATTATAAACTTTACATGGTCCTATGGAAAAAGATATTCTATCTGTTGAAATGAGTTATCAACGCAGGTTTCAGTGTTTTGAATAGGGTAAGAACATTATATATTAAACACCATATTTAGGATTAAGCAAAAATAATGAAAGATGTAGCCTAGAACTGCTCCACAGCTTTGAATCGATATGCTTTTTTCGCGGAAATATGTTTTAAAATCATCATTTAAGCCTTTTTATTCAAAATTGATTTTGTGCCAGTTATTGAACGCGATGATTCTAATATTGAACAGGTAATGTTTTTATTATTGAACACGCAGACTTTGAAAATCATTGTATATATTTAGGGGTATTTTGCTGGATAGTATGCTTTGCAGGGGCGATTTTGGTTGAGCTAGCAACTAAGAAACAGTTTGTTTATATTTCCAAGCACCAACCGTTGTTTGTTTAATAACTGGTAAATTAGACTGAGTCGCTTTGGGGTTATTTTTGAATTTCTCAAAACCTGGGGTCTTAAAAGCTTGGTTTTGTTCAAAACTCATCCATGATTTTTTTGCAGATTTTTTAAGTAGCATTTACATGAGTGAATTTGGACTTTTAGGTTTGTATGGGAAAAATGAATATTTTGTACTGAAAAATCATCATCATTTTTGTTTCTTCTGTGCAACCGAGCCTGATAATGGTTTTTGTGCCAATTTATAAATTCTTCAAAGAAAATTTTCCGTTGAACAACTTTGACGAAGACCGTAACTTCGTATCTATTTAATAAGACAAAAAAATATTAGCTGTTTAACAGGGTTGTGTCTTTTGGCATTGATAAACAATAAATTCAATTGAGGGACCATTCAAATATAGCAGTTTGTTACGCTCTGTGGATTTTGCTTAGAAATTTTGAGACGAATGTGTTACGTAGGGGGGAGGGGGGGTTGAAAATGCTCGAATGCTGCGTTACGTAATATTTGAACAGCCCCTGACACCACTGATTCTCTACCTCCCCGTGGTGCTAGCTGGGGTGCGAGCAACCTTAGCGGAGATCGGGTACCCAACCCCGGTGGATGCTTTGGTCGCATGCAAACTGAGTTAGGAGGCTTCGTACGTGTCTGTTCTCCATGTCAGGGGCGGCGTGCGGAGTGCAACAACGTCCTGGTGGTGTTCGGGACCCATAACAGCAACATCACGACGGTCCTCCTGCTAGATATTGGGGTTAGCTGCGGGCCTTGCGAGCCCGTGACTACAAAAAACATAAGGAACGAACAGCGAACAACAAATTTCGGATGGAAATCGGCAAAGACCCACGCGACGAGTAGGGACTTGCGATTGGAAACTTGGAACATGGAACTGCCGATCTCTAAATTTTGTGGGCAGTACCCACGTGCTCTCCAACGAATTGAAGAGCCGCAAATTCGACATCGTAGCGCTGCAGGAGGTATGCTGGAAGGGCTTCACAGTACGAACGTACCCGTGCCATGAACGATGGTCGTGCCATCTCCCAGAGCTGCAGCCAGGCTTCCGAAAAGTACTGGCAAACGACAGTATTCTTGCGAAAGTCGCACATGCACCTCGATGAAAGCTTCCTGAATATTTCTTCCCCGACAGTTTTAAAAGGATCGGTCGTGCGATGTACAGCAAGGCCTCGTTTTACCCCATGCGAAAGTTTGTTCGTGGGTATGAAAGTTTTTTAAGCTTTGTGACAGTTTTGGGAATATCTTCGTGACAGTTTTCAATGCGTTGAATTTCGCATGACAGTACTACTTACTCCGTCCGACTGTAGCCGAGATTCGCTCGGGCCGAGTTAATTTCAAACGAACGTATGAATTTTCCTTTTGCTTGAAGGTACTGCGGATGGTGATCACCCCAATCACCCTCCCCTTCCCTTTTCGCCTAACCTGCACCGGCACCACACATCGCGTTACGCGCCGAACATATGCTGCTGCTCGGTGCGAATAGATGGCTCGTTCGAGCAGCAGCGCATACGATCGGACATGGGTACGGTATGTACACGACAGTCACCCGTGACAGTCCTGCCCAAAACTGTCACGCCCTGCAGCCGACAGTTGGATGAAATTATTTTCGAAACAGGAGGCATGAAGGGATGAAAACCGAACTGTCGGTTGGGTTCGCTACAGCTTAAAGCACAACATTTTCGGCAACGCATGCTTTGAGCCGATTGTTCAGATACAGCCTGGGTTCTCGCACGTGTGCGATGTAGACGAAGCATTCCGATTCGTTACCGACGGTACAGCAGCAAACCGAGTGGTAAGGAAACCCGAGACAGTTTGTTTGGCAAGAAAAAGGCTGTCATAGCAAAGCTGTACTTTTCGGAAGCCTGGCTGAGGCAAGACACACGAGCTTGGAATAGCTTTTATAGTGATGCAAAAGCGCGTGATCGGGTGGTGGCCGATCAACTCACGAATGTGCCGGTTGAGAATCAAGGGCCGGTTCTTCAACATAAGCATCAGCGTGGAGTTCCCAGCCAAACGCTTCATATGATTGTATATGATTTTTCTGTTAAATTTAAAATAAAATATAAATAAATAAACAGATTGAAAAAAAACACAACGGGCTCATTAAATCAAAGGCAAACTATAGTTACGGATGATTCAGGACGCAAGCATAGCTTTACTGCGGCAATAATTTTTGGAAACTCGGCTTGACTGGATCAGGGGATGTTGGGAAAACAGCTTGCTTTGCTTCTTCGCAGGAACCGAGGCTAACTAGTAGGTCTTCTTCAGGGTGAGCCTCTATTTCAGAGTCCGGTCGGTTCCATTTTTCGGACTTTAGCTTCCAATTCCGAATATTTCACATATATCACAAATTGCAGTAAATTGCCCTGTCAAAAAATAAACTGATCCGCTTTCTTTGCCCACAGCCTACTCCTTCGCAAGAATCACGAAAATTTTATCAGAAACTCAACGCATCCCGCAAAGGCTTCGTGCCGCAAGCCGAAATGTGCCTGGATAAGAACGGGGGCATCCTGACGGACAATCGTGAGGTGATCAAAAGGTGGAAGCAGCACTTCGATGAACACCTGAACGGCGCACATGCAGGAGATCAAGACGGTGGGGGAAGGTACATCGCCGGCGTAGCCAACGACGAAGACGAGCCACTCCCAACGATGAGTGAAGTTAAGGAAGCCATTCACCAGCTGAATAGAAACAAGTTGGCTGGGAAGGATGGCATCGCAGCTGAACTCATCAAAATGGGCCCGGACAAGTTGGCCGATTGCCTACACCGGTTGCTGGTCCGGATCTGGGACATAGAACAGATACCAGAGGAGTGGAAGGAGGGGGTAATATGCCCCATCTACAAGAAGGGCGACAAATTGCACTGTGAGAACTACCGAGCGATCACTGTCCTCAATGCCGCCTACAAAGTGTTGTCCCGAATCCTACTCTGCCGCCTAACGCCACAAACAAACAGATTCGTTGGAAATCATCAGGTCGGTTTCATGGAGGAACGGTCAACGACGGACCAGATATTCACATTACGGTAAATCCTCCAATAATCCCAGGAACACCAAGTCCCATCGACTTCAAAGCTGCATACGACACGATCGAACGTAACGAGCTATGGAAAATCATGGACGAGAACGGCTTTTCCGGGAAGCTGATCAGACTGATCAAGGCGACGATGGATGGAACGCAGCGCCAAAAACTGTAATTTTAAGAATAAATGAAAGGAACGATCTTTTTTGCTTTTACTAGTCGACTAGATAACAAGTTATCCGATTCGCATCCGAAACCAAAATGGTCTGCTCAAAAAAACTTTAAAATTGCCGGTTTATTAATGAGAATGATTGAAAAATCCTCTTACATCATTTTTTCGTTTTTATCTACATCCAGTCATACAGTGCTTATTAAATGTTTCTATCATCTATTCAGTTACTCCTAACGAACGGTTTACAGCAGTACTTGGAAAAATACAAAAATTCATTGCTTGGTCCGGACTCAGACATTCTCAGAAAAAAACATTGATTGCATTGTTCATTCGAAGATGTGATTAGCTTTATAGAAACATGTCCGAATGGAGTAAGAATAGAATATAGAATTGAATGAATTCCGCTGGTAAATTTTCTACAGCAAGCTTTCCATTTTCCCACAACAAGACTGAAAAATGGAAAAAGCAAATTCTGAAGTTCCCACGAAAAGCTGTTGCTAGATGAAGGATATGATGGCTGTTCGACTTTTGTTAATGGTTTCAAGATGGGGCGCTCAATGGAACCGAAAAATATGGTGTACATTTTCTTGCCAAACACCTCCTCCTAAAGCTACTGAAGCATTTGTGCCACATGTTCTCCCTCAGTAAGCTTTCAGCAACATTTTTCCGGTTGCCACTCACTCAACTCAACTCAACTTAGGACTCACTCGGAAGCCAGCATGGGTGCATAATCTCAAACTCAATTTAGCAGACTACCTAGAGAAGACTATATGAGGGTAGCTTTCCGGCTCACGAAGTATGTGAAACGTATATTAAAAGGTTTCCTGTTCGATGGAATTTTCCTGTATCGAAAATTGGATTCGCTTCTCCTCGCTGAACGCCAAATAGCTTATGAAATATTTTGGAACCATCACCGGCTCATTTGTCGGAAGTCGGAACGGTAAAAGGATGAAGGGAGAAGAACACGCTCGCTACGTGAATCGCATTCCATCATCGTAGGGACTTTTGGTCTTCTTTAGTGTAATTGCCGGCGAATAAATGCCGGAACCAAAATGCCCATGTAAAAAGCTTATCATGGTTTCTAATCATTGATATTGATCGCATCCTTTGTGGAACTATGAGTTGAATATTCTTTATTGTGCTTAATGGCATATTAGAAAAGAAAGCGATCTAATCGATATAGTCCGTTTTTCTCTATTGGCATTGTAGAAAAAGAAATACACAAATATGGTAACATGTAATAAAAGAGACTTTACTTGATAACTCAATAACAAGAATAATAACTCATCTGAAATAAATGAAAAAAAAAACTTGCCGGATCAAAGAGCATTTTACTGTTCCTCAATTTAGCATAACTTTAGCTGAAAAATTCGCAAGCACCCAGTCCGTCCCAATTTCGGAGAGAACAAGCACCCGGATCGGAGCGAGTCTCACAAACGGACCGATAACTGTCAAAAGAAAGCTTGTCAGTTTAAAGCCGTACGATTTTTGTTCAAATTTTGTTCGTTTTTCCGGAACAATTTCCCGCTGCTTAAAAGCAGTGTGGAATGGCAGCTACAAATATCGTCGTCTGGTTTCACTGGTTTAACGAGACCAACATAAGACCGATTTCCGGCAGACTTTTTAATCTGGATTAATCAAAGCAGTTATGTTTTTAGCCTTTCTTACAGAAAGGTAGGGGAGAGTGGGGATACTTGATCCCCTTTTCTTATTTTCACCATATCTTTTTGGAAAAATTTAGCAACTCGCCTTCTTTGACATTTTCTGACAGCTTGTAACTTCAAGTTTCTATGCTCCAAAAATTCAAACGATACTTAAACCCGTTGATGAACTAGAAGCATTTTCGTGGGAGTAAAAAAATTGCGATTTTTCTGAAGTTAGGGGAGACTTGATCCCCTATTAAAGGAGACTTGACCTTTTATTCAGGAAGCCCTAATCCTTGTATAAAAATCAAACAAAACCCCAAGATAGAATGTTAATTTACTATTTTGGTCATGTTTGTTCTCATTTCACAATTTAAAGCAGACATAAGAAGAAAATTCTATAACATTGTCTCAACGCTAATAGCATTGCATACTGAAAGGCGCTATTTTTTATAATTAAGAGAAAATTAATTATTTTTGGTCTTTTCTTTAGACAATTGTTTGATAAATATTTGTTTTTGGATAAATATTAGTAATTTCGTGATCAGCAATCATAACGATCAATTCAGAAGAAGAATATGCCGTTTGGAAGGGGGATCAATTGTACCCAACTCTAGGGAATCAACTATACCCATAATCATCATTTTAGAAAACTTTTTTCTGAAAAAAGTTGAGAGTTTTCCATTGCTTTGAAAATATGGCATTATGAAGTTCATTCTACGCTCGAACGATTGATACATTGGGACAAATATTTTTTTCATAATTTTACCATGTAAGGAACATTTTAAAGTGATGAAAAAAGATCTTCAAGTTACATTTTGTGAAATTTTTCAAACAAAGTTCAATTACTCAAAAAAATATTTTTTTAAAATTTTTTAAACTACAAGCAATGTTATTTTGCTCATTTGGCACATTTTTCTAGAACATTTGATCTTTGTAAGACATTCCAGTTTCGAGATGTAGCTAAGGAATCAAGTATCCCCAGGGATCAAGTATCCTCATTCTCCCCTATAGTTACCGGTTGATTTGGGAGATCATTAATTATGGGTCTTAGATATACCTTTATAGGTACCTATAGAATCAGCTCGACGAGTTCAGACGATGTCTGTGTATTTGTGAGTATTGGTATGAATCTTTGTAAACTTTGTTCTCCACGTTTTTACGAAATTGGACAGTACAATAAAAATGATTTTTATCTTAAACAAAAAAATGATTTTTTTCTTTCTTCAATCTCTAAAAGAAAGAAAAAAATACAAAATAGTTGAACAAAAATTTTTGGTTTGCTAGTAATATCCAGCCATCGCTAAAATCATGATGAACAAAAATATGACGTCATATTTTTCATGAGGTCATAGACAAGATAGGTGATGGGCTTCACTTTCACAGTACGGGGGCACCTTTGACTGAAAGACATGAGAACAAAGAGAGGTGCAACGCTGACAACCCAATAAGGCTGTCAAAATTGTATTTAGAATCGGAAAGAATCCAATTAATTTTATTTTAAATGTATACCAGTTCAGCTAGTAGCCGAACAGGATTCAAAACTTTTGAGGCTGAAGCCCCAACTTTCAATATTGAAAATGGATTGTACTAAGGGGTACAACCCCAAAGATAATTGCGCCTATCAAAGGCACTTGAGGCTTACTTCGTATAATTCTATAGCGATTGTGAGTCCCATCCTTTACCCAACGCTATATTCTCAAGCACATATTTCTTTGAGAATGGAGAAACAACACGAGGACGATCTGACGTTGCGCGAGAAAAAGCTTTTCGTTCACATTGGAAAACCTGTACAATTATTCGGTTGTTGTTAGTGTCTAGAAAAGACAATGACGGGATGGGAGTCACTTGTTGGAGCCAATGGAAGATAATAATAATAACCAACGAGCAGCGCCACCAAGTTCTCCATATTACAGTTTAGAGCATTTGGGAAGCTTTTGAGAACATGTATAATAATTTATAAAGAATAATTATTAAATAATTAGTGAAGAATAATTGCAAAACAAGCAGCAGGAAAAATAATAGGGGAGAGTGGGGATACTTGATCCCCTTTTCTTATTTTCACCATATCTTTTTGGAAAAATTTAGCAACTCGCCGAAATTTTCATTTGATGAACTAGAAGCATTTTCGTGGGAGCAAAAAAATTGCGATTTTTCTGAAGTTATGGGAGACTTGATCCCCTATGGAAGGAGACTTGATCTTTTATTCAGGAAGCCCTAATCCTTGTATAAAAATCAAACAAAACCCCAAGATAGAATGTTAATTTACTATTTTGGTCATGTTTGTTCTCATTTCACAATTTATAGCGGACATAAGAAGAAAATTCTTTAACTTTGTCTCAACGCTAATAACATTGCATACTGAAAGGCGCTATTTTTTATAATTAAGAGAAAATTAATTATTTTTGCTTTCTTCTTCAGACAATTGTTTGATAAATATTAGTTTTTGGAAAAATATTAGTAATTTCGTAATCAGCAATCAGAACGATCAATTCAGAAGAAGAATATGCTGTTTGGATCAATTGTACCCAACTCTAGGGGATCAATTATACCCATAATCAACATTTTAGAAAACTTTTTCTGAAAAAAGTTGAGAGTTTTCCATTACTTTGAAAATATGGCATTATGAAGTTCATTTTACGCTCGAACGATTGATACTTTGGCACATTTATATTTTTCATAATTTTCCCATGTAAGGAACATTTTAAAGTGATGAAAAAAGATCTTCAAGTTACATTTTGTGAAATTTTTCAAACAAAGTTCAATTACTCAAACAATTATTTTGATAAGATTTTTTAAACTACAAGCATTGTTATTTTGCTCATTTTGGCACTTTTTTCTAGAACATTTGATCTTTGTAAGACATTCCAGTCTCGAGATGTAGCTAAGGAATCAAATATCCCCAGGGATCAAGTATCCTCATTCTCCCCTAAATGTTTTTAGAATTCACAAAATTGACAGAATTGAAAAAAATCGAAAAAATAGGCAAGATTAATAAAATTGACAAAATTCACAAAACTGACCAAATTGACAAAATTGACAAAATTGACAAAATTGACAAAATTGACAAAATTGACAAAATTGACAAAATTGACAAAATTGACAAAATTGACAAAATTGACAAAATTGACAAAATTGACAAAATTGACAAAATTGACAAAATTGACAAAATTGACAAAATTGAAAAAATTGACAAAATTGACAAAATTGTCAAAATTGACAAAATTGACAAAATTGACAAAAATGACAAAATTGACAAATTGACAAATTGACAAAATTGACAAAATTGACAAAATTGACAAAATTGATAAAATTGACAAAATTGACAAAATTGACAAAATTGATAAAATTTACTAAATCGACAAAATTGACAAAATTAACAAAATTGACAAAATTGACAAAATTGACAAAATTGACAAAATTGACAAAATTGACAAAATTGACAACAATGACAAAATTGACAAAATTGACAAAATTGACAAAAATGACAAAAATGACAAAATTGAAAAAATTGAAAAAATTGAAAAAAAATGACAAAATTGACAAAATTGACAAAATTGACAAAATTGACAAAATTGAAAAATTGACAAAAATAACATAATTGACATAATTGATAACGTTGATAATATTTACAAGTTTGACAAAATTGACAGCATTTGAAAATTTGACAAAATTGTCAATATTGACAATATTGACAAAATTCACAATTTTGAAAAAATTGACAAAATGAACTGAATTGGCCAAATTGACAAGAGTAAAAAAAAAAAAACTGACGACATTGAAAATAGAGACTTTTCAAAATTGTCAAAGTCAATTCGACCGATTATATTGAAGCCACTGTTCGGGATGACCAAAGTTTTGACGAGACGGAGACATCAATTTTTACCAAAAAAAAATCGGTAAAAGGCAGCATCCTTCTCAAAAGACACAATGACTTAGCTTAGCTTAGCTTAGCTTGATTGACTACTCACATCCACCTTGAATCATTGAACCCGAAATGCTATTCAAGATGTCTGGATGACGAATTTGAAAGTATTCTAGTATAATCTGTGATTGATTTTTAAATTTGGTTTAAATACAATTAAATGCATTTCGGATTCCAAGATCGCAGGCGTGGCTAAGTAGAACAAGTTCCACATCGCCAATGGTTGCTACTCCGTGATTGACCGAGGCCATCAATTTTGTTCAGAGGTCAATTGGAGGAAAATAAGAAAAGGGGATCAAGTATCCCCACTCTCCCCTACCTTTCTGTAAGAAAGGCTAAAAACATAACTGCTTTGATTAATCCAGATTAAAAAGTCTGCCGGAAATCGGTCTTATGTTGGTCTCGTTAAACCAGTGAAACCAGACGACGATATTTGTAGCTGCCATTCCACACTGCTTTTAAGCAGCGGGAAATTGTTCCGGAAAAACGAACAAAATTTGAACAAAAATCGTACGGCTTTAAACTGACAAGCTTTCTTTTGACAGTTATCGGTCCGTTTGTGAGACTCGCTCCGATCCGGGTGCTTGTTCTCCTGGGAGGAACCTGGGATTGGCTACATATTCACAATGCACAAAACTGATGCTCTCTCTTTAAACATTAATAACGGCGCCGGCCACGTCCTAGTAGTCAATAGATAGATTAGGAAAAATGAGAAAGGGATGAAAGAACAAATTTATGCCTAAGGACCGAGGTCACCTCTGCATCCTTGCAAAAAAAAATTGGTTGGGAATGTAGGGGAAGGGAAATGATTAGGAAACACTTTTGACTAGTGTTGTGCTGATAGCGTTTTCTGCTGAAATATAATGTTTTATTATAACATATACCCCCCCTCTTACTGACCCACAGTTAGGAAAAATACTCACGGCACTTGAATTTTTTATAAGTAAAACGCCTTATAAAACCATTTGTTAATAACTTAGCCAGATAAGAAAAAAGTTTCTGAATGGTAATTATGAATAAAACACAATTGAAGTCAATTGTATGTATAAACTTGATTCTTATCTTCATATGTCTGATAGTCATTGCTAACATCATTTAAAGTTCGAAATGATATTCAAATTGATGTTCTAAATCATATTTATGTGGGAATTTAATAATCAATAAATAGTTTAGAAGTTCTAATAGTTTGGTGAAAAACTCAGAAATAGAATGAAATAGAAAACATAATTGATTGAAGCGTTGGAGAAAACTCGTACAAATAGAACTTTTATAATTTTCAACAGAAATGGAAACTGTGATCACATACAAAAACTATGTTAATTTTTCAGCTTTTTTTTATTGAAGAATTCATCATGTAACGACTTCTCGTATTTTTTCTTCAACCACAACAAAACATGCAAACATTGCAATTGAACTTAAAATTTGAATTGGTGAAATAACGATTGGACGGTTCATAATAATCGCATCCAAATGACGAAATGCTTTTGGGACATTATTAATATGGCACAAATATTTATTAATAATTTGCCACATTGAAAACATTGTAGTGTTGAAGTTCAAATCCCTACATAGAAGTTTTGATTGACTGATTAGAAAAATCACGAGAATACTTAGCTTTGACGTTTTTGGGGACCAAAAAACACGAATGAATGACTCCGAAGGTTCATCTACGATCAGTATGAGCGTCCGACACCACTCCAAAGACAGGAACTGGATCAGATTTTCAGATAAGATGAGCTTCACCCTCTTAAAACACGTCGAGAACGTTCAAAAACTTCTTGATAGTTGATGGACTACATAAATAATAAGGACAAACGAACTTTAAAATAAGGGTTTAACGGCACTTGATTTTTTCCGCTGAAACAAAACACTTCCGTCATCGACGGTCACAGCCTGCCAAGTCCCTTCTCAAAAGACACAATGACTGTGTACAAAGTCCACATCATCCAGGTTCCAAAGAAGATAAATTTGTCAAAGGACTGGAGAAATTGAAATAACTCATCACAAATCAGTCTGTGCTGAAGCTGATGATTAGACTTCGATCAAAAATTCGATCACTGGACTACGATGACTACGATTGAGCTATATCTTATTTTGTATGGAATCACCGTTGAATAAGACTATAGAGAACATAAAAATGAAACATAAACTGGATTTGCTCCTAATGTGTGTAAATTTTAATTCGTGCTTAGACATAAATCAACATCCTATAGTTTCGAGTAACAAAAATGCGCCAGGATGCTTAAAATTTTAAAAATTGCATCAAATCGCAATTGGAATTTTTTTTCTGAGGAAGTTTCACAGATAATAGCATTGGAACTGCCAAAAATTCCTAGGAATGCTACTATCAGAGTAGTTTAGGGTTTATTGTCGATAAAGACATCTGATTTGAGACCATACATTTTCTGATGTCAAAATCTGCCTAGAGTAGTAGAAGTCGTCTCATGTTATTGTTGAAAGGTATCGAATCAAATTTCAATTTTTATATTTGAGCTACTTAATCCTATTGCAAACTTAAATTCAACTCTGCATAAAAAAGAAAAAGGCGTTGAAGAAATATACAGACACGAATCAGGAAACTGTCATGACCATTTATTTACTTTCCTCGTGGCGTGGCCTATTATTTTTTATACTAAAGCTTAGTTCTTTTAGAAATGGGACAGTTACGAATACGTGTATCTCAAAAATCTTTCGTTCGATCTAAATACTTCCTACGATGGAAATGAAGGTAGGGTAAGTGAGCGTAATTTCGCTATTTTGTCAGAGGTTTTTAGATTTGATATTATTACGCTCAATCTTAAATACTCAGATAAACAATTTTTTGGTAACTAAGTTCCAAATTTTTTTCTGAACTCTGGTTTGGTTTGAAATAATCATTTCAAGCCTTAATTTACGTAAAATATCATGTTTTATAAAGTGTGTCGATGTTCCTAATTTGGCACTAATTGTTCCTAATGTTAACATATGAGGAAAAATGTATCAGCGTACCCAATATTACACTATTTGTTCCTGATTTGCATATTGGTCTGTTTTTAAAATACTTTAATGAGAAAAATCTCAAAACTCACCTTTTTATAAATTTTACAACGTTTTTGGAACATGAATAGAGAAATAAGGACTATTTAAATCCTACAAAATATTCCTTAACGCTGGTTTTGAAGAAAGTAGGGGATGTTGAGCTTATTAAATTTCAAACTTTTACTTTTCCAATGGATACATTTATTTTATTTCAAAAAGTAGAAAATCTATGAAAAGGATACAAATAAGTACAGTCAAACAGACCATCATGCAACAGCATGGTTCGATGCAACATTTGTGTACCACAACACTTATTTAACTTTTATTTTTATATAATGTAATAAAATTATCAGTTAATGATAACAAAACGATGCTGCCATAGTTTCTCACATCACATATAGTTTTTTGCAGTTTTAGATTATCATAAAAAATCAAATAAATCATTTTTTTTTACATTTTTCGATGCCGTAAAAAACTTTATACAATTTGACGGGTTGACTTAATGATAGTACCTACAAACTTAATATTGATTTTACTATCCTATATCAACACTCTTGGTGTATAAATATTTTTCGGACAATCATTTAATTTTTTAAAATAAATATTTTTAAAATTTCGTTACCAGTCTGGGCCAAAATGCATCGACATGCAAATCAATAATTCACAGTTTAAATCTTGTTTCCATATGCTATATGATGAAAAATTTGTTGCAGAATTTTTTTATCCCTAATTGTATACAGCCCTTATGTTATTTTAAAAAAAAAAAAATCTTTGACAGAAAAAATATAAACTTTAATTCTAACAACATCAAAAATAACTGCAAATCGTGCTTTATGCGTAACGTCATCACAAATATGTCAAAAATTATAACTATTAAAACTTTTCTTTTGATTTTTCATTAAAAACAAAGGCTTTTGCAACTTATTCCTTTTTCTTAGTAGGGTGAAAATCGCATGTTTTGTTAATTTTAAAAATAACTGGTGAAACCAATTATTTTTCTGACTAAGTTAATTTGATGTCCCATTTACCTTAAAACTTTCGATGTACAAACGGTATGATTATCTGTGGACATTAGGTTTTTAGAAGCCATTGAATTTGAAAAGTGTTGCATGATACCCCAGATGACGGTATATTTAATAGAGACTTTTTTAATTTTTCCTTTCGATTCTGTTCCCGTTGAGAAGCTCCCTGTAACTTGATGGTTTCCTTCTCTGTCGCGAAAGATGCGTTCTTTACAACCTGGCAAAAATATTTTTTCTACATTTTTAGCTTTGAGATACACTGAAATTTAAAAAAAAAAATCATGTTTTTTAGCTCAAAACTAGTTTGTTTTAACAGATCGTTGGAAATTAGGTTAAAACACAATTCAATTAATCAAATTTATTTCAAATACATTCTATGACTTTGATATAGTTTGGAAAGTTTTGACTATGTCCATAATTAGGAACACATTGAAAATAGTGTTCCTAATGGTGGACATATGCCATTTTTAGTCTTTACACTTTTTGCCACTTTTTGAGCGTTTTTAAAAAAATTTTTGCTGGCAAAATCTTGCAATAACGAAGTAAAACCGTCATGAGATTGAACTTAAAGCATATTCGGTTAGTATAGATCGTAGGTTGCGAAGGGTACTTACAAGATTACTCTTTTTAGGCTTTAAAAACAGTGAAAACCATAGTTTTCGTTTTGAAAATGGTTGTTTTTTCCCACAGGAGAATTTTGGCAAATCATTATATTTTATACAAAATAACCAGCAAATACATACTTTAATATACTCGGGACCTTGCCACGAGCAGACATTGTATAGGATTCAAGAGCTGGAATTGTTTAAAATAGGGCATTTCATAAGTTTTTTCATCTCGAAATCATCTGTCCCATAGCCTCGGAATCGGCTATACAGCTTACAAGCTGTGGAAATAGGTAAAAATTGTTTTTGAGGTTAGGTTTGAATGACTCATTACCAGGCAACACTTTCAGCTTATCAGAGAAAAAAAAAGGAAATTTAAGCGATCTACCCTTAGGTTTTCGCTTATTGAAAATTAAAAATGCTGGTATGAGACTTGACTTCCCTGATGACCCTTAGTCGAGGTTGCCGATCATATGCTTCACTCCAATGCTTGATTTGAACTTTGTGGGCATTTTAGACAGTATTTGCATACTTTTCCACCACTCACACATAGCAATTTTCCGAGTAATCAACGGTTTTGTTAGCTATCAATTTGATCACATTGTATTTCGAATGAAACTGTGAAAAATTATTTTTCCCTTTTTCTGTTGCATCGTAAATATCTCAAAAACGCGTGAATCTTAAATTTTGAAAAAAAATAGGTCGGAAAGTACTTTTTACAAGCAACAAAATGCTATCAAAGTTATGAATGTCCGATTACTAGTAAATGAGCTATTAGCAAAAGAAAGTGTCCCATTTCTAAAAGAACTAAGCTTTAGTTACGAATAAAGAATGCCGACAAAAAAACTTGTCCCCTGTCTGGGAGTGTTGAGCTGATTTTCTTTTTTCTAGTTAAAACAAAAGTGTGCTTTTTCATTTTCTTTTTTCTACTTTTCCATTTCATTTCTTTGTTTTAACATCAAACAAGAATGGACAATCGCATGTAATCTCTTCGTTTCCTGTTTACCAGGTTTGGTTTGTTTTCCCTATTTCCGGGACGCTTGACATATTTATATTTTAACGGATGGGCTGGTGGCGCTCGATAATTTTCCTTTCTGCTACACTGCTTTAAACACTGTATGTTGAAATGGTAGGGACAGTCTTCAACCTAAATTAGGGCTTGACAAATTTAAATAAAAAAATAAGATTCAATTCAATGCTCGCCGAGGACTTCGTTGCTTAATATTTTTGTGTATTTCTTATAAAAATAATAATTTAAATACATCCTTATCGGTGTTCAGTACAACTTTCCTGTAATAAACATATGCAAATAGGTTCCAATTCAAGAATGCTACCCTCGAAAAAAGGCTGCATACAAATTTCATGGAAAACATTTTTAATAAATTGGTGTTTTAGGTGTGCAGATGGATAGAAGCTTGTGTGGGAAAAATCTAGTAAATACCTAGCTGTCGATGCTTCAAAAGTTCAATTTTTCAATCAATAATATTTCTGAATATCATCGCATTCATCCTTTGAAAAGCGTTACACAGATGCTCATATTTTGACTTTCAATGAAAGCCCAGCGGTTGCCAAGTGCAGTGACTTTCAGTTTCTAAGTGTTTTAATTTTTATGCATCGATCTTTTAAGTAGGTACCTACAGCTTTCCATTTTACAGTTCTTATATATTCAATTATGGAATTTATAGCTATTTATTAGGGTGACAGCATTTCGAAGATAGGCCAAAAAAAAATCTTGCTGAGACTCCCAATGAATTAAAAAAACCCTTAATTTCGCGTCATTACTTGTGAATGGCCGCTCTCTGGTAGCTCCTTATGGAATCTAGGGTTCTCGCTGTAAATAGCTATATCTCTTTTGTATCACGACCGATTTTAACAAAAAAAAAATAGTTTTAGAAACCTGATAACGTTACTAAGTTAGTATAATTTTCTGCCAATTTCAACCTTTAATTTTAGCGATTTTCAAAGTCAAAGAAAACAATTAGAAATTCATTGCTTTAGGCTGCAGATTGGCTGTCAAATGCTCAAAAAATCTCATCTTGTGTCTAAATGAGCTTTAAATTACCCACAGATATATATTTTATTTGACTTCTTTTAATCACGATTATAAAAAGTGTAAAAATGTGGAAATCAAGCCGTACTTTTCAAACAATCAACCGATATAATTGTTTTAGTCACAGTAAAAAACTTTGAAAAGTGGATTGGGACGATGACGAAAAAGATTTTTTTTTTATTTTGAACACAGAAGGTAGCATTTTTCTTAACTTTTTGTCAATTTCTTTTTTTGTTTCAGGTTGCTTCCACATTTAGATTAATCTTGCACTGGATTTTGAGTATATTATCACAATATAGGCGCTGAGAAGCTAAGATTTTTTTTTAATTCTATTTACTCAAGCTCAAACTGATGTTTATTTTTATTTCATCGGAGACTTCACCCAGCCCTGACATCTGTACAACCCATTTGGTTAAAAAATTTCAAGTCCGAACATGCTTTTTTTCCTGAAATCATTGAAAAATGTAGGGGAATTGAGAGTAAAAACAGCCATAACTCCTGTTTCCAATCCGTGCGTTGGTTCAAACAGGCTTCGTTGAATTTCTTGGAAAAAATTACAAAGGATACAATCCATTTGGTTTAAAATTTTCAGCCGCCAACCGTTGCCTAGAGGATAGCGTTTAAGTCTTGTATGCCACAGGTCATGAGATCGATTCTCGGTCACGGCATACATAGTACTCTTTCTGTGGGCTGGTGGTGTTAGCATTAGTAAGGTGCTAGCCATTATATCCTTGAAAGATGTACGCTTTAGTGTTAAGTAGAATTTAGATCACTTCAAAGAAACATGAAGTTTCACTGAGATCCTATATGTATGTGTTCGTTTTTTAAGTCCGAACATGCTTTTTTCTGAAATAATTGAAAAATATAGTGGAATTGAGGGTAAAAACAGCCATAACTCCATTTCCGAAGCGTGCGGTGGCTCAAACAGCCTTTATTGGATTCCTCGGAAAAATTCACACAAGATACGTCCCATAAGATTCAAAATTTTCAAGTCCGAACATGTATTTTCTTAACAATTTTCAAAATTGAGGGGATTTGAGGGTAAAAACAGCCTTAACTCTATTTTCTGAAGCGTGCGGTGGCTCAAACAGCCTTCATTCGATTCAGTATCTGACAAAGTTTCGCAGCCACCTAATAACTTTTGGTTAGGAATAGCGTTACGTTGAAGAATTGAAAATAAAAGAGATGTTGGTCCTAATCACGAGAAGCCCACATTTTTGCTGTTTGCCTTTTTTGTTCAGTTTAAAAAAAATTGCCATACTTGAGAAGAGCATACAATTGTTAACTCACGAAGTACGGAACGGATATGCCTACATTTATTTTGTTTGGCCTTATTATATTAGACTTGCTGTATAGAAGTCAAATTGGAGCTTGTTTTGGATCGCTTGTAAAATTTCCTGCCAAACAGAGAACGTGCTAGAAATGAGTGGGATAGATACATACATGTATGCATACGAGTATGTTTATGTTACAAGGGTTACAAGTTCCAGATACGTACACACACTTCCGGATCTGTTCAAATATCCAGCATCGCAAATATTTACCACTCCGCATAAAAGCACATCATCAATCTTGTGGGGTAGGAGGTATGGTGCTTGTCTTGTTCGGGGGAGATCCCAAAAAAAAATCATGGGATCCATTTAATGAACGTCATTTGTGATGATAGGCTAAATTTATTCTGAGATTTCATTATATTGCTTCATTGTTTGCTGAAATAATAACGCATTGTTACTTAAAACACTAAAGCAATTTACAAAGCTTTAATTAACAATTAAAAAAGCTGAGTTTTTGTTTTAACATTACGGATTTAATCCATATTAATACGCATTAAACGAATAATAATTTGATTCATAATTTTCTAAGGCTTCATGTTTATTTATCATAGAACGGTACCGTTATTTGCGTCCTTCCGTTTATGCAGCTTCAACGAAATTTATTCCAATGAAAAGGGAGAAAAGTGTCACGAAGGTACATTAATCTTAACAGGAATCACACGCGTCTTTACGTTATTCTGTGAAACCTAAACGGATTTTTCTTTAATCTTCTCCCGCAATGTGAGTGATAACTTTTGGGTTAGAGCGTGATCAAGAGCCATGTTTTTAGGATCACGTGGATTATCATAATTAAAATAACGTAATTGGAATGTTTTCGATGGCATGTTTTCAAAACATCTTTTCAAAATCATCAGTATTTTTTTTTTGCAAAAAAGTAAAATAATTTCAAAACAGCTACCTTCACAGCATCTATTGGGAATGTTTGTGTATCACATTTTCTAAAAAAAAGAAATTTTCCAAACACGCCCTTCGAAGGGTGAATCGCAGCTCGATGAAAGCCATCCATGCGAATAAAATTCGAAGAAGCAAGGTTCCTCCTCCACAATACATCACGCAGGAGAGGCGGAAAAAATAATCGTTTGATAGCTTTTCATCTATCCGGCATCCTAAATTGTAGCGCGAAATTGGCCTGTCACGTAATGTTTCTTGGTTGGATTCTTTAGAATGCGTTTGGGGTTCCACAATCTAAAATCAAGCGCGCGGCACCTGTTACGCTTCTTGCTCGGGCCCTTATTTTTGAAGCTGATTAAGGATAGGTTTGGACCATTATTGATTAAGGCTTTCTCGGAGGTTGAAAGCATTTATCGAATTGAAGCTATTGAAAGTTAAGGGAATCCATGATAATAAAGAAATGGTGCTTTCAATTATGGTAATTGATTGATCTGCGTATTTTTTTTTGTTGGCCAAGAAGGGTGATTGAATATTTGACCTATTTTCATTAGAGCGGTCAGCTGGGCAATGGCTCTCAGCAACGTCGGTGGCATAATTGAAACAGAATAATAAGATTGCTATTTGTATTCAATAAATTTAAATGGGAATGTGTTTTCAAGTTATCGAGTTTCAGCTTCTGTAATGCTTCTTTCTTAACTTCTTCTTTGTGCATATACATACACAAAAAATTTTTTAACTTCCAGAATTTGAAAATATCGCGTTATCCAAGACAAGGTAAATCTATATTACTAAGTACATATATACTTATTTTTCCGGAAAGACGCTTTGTGGGTACACCCGAAAACCAGACTCACTCGTATAATGAACTTCCTTGAAGGTGGAATTTTCGGTACAAGTTTCTATGCCGGACTGGCATTAACAATCTAACTTGGCTTTGTCATCCCAGCGCAACTTCATTGCATATGTCTGAAGGAAACCAAACAAAACATATTCCATATCCTTTCGCAAGACAAAGCAGAACAATCATCCAGCAAGAATATTGTCGAATGATGTACCAAGCGTTATGTGTGTATATAAACCGGCATAAGAAAAACAAATTCTCCGTTTCCAACTGACGACAAAAAAACCACCAGCCAAGATGAGCACTATTTATTTATTTATTTAGGTACATAGTTGTCGAATTCGCCGGTTGAGTCATTTGAATTTATCTTTAGTTTGACCTCACCACAGTCACAAATTAAACTGGAAACACAACCGTTTTCATCAATAGCCGCGAATCAACTGACTATTTCTCCTGCTTATGCACTCTTGTTCATTTTCACACAATCTCAGTATGCACGATAATACTACGATGCTTATATAATTCTTATTCTTATTTGAATCCTATTCGTTGTTTTTTATAAAATGTGTATTTCTTTCATTAAGTTGTTAATATTATTTTATTTCATTTTAATTATTTTTATTTCATCTATCTTCTACATTCATCTCCTCCTCTACTCTACTCTCCAAAAGGTTCGATTTTGTTAAAATGGAATCATGTTACTTTTTTTTAATGTTTCAAAAGTCACTTTAACATGCCTTTTGACTCTTTCATTACAATCTCTATTCCAAAGTTTTTTTTTTATTGTTAGAATAAGCTCAAAGTTGCTTTTATTGCACTTCTACAACTGTTGTCCTGCATTTCTAGTCTTTTTTAGTTTTTTTGTTTTGCATTCGATCTACATGCCTCGAGAGATATTCATTTTCACCATTATTCAAAAAATTAATAAAAATACAGCTTTCACCTGTAAGCTTCACATAGGAAAGTATTTTCTGTACTTTTTAGCTCTGTTTTTGTATCAACACATCCTTTCTTTTATTTGTGTTCATAAAACGTTCTTGACATGCAAACATGATTCTGCATTTCTGTCAATTATGTTTCTGTATAAATATTTTATTACTTTAACTTATTCAGCCTTTGCATCTTGTTTCCTTTCTTACTATAGCGCATATGCTTATCTTTAACATTCATTTTTCTAATTGATGCATTTGATTCTGTCAAATAACTTCATTTAACATAACAATCAACCAATTATTCCAAAATAAGTTTTTTGGAGCGAAAAATTGTTTTATTCGATAAATTTTGTTTATTACTTTTTTTCTACAGTTAAAGTATCTCCTTTAAAACTAAAATTTGTTATTCATTTTTCCTCTGCACAATTTTGATCTTATTTACGATCGGTTATTTCTATGGTTTATTTTTAATGAGCATTTTTTTATCATTCTCAGTACACATTTTTCAATTATTTTTGATTCTCTTATGTTTTCATTTACACGCCTTTTTGTCATTGTATCTGCAGAAAAACATTCACGGTTTAGGTCAATTTTCCTTTTTTTTACAACTTTGCAGGTATGTTTTTTTTTCAACCTACATGCTTAGGAAATAGTCCACTTTTATCAAACTTATGAAAATAATAAAGTACGGCTTTCAACTTTCTTTTAGCATTTCATATTCAATTTATGTTGCAGCGTTTTATTTTCCGAGTATATTTAATTCATTTTCCGTACTTAACTTTTTTTTCTCGATTTTTTTAAGTTTTCATTTGCAACTCTTCCTTGATAGTTGCTCTCAGAATGTTTGCATTTGCTTCAATTGATTCTGTTCAGTTGCCTCCATTTAAAAAATATTTTTTTTACCTTTTCCTGCTGCAGTGTTTAAATTGTAGCTTATTGTGATCCGTAATATCTAAAAACATTGTTTTTTTTTTATTAACGTACGATCATTCCATTTTTTTATTTCATTTTAAAAATAATTCTTTGATTATCAAACTTTTTTTTTTAATTATTATTGTTCTCAATAGTACAAAACTTCCATACTTTTTATTTTTCTTTCATTGCAATTTCCAGAACTCTGCCCTTGCGTCAGAGATCTAACTCACATTGGAGCTCCGCCCTTGCGTCAGAGCCCTGCTTTCCATTGGTGTTCTGCTTTAGCGTCACAACCCATTTGCATCAAAGTTCTGCCCTTGCGTCAGTCCTTAATGATTTTTTTTCATCAATCAAATTTACTTAATTTTCTCTAACATTTTTTTACTAAAGCTCTGCCCTTGCGTCAGTGCTTCATTTTCTTTTTTCATCCACATAGTTACATTCATTTCCATTTAAATTTGCTGCTTCATAGAGCTCTGCCCATGCGTCAGCGCTCTACTCTGAGTTGGTGCTCTGCCCTTGCGTCAGAGCTCCATCCATTCAGCAAGCCATGATTCCACTTCTTACGACTTTATGCATCCTCCACTTCCTATTCCTTTAGGCAAAATCCCATTACTAACAACTTACCCGGTCCAGGGAGCTTCGACTGTGCCATTGTCGAATTCGCCGGTTGAGTCATTTGAATTTATCTTTAGTTTGACCTCACCACAGTCACAAATTAAACTGGAAACACAACCGTTTTCATCAATAGCCGCGAATCAACTGACTATTTCTCCTGCTTATGCACTCTTGTTCATTTTCACACAATCTCAGTATGCACGATAATACTACGATGCTTATTTGAATCTTATTTTATAACCTATTCGTTGTTTTTTATAAAATGTGTATTTCTTTCATTAAGTTGTTAATATTATTTTATTTCATTTTAATTATTTTTATTTCATCTATCTTCTACAATAGTATTCCAGCATCAGCAATAGGAAAAAGTTTCTAGTTTCCCATTTCCACAAAAAAAAACACCGGCCTAACGGCAGACGACCAATGTAGTGCTTTTTTTTAGTAATTGACAGTGGCAGAATAGACTCCCGGCTCAGCTTATCGAAGACAGTTCCTGGGACGATTTGGAGCTTCTTTGGGCCCGCATTGATCTCGGTGATCGGAAATTGTACTTATGCGTAGTGTACGTGCCTCCTGATCGCTCTAGTGACCCGCTTGTAGCTGAGTCTTTCTCGCGGTGCCTATCCAAAGTAAGTTCAATCTGCTCTCCCGAAGATGACATACATACTTGTTATCGGTGTTTTCAACATGCCTGGCTTGAAATGGTGCGCTTCCAATGGCGGCTTTTTGTTCCCAGATCCTATGCGCTCCAATTTCTCGGCTCCTTCCAACATCTTTCTAGACTCTTTGAGCACCGCGACTCTTCGCCAGATCAACAGCTTTGAAAACGAAAACGGCCGTATGCTAGATCTCTGCTTCATAAACGAAGGCTTCAGGAATATGACTATTGATTTAGCTCCTGCTCCTCTTGTTAAAGTTGTTTCCCATCACCCAGCTTTAGTGGTCTCACTCGATGTCACTAGAGTTAACGCTCCTATAGAGGAAACCGCTCCCTTCTACCAGGACTTCAAAAACGTCGACTACGAAGCTATCTCACTCGTCTTGGATTCTATCGAATGGGAGAACGAGCTCGATATGTCTAATCTCGATGCAGCCGCTGCGACTTTTTCAAATATACTGAACTATATTATTGACCGCCATGTTCCGAAAAGTAGCTTACCCTGCTAATCAACTGCAACAATTGAAGACGGCAAAAAACCGTGCTCTTCGAAACTTCAGCAAGCACAAGCCCCTCTGCACAAAGGAAGAATACCGCAAGCTGAACACGGCGTACAAAAAAAGCAGTAGGCGTTGCTACCAGAACTATCTCCACCGACTACAGCGTAATTTTAAGACCAACCCGAGATCTTTCTGGAAGTACGTTAAAAATCAGCGGAAAGAATCTGGGCTTCCATCTCAAATGTTTTTGAACGGCCACACAGCGAACACTGATCTTGAAATATGAAACTTCTTTGCTGAGAAATTTTCTAGCGTTTTCACAACTGGGCCCATTTCCTCAGAGCAACTGGATATGGCTGTAGTTAATATCACACCTCTAGACTCTTCCTTAAACGGTATTGCCTACGATGACGCAGTCATTTTAAAGGCGACAGCAAAGCTTAAAAATTCATCATCTACGGGTCCGGACGGGATACCAGCTATCTTCTTGAAACGTTCCATGCAACATTTGCTGACTCCCATCAGACATATTTTTCGAGCTTCGCTGGACTTCGCAACCTTTCGCTCGCTCTGGAAAGAAGCTTACATGTTCCCTGTTCACAAAAAGGGAAATAAGAAAGATGTTAACAACTACCGCGGAATATCAGCTCTTTGTTCGATAGCCAAACTGTTCGAATTGATTGTTTTGGACCCGATTTTCTCGTCCTCAAAACAATACCTTTCCAACGATCAGCACGGATTTCTGCCAAAACAATCCACGACAACAAATTTGTTGACTTTTACATCGTTCGTGCAAGATAGCTTCACCATGAAGTCAGAAACTGACGCCATCTATACTGATCTGTCTGCTGCTTTCGATAAAGTAAATCACGATATTGCTATTGCTGAACTCGAACGCTTAGGATTCTGTGGATCGCTACTGGACTGGTTTCGAAGCTATTTAACGGGACGAAAGTTATCAGTGCAAATTGGAAATTACTTTTCAAACAATTTTCCGCTGGTTCAGGTGTGCCCCAGGGTAGCCACTTGGGACCAGCGATGGAAACGAAATGATTTCGATTCGATCAACGTTTAGTCGCTACGTCGCAAGATCTCGGTATGTTACAAACCAAGAGCGAACTCAATCCCGTCGGCAGCTGAATCGAGTTGGCATGATGATGGTTGAATACCTACATGCAACATTTTGGGAGTGATGTAGCTCCGAGAAGGATGCTACTCTCTATGCTCGGACTTGAATAAATTCCTACGTACGCGTCGCTCGCGTAGAGTGAGTGTCACTCTTGCACACGATTGGACCCAATCGCAAGTTGTAACACACCGTGATCGGGGAAACTCGAGACTTGTACACTTTGGGATTTCCTACATCTTGTTGCAACCACTCCCAAAGTTCGGCACTTGTTGGTTAGGTAGGATGGCTAGGATTTGTTTTGCTCTCGAGTTACCCAACCGCCCGGGTATGGATAGATACAAAAAAAAAACATACGCACGGGCGTTGTTCTATGAGAAATTTGTTTGGAACTTTTTAAATCTTCCCATGCCGTTTGCAAAGTTTCCGTTAAAACTGATGTCGTTTTTTTATTTTATTCGTAGTTTGTAGTCGTTCCACTTGCTATAGAATGTGTTCAATATGTATGATGTTAGATTTATTGGGTACGTAATTTATTCTTGTTTCTCAACATTTAAAAACTGGTTCAATATGTTTTAGTAAATTAGCCGAAGCTGGCTTTGAAAAGAGTACCAGAAAAGAATCACTTTAAAAAATGCAAACAACTTTAGACAGTCTTATTGTATTAAACTGATTTTACAATAATTGTAACTGTTAAGGGGGGGGTAGGGTCTAACGGGTATAAAAAAACACCATTTTCACGATTTTTTTTCTAGAGCTATCGTTCAAACAAATGTTATCAAATTTTTTGCATTATACAAAGCATTGTTAAAAGAACATTTAGTATTTTTTTTGTAGAAAAATATTGAAAAATGAGCCGGTGACGGAGCATTTTCGAGGATGCCTTTTAGAAAACAGAATTTGCGGTGGACACTGTATCTCAGCACAGAATCTTCTGAAGTCAAAAAATCAGAGCAAAATATTTTTAATAGATGTTTTTCTGGACCCCAACGTTTTTATTTAACTTAAAAATATTTTTATGAAATTTTTGTGGCTGTTTGAAGTAAAAACTACGATTTTTCACTTAAAAATCCGCCATTTTTCACCTCTAAAATCTCCCCAAAATAAAAAAATCAAAAAAGAAAAACGTTGGGGTCTGGTATTTTATATGTAGAAAATATGTTCCAAATTTGAAAAGAATCGGATAAGTAGTTTTCAAATGACGATGTCCACGGACTTTAAAAATGTGCTTTCGAGAAAAACGCGTTTGAAGTTTCTGCTCTTGCTTTCTTGCAGTATTAGATAGGAGGAGATAAAGGCCTATAATTTCTACAGTTTTGCTTCAATTGACTTGAAAATTTGACACAACATTCTTGAAATGTTTTACAATAAGAAAATAAAAAAACAAAAAAATCAATTTTTTGAAAGTGTTAGACCCTACCCCGCCCCTTGAGAACAAATTTATACTAAGGTGCATAAATGGGCGAGGGTTCAACGGAAATTTTGACCGCTATTTCAGAAAATTTGGTTAAAAAAAATTCAGACAAAAAATCCATTCATTGCTTTGCTTCACTGTATCTCATTTAATTGAATATTTTGTCTATTTTATTGGTTTACCAAGTTTGCCAATGTTGTGAATTTTTTAAATTTTTTCAATAGGTTATATTTCCTCTATTTTATCAATGCTGTCAATTTAGTCAGTTTGTTTACTTTTGTATTTTTTTTTTTTCAATTGATTCCATTTTGCGAAATCGGCCAATATGTATTATCAAAGCAGTTTATTTTGTCCATTTTTTTTTTTCAAATTCATTCAACTAATTAATTTGGTCATTCTGATGGTTTCTTAATTTATGGTCATTTTTAAGTTCTAATATTTTTGTCATTTTTAAAATTGTTGTCAATTTTCACAATTGGGTCAATTTTGTAACTTTGTAAACTATGAAAAAAATATCAATTTGTTATTTTGTCTTTTGTAATACTTGAATTTTTTTCTTCAAATTTTGACGATTATGTTAATTTTGTCAATTATGGAAGTTTTGTCAGTTTTTATTTTCTTCTACATTTTGAGCATTTTGTTGAATTTTTTAAATATGACCCATTCCAGCATGTGGTCATAACGTTTGCAACGTTCATATCACACATTAAAGAAAAATATACCTCTATGTTAAGAATTTAATTTGCTACAACATGAAATCAAAAGAATTTTTCTTGAACAAATAGTTATCCAAATTTTTGCAAAAGAAATCGTAACGTCACAACGCGTAACTTTTTCCACTTTTCAGTTTTTTAATAAAACCGCATTTTTCTGCTCTTCTCTCCGATCAAATTTTAATGAAAATTTCAGAAAAGTATCGATTCATTATAATCAACGAATCTCTGTAGTATCCCAAGGCCCCATTTCGATAAGGGTTATGGTAAAAAAAGATAGTGTGTTCAAAATTAGTCGCTCATATACCTATCTAAAAGCTTAATAACTGTTTTATGATAACTCTAATCGAAATGCGTTCTTCAGATGAAATTTTGTCATAATTAAAGCTTAAAACATTCAGGTTAAAAGACAAATCGGTTGATAAAGCTCAAATTTATTGGTGAAAAACTGTTTTTTTTTTGTTCTTCCCGAACAAAATCCACGTAATTCTATACAAACTTTAGGTTTCCATAATATACTCTGGCCCTAATTTTGCATGGAACCCTGTGCTAGTGCCTTCATTTTATTGTTTTGTTATACCTTCAAAAGTCTCTCCGTGGGATTTAATGTGAATACGGGGCTCGATTTGGATTTTCTAGTAATATTCTTTGAGTTTGAAGTTTCAATAATGGACAGTTAAACAAAAAAAAATATATATGAGAAATTTATTTTCCATCAAAGTCTTATGAATTTGTTAGAAGGAAAAAATGTATCTATAAAATTTACCATGTATAAAGATTTTTGAATTTTGTTTGCATTTAATCCATGGATACTTAGTTATTTTGTTTGAACATAGTGTCAGCTAGTAATAGAAGCTATTAGCGCGGTTTTTCATTCTAATATAGAAGATCATGATCTTTTTGCAAGATTTTTATTCAAGCCACAGATAACTATCTGCAGTCACAACGCTTAAAACTACATACCTTTATCACCGGTTCTAGGACGTGAAGTTGCTGTAGTTATTCTTAATCTAATCCCAAGTAACACTGTTTGATTTATAAGACTCCTCAGGCCTCTTTTAAAACCAAAACCTGGTCTTATAGCCGGTTAAAAAACCTAAAATGTTGCTTGGGAATATCATGTTTCAAAATGTCCTTTTACAATCATTTTGCAATTTTTTATATAAGGTACACCGGGGTAAGTGGGGACGGTTTTTCGTATAGTTCAGCTTTAAAAAATCATTAAAAAATTACCAGTGGGTCAATTTTGATAAAATCGCGTTCAATGTGATGAAGAACATGTTGTTCACAAATGCTGAAGAGATGAGCTTGATAGTTACAAAGCGAAAAAAGTTTTCACGTAAATTGTTATGGACTGCTGGCGTCTTCACTTACCCCGCTTTATGGGGTAAGTGGGGACGGTAGATTTTCCCTTTGATTTCTAAGGAAATTTTCAACAAATTTATGTTTTTTTTTGGTTGAATACGTTACTTTATTGCTCGAACCGTCCGAAATTTTGAGAAAAGTTCATGGTAATATTAATATGGCAGCTTTAAATGATTATTGTGTGTAACCCGATATTATCGAAAATATGTACTTATTTTAGAAAAACCAAGTACTTTTCCCAACTTTTCATGATCTGAATGCTTAATATAGCTAAATTGTATTGAATGAAGGATAGAAAATTGAAAAATGTGTAAACATCAAGTATGTATAAAGCCGTCCACACTTACCCCAGGTAGGGTTTGGTGACAAAATTTTAGATTTTTGCAAATAAACCCTTTTATCTCAATTTTTAACCGTCGTTCCTTTTCCTAACTGGTTGTTTCGAATGTAAGGATTGTGTCAATGTAGAGTTTTTCGTCCAGAGTCAGCTAGTTTACGAGAAACTTGCGATTGAAAAAGATGCACATCAACTTCACATCGTAGTTGAAAATAGAAAATTTACAAAAAGTCACCGTAAGCATTCGCAATTGTCGGAACCGTATCTCTTTTACAGTTATTGGATAGATTACTAGTAAATTTAACATTCTGCATTAAAAGTTTAAAAAATAGTTCTCAGTATTGTTTTAATAGCCACCGTCCCCACTTACCCCGGTGTACCTTAGCTAGTTTTTTGACAAATTTTTGTTTGAAATAAAGAGTAATTGTTGAAATCAGTTAATTTTCATACTAAAGTTCTTAAATTTCAACAACAAAAAACTCAATTCTAAAAAAAGGTAACTATTTTATAATGGGAAATGAAGCTCAAGAAATAGCCATTCTAATGCTGTACAAATTATTTTTAAATAATGAAAAATAAAAATAGGTTCTCAAGTTGAGAGGCGCTTGGAATGGGTCATATTTTTACCTGTTGCTATGGTCATAACACAGAAACTGCCCCACCCCCTCCCACCCACAATCGGAGGGATTTTTTTTTTTCAACAGTACAGCAATAACACTCCATGTCGCTATCTTTCTAAATAATTGCGAACGAATCGATTCCAACTACTAACGAACGAACGACCAAGCAACATACAACAGAGCAGGATCATTCAAAAAATCATGATTATGAACACCATGATTCGATCCGATCGCAAGTTGTAACACACCGTCATCGGGGAGATTCGGGAGTTGTATACTTCGAGATTCGTAGCTTGTCGTAACCACGCGCAACAAGCCATATAGAAGATATGGGATAGCGTTGCGAGTGCACGCAACAGGATTTTTTCTGTTCTTGCATCTTCGAATCTCTGGTCACTCGTCGCTCTCTGAGATCTCTCCATGCAACATAAGCAGAACACACGGCGTCTTCTGCCAGCAGCAATTGGAACGAGTCCGAACGTTGGTCGTTCGCTGCTCAAAATCGTTAGAAGCGATTTTTTTCCATCGCTGCTTGGGACCGATAATTTTCTCATCTATTTTAACGATGTTCTCACTCTCTTGGACGGCCCAAAACTTGCGTATGTTGACGACCTCAAACTTTTCGACACCATCAATGGACAAGACGATATCGATCTCTTGCAAAGGCAGTCTAACACCTTCGCTCACTGGTGTGACACCAACTGCTTGCCTCTGAACCGCAGCAAATGTGCGGTCATTTCTTTTTCTCGCAAGCGGAACCCTCTTCACGCAGAGTACACTCTTGGGAACGAAACCATCGCTCGGGTGGACCACATCAACGATCTGGGCGTTATCCTAGACCATCGGATGGAGTTTAAGACTCATACGAATTACATCTTCGATAAAGCGTCTAGAAGTCTTGGCTTCTTATTTCGCGTAACAAAGGAGTTTAAAGATGTGTACTGCCTAAAAAGCTTGTACTGCAGCATAGTTCGCTCAACGCTTGAATATGCATTAGACTGGCCCAAATTTGTATGGGATGATTTTTATAACATTTTTTTCAACGCAGCACCCCCTAGGTTGGTGCATTTTGGTGAAAAAATGACTTTCTGAAAGTTTCAGGTCATTTGGCAAAAGCACGAGCTGGCGCAAAGGACTTGAAATTTGTATGGAGATTTTCGACAAAATGTATGGAAAATCGACATACTTTCACTCTTTGTGTTCTAAAATATGCTTCCAGTATGCTAGAAAGCTCAGAATTTCAGGAATTGTAGTTTAAACAATGACAAACAAGTTTGTAGAAGATTGTGACGCGATACGAGTTGACTGTAATGAGTTATTTGCAATTGAATGTGTGATTTTTTTCGCATTACATCGATTATTGTAAACGGTGTAAAGGTGGACTGTTAGTACTAATTTTAACGCATTGTCACACAATGAGAATAACAGATAGAAAGTGTGTGTTCTTGGCAAAGTTGTAGCTTATTTTATAACAAACTATGAACTGCTGCATTGTTTTGAGTATAAAAAAGAGTTTTGGTTTAAATGATCTTTCTTCAAAATTTTTGGTGTTTATATTACATTGGTAATCAATAAAATTGTTTATTCAAATCAAGCAAGTATATAAAACTTAGATTCTGAAAGTTTTCAACAATGAAGATTTTGTATGATTCTGGTAAGTTTTCGATAATGACTAGTTATTTGCAAAATAATTTATTTTTCGGCTTTGTCGTGGGTGAGAAGTTTTTTGAAGTGGGAAAGAGGGGTCAATTTGAAGTGTCATTTACTACCTTTAAACTGCTTATACGTTGTTGCCCTTTGTTGAATTCTTTGATAGTCTTCCAATGCTCAGGATCTTTTGTCAAAAAACTTTTTGGTATATCGTACCGATCAAAAAGTTTAAGCGACTTTGAATTCATTAAATCATTCAACGTTAAATTTCTGAATTCATTGATACCTTTTACTACAAGATTTTTTAGTTCTTGAGTTGACTTTTTTGACAAGGCTTTAACCATCATACATTTCTCTTCGAATGTCTAAATGCCCCACAATTATGTTTGTAAGAGCTTTTTCGCAACTTTGCGGAGGACACAAACTTTCTATTTGATATTTTCATTGTGTGACTGCGATCAAGATAGTGCGATTATTAAGCCCATACACCGTTCAGGATATATCAAAGAAATGCGAAATAAATCACACATTAAATTGCAAATAACTCATCACAGTCAACTCGTATTGCGTCACAACCTTTTACAAACTTGTTCGTCATTGTTTAAACTACAATTCCTGAAATTCTGAGCTTTCTAGCACACTGGGAACATATTTTAGAACACAAAGAGTGAAAGTATGTCGATTTTCCATACATTTTGCCAAAAATCTCCATACAAATTTCAAGTCCTTTGCGCCAGCTCGTGCTTTTGCCAACAGACCTGAAACTTTCAGAAAGTCATTTTTTCACCTAGAGACACCAATCTAGGAGGTGTCGCGTGGAATATAAGGATTTTTTTTGTTATGGGCCAGTCTAATATGCATCTGCAGTGTGGTGCCCATTTTACCAGAACGGAGCTGAACGAATTGAGGCTATCCAGCGGCGTTTCATACGAGGATTAAGGAACCAAAATCTACAGCTCTATGTTCCCATCCGGCTGAATAACTACGGAGCGCTCCCAACGGAATGCCAACAGCGCTCTAATTGGAATTTTGAGAACTTTCAACCGCTTCGCCGAGTACTTCGACTTCAACGCTTCAAGGACTAATTTCCGAAGAAAAATTTTAATGGTTTCGAGAACTTTGTAGATTTAACTAGTTTTTAACTCATTATTTTATTAAGTTACCATTAGGATCAACATGTGATCCGTTTATGTTTTACACAAATAAACAAATAAACTATGACAAGAAACCTTCGTTTGCTTACCGATTAAGATAGTGTATTGGGTAAGATGTAGGACTGGAAAGCCGAGATGAGATGTTGCAGTGAGTTCGATTCTCACTGTATTTTTTTTTTTGATGAATTATAAAATAGGATGAAAAAACCCATAAAATGTTTTTCTGATTTTGCTTGGATGTAGTGATCATGCTTCATTTTGCTTGGAAGCTCGAGTCTTTATGCAGTCGTGCTTTTCCAATCATATCATCTTTGGTACAGTACAATTTTCAGCGCATTTTTGGCACAGAGATGTGTTAAATGGGCATTGGATTTACCCCATGACTCGATACTCCACCCTTCGCAACGAATAAAAAGCGAAATTTTTACTTTAAGATACCGAAAATATCGCGTACCCAGCAAACATGAAATCGTTTCAGAAATGATAACTCAAGTTGTTTTTTAATGATGTTGGCTATAACTATTCGAACCTCATAGTGAAAAGATCGTATAAATTTCGCCTGAAGTTAGTTTAAATCGGATATGGTAGAAAGTCCGTTATGTTTGTAATTTTTGGAAAAAAATTCTCCTGCGCGGGCATCAAGTGAGAAAATCACCTTCATGTTCTCTCTGCAACCAGCAGTGCATCCAGATGGCTAAAAATCAGATGGGATTGGAGCAATATTGAGAAATGAGAGAACTGGAAAATATTGTCACTGGCAACGATTTAACGGCTATGAGAGCAGAATTTACGAATAAGGTGTCTGATAACGCTCATTTGGTGTAGATTTCATCGCTTTAGAAAGAAATTAAATTTATGTATGTATTTTCTCAACTTCCAAACAATCATTCTAAAATGTATGTAGAACGTATAGTAAACACTATAAGAATATAACTACGAAAATGTTTGCTGGGTAAGCCCGTAGCCCGACAAGATAACACTAACTTAGTAAAAATACCTTTGTCTTTAAGACGTTATGTATAAGGTTGCCAGATTGCCTGGTTTTATTCGGGTTTGCCCGGATATTTGTTACTAAATTTGAAAACGGATTTCATAAAAAATGCCCGGATTTTTTCACTTTATTAGGAATATTAAACAAAAAAAAACAACAAACACCTGCGCATTTTTTTGAGCAAGTTTTATAAAAAATAATTATGAAAGGTTTTTTGAAAGCCTTAAATACGGTTCAAAATCAATCGATGAGTTTTGATGAAAAAAAAATTGTTTTCCATTTCTTTTTCTGGAATTTTGTTAAGAAATTTCTGAGTTTTGACAAAATTTGCCTGGATATTGCCCGGATTTATGGTCGTCAATTTGAAATCGAATGCCCGGATTTTGCTAGGTTTTTATATAAAAATTGCCCGATTTGTTTGGACCGGATACGTGCTGAAAAAATTCTGGCAACCTTAGTTATGTATATTAGTTTGAACTTTTTAATTCATAATAATGAAGAAGTTTTGCACAAATTATCTCTAAACTTTGAACTAAAATTAAAGAAAAAAAATTAAAAAAAGGAAATTCTTAGTGAAAAAAATCTAGTTGGAACGATGATCAAAGTAAAGGTATAACCAATCTCATTAGAGATAACGTAAAACGTCCTTTTTCCGCTTACGACCCGGACTCGGAAACATTGAATTAGGAAAATCGTGGGTCACCGGTTCTAGTCATGCGATTTTGATCTGCTTTATGGCAAATTAAAGCTGAAGAATAAGTGCGCACATTTCAAATTTAATTTATACTAGAGATGTACCGAATATTCGGTCGGCCGAATATCGCCAAAAAACCGTTAAGCCGAATATTCGGCTCACCGAATAGTTGGGCTAGGTATTCGGCCGAATAGGCCGAATAGGCCGAATATTTATGTTGTTAAATATTTTACAAAAACAGAATTCTTAAATTTTTTCAACTGATGTTGGATAATTTATTAAACATCCAAAAGTTATGTTGAAAAACCTTCAAAATCATCAAAAATGTATGGTTTCAGCTAAACATTTAAGATGTATTCGTGTATTTTTACTGAAGATAGCTTTATACTTTGTTATCGTTTATATCAAATATCTTTTTGAAATTTTTAAAATTTTCTGTTACTAAACGATGTTTAGGAGTAAATTTATTCGTTATATATAATTTGAACACTGCTGTTGTAATTCTATGAATACAATTTCAATTAATTTCATTTCTTTTTCCTCTTGCATGTTTGAGAATAATGCATAGTTCCAGTTCAGATTTTCCCTTCTTTTTTACAAGTTTAAAAAAATCGTTAAAACCCGGCCGTGTGGATACGTGTCGTAGAAAGTGTTGTATGCTTAAGGTTGAAGATCATCGTTCTTTTTGGCAACTACATATCTTTATGACATCGAGCAAGAATAAGACATTCATCTTATTTGATATAAAAAAAAGCAATTTCGATTAGCTTAAAACCTGTTTTGACATGTTTTGCCCCAGATTTCACTGGAATTCAATCTCATTTGAGATAAACGTCCTAGAAACGACAAGTTGTCTTATGTCCTTTCAGCTAATGGTAACATTTTGAAAATCAAAGAGGCCTCTACCTAAAAAAGAGCTGATGCATCTGGTTGGAAATAATCGACCTAAAAACATCAGGCACATTAAGATGGCAGAAATAGAAGATTTATTAGAAATAGCAGTAGAAAAAGAAGTATTTCTATAGAAAACTCAATAGAATATTCGACTGAGAGAACTGGCAACATTGCCAAGTTCAAGTGATTGTTTCGAGACGCGGTGTCGTAATTTTAGTTTTTTCTGGTGTAATCTATCGAATTAATGTTTTTTTGGCTGGTTGTTCGGTAGCGCGGTGATTAGTTTTCGTCGTAACAGTAAAATTACAAAAAAAAATAGCGCTTTAGTCTGTTTTTGAGTGATTTTGTGATGTTGGGTTTGAAGAAATTGTTGTTGCAATAATGGCGACGCTAAGAAGATCTGATTTGAAGATAGTGAGCTTGTGTTTTAAAAGCTTGCGTCATACGTGTGAAAAGCTCTGACGGTTTGTAACGGGAGTAACGGGCGTTACT
Organism: Uranotaenia lowii; assembly: GCF_029784155.1. Lineage (NCBI taxonomy): Eukaryota > Metazoa > Arthropoda > Insecta > Diptera > Culicidae > Uranotaenia > Uranotaenia lowii. The sequence goes on from NC_073692.1 coordinate 340,493,515, forward strand.
TCATCGAAGTTGGTTATTATTATGCAATGCAATATTGCATGCAAAATGTGATTCCCCTGGTGGCAGGTTCTGAAATGATTTTTTGAAGAAGAAAATGTGTTTAGTGGACACCGTGGATTGAAAAGCTAAGTACATACATATTTAATTAATTTACTAACAAAGTTCATTCAAGATGATAAGTGTGTGTGTGTGCGTGTTTTTTTGCTCGTTGTTTTTCTTTAGTAACAAAACAGAAACAAATAATAGTCTTTTGACGTTCATCGATGAATATGAAAAATCGTAAAAAATTTCTAAATCAAAGGATATTGTAAATTCAGAAGAAGAAAAATCAATGTAATGTTAGTGTTCGTGTTACAAATAAATTTTAGCTTGTAAAGCTTTTATTCTGAGTTTTTGCAAGAGTTAATTTGCGTGTTTATTTATAAGTATTCGGTCAAATCAAAGGCTTGTGCAGTGTTCGGTAATGGATAATTTTTCCGTCAGTAGGGTCGGTTCGTTGTGTGTGTGTGTGTGTGTGTGTGTGTGTGTGTGTGTGTGTGTGTGTGTGTGTGTGTGTGTGTGTGTGTGTGTGTGTGTGTGTGTGTGTGTGTGTGTGTGTGTGTGTGTGTGTGTTTGTGTGTGTGTGTGTTTGTGTGGGAAAAATTGACGTGATCGGTTGGTTCGGTTGTCGTTTTTTGCTCGTTAAGTCATTCTTGCTCTTCTTCTCGTTTTAAACTTTAAACGCGTGATAAAATTCGGTGAGTTGCATCGTTACCAAGTGCATTGTACGTGTATGAAAGTGCCACGTTAGGACGCTTTGCTATTCTCGTCTTAAGCGCACGGTTAAATTCGGTTTGTTACGTCGGTGCTAAGTACATTGTTAGTTAGGACATATAAAAACGCGATGTACTCGATAGTGTGCGACGCGACGATTTTTAACTTTGCTTTGATCACATCCCTTCCCAAAGGGAATCCAGATCTTATTTACCTTCCCCACTAACAAACCACCCTTCCTGTGACGACCGTGGAGATTTAGAGGTGTATTCGGTCTCTAGTAGCAACGGAAGTCGAACTAACAATCCTTCCCTACCCCGATGAACCGTAAGGACGTGGCCGGCGCCGTTATTGACCATATAAGAAAAGGAACCTTCGAAACGTGCACACAGAAAATGGTAAGCTAATCCCAAGCCCCATTTATTTGGATCTATGTGCAATTTTGATGGTTCTTGTCAATCACGGAGTAGCAACTACTGAAATGTACGGTTTATCTAAGCTCAAGCTCAAGCTCAAGAAAACTCAATAGAATATTCGACCGAATATTCGGCCGAATATTCGTTTGGCCGAATAGTTGAAAAGGTCAATATTCGGTATTCGGCCGTTCGCCGAATACCACTATTCGGTACATCTCTAATTTATACTCTTCACTCCTCTCACTTCCCCCCGGCTGGAGTGCTTTAAACGCCATGTTTTAAAAAAAAGCCAAAATGAATCTGATGGTGTTCGAAATAGTGAAGAACTTTTTTTTGGAAATAATTTTTAAATCCGAGTATGAAAATTTACGAAATTTAAGTGATACTATTTAGTAATAGGGCCGTAGGAAGAACAGGCTTAATGGGGGGCGAGGGGTTTGGTCGCCAATTTTGTCTTATAACATTTTACTTTGAATAAGCAGTTCATGACTAAAGAATATAAAAAATGCGAAGGTTCTATGTGATTTTTCAGCTTTGAGTTATTTTTCCATTAAAACTAGGTATTGATTTGTAATCCTTACTTCCGAAATGAAGTTTGAGAACTTGTAATTTTTTTAAATGTAGATTTAAAAAAAATTGGATTTTTAAATTAAAGAATTTTAAAGATTTTTAAATCAAAGAATAAGCTATGATTTTCCAACCACAAAGTATTCAGAAATTAAAGAAAGAGATTTAGTTTTCAGGTTAAATTCCATTTCTTTCCTACGCTTGTAGTCTCGATTAAATTTTAGATTCAAGTTTCTAAATTTGTATCTGAATAATCTACAGTATAAATAAAGTTGAAAAACAAACCTATCAAATAAGTTTACAGCTCAAATTTCGAGTGAAGAATAACAAGTGGTTTCATCATTAATAAATATTTAGCATCATTAAAATTATGGAAATATTTAAAATATAAATGAACTGTAGATGTTTTGAAGAATAAAACCTTCAATATAAATCTAAATTTTATTTTATATTCGTGGTTTCTTCTGGTTTGTTTTTCCAAGCTGACTCTGTTTGAATATAAAATTTAAATTTCGAATCTAGGATTATGAAAAGAATCTATGAAACTGCGAAATTCTGCCATTTAAATTCTCACATTGATAGTTTTTATCTTTTTATTATTAAACTTTACTTCGAGCTGAATCTGAATCTGAATTTACAAATTCCATTCCGGATTCCGGAACCTCAGTTCAAAATCTGAATTCCGAATCTGAAAACGAATTTTTGATCTAAGTTTCAGGTAATAATTTCTTTTAATTATGAACCAAAAACCGAAATTTGCATCAGAACCCGAAACGAGAATTTTTTTATTTGGCTTCAGAGTTTTTGGCTCTTAATATGAATTCTTTCTTCAGTAATTTATTTGAAGTTCAGATTAAAAAGCTAAATGAATATGTATTGCGAAAGACAAATCTGTTTCAGATTTTTCTGTTCTGGTTCACCATTTTGAAAATTTCTTAAGTTCCAATTCTGCGAAAGAATTTAAAGCTGTGATGTTGTAATAAATGTCATTCAATTTTTTCTATTAACATTCCGAAATGATGAGTTTCGAATATGGAAAATGCCTCTGATTGAGGTTTGAAATGCAAAACCAAGATTTGAATCAGGTTTTTTTCCCAATGATGATCCAAACTAAATTTCAACAATAAAAATCTAGAAGTAAAATGCGAAATATGATCACAGAAATCGAATTCAAATGTTTATAAGCAATTTTGAAACCACAAAATGAGAAATCTGTCTAACCTAAGCTTCTCAGATATTTTTCCGCTTATATTTGGGTCGGTTAGTCTCCCTAACTTCCGCCAACATCAAAATTAATTAAAAAAAATTATGAAGAAATGCACTATTTTTTAAAACATGTCATTAAATTAAAATTCATATTTCAAGTTTCCAAAATACCGTTCATAACAATTTTAATAAAATTTCCTTAAAAAAATTGGGACACAAAATACATAATTCTAATGAATTAAATAAAACTTTCGTTTGATTTTGTACATAAAATGAACAAAATCGAGCAGCATCTGGGTAATCTGGCAAGTTTAGTCTTAACTTATTGGAATTCGATATTCAGGACTATATTTCAATCAACAAGGATGTTCTATTTTTTTGAAAAGGGGTCGTTCATTTATTACGTAACGCAATTTTCGAGCATTTTCAACCCCCCTCCCCCCCCACAAAGCGTAATAAACTACTATACCCCTCCCCCCCTAAAAACGTTACGTAATATTTAAATTATGGACCGAGAATAAAATTTCAAGGTTTTCTTTTTAGTTCTGATTTGAGATTGTTACTCTGAATCATTTTAATAATTCATCAAAATTTGATTAAGAATTTGAAAGTTTAGAGAAAAATATTTTACTAGGGGTTTTGGGACCCTCATGGAGGGAGGGAGAGGGAATAAAACCCGCCCCCTCCCACCTCGTTTCTACGTCCATGCTAAGTAATGTTTTTTTTTATAAATACTAAATTGTGTGGCGATCTCTTGAGTAATTTTTGAGAAAGCGTCTATCTATATAAAGGTCAGTGACCAAAATTTGATCTGTGTTGAAGGATTTTTCATTGAAAAAGCATAGCTGCAAATACTTTCGGGCAAAGATTTAAATTCAAAATCATAATATACTCGTTGGGCATTTTTGCATGAAAATTTGCCCAAAGAAAGCTTAAAGTGTGTTGTTTACAAAGTAATATTTATTTTATCTGTATTTTGAAAAATGACAAAAAGGGCCAATCAAAGAGCAATGAAGCAAATTCAATATGCGCAAATCTTCAAATAAAAAACTCATTTTTTTAACGTGACGTTCGAAATGAACTTGTAGTCGTGCTGTAACTGTGAGTTTTGTGATTAAAAGTTACTATACAGATCTGAGAATTCACAGAAGAAGATTAGGTGTAGGAATGCATTTGCATCAAAAACACGATTCACAAAAAAACGGTTTCACAGTTTTGGCTGATTTACACTACAAATGCCATTTTGGAATCGCTTTAGTTGCTACTTTGTTGGTATCATGCTTGGGAAATCGTAAAATTTCAGATAAATTCGAAACAGTCACTCGTTTTACTGTAACGTTACTTCTAACGCTCTCTGCAGCTGGATTTGCATTCTTTGGTCAGTTGAAAGTTCAAAATAAGCTGTAAGGTAGCCTTCTGCGCCATTTAGACTTTTTTTATTCGTTTCTCTTTTCAAAGGATGCCCTGAAGTAGCTTTTGCATCCAAGAACTTTATTTTTTCCAAAGCACCGGAACTAAAACGTTTTGACCCGAATGACAATTGTTGAAGGGTCTTTGATAAATATTAATAATAATATAAACCGAAACTAAGACCAATTGGAAAATACTGTGCGTCTTTAAAGTAGGCACTTAGTGAGCTGCTCTAAGAGGTTAATTTTGAGAAAGAAAAGACAAAAAGTGGATTGTGGCTGGAGATTTAACATATCTAATCAGTGTAGTTTGAGGGTTAAACGCTTTTGACACATGGCATGAAAATTTTTTATGGTTATATAAAGCCAAAAAAATTAAAAATGTAAAAAAAAATTGTAAGATTTGCTCAAATATATTGGACTTTAATTCTCGTGCGCACATAGTCCGTACAAAAATGTTGATGGTTTTTCTTTCTTATTCGTCTAGATATCGGAAATTCAACAAATTGAAGCTTTTGGCAAAGTTTGAAATGATAAGATATTGGAATAAGGACAGGTTTTGAATGCTCTTATCAGGAAGGTTAAATGCCTCTATCATGTAAAGAATAGATAAGTCTAAAAATTTTTTAACTATTTTACCATTGAAACATTTAATCTGACTATTTATGCAAAAAAACTAGGGATGTCTTAAATTTCACTAAAATTTCAGCCTTGACGTATGCTTATCATCCGTTTTTACCATTTTTATTAAAATAATATCTATCAAAATATGGCAAGTTGAAATGAAATACAGCTAACAACATAAATATTCGCATTTAGCCCGCCAATATTGGAAATCGGCTATTTTGACTACTTTTATTATAAAACTATTTTCACAAAAACTGTAAGAGATTTTAACAGAAAATTGCTCTAACGTATACAACACAGATGTCCGCTCATGTGCATATAGTTTTCAGACTCCTATCTATTGGAATATGAGAAAAAATTAGTATTTTCCTTAATATGCGCATATAGCCCGCCTCTTCTCTACACGCACAACAAAACCATTATGGAACTTAGTTTCTGCATAGCCTTATGGAACTTAGTTCTATGAGGCTATGCATAGAACAATTTTGAGGATTTACAATTGAAATTTCATATTTTCTTCTTAATATAGGTAGATATGTCTCTATAGTGGTTTGAATTAATTTATTCTGTTTTTCTTCTAATAGAAGACTCCTAGAATTTAGGAGCTACATGGTTAACTGAACAATTTAACTTTTGTTTCGATCTCACCAGACCGGAATTCCAATCCAACCAGAACCAACATAAAGTTTCTTTTCCTTGAATTTGCCACTCCGACATCTTGAAACTTTGCTAACAGCCAATGGCAAGTGACAGGAAAATTATTTATTTATGCTGCTGAGAAAAAATTGTCTTTCAGTTTTACGCCAAATTGAGCTGGATTGTAACAAGTTATTCAAATGTTTATTATTTTTATTATTTTTCAATTACTTCTTATAAAAAACAAAAATTTTCAAACAACCATAATGCAAAGAAAATAGTTATTTTAATAAACATAAAATTCTTCCTCTCAACTCGGAATTTGATGTTGTTCATTAAGCACCAAATGAACTTTCTAATTAACGACCCTTCAAACAAGAACGTCAGTCAACAGTTTTCAGCATAGCATGACTATATGACAAATTAAAAGCACTTGTTTTTTTCCTCCGGATATTACCCCTTTGTTGGTTGGGTTGGTTGGGGTCCAGGAATGAGGATGATTTATAAAGTTGAAGTTAGTTCAGCATAGAAAAATTAAGCTCAAAACAAAGGAATCGAAATCAATCGCATCGAAAAACTTGCCAAATCTTCCGCTCGATTTCTTTTCGAAGTATTTCCCATTACTTCAACAGCATGAAAACAAGTCAAAACTCCTCATTGAAGAAAAATCAATGTTCAAGCATCCCGATAGTTTCAAGTGGGGTCGACCAGATTGCCTTCCAGATTTGCAGTTTGAAGACATTCATTGAAAAACTGAACACGATATACGTTTGCAGTGAACAGAATTTACAGATTTTCTAAATTTTGTACAGATTTCCGTAAATTATAAATTTTTATGTCACTTTCGACTGTTAATTTCTGGCTCTATTTCATGAAAATATAAAAAAAACAAGGTAATGTAAATTGATTTTTGTCTATTAAAACTGTAAGTAGTTTCCAATTTGTAAATGTATGGCATGGTTTTGCAGTAAACTTCATAGAAATAGCTTCTTAGAAAACCGTTACAGAATTTTAGGATCAAATCACAGAACTCGAGAATTTTTTTTGTCAAAAACACAGAAGTTTTTTCGGCAACCTTGGCTTTACGTTGCCCACAAGGACAGGGCCGAGGAAGAACTGCCTCATTGGGATGGGTTTGGTGACAAATTTTATTCTACAACATCTTTGCTTTCTATCTTTTTCTAAAAGTTATCGAACTTCGTCTATAATTCTTTTTTATTTTCATATTTCCCTGTCGATCTTCCTTTTTTCTCTCACAAAGTGTTAAGTTAAGCCAACAATTGTCAACAACCAAAATCGACTTTGGCTCCTTAAAGCCTAAAGGTATGAGCCGTTTCAAATAAAGAATTTGTAAAAAAAACATCTTTGCTTGTCAAATGCAAACAAAAAGAATAGTGAAACGAATATGTGTTACTAAGAGTATTTCATTATTTGGGATTAGGATCTTTTATTGAGTTTTAAATTTTTCTAAAGCTTCTAAAATAAATGAGGGATCTTAATGGCTTTATTCGGAAGAAAATTTTTGGTGAGAATAAATTAAATTTAAAGGAATAAAATTAAAAGATGAAGTTTGGAGTTCTAATAAGATTTATTTTCATCTCATGTAAACTCGTTCGAATTTAAGTTTGAATTTTCGTTTTATCACCTGATTTTGGATTTCTAGGCGATATGAAATTTTAATTCTGAATCTGAATTCTGCATTTTGAACCTGGAAAAAATTCTGTTATCCAAATTTGAAAAAAATATTTCAATATCAATTCCGGACAAAAATATCCAATCATTATGAACCATAAAGGGCATTCCATAACAGAATCCTTAACTGGAAATCTCTTATTTGAATTTTGAATCTTTGATTTTCTGTATGATTTCTTTCATTATTTTTATTTGCGATTCAACAACTTTTGAATCTGAATGAAAAAAAAACGATTTATGAAACTCTGGTATTCCAATTCTGGATCATCATTGAATGTATTTTAAGTTTATAAATTTTGCATTAGATCAAGAGTAAAAATTTCAAATCCGAATCTTAAATTGTTTGAAATTTTAAGCATTTCCTTTCACTATTCCGGAACGATGATCATCGAACATGGAAAAATTAATTCTTTTTTAGGTTCAAATGCAAAACCAAGTTTCGAATCAGGATTTCGTCCCATCGCACAGTGGTTTAAAACTCGTAAAACGTGATCATGGGCTTTTTGATGCCTTAGATGTCAAAATAGCTTAATGACATGTTCTACAATGTCTCATTATTTTTAATTGCGCATATTTTGCCATTATTTTTTTCTGATCGATCCACCTAAAAGTGAGATTTTTTTTTTGAGTGTGTCATCCTATTAAAATGATGTCTTCAGAAAGCTTGTAGGCAATACAATTTTAAAAAAACATTGTAAAAGACTATAAAGCTTTATCTTTTGAAACAACAGATTTATAGACATTTTTCTAAAAACTGACCTCAAAAAGCGAAATTTTCGTTTAACTTCTTTCAAAGCGACTTTCGAGTCTTACTTTATATGAGAAAGTTGTAACAATTTTAAAAATACACAACTTTATTGCAGGTGCTATGTTTCTATCTTGACGTTAAATGGTACTTTTCCTGTAATTTCGTTTTAAAATGGCATATTTTCAATGTTCCATATCTCTAAAAGTTGCAAACTTATGAAAGCAAAATGATATGATTTGAAAGGCACATTCTTGAGCTTCAATGAACATATAATTTCATTTGTAACCTTTAATTTTCAGCTATGAAAATTAAAGGTTACAACATCATCCATCTATTCCACTTTCGTGTTAAACCGGCAACATTTGTTAAGATGTGTGTTGATAAAATACGCAAAATGCCCATTACTTCAAAACTACCTTCTTTCAGATAAATGATTAACTAACTATAATGGAACTAACGCTTCTAAGCAGGGTCAACTCTTCAATCTTAATAAATTAAGAACTGTTCTCTTCACTTGTCAACGGTAGGAATGGAAAAAAAGATGATTTCATCCTTCCTTTTGCCAAACAGCAAGAGATTACCAGGCTGGCTTAGTTAAAACATCAAAACTACCATCTTTCAGATAAATAATTTTAGTAGTAAAACCTGATACATACAAATGAAATTATATGTTCATTAAAGCTCAAGAATGTGCCTTACAAATGCATATCATTTTGCTTTCATAAGTTTGCAACATTTAGAGATATGGAACATTGAAAATATGCAATTTTAAAACGTAATTACAGAAAAAGTATCATTTAACGTCAAGATAGAAACATGATACCTCCAATGAAGTTGTGTATTTTTACAATTGTTACAGCTCTCTCATATAAAGTAAGACTCGAAAGTCGCTTTGAAAGAAGTTAAACGAAAATTTCGTTTTTTGAAGTTAGTTTTTAGAAAAATGTCTTTAAATCTGTTGTTTCAAAAGATAAAGCTTTAAAGTCTTATAAAATGTTTTTAAAATTGTATTGTCTACAAGCTTTTTGAAGACGTCATTTTTATTGATGAAAAACTCAAAATTTTTTTAAAAAATCTCACTTTTAGGTGTATCGATCAGAAAAATATAATGGCAAAATATGCGCAATTAAAAATAATGAAACATTGTAGAACATGTCATTAAGCTATTTTGAAATCTAAGGCATCAAAAAGCCCATGATCACGTTTACAGAATTTTACAATTAGCCCGACGCTTCGGCCTTTGATCTTGGCCTTCTTGAAGGGATAGTTTGCATTATACTGTATCTGTTCCCTAGTGTATACTGTGTGAAGAGAATTTCTGTTGGATTTTAACCTATTTCAATTGATTTTCACCATTGTAGAGGTCGTAATTAAACCATTTTTACTAGTAAGCTACGTGAAATGTGTCCACATAAAATTCAACAGTTTTTATATGATAACGACATCTAGGATTGTGAAAATTCATTGAAATAGGTTAAAATCTGACAGAAATTCTCTTCACACAGTATACACTCAGGAACAGATACAGTATAATGCAAATTATCCCTTGAAGAAGACCAAGATAAAAGACCGAAACGTCAGGCAAATTGTAAAATTCTGTGATTTGCTTCCTAAAGACTGAAATGCCAGTTAGAAAATAAAGAATCAAACAATATCAGTCGTTAAAAATTACCAAAAGATCATGACCACAAAAAGTATAAAAAGTGGTGTAAAAATGGCACTTTTCAAATCATGAACCGATGACGTAATTTGGAAAACTTTGAAATCTTTAGAGATTCTCATAATACGAAACACATAATTTTTGACGAATTTTCAAAGGTCCACCAAAATGGTTTAATTTTAATGGATATAAATTTTTTGATAAATTATTGTCGTTAATTTTACTAAATTATTTCATCCTGTAATTCATTCCGATATTTTAATTTAAGTTACTTTTTCCAAAGTACCGTCAACTGGAGCAGCATGCAACACGTTTCAATTGTAATTATTGTTTTCACCAGTTATTTTTAAATTTACAAAAATTTACGTTTTTCACGCTTCTTAGAAAAAGGAGTAAGTTGCAACAAACTTAGTTTTTGATGAAAAATCATATGAAACGTTTTAAAATTTAAAGTTTTTGATATATATCTAATATTATAACGCATAAAGCAGCAATTGCAGTAATTTTTGGTTTTGTTCGATACAATTTTTCTGTCAAACTCGTTTTAAAGTAAAAGCATAAGGGTGCTGCATACAGTTCACGGTAAAAATTTTATAAATAGAAATTAAAATTTAGATGGATGATATTTTTAAATGACCACGCGTGTGAAGCAAAACAATCATATATCAGCGTATGGAAACTAGATTTAAAAGCCGAATCTTTGATTTGAATTTTTATGCATTTAAGCTAAGGTTGCTAGATTGTCCGGTTTTATCCGGGTTTGCCAGGATATTTAATATAAAATTCAAGAACAGTTCGGCCTGGTTCGGTTGCCCGGATTTCATTGAAAAATTCCCGGATTTTTTCACTTTTTTTGACAAATCAAACAAAAATAAAACAAATTGATTTGTAATTTTTTTTTGATTTTATGCCTCCAAAAAGATTTTTTTTTAACTAGTTTTATAAAAATAATCACGTTTTTTTGAAAGCCTTAAATACAATCTAAAATCTTTCGATGAGTTTTGATGGAAAAAAGTTTTTTTTATTTTTTCTCTTGAGTTTTGTGAGCAATTTATGGCTTTTGACAAAATTTGCCGGGATATTGCCCGGATTTTTTGTCGTCAATTTTGAAATTAAATGTCCAAATTTTGCCAGGTTTTAAGATAAAATTGCCCAGATTTTCCGGCTCGGATACGTACTGACAACCTTAATTTAAGCTCAGACTGGTAACTGAATAATGAAAATGTTTAATAAAAAAAATATGGTGACTGTCCGAAAAATATTTTTACACAAACAGTGTTGATATAGGATTATAGAAGCAATATAAAGTTTGTAGGTGTTTTATAAAGCCAATCCGTCGTACTGGGTAAAGTTTTTTACGGCATCGAAAAATTCAAAAATATGTACATCTGTTACACGGTTTTTTTTCAATTTCTAGGAGAATAAAAACTTGAAAATAAACTATCTCACGATGTGAGAAACTATGTCATCATCATTTTGTAATCATTAATTGAAAACTTTATTACATTATATTTAAAAAAAAAACTGAATGAGTATTGTAGTACACAAATATTGCATCTAACATTGCTGTTGCATGATGTCTTATTTGACGGTATCTGAAACCTTATTATTGAGGGAAGAGTTGTTGCAGAATTTTGTGCTGCAATTTAAAAGTGAATTTCCATTAAAAATTTGGCCGTTGTGGATGGCTCTGAGTAGAAGAAAGGAAAAAAGCAGAATGATTGACCGAACGGCATTTCCTCTCGACTTGTTTGCTCGTGTTTTTTATTTATGATGGAGCCTACTTATTACGTACTAAAATGAATGCAAAAAAATTAATTGGCGTTTGATTTGTTTTATTGTTTTCAAGGAAGATGGACCGATTAGTGATATTTGGGAAACAGCACTGGCGGAAACCTATCACTTTTTATTAGAGTTTGTTGAAATATTGTTTTAAAGAAATTATTTTGTTTATCAATTTTTCATTTTTCTTTTGCTCATTGATTCTATTTGCCTTTTAGGATTTCTCCTAAAAAATCCTTCCCCCACTTTACTGAATAGAACTCCTTGGGTCGAATGAGCTCACTGCCTGAAAAGGTAATTTTTTGAATCAGATTATCCCGATTACGATTACATTGATTTGCCACGGTATGCATTAAGTTACTACACTTATAGACAGTTCCAGAAGTTATTAACAAACTTTCAAAATAATAAAAAAAAAATTATTTTGTAAAATTTTATATATTTTATTTGGCTCACTTATTTGTACCTTATTTGATGAAAATCTTCAACCATAAGCCAGACTTCGTTCTTTTCCTCAAACATGACAAAAAGCTTCAGAACAGTTGCATAACCCATCATTTTCACCACTTTTGGACAATCTTTTTTAAATTTTCTGATGTCATCAGCTGGGGTTTTATGTATTTTCGTAGCTTTGTTTTGGTCAAAGCCCAAAAATTATCGATTGGCCGTGTTTCGGGACAATTTGTCGGATTCATGCCTTTTGGCACAAAACAGACATTTTGTCTTTTGTACCACCCTAGTGTGTCTTTGGCGTAGTGACATGATGCCAAATCGGGCCAAAATATGACGGGTCCATCATGCTTCTTGATCATCGGCAATAAACGCTTCTCGAGGCATTCCTTGTTGCCAATGACTTACCAATGCATGATTTATATAGTCACTCAATGCTATGCTATGCTATGCTATGCTTTATAAATATTCACATTGAACAAAACAAATAGTTCAGTCACAATGCTTTTAACTGATATACGGTAAGTGCTATAAACAATAATGGTTGGAAGTGTCAATTGAGTTCAAAAATCTTGATCTGTTAACAGCTCATTATGTTTATCAAAGGGTGAGTCCTTAATTTTCACTTAGCCTAGGAAAGACATGTGGTTTTCGTCTACTCCCGAGTGGTTTACAATCCCACTAAATTGCTTATAGATACACATCTGTTTTCACTTGTTTCTAAGCCGAGTTGAATTCCGTTCTTTGATTGATGAATGAGTTGTCGATGAACACGTTTCAAATGTTTAGATTTGAGGCAGGCAGTTGGCAAAGAACGTTCACAATTGCATGTTCCGATTCTCATTTTAGAATTATTGTTATAATGATTAAGCTTAGTTTAAATTTGAAATTGATTTTAATTTTATATCTTCACGTATTTCAAGATTACACACCTCCATTTCTCTTTAAAAATTAAAGTTTTAATCCTGAGGATTTTGAAAATTTTGATGGGATCGTTTTTTCTATTGAGAAACATATATGATTTAATAAATGACATCATGTTAATCATTAAGTAGACTTGATATTGAGTCATTCAAAATACATAATCATGATTAGGTCAGGCAGCAGTAATCGGATAATAAATTTAATTACATTGCCGGCAAGTCTTTTCCATGTTGATCCGCTTTCAGATACATTCTGAACAAAAAAAAAACAATATAATGTAAGGATCTTTTTCCGTCTAGCCATTTATTTATAGCCTTAAGCATCCTCTTCGAGACGAAAAGACGTGTGCAGTCCGCCGTAAATGAATGTGCTTCAGGACAATTCCGGAATTCCTAGGACACTAGGAACAAACCAATTTACAGTATATTTGTACAAATGTAGGTAGTAAATGTCTGGAATGTCGTCCGATGAGAACCTCGACTGATGTGTGACAGTTTCCAGCATCGGGTAGAATTCCATACCCATTTGATTTTAATTGAAGCAAATCAGATGAGTGGTATTATGGACCTCATTGAAATACCTTTTTCAATAAAAAATAATTTCATGAGAACCCCTCACAAGCGGAGGAAAAGTGAGGAGACAAGTATGTTCCTAATACTACGTAGAAACCGTACCAGGATTAGGTTTGTGTCTTTTGAGATTCAATATTGCTTTGGCTGTGTAGCAAGTTGATGACATATTTTATTTGCATAGAGCTAACTCGAGGGCTGCTAATTGGAATTCAAAATAAAGAAGATATACGATTCACGGATAATTGAATCGGGTTCTATTACGTGACTCAATTTTTTGAGTTAGTTTAGATATTAGTAGAAAAAACGAGCTAACGAGAAGTAAAGACGTGCAGAATGATATTTGGTCGATCTTTAGTCTTAAATCTCAATTAGACGACAGTAAACAATTGCTTACTAAACAGTATATAGAAATTAAATTTATGTTTCGATCTTGTACAAGCATTTTGAATGACACTATTTGAATGAATAAACATTTCAATTGAATGAACGTTCATTATGACGCACTAATCTCAATCAACTTGAAAAAAGCTTTTTCTAGCATAAAACTCCCAACCGTTATCTCGGATATCTCTGATAGAAAAGCGTGTATTTTATTACTTTCTTCATGTTGTTTGTTTCCTTAAACTTCGAATAAAGATAATGCATTTATTTTTCCAGGTCAATTTTTGAGATCACCAATTTAAGCACAGGAAAGTTTGAAAGCTCGTCATATTTAAAACATTTTCATTTTTTATCATTTGGTTTTTTTTTAAATTATCAAAATTTTGGGGAAGAGTGGGGTATCGTGGTCCACACTAAATATCTATATGTTTTTTGTATCTCTGGAGACAATTTCAAATCGTAGTTCTGTAAATGTTTCCTAATTGTATTTTTGCTAAACTTTAACAGAACAGGGTTCTTTGATTGGGAACGGGCTTCGCATTTATGCACATCAATAATGAAAAACTAAACATAATTTTAAGTTGGGTAACAGATGCATATTTAGGTGCGAAAAAAATTAAGTAAATTTTTAAATTTAGCTCTTAACTATCGTACCTTGATTAACAAACTGGGGGAACACTGATCACTTTTTTAATTCAATTTTGATTATTTTGGAAGGGGTTGTTTTTTTGTAACACTGAAAAGTTTTGAAATACTTCCTGAGGTAAGGAGTATATAGCATGATTAACGATAGCTCAATATTCACACGGCATTAGTGGCTATAACTGGATGTTTGTTATAAAACCAGATTTCATGTTTCGGGGTAACATTGAACACTATATTTTTAACGTATCTCAAGATCTTCAAAATAATTGTTATGATGTCAATTAGCATAGCAGACTTAAAATATGAATAGCAGTAATTTTTTGTTTGGACTCCATTGAATTTTTTCAACAATTTTTTTCAATTCTTTCAAAAAAAAAAAAAATACTCAAAAGATGGGCTGCATAAATCTAGGAGCAAAAATTATAAACATTTTCAATATTTTTTGGAATCAAAAACCAATGAAATTTCATTTTCATGCAATTCCCTTGGTGCTCCAATTGTTCCTATGTTCTATTTTTTATTCAAACTTAGCCATTTGTTAGGGTTTTTAGTCATTCGTTCTATATCGGCTTTCTCATAGAAAATATTCGTTTTTTAAATATCCAAAAATTACCATAGAATGACCATAAAAATAACTTTTAAACTATACCTTTACAAAGAAAAAAAGTTAAACTTCCATTTAAAACAACTAATTAGCTTCTGAATGCTATCTTTTTATCAGAAAAGGTGTTTGTTTTTGAGATTTCGAAAAAACAGATATTACTACATTTTAAGTAATATAGGAAAATCTCAAACTACAAACCAAATTTAGCCTATTTGAAACTCTACTAATAGGCTTTCAAACGTAGAAAACCGTTTTTAGATATTTTAACTTCAGACTTAGTTAATGACGATTATCTGCAAAAAAAAAATCATGTTGATCAAAGTTCCCCCAGTTTACGGTAAATTAAAAAATCAAAATTATTCACGATATAACATTAGTTCGTTTGAAAAATTATTCTTTTAAATATCAAAAGCTAGTGATAATAGGTCACGTTTTTTTTTTCAAAAGGGGCAAAGGGTTCAATTGCCCCGGGACATTTTTTTTTTCTTCAAAACTTATGAGCATATTTTAAATCGAAATTTTGGCTTCCAAAAAAGCCTTTATTATTATTTTAAATAACTTTGCTTCAAGAGTTTGGCGCATGATTAAAAACATTTAAAGGGCTTTTTTTTGTTTGATTTGGCAAGTAAAGTGAAACATACACAAATTTTCATAAGTTTTAAAACATTAAGTGGTAAAACATACATTGAGGAAAACAAAAATAAGTTTGCCATATTTTTTTCAGAGCGTCTCTAGGCCTAGCAAATCCTGGCTCTTGTTTTATCTAAAAATCTGGCAAAACCCGGACATTTGATTTCAAAATAGTCGTACAAAAATCCGGTAATATCCGGGCAATTTTTATTTCTTCAAAACTTATCAGCATATTTTAAATCGTAATTTGAGCTTCCAAAAACCCTTTATAATTATTTATATAAACTTTTTCAATTTTTTTTGTCACATAATGGAAAAAAAATATTATGTTATTTTTTTTATTTGGTAAATAAAGTGAATAAAATTGGGCTTTATTAATTAAATCAAGGCAACCGGGCCGGATCCAAAATTTTCCAAATTTTGAATAAAATATCCGGGCAAACCAAGATAAAACCGAGAAATCTGGCTCACCTCAGATCCACAGAGTGATACGTGAATCAAAGCTGTTTTCGAGAAATCGCGCTTCAAAGTTTTATTTTTCCTTGTTTTTTTAGTACATGTTTCAGAAAGTTAAAACTTTCGTTTGATCGGAAAAATTAATTTTTTTTCAACAATCTGAAAATTTCCCCAAATATAGTAGGTATGAATTATGAAAAATCTTTATGTATTATAAACTTAAAATTGACCATTTTTGCACTTTTACCCCTTTGATTCTGAAGACCTCATATGGGTTGAGCAAATAGTAAAATGATGAAGTAACGTTCCATACTTGCAAACATTCGACAAAGCCAAAATTATTTACAAATCTTTGATTTCGAAAAGAATATATTTTTTCGCTATTATGAGATAAATTCCAAGTTTTTAACTGCAATTTATCAAAAATCCTAATTCTAATTTTTTTTTCATTCGAGTACGAAGCATGATATTTAAAATCTGATAACAAATAACGAATAGGGTCTTTAATTTTTCAATTTTCAAATTCCAATCTGCCAGCATTCGATATCCGAGTTTTGAAAATTTTCTTTGCTTGTTTTTTTTCAGAGACACAATGTGCTTCGATTAAATATTACAATTCTCATTTTTTTTCCTTAGGTTTTAGCCAATTTTAATGAAGAAATGACAGAAAATGCTCTTTATTCAAATTATCCATTTATATTCTAACGAGAGTTTTTATTTCAGTTTTTAAAATTCTAGAATTTCAAAATTAATATCCGGATGACTGAACCTAGTTCTGGCACTCTGAATTCTTGTATTTAAATTTGTTCTTTATTCTATTGTTGATGTCCAGGAACAAAAAAAAATCCTCATGTGCTTGTTATTTTGTTTAAGAAAACCAATATCAATATATGGTATTAACTTGGAATGTTGGATCTTAATCGGAACAATTTTTCAATTCGTTTTCGAAATTTTAACTGATATTTTCTTATTCAAATTTGGAATTTTAAATGCTGTAGCCACTTGCTTTTCACAATTTTTCGTTGCACAATTATTTGAGACTTGAATTTGAATGGTATTTTTGTGGTTCACAAGTATATGCCTAATGGAGAATTTTGATTTAATTTTGACCACGACTCATTCAACAGAAATTTTATTGTGATTATGAATATTTGATTAGGGTCGATCTCTCGAGTTAGATTAAACGATCTGCAGATTTAATTTGCATTTATTTAAGCAGAAATACAGTTTGTTTTTAAAATGATAAACTAGAAATTTTTGTTGACAAACTGCTGCATAACTTAGATTAAATTGAAAAAAAATATATGAAAATTGGCCCGGGCCCCCCGACGGCTTAATGCGGCTTTGCTTGAGTATGAATCAGTCATCGATTTGAACCTTTGGGCGTGGTTGTATCCATTTTACCTAAATCAAAGCAATAGAAAAGTTCGCGTAAATTCAACCACGGTATAATAAAAGTTATAGATACCGATAATCCGAAAGCAACCGACTATCTTCTTCAGTAAGAGTTTTCGACTGATACCGTGGCTGAACTAAATGGAATCCTTCGATTGCTTTGATTTAGTAGAATTATTCAACCAAGTAGGCTCACAAGACAAATTGGATCCTCCAAAGCTGTTCGGAAAATATTCGCTCCGAGGATATTTAACCTGTTGATTGTCGGCGATCTTCTGGCCTAAAATGATGACCGATTTTGTTGACTTTAGATTCATTATGTAATAGACTGAGTCGATTTGGGGTCAATTTTTAATTTCTCAAACCCTCTTTAAAACTTTGTTTTGTTTCAAAACCCATTCATGATTTTTTTTTTGCAGAATTTTTATGTAACATTTACATAAGTAAATTCGAACTTTTAAGTTTGTATGGGAACATTGAATATTTTGTACTGATAAATCAGCATCGATTTTGTTTCTTTTGTGGAACCAGCTTGCTAATGGTTTTTGTGCCAATTTATAAACTTTCTAAAGGAAATTTTCCGCTGATAAAATTTGTTTAAGATCGTAGCTTCGTAACTTATAAGACAAAAAAGTTAATTTTGATAGTATACCGTCTTACGACATAACTTGACGAACATAATTCACTCGGTCCATGGCAACCGTTCTCCAATTTCTCGGGCACCCCACGTTCGCCAGATCACGCTCCACTTGGTCTAACCACCTCGCTCGTTGCGCCCCCGCTCGTCTTGTTCCTACCGGATTCGTAGCGAACACCTATTTTGCAGGACAGTCGTCCGGCATTCTCGCAATATGTCCTGCCCAGCGTATCTGGCCAGCCTTCACCACCTTCTGAATACTGGGTTCGCCGTAGAGTCGCGTGAGCTCGTGGTTCATCCTTCGCCTCAACACTCCGTCCTCTTGTACGCCGCCAAAGATGGTTCTTAACACTCATCGCTCGAATACTCCGAGTGAACGCAGGTCCTCCTCGAACAAAATCCATGTCTCGTGCCCGTAGAGAACAACCGGTCTAATGAGCGTCATATACAGGTTACACTTAAAAAAAAAAAAAAAAATACAGGTTACACTTCGTGCGAGCGCTAAGTCTTCTCGACCGCAGTTGCTTGTGGAGTCCATAGTAGGCACGACTTCAGCTGATGATTCGCCTCCGGATCTCACGGCTGGTGTCATTGTCTGCGGTCACCAGTGAGACGAGATAGACAAAGTCTTCGACTATCTCCAGCTCGTCGCCGTCGATCGTGACCTTGTTACTACTGGACAAGCGGGTGCGGTCGGTCTCGGATCCACAGGCCAGCATGTACTTCGTCTTGGACGTATAAATCATCAACCCAATCCTTCCTGCTTTGCGTTTCAGTTTGCGGTAGATCTCCTCCACCGCCGCAGATGATCTGCCGACTATATCAATGTCATCGGCAAAGCAGATAAGTTGACTGGATCTGTTGAAAATCGTGCCCCGCATTTCGCCCACCGCTCGTCGA
Source organism: Uranotaenia lowii (assembly GCF_029784155.1). Lineage (NCBI taxonomy): Eukaryota > Metazoa > Arthropoda > Insecta > Diptera > Culicidae > Uranotaenia > Uranotaenia lowii. Next base: position 340,512,605 of record NC_073692.1, read on the forward strand.
ATAACACCTTCTAGCGCCACGTTGAACATCATGCAGGATAGACCATCACCTTGTCGAAGCCCCCTGCGCGATTCGAATGAACTCGACAATTCACCCGAAATCCGCACACAGCACTGCGTTCCATCCATCGTCGCCTTGATCAGTCTGGTCAGCTTTTCGGAAAAGCCGTTCTCGTGCATGATTTTCCATAGCTCATAACGGTTGATCGTGTCGTATGCGGCTTTGAAGTCGATGAATAGATGGTGCGTAGGGACTTGGTGTTCCCGGCATTTTTGGAGGATTTGCCGTAATGTGAATATCTGGTCCGTCGTAGACCGTCCCTCCATAAAGCCAGCCTGATGATTTCCCACGAATCTGTTTGCTTGTGGCGTTAGGCAGCGGAGTAGGATTCGGGACACCACTTTGTAGGCGGCATTGAGGACAGTGATCGCTCGGTAGTTCTCACAGTCCAATTTGTCGCCCTTCTTGTAGATGGGGCATATCACCCCATCCTTCCACTCCTCCGGTAGCTGTTCTATGTCCCAGATCCGGACTATCAACCGGTGTAGGCAATCGGTCAACTTGTCCGGGCCCATTTTGATGAGTTCAGCTGCGATACCATCCTTCCCAGCCGACTTGTTTCTTTTCTAGACAAACAAGTTATTAGCTGTTTAACAGGGTTATGTCTTTTCATATTGATAAACAATAAATTCATCACTGCTGAAACTTATGAAGTATTGCATAAAAAGAAGTCACGCAATACCCTGCTTGGCAACCAGCAGTGATATCAATTGAGTTTATTGGTTTTAAAAACTAAAAGACATGCACCCATTCATCACCTTTTTTTTTTTTGTCTAACGAAATACGAAGTTACAGTCTTCGACAAAGTGGTTCAGCGGAAAATCTTCTTTAACAAATTGACACAAGAAGCCTGAACAAGCTCGGTTCCACAGAAGAAACAAAAATGATACTGATTTTACAGTACAAAATATAAAATTTTCTCATGCAATCCTAAAAGTTACTTAAAGTTACTTAAAAATTCTTCGAAAAATCATGGATGAGTTTAGAGCAAAAAGAAGCTTTTCAGACTCCAGGGTTTGAGGAATTCAAAATAACCCCAAATCGACGAAGTATATTGTGTAGGGAATTATTTCGGTTTCTCAATATTTCAAAATAAATAAGTTCTATCAAGTTTTCAAAAATTGTTTCCGAATGAAAAAAGTCCGAAAAAACAATTTTATTTTTAAAATATTTAGATTTTTTGACAGCTTTTTTTTTTCAAGAGTTCAATTGGTTTTCAGAATTGTCAAAAATAAATTTTTCTAACGCTGTATAAATATGTTGAGATTCAATGCCATCTCGGATCAGACAGTAGAAAAAAAGTAACTTAAAAAAACTACATTCGACTTTTGATTCGCTTCGCTGTATCTTATCAAATATTGAACCGATTTTCAAAACTAAAATTTTAGTTATTTTTCAATTCTCAAAAATCTCAGTTCTCATCATCTCAGGAATGAATGAAATTTGAAAGTTTTTAAATTGTTATGTCACTTCTTTGAGCACTTGAACTTTTAAATCTTGTTGACCAATCCTGTAAAAGTAAAATCGAGTAAAAAACCGAGTGAATTCGCTTGAAATGACTGAAAAACAGCATAAAAACCAAAATCGTGTGCTTAGCTGTGCAACGATTGGCAAATCATCTGAACTATATTTCTTAGTTCAAAGTCCATAGTTTATGTAAGTTTTTCGATACCAATGGATTTTTAAGCTGTTCTTCAATTACTTTATTGTTAGCGATTGGAGCACTAAGTAAACAATCGTTAACTTTCAAAGAATTTTTAGCTATTCCAGGAAGCGGTAGCTTACTTTGATCGACTTTGCGATTGAGTAAGCGACGCCAACTATCCGGACAGCTATGCCAAAACTCAGCTTGAAAAACTGAAACTTCGAAAATTATTAGTGTTGAAAAATTAATTAAAAATAAATAAGAAAACATTAAATTCGACAAGTATTCAGTAATATGCCGATCCAGTTTTGCAAACCAATGGCGCTACAGAAATCATAAATCAAAATGACTTTCTTTAATGATGGCCGAAACAGTTGATATCACATCTATGAAAATTTCTTGAAATTTTCAAATTTAATTTTTTTTAACCATTGTTTTTCTGAAATTAATATATCTAGGCAAGATCTGAATCCTTGATTGAATAAAAGGTTATGGTAAATTAACAATCTATTTCAATTGAACAAGCATCTTAATAACTACCTAACTAGTTATCAAGGCTTGTGTTACTCAAAACTAATCGGTTTTGAAGTTTACACACGCCATATTACCAAAACTAGAGCTGATTGACAATATGTGACTAATGATTTGAATTCAGGACACCAAAATCTTTAAAAATTAGTTTTGAAAAACAATAATAAAAATTCAGTTTCCTTGTGTTATTGATTGTACACTAACCACATATTCACAGAATTATGGATTCAAACTCTCTATCATAAATTTCACCGAATTTCAAAAAAAAAAAATACTCGATCAAAATGTTTTTATATTTACCTTGAAGATTTTTTTTTCGAATTTGGTCGTCCTAATCTAATATCCTTAAGTATGCCGGTTCCATGTAAACCTCGAACTCCAAAAATCACAGCAATCAAACACAGATTTTCTCCAACACTTTGAACTGGACGAAATGGCGAAATTTAACTTTTACTAATCACTACCACAAAATGCTTCACCGATTTATCAGCACTAAACAAGCTGAAAGATTAATTGCGTTAATCAATTTTTCATCCGGAATCACTTTCACCTCATTTGGAAAAACCATCAACGCTCGCACATATTCCGGTTGCTCAGGAAACTCTTTCGCAGATTTGTTGGCTGCTTTTTTTCCTGTAATCCCGCTCGGTGGAATCAAAAATGAATTTTCGGCCAATTGAGATGATTCCAACAAACAACAAATGCGGGGGTGAGTCCATCAACACAACAACAGATTGAACTCCATTAGCTGCAGCAGCCTGTTTCGCATTAAACCGGGATTTCTCTTCTGTTTCGAATTTTATCTGCCCCTTTTCATATTTTTGATTTACGGCTCAATAAGCCGACGGATCCATCTTTTACAAATTTGTTGCAGGGTTTTCGGGTACTTCCAAATCCCTCTTGAGCTTTGTTGCACGCACAAAATTGAAGCACCTTCGAGGGAATTGGTTTAAAATAAACCCTTCGGTCCTTTACCTGTTGATCACTACTGAAGGAACTTGTGTAGTAGAATTTTTCACTTAATTTTTCATAATGACTTTTTTAAACTTGACTTTCAATTTTTTTTTCCCATTAAAATAGCACTAACCCTTCTCAATAATTAACCTCCCCGAAGAAAACGAGCACGTGAATTCGATTGAACTCAATCGAACGTTCAATCTCAAGTATCACTCAGTAATCTTTATTGGCCCGGCGCGCGTAACTGCCGGAATCGAATTAAATTATTTCTAGCGCCCGCCGCATCGTTTAAAGTCTCAGAGATAGGTTTCCCGGATGGTTTTCTGGATTCCTCTGGATCCTCTGGAAGTGCCAACTAGTCACGACGCCGGCCCGATACCAACTGAAACAATCAGGAGGACGGCTCCACGTTACACATCCCGCCGGATGAATCTACTGATGATGACGACGCCTGAACATCTCGCCGCCCGGTGTGGGATTGTTGGGGGTGGCGAAAATCTTGGCCCCCATCATTGCATTGCCATCATCATCGTCATCATTCCCGTAATATCTGCTCCGAATCCATTCGGGGAAAGCCGAGACAGTTTACACGGGATGTGGGACCTTGAATGTGCTCCCTGCTGCTATTTCTATTACTGTAGAGCGCCGCCGTCTGACACCAAGTTTGGAAAACTTTCTTCCTCTCTTGGCAGGTCTAAGTTGTTTTCCTCGTAACAGAGAGAGAGAATCCATTGGAAAATCGTTCGTTATCAGCTTCGATGTGTTTTCCTCCGAATGAACTCGGTGCAGTTGTTTCTGGTTTCAAACCATCGAGTCCCGCTCCGAGTGAATTTCTCTATTGGAAACACGTGGTCGTTCCAGTGAAGTTGAGAGACCACGTTCTCCCGACACCTAACCTAACCCTGGCGATGATGATGATAATCATCATTCATTACCCACCTATTTGCCACACCAGACGCTATAAAACGGTGTATAGGTTCATAACGATTTGTTTACATTTTGGAGGTAGTTGAGCATAAGAAAAAAAAAAAAAAAGACTAGTAAAATTTATCCCCGCGAATATGGTTGTTGATTTTTGTAATATGGTTTTCCGGATACCGTGCGGTCTAATGATTTCTAACTGAGTTGAAAGATATCTATTAAACCGTTTATGTCATTTCGATAGACAACCATTTATTTTGAGGTTAATTTCCGATTTTTTTCTCTTACTCTTAAAGCGAATGATGTTCCACAAATTTCGGACTGTTATCAGAATAAAACGGTAGATACTTGGACAAGGTAAATCATGCATGTATAGACTTAACATTGAATTTCTGACTATATGTCTGTCTGTCTGATCCCTATAGAATCGAAAACTACTAAACCAATTTGCTCGAAACTTCACAATTGATAGAAAATAGAGATGGGAGTTCCATACAATTTTTGCATAACTCGAGAACAAATCAAGCCAACGAAACCAAATCTGGCATGAGAGGGTATTTGAATACTAGAAGCACAGATAAACAGACAGGACACTATTTCTCCATTCTTCGCAAAACACTATCAATAAAAGGCAATACCGACACCAGATTGCGCTACTTTACATTTTTGAAAATAACAAATTTTCATAGTAGCACATAATAGCTGATTTTTTTTTAAACTAAAAACTAAAAACTATCCTAAAATTAAACTAATTGTAAAGAGAACGAATCTTTGCGATGGAAGACTGCATCGATTTTCCTCTGAAGTTAGAGATGATTTTGTTGGCCATCTCTTCGATAGATTCAATGTCCGCAATCCGCTGAAGATCTTCGGTGCTGTGCCAAGGTGGAAGCCGCAAAATCATTTTAATAACCTTGTTCTGAATCCTCTGGATGGCTTTCTTCCTCATCGCGCAAACCAAATCGGAACTGCATACATTATCGCTGGTCGGAACACCTGATTGTATATGAGCAGCTTATTCCTCACGCAAAGTCTGGATTTCCTGTTGATGAAAGAATAAGGAGATTTAGTGTATTTCTTACATTTAGATTGAATATCTTCAATGTGATTTTTAAAAGTAAGATTCCGATCAAATGTGAGGTTTTAAAAATTCAGCTCTTGGCTTATGGGAAAATAAAATAAGTTGAATTTAAGAAGCGTTAAAAGAAATTTTCCACATTTTCAAGTAATTTAAAAAGGAATTTAAATTTTTTTGCAATCTACTGCGAACCACCCGTAAATTTCGACCTTTGGCTGAAAGCAAAGTATCATCAGCAAATAATCTTTTACCTTTTCCTTCTGGTACATCAGGAAGATCAGAAGTAAAAATATTGTATAAAGTTGGCACAAGTAAACTACCATGAGGGATACCAGCTCCAATGGGTGTCCTTTCAGAGCATGAATTTTGATAGCTTACTTGTAAGGTTCGGCTTGTCAAATAATTTATATAAATATACGGGAAAATCAAATCGAGCTAATTTAGCTACTAAACCTTTGTGCCAAACACTGTCAAAAGCTTTTTCAATATCAAGAAGAGCAACACCAGTTGAACAACCTTCAGATTTGTTAGCGTTAATCATATTAGTTACACTCAAAAGTTGATGTGTAGTAGAATGCCCATGACGAAAACCAAATTGTTCATCAAGGAAAATTGAATTCTGATTAATGCGAATCATCATTCTATTCAAAATAACTCTCTCAAATAGTTTACATAAAGAAGGAAGCAAACTAATTGGTCGATAACTTGAAGGCTCTGAAGCACTTTTTCCAGGTTTCAAAATTGGAGTCACTTTGGCATTTTTCCAATCAATATAAGTTCATCAATATTAGTCTCACAAGAACTTTCAAATACATTTTGTTTAGAAAGAATTTCATCAAATTCAAGGCAAATTTGAGCATCAATTGGACTAACAGCGTTCAAATTAAAATCATGAGCAGACACAAATTTTGGAGCTAATTTTTGAGCATTTTCTACGTTAGTTAAAATAAGTTTATCTCCATCTTTCAAGGTAGGAATTGGCTTCTGGGGCTTTTCAGAATTTTAGTTAATTTCCAAAATGGCTTTGCGTAGGGTTGTATGTCCTCTACTGCTTTTGCAAAATTTTCATTACGAATAAAATTTAAACGGCGTTTGATCTCTTTTTGAAGGTCGCAATAAATTAATTTCAAATAAGGGTCCCTTGTACTTTTATATTGGCGTCGACGAATGTTTTTTAGTTATATCAAAAACTGATGATCATCATCGATCAAAGGTTTATTAAATTTATGTTTAACTTTAGGTATTGAAGCGGCTTTAGCATTGACTATTGAAGTTGTCAAATTTTCTACAGCCAAATCAATATCATCTATTGAATTCAGTGGAACGTTTACATCTAAATTGCGTTCAATAAAATTCCTATATCGCTCCCAGTCAACTTTTTGAAAGTTAAATGTTGATTTTAAAGGGTTTTCGATGGGAATTTTGGTAAAGAAAAAGTTACTGGAAGGTGGTCTGTATTGAGGTCCGCATGAGTAACTAATTGACTACAATGCTTGCCTGAATCCGTTAGAAAGAAATCAATTGTGGAGGGATTTCTTATTGAAGGGAAACAGTTATGCCCATTAGCAACAATATAATAACCTGCAGAGCAGCCATAAAACTAAAAATCCCCCAATATTCCCAATTTGATGAAATAATATTCCAAGATCGGTTTTTGCATTAAAGTCACCAATAATAAAAAAATTAGATTTGTTTCTGGTAAATTTTTGTAAATCTCCCTTCAAAAACTTTTTCTGTTCTCCGCTACATTGGAAAGGCCAGCATGTGGCAACAATTATACGATTACTATAGTGTCGTACGTAAAAAAATCATGTTTTTATTAAAAGATTTCGCCAATATACCAGCAGTTCCCCTTCGACCGATCTGAAAAGAAATCTTCACATCCTTGACGGAAGTGACGATTTCTTTCCGAAAGGCATTGAATTCTGAAATCGTGACCGTAATTGGTGGAACCTTTTCATTTTTATGAGTATAAGAAGAAGAAGGTATCATATTACTCTTATCAGAATTAAATATGAATATTTCCTTATCACCAATGTTACGAAGGACATCGATTGAAATGGATATTTCAACTTTTTTGGCTGATGGACCTGGACTAGGTTCAGCATTTGTTTTCTTCCGGCTTTCACACCGGCCGATGACTTCTCCATGCTGGAAAGAAATAGAAAATATAAATAGAAGAAAATGAAAATAATTTTAGCACTGAACAGTGCTGATTGCTGATTGAAAAACAGATTAGAAAATAAAATAAAAAATGTAAAATGTTCCTGCAGGTACGCATCAACGATACGATGCTCCGGCTCCGCGTTGACGGCTCAACGGTACAGATGGAAGTGATATTCAAAAAGGGTTTTAATAAATTACACAAGGCCACAAAATTCACATGTTTCCTAGGTGAATAGAATTTTAGCCCTAGTTATCATTCAACTGGGTGTCCTGAATCCAAAAATGCAATTAGAATTTTTTATTCAGTAAGCTTTTGTTTTTCATAATAACTTTCAGAAATTAATAAAAATCATTTTAGAAAATTTGGCACTTTTTTCTAAAATATGATTCATCATCATCATGATCATCGATCAACATATTTTTCCTTCATTTAATAAAGTATAATAAAAAAAAAATACAGAAACAGTTTTTTTGTTCATTCATGTAGATTTTTCAGTTCATCAATTTATCAATGATTGATTTCACTCAAAACTGATTCATTTTAAAGCTTCTAAACTAAGGTTGCCAGAATTTTTCCAGCACGCAGTCAGGCCAGGCAAATCCCGGTAATTTTAACTTAGCTTGGTTGACTACTCATATCCACCTTAAATCATTGAACTTGAAATGCTTCATTTACATTTTTTTTTAAATTGCTTCAAAAGGAATTTCGTGTTTTTTACATTTGTTTTCAAACTACACATTTCGAATTCCATTATCGCTGGCGTGGCTAAGCAGAACAAGTTCCACATCGCCAATGGTTGCTACTCCGTGATTAATCGAGCCATCAATTTTGCACAAAGTCCAAAAGAATAGTGCTTGGGATTAGCAGCTGTTCTCATTGTACAAAACTGATGCTCTCCCTTTTTTATATGATTTAAATGATTAATAACGGCGCCGGCCACGTCCTAGTAGTCAATGGGGAAAATGGAAGGATTGTTAGTAAGATACACTTTAAGTTCAACTAGCAACCTCTCGCTCCTGCATACTCAAAAAAAAATTTTTTTTTGAAAAAGTCAGAATCAGAGAAAAGTTAGTATCATAAACTATGGAAACCGTCTTTACGTCTGCGAATCCATATTCAAGTACCCAAGGAAGGGGTTGTGTTAGTTGGTGAAAGGTAGAGATCAAGATCCATTTTGGTAAATGGTGCGATCATGATTTTCCTACACATTCTATGCTCCTAGACATTTCCTAAGGAAACTCCTATTTCTATGAGGCTTTTGATAAAAATCCAATAACAATGGATCGAGTAGAATATTGAAGGCAAATCAAAACCAACCTAATTTCATTCTTGATAAACTAGCTCTTTTCCCTAACACTGATCCCTGTTGAAGCTAAGAGTTTAAAAAAAGACTTTAATGGTTGAAGACGGAAAGCAACTAATAATGAAAATGAATTATATTGCAATAATTAGACACAAATTTTTCCAAATTGTTTTTCTATGATTATTGCCTTTTTGAAAACACTTGGATTCTTGGATTCTTTACTTTACTTTTTTTGAAAGTCTAATTTTTTTCAAATCCATAAAGAGTTGATAAACTGATTTCAAATATATCAACCATATTGTGTAGCATGAAACAAAACAATTTCGCAATTGTAATTTATTTCAATTCAATACAAGGATCCATCGAGAAAAAAAATTAAAACTAAGCGCTCAAAAAAGATAGTTTTAAAGACAATTTATTTAGGAACGCTTTTTGGAAGGACGAATTTGAAAATTGTGTTCACTTCTTTTTCTGGATCGAACCAAAAATAGTTGAAACAAACGATACTTTTAATTAAATTGAAACAAAACCAATCTTGAAAGAAAAATTCATGTTAAGACTCGTAAACTCATTTAGAATTTATTTTTAATCATCAAACTGTAAGTTAGTTATGAGGGTCTAGCCATCATCTAAGTTTTTTGATATGAGCTCCAAATTTTTAAGTTTTTTTTTGTATTTTTAACTTTGATCAAAACAAAAACAAAAACATTTCAACATTTCATTAAATTTTAAACTTGATGGTTATCACGCGAACATGATCAAAGCAATAAATTGGTGGAAACTAAAATTTTAAAACAATTTTCTATTGGCAAGGTTAAAACTTTTAAATTTTGATTAAAACTATTTTGTTGTCTTATTTCCAACATTCTTTATGAAATATCTTTGTTGCAAATGATTTTTTTGCTATATTTGTTAATTTTTTTTCCAACTGTAAGATACATTGTTTAAAAATAAAAATTAAGATGAATATAAGACGAATCCGGAGGGGCTCCTTTACTAAATAATAAACAATTTGACACAAATCGAACAATTTTCGGAAACTATTGAGCTGATCAACGTTAAATTTGGTGTGAAGCCGCTTTCAAGACCGGGAATCGTTTCTAAATAACATTTTCAAACCTTTGCAAAACCAGAAAATAGGGGGGAGGGGCTCCCATACAAAAATGTCAAGAAATTTTCAAACTTTAAAAATCCTCGAAGTATTTTTGTTAAAAACTCATGAACGTACTTGTTTTGACATAATGAGAGGTTTGTTGAATTCACAAATAATTTTTCACAAAATAAGATGATATATTGTAATCTATAAACGCTTCCCATTTCAATGAATGAAGACTCTCATATTCAATAAATTTATCATATATATTATTAATGAAACCAATGTCTTTGTGTTTTCATAATTTTTTTAATTTGCCGGTATCGAAATACCCCTCCCGCTTCAAAAAGTGGAGATTTATTTTTTAATTTAAAGGTTTTTTTATTGAATTAAATATCCCTCCAATTTTTCCTAAAGGGTGGCTCCTTCAACCTTAAAACCTTCGAGTTACGTTGAGACTCAAGACAATCTAGAAACTCAGATGCCATGAAAAATTGTTTGCTTTTGAATAATGTTTAAATTTAATTAATAGAGAAGTGATTTGAACGAACATATTTTTTTTTCATGGAATGGGGAGCAAAGCACACCGGGTCAGCTAGTGTGCCATAAATATTTCTTTGTTTTTATTGAAATATTTATACAATTTTTGCTTTGTTATTCTCAACGATTTCATATTTCATGTTGTAGAGGCTTCATATTCATTTGTACATGTATTCAGTTGATAATTCACCAGCTGAAGCAGTTTTACTCATCAAGTTAAATATTTTTTTTCTTTTTAATATTTGATCTGATAAGAATCTTATTCTGAATGTCGCATTCCAATTCTAAAAAAATGTCAAATCACTCAAAGCGATTTATTGGTACCAAAGGTATGAAATTAGTATAAACATTTGAATTTTGAGTAATAAATTTAGCTATTCCTACTTTTTTTCTGATATCGATAGAGATTCTCATGTTTTATCTTTTGAACTTTATTACAGTTTATATTCTCAGAATCCCCAAACCGGAGTTTTCGTTAAACTTGCGTCTAAAAATAAAATTGAAACTATTCAAAATCTCATTTTCGGTTTTTTTAAATTGATCTTTTTAAAAAAGTTATAACGTTTATGAATAAAACACAACTTAAATTTGGATTTTGAAGATGTTATCAGAGTTTTTATAAGAGATGTACCGAATAGAGGACTTTATAATTTTTTTTAAAATTTTGTTTTTGTAGCTGAATTCTGCCATTATTTTAAAACGTAAAAATATCTGAAATGATATTTGTCTAAATTATATCAATTCTGTTATAGCAAAAACTATAAGATAATGTCGTTTTAAAAAACCGTTCGATTTTGGCACATGTGCCAAATGATATTGCCAAAATCGGATGTTGCCAAAAGCGAATGTTGCCAAAAACGAACGATGTCTGTACTATATTCTTACGTTGAACTTGAAGATATAACATTCAATTTCTAACGAAATCCAAGACAAGATTATATAAAAAAGAACTATTGGGTGAATTTGGAAAAAATCTTTGGCTAGCTAAAAGCTGCTTTCCTGACTTTGAAACGCACACTTCCGCAAGGTAAACATTTGTTGTTATCATAATCACGCATTCCCACCCGTCACCTCATCAATCATAATGTTCATAATCCAATCGACAGAAGTGAAAGCCAACAAAACCATCCTAAATGGATGATAATTTAATATTGTTTATTGCTCTTTGGTTCCACCAACAACAACAACAACAGCAACAGCGAGCTGCCACAAGAAAAATAAACATTGCCGGCTAATTAACTGTTCTAATTTTGGTGCAACACTGAGCTGTGAACATTATGAAAATCTGGTGTATGGTCTAAGAACGGGAAAAAACCAACGACAGATTGGAGCATAATGAACGACATTTTTGCGTTCATGGACGTTGGTTTTCTTTTGCTTTGGTTTCGAGTAAAATGATCGTTTTCTTAACTCGGTGATTGTACGGGTGGTGAATCCTCTTTTCAAAGGTAGATATGTACATATTTTTCTAGCATTGTTTGAACCTTGAGAAAAAAATTACATTGTCAAACGTGTGATTCGTTATAATTTCTTGCAAAAATTTTGGTTTATTTTTAATTATTTATGACTACAACAACACAACATTTCTTCATACTTTTAAACACTATATCAATCATTCAACGTTCTAAAAAATTTCTTAAAGCCAATTTCCTTTGATTGATTTCTAATGCAGACGTTTCGATGTTCAAATGCAAATAACCTCAAGCAAATATACATCTCTCACCAGCATCACCCTTCACCTGGGAGGTGTTTATTTGTTGATTCTGCTGAACCGATTTGGTCAAATCGGTCAAGCAAATAGACAGATGTATGTACATACATCGATATAATATGCTACTTTAATTAAGTGCTATCAATTTTGAAGGACGTTGAGCGATTCACTATTCGTAGCGCAGTAGTCATATCATAATTGTACATTGATTTGCAATGATAACAAACCTGGCAATTGAACTTTATGCCCAGGTTTTCGATTACTATACATATGTTTATATATCATGCTGATGATTCAGGTTCATTCACCTTATACCGATTTCAAGTGATTTGATTTGAGTATCCGCCAGTTGTACAGTTTCTGATTTATATGGAACTTAAAATGGTACAGGAAGAAAACATTAAAATCTATTAAATTAAAAATGGTAAAAACTGTTTCTGATGCTTTAATATTTTTAAATATGTTAAATGAAAGCAGTAAACGCATGAACAAAGTTGATTTCAAAAATAACTCTTCTAACAATTTTAAATATTTTTTTTGTTAGTTTATTTAGAACAATTTATCGAGAAAGTCAAAAAATTAATTACGGGAAATAAAGGCTTCATGGGCAATTTAAACAACACACCTATAATATGTTGGTGCCATAAGTATGACGTTTTCTTACATTACAAAAGTTCATTTCCCATCTGGCTGAGAATTCAAAAAGTTGATTATATCGTTGAAAATGCATTTTTTACTCGCCTTTGGAAAGAGCATCCAAACAAACATAAGGTTTCGAGTCAATAAAAAGAGCACAAACACACTTTCCTATCTGAGCTTTCCATTGAACCCTTACGCAGATGGTGACCAACTTTCCCCACTCAGAGGTGCGGATCTCGCCTCAAATCAGTAAGGTCCAAGGCCGTGCGAACGGTGGGGGAGGGGGGTTTAGGGGTTTAAACCCCCTCCCCCCATGGAGAATTTTTCCAAGTAAAATTTTCAGAAAAAGGAATAAATAAACTGGAAAATCACTTGTTCTCAAAAGGTGTTTAAAAATAAGTGTTAACAAACATGTCAGAAGATTAGCTCGTCTTCGGCAGAATTTAGTTTTATTTAAATCACTTAGGCCTAAGATATTTAATTTTTCGACTCTTTATGATGTTCACGAATTGAAATTATATATTACTTGTAGATTTCGATTTGCAATTCAGTTATTGTTTTGAAACTCAAACCATCTTGGCACACAAACCCGACCCATTACGGGTTTTTAATAAAAAGTTTGACAAAACAATTTCAAAAATTAACTTCAAAGTTCATTCATCGATTACTTATTTTCTACATCACAAGTTGGTTGCCATGGTGTTGAGTTCTTAAAAAAACCTAGTATCCACTTAATCACTTTGATATAAAAAAAAGTGTTAATGTTATGGCAAATTTTAAGGTGATATGAAATATTCCTCAAGAAATCAATGTCAGTCTCAATTGTATTTTGTTTCTCAATGTTCAGAATGCTTAACTCCATATTCAAAAGGGTTTTGATAAATTATTTAAGGCCCCAAAATTCACATTTCTCCGAGGTGCAAATAATGTAAGAGCTGGTTTTGATTAATTTGGGTGGCTCAATTCAAATACGTAATTAGATTTTTGTATAACAGCTTTTGTTTTTGGAATCACTTTAAAAATAGGTTATAAATCATTTTAGAAATCACATTTTTGACTTTTTTGGCAAAAAAAAATCAAATAAATTATCAACTTTCCCAAGATCAAAATATCTTTTGATTTCAGCGAAAAAAGTTTTTGAAGTCTTCTGCTTGTTCACTTTACTTCATTCAAACCAAATTGAATTTCAGATATTTAAAGCAAAAATCAAATTCAGGCTACAACAAATTTGCTCAAAGAAATAAAACCTTCAGTAGTGTTGGAAATGCTTGTAATGATACATATCTTTCCAATTAAAAAAAACTGTATAAATTAGCTTTCAGATTTAATCATAAACGATTGATTTCAGTCAAAACTGATTCTTTTTAAACTTTTAAACTCCATATCACCAAATCTAAGAATGAATCTTATGTTCTCTTGTTTTAATCTTGATTTGGTTTTGTCTTGATGTTCTTGTTTCAATAATCTAACAAATTGTATAGTTGTATAGCTTTTTTTTTATTTTGAGTATATTTACCGAATTTTAGAAGTCAAACTATTCTTAATTAAATAAGTTTCTCATTGTTTTTTTTTTTAATTTTAAATGTTTGTATTTAGAAAACGTAATCGTTTTGGAAAATTTTAAATCTATATTTTAAAATAGAAAAACATAGTTTCAACCTTTTGTCCTCAGGACCCAGTATTTCAGTGCGCAACGTTAATTAAATGAGCATTTGCTTTGTGCTTTTTAGATTTACAACAATTCATCTAATTGTTTATTTTTATTTTTATCAATTTTTTATTGACCATTCTAGAAAACACCCATTTCCCAACCTGTACTTTGTCAGTTTATGCTTTCAATGATGAATTGAACATTTTTTTGTAAATATTTGAAATTAATATTGTGAAATGCTTTTTTTAACCTTTTATTTTGATTACTTGAAGAATTTGAATAAAAATAATTATTTCATCTCTGATTTTTATCACTGGCACTCTTGAAATAAAATAGATTTTATTCTATGTTATAAGTTGAATTTGATCTTCAAGTATATGTTTGGAATAAATTCTCTCAAGTTCAACTGGATTTTTTTTTTATAATCAAGGAGTCCCAATTCAAATCGTGATTTAAAATATTAGAGTGGCATTCTTCAACTGAAAATGACAAAAAGGAATGTAAATTTAGACGATTTTTAGCTAAATTTGAATTTCGAAAACCTCCTCCCATGGACGGGTCTTTCGCATGAGCCTGTTAAGGTCAAATGAAAATCGAGTATAACCTAGAGTTGACATCCGTCCCGCTGTTTTTCTTGGAAAACTTTCCCAAATTCATCGACTCACACTAGAAAATATCAAACTCTCCCAGATAACCAGAAATCGTTAAGCAGTGTTCAATCAGTGTATCAATCAGTGTACATCAAGTTGTAGCTAAACCAAGTTATATTTTATCGTTTATGGTTTGTATAGTTCATTATAAACTATAACATTTTCTTAATCGTATAGAAAGATCAATAAAGTTGTTTGGAATCGCAGTAGAATTGTGTAAAGCTTAATATTTTATCCCACTGTACAACTAAGCAATCTTTCATGCTTGCGATTTATGTTGACATATTATTTCCATGAAAGGTCGTACAGTAATTGTGACTTGTGAGAACATCGTCAAATGAAATTTAAACAATCTATTCGTACATGTCAATCAAAGTCGCTTATTGAGATAAACTTAATCGGTAAATATTTGTTAATAATCAACAATTTCCAAAATTGGAAATCCTTGACAAATTTTGTTGCAAAAATGATGGCAGTTTTAATTTAGAAAAAAAAATATTAAAATAAAAAAAGTGGCACATACAGTCGGCGTTTGAAAAAACACAGGCGACACGCTTCAAAAAATCCGGTTCTGTGATAAACGATTCCATTTAACCGGAAATCGTGAAGTTAGTGTTCATTGTAGATTGTATAAGTATCCAGTTGAGATTTGAATTGTATAAACATCATGTTGTAGCTAAACCAAGTTATTTTTTATCGTTTATGGTTTGTATAGTTCATTATACACGAAAACATTTTGTTAATCGTACAGAAAGATCAATAAAGTTGTTTTGAATCGCAGTAGAATTGTGTAAAGCTCAAAATTTAATCCCACTGTACAACTAAGCAATCTTCCATGCTTGCGATCTATGTTGACATATTACTTCCATGAAAGGTCGTACAGTAATTGTAAGAACATCGTATCATGAAATTTAAACAATCTGCAGATTGTCGAATTGTTTAACATCAAGTAAATAGCTAGCTAAGGATAGAATCGTCTTTGATATAGGTTAAAGTTGTATATCAAAAAACGGCATCTATAAACAGATTTGGAGTCCGAAATGATGCAGTCAGTGGTATTTTATACGATCAAATGATTTTTAAACGGAACTTTCATCTGTACATGAACAAATTTGCTTCTTTGTATAAAAGAAATGGCGCCGAGGAAGTATCGAGGGACAGGAATCGGAACATTGTAAGTTCGAGACTGAAAGGGGATTGATCAACAACATATGCATTTTTAAACCAACAGTCAAAGTTAAGGACGTTCACAAGATGACAATATGCATACGCAGTATTTGGAAATTGGCATTCAGTATTTTTCTAACAAGGTTCATCAATTTAATCAAAGACACATAAAGTTGTATATGGTTCAGTTTTATTCGCAGTAAACATTAAATTCTATTGTATTGTATTGTATTTAATGGAAAAATATAATTGCTTTGGGATACAGTAACAATAAATTGTATTAAATGGTGAAGAAATTTTTTACAAACTTCAGACTACCTACAAAAGGAAATTGAAATCAAATTGAAAGACAGGCAATAGAAAGTTGTAAGTTGTACAATCCTAAGATATAGTGCAAATCAAAGTTGCTATCAAATTATTGAAAACGCAATACAAAGATTTATATTTTCAAGGTAAGCAAAATATGGTCCGTATATTGCCTCCACTTTGGTACGTAAAGGCTCATATAGAATATTCTATACAACTTTTTCGGATTGTACAAAAATGTGTATATCTCAGAAACAACTGAAATATACAGACCAAAATGTTCACTGGGTATACTGAACTACTACTTTGTTCGCTTTATTCGACAGATGAAGGTTTAAGCTAATACACCACAGAAAAATAGAATAAATCACCCAAAACAGACTCCTTAAAAATGTTTGCTATAATTATGGGTCATACTGTATGAGTATCAAATTGAATAAAGTATTAAAATCATTACGATTTGGACATTTCCTCTATGCATGCCAAAGCTTGGATAACCTATGTTACTGAAAAATAATCTGTGGTTTGACCAGTATGAATCTGTATTTCTTTATTTCATAGATCGTATTGAGGTTATGTATTGGCTTTTCAGTCTTATCAGGTCAATTATAACACTTTTTATATGTGCTTCATCCAACGTTTCGAATTATATTAATTCTTTATCAAGGAACTAAAATTAAATACAGGAGCATAAAACATATTTTCTCATAATTAATATTAACATTAATTACTCACTCGGACATTCGTGTTATTGTCCAAAGCAGATGCACTCCTACAGCGTTCATCAATCGTCGGGATTCTGGCTATAAATTTTGAATTTGAACTCTCATTTCATGTCGGAAGTGAGGAGGAAAGCTTGCGTGTGACTTACGTGCCCAATATTCTGGTATCGGCCAGGGCGTCGGCGCCTACTCCGTCGTTTTGGAACACGTCCGTGGCAAAACTTCTATCACTCAACTCACTGTTTGTTATTATTGTTTGAGTTTTCGTAGCGTTTTCTTTACCGCCAGAACCCGGCGTCCATGAGTGCTTGCGAGTGTTTGCGAGAGAGTGAAACACTCCGCCGTACGAGATTGCTCTCCCGTCTGTGTCGCTCTGGATGTTGACGGTATTCGGGGTACTTTGTATGTAGCACATTTCGAGTACCTCTAGGTGCCTACGGTGTTTGTTGGAACTGTCTAGGACGGTGGCTTTATCGAAGTCAAACATGTGCTCCTGTTCGAAACAATGTTCAACAACAGCTGACTGCCGCAGTTCCCGGATGCTGGGGTTTGACGCTGTGGCCCCTGTTGCTAATATGCGTTTCAATTTGGTGACATCACATTTATGTTTCGACATTCTAGTCCGTAGTTTATAGCTGGTTTGCCTCATGAATTAATTTGATCGCCTCCTCGGGGGGAACATTGGTTGAAAAGTTTTTGACTCGTTTTATAAAATTTAACGCTGTGTATAAAACGAGTCAAAAACTTTTCAACCAATGTTCCCCCCGAGGAGGCGATCAAATTAATTCATGAGAATCTGAGAATCAACGATTACCCGAAGACCCTGATCAACAGATTGATTGAACAGATTGAATTTTGAGTTTGTTACTATTTTGTAGTCCGATTTTCCTCGAGACTCAACTGAAATTTTATTGAATTCATTAGACTTTCGTATAACAATGGAAAGTATGATATTTACTTACAATTAAGTTCGACAACTTCAACTTCTTACTGAGTACTAGCGGTTCGAAATGTGTCAGTAATCTTTTGGCTAACCTATCGGTTTTAGAAATTTTAGATGTTATTTAATGTACTCGAGTGAATATTTTTAACCTTAACTTACTGTTAGTTTGAGAACAACTCAGTGTTGTTAGCATCGATTACAACTCCTTCCAAATAATTGCATAAACGGTAAATTGACCATTTACTATCTTCGCTAACCTGTTGTAAATGGTTTATAGAATTGGTAAATATACTTCATATAACAATATAACTTTCATTCTAGACTTACAGTGAACTTGATATCGACCAAATAAAGCTACTAGTACTGCGGATCATAACCTCAAAATGGATCCTGATACTATTTGTAATGTCGACCACAACTGTGCTGCATGCTCTAAGGCGGATGATGCACAAACCATGGTGGCCTGTGACTCCTGCTCTATTTGGTGGCACTATAGTTGCGCGGGCGTCAGTTCGTCTATCGTCGACAAACCTTGGAGATGCAAAAATTGCACATCAGCTACTGCAAAAACCGGAGTGCAAACCTCGAAAGCTACATCTCTGCCTCCAGTGAAGCCAATGTCAGTTAACCCTTCGTTTCATAAAGTAACAAATATGCAACAATTAATTAAAGCTGTTGTAAATTATGCAGAAATTTAAATAGTCAACTTTTTTCTTCATGGCAATTAAGTTTCTAACTTCAAAATACGGTTCAATTAAAAAAAATTACTTTCCGAGTATATATGTACAAACTAGACCAACTTCAATCTGAAAAAATATGAAATGTTAAAAAAGGGTTATTTTTCAGAATTTTGACCTAGTCCAATTCGCACCGAGGAGAAAAAAAATAACTGGAAAAAATATTTTCGCATTTTCAGTAATTCAATAAACACAATTGAATACAATTTGAAGATTTTTTTCAATTTTTGTCTGATATAATGGCCTTTTATTAATTGTTGCAAATTTGCAACATCATGCAACGGTAGCACCTTTAGTTTCGTATATGGGCTACAAAGTGTGTTTTCGAAAGTTTCATCGTTTAAACAATGTATATGTTTTCCGATGAAAGTATTATTATTTTAATGTTATATTATCATGTTATCGAGACATTTTTGAAAATAATGCAGATCCATTATCCTCTAACTGAACAAAATGGCTACCAACTGTAGAAATATAGGAAAAACAGTAAAAAATCCTTTTGAATAGATCATCAACCATTCGTTTCATAAAGTAAAAAAAGGCATTAATTACGAAACCTCGTTAGAAATCCTGCATAAAAGTTGAAAAATTGTATTTGTAAAGGGTCACATATGTATGTATGTTGTATGTTGGTTATCCACCATGGGTGCACGGATTCACCGCAGTTTCTGCCTAAGTATGTTTTCAAATGTATTCTCAGATTATTAAGTTCGATAATATATTTCCAAAGGGTCACATTTAGTACAAATTTATGACTTTTGAGTAGTTGAAGTGTTTGTAGTAATATTTTGAATCTATAGTTTTTCATATACAACGAGCGCTGTGTTTCTATGATTTAAAATATTATATTGTGATCCCCGGGAAAGATTTTCTGGGTTCGAAATAAATATTTTCACATTTTTAGTAAATTAATTAATAACATACTTTTTTCCATACTAGTACATTGAATTTTTAAATGCAAATGCATTATATGTTCTCAACATTATACAATATAGTACCCTAGTTTGTAAAATGAGTTCCATAATGTGCTCAATTACTTTTTATCATTTAAACAGAATTAATGTTTACAGTATTAATGTTTTCAGAACGAATGTGATACGGAAACGGTGCATGATGGTGAAATAGCAGTTTCATTTTTGTCCTACTTATAATTCCGTTAACTCTTCTGAATGTGTACCATCGGAAAATCGTTTTCGATATTGAACTCTAAACGTCCCCCTTCCCTCTTTCAAATTAGAATCAAAGCTAACAGATGAGTCACCGCAACTATTACGGCTCCTTCCTCTACTTACATGGATTAAATAGTGATCCACTCGGCAAAATGAAACTTATATGTAAATTGCTTTAATAAATAAACCTATGATAAAAAAATCAACAAAAGTTATATGAGTGCATTTTAAAGGTATTTTATCCATCGGTTTTCTTTATTAGGGAATATTGAAAATATTGTTTTTTTGTTTTTTTTTATTATTATTGTTGTTTCAATAAACAATGCAAATTGTTTCTTCAACAATTTGTATTCCCTGATTTTCAAGTTACTTAGTTCTTTGCAAATAAGTATACCATGTACAACAATCACGTTTTCTGTTATAATGGTTTTATAATTCGTTGTTGTCAGCCGAGAATGAACTTTTGTTTTAGATTGTTGTATATTGTGCTTAAAACCATGATCACGAAGGTCATAAAACCACATAAAATCTTTCACAAAAAATGGAGTTACTGAAAAAGAATTGGAGATTTGTCGATCTAATTAATCTCAATAATGCATGTAAGCACATACTTAGGTAGGAACTGCGGTGAATCCGTGCACCCATGGTGGATAACCAGCATACATAGGTTCTACCCCCAGCTAAATGGTGTCCAGACACTAGGTTTACGAAGTTTTTAAGCTAAAACTATGGTTAGTGCAAGATGAACTAAGAGTAAACATTTATATCTAGCTGTCTTGTGTGAGGAACAAAAAGGTATAACCATTTCATGTTGTTGCAAATTTGCAACAATTAATATTTTGGCTAAATACTCGAAATATGTGAAAATTATATTTTTTCATTATTTTTCCCTTCATGTACTCATCATTGCGCACTATTGAGATTTTTTTCAAGGAAAAATAAAAAATCATGAAATGAAGGGTTAAATCATCCGGATTGAGTGCAAGGCTCCGACTGCAGCAATTAGAAGAAACGCAAGCACTCGAGGACCGGCTTAGGAAGCAACAGGCAGAGAGCGAAAGGTCGTTTCTAACAAAGAAGCATCAACTACAAATTGAAATGGAAGAAGAGGAGCAAGCAGTCGGTGGCAGCGTTATAAGCTTCGGAAGTCGCCGTGGACGTGAATTGGTGGATAAGTGGATGAGAGACCCTGCTAATCACCCTCAGGAACAGATTCCGATTACTTCCACCCCCGTCTCGAAAACCCTTCAAACCGGAACTATTCCGAAAGCCAAAAGGAACGAGCCACTGGCTAATCTCGAACCAGAGATTCCAGCCATACCTGTTGATATTCGTAGCTATGCGCCTCTCCCGAGGAATCATCCGGGCATAACGGGGCCATCTAAAACGCAACATCCAGGTCGATCTCTAGGAGGTCCAAAAGTTCCCGAAATGCCGTTACAGGAGATACTTCAAATGCAATCAGAATTACCGCCGAGGAAAACAGTACCTACACAAGAAAGGAATTGTCGACCCAATTTTACCGAACATGTTCAGCAACCCAGCTCTGCAATCATCAACAATTGTAACTTCCAGCAACCATCAATGTTCCATGATGCGGGCTTCATCAGCGCGCAACAATTCGCAGCCCGGCAAATTGTTTCTAAGGATTTGCCAAAGTTTTCCGGCGATCCCCTCGAATGGCCAATGTTCTATGGCGCCTTTGAGTCGACAACGTTAATGTGCGGAATTCAACCGGACGAAAACCTGGCACGTTTACAAAAATGTTTGGTAGGCAACGCAAGAGATATGGTTCTGAGTCTTCTAACCATTCCCTCGGCAGTACCTGAAATAATCTCAACTCTGAAACAAGAGTGCGGGCGGTCAGATCAGCTGGTACACTGCCTGTTATCGAGAATACGAAACACCAGTCCACCAAATGTTAATAAATTAGACACCCTGATAACGTTTGGGCGTGAAGTCTGCAACTTGGTAACCTTTATTGAAGCTGCGCAGCTTCATAACCATCATTACACACAACACTACCGATCCATATTACACATCGACGGCCTAACTGCAAAAGTAATCCGCGCACTTAAGACGGATTTCCCGCAGGTACGCATCGGCGCCACACAAAAGCACACGATACGCAGCCTACTGCCTGTGGTCAAAGATCCGATATCGCCGATCGATCGCTCCAATGTGGTCTACCATATCCCATGCGCAGGCGCTCCCGAACGAGATGAAGAATGCTCCAAATGCTATGTTGGGCAAACCAGCTATAAACTACGGACTAGAATGTCGAAACATAAATGTGATGTCACCAAATTGAAACGCATATTAGCAACAGGGGCCACAGCGTCAAACCCCAGCATCCGGGAACTGCGGCAGTCAGCTGTTGTTGAACATTGTTTCGAACAGGAGCACATGTTTGACTTCGATAAAGCCACCGTCCTAGACAGTTCCAACAAACACCGTAGGCACCTAGAGGTACTCGAAATGTGCTACATACAAAGTACCCCGAATACCGTCAACATCCAGAGCGACACAGACGGGAGAGCAATCTCGTACGGCGGAGTGTTTCACTCTCTCGCAAACACTCGCAAGCACTCATGGACGCCGGGTTCTGGCGGTAAAGAAAACGCTACGAAAACTCAAACAATAATAACAAACAGTGAGTTGAGTGATAGAAGTTTTGCCACGGACGTGTTCCAAAACGACGGAGTAGGCGCCGACGCCCTGGCCGATACCAGAATATTGGGCACGTAAGTCACACGCAAGCTTTCCTCCTCACTTCCGACATGAAATGAGAGTTCAAATTCAAAATTTATAGCCAGAATCCCGACGATTGATGAACGCTGTAGGAGTGCATCTGCTTTGGACAATAACACGAATGTCCGAGTGAGTAATTAATGTTAATATTAATTATGAGAAAATATGTTTTATGCTCCTGTATTTAATTTTAGTTCCTTGATAAAGAACTAATATAATTCGAAACGTTGGATGAAGCACATATAAAAAGTGTTATAATTGACCTGATAAGACCGAAAAGCCAATACATAACCTCAAAATTATTCCCGGTCGAACAACAAATTGATAGATCGTATTGAAAACTAGTGTCAAATAACAAAGAATCAGCACATTTCAACTGAAAAAATCAAATCAAATAAAAAGATCTAATAAGGTTAAAAATTATAAAGAAAAATTAATTGAGATATTCCTTAATTTTCAATACAAAATGAATAATGTTTTATGCCTGTCACTGAAATGTTGTTCAAATTTTCAAAAATTTGGGCAACCTTGACTACTTTGCAACTCTTAACATGATAAATCAACAACTTGTTGATTAAAATTTATTCAAAACCATCTGCAATCGGTATTGTTTTCAATGGTATAAAATACTTAATTGAGTTTTTTTGCACAACAGTTTAACTTAGAAAAACTCTCAATGTCAGGACAAAATCGCAATTAGAGACAGATTTTAACTCTTAATAAGTGATATTAATTTGGTCAAAATAGTGCTCTGTCTAGGAAAGCAAGATTTCATTGCTCAATACGCATTTTGCTGGTGTTGTTGTTGGATTATACTTTAGTAAATCTAGGGCTAATAACTTCTCGATTACACAACTTAAACATAGATAATTGATTCATGTCAGTATTTTGTCTTTGAAGCTGCCAACGTTCGAGTGTCTCGTCGTTTCAGAAATTTGTCAACAGAATAGCACTCTTTTCAGATAGAATAAAACAAGTCATTTTACCTTTTCCAGTCCGTCCATAGAAAGGAAGTTGGAGCATCTAGTTCAATTCTATACATCAATCTTTCACACGGATCGAGTTAATTTATTCAGATCGATTCAGATTGGTAACAGTTAAGACAGCACATAAATAGTTTACGGCAGTTACTTAGATATTGCTCGCTTGAAATACAGTTCTTTATGCATGTGGTCCTTTTTATCAGCTGTTTCCTCAATTCGCAGTCTATTTTATGCGATCCTCCCAACACTGTCCTCGCAACTCGCATTTTTTTATTACAGTTGTCCTCTCAATTCGCTGTTTTTTCTCTGCTGTCCTCCCAACACACAATTTAAGGCTGGCCTCACAACTCGCCTTTTTCATTACAGCTGTCCTCCTAACTCGCTGTTTTTTTGCGGTCCTCCCAACAAGCAATTTAGGCTGTCTTCTTAACACGCCTTCACTTTGTCACTAAATTTTCACTTAATTTTTTTTAATATACTTACAACATTTCTACAGACCTGGCAACACTGGCCTTTCTCCGTTTCCCGGCAAAAACCCACGTGGTATGCTTTCTGGTGGGTGAACTCTATAATATGTTCTTTTATCGTGATATGAAACTAGACTTTTACACCAAAAACCAAAATCGCACTACACATCTTTTCTCTTTGAAACCGGACACCTAACATCAAAATAAAGTCTTGTCGGTCGCCAAATGTGCAACTCCGCGTAACGCTAAAGATCACCCATCGGGCTATGTTCAGTCGCCGAAAGGACGTTGTAATTCACGCATTAGGCTGTCGCGTCGAGACTGGGGGAGATATCCGAGCCTGCTCTGAGCCTGCATCCATTCGTGTCCATTACAGCTATAGGATCACGCATAAAATTAAATTGTTTACAGACTCAATTTTTTTTATCTGTTGATACTTACGGTTTCGGATAGGTCCGAAACATTCCTTCACTTCATGTGGGACCTGTGGACCTCTCAAGGGTTGAGAGTAGGATTTTCATAATATAACCTATTATTCGATTTTTGATGACAAGAAATATTGTTAATCCTACCTACCGAGTATAACTTAGACACATCTTGTTTTGAAAAATAATGTATTTCTTTACAGAGTCTAGAAACAATTCGATTTACATTTTTTTCTCAATCCCCATGCGATGTTGATTATGTTATAATACACCTTGAACATGAAACGTAACCCCAAAATCAGCGCAAAAACAAATTTGTTAAAAGCACAACGAACGAGGGAGTAAGGTGAAGGATTATTCTTTGCTATTGACTATAGCTAATTTACGCCCCTAGACCTGAACCAGAAAGTCGAACATCGCTGGGCGTCTTTTAAGCCAACCAGGAACCAATATTGACATAATGGATTATATTTTACTGCGTTCATGCCCGGTGGCGGCAGCGGCAGCCCGTGATAATTTATTTTCGCCTTCTTCTAGACGACGCGTCATAGGAAGGTTGTTTCGCGCAAACACGCGCAACCACCCATTACCTATTCTTTGCAATCGAGGCGCAAATATTTGCTAATTTATGTATACACACTTTTTAATTAGAGCTGCATCTCGCGTTACACCGATAATGATAGGGGTTTGCTGCTTTTTCTTTTCCACCCGAGAAAGTCCAGTTCCACAAGTTGTATCGGGAACGACAAATTCGCTTGAACGTTGGCTTTACACATCAGGAGGGAATGCTTGTGACAATTGTGATTTCCAAATCCTTCCAAAGGTGGTCTCGAATGACATGAATAGTAAATTAATTAAACTGCAACACTTCAGTAGCAGCATTGGGATTTTCATATCCAGTACACCCCGTGTGACAATGAACTAGAATTCTCATCAAATATTCAAACCTCAATTTTCCTTGTAAATCTTGTTCCCGACTCAGTGTGCAATATTATGGATGAGTTTCGGTTTGCTCTTTGCCATCTGCAAATTCAGTCCGCCCAGAACGTCGCTTCCTTGTGTAAACTATCGGTTCATCTGGTCATCTAGAGAAGGGCTCATCCCTAGAAGGCCCTTCCAGAAAGCTTAATTCCGTTCCAATCCCAAGCATTCGGCGGACCCTTCTGCCTGGGGCGACCGTGCCAATAGTACTGTTTGCGTGTTCCATTTGTAGCTTTGGCTAAGCGAAGCTATAATTGAGTTGGTTTGGATGACAGTAATCGATTCCAGTGCAGGAAATAATTGAGTTCGTCCAGGCTACTACGCGACGACGATATCACAAGACGCAAGCCAGGTTTACCTATCTAAAAGCTACAATAAGTAATGAAACCGTCACGAAGACGACGAAGATGTTGTGATGTTGATACAAAGTGCCAGCTAGCCAGAGTGGGTGATCCGTGGGGATCTAACATCAGCCAGGTTGGCCGACCACGGAACTGGACAGAGGTAATTACCAGCTCTAATTGGAAATTCTCACTGAACGAGTTGAAATCGTAGGAAGCTAGAACTGAAAAAAAATGTTTATAAAAAGAAGATGGATTTTCCTAAGGGCCATCCCTTTATTGAAGGGTCATTCTTGTTAAGTATAGGTATTAGCACTCAATCTGTTAGCGAGAATAAAAAGAAATACCTACACAAAAAATTCGTTCAAAGTTTGCTAGGATTTAAAAATTACAAAAAAATGAGTCATTGAAAACGTTATTCTTTCAATGATTTGTATGAATGTGCTAAGTCCTCGTTACAGTTGGCGTTTTTGAAAAACTTATCCGGTACAACTGTGTTCGATGTTCACTCTTGGGCTCGAACTCGCGGACATCTGCTCAGGAGGCAACAGACTTGCCAACTGAGCTATATCAGAAGCCCAAAGACTGACTGATAATCCTAGAGTCCTGAGCTTACTGCTCAAATTGATTTTCAATTAAAAATATTCAAAAAAAATTGTGTCATTTGAGTCTTATGATCTAGAACAAATAGCAATAAGAGGTTTAGTAGAAACTTTTTTTTAAATTGACGGAGCATTGGAATAAAGTTTCAAATTAGCGTCCTAATTTTTCATCAACCTTTCATGAATAATGTTTTTTTCAAACTACCTCCAAAACGCATGTTAATTTTGAAAACATTTCAACATGAAAGCTTAGCTCAGTTTTTGCATTTGAATTAAAAACGATCATTTCAAAGAATCAGAATTTTAAATACTATTTTTCATAAAGGGTTAGAAAAATGTAGGTTCTGAAAACTAAAATTCAAATTAAAAGTTTAACGGCCATTTCAAACTGTTATCAACATTTACTATACGAGATTTGCATGGAAATTCAATAAAAATCATTTTAACATGCTTTAAATCTTATAAAAAATACTAGAAATCCGAAATGCAAGTGCACATATAAACAGGTATACATTTGTTTCATTTCAATTTCAAAAAATAAAGTTATTTCAAACATCACAATCTTGTTATTTTTTAAACAGATTTGTATTGTAATCTAAATTTTATTATTTTGAAATCATGGATCACTTTTAAAAAGGGTGTATTTAAATTTCAATTAAACGATAAGTTTAAAGCAAATCGATATTTTTTGTCAGTGCTACCAGAAATATATTTGTGCCTTTTCCCAACCAAAATTTTTATTATTTTTGGTCGAAATTTGACTATTTTCACAATATATTTTTCTGCGTGATCTGACACTGATGGATCATATCCGATGCATATTGTCAATTGCATGAATTTTTA
Source organism: Uranotaenia lowii (assembly GCF_029784155.1). NCBI lineage: Eukaryota > Metazoa > Arthropoda > Insecta > Diptera > Culicidae > Uranotaenia > Uranotaenia lowii. Next base: position 340,539,988 of record NC_073692.1, read on the forward strand.
GACTATTGAGAGAATCTGATTTGACAGGTAACAATTCCGCACTCACTAACACCATCACATTCTGATCGGTACTGAACCGATCAGGAATTCAAATTGATTTCTGTTTGTAATGTGTCCTTTTTATGTTCACTTGACACTTTAATCAATTTGTTCGCAAACACCATTATCTGTGCACGTACCTTAGAATAAGCATAACTCTCTCGCAACATAACAACTTTCACCGAGAGAGTCTCACACAATAGTATGTAAGCCATTTTAGATATAAGTTTAGAATAGAATCTAGAGTTGAATTGAACGCACGGCATTTTAATTCGTTCCCAATAAATTAGTTAAAGTCCAATCAAGCGACTTCTTAAATAGTTCCGAAAATTGGGAAAAGTATTTGGTGGCAACAACTATCGATTGCATAGTGTGTGGTGCTATCTCGCAAGCGGAACCCGAACCCGAATAGTGCAAACAAAATCTCCCCCAAGCGGGTGATCAGCTGTTCTGCCAGCAAGAGTCGGCGACTTACCCCGGATTCCTGTGTTGGTTGATGCCGTCGACTGGAGACGGGAAGAAATCCCTCGAAATCCGAACCCCCCCATCGGCCGAGCCCGAACATTTGGTCCTTCGAGCCGGATTCGAGGACAGGAAGCTCATCTGGACCAGCAGAGGAAACATCATTCGCAATCTTCCGGGAGCGCAGTAGCAGCTGTGGTTTGTAAAACATCAACGATAAGGTAGGCCATTTTGTGGTATACTAACTCTGAATAAATATTCTGGCCTGTTATCAATCAGCCAACGAATGAAACACACATTTTACTTTGCAATCGAGTGCAAACAGCAGCAATCAGCGAAATCGAGTTAGGTGCGATTAATTGTGGAATCACAACAAACGACCAAATTACATTGCAGTACAAACATTTTGCAACACAGTACAGCGCAAAAGTTTTGCAACAAGTAAAAATTAAATAACTTTTTTTTTACAAAATTGCATTTTTTGACTAAAAGTCAGTTCTACGGCGAATTGCAAGTGCATCAAGGATGGTGCATTCTACAGTGTCGTTCAAAAACACATCGACACTTACAAATTTGAAAGTTTTTTGGAAAAATTGGAATTCTTTCCCAGTGGTCACTGAGACACTGAAACATTGCTGAGACGCGTTGGGGAAAGTTGCTAGACAACAGTATCGTGCAAAAGTATAGCGACACTTCAAAAATCGGATTTTTGGGAAAAAATCTAATCGCTTTCGGAGTTCATTTTGAAGCGATTGTAACATTACTGGGTGGCATTAATACAAGTTGCTGATAACAGTACCGGTCAAACCAATAGCAACTCATACGAAATAAAAATAAATTGAAAATATTTATTTATAAAAAATCATCCGAAAGTCAATCATTGGTGACATTTACGGTCGTTTTGGTGTTTTTGAGTGTGATTTGAGTGGTGTTGAGTGATGGCTAGCAAGGCGGAGAAAAAGTTAGCAGCGGACCTTCTGACGAGACGACGAGCGTGTGCCGAACGAGATGTGGTGGAGAAGTTTGTAGCGGATTTCACTTATGAACGAGATTGTTGCCAGGTTGCGGTACGTTTGGAGGCGCTCAACAAGTGCAACGAGTTGTTCCTGAACGTGCAGAACGACATCGAAATGGGCGATAGCGAAGAACGGTTTGAAACACACCTGGAATTCCGTGCTGATTTTGAGGATCGATTCTGCAGGGCGAAGGGTTTTTTGCTGTCTAAACTGGAGAGTAGGGAGCATCCGTTGAGTTCGACGATCATCCACGCATCGGCTTCTCATAGCATGTCTTCCAGCTTTCATCATCGGCTGCCGAAAATCGATCTTCCGAAATTTAGTGGAGATGAATCGCGCTGGATCTCGTTTCGTGACAACTTTCTCTCGATGATTCACTGCAACGAGGATATACCGATCGTCAACAAGCTGCAGTACCTGTTACAGTCCCTCGAAGGAGAAGCCAAGAAACCATTCGAGTCGGTGGATATCCAAGCCGACAATTATTCGTCGACGTGGGACGCGCTTAAGAAGCGTTACGATAACAAGCGATTTCTCAGAAAGGAGCTGTTCCGAGGCCTGTATAACCTTCCACCGATACAGCATGAGTCCGCACAAGACCTCAACACACTGGTTGATGATTTCCAGCGACACGTTAAGGCTCTGGGAAAACTAGGGGAACCGATCGAGCATTGGGACACTCCACTTATCTTCATCTTAACGAACAAGTTGGACTCAGCAACGATTCGCGCATGGGAGCAGGATACTCGACAGAAAGAAGAAGTGAAGTACGACGAGCTCATCGAGTTTCTCGTCCACCAAGTCCGAATGTTGAAATCCGTGGACAGCGATCTCCAACATCGTTCCTCAGTGCCCACCATTTCCAAGGTGGCCGGACAAATCCCGAAGAAACCAGTTCCCATCCGATCCGTCGTGAACACAGCTACTTCCGAAACTCAATCCAGCACTTCGCCATGCCACTGTTGCCTGAGACAACATCCATTGCACCAATGTCCAGCATTTCAGCACCTGTCAAGCTCCCAACGGCGAGAGCTTGTGACACAGCACAGCCTTTGCTGGAATTGCTTCCGCGCGAACCACCAGGCAAGATCCTGTAAATCCAAGTTCCTGTGTAGGATTTGCCAAGCGAAGCACCATACTATGTTGCACCACCAAGCAGCACCACCGAACGAGTCCTCATCCGAGGGATCACAAGCCACACAAGCGAATCCAGGCCCCAGTAGATTGCTTAGCCCACCAACAATAAATCTTCCCGTGCATTCAGATTCAACCGTTCTCTTGGAGACAGTCTCTCTGTTAGTTGTCGACCTATACGGCAGAAAGATTCCAGCACGAGCTCTTTTAGATTCCGCAGCAATGTCCAACTTTATCACCAGGAAGCTGGCGAACGAGCTCGCCACCCGACAAACACCCGTGGACATCGCAGTTGCCGGAATTGGAGAGTCAGTCAAGCGCATCAGGAACAAATTAGCTGCCAAAATCGTATCCAGGAACAGCGACTTCTCCACCACACTCGATTTCCTCGTCATGAAGAAGCCAACCTCTCATCTTCCCACATCCCCGATCGATACAACTGCCTGGAAAATGCCAAAGGTTTCATTGACGGATCCTCAGTTCAACGTTCCAGCAACAATCGACATGATCATCGGTGGAGAATGTTACCATGAATTCCACACAGGTGTACGTCATTCCCTTGGTAACGGTTTACCGTTTTTGGTGGACACCCTCTTTGGCTGGACAGTTTCCGGCAAAGTGGATTCCAGCTCCACCACCGCACCGCGAGCGTGCTTCCTCTCCACCGTTGATCAAACCCGAGAAACGATCCCTGGGGAGTTCCGGCCAATGGAAACCGCCGATGGGAGCCTGAGAATGGAAGCTGAACCCTCCACCACTCAAATCCACAATAAAGGATGCATCGCCCGCCATTCCCGGTCCAATAATCCCAAAACCACCCTTGGAGATTCGAACACGAAGGCCACACAACGAAACTCCACCAGAAATGCACACCACAAAATCCCTGGAAGTCACGCTCAACCCGGAAAAAAGCACGACATGGATCCTGTTGACGACAATCCACACTGCTATCGGCCACACCACCCGGTGCTCAAGGAAGCCAGCAAAACCACCAATGAACGCGTGGTATTCGACGCATCCTGTGAGCCCAATTCAGGGTACGCGCTCAACGATACGCTGCTCGTCGGTCCCGTCGCTCAACAAAGTCAACTGTCTAACACTCCTTCAAGCGCCGCTAAGGTCAACGACGAAGGAGAAGACGCTGCCTGTAGATCCTGCTGCTACGTTGTCCCTTTGGTCGAGCAGCCGTCTGTTACCTGTCTGGAGTTATGCGCACCTGTTCTGCCAGAGGAGGATACTGATGGGCTCAGTAGGAGACGCGTTCCGGAAGTGCACATCGCAGCTAGCGAACTGTCCAGGAATCTACATTCCTCCAACTTCCCCGAAAACCCTAGTTGGTATTACGACCACGCATGGCAATCCTCATCCTTGGAAAGCTGGCCTTATTCCACCACCTCGCTGCCACTAGGTCGCTGTACAAGGCTTCATCCAGGTCGAGATGGAGTCATTCAGCCAGCCAACCGAGATTGTCATCTTACTCACCGCCAGCAGTCAACAGGTCAACGCGACAACCCCGACAACTAGAAAGCTACAAAGACCGGTAGAGCACGCCGAACGTGCTCAACGCGCTAATGGAGCGCTAACAGGTGATTAGCGTTCCTATCATTCCATCCATATCGTTCGATCTACCGGGTCTTTGTTGCTTACAGTTCCTTAGACGTCCTATTGTACCCCGCCATCATCGAGATCTTTCTACAAAGACCGGCAGAGCACGCCGAATGTGACTCACTGCGCATGTCGAGCGCTAATAGGTGATTAGCGTTCCAAACTGTCACATTTTCTCGTTCGATCTACCGGTTCTTTGTCGATTGCAGATCCTTTCCAACACTATTTTTATATCGTCACCGAGATTCATCGCCATGCACCTAGCCACAAGTCCGAAGCAGAATCTTCTAAGACCGGTAGAGCACGCCGAACGTTGCTCAACGCGCTAACGGAGCGCTAATAGGTGATTAGCGTTCCTATCATTTTTCTCCTATCGTTCCATCTACCGGGTCTTTTGTTGATTCCAGATCACCAACTATCGTACATCGTCGCAGCATTTCATGGGCCACCATCGAGAACGGCCAACAACATCGGTATCAACAGCAGAGTCTTCAAAGATCGGTAGAGCACGCCGAACGTTGCTCAACGCGCTTAAAGGGCGCTAACAGGTGATTAGCGTTCCTATAACCTTATCCTCCGTTGTTCGTTCTACCGGATCTCTTGTCGTTCACAGATTCTGCACCAGTGCCGATGTTGCGACTAAGTTCTTCGATGTGCGACGTGTCAACCGTATCTTCTGGTCCAACCGAATGAGTTTTCAGCCGAGTGATCACCCGGGTCCCATTATCAATCCCTAGTTCCGACGCTGAGACGAAGCAGTTTCCTCGATGAGCAACATACCAGCCGTGCCTTCGAATCCAGCTGAAGAAGCATGCAGCAACCCGTTGGGCATATGGGTTATTGAAACGATCGCCAGCAGTTTCAAGGTGGCCGGAATGATCGGTACTGAACCGATCAGGAATTCAAATTGATTGTTGTTTGTAATGTGTCCTTTTTATGTTCACTTGACACTTTAATCAATTTGTTCGCAAACACCATTATCTGTGCACGTACCTTAGAATAAGCATAACTCTCTCGCAACATAACAACTTTCACCGAGAGAGTCTCACACAATAGTATGTAAGCCATTTTAGATATAAGTTTAGAATAGAATCTAGAGTTGAATTGAACGCACGGCATTTTAATTCGTTCCCAATAAATTAGTTAAAGTCCAATCAAGCGACTTCTTAAATAGTTCCGAAAATTGGGAAAAGTATTTGGTGGCAACAACTATCGATTGCATAGTGTGTGGTGCTATCTCGCAAGCAGAACCCGAACCCGAATAGTGCAAACAAAATCTCCCCCCAAGCGGGTGATCAGCTGTTCTGCCAGCAAGAGTCGGCGACTTACCCCGGATTCCTGTGTTGGTTGATGCCGTCGACTGGAGACGGGAAGAAATCCCTCGAAATCCGAACCCCCCCATCGGCCGAGCCCGAACATTTGATCCGGCTCGAATGACATGTGCTAAAAGTTGAAAAGGGACTATATGAAAAAAGGACCAACATCAGAGTTCAGTTACTTCAAATTATTTCTACCAAAAAATCAACTACCATACGCACCGTTGCCGTCTTCAACAAACTGCGCAGATTGCACCTTTTTAGACCCCCGTGCAAATAATTTGCGCGCAGTAAAATCTGCTCACAGACCTATACATAGACAATGACACATATCGATATTCTTTAAATCTTTGGATAAAATTGAATAAAAAACAATTGCGACTGGTGTGTCAGTAAAAATGGTCAGTGAATCCATAATGTTTTGGCTAATTTTTCAGTAATTCGAAAAACGCCCGATTTATTTGTTCCACTTACATTCTTGTACCCGAATGTACAGAATGCATTCTGTTTTCTGTTCGTTTCTTTTCATTTGTTGATCGGTCAATTTTCGTTATTAAACTCCTTGGTTCGCATTTCGTAATAATTTTCGCCAAAACAATAACGATTATGCCGTTTGGAAATGTGATTCGAAAAACAGAAGCGAGCAACGGCTGATTTGAAAAACTGACACGGGTTGTCTATGTGTGCGTCAGTGCGAAAATATTTCTGCGTGGAAATTATTTGCACAGGAGTCTAAATAGGTGCAATTTCCGCAATATATACATTTCATCATTCAATATTGAAAGTCTGCAAAATCTGGGCACTTTTAGCAAAAATCTGGGCAAAATCTGTGTCTGACCAATATCTGGACGAAGGGTTAAAAGTCTGTGTTTTAAAGACAAATCTGGGCACCTGGCAACCTAGAGCAGAAGTGATATCGATTAATATCGATATTAAGGGGGAGGGGGGGGGGGGGGGGGGGTAGGGTCTAACACTTTAAAAAAATCGATTTTTTTATTTTTTAATTTTCTTATTGGAAAACATTTCAAGAATGTTGTGTCAAATTTTCAAGTCAATTGAAGCAAAACTGTAGAAGTTATAGGCCTTTATCTCCTCCTATCTAATACTGCAAGAAAGCAAGAGCAGAAACTTCAAACGCGTTTTTCTCGAAAGCACATTTTTAAAGTCCGTGGACATCGTCATTTGAAAACTACTTATCCGATTCTTTTCAAATTCGGAACATATTTTCTACATATAAAATACCAGACCCCAACGTTTTTCTTTTTCGATTTTTTTTTACTTTGGGGAGATTTTACAGGTGAAAAATGGCGGATTTTTAAGTGAAAAATCGTAGTTTTTACTTCAAACAGCCACAAAAATTTCATAAAAATATTTTTAAGTTAAATAAAAACGTTGGGGTCCAGAAAAACATCTACTTAACATATTTTGCTATGATTTTTTGACTTCAGATGATTCTGTGCTGAGATACAGTGTCCACCGCAAATCCTGTTTTCTAAAAGGCATCCTCGAAAGTGCTCCGTCACCGGCTAATTTTTCAATATTTTTCTACGAAAAAATTAATAAATGTTCTTTTAACAATGCTTTGTATAATGCAAAATATTTGAAAACATTTGTTTAAACGATAGCTCTAGAAAAAAATCGTGAAAATGGTGTTTTTTTATAGCCGTTAGACCTTACCCCCCCCCTTAATTGTTTTGGTCTTCATACCATCAAAACAAAATAAGTTTGGAACTAATAGTCCGATTTATGAAAATCTTGCGGAACAGGATAAGTATCTCAAATCATTTATTTCTCTTTTTTTTCTCTTTTTAGCCACGGTAAACATTTCCATTATACAGGATTAATCATATAGCATGGAAACATAGTTATCTTCGAACCGTGACGTTTTTTCCCAGTCGTTCTATCTCGAAATCTTGAGTAGGAATTCGATTCTTCGTGGGGCTCACTCAGCAATGGTTAAGTGTAAGTTTTGTTTGTATCGTATAAAGTAAAATCGTATCGTATAAAGAAAAGTATGTATTACGTATTAAGAATGTTTGAGAATAAAATGTCTTTTTAAAAATCATTGATACTTTTATTCAAGAAAGAAAGTCCTTCGGAAAATAGCTCCTGTCGATATCTAAAGTATCTACCCTTTCATTCATGAGTAAAAGAAATGAGGTCCCGAGTGGTGTTTTTCGGTTGAAATGTTCAATATAACAGAACGTCTAAGATTTCATCGACCTATTCACTTATATTTCAGAAAAATCGTAACATTGAGTACAAATTGATAGAGTACAGTTATATAGGTCAATTTGTTAGAAGGAATTGTTAGGAGTTAGTTTAAAAATTTCTTTATAATGGCAATGAAAACTATGTTTCGAGAAGTCCTAGTAAAGTTCTGGAGGACAAGATTATTGAAGGTAGCGTTTTCTGTGTTAATAAATTTATGTTATTTTTTAAAAAAATATTCTACGAAATAATGTAATTGAAAACCTGGATACAAAAACCCAAATTTTCTAAATGTAACACACACATCACAAAATAAGTTTGACGTTTCTAGCTACTAAAGACACAAAGCTAAACATTCAAATTCAAAGTTTACAAAACCCTCGTGAAACCAGACTCTTCAAATGCTGGAAAAAAAATAGATGCAACCGAATCGTTCAACCATATCAGCAAATTCGCATTTCTCACCATCAACATTCCAGCAAATGTACACAACTTTGCTTTACGAGTTGAAGCTAGCGCTGAAAAATAGATTAAGAGAAAAAAAAAACTAAGTCAAACCACGAAAAATAAAAAGGAAGTCGAATTTCCCCTCCCAAAAATTGCAAACCCAAACTCATTGGCGTTCCGCGATTCCAACCTATGGCAAGGTTAGGAAAGAAAAGTCAATTTCCACCGGGGCGCACAGAAATGAACGAATGGACTGACAGATGGTTTTCGGTTGGACCAATGCATTGGACGATACGCCGTCTTCTGCCCGGAGTATGATGATAAAAAATAACAACATTACGTGGTACGGGAAATACCGGGCGGTTTGGTCCATCCGGCCAATGTTTGCATTTTGTGGGGGATCGTATTTCTTTGAGATAAAAATACGAGTACATCTGTACGATTGATTCTATTTTTTTTTGTTTTAAGATGCTCGAAAAAAAACTATAGTGAATCGTCTCCCCCAAGTGAACACATGTTCCAAAGAAGTGAAACTTTCAAGTAACCGAAATCATTTCGATGCTGGAAAGCACTCCAAGTTTCCCCATTTTCCATGGGTCAGATCCAGCGATTTACTGAATGCAGTTGATTAAATCATCCACTTTCCAGCTGATGGAAAGTGATCCAGCTTGTGGTTTTTCATCGAGGATCAAGTTATCAACTGGTGTTCTGAAATGAAAAAAGTTGAAGGGATCCCCAAAATTAATAATATTGACTGTACAATTCTCGTGTATTTTGTACATTGTGTATTATTCTGTTCAAATGAGACACATTTCAGATATTTTTCTATCTAAACCTATTCTAAACCAAAAACGAGGCCGTAGTTAGCTTTCTACGCTCTTATTTAGATTGAATATTTAATCACTTAACTGTATTCTACAAAACCAAAAATCGGCCGCCGACCCTAACCTAGAGGATAGCGTTCAAGTCTTCCAAACCAGAGGTCATGAGATCGAATCCCGGTCACGGTTATACATACTTTCTGTGGGTCGGTGGTTTTAGCATTTGTAAGATGCTAGCTATCTTATCCTTGAAAGATGTACGCCTTAGAGTTAAGTAAATTCGATCCCTTCAAAGAAAACATGTAGTTTCACTGAAATCCTATATGTGTGTGTTCGTGTATAAACAAGATACTTATAATAACTCTAAATATTTGTTTCAAATTCTCTCTAGGGGTTGTTCAGATACTCTTACTTTCGGTCTTTTTCTGTTAAGATTCTTTCCAGTCTTTAATATGCTAATACAAGCAAGGGATAAGTAGTCATGGGAAATCTGCCATTTTTTTTTAAACGAACCCAAACACATACAAGATCTTAATGAAACTTGATTTTTTTCCTTTAAGAAATTCTTTATTACTTAACTCAAAGCGTACATTTTTCAGTGATATGATGGCTAGCATCTTACAAATGCTAAAACCACCAACCCACAGAAAGTGTACAATGTACCGGGAATCGATCTCATGACCGATGGCTTAGAAGACTTGAAGGCTATCCTTTACGCCATGAGCTGTGGCTAAGGCTAATTAAGGTTTCTGTTTACAGGCTCTTTTCAGGGAACATGAACGTAAACATGGAAACAGATTTTTTTTACTGACATTTACTTCCAAACGAACGAATAAAGTGTGTGCGAAGCCGAAGTGTATACTATGCATGGCCGTATGAACAAGGAGGTTAAGTGTCAATAAATGCAAAGTGCAATATTTTTCTCAAAACTCAGAACTTCAAATTATCAAAATATGGAAAATGCTGATGATTTCGAAAAACATTATTCAAATTTGATTTGAAATGCAAAACCAAATTAGAACCAGGATTTCAAGGCAGCTTTGCATTTCTAATTTCTTATGATTATTCAACTGAAAATCAATAATTCTGAACTGGCTACAGAATGCGAAATACGAAAATCGAAATACAATTTTGGTTAAGGAATTATGGAATCAGAACGTCTGAAATGGGCTTAATTTAACATAAAATTTAAAATTCAAACCTGCGTTCCTATGAAAAAGTGAGAATTTTTTTTTATTTTTTTTTCAAAATTTCGTAAAAAAATGGCATACGAAAAATGATAAAAACCTTTTTTTACTATTCTTTATGCATAGCAGGCAATAATGTCATAGGAAAAATTTTCTCAAAATATTGTGCTACAAAGATTATTTTATCTAATTTTCTGAAACCAGATCTCTAAATTGGTTTTTCAAGATCTGCTTTTTGGTCTGTTTTTAAAAGCTTTACTGATTCTTTAATTATGGCAAAATGTATGTTTTATAGGTATCATCATTTTCTCCTTTCAATGCGGAAATAGCTCACAAACTACTAAAGATACATTTTGAGTATATAAATAACGTCACATTTAACTCCATTTGTCTGGAAAAACTTTCAAGATTAAAGGGAGAGTCTCAAATTATTCGTACGCAAACAACTTCTTTTATACATGGTCTCTATTGCTTAATATAAACTCAATTTATGCCACAAAAAAAAACTAGTACGGAAGCTTCCTTTTCTTCTTCCTATCCGTTACTGCTGGAAGGAGGTAGGGATCCCATTTTATCGCAATCAAAAACTCTCACATATTAAATGAGTTTCATTGGTTGATAATGACTTAAGCAATACAAAAAACTTTGATATTAAGCCCCCTCCGTCCCACCCCTCTCCACACTGCATGGCATTAGGGTCATATCTCGTACTCATATACCTTCCCATGCCAAATACGATTCTATCTGCTTAATTACTTCTCCAGTTGTTCCAATAAAATTGAATTGGGGCTCCCTTCTCAATTCCTATGTATTCTCTGGAAGAAGTGTGGTGTCTCAAATAAGCATATAACCATTTCTCGTTTCCAAATGCCCTCCCATGCCAAATTTGGATCCATTTGCTCGATTAGTTCTCGAGTTATGCGAAAAAATTGTAAAGGACCACTGGAAGAAGGCAGTGGTACCAAATGTTCATGGAAACATTCCTCGGACTCAAATACCCTCCCAAGCAAAATTTAATTGCATTGGCTGGATAAGTTATCGAGTAATGAAAAAAATTGTATGGGAGCACCCTCCTCCCTTTAAATAACCATACTTTAGGAACAGAGGATTCTTAAAATATCATAGAAACATTTCTCGTTTTCAAAAACCTTCCCATGCCAAATTTGTTTTCCATTTGCTTGAATAGATTTTCAGTTATGCTGAACATTGTAAAGGATCTACCTCCCCCTTTCTATTTCTCCACTGGAAAGAGGGACGGGTATCAAATATTCATAGCAACATTCAACGTACCCAAATCCCCTCCCATGTGAAATTTGGTTCAATTTGCTTGATAATTTCTCTATAGTGAGCAGACAGACAGATAGACAGAAATCCATTTTTATATATAGATGTTTGAAATTCACAGTTCGGAATAATAGGAGACGCTCGAGCCTCATCATGAGAGATCATGGAGATCTCCTGCCTCATCATGAGTGACTTATGGATAATATAATTTCATTTAATTGATCGCCTGATAAAAAAAAATGGCTACTAAAGTAAACATAATCGAGGAGTTGCTTTTTAAGTTTATGTTGTTAATGATCTTAAATTAAGAAAAATAATTTCCTGGTATCTTAAAAAACGCTGACTAAATTCCAATTATAAACTCCTATTTTTATTGTGAGCCTACTTGGTTGAATAATTCTACTAAATCAAAGCAAAATGGGATATGGTACAGTAGAAGGAATCAATTTGGGGTCATTTGTGAATTTCTCAAACCCTTGGGTCTAAAACGCTTCGTCTTGGTCCGAAACTCATCTATGATTTTTAGCAGAATTTTTAAGTAACGTTTCCATGAGTAAATTTGGACTTTTAAGTTTGTATGGGAAAATTGAATATTTTGTACTAAAAAGTCAACGTCATTTTTGTGTCTTAAGTGGAACCGAGCCAGCTTATGGTTTTTGTGTAAATTTATGAATTTCCTAAAGAAAATTTTCGCTGAACAACTTTGTCGAAGCCCGTAACTTCGTATCTTGTTAGACAAAAAAGTTATTAGCTGTTTAACAGGGGAATGTTTTTACGCAATGATAAACAATAAATACAACTGACATCACTGCTGGATGCCTAGCGAGATATTGCAAAACTATTTTTCATGCAATACTTCGCGAGGCTCCAGCATTGATGTCAATTGAATTTATTGTTTATCATTGCGAAAAGACATACCTCTGTTAAACAGCTAATAACTTTGTTGTCTAACAAGATACGAAGTTACGGTCTTTGACAAAGTTGTTCAGCGGAAAATTTCCTTTAGAAAATTTATAAATTCACACAAAAATTGGCACATTAGCTGGCTCGGTTCCACATATGAAACAAAAATGATGTTGATTTTCCAATACAAAATATTCAATTTTCTCATACAAACATAAAAGTCCATATTTACTCATGTAAACGTTACTTAAAAATTCTGCTAAAAATCATGGATGAGCTTTGGACCAAGACGAAACGTTTCAGACCCCAGGGTTTGAGAAATTCAAAAAAGACCCCAAATTGACTAATGGTACAAGTAAGCCGTTGGGCAAACTTAAATGACAGCTCCATGTAAAATGAACATGACTCAATAAAAAAGGAATGTAAAACAATGATTTGTGAAAAAAAAAACATTTTTGATCACAGCACACTTTCAGGAAGCCTGTTCAACTTTACGTACATCAGCGACAATAACTGGCACAGTTTTCAATAGACAAAAAAATTAAACAGTAAAATTTGCATTTTTTCGCACTAACGCTCTAATGAATAAACTATCAAACAGATTATGCGTCGTAAAATGGAAGCCAACATCAAACGTGAACGGATTTATTTTTTAGACTTGCAATCAATACATTGACACCGACAGTTTACCGGGCTCCCCGGAATCGAACACAATACCCGACAGCTGCAATGTAATTTTCGAATAACATTCCCTTTTGGCATGGTCGCATCAAATACATCGATAGTTGATTGGTTGTAGTGCATATGCCAATCATAAATCACAGCGGATTTCGGCGGAAGTAAATTTTTCCGGCCTGGGATCCCATCGCCGCGCGCCGTTTGATGGATCTCAACAATACGTCCAGTAGCGGCAGAAATTGATTGACGCCACCACCCTCGCGGTATTCCGGGAGCCGAAACCACACGTAAACACTAGCGGATTTCAATAAAACACGGCTCATAAAATAGTTTAACGGCCATTTAACCTATTGGAACACTAACTGGTGCGGGATTGTTAGCTTAAAAATGAATTCACTGGGGTGGTTCAATGGGGGCAGCTTAATCTTATGCATATGAAAATGGAGACATTTTCTTTCTTTTATAAAGGGTGATACGGTCAAAATTTGGTCAAGGGAAAACGCGTGTAAATTGGTGAAATCCTTTTTTTTTAAATCAAAATAAATTTCTTTTTCAAGTTTAATTAGTATAAAATTCAGGAAAAATATTCAGTTAGGCTTCCGCTTTTCCAAATCCGAATTGCCGGGCCTTACGCTTAACCCCTGCCATCAGATTTTGTACAGTTACCTTGTCCACCTTCTTCGCCGCAGATAGCCAGTTTGCCTTGAACTGCTGCTTGTCCTTAGCAGTTTTTTTGAGCTTCTTTAGGTTCCGCTTGACAATAGCCCAGTATTTCTCAATTGGGCGGAGCTCTGGCGTGTTGGGAGGGTTCATGTCCTTGGGAATAACCTGCACGTTGTTGGCGGCGTACCACTCCACGGCCTTTCTACAGTAATGGCAAGATGCCAAATCCGGCCAAAACAGTACGGAACAACCGTGTTTCTTTCGGAAAGGCAGCATACGTTTATTCAAACACTCTATCACGTAAATTTCTTGGTTGACAGTCCCGAAAATTATGAGAATGCTGCTTTTCAAGCCACATATACTGATTGCTTGTCAAACCAGATATTTCTTCGCGAGTCACTACCTTCTTGTAAGTCGATAGTCGTTTTTCGGCTCGATGCACGGTTGTAGACGATACACCCAGCTTATTTGCGGCATCTCGGAGAGAGAGGTTAGGGTTTCGCTTGAAACTACCGGCAACTCTCTTTGTCGTCTCAGCGGCTTCCGGTTTTCGATTTCCCCCCGATCCAGACTTCCTGGCTGTCGACAAACGTTCCCCAAACACTTTAATTACATTTGTAACGATTGATTTGGCAACTTTTAGCGATTTTACCAGCTTTGCGTGCGAGTAGCTCTGATTTTCGCAATGCGCGTGCAAAATTTTGATACGCTGCCCTTCTTCCTTGGACGGCATTTGGACAACTGAAGAGTGAATTCAAAAATCAAAATATGAGCAACATTCTACACACACACACCTTCAAAATGAGGGGTGTTCAGGTTTTTTAAATGAAAAATTGAAAGAAATACGTCAAGTTGATATTGACCAAAATCATTACTTTCATTCAAAAATCATCTGGAGCTTTGTATATGACAGCAATAACGAAAAAACGAGAGATATATTTTGTGTGTTTGTGGTTCAAATTCACTGATTAAAATCTCGGTTTTCTGTACGTATTTCCAAAAATCTTCCCACAGCCAAAATTTGCCCTCGAAGCCCTGATTATTTTTTTCTGCAATTGGGGAGGAAATATTTGTAACATAAAATGTAAAATCAATTTGCTGAAATCCTGAGAATAACAAAAATTTCACAGATAACCATCTAAATTTTATCAAAGATGAGTTTCAATCCTTTATTGTTAATTTTTTTAAGCATTTCTTAACAGACTTTATAAATTAAAACTTAGTGCTACTGGGATAAGATTTTTAATGCTAGTTTAAGACAATATTTTAACGATAATAATTTTAATGGACTGGAAGTGAATGGACTGAATTTGTCAACGTTTGCTTTAACTTTTGAAATTAATTTTTTCGGCCTTATCGGTGGATGTTATGTTCCCGTAGTGAGAACATTTCATGAATTGAAAATTATAGATGGATAGAAGAAGATTAGAAGATAATCGTATAAAATTTCTTAAATCACTACCTAATTTTGCGCATGATAAGAGAAAAAGAATCATGAAAAGATCAGCTCAAACATTTGTTGCCTTGTCTTACTCTCATTTATTTCTAGTGACATCATTAATTTTTCTGAATCACCTTAACTATCTACGCACAGCTGATCTGTTCGTTCGGTTTTGGCTAGCACAAGTAAGGCACTCTTGTAAAAGCAAACCAACCAACTGGGAGCAATTTATTTTATGGAGTGCAAATCGATAGAATACATTTTAATAACTGAGCTTAACTGCCATTGGAGGGTTGGGGGAGCAAAAGAATAAACGTTGGAAAGCACCCGCACCGTTTGAAGTTTAGATTGCAGTCGCTGCTGGCTGGAGCAAACCTACCAAGTCCTAACTTGAATAACAAACTGCGGGTGCATGTGCCCCGTCAGCTTCAGATCAATGGAGGAAAATTGTAGAAATAACTGCATCTACATATGGAAGCCCGTGTGATGGATTCTGTTGGCGTACGAGGTGATGTTGATTGCATTTGTCCCGGATGTTGAAGGTTATTTTTTTGTAAATCAAACTCTCGGTGCCTGGGAGCGGTTGTTGTAACGTGAATTATTTGGAAGCAATAAAACATTTGAACGAAGTGTGAATGCAATGCGACCAAACGTTTCATTGAATCTGTAATTGAAATGGAAATCGATTAGAATTTAGAATGGGGGGATAATGTTTAATTCATTTTAAAAACAGTGCCAATTTTCATGTTCAATTAAATTTGTTCATCATAAATTTAAAACGAAGTTTGATTTCCGTATCGCTATAACAAAAAATCCATTTCGAATACATCACTTTAAAATTCAAGCTCTCATTCAATAAAGGATAAAAAATAAGAAAGTAAAAAAAACAGAATCATTTTGTAATTCGTTTGAATAAATTGATAAAATTGTCGGTAATACGTCGGTAGGTACCTACCACATTTTCATAATGTTGCCACTCACCTACCTACCATCATATTCTTCATACGATAAACGGAGAATATGAACAAACGCTTCAACGAAAAACGCCTTTGAGTATACTAGACATATGATGTCCATACCACTGTTCATAGCCGCCTGAATGGTGCGTGGTGTACCTAAGCGTTATGTATTCAAATGTTTGAACGTGTTTTCTTAAGGTTTTTTTTTCAAATGACATAAATAGAGAGAGTTTCACCATCATAAGCGCAGATTTTTAATGCTGCTATTTGTAAGTTTATGATTCAGCTTCCGGTGCACCGCTGTGGGGAATCGCATTGCTCCAGATATCACAGGCTGCTGCTAAGATTGTTTGATTCTGGGCAATGGAAAACGCTAAGATTGAGAAGGCTGTTGCTAGGAATATTTTCGGCTCGTTCAGATTGGGAAGGCTGTTGCTAATAATAATTTCGGATTGGATGAAGGATTTGCAGAAAATATGTAAAGCTTGGGAATGCAGATTTGAGATGAAGGATATTTGAAAAATAATATTTTATTTTTCAGAAAAACAAAAGTCGGTTGAATGTAGAGATGAAAGATATGCTAACAATAATTGAAATTTTATAGATTTGAAAAGCCTTTGCTTGAAATGAATTATAGAATAAAGATAAAGAATATTTGGAAAATAAAATCGATAAGTTGTGAGTGACAGACGTGTCTGAGTCAATCACTGAATTAAGATTCGTAAGAATCATAAAATCACGGCACGAATGTTAATACCATTTTCGGACCAGAGTTTTAAATAACAAAAACACTTAAAATTCTGAACAATGATGTACAAAGGTTTGATCACTTTACATTATCGAAACACGAATGCCAGGAAGATAGTAGTGTCACAAATATATCGGAATTGTACCTTTAACAGAATTTAGGTAGAACGGGACCTTCAACCGGTAGCATTGATATTTTAGAAAATTCATGTTAGAAGTTTTTCTCTTTTTTGCACAAGCTTTCAGAAATTTAGAATCTCCCAGTTGGAAAAAGAAGTATTCATAATTCATTTTACAGCCTTAATCGAAATAAAGACACGTTACATATGTACATTGTTCACCGTATACCAAGCAAAAGCAACGAGGTATTAAATAATGGAGTCACTACAGCAGCAGCTGAACACTCTCCATATTCGTGTTCAATCAATATATAAACAAATATTTCAGATCACTTCATTATCTCTCACTTTGAAAAATCTGTTTTTGCGTGCAGATGCCCTACGCTCCTTGACAATTTTTGCACTTTTTTCATCAGAGTACTGAAGGGTAAGATGCATACTCGTTGTACGCTTGAACATGTGTTCAACAAAAAAAACTTAAATGTATGGAGAAAATTACAAATTTTATCTAGGGTAGGGGCCCCTAAGACAACGGCTTAAGGAAGCTTTTTTCATTAGTTCTATATAACTGCCTTCCATGTTGTTTAAAAACTGCCATTAATTCATTGAACTAAAATTTCAATATTGTGTTATGAAATTATGCAAGGAATAGATAAATCCATTACGTACTTTTGAGCCAATTAATGATTTATTTTCCACATTCAAGTTCCCTCATTGTCGTACCAGGTCCTTACTTCCGTCGTACAAGGAGACCGAAGTTGTCTCAATTTATTCCACCCTCTTTAGGAATAAATTTAAAAAATTGCGGTTGCGGTTCATGCAATCGGCATTAGCTTACTTCAAATGGATCAACCGTGCAGGCTAATAGCAAATTTTCTCTCCTCAAGTAACCAGTCGCAATAAGCCATGAAACTAGGGTAGCTTTATTGAAAAAAGGTCTATCATTGCTTAGCTAATGCATCTGCAGGCAGCAAAATATTATACCTTCTATTGAATTCTACCGAAATTGTCTCAAACTATTCCTCCCTCATGAGGGATAGATTTGAATTTTTGCGGTTGCGGTTCATGCAAATGCTATTATTTACTTCGCACGGATCAACCGCGCAGAATAACTGCAAAGTACGAATAAGATCTCAGTCGCAATAAAATGGTCTTGCCAAGAAATTTCAAGGTAGCGTTATTGTAGCTAGGTACCATTGCTTGGCTAAGGCAATTGCAGGCAGCATAATATTAGACCTCACAAATTGAATCGACCCTGCAAATGTATTTTGTACCAACACACTCTTCAACGGACAGGGCTGCCATGCTCCAGGATTTGTCTGTAAAATAAGATTTTATAACATTCATACATAAATTTTCCACAAATTACAATGCAAAAATTTACACAGAAACTGCACATATTGAAAGAGCATAAACATTTTTAGTAGTTCTATATGTTTTTTCTACGTAATGAGACTGAATAGTAAGACATTTGAGGAGAAGGGGAATCACACTTGCGTTTTGTCAACATGTGTATTCTTATCCATGTGGGAACCCTGGCGAAGGATATCGAAACAAAGCAACGCCACGTTGATGCGTGTAATGCGCATTAGACTGGTTCAGCTCATCTATTCGTGTTTTTTAACGAGCGATAAAAGTTTTTGCAAAAAGGTTTTTTTTCGGAAATTGACGCTTCGTTATTCTAAAATTTTGTTAAACTTTTCGACTTTTTCCATTCAAACTGTAATATGTCAAAAACGACAAAACATCTTTTGTTGCAAATTCACTGAGAATTTATAAAAATGAAGCAAACATGAGTCAATTTTCAAAACTTATATGGTAGGAATCAGAATATAAGCAGGTTCGATTTTGTTGGATTTTGAACGACTTTATGTACAAATAATCATATTTATCGATTTTTTATCCCAACTTGTATTGAAATCCAAACCAGAGACTCATGAATTCTAATTTCAAAATTTTAATGATACATTTATCCAAATTTTCTGGCTATTTTGACTTTCAACGGAAATTAATCGCATTGTTTTTCCATGCATCGTTAAAATTAAATAGAAATTGGAGTTTTCTGTGCAGGAATTGAGATGTTTTCCTCGAGTAGTTATTGATTCCAATTCAAAGAATCTCTGAAAACTGGAGAAGTTTTAGTTTAAGTTTTCAAGGATTTCTCAGTGACCGTTCTGTAGAGCAAAGCGTTTGGTCGTATGTGAGATATTGCAGTTTGAATGAAAGAAGTTCAAACAGTCTTATTTTCATAGAATTGATGTGTCTTATGTATCGAATACTTAAGAAAATGTTTAATGTCATCAGATAATAAAACCAAAAAAAAAATCAAATCTCAAAATATAAAATTTTAAAGAAACAATGTCATTGGAGTTGAACGTTAAATACATATGTGTAAAGTATGAGATATTCTTGCGTTCACCCCAACGTCTATTAAATTATGCACTGTACTGGTAGTAAATGATTTGTAAAACACCAACCACTTAGCTAAAAAAGCCATCAATTCTTTGTTCATTTAAAACCATGCATTATAAGCAATGCTGAATACATTCAAGAAATTTTTTAATATAAATAGACTTTTTGCACTTATCTCCCAGCACACAAGTTCCTAGCTTGAATGAGTTCAAAATAAACAAAATTACTTGGAAATCAGTTATGTTCATTCTTTATGAGTCCGACTGTCAGCAAAAAATATTAAAAATGAACCGGTCTAATTCCAATTATTGCAAAACGGTTTCCTATGCTTGTCGCAAAATTAAGACGAATTATGGGGTCCGAGCGATTCGATTTCAATCGAAAATTAACAAATTTATAGAAATCATATAAGTCTGAGATCATTTTTCTAATTTTATTTAAACATTCTTCTGTTGGATTTTATGATTTTGATCGTTACAGGTATTGACAGGAAGCGTTTAAGCAAAGAAACACGTCGGAGGGATCACTAAGTTCGTCTTTCAATATGGCGGAGTACGCCAATAATTCATTTCACTTCGCGATTTCAAAATCAAATATCTCAAAAAATAGTTTTAAAAGTGACAAATTTGTGATAGAAAATAAACTCCCAGGCGTAAGTTTATCATGTGGAGTAGCTAATTAAGGTGGAAAGTGATTTTTCGGCTCTAAAACATGCATTCATGAATTAAGACGAATCAGAGGGATACGACGGAGGATGGTGCACCTACCCTACTTTGAATTTGGTTTAAGAAATATTCAAATCTGATTTTTGTAATGCAATACAGAAGATGAAGTCAGGACAGCAAATCCGGAACACAGGTTGCAATTGTGAGGCTTCCAGTGGCGAAAGCGGGCGGCTAAAGGTGCGATGGTCAGTTTTTCAGATAACTATCTCCCAGCGACCAGAGGTATGCTTTCGATGCTACACGGAGTACGGCTACAACTCTTTTACTGCAAGGGAGTAAACAAATGAGGATTACGCTGGAGGTGCGGAGAATCCGGTCACATAGCGGCTAGCTTCAGTAAGCCGGCAAAGTGTCTTATTTGCACTGGTGACCATGTACTGGCAACCAAAAGACGCTAGCAGCGATAACAAGGATATCGAAGTAACCCATATCAACCTCAACCACTGTTACGAAGCACAACAGCTTCGGCGACAGATGACGGTGGAAGAGAAGCTAGACATAGCGTTAGTAGCAGACCCCTATTAGAGAGCCCAGAATGGCACAAATTGGGTTAGCGATAGTGCCAATCTGGCACTAATATGGGTGACAGGAAAGTTTCCCTTACAAGAAGTGGTCACATCGAATGAGGAAGGCTCTGTGATTGATAGCCAAAGTCAATGGGATCTTCGTCTGTAGCTGTTACGCTCCACCGATGTGGACCTTGGAGGAATTTAGCTCTACGATGGATAAGACAGTCGAAGTGCTCACAGGTCGAAGACCCGTTATTATAGCGGGGGATGTCAATGCCTGGGCCCAGGAATGGGGTAGTTCCCTTACGAACGCCAGAGGACAGGGTCTATTTGAAGCACCTTGAGGACCTTGCAAACGTAGGACGTAGGACCTACCATAGAGAGGGGAGTGAGTCCATTATAGATATCCCATTTGCTAGTCCAAGATAGACAAGTAATTGGAGGGTTAGCAAGAACTACACTTATAGCGACAGCTTTGCGATCCGCTATCGTGTGGGTAAGAGTGCACAATCAGTCAGAGGAGAGGTAATGGCAGGTGAAAGACGCTGGAGGACAAAACAATTTGACCGGAATGTCTTTGTCGAGGTGTTGAAGTGGAAGCAAAACCTGTCTAACTTGGCGGCGGAAAACCTGACGAAAGTAATCACTCGTGCTTGTGACGCAGCAATGACGAAGAGAGCTAATAGTAAAAACCCCATCCACCAGTTTGTCGTGATTTTACGAATCTCAATTCAGAGATTCACTTAAACACGTCTGTCGCTCGCAAGAATAGATCAATGACTGACTTTGTTTTGATTGTTTGTCAAGTGCTGCCAAAATAGCCAATGTTTTCATATAAATTTATTTTATTTTATTCATCCACAGTGTTGCCGAATACAACTATTATTTTATTTTATTCCTAATTAAATTTGATTTATTTTCTGTATATTCTTCATCTTATCCCTACACAGTTCACATTGGTGAACTGAGGAAATCGCGAATTTGCGTGCCAGCTGCCTTCGCGCTAGGCGAAACATGAAGAGAGCACGAATTCAAACGGAGAGATACGAGCGTAAGCTGCTTTTGCGAGAAACCACTGCAAGGCTATTTATGATAGTTAAAAGGCATGTTTAAGGAAACTTTGTTTTGATGCCAATGATCGACCATGTGGTAATGCCTACAGGATAGTCATGGCAAAGAAACCAAAGCGTTACCGCACCACTTGAAATGTGATTGGAAACGGCAGAAGCTGGTTCTGCGGCTCAAACCAGGAAAGCCAATGTGGAACCCATCGGCATACAGACCAATTTGCCTACTGGATACGGTTGAAAAGGTTCTTGAAAAAGTGATCTTGAATCGTATACAGCGGTACTCCGAGGGCGAAGGCAGACTGCCCAACAATCGATTCGGCTTTCAAAAAGGGCGATGCACAGTCGACGCCATTCGAACTGTCATCAAAACGGCTGATAAAGCCAGGCTCAAGAAGAGAAGAAGGGATCGTTTATGTGCGGTAGTGACACTGGACGTGCGCAACGCATTCAATAACGTCTGCTGGGCAGCGGTTGCATCTTCACGTATAAAAATGAGGATACCGAAATATCTCTACAGATTAATGGAAAGCTATTTCCAGAACCGCAAGCTACAATACATGACTAGCGAAGGATTTCAGGAAATGAGTGTGACAGCTGGAGTATCGCAAGGGTCGATACTGGGTCCGGTTCTGTGGATCACGATGAGGTGCTGACATTGAGCCTACGAGATGGAATAAAGTTAATTGGTTTCGCGGACGACGTCGTGCTTTTAGCGGCGGATTACTCTACAGGAATTGTCAAACTAAGAGCTTCAGAGGCTGTACAAGCGTTGAAGAGCTGGATGCTCACCACAAAACCGAGATGGTCCTGATATCAAACCTAATTTCAACGCAAACAGGCAGTATTACAGTTTGATCAAGTACTATCGAATCAAAACGCGAGTTTTAATATTTGGGTGTGATGATTGACGACCGGCTCAGCTATAAAAACCACGTTGAGTATGTGTACAAGAAGGCAGCAACAGCAACGGCCGCACTCACGAGGATAATGGCGATCAACTCGGGGATCCGAAGTAGTCAGCGGAGGATAATTTCGAGTGTGGTTTCGTCAATCCTTCGGTATGGAGAGGAGCCTGGAAATCTGGTCTTAAGATCCAGTGAAACCAGCAGAAGTTGAACAGTGTAAAGAGCGAATGAATTTGGGCGTTATCAGTGCATACCGCCCATTCCGTCGGAGGCTGCATGCGTTGTAGCGGGAGTCATGCCCATCTCGGTTGTGTTTGTGGAGGGCTTCTTCTGCTACGGAAATAGAGGCTTGCAAAACTTGCAAACACGAGCCTGGGATATCCCCATGCCCAACTGGCGGCAGCTGTGGGACAGCTCAGAAAGAGGAAGGTGGACCCATCGTTTGATCCCAAATATCAAGGAGTGGATGGAGAGATATCATGGCAAAGTGGATTTCTATATGACGCAAATTCTGACTGGTCATGGATGCTTCATGAGGTATCACCACAAGTTCAGACATGTAGCCTCGCCGGTATTCCTGATATGAGCGATGACGCGGACGAGAAACCCAAACAAGTGGTATTCCACTATCCAAGATTTGAAGTGTGAAGTGTCAACATATTCGCCGCCTGCGGACCAGACACGACAGCCAAAAACATGTTGCAGAAGATGTGTGATGACATCAAAACTTGGCATGCAGTCTTCGATGGGCTCGCCCGGATAATCACTGCTCTGCAAAGGAGTTGGAGACTGACGCAAATTGCGCAGGGGTTTAGTACATAGTACATAGTATATACGGTTCCATTGGTTCCATGGACCCACAAGAGTTCTGGGAAGACACGGTTCTCGACGTGCCTCGAAGTGCCCTGATACCGATTCGTAAAATTTTTCGTAAATTAGAGTTTTTTCGTTGTACTCTGTTTCAGCCATGTTAGTTTAATTACCACTTATTCCCAAAAACTACACTTGGTATCGTAGTGTATTGTGAGCAATAGACATTTGGGTCCACTAGCAGTTTGGCGAAACGCGTTTTGCAACACCCTTCTGTCCTACCTTACCCCAAATGACAAAATTTCGCAGCAACTGGTTCAGAGAATCAAAACATTACCTACTGATATCTTAATGCACACGGAATCTTGTACCGTACCGTTGGTAAATTTGCCAATAGAAAGCAGTTGAATTCGGATTCAAAGCCAGTAATTCTTGAAGACAGCACTCGCATCTTGCACACGGCTGACGGTTTGGTTTATTTTTAACTTTCTATCCATCCACCATATTGCTGGCTGATAACGCCGCTAATATGGAAGCCACAGGCAAGAATAATAATAATCATCCCGGACTGACATGCTTCCGTCTATCGCCTCCTATCGCATCGCATCGTCCATCGGATATCAAAATGAGATGAAATGGCGGAATATTCCATGACGTCGCTTGGTTTGTTGCATTTGTGTAAAGATAACAGCCAGGAGGTGCCACACTTGCTTGATATGGTTAGGAGAATCGTTTCTTGGTTGCGTATTAGGTTTGGCTTTTGCATAGGACACTCCAAGGAAAATAACTGGGGATGTGGGTGAAGGCTATATTGCAAGAGGAAGGATTGTTGCATAACTTCAGGGGATGGACTACTGCAGGGCTAAATCACGTCTCGATGTAGATTTTAGATTTGTTTGCTTCTTGCGTTTTCTGTTTATTTACATGACCTACATAAATCTCTGCCTTCCGTAACGATTTCATTCCCATGCACGTACCCATATCGAGTTGGTATTTTGCATCCCATATACGTTGGCCGTCTCCATCCATATCGAAGATAAGAATGATTTTATTGGATGCTGTCAATTCCAGAAATTTCAAGTTGACTGCAAAAGCCAATCCATGTTTTGCGTGTTTTCTCTCCAAAGAGTTAGAAATGATAAAATGGAAAACTCAACAAAATCCAATAAACTGAAAAATATCTTATTGGGTACCTATTTTACTTACATTTCTACTCATTTCATTTCTGTCACAGGGGTGGACTGTTTGAAATCAACATGAGATCACGTGCATCACAAACCGAAAAAATTTAAATAAAATCATAGTTTTGAATTTCATATAATATTTAATGTTTAAAAAAAGGAAATTGAATAAACAGGTTTAAAATTTTTCCTATACAACAACTAATAAACACTTTAAAAAGTTAAAGCTGTATCAAATAATAAATTTATTCGCAAACGCAAAAGAAAATTCCTGATAAAGCTATCCTTATCTTCCCTCAAGCAAAAAGTAAGACATATTTGGATTGCCTTTTTTTTATCAATTTGATTTACCAGTCTATTTCATGGTCGGATCGGAAGATGGCACGAACTAAACAGAAGTATGTGAATGAAAAAACGTGATCTGTTGTAAAATCTCTCGTGTTCGGCACGACCCACATGAACGATCTTGGTTATCAAAATAGATGTTTCAGTTTTGCTGACTATGACACTCAGAATAAATATGAATTGAATCACAAATGAGAGTTAAACTCAAAAAGTAGCAATCAACAATTCTAAAGCTGAATTCCGATCCGGGCGTTTATGTGTGGACCACATCACAACGCCATGAAAAATAATGGAACAATTCAACGAATTCCAGGACTCTCTTCTGCTGGTGTTCGTTGATTTTGTACAAGCATTCATCTGCTTGAATCATGAAAACATCAGGGCGGCTATAAGGCGATGATAAGATGCATCCTTGTCTCACTCCAGAAGTTACCGGGATTGGATCATACAAGACACCGTAGTTCAGGACCTTGCACGAAAATGCCGGTGCTTCAATGAGATGGACTAGCTTCTCTGGGAATCCTCGTCGTCTAAGAGCCGACCAGATGTTTTCATGGTTCAGTCGGTCAAGTGATTTTTTTCGAATTCGTAAATTTGCTCCAGTATTATTCGTAGCTTTATGATGTGGTCAACACACATTCGGATCGTAATCCAGCTTGTTGCCGTCCGAGTGTAGTGCCAATTTTCTCCTGAATCCGGTTTACTATAACTTTGCAGAGTATTTCGAGAGTTGTACAGATTAACGTTATGACTCGCAAGTTACCGAAATCTGTCAGGTCTCCTTTCTTTCGGACCTTTACGAGGATACCTGTCGGCCGGGAATGTTCCAGTATCCCAGATGTCAGTGAAAAGATGGTGCAACATTTGTGCTGACTTGCTATTCGTGATTCGGGAGAATTTTTCGAAATGCTCAGTCCAACGTTTGAGCTGATCTGTTGGTTCTGTCATTAGTTCTTGCGCCACTAAGGCGGCATCATGTAGTTATCGGATATCTCCAATTGCGGCGGTTCTTTCTCCCTCTTCGGCTAGAAGGTTTGTTCAGGCTCTCTTGCTTCGTCTACAAGCTCGTTTAACTGCTTTTTCCTGCTCCGCATATCGTAATCGGGCGGCTGCTTTGGCTGACCCGGTACATGCCTGCTCAATTCCGACTTTCGCCTTTCTCCGATCATCGATCATCCTCCAGGTTTCATCCGACATCCATTCACTTCGTCTTCCACAAACTTTACCGAGAGTACAATGGCTCGTCGTGATAAAGGCATTCTTGATTCCACTGTTCTTCGACTGTTCTGTCTGTCGGTAGCTCCGAAGCTCGGGATTCTAGCTGTTCAACGTATGCCCTTTTCACCTCTGGATTCTCCAACCGGCGGACGTCCTATCGACAATCAACTTTCTCCTCGCGCCGTTAGACACGCGTTACTCTCAGTCGTATCTCACCAAGGACGAGGTGATGGTCAGATGCAATGTCTGCGCTCTGTTTGTTGTGGACATCAAGAAGGCTCTTTCTCCATTTTCGCCTGATGCAGATGTGGTCAATTTGAATTCCTGTTCGGCCATCTCGGAATACCCAAGTGACCTTATGTGCTGGTCGACGGGGGAAGAGCGATCCTCCAATCATCATGTTGTTGTTGCCACAAAATTCTACAAAAACTCTCCATTTTCCTCATCTGTCCTAGACCATGGCGCCCCATGATGCGCTCAAGGTCCTGATTGTCTGAGCCAATTTTTGCGTTGAAGTGGATTTGAATGTCACCCTTCGGAATTTTCTCTACCACGCTGTTCAGTCGACTGTTGTGGTGATGTCATAAACATGCGTCATACTGTAAATAAGATCTCCTATCAATATAGCCATGTACGCCTCCACCTCATGTTACCTCGAGTAGCATACTTGTGTTGCCTGTGTACGCAGCACGGCATTCGTGTGTAGGCCACCAACCGTAGCACCTCGGCTCGCTATCACAACTGTAAAACTGCTCTTTCTCCTGCAAATCGACAACGTCGGTTGACGCACAACACTGGACTATTGCAAGGATTTTAACCCGTGTTCTGAATCTGGCTACGATTATTTTTTTAATTATTGGTTCCCATTTTATAACGACCGCATGGACCTGCGGGCTTAACCTTCCCATGCCGTTCGGGTCAATATTTATGACCCGATGCGAACTTAAATAGTCAATTTTAACCGTCATAACTCTTTTGAAAAAAAAAAAATCGTTAAAGTTAGAAATTTGGATCATATTACTTAAACCACGAGGTACATAATCTGTAGAAAAAGCCGGTGACCACCGGAAGTGCCCCAACGATAATATTATTTATTTTATTTACATAGTATTCCGTCTCACGACATAACTTGACGAACATAATTCCTAAAATTCACTCGGTTCATAGCAACCGTACTCCAATTTCTCGGGCACTCCACGTTCGCCAGATCACGCTGCCAAAGATGGTTCTTATCACTCGTCGCTCGAATACTCCGAGTGTACGCAGGTCCTCCTCGAGCAATATCCATGTCTCGTGCCCGTTGAGAACACCCGGTCTAATGAGCGTCATATACAGGTTACACTTCATGCGAGGGCTAAGTCTTCTCGACCGCAGTTGCTTGTGGAGTCCATAGTATGCACGACTTCCGCTGATAATTCGCCTCCGGATCTCACGGCTGGTGTCATTGTCTGCGGTCACCAGTGAGCCGAGATAGACAAAGTCTTCGACTATCTCCAGCTCGTCGCCGTCGATCGTGAACTTGTTATTACTGGACAAGCGGGTTCGGTCGGTCTCGGATCCGCAGGCCAGCATGTACTTCGTCTTGGACGTATTAATCATCAACCCAATCCTTCCTGCTTCGCGCCGCAGATGATCTGCCGACTATATCAATGTCATCGGCAAAGCAGATAAGTTGACTGGATCCGTAGAAAATCGTGCCCCGCATTTCGCCCACCGCTCGTCGAATAACACCTTCTAGCGCCACGTTGAACATCATGCAGGATAGACCATCACCTTGTCGAAGCCCCCTGCGCGATTCGAATGAACTCGACAATTCACCCGAAATCCGCACACAGCACTGCGTTCCATCCATCGTCGCCTTGATCAGTCTGATCAGCTTCCCGGAAAAGCCGTTCTCGTCCATGATTTTCCATAGCTCGTTACGGTCGATCGTGTCGTATGCGGCTTTGAAGTCGATGAATAGATGTTGCGTGGGGACTTGGTGTTCCCGGCATTTTTGGAGGATTTGCCGTAATGTGAATAATCTATCTCCCCTGATAATATGTGAGTACCGATTTTCATGATTTTACATTCATTGGTTAGAAAATTTATTCTAGTTTCTGAATCTATAAAAATTCGGTTGATGTCACTTATCCGATTCGGCTTCGAACGAAAAAAAAAACCGAAAATGATGTGTTCTCAGAATTTCCATATCTTCGTATCGCTTTGGCGTATTGAAATAATTTTATTAGTTTTGAAATTGTGAAAAATAAATCTTTTCAATCATTTATAAAAATTGAGGGTCATATGGAAGTTTTGACAGCTAGCGTTGAATTTCCGAAAAATGCTTCTATGTTTTAACTTTTGCTTTGCAGCGCTGTATCTTCATTTTATTCGAACCGATTTTTAAAACTTAAATTTTAGTTTAATTTTGATAACATGATCATCATTTTCACTTCATACACATAGTATCTCAAATATTATTGTTATTCGTAATACGAAAATGAAAAAAAGAAAAAAATCGTTGTTTTGGGACCCAGCTGTTATGATGCGCACATTTCTCAATTTATTATCGTGATTTCCTAAAATTTTTCATCAAACTTGCCCACTTTTTATATACTCAATGATAGATTTTAATCTCGACAATCGATTGATATGCTTTTTATGTGGTTTTTCAAAAATTTGTAGCAATGTTTTCCGAATTTACTAAAAGTTGTCGGAATTCGACCAATTTTCAAACGATTTGCTGCAAACAAGCACAACCCCCCGGGAGAGCTCAAATCAAACAAAATCGATTGCTCTCCCGGTCGTGCTCTCGAAATATGCCGTCCTATAGCAGACTGAAGGAATCGCCCGCATGCATACGTAGGGTAGCTATACCTACTCTTCAAGAACGCATAACGTTCTTCCAATATCTGAACTCTGTGATTTGCAAACTGTTGTATATGTCTATGATAATCTACACTAGGGTTACCATATTCTGCAGCGTAAAAAGAGTACGCTGAGAAAAAAAATTCAAAATTATAAAGACTAACACAATTTATTCAAGAACTATGATGTTTTATGCCATTCAAATCCCG
This sequence comes from Uranotaenia lowii, assembly GCF_029784155.1. Lineage (NCBI taxonomy): Eukaryota > Metazoa > Arthropoda > Insecta > Diptera > Culicidae > Uranotaenia > Uranotaenia lowii. The sequence continues at coordinate 340,569,254 of NC_073692.1, forward strand.
CTAATTTGTTGCAAGATATGTGACTGACACGACAAATGCACTGTATTTTAAGTTGATATACTAGTTTGAAAAAAAAACTGCATTTTCAAAAGAGTTTTTAATAAAGGCGTTTTTTTTTATTCTTTAAAACATTTTTGAAGATTCGTGCGCTTTTTATCCGTGCACTATGTTTTTAAGAAAATTGTAGCTATGCAAATTGTCTACTGTCCAGGAGTTCAACAAAAGAATCAAAACTGAAGTGTTGTGCAGCGAATGTTTTAAGAGTTACATCTCTTTTATTCATAAGAATACAATCTTCATGTATCGGAAGAAATAAGTTAGTTTATAAGAGAAAATTTAATTTAATTCCTTTCACAAAAAAAAGGGAACATTTCATAAAATTTCACAAAAAGAAGGGTACGCTCATTTTTCAATCGAATAAGAGTACATGTAGAGTACGTATGGTATCCCTAATCTACACTCAATTGGAAGTACTCAAAACCTGAATTTAACCAATTTAACTACGGGGTTGCGAACTAATAACACTCGCCAGTCAGATTTCTTGTAACGAAGCTGATCCACAACATTAGGGCAAAAAAGAATTTCGTTTATTAGACCTACTAAATAAATACAACACCTTACCAGCTGAAATTAAAAACATAACCAATCGTTTCATGTTCAAAATGTGGTACATTTTTTGAAAAAAAAAAATAATTAAAACCATTAAAACAGTCGATCATCAATCATTTGTTTTGTCTACCCTTGGTACATTTGTTGCGTTAATGTCTAATATTATCATTCTTAAAAATTTTGTTATTTTTATTTTATTTTAAGAAATTATTGAACAAGTCCAAAAAAAAATTGTTTTTTAAAGGTATGATTTATTTCACCTTTTATATTCTAGATTTTATTGAATTTTTCGATAAAAAATTACTTGATTTATATGTTTTGTGCAATGCTATTGTATGCAATTTTGTTGCATACAAGGTTTCGTACGTATTTATCCAATTTATTTGTTTTTCGCCTTATTTTTTTTATTTTTCCCCCTTCGCGATGTTCCAACTCCGAGTGACAAACGAAGGATTTGGAATTTGTTCCGGCCTTGTTAATCGTTTAGATATAAAACAAAATCATGTTCCCATTTTTTCAAGATGCAAAGAATATAAGAACATATTATGATTATGATTATGATTATGATTATGATTATGATTATGATTATGATTATGATTATGATTATGATTATGATTATGATTATGATTATGATTATGATTATGATTATGATTATGATTATGATTATGATTATGATTATGATTATGATTATGATTATGATTATGATTATGATTATGATTATGATTATGATTATGATTATGATTATGATTATGATTATGATTATGATTATGATTATGATTATGATTATGATTATGATTATGATTATGATTATGATTATGATTATGATTATGATTATGATTATGATTATGATTATGATTATGATTATGATTATGATTATGATTATGATTATGATTATGATTATGATTATGATTATGATTATGATTATGATTATGATTATGATTATGATTATGATTATGATTATGATTATGATTATGATTATGATTATGATTATGATTATGATTATGATTATGATTATGATTATGATTATGATTATGATTATGATTATGATTATGATTATGATTATGATTATGATTATGATTATGATTATGATTATGATTATGATTATGATTATGATTATGATTATGATTATGATTATGATTATGATTATGATTATGATTATGATTATGATTATGATTATGATTATGATTATGATTATGATTATGATTATGATTATGATTATGATTATGATTATGATTATGATTATGATTATGATTATGATTATGATTATGATTATGATTATGATTATGATTATGATTATGATTATGATTATGATTATGATTATGATTATGATTATGATTATGATTATGATTATGATTATGATTATGATTATGATTATGATTATGATTATGATTATGATTATGATTATGATTATGATTATGATTATGATTATGATTATGATTATGATTATGATTATGATTATGATTATGATTATGATTATGATTATGATTATGATTATGATTATGATTATGATTATGATTATGATTATGATTATGATTATGATTATGATTATGATTATGATTATGATTATGATTATGATTATGATTATGATTATGATTATGATTATGATTATGATTATGATTATGATTATGATTATGATTATGATTATGATTATGATTATGATTATGATTATGATTATGATTATGATTATGATTATGATTATGATTATGATTATGATTATGATTATGATTATGATTATGATTATGATTATGATTATGATTATGATTATGATTATGATTATGATTATGATTATGATTATGATTATGATTATGATTATGATTATGATTATGATTATGATTATGATTATGATTATGATTATGATTATGATTATGATTATGATTATGATTATGATTATGATTATGATTATGATTATGATTATGATTATGATTATGATTATGATTATGATTATGATTATGATTATGATTATGATTATGATTATGATTATGATTATGATTATGATTATGATTATGATTATGATTATGATTATGATTATGATTATGATTATGATTATGATTATGATTATGATTATGATTATGATTATGATTTTGATTTTTAAGAATATGATCATGAATCCAAAAATGCAATAAGTTTTTTTTCTTATCAGCTTTTATTCTTGAAACAACCTTTGAAAATAGGTAAAAATCATTTGGATTTTTATGACGAAAACTTTAAAATTGAAAAAAAAATTTAAACTTATTATCAACTTTCCATAAGACCGAAAGTACTTTTAACTTCTGCAAAAAAAAGTCATAGATGGTTTCTTTTGTAAAATTCGGGAAATTTTACAATTTGAAAATAAGTTTTTAACCCAATTGAATTTGAAATATCTGTTAAAGCAAACATTAAATCGTTTTGCAGGATTTAACACATTTGTCAAATGTGTAAAATAAATATTCGTTTCAGAATTTCTTCATTAATTCAGTCATACTATTGATGATATGTTTACAAATTTTTAGAAACTGTAGGTTCTAACTCTTATTTATCATTTTTCATTATATTTATCAAAATATAATCCCATATTTAATTAGGTATAATAAACAAACAAATTCAGATTGTTATTTTATAAAGAATTGTTTGGTCATCAGTTTATCAATGATTGATTTTACCTTAAACTCAACTCAACTTCATTACAAAATTCATCAACATCATATCACCAAAACTAGAGGTGACAGACAAAATCTGACAAAAGATTCGATCTAAAATCACCAAATTTTTAATAGTCTTCAAAATGCTGTTCAAAAGTGTTTTGTTTTAATTTTTAAATAAATTTACCGCATATTGAGGCCATTTAAAAAAAATGTTTATAATAAGTTTGTCTTTGTTTTTCAATCCTGTATTCAATCCTGTATTGTGTATTGTGTTTTCAAAAATTATTTTCTAGAAAACCTTTAAATAGAAATTTTCGATAAGAAAAAGGTAATTTTAACATTTTGTCCTTTCCTGGGCCCAGTATTCTCATAGACGACGACAAAATATTCAAAGCTTAAAATTTTGAACTACAAAACAAATTGACAAATCAAGAAATCACCCATTACCCAACCTGTTCATTAATGCTTTTTTTGCCCCTCCTCCCAAAAAAGGGTTCTTCGTAAGGGCCTAGATCTAAAGCCAACAAATAAGAATTTTAAAACAACTAACGAAATGCTATCCCTTCGAGTTACAGGAACAATCATTTATCAAGTCATAACATGGATAAGATCATTCGGAAAATTTTGGAAAACTGTTAGATTTTCAATTTGGACATTTAGAGCAAATTTATCAAAATGAAGTGGTTTTTAAAATAAGTTGGTACTCATAAAAGGAGCTCAATTCGAAAAACAAATGAAATTCTTATTTCGGCTTAGATTGCTAAGGATAAACATTCTTCAAAGTGTCAACCGTTGACTCTGCTGAAGAAAATTTTGAATGAAACAGCGTTTTCAGTAACTATTCAGCGATAGAAATTGTGATGTCAATTATTCTGCAGAGCTCTATTAATTCAAGATTTTATAGTCTTCTGACAATGTATCACATGAACTTGAGATGGATAAATCAATTAATGACTACCTTTGTCTTCGTAAACTCGTAAAAATCGATACTTTGTTCATTTTAATAGTTATTCCTCCAAATGATACCTCAGGGGTGATTTTTCAAATTACAGTCCGTTAGTAACCCTTGAATTAAAAGTAATCACTTGATGAAATCTATGGTTGCAGAATCCAAAATTATAGGATATTTTCTTCAAGCTCAATAATCTGAAATAATATTGTTCTGAACGTATTGTTTTGGTAAATTTCCATTCGAGATCTTGCCTTTTTTTGGCTTCAACCTAAGACAGCTAGCAACCAAATAACAGTGTTAAATATGTCATAAATGAAGCATTTCAAATTTCACAAATATCAGTTGGATAATAGGTAGTTAAATATTTGTGCAACAAGTTGCAAAAAAGTATCCTCTTGGCATAATTTACTAGTGTAGTAAGCTCTGATTTCTTATTTTTGAATCAATGTTATGAACATCAAACCGTTATGGTCAACGGGTCAATTTTTAGTGGCACGTACAAAATTTTCAAAGAAGAAAAAAAAACGAAAATAGCCCAGATCATTCCTCAACCAAGTAATATGCAAATGCTTACGTCTGTGTGTATTCGCGAATGCGCCCGGTAATTAAAATAAGCGCGATTGTCTGTCTGTTAGCGAATAATGATAGATAAAACCATCACTTAGCAGGGCGGCTGCCCAAGTTACGATTGGGGCTCGGGAGAAATGAAGATATCAGTGATTCCTTTCCCAGATTGTATAAATAAGACACCCGAGATCCGGAGCCTGTCAGTTGCTGTTCAGTTCCAGATCTTGCCCTAGCCGCAGATAAACAACCGGTCGTCTCGAGACGATTGACTTTCGTCGTCCGTCGGGGTTTTGAAATTTGAATTCCAAAGTCTCGTGCCTTTTTTTTCTTTTGTGAGACCAAGGTCCGGTCTGTTTTGGTTTTTCGACAGATTCGTCTCGTTCAAACCTGTACGAACCCGATAATCCTTGCTCGTATCAAGGATCGGTGCAGGTTAAGTATTTACCAATCCATCGACGGTCAACGAGCCGGTGAAAGAAATCAACAGAAAAACGAACGCGAATTCGTACCATGTCTGAAGCCACTTGACATCGAAATTCTTTGCTAACAGTTGAAATCCGTAAGTGGTATTTTTTTTTAATTTTGGCGGAACGCCCCAACAAACTGGAAGTTATGAGAAAAGCTCAGGATCATCGGCATTCAGTTTTGAACCATTCTCACAAGAAGCGTCGTACCGAGGATAATAGTAACAACAGCAATTGTAGTAGTACAATTGGCAGAAAAAGTTGCATGGAAACAGATGATTTGGTGTTTATAATTGAGAACATCAAGAGTCAAATTTGAAGATAACGAGATAAACAACGAAAACGATTTACGGCGACCCGGATCTTATCTAGGTGAGTATTGCACGCGATCTTCCAGAAGATTAAATGAGAGCAGATTCGTTGCTATGCTTGCTTTTGGTAGGGATCGCTTTAATTCATGGTAGATTGCAAGCTTCGCATTTCATTTATTACAATACTTCATCTACTGATACGTTTTATAGGTGGTATTCTCATTTTCGTACTGTAAAATAAAATTTTATTTAAAACTTGTTTTCAATTTGAAACATCAAACTCAAGGCTGAGTAAAAGGGGCTAAACCCCCTCCCCTTAAAAAGATTTTTTCAAGTAAAATTTTCAGTTCAAGAATTAATTTACAGTAGTAACGTGAAATTACTTGATCCCAAAAAGTGTATAAAGTGTAAATAAACATGTCAGAAAATTTGCTCGCTTCCCGAGGAATTTTATTCTAAATCAATTTAGACCTTAGACATTTCATACTTCAACATTGTATGATGTTCACGATTGGAAACTTATTTGCAATTAATAATTTTGATTTAAAATTCAATAAACCGCTGTATTCAAACTCAAATCTAGGCACCCAAAAACCCAACCTGGTTTTTAAAATTGGTTTATTTTAATGTGTATTTAAACAAATTCATCCATTACTTTGTAACTAATCCTTCTTATAATTAAAAATAATCGATTATATTTATCATTACAAATTTTATGCAGCTACGAAAAATTCTTCAAGAAACCAATTTCAGCCTCAATTTTATTTCCTGTTTCTTGTTTTTCAACTCCACATTCAAAAGGGTTTTGATTTATGACACATTAGACTGAGTCGTTTTGGGGTCATTTTTAAATGTCTCAAACCCTGGCGTCTTAAAATCTTCGGTTTGGTTCAAAACTAATCCATGATTTTTTTTGTGGAGTTTTTGAGTAACATTTACATGAGTCAATTTGATCTATATAGTTTGTATAGCAAAATTGAATTTTTTGTTCTGAAAAAATCAACATTATTTTTGCTTCTTCTATGGAAAGAGCCTGCTAATGGTTTTTGTTCCAATTTAGAATTTTTTTTAAAGGAAATTTACTGTTGAACAGCTTTGTCTAAGGCCGTAACTTCGTACTTCATTAGGCAAAAAATTTATAAGCTGTTTAACAGGGGTATGTCTTTTAGCATTGAAATACAATAAAGTCAATTGACACCGCTAATGGTACTCGTGAAGTATTGCATGAAAAGCAGTATTCATGTAAATGTTACTCAAATATTCTGCAAAAATCATGGATGAGTTTTGAACCAAAACGAAGCTTTTAAGATCCCAGGGTTTGAGGAATTCAAAACTGACCCTAAATCAGTCTAATGACACATGGCCACAAAATTAACATTTTTTGTGGTGCTAAGAATTTAAAAGCTTTTGGTGCTCCGAAAATTTTCAAAAAAGGTAAAAATTATTTAAGAAAACTCTGCACATTTCTGACAAAACATAAAAAAAACATATCAAAAAATTAAAAAATAAGAGTGTTTGTAAGATTTCTCAAAGACCCCAAGAAATTTTTCTTTTTTTTACACTTCCCAATTTTGTGAAATAATAGATTTTGATATTTTTTTTTAAAGAAGTGTTACCTGAATTGAATTCAAGATATTTCAAAAAGCGAAGTTCCGATCATTTTGCAGACTTCCACAAATTTGTTGAATTAAAAAAAACAAAAATTCTCAAACTTTCAGTAACTTCAGAAATGCTTGTTGTCTTTGGAAATGTTTAGGAAATTTAAAATTTTACTTTTTTCGATCATGCATCATCATCATCGAAATATTATTCCTAAATTGAAAAAAATATAATAAACAATTTTCGAAAATGTTTTTCCTGTAGATCTGTAAGTTAAACAGTAATCAATGATTGATTTGACTAAAAACTGATTTATTTTTATTCTTAAAACTTCATGTTATATTTGTTGTTTTTATTCGTCGACCTTATCAGTGAATGTGTATATTTTTTAAGTAAGCATTTTTCAAGATTATGAGAATACAGGTGAATAGAACGTTATGAGAAATAAATTGATATTGAATATTAGCGAGTGGAATTTTAATCAAAGCATTTTTATCAAATTTCATCAATTTGTTCTTCATGGAACGAATTTTCATTTTCATAATGTTTAAATGTTCTTACTAAAACAACATAACTTGAACTGATAAAGTCGATAGTTTGAATTTACATTTTATTTGAATGTTCACATAAATTATCCGAATTTAATAATGAAACCAATGATTTTTTTTAATATATGTTTAATAAGGTTGCCTTTGTTTTTCAACTCTGCATTTTTATATTCTTCAAACATGTAATCTCCTTGAATGCCTATAATAAGGTTGCCAGAATTTCTTTCAGCGCCTATCCGGACCGGAACCGGGCTATTTTATCTGGAATCCTGACAAAATCCGGGCATTTGATTTCAAAATTCTCGACCAAAATCCGAGCAAACCTGGTAACTACACATCAAAAATCAAGGAAAAATCTTTTGAAAAAAAATTATGTCAAAATTTATCAGCAGATTTCAATTCGTATTTTGGGGTTTAGAAAAACCTTTTATGATTATTTTAATGAAACTTGCTCAAAAAATCGTTTAAAACACATTAATAAAAAAATTTACAACACAATTTGTTTTTTTAGGTTTGATTTGAGAATGACAATGACAATAAACCCGGCCAAAATCCGGGCAACCGGTCCGGACTGGACTTTTCCCAAATTTTATATCAAATTCCAGGAATATCCGAATGAATCGGGCAATCTGACAACCTTAGTCCATAAATCTTGTTTTTTTTTTTAATAAGAAACACTTATTTTCTATCTTTTTTTTTCTTCCGGAACCCAATATTTCAATCGACGGTGACAAAATATTCAGAGCTTTATGAAACTTTCTCTTAATTTTATTGTTTGTTTTTGTATTGTTAATTTATCTATTCGGAATCGATTACAGCATAATAAAAAAAATCAAACTAGCATTTCATTCTGTTAACTGGAAAAAATCGAATTTTGAAAAAAAAGGTTTGATCGCTGACTTCCATCACTGACACTTTGAAATGAAACAGAATAAGTTCTTATTTATTTAATTTCATTCAATCATAATCTTTGTATTTGAAATAAATTCACTAAAGTTCAAAATGGATATTTTTTCCTTATAAAAAATTAATTTTTCAAATCGTGATTGAATATTATTTCAAATTTATGATAAAAACAGGAATTTTTTAATCAACTCTTGAATTGAAAATAAGAAAGAAAATATAAACTAATATGGTTCATAAATAACAATTTATATCATTTTGCCTAAAATTGAATCATAGTTAACTAGAAATCTGATCAGAAAATTATTTTATTATTCGGATTCAATTTTCCTTAAAAATTTGGTGTTATGTTTCATGCATACTGTTTCCTTGCACTGATTTTTCTGCCCAAAGCTTTAAGTTCTGATTCAATTCGAAATTTTAATTCGCATTCGTTTTAGGTATTCCAAAAATATTGTCTAAAAATATCTAGTTTAGAAAATAAGAATCAAAATTTTGAATTATTAATTAATAACTTGCATTGGAACTTTGAAATTGCATTGATTTGTAACTCTGATTCTGATTTATTTTAAATCGTATCAATTAAGTATACTTTTAATTTTAATTTTTTTAACTGTGAAACTTTACCAACGTTTAAGCATTCGTGTCAATGTTAAGTTCATTGTTTTTTCGAGTTTGTATGATATCATGAGTTAGAAAATGTTTTAAGAAATAAATTAAATTTCCTTTCTTATTGTGTATTGAACCTAACCCCTTTTCATGGACGGATTCTGCGCACAATTATCATTAAGGGTATATTAATTAAAAATAATCTGCAAGCTAACTGCAATATCGTGTTTTCCTAATTTGTCACATTTTCTAGAAAAGTTGATCTTTATAAGAGGTTCTTTTCTTCTCTTGAAATCTGAGATGATGTTTTCAAGAGCCAAAAGCTCTGATGAACGTTCTGAATTCATGATAGTGGACAACTGTATCCGGAAAGCTCTTAGGCATGCTTGAAAAATTGGTTTTGATATTTAGAGTAGAGAATTAAATATTAAAAAAAAACTATGAAAAAAACATTGAATGTTTTACAACTTCGACCCTGGGGAAATTTTTTCCAAACAATGAGAGTAATTTGTTTGAAGGATTGTTTCAAATATGTTACGAGATTATGATGAGTTCATAATATGCGTTTTGGAAGTTGATATTTTGATTCAAAAATAAGACAGCGGTCATGAAATCGAATTGAGGTCACGGCATACATAGTACATTTTTATGGGCTGATGGTTTTAGCATTTGAAAGATGCTAGCCATCATAGCTTTGGACGAAATACACGAAGTAAGTTGATTAAATCTCTTCAAAGAAACATTTAGATCCCATAGGGTAACGGACTTATTTTGGACCGGGTACATATTTTGGACCACCTTTCAGCTTTTTTCCAACATTTCCCTCATAAATTATTTTTATCATGAAAATTTTGAACAAATATAGTAAAAGCTACTTCTTATGATTCTAATCATATCAAACATTCTATTCAAATAACATGGCAAAAGAGAGAAAATTGAAAATAAAGTTTTGAATTTTCACAGTTGGGCCGGATCAAGCCCATTTCAGGAGGACGTGTCATTACTAGAGTCAACTTTCAAAAAGTTTTCTGCATAGCTGCGATGATTTTAACAACTACAAATATGTTCACAGTTATGAAAAAAACACTTGAAAACTAGTTTGCAAGCTCGAAGAACCAAGAAAACTTGTTTTGATAGCAATTTGACCCATGTAGAAAATAGGTCCTACCAAATTCCTTAGGGACTTATTTTGGACCACTCAACATATCCTGAGTATTATACTTGCTGTTAAATGTTAATGAACCTACGTACATTGTACGACGATATGAAAAGAATTTTGAATACTATTTCAAACGCTTATTAAAAATAAATTTGGAATTTTGGCATTATTTTATTAATTATCGCTTTAAAACGGGGTTTAATCCAATCGACATAAAACCAAGTCAATCACTGTTTTAACTTACTTTTTTTGCTTTAAACCACGTTAAACCATATTAATGGCAACTGTTTGATAAGCAGTTGTCAAAAGCTAAAGCTTAAAGAAGCTTAAAAACATTGACAGTTTGGTCTCAAAGTTACAACCATTCAGGGTTGATTTTCGAGAAAAAAAAATAGGTACTTGGTCAGGTAGAAGAGACGAAACATAAACCCTATAAAGGGGGGAATTTTTGTAACAGTTGAAATATCTCAATTAATAGTAGAACAATTTTAACAACAAATATATTCAACTATGGCTATGGGATAGTCTTAGTATGTTTAAAAACTGAGAAGAAATTGTTAAAATATGTAAAAATTTCAAGAGAAAAAGAAATTAAAAATTTAGTTTTTCAGCCCCCCTGGCTATACAATTTTTGAAGAAAAAAACGTTTAAAAAAATCTACTCCAATGATTTTTTTTTTGTAAAAGAATAATTGTCTCAAAAATAAAACTGAACTTTTGAAAATAAAAAAATACTTTTAGATGGTTAAAAGATCGAATAATTATCGCATACTTTAATCTTTTTTGGATTCTATGTACCTATCCTACAGAACTGAAACCAAACCAAATCCACTTAGGTTTTGGAAGTAAAAATGCATCAATTGATGTCACGGAGTTGATGATGTCAGGCTAATGATAAGCCAACTGGCCAGTATTTAACACTGCAGAACAAATTTCGTCGAGATTGCCGTGTGCTGTCGGAATTTTAAAAACATTTGAAACACACTATATAACAGAGGAGTTTTTCTGTTTTTACTCTAATCTTTTCTTAAATTATTGTTTTAAAGCATGAAAAGTTTTTGAAAAAAAGGTTGTAGTAAGAAATATTCAACAAACAAGTGTATCTTAATAGAGGCTAGAGAAAAGTTGAAGAAAATTAGTTCAGGAATGAATTAACGTGAACAAACCAAACATGACTAAGTACAAGAAAAAAAACAAAGGAAAATATTAACTGAATTATTCGCATAATTGCGCATCAATCGCTGTCGTAAATATAGCAAAATTTAGAAAAAAAACTTATTTAGCTTAAGGGGGGGGGGGGGGTGGTAGGGTCTAACACTTTCAAAAAATCGAATTTTTTATTTTTTTATTTTCTTATTGTAAAACATTTCAAGAATGTTGTGTCAAATTTTCAAGTCAATTGAAGCAAAACTGTAGAAGTTATAGGCCTTTATCTCCTCCTATCTAATACTGCAAGAAAGCAAGAGCAGAAACTTCAAACGCGTTTTTCTCGAAAGCACATTTTTAAAGTCCGTGGACATCGTCATTTGAAAACTACTTATCCGATTCTTTTCAAATTTGGAACATATTTTCTACATATAAAATACCAGACCCCAACGTTTTTCTTTTTTGATTTTTTTTACTTTGAGGAGATTTTACAGGTGAAAAATAGCGGATTTTTTCGTGAAAAATCGTAGTTTTTTCTTCAAACAGCCACAAAAATTTCATTTAAAAAAATTTAAGTTAAATAAAAACGTTGGGGTCCAGAAAAACATCTATTAAAAATATTTTGCTCTGATTTTTTGACTTCAGATGATTCTGTGCTGAGATACAGTGTCCACCGCAAATCCTGTTTTCTAAAAGGCATCCTCGAAAGTGCTCCGTCACCGGCTCATTTTTCAATATTTTTCTACGAAAAAATTACTAAATGTTCTTTCAACAATGCTTTGTATAATGCAAAAAATTTGAATACATTTGTTTAAACAATAGCTCTAGAAAAAAATCGTGAAAATGGTGTTTTTTTTCACCCGTTAGACCCTACCCGCCCCTTAAGGGTGGTCCAAAATAGGTCCAGATGGTGGTTGAAAATAGAACCATGGTGGTCCAAAATACCGACCAGAGTAATAATCGAAAAAACGAGTTTTTAGGCTTGAATCTTGTTATATTACAACAAACGACGATATGTTTCGATAGAAAAAGCCTTGATCTTCGTAATGAACAAATAAAGCAGTTAAAAATAGTAACGTGTACTTTTTTAATTCAGAAAATAGCATAGTTACTTCCCAAAGCGGTCCAAAATTGGTTTTTTAAGTAATTATTCTGAAATTGGAATGTTCTGTTAAAAATATTTATCATTCATTGCTGCCTTGATCCTTTTTTGGGAAAATTTGCTCTTAAATTCAAAAATGTAATTTTAAAAATAATTTTTTAAGACAGGAGTTTTCATTTCACGATATGAGAACAAGAACAAACTTTAGAAAAACAGGGATAGGTCTACTTTCTACAAATTGAACAAAGTATTTTAATCTTTTAGATGCTTTTGATTAAAGCTTTAACAGGATATTTTTTCTTATATATTTGGTGCAATGGATTTGTATATTTTTTTAGTATGATGCCCTGAAGAGCTTGAATTTTAATAATTTATTAGACAAGAATCTTGAAGTGAGATTTGTGGAGAATGTGAAATGATAAAAATAAAAGGACAAATCTTACGCCTCAATTAGAGTGTTTCTATTATACATGAAAAGATTTTTGTCATGAGTTGTTTTTGTGGTGGATACAGTTGTGGTTATCAATTAAATAAAATAATATTGGAAACAAAACAAAAAAATAAAAATAAATTATAGCTCAAATTGGGTATGTTTGTACTTAATTCAACTGTGTGGCTATGTAATATTTTATGAGTGTTTAAACTTAGCGTGCATTAACAAAAATATTAAAAGAAATTCATCTTTATCATTCTTAAATAAATGAATGAACAAAAGTAAAAAGTTGTTCCATCACTATGACACGATTACACGAGCACATCGACCCAGAATGATATCGATGTCAATATCGAAAAGGCTACATATACTAGTAGTAGTGATTTACGTGACGGATGAACACGTTTGAATTCGAGCTGGAGGATGTAGTCCTGATTGATCATTTCAGTCACACACAGTCAGTTTTCAGTCACACTTTTCACTTTTTCAAACCGTAGATGAAATATTTAAGATTATTTGAAACATCTTGACGGTAGGTAATTAAAATAAAACTTTTTTATTAAAATACACTCTACTTTTCCGTTTGCAGTGTTAAATGCTGTTCCATTTGAAAGCAGATATTTTTCGTTAACCTCATTAGTCATTTCCACTCTAGAAAAGGAAACTAGCTCACCTCACTTGTAGTCACCTGATAAACAAATACTGCAATAGTTGTTTTCGAAGTTTCTCTTCCAATTGTATGCTTTTCAGGACTTAGCAAGCGGGTGCTTACAACAAGCTATTTAGAGATAGTCTGGATTGAATTCCAAAAGATTAAACTACAGGTACTCGTAGAAGCGTGTCGTTAAGTTTGAAAATATGTGCTGAGATTGTATTTGATTTGCAATTAATGTTCAATTTATTACTCGTTTCATTTTATTTTTGTTGAAATAATGCTTAAACAGAAGATGTTTTGCTACATTTAATGAAATTTGGAAAAAAAGAACAGAATCTAGGTGATTCATGAGACCACAGTTTGCTGATTACCGTGTACAGCAACCACTGCGATCATCAAATGCTGTAATCCCGCTGATATTGCCTGAGAGAAGCAAATGAATTTCTGTTCTGGAATCACTTCGTCATGTTTTTGTTACATTGTGGATTGAATTTTACTCTATGAGAGCAGTCATTTGAAAATAGAGCACTCTCTTTGAGTTAGGTTGCTTTTCCACCACTTGAAATAATTTACGAATGGGCTGAACAGTAAACTGAGTCGATTTGGGGTCACTTTTAAATTTCTCAAATCCTGGGGTCTGAGTTCTATTCCTGAAACCGAGCCTGCTAATAGACTTTGTGCCAACTTTAATACCTATATGTTTTAGGGAAATTCCGGTGAACAAGTTTGTCCAAGACCGTAATTTTGAATTTTATTAGATAAACAAGTTATAAGGTGATGAATGGGGGCATGTCTTATGGCATTGAAAAACAAGAAATTCAATTGACACCACTGCTGGGTGCCTAACAAGGTATTGCATGACTACTTATCATGCAATACTTTGCGAGGCACCAGCTGTGATGTCAAATGAATTGATTGTTCTTCAATGTAAAAGGACATGCCCTAATCATCAGCTATTAACTTTTTTGCCTAAAAAGATACGAAGTTACGATCTTCGACACAGCTGCTTAATGGAAAATGTTCTTTAGAGAATTTAAAACTGGCACAAAAACCATACGCAGGCTCGGTTCCGTAGAAGATTCAATTTCAAAGAAACATATGCAATTGTCTCGTAAAATTGAGTAACTCACAGTCAGATTTTCTTAATTTTGATGACTCTTAAATTTAATCAGTAAATAAAGTAATAGAAGCATTAACGTTCACAAAGTAATGAGGCTGATAATTGATCTTAACAAAGATAAAAATCTTATAGCTTCGTGAAAATTCCAAATTTATGATTATTTATTTGGGAAATTTATAATCGTACATAACTCTTTCGTCAAAAATTTGGCTTAAAACATTGAGGATCGCAAAGAAATCGGTAAGAATAAGAAAATTATATAAGTGTTGTTTCTCCCGGCTCTTTGTTGTTTGAGAAGAGCCGACCACACAGACAACCAGAAGTCGTATTTTATTTTACAGACTATATCGTATATAATGCTATTAAAATTTATTTTCGTATATCTGTACCTACAATGTGCGGCCCATGCATATTCTTTATCGTATTTGAATACATTGCATGATTTTATTACAATCCAAATCAAGAAATTGTGTGCTAATGTACCTATATGGACTAAAAAATAATACGAATATACTAGACTGCCCCAAATGACCCGACTTTTGAAAAAGTTATACGCTGCAGGCTGAAATTGATCCTGGGCCTAGTACCAGATCTCATGCCAAATTTGGGCCAGATCGGACCACGGGAAGGGGTCGCTCAACGAGCCTGAAGTTTGTATGGGATTTTGAGACATTTTGTTCGAAAGGAACATGAAAAACCAGCATTTCTTGAAATAACTTTTGTCTCCTTCGACCGATTTCTTCAAAAATGGGTTTACTTGAAGCCTTAACTATGACAAACATTTCATCAGAAGGTTGCATTTCAATTAAAGTTAAGAGAAAAAAGTTATTAAGCTTCAAAAATTGGCTAACTTTTATAAGGGTGACATTCATCACTGTTTTAATGAGGCGACTAAATGTCCTACCAGAACATTCAATGTGAAATGCATGCCGTTTCGTCAAATAATGACCGATTTTAACCATTGTTGTTGCGTTCGATTGCAATTTCTAATATTTTGAGTTTGGAAGATATTCACTTGATAGTTCGGAAAGAAGTAAGGGCGGAAAAATTCTTGACAATTTAAAAAAAATTGCATAAACACAGGGGCTTAAGAACATGACTGGACGATTTGTGATTCCAATAAAAAGATTCACCTTCATTCTCTATCAAAAGTAAGCTACAGCTAATATAATAAAAACGTGAGAAAAATGTAAAAGGACCTTTTTTCGAAAAATTATCATTTGATTGGCATCATAAAGCGTTGGTCCATGTGTTTTTCGATCTAAAAAAAAATTGTTGGCGTTTGGGTCTGAGAGTAACAACCATTCTGAATAGATTTTTTGAGAAAAAAAATTATCCTGAGTTTGGTAGAAAAATGAAACAAAAACCCTCCCCAAAGGCGGAAATATGTACAATGACTGCCCTAAATTTGTATGGGAAATTCAAAACCTGTTAAATGTTATGCGCTGCAGGCTTAAATTGATTCTAGTCCTAGTACAAGATCTCATGCCAAATTTGGGCCAGATCGGATCACGGGAAGGGGTCGCTCAACGAGCCTGAAGTTTGTATGCGATTTCGAGACATTTTGCTCGGAAGAAACATGAAAGACCAGTTTTTCATCAAGAGCTTTAGTCGCTGTAATAATATGTAATGAATACCACCGTAAAAAGGTTAGCTTATTTTTGAAGCCTAATAACTTTTTTTTTCTTAACTCTTATCGAAATGCAGTCTTCGGATGAAATATTTTTCATAATTTAAGCTTTTAGAAAAATTGTTTTTGAAAGATATCGGCCGGCGGGAACCAAAGTTATAGATGAAAAACTGGTTTTTTTTTATTGGCTTCACAAATCGTCCAGTCATGTTCCTAAGCCCCTGTGGTTATGCAATTTTTTTTTAATTGTCAAGATTTTTTCCGCCATTACTTCTTTCCGAACTATCAAGTGAATATCATCCAAACTCAAATATTAAAACACATTAAAAATTGCAATCGATCGCAACAACAATGGTTAAAATCGGTCATTATTTGACGAAACGGCATGCATTTCACATTGAGTGTTCTGGTCGGACATTTAGTCGCCTCATTAAAACAGTGATGAATGTCACCCTTAAAAAAGCTAGCCAATTTTTGAAGCTTAATAACTTTTTTTCTCTTAACTTTAATTGAAATGCAACCTTCTGATGAAATATTTGTCATAGTTAAGGCTTCAAGTAAACCCATTTTTGAAGAAATCGGTCGAAGGAGACAAAAGTTATTAAAGAAATACTGGTTTTTCATGTTCCTCTCGAACAAAATGTTTCAAAATCCCATACAAACTTCAGGCTCGTTGAGCGACACCTTCCCGTGGTCCGATCTGGCCCAAATTTGGCATGAGATCTGGTACTAGGCCCAGGATCAATTTCAGCCTGCAGCGTATAACATTTCACAGGTTTTGAATTTCCCATACAAATTTGGGGCAGTCTTGTATATACTGGTTGTGCTGCATTATATGCGATATGTTTACACGTATATTTGCACGTATATTTGTGTTGCAAATTCGAAATACCCACCAAATGGTTGTCTGGGACGATGATCAGCCATGATTGACAGATTTTGTCGCACTATGCATAAAATTATTCGAAATTAAGATTTTTTTAACATGAAATGCGGTTTATATTAGTATAACAACCAGGTGTTAGATCTTAGCAGAAAGAAAATAAGCTCTCTTTTGATAATACGACATCGATGATTAGACTCGAATTCAAGGAGGCTCCAAAATGCTGATCTATTTTTAGATCATCGATGACGTGTTCTACGATTTAAAAGATTTGAGTTATAGAAATATAAGATTTGCTTTTGGTTGAATGACTTTGAAGCAAATCCTCTTGAATTTATATATTCCAGATAGCTTCGAGGAACCATCATGAGCTGCAGATCGTATCGTCAGGGGATCAAATCCAGGTACTAACAATAACTTCATGAACGTTGAAAAAAATCAGCAATCAGGCAAATGATAAATTTGTACGATATAAACTTGAATTTGACAGCAAAAAACGCATTTCTTTGAAATAATATTGTTTTTATTATTTTTGGGGATGAATAAACCAATTGGTTTAAAGTACAAAAAAATAATAATCTTATTTTTATTAAACTGACGGAAAATGAGAGCCTTGCACTCAAGTCGCAAAAGACGACCAAATAAGTCGTCAAACTTTCCATATTGTTACGAAAAATGTCGTATATTACAACCTCAATCATCTATATATGATGATTTAAATTGTCATAGTATATTCCAAAAAGAATCAGGGTAGTCGTAAATGATGCGCATTACAAGTCGTGCAAATCGTAATTTAATACGATCGTAATTTAATAAAATCAAGAATATGTTTGCTAATGTACCTATATGCCCTCCAAAATGATACGTATATACTGGTTTTGCTACATTATATACGATATGTTTTCACTTATATTTGCACGTATATTTGCGTTGCAAATTCGAAATACCCACCAAATGGTTGTCTGGGCAACCCTGTTCATGATAAAATAAGGGTAAATTATCAGCAAATAGACAAGGTATACCAAGCAGCGGTAATTTTTTAAGTATGTATAGTAAAAACAGTAAAGGTGCTATATTGCAGCCTTTTGGGACACCAGCTTTCAAGCTCTCTTTGCCTCACGTAAGATGACAAATTGCTTCCTGTTAGCCAAGAAGCTTCGTATAATATCGTTGGCTAGGCCTCTTGTGCCATAAAACTCAATTTTTTTTTAACAATTTACTATGATTAAGAGTGTGGAAGGCCTGCTTAAGGTCTACAAATAAACCACCCACGATTTTTCGGCATCCTTTTTTCCAATTTCAGAATCAAGAAATTCGCAGATCGTTGTTGGCATGCTTAATCCAGATTTAAACCCATATTGAAGATAGAAAAAACTTTATTTTCGTTTGGAAAGCTGTAAATTCTGGTTTTTAAAAGCTTTTCGAATACCTCTCTAAAATGCTTAAAAATGCGTAAAGTAGGTTTCAAATTCTTATTAATTAAAAAAAAAACCTAATCAGTACAATTTTTCTCTTAGCTGAATAAAATTTGGGTTCCAAATGGTAAACGATGTGTTAGTCTTTTTTTTTTAAATAAGTGTATCAGTATTCTAAGGATTTCGAGAATACGTTGGACACTATTGGAGTGTTCCAAAGACGATATCGAGAAAAGTTGTGGGACGAATTATCGTGGATTACTGTGAGCATTTTCATTTTCCGGTAGAAACTGAACTGTTGATATATTTAGTTTCCCTTTTGTACATTCGATGCAATCCGGTTTCCGGGAGAAATTGTGGGTCGGGACTTTCACAATAAGCAGGCTGTGCTTAGTTATATTATTTCATTACATCGTTAATTGATGATTCTGATTATGATTTTTAAATTTATTTCAAATCAGTAAGGTTTGAACGTGTTGAGATAAGATTGATTAAAAGGTAAGATTGGGTGAAAGGTAAGATTGGTAAAAAAAAGGTACATACACGAGTGCGGAATATCTTCCGCAGATTCCTAAAACTAAACAGGTTATAAATCTTAAAACAGCTGTGAAAGTGATTGACTCATTTATCCAAACAACACATACATCTACACATCATGCATTCAGTTCATAACAGATGTCATAACGCATAAAGCACCAATTGCAGTAATTTTTGGGTTTGTTCGAAATTAATCTTACATTCTTTGTCAAAAATGTTTTCAAAGAATCGGCATGATGATGCTGCATACATCTAGGGGTAACAAATACTACGAAAAATTCTTCTTGTTGAAATCATAAAAATCAATGTTTTGATGGATGACATTTTCAAACGAACAAACAAGCGATGGAAAAAAATCATATTCCAGCATATGGGAATGAGATTTAAAAAGTGAATCCTTGATTTGCATTTTGATGCTTATTACCCCTGACTGGTAACTGAACTATAAAAATATTTATTGGAAATAATTTTGTGATAGTTCGAAAAATATTTTTACACCAACAGTGTTGGAATTGGATAATAGAAGCAATATAAAGTTTGAAGGAGATATCATCAAGCCAATCCTTCAAACTGGGTATAGTTTTTTGCAGCATCGAAAAATGTAAAAATTTGTACATATATTATTCGATTTTTTAAATTTTCTATGAGAATCAAAAACTTTGTGAAACTACCTCACGATGTGAGAAATTTTGTCATCATCATTTTGTTATCAATAAATGATAACTTTATCATATTATATTAATATAAAAATTAAATAAGGGTTGTGGTATACAAATGTTGCATCAAATGTTGCATGCTTTGGCGGTATTCAAAGAATTTTAACTTCCACAATCCCTAACCCTATGACGATTCTTTAATTTCTTACATTGTACAAGTGACACCGACTGATTTACTAGACTTCCCAAGTGTTTTTAAACTTTAAACTTAAAATGTTATTTAAGATTAAGCACCACTGGAAAAAAATATTTAATCCTAGCAGTGGCATTTCGCTACAGATCGACAAATAATTTTTGCATTCTCTCAACTCCACCGGTTAAGTAACTTATTCGGCTCCCGTTCATTCGTTCGGTTGCAAAGACAGATTACCAGTTCCGGTTGATGCCATCCGAATGACCGGGTGTGCCGATAACCGACAAAAAAATTGTTGAGAGGATTGGTCACATATATTCAGTACTTAGAAAGAACCAATCCCCCACAGCGATTGATAGTTTTTTTTTTTTCGAGGATCATTTCAAGTGGAAATGTTTTCGAATGGTCGCTATCTGTAGAGCTTTATGTGTGCTACTTATTTCGATTTAACATGTGTACACTATGTCTGTCTGTTCGGCTAATTACTACAGCTGGCAGCGGAAGATGGAGGTAATCACACATTGTTGAACCTGGCTGGGATGGGGACTACTAATCAGCATTTAGGGCCATCCAGTAGAGTTCTCAAGAATAATCGAACGAGATTCCGAAGTGCTCCTCGGTGTCTGATCAGTCCAGCTCCAACACTGTCCAGCGGAGGACATGTCTGATAGTAGAATTCTTAACGGTTGCTCGAATCGTCGGAACAGAAGACCGATCTTCATCGGTGGAAGCGGGAATCAGAAACAAAACAAAAATCATATCCCTGGGACACGGGACTTCTCAAATCTACAGTTGATAAGCGTGCGTTCAAGTTTGGATTTGTTGAGCATTTGCGCGGGGAACAGCAGACGATCGGTGAATTAAAAATCAATTTGTGAAAATTGACCGGTTTATTACGGTTTGGAAAAGTGATGTGACTGAAAATAGCCCTTAATTAAGGATATTTGGCTGAGTGATTTGCAAAATTCATTCACAACTGAACCTATAAAGTCTTGACCTTGCTTCAGAGTTGATCGACAGTAGGTGTTCAGTAGTGATACGGGTGAATAGTGAGTAGAGAATTTCGTATAAATGTCGTGAATTATATAATCGTATTGTCTGCCGTCAAAGTGAAAAGAAAAACAATTTGGAAAATTGTTGGAATATGCTAAAAAATTTCAATGAAATCAATAAAAATAATAAAACATTCAGAACAGCACAGGTTAAACACTGTGAAATTTACCAATGCAACACGAACAATGTAAAGGGGATGAATAATTCAAATATATTCATAACGAACTGGCTTGTAATGTATATTTTTCACCTTATTCAAAAGGAAATTGTTAATATAACATTGGATGTTAAAATAATGTAGCTAAGTTCAACAGATGGTAATATGAATAGTGGAAGCTGTTATGGAAAAAAAAATTCGAAGTGAGCCCAGTGAACCCTCTGTGAAGACATTACTTCTGTAAAATAACATACGTTCTCCAACACAACACAATGTCCCTTGTAAATTTCTACGAGAGTCATACGAGAGTCCCAGAGTCAGAAGTAGCAAAATAATCCGTAAAGACGGAAATTAAGAGCAAGGAATGGAATTCTCGGTTAAAACTACCTAATAAAAAAATCATCAACAGCTCCGTTCAATCAAAGGTGGAAACAGGTTCATACCGATTTTTACCAGCAAGCTTTTGTTCAATACGCCAATGTTTTGGTCGATACCACTCACGTCGATGTTCATGGGAGCAAGTGGAAATCGATCAAAACTAGTCATAATAAATCCAACTAGGATTCGTTTCGACCTGGTAGGATCAAAGGTGATTGGAAAGAGACAGCTGATCAATTTTCAATCCATTTCTACTTGTTTCGACTTTTTCCTACCAACCTTCATTAAAAACTTACCTACCTAAGGGTCTGGTGCCGTTTCACCGACACATAGGGCTGAGATAAAAAATTCCCACTGCTGGCGATCCGGAGCCAGCGTCTTCACTTGCTGCCAGCCAAGGTTCTCGTCAACTGTCCGAATTTCAGCGGCTAGACTTCGCCGCCACGAGTTTCTGTATCTGCCTCTTCTTCGATGTTCTTCTGGATTCCATTCTAGTGCCTCTCTACAATTCTCGTTTTCATCCTTTCGCAGCATGTGCTCAATCCATCTCCACTTACGTTCCCGAATCTCGATTTCTAGTGTCTTTTGATAGCACCGGCTATGAAGTTCCACGTTTGAGATCCAGTTGCCAGGCCGCCAAGCGCGGATGACGTTCACAAAAACTTGCAGTTTTCGCGTAGTCATCGCATATGTGCACCAAGTATCGCACCCGTACAGCAATACGGATTTGACGTTTGAGTTGAAGATTCGGATTTTCGTTCGTTGAGAGATCTGGCGTGAACGCCAGATGTTTTGGAGACTCGCAAACGCAAATCGGGCTTTTCTGATCCGGGTTTCGATGTCTTTTTTGGTATCACCATCAGGCGTAATCTGGCTACACAAAATACTGGAAGCACTTCATTTTCTCAACTTGTTGCTCAACAGCTACCATGAAACTGGAGGGTTTTGCTGTGTTGATCTCCATCGACTTTGTCTTTCCGACATTGACTTTGAGACCTGCTGCCTTGGAACTTTCGGCACAGAGAACAGACGTACAAGCTCGAACAAAAAATCTTTAAAAAAGTGTGTAAAATTTCAAATGCTGACACCCAAAAAATACGTTGAAACTTGACTTAAAACAGTGCCATCTATTGCGCCGTTCAAAAGTTACAAATCAAATTTTCACAATTCTCTTTGGTGTATTTGGAGACATCTGGTGGTTAAGCCAAAAAGGAAAAATTGGTTAAAATGTTCGTAGGAAATTTTACACAAGTTGCGTGAGATAGCTTGTACGTCTGTTCTCTGTGCTTTCGGTGAGGTCGTCGAATTTGCTCTGCATATCCGGTTGTGTTTGGGCGAGCAAAACAATATCGTCAGCCAGGTCAAGGTCGTTCAATTGCTCCATCGTTGAAGGATTCCACGGCAATCCTCGGTTCGGTGCACAGTCGATCGATCCAGTCAGAATCTCATTCATTACGATGAGAAAAAGTAGCGGTGATAAGATACATCCTTGTCTCACTCCAGCAGTTACCGGGATTGGTTCGGACAAGACACCATCGTGCAAGACCTTGCACGAAAATGCCTCGTATTGTGACCTCGTACTGTGCTTCGATAAAATGGACTAGTTTCTCTGGGACTCCTCGTCGCCTTAGAGCCGCCCAGATGTTTTCATGTTTAAGTCAGTCGAATGCTTTTTCGAAATTTTTAAAAAAATTTACGAAGATACTTTGCTTCCAGTCGGCCGAGAATGTTGCGGAATCCCAAATGTTAACGAATAGACGGTGCAACATTTGTGCAGACAAGGCAGGGTCGGCTTTGAGGATCTTAGCAAAAAGGCAATCGATCTGAGGCGCTTTGTTGGACTTCATGTCTTTGATTGCCGCTTCTATTTCAGCCAGCGAGGGCGCTTCCGAGTTGACGCCATTTATGCGACTTAAGGCAGAAACACAATACAGCGTCGGTCGTCGCGTCACGTCAGCGGTCAACGCTGTCGATAAGTACTAAAACGCGGACGCGACGCACCCGACGATTTTTGCATCACAATTCAGCGTCAAGAGACATCTTAGATCTTAGATGTCTCTTGACGCTGAATTGTGATGCAAAAATCGTCGGGTGCGTCGCGTCCGCGTTTTAGTAGGGGAGAGGCAGGTAATATGCGCATATTAAGGAAAACACTCATTTTCTCCCATATTCCGATAGATAGGAGCCTGAAAACTATACGCACATGAGCGGACATCTGTTTTCTATACGTAAGAGCAATTTTTCTGTTAAAATCTCTTACAGTTTTTGTGAAAATAATTTTATAGTAAAAGAAGTCAAAATAGCCGATTTCCGAAACCGGCGGGCTAAATGCGCATATTTATGTTTTAAGCTATATTTCATTTACACTCGCAATATTTTGAAATTATTTAATTGAAAATGGTAGAAACGGATGTTAGGCATACGTCAAGGCTGAAATTTTGGTGAAATTTTTTACATCACTAGTTCTTTTGCATGAAACATAGTTAAGTATACCATATGGCCATATTTCATGGTAATATTTTGTTCATATTGTATTTTTATCGGATCAGTATGAAGTTCTTCTTTTTTCGCTGTAAGATCATGATTTGAGCGTAGTTTTAATGTTTAAATGATAGGAAGTAAAAAATTTATAAGAGTAATCTATTTTTCTTGATATAGGCATTTAACCTGCCTTGATATGGGCATTCAGAACCTGTCTCGTATTCCAATATCTTATCATCTACAACTTTGCCAAAAGCTTCAATTTGTTGAATTTCCGATTTCCAGATGAATAAGAAAGAAAAAACCATTAAAATTTTTGTTCACAGAATCTGTACGCACGATAATTAAAATTCAATATATTATATCAAAACTGACAAAAATCTTGTTTGAATTTTTAAATTTTTTCGACTTTATATAACAATTTAATTTTTTCATGCCATGTGTTAAAAGCGTACTACCCTCAAACTGCACTGATTAGATATGATGAATCTCTAGCCATATCGTCAATCGGCTGTATGCGCATATTACCTAACATGCGCATTTAGGAACACTTCCCCCTACTTATCGACAGCGTTGACCGCTGACGTGACGCGACGACCGACGCTGTATTGTGTTTCTGCCTTTACTGTTGGCGCTTCGAGCTGCGGGTTCTGTTGGCCATCGCTATTCGTGACTCGGAAGAGTTGTTCGAAGTGCTCAGTCCATCGTTTGAGCTGATCTGTTCGATCGGTCAATAACTGACCAGCTCGGTCTTTTAGCGGCATTCTTGCATTAGTCCTTGCACCAGGTGGCGAGAAATGTCACAAAGTTTATAAAGTAATCGAATATATTCCTGGCGGCGGCTCTTTCTCCCTCTAGGGAAACTCCAGGCTCTCTTGTGCTCTGTGGCGTGACGTGTAAAATTCAGTACTGCTAAAGATTCAATGGTTTTCGATTATGTATCTTTACAATAGAAAATCGCATTCCATGTAACTCAATGTTTATATTAGAGATCTACCGAATATTCGATCGGCCGAAAATCGCCGAAAAACCGCTAAGCCGAATATTCAGCTCACCGAATAGTTGAGCTAAGTATTCGGCCGAATAGGCTAGATTTTCTGAAAATATTCAGACATGCCCATAAATCCAGCCACGAATCCAGATAAGTCAAATCTGGCCGGGATGTTCAGATATTGTTTAATACTTCCCGAGTTTTGCTCGGGTTTATTCAGATTATTTGCTAAATCAAATAAAAATCTAAAATTCCTCTTTAAATTTTTTAAGGTATTGTGTTCAATGTTTCAAATATTTCTCAATATACATAAATTTTGCCTTTTCTAATTTTTTTTTTTTCAAAAATCGTTCTGAATGCCTGACCGTCTGGATACGTGTGGTTGAAAGTATGGTTTGCTTAAGGTTAAAGTTCAACTATTTTATAGATATCTTACTAAAATTCGACCTTCATCTAATTCAATATCAGAGAAGCAATTCCAAATAGCTTGACACCTGTTTCGACATGTTTTTTTTCCAGATTTCACAGGAACATAATTTCTTTGGTGATAAACGTCCTTGATGCGACCTGTCATCTGATGTGTTTTCAGTTATTGGTGACATTTTAAAAATCAGAAAGACCCCTACTTAATCAAAAAATATCTTGTAATACATCATCGGATAATATCATCTAGTTTGAAAAAAAAATCGACTTAAAGCATTAATATGGGAGCAATAAAAAGCATTGAAATAACTGCTTAAGAATTGACCGAATAGTTGAAAAACTCAAACGGCCGAATACCGCTATTCGATACATCTCTAGTTTCTATATTTGCATTTCAGGGCTGTTAGGGATTCAGTTTTCATTTAAGATGGTTGTTTCACGTAAATACTGATAAAAACCTTCTTTGTTTCACGGTAACACTCACTAAAATCTTCATTCATTGAAAGGCTTTTCAATGCTGTATAATCGACTCTTTACTATACGATTATAACTATTTTAATTGTTTTGACATGTCATAACTATTTTCCGTTTCCGCTAAAACTCTCTTGTTTCACAACTGTTTCTTCAAAAACTTATAATATTGGAAAGTTTGTAAGGTGACACAAACGTGACTCTCAGACAATTTTCAGCTACAATCATCTATTTGATAGTTATTCAAAGACGAAGAAATAAAAAAAAAAACACGCTTCGGGGAAAAGGCGGCAAGTCAGTTATTAAGTGCTCAAAAAAAAAAACACTTAGGGAACATCCATAAATGACGTAGCTTTTTTTAACGAGTTTTTATACCCCCCCTCCCCCGTCGTAGCATTTCGTCACAAAGTCATAGACCCCCCCTAGATAATAACGTAGCTTTAATAAACCCCCCCCCCCCATTTTTAAAAATCTGTTTTTAAATTTTACTTTTATTATCAGCATTTTGCAAGAATAATACAAAAAAGGGAAAGAAGTTAAAAATGGAAGTTTAAAAAAGCTTATCAATCAGTCAAAAAAAATCAAGCTACCTTTCAACAAACAAGATAGCTAGTAAGTATTCAATCAGTTGCGTCGGTCCAAATTATCTCCATTCGGGATTCCAATGAAATCGTTGGGCAGCTTTCCTCCATCGTCTGTTCGGCTGGAATAATTGTCAACTGCCTCCACTCACTCTCTATCGTCCTCAACGATGACCAGCACTTCGTGTCCTCTTTTGCCTACAATTCTCATTGGACGAATCTTTCTATTCGAGGCTGGGGCCTTGTGAATTTTGCTATGCTCCTTTTGGAGAACATTTGAAGCAAAATATATATTGCATTTCTTGCATGTATGCTCCTTGATACGCTTGAAAACAGTCGGGCAGTAGGAGCCAAAAGCTATATGTTCAGACTAGATTGAATTAGGCATAGTTTTGCTCAATTTTGATATTTTTTTTAGATATTTAATTAAAGCTACGTAGCTTTACTTGAACCCCTACCCCCCCTCTCGTCACACATCGTCACACAAAGTCAAACTCCTCCCTCCCCCTCAAATGCTACGTCATTTATGGATGTTCCCTTAGTACCTGAGAAAGCTGAATTTGAAAGCAACATATAGCTTATAGCTCATATGGACATTTTTTGATGAGCATCTCTTAAAACCCCCTTTTAATACCTTTGAAAATCTTTGAAATCCTAGAAAACTTCTTAAAATACAGTTATCACTTCAAATAATTCGTAGAAGCATCATTATTCACTTTTACACGGTAAATTTTTAGAAATAATCTTGTTTATGTTGAAAAACACAAGTGGTGCTATCCTTATTTCGCACCCTTTTTCCATAGTTTTGGTCCTCAACGCCAATTGCAACGTCCAAAAAAAGTAAACTTATGCTTTATTTATCCGTTAAACAATTCAAAATATTTTATAGAACAAAATTTTGGTGATTTTCAATCATTCATATTTTAACAAGCAAAACACATAGTGGTTCTATTCTTATTTCGTTCACTGTATTGTCAGATTTCGTTTTTCTTTCACGTTCAGGTATCCAGTAGGGTTGCCCAAAATTGCCTTATATCTGAAATTCTGGGGGCTCAACCTCCAAATGGTAGCGGTGTAAGGCGGTGACTCAGAAAAAATATGTTTGAAGGTTGCACTGGGTCAATTTTTGAAAAAAAAACCTTTTTTTTAATTTCGATCTAATAAAATTTTAATTCATAGAAATTATACTAAACATATGAGTTTTATATTTTTTAAATTTTGTTTAGATTACAAACTTTACATAAAAAAAAGAAAATTCCATATTTGGTTTCACAAGTTATTTTTGCATGGGTTTTTTTCCTATTTTTTTTTATTTTATCGATCGATTTTTATTCTAATCGTCCAGAAAGTGTATGTTATGCTATTTGAAAACCAAGACCACGAAAAGATCTGAATTTTCACGAAACACAAATTTGCATGTTGTTTATTCAAATGTTCAAAAATCAACTGATGATTTAATTTCTTAAAAAACATGTTTATGCTTAATTTAGGAAATTATAATTTTACTATAAGGAAACTGAACAATAATGGTAAAAAGAGAAAAAAAAAAACATAACAGCTAGTATTATTCTTAAATTAAGGAAGTGAACAATGAAAGTTAAAAATATTTAAAAAAAACTAACTTGTTAAATAGTTCAAAACCTGCTATTCCTAGGGTACGTTCTGCTAGATCATCAATACAATGGCATTAAATTTTAGCTGCTTTGTAAGCACTTCTCGACTCCCGAAACTCTGTTTCCCAAAAAAAAAAACGGGATTCAAGTTTCAATACTAAAAAAAAATACCAAAGATTTCTCGGTAACGAAATCTTCCTATGAGTTTTTGAAGGAAAATCTTTTAAGTCTCATAATACTTTCTCCACTGCTCTTCTTCAGCAGATTTAGGACCTCTTTTTTGCTTCAAAACTGCACCAACTTGCTCATCAAGAAAGCCAGACAGATGTAGAGCTCTGACAAAAACCATCAATGTTTTTCGAATTTTTTCGACGTTTTTAGACTTAACTCTTCATCATCGTAGTTTTTTTGGTTGTTTATAAATATAAGATCGTTAATCGGTGCACTAGTAGGAAGAGGAGTTTGATACCACCTTTTTAAATATAATCCCAATACAACTGGACAAACTTTTCAAGTTTCACAATATCCACTTGAAATTGTTCTCTAAACAAATACATTTTCAGGCCGTAAATTGGTCTCTCCATCCGCATGTAGAGCACCTGGTCTTTTAAATTTTACTTATTGTTCTTCATTTAGACAAACCAAAATTAATTGAAGAAGTTCTAGAGAATCTTTACGAACGAATTTCTGAACCAGCATTCTTTTGCAAAATTATATCAAAGAGGCTGTTCGGTTTAGTTGATTGTTCCTTTACAGGATAAAAAGTAATCATTTCGTTTGAAATAATATTAATAATATCACCATCACTGAATCCAGTGTGATGGTTTTCGTTGATTCTGTCCCATTCTGGAACTGTTTAAATAAATTGTCCTCGAATCACTGATTCGAGTAAATCGCCTTCAATGTTTGACAGCTCCGCTAGCTCCCAGAAAAAATATTATTGTAATTTTTTTTCAAATGTTTTGAATACATAATTAAGAGAGTGTAAACAGTTTTTTTTGTGTAAGTTTTGGCATTTGCCTTTTTGAAAAAAAAAACTAGAGATGTATCGAATATTCAGCGTCGAATACCATCCAAAACCGTTGAGCTGAATAGTTGACTGAGGTATTTGGTCGAACAGGCCAAATATATATTTTTAAAATATATAATTACAAACCAGGCAAATTTTTTAAATAAAAGTTTTAAAAGTAATGTTGGAAAAGCCACACAATCAACAAAAACTTAGGACAGAATGAAAATACCTGATCCTTGGGGATACTATATTCCTCAGCTATATCTTAAATCTGAATTGTCTTACAGAATTAAAATGTTTTAGAAAAATTTGCCATATAAATAAAAACAACAAACCTGTTATCTCGATAGATTTTAAAAATATATATGTTTATTGAGTTATTGCACTTTGTTTGCAAAAACAAACGAAATGTGATTTGATGATATTTTTTATCACTTTTAAATGTTTTCCACATGAAAAAACTATGTTAGAAACCTTTATTCCAATATGTCAATTGTTAAAGTAAAATGTCAACTTCTCAATGCCATATTTTTAAAGCAACAGTAAACACTAAATTTTTTTAAGAAAAAGTTTTCTAAAATATATGTTTTGGGGTCACTTGATCCACCGAATCCAAAAAGATATATTTTTCTTCTGAATTGATCATTGATCAGCTCGCAATTATAAATATTTGTTCAATGACTTATATTTATCCAATAATTTTCTGATGAAAAAGATTCAAAAAAGTGCTTTTATCTAAAAATTAGAAAATTGCGCCTTTGAGTATGCAATAAAAACAGGGTAGTAGATAAACTTTGAAAATTATTTTGGTCTGACGCTTATGAACTGTTGAATTAAAACAAATATGGCCAAAATAGTCAATGGAACTTTTATCTTTAGATTTTGCATGATTTTTGCCAAAGCTCAGGGAAGCATGATTAAAGGATCAAGTCTACTCTAACTTTCAAAACATCACAATTTTTTTAGTCCCTCGAAAACGATTAAAGTTCATCCACGGGTTCATGTATCGATTAAACTTTTGCAGCGTGTAAACTAGAAATTGCAGACTGTCAGAAAATGCCAAATACGGCGATCTGCAATTTTTTCCTAAAATTATATGATGGAAATGAACAAAAAGGGATCAAGTATCTTTATTCTTCCCTAAGGATTGAGAGTAAATTGAAAAATAAACAACAGTTTTTAAATGCTTGGATACAATTTAAAAATAATATTTCAAGTTATTTTTCATTTTGTTTTGAAAAAATGCATAGATTTTGTTTAAATTTGCCATATTTTTTCAAATTTTCCAATAAATTTCCATGTATGTGGAAGAAATTTTGTGCATATCATCATCTACTTAAGGTTAAAGATCATCGTTCCTTCAAAAAACTATTTTGCAGTAATCATGCTCAAATTTGACCTTAATCCAAAATTCTGGAATTCATTCTCTTTTTGATAAATGCCCTAGAAGTGACAAATGATCTGATGTCCTTCCGATAAGTGGCTATTCGTTTTGAAAATCATCCGATTTTTCAATAAAGTGCGCCGAAATGAAATTCAACAACTGAAATCTTTGATAGACGAGAGACCAATGTTTGATTTTTTTCATGCATTTGACTTCTGGTTGTAAATAATCGCCTCAAGAACATGAGGGGCATTAAAATTGAAGAAATATTTAGAAGGAAATTGAAATGATCGCTTTTGTCTTTATCTTGAAACTCCTCAGAATGTTCAACTGCATAAATATTCAATCGAAGAAATTTTAAGGTTAATATTAGCACCGGTAAATCTAAAATACCTAACCGATATATATTTTACGAACAGAGCCGGATTAAGCCATCGGGGGGCCCGGGGCAATCTTTCTCGGGGGGCCCCTAGAATTCGATTTTTTTTGTTCAAATGCTATCCCAGAAAATGTAAAACTTAACGTTTTTTAAACGTTCAAAAAAATTAGAGATGAGTTCATTATACTTCAGTATACAAATAGCCATGTTGTCTGAGTAGAGAATAAAGCTTAGTTCTTTTAGAAATGGGACAGTTACGAATGCGTGTATCTCAAAAACCATTCGTTTGATCGAAACTCTCTGTATGAAGGAAATGAAGAAAATCTTATGATAATTCATGAAAAAATTTGAAAAAAAAATATTTATCGTTTTTTGTAAGAATTTTTCTTACTTTACTCCAGGAGGTACTATCGGCCGGCGCATACTTTTTTCAGTCATGGATTAGTTTTTTAAACTTATACTTCGTTTAATCTGTATTTTAAGTGGCTGCATCCTCTTCCTTCGATTTCTACTACTTTTTGGTCCAATGCTTCTCTTTTAAAAGAAACTGCGGGCAATTTAGTGGATACAGCTGTTTCGAAATTATCAAAACATGATTTTTTTTGGGCCCCTTTATTGCGTTTTTAGTGGAATTTCTGCTGGCAAAATCTGACAATAACGAAGTAAAACCATCATGAGATTGAACTTAAATTATAATTGGTTAGTATAGATCGTAGGTTGCGAAGGGTATATACAAGATTACTCTTTTCGGGCTTTAAAAAAAAGCGAAAACCAAAGTTTTTGTTTTTGAAAATTTTGTTTTTTTTTTTTCACAGAAGCGAAATCTTGACAAATCATAATATTTTCTACAAAAACCAGCAAATACATACTATTATATGCTAGGGACCTTGCCACGAGCAGACATGGTACAGAATTCAAACGCTGGAAGTTGTTTAAAATAGGCAAAGTTAGGGGTTTTTCATAAGTTTTGTAGTTCATCAGAAATCATCACATAACCTCGGTACCGGCTATACAGCTTACGAGCTCTGGAAAAATAAAAAATTTATTGATTGAAGTAAGGTTTGAATGACTCGTAACTAGGCAACACTTTCAGCCTATCGGAGAAAATATTTTTGGATGTTTCAGCGATCTACACTTAGTTTTTTGCTTATTCAATATTAAAAATGCAGGTGTGAGACTTGACTTCACTGATGACCCTTAACCGTAGTTGCCGATCATGTACTTCATTCCAATGCTTGATTTGAACTTTGTGGACATTTTTGATTGTGTTTGCATACTTTTCCACCACTCACACACAGTAATTCTTTGAATAATCAATGGTTTTGTTAGCTATCGATTTGATAATGAATGATTTTGAAAGAAACTGTGCAAAATATTTTTTTTCTTTTTCTCTTACATCTTAAATATCACAGGCAGCAAAATACTGTCAAAAATGTGTATGTCCGATTACTAGTAAATAAGCTATTAGAAAATGATAGTGTCCCATTTCTAAAAGAACTAAGCTTTAGTTTTGGGTATTTTCAAAAAAAAAAGTTAATTTATCACGTGCAAACATTGCGGAAGAGTTTAGAATTTTTTTCAGAAATTAAAGCTCTGAAAAAAAAAGTTGTTTTCATTTTTTTAAAACCCTTATCACCATCTAAAATTCTCTAATTCAAAAAAATGACCGGATAGATATTTTATATGATTTTCATATCATCATTGAGTGTTTGGTTTGTGCTTATTCGAAAAATATTTATCTAAAGACAATTAGGAAGAATCATCAGATTTGAACATAGAAAACAAAATTTAAAAAATAAATAAACAAAATAATTAAATCCACATTCCAAAGAGATACAGATACAAGAGTTTAAGAATTCAAAACTTGAAATCACGTTATATTAAGAACCAAAATTCAGTGTCTTAAATTTAAATTATAATTTCAAATCAAGTTTTGAGAAACAAAATATGAATTTAATTAAGTTACAATCAGAGCAAAAGCAGAAATTGCACCAAATGTGAATTAATTCTATGTCTTTGAAACACAAAAAAAAACCTTTTCATAAGATGTTTTTGAATATGATCCTCATCAGATTTTTTTTATCAAATTGTTATTTTAAATGTGACAAAAGTTACATTCGATGCCCTCAAAGCCAAAGGGGTTTTAGTTCAAAAATGATCGGTTGAAAAAAAAAGAATAGAAATTAAATGTTTAAAACACAGAATCAGTTATCATTGGAAAAAATTCAGATAAGGAATCCAAATGAGTTTAGTACCTTAATCAAAGATCCTGAAATATTCAAATTCAGAAAAATTATGAAACTGAACTTCAGTAACTGAGGAAACAACACAAGACTCGAATCTGGAAAAAGATAAGACTAAGTTCATAGAAATAATCATATTAAGAAAATCACTCAATGATACTAGCAACTCAACTATCAGATCGTTTTTATCATAATTTGAGAATAATCATTTGAAAAATGATATGCTGAATTGAGGATATTCACTTCAGTAGATTATAAAATTTTGTCAGTGTAAAAAAATATTTTACTTTCGAAAAAAGGGAGTGAAAAGGGTTTAGAATTTATAAACCAATGAAATTTTCAATAATAAATGATTGAAATGTGAAAAGTTAAAATACGAGATTAAAACCCGGATACTGCCCGGGTAAAATTCTGAAATTTTTATCTTAAAGCGAAATTGGCTGCTATTTTAGTGCAGTGAACCATAACTTGGAAACTTAACGTAACAACAAACATTATTGTTGTGCAAGACGTTTGAATGTAATGAAAATAAGGAGATGTTTTTTCTTTATTTTACCAATTCTATACAGAATGTCGAAACTGATATGTTTCGATAAAAAATGAAAATTTGAGGTGTTTGGCCTCATATTCTTCATTTTTTTTTTCGAATTCGGTTTTGTCCAGAAGATTTTGATATTCTCAGCTCGCAAAATGTGAGAGAGCTCCTTCACTGCTTACTCTAGGGGCCTCCTTATTTTTTTTTAAAACAGAAAGTAATCTAGATAGTATTTCATGGGGACCTCTTTGAGCCGGGGGCCCGGGCCAATTGCCCCTTTTGCCCCCTCTTTAATCCGGCCTTGTTTACGAACCTAACCAGTATTTTAATCTTTGGAAAATACTAAAAAAATAGTGAATGCTTTTTGAAAGATGGAAAGTCACTTAAAAAACTTTTAACCATTCTGATTGCTCAAGATTTAGGGTTTTTTTTTTAAATTATATTCCAAATGCGTCTTCAATTTATGCATATTGGTTTTTTGAACCTTATAGGGAAGATGAGGGCATAACGAGCACCCAGGGCATAATGAGCACTCCTTATTTCTACATAAGTACGTATTTTCTTAAACAAATTTTCATAAGGATTTGCTGCGTACTATCCATAGTATTAATTTTTCACCAAAAAAGAAATATCCTTCTCATCTTTACAGAAATATTAAATAATAACCAGCTAGGTTCTCAAGTGACGAAAATATTATAATTTTTGAGCACCACCAAATAGACTTTTATGACCTTTAAATCATCTTGATCTGAAATGTACGCACTGCAACATGATCTACACTGTTTCTGAATTTTCATCATCATAAAATTTTTGATTTTTCACTTCAATCAATTTTAAAACGCGTTTTTACTTTAATTTGTTCACTAGAGGCGAACAGAGCACTTTCAATAAAGGCATTACGATCATTTTCACCGGGGAATCTAGCAGCGAATTCAACTCGATGAAGTCAACTGAATAATAGAGCTACAGCTTGGCTTGTTTCGTCTGTAGATTTGGCCTATTGGTAAGGTGTCGGAGAGGTAATCAGTAGACTTGAGTTCGATTCCTGTTTGAGGGGATTTTTTTTCTGCACATACCATTCATGATTGATATTTTTTATTGTTACATTATACGGCTAATAGCATCAAAGCATCATCCGTCAAACAAAACACCAGAAACATAATGTATGAGCATGTGTTAATTCTTTGAATTCTACAAACAGACCTAGATTATTTTGTTATTGCTTTGTTTGATGAATCTACGCCTTACCGTTTAGTGCAATCATGATCATGAATGATAAATGAAAAAAAAAAATCACCTCGACCAGGAATCGAACTCGAGCTGATTGATTACCTCTCCGACATCTTACCAATAGGCCAAATCGTCAGACGATACAAGTCAAGCTGTAGCACTATTACTCAGTTGACTTCATCGAGTCGAGTTTGCTGCTAGAATTCCCGGCAGAAATAGCTCATTATGCCTTCATTAATGTTGCTCATATTGCCTCGGGAGGTTTCTCATTATGCCTCTACAGCGACTGGTTTTAAGCTTTCGGCAAAAAATTTTAAAATGCATTTTTAAACGTTTTTATCTACTTTTTCAAGTTTCATCCAATTAGGCAATAGACTATTTGAGTGTCTGAACACGAAACAATGATGTAATTCACATATTACAGCTGTTCTCTATGGTTAAATAAGCGTTTTCCTTAAGGTGGCCATTATGCCCCCATCTCCCCTACTGTTTATTTATTTTTGAGTTGAGATTTCTATACGATAAAAATGTGTTCTTTACTAAGAACACAGTCTTCATTAATTGTGGAGTCAGCAAACTTTTATTCTATTTCTCAAATCAAAGTTGAGAATTTGAAATTTAAAGTAAATACAGGCTCAAACATTTATTATGATGTAGAACTACATACAAAGAAATTTTAAGATTTAAGTAATTTAAAAAATAATATATTAGAAAAAATCTCCTGAAACAAACCTGTAAGAAATCCTGATAGGATTTTTCATTGTTTTGGCATGTTTACATTTTTGACATGTCTACACTAAATAGTAGAGCTTGCTTTTTTTAAATAGTGTTCTTCAATTTCTACGTTCAACAGGCGATGGAAGCGGTGCCGAATTTAGGTGATGGATTTCCACTAGTGCAAGTGGGATGCAACTGAAATTTCACCCAACTTTTGACAAATCATACGAATTTTACTTAATAACTTTTCGCTTCCATCGACCATAGAAAATAAAATAAATTGTTTATCAATTCCAAAAGCCTACTAATGAAACGAAATTATGTTTCAAGTTAAAATCTCTAAAAGCAAGTTCACTGGTGTTGGGAAAAAGGGGTAGAAATTTTTACATTTTGGAAATTTTACCATTCAAAATTGTATACAAGATCTTTGAGCGTTGTATTTTTCTACAGCACTGTTTCTGTTTCAGCCGTATGTGATAGAAATATTGCTATTTAATTTTGCATCACAGCATGCGAAACAACAACACGTGTTAAAATTTTCAAAATGTGCCAGAAGTGACAAAATGTCTACCTGGTAGACTCTACCACTTGCTCTTAGAGCAAGTTCCCTGGTGTTGGGAAAAGAGGTAGAAATGTTGACACTTGTAGCACATTTTGAAAACTTTACCATGCAAAACCATTTTTAAGATCTGCGGCCGTTAATTTTTTTTACAACACGTGTTCTATTTTCGCATGCTGTGATGCAAAGAAAGCTCGATTTCTATCATATACAGCTGAAATAGAAACAGTGTTGTGAAAAAATTAAATGGTCAAATATCTTGAAAACATTTTCGCATAACAAAATTTTCAAAATTTGCCACAAGTGTCAAAATTTTTACCACCTTTTCTCAACACGAGTGAACTTGCTCTGAATCAAGTGGAATTAGTACTCTATTCAACTTCACTGTTATGAACATATTAAAAAAATAAATATTATGGCATGAGCTCACTCACCCGATTAGTTATGAAATAACTAAATAAGATTTTCCATCAGCTTTGTCATGTTTATATCAGCATTTGTGAACGGTTTAAAAAAAACATGCCATCCTTTTGTCAAAAAGGTAAAAACACTCCGATTGATCTTCCCGACACAGTAAAACAAACCAACTCCTTCGAGTTCGAAAAAAAAGTACAAATCGCCAATCATAATCGGAACTACCTTCTTCGATGTTATTGAGGTTGATTGTGTTGAATCAGGCTTAAGAAAAGTGTCCACTTGAATGGGGCAGCTAACTGCCGGCCGGCTTTGCCGTGTTGTGGTTGTGGGTTTCGTTTTCGAGCCGAAACGATTCCGTGAATCGAAGCTTCGAACTGTTGCTGCAGCTGATAAGGATTATTACGAAATGTTTATACGGCGATTGGGGTTTTCATAATTGGTCTATGGCATTGCATTCTTGGTTCGACTTGGTTTGGATTTTTCCATTGTTTTGAATTTTTGAGAGACAGCAAATTTTCTATGAAATCTTTCTTTGGCTTTACTTGACGGATATTTGATAAAACAAACTAGATTTAAATTGTATATTTCTATTGCAGATTTTGTTTTAATTTCTAGACTTTCAACATCGTATACAAAATGGGAAAAATGCTTCCTCTTATATCCAGCATCAGAGGTATTACTTTTAATAACAAAACTAAGTTTGATAACACAATTTTTGCACCGGTTTCAACGGACAATTTGGCAAAATTTACGTAAGATAAACTTTGAATGCAGAGTTGGTATCAAAAGTTTCGATGAAACCGATGAGAGCTTAATTGCAATCAATCACTTCTTACGTAATTTTTGCACCCTCACTAGCACCAAAACTGCACTAACGACTCCCGATTAATCTTCTAATTAGATCTTCCTAAACGTGGCACATCGGCCACCGAGAGAGTGCTCTATAATCAGTACCACCCCTTCATATATGCTTTCGTCATCAACATCATCATCACCGTCGTAGTCCATTAGAAGCGAGTGATCTCTGAAATGCAAACAACATCCGAAAGGTCGGTTGTTGGCTACCGTGAAAAAAAATCATACCATCAAAGCTTATCAGTCGCATAGCTTGGCTCTTTTTGCAAACACTTCCACTCAAATCTATCCACTCTGAAATGGAAACGGGATTAGGTTTCGTTTGAGTAACACTTTTTTTTTGAAACGGGCTTTAAATTAATCTTTTAACTAGAAGAAACTTTCGGTTTTCTGTGTGTCGACCTCGAGAAGATGCTTCGAAGTTTAAAATGTGCTCTCAATGTTATTCTAGCGAACTTGCTCGAGAGCGAGATAATCTGGAAGAAACCTCGACGAATACGTGGACGCAGCAACAACAACAACAGTCCGTTGTCTTCTCGGAAGCGTCGGAAAAATTCTACCTCCAATACTGCAGCAACAGCCAACGGACACTCTAAACACTCGGACAGCAACGACGAAAACATCAACGATACTCACCAACAGGAGCTAAGGCTAACTTCGGGGCACGAAGACCCTGAGGAGGGAACCACTTCGACAAATCCCGACGAAATGGTGGCCGGTGCCGGGATACAAAACTTTCACTCCGAGTACCGGAACGATCCGGTAGTCCGGGAGCTGCGAAGAGTCCGGGAGTTGAATGCTCGCAGCTACGCCAATGACTATTCGCACGTGTTTCGGTAAGTTTTGCACCACCCATATTAACCATTAGCCGTAAGCCTTTAGCCGGTTCTATTTCATGTTACTGACCATTCTGACCTGCCCGACTCAACTCCAACAGCTGCTGGCGACTACATATGGACGATAGACGACGAACGACGACCACGACTGTTCTGTTCATAACAAAGTGATTAGTAGGGAGAATGAGCAACAGAAAAAAAAACAAAAACGAAACGGAAAACATCTGATTGGAAACACACCACCGACACGTCACAAATTGTCTAGCTGTGCAATTGGGTGTTGGTGGCGAAGAGGGAAAGTGTTCGATTAGAACAAGCTGATAGCAGCACTACACTACATTGGGACGTTCTACCACACACCCTAGCTATGTACCTAATCACATCATTGGTGATTCATTGAGCTACCAGGGACAATTGTTTTTCAATCAACCTACGCGTTGTTGTTTAGCTTGGGTTTCATTGAACTTTGTCGTAAAGTTGCTAAGTAAACAACATTCTGAAACACCAGAACTGGGTATGACAGAAGATGTTTCAATTTGAAATAGAATTAGATTAAATTTACGCATTGCAACATTTTACATAAATTTTTAATGAAATTTTAAAAGTTAAAATAGATTAATTGTTATTTTATCACATCAATTATGCTTTTTTCCAAGTAAAAACAACGTTGTACTAACATTCATACGGTTAACCAAGCGCAATAAATTTATACTAATGGGCATGGTGTATAAAATTTAATTGAGTTCTGAATTGCTTTCAGCTGGAAATCAATGCATTTGTCGTATTTATGGTTAAATGCGTCAATACTCCAGGAGAGAAATACACATACAAAGTTGTAAAGAGTAGTGGCACTTTAGTCGAGCCGCATTTTAATACACAGTTCTAGCTGGTCCCGTACGAACTCCATTTCGCTTTCAACTTATAATATGTGATGAATAATAAGGCCGGAACAAATTTCAAATCCCTCTTTGATTTCCCGGGAGTCAAAAAAATTCGTGAATTCCCGATTCCCGTGAAACGATGGAAAAATTCCGGGGAAATATGGAAATATCCCGGGAATTCCTGAACACTATAAATTGATCTAAATTTTCGAAAAATTACACAACTTCAATAGGAAAAATGGTTGTACTCCATTTCCTCGAATACTTTAGCCCAGAATGAAAAATTCCCAGAATCTCCATTACCAGAAAACCACTTTCTCAGATTTTTTTTCGCCAGAATGAACCAATTCCCAGAATTTTTTTTTCGCCTGAATTACCACTTCCCGGAATATTGAATATATTATTCCAAACGGGAATTTGAAAAAAAAAGTTTTTTTTTCACAAAAATTGGGTTTTTACAATATTTTTTCAAGTCGCGAATGCCGTAAAGATGGTTAAACGACTATATTCAAAAAAAAAAACAATATATTACTCTTGCGGCAAAGCCGCAACTAATGAGGATGAAGGGGCACAAAGCTGCCGAAGCTCCCAAATCCGAGGTGACTGCCGACCCGCCGTCGAAAGCGGCGGACCTTATACATTGGTCTAGGTCTGCCGGGGCTTCAATATTTTTTTTCAAGTTTGAACACGCAGCGTGAGGAGTCGGCTACTGAAATGATTTTTGAAAGGCACAATACAATACTGATTCAAAAATAAGGAGTGTATCGAAAATTAACTAAAAATATATTTGGGCCTTCTACTTACGCATTTTGTTCTGTCAAGAGTGAACCAGCGCTTTGTTTACGTTTGAAACATTCGTTTCTCTTAAAATGTAGCGAATTAAAAAAGAAGTTATAATTCATGTGTTGGACACTTGGATGCGAGAGAAGGGCATCTCGATGAATGAAGTGGCGAAACGTTGCGGCATTCATCCAGCGAGCGTAAAATCCATCATCCTCAAGTTCGGGGAACACTATACGTTCGATGATTTGCCAGGAAGAGGCAGAAAACCAGGACCATCTGACCCGAATCTGGACCGTACGGTACCTAATCAATCTCATCAACCGGAATCGATCGATGTCCATACAGGATTTGGCGAAAAAAGCTGGGACATCGATCAGATGGCACAGCGGATCAAGGAGCGGAACAACCTGAAGACATACAAGAAGCAAAAAGTGTCCAAACAAATGGCTGAACAAAAATCACGAGCCAAAACCAGAACCCGGAAGATGTATCATCGAATTTTGCAGAAGCCAGATGCGTGCGTTCTCATGGACGATGATACTTATGTAGAAGAGGAATTCAGTACTCTTCCGGGACTACAACTCTACACTGCAGCTATTGGGGAGGATGTGAGTGACCACGAGAAGTCAATTGAGGTGGAAAAATTTGGCCAGAAAGTGCTTGTGTGGCAGGCAATCTGCTCAATAAATGCCGATACCTACCAAAAGGAGTGTCTGCAGAAAAGGTTGCTGCCACTATATAAGAAACATACGACTCCACCATTGCTCTGGCCGGATTTGGCGTCAGCCCACTACGCTAAATCCACTCTTAAAGGGTGATACGGTCAAAATTTGGTCAATATAAACTTGACGTATTTCTTTCAATTTTGCATTTAAAAAACCTGAACACCCCTCATTTTGAAGGTGTGTGTGTAGAATGTTGCTCCTATTTTGATTCTGGAATTCACTTTTCAGTTGTCAAAATGCCGTCCAAGGAAGAAGAGTAGCGTATCAAAATTTTGCTCGCGCATCGCGAAAATCCGAGCTATTCGCACGCAAAGCTGGCAAAATTGCTAAAAGTTGCCAAATCAACTGCTACAAATGTAATTAAAGTGTTTGGGGAACGTTTGTCGACAGCCAGGAAGTCTGGATCGAGGCGAAATCGAAAACCGGATGCCGCTGAGACGACAAAGAGAGTTTCAGTCGGTAGTTTCTAGCGAAACCCTAATCTCTCTCTCCGAGATGCCGCAAATAAGCTGGGTGTATCGTCTACCACCATGCATCGAGCCAAAAAACGAGTCAGATTATCGACTTGCAAGAAGGTAGTGACTCCAAATTGCGACGATAAACAAAATTTGACGGCCAAAGCGCGATCCCGGAGGCTGTACACGACGATGCTGACGAAGTTTGACTGCGTGATAATGGACGACGAAACCTACGTCAAAGCCGACTACAAGTAGCTTCCGGGACAGGAGTTTTATACGGCAAAAGGAAGGGGAAAGGTAGCAGATATTTTCAAGCACATGAAACTGTCAAAGTTCGCGAAGAAATATCTGGTTTGGCAAGCCATCTGTCCCTGTGGCTTGAAAAGCAGCATTTTCATAGCTTCCCGGACTGTCAACCAAGAAATTTACGTGAAAGAGTGTTTGAATAAACGTCTGCTGCCTTTCCTGGAGAAACACGGTTGTTCCGTACTGTTTTGACCGGAATTGGTATCTTGCCATTACGGTAAAAAGGCCATGGAGTGGTACGCCGCCAACAACGTGCAGGTGGTTTCCAAGGACAAGAACCCTCCCAACACGCCAGAACTCCGCCCAATTGAGAAATACTGGACTATTGTCAAGCGGAAACTAAAGAAGACCAAATAAACTGCTAAGGACGAGCAGCAGTTCAAGGCAAACTGGCTTTCTGCGGCCAAGAAGGTGGACAAGGTGGCTGTACAAAATCTGATGGCAGGGGTTAAACGTAAGGCCCGGCAATTCGGATTTGGAAAAGCGGAAGCCTAACTGAATATTTTTACTGAATTTCATACTAATTAAACCTGAAAAAGAAATTTAATTTGATTTTTTAAGTAAACGATTTCACCGATTTACACGCGTTATTCCTTGACCAAATTTTGACCGTATCACCCTTTATATTCTATGTCTTTGTCAGGTATCAGTTGTTTTATGAAAATTAATTTGAATTTCTATTTTTGTGGTCTTCAGAAAACGACCTTGCAGCCAATAAGTCCTAAAAAAATGGGTGTTTTGCATCATAGATAACTTGTTTAGTTGAAGTCGAATTGAAAAACTTTTGATTGATATGAAATCAGTTCATATTGAAAAAATGAAAATGCTTGATTTCACAGACCAAATCTGGTAATTTTAAAAGTTCAGATTTTTTTTTTAAATTATTTCATTACTATATTTTTATGAGACCGACTAATTCTCATGATAAAAATTGTTGTTTCGTTCACTTACATTCAGTTTTTATGCATACTTAACCATATAATTTCAACGTATTGAGGACCAAATCTGAGGTATAATACCTTTAATATTACGCTTTTTCCTACCCTGAACTCAACATCTCTGAAATATTAAATTCAATATATTTATCTCTATTATGTGTTGTGAGCCTACTTGGTTGAATAATTCTACTGAATCAAAGCAATAAAAGATTCCTTTTAATTCAATCGAGGTCGCGAGAGAATAGTTACCATGGCATAGCATACTGATTATTGGGAACATTTGGGCGCGTTTTTCTCAACCAGAGATATTTTCAATGCACGTGGTGGCAATATGAAGCCTGGATGTAATTTTGTTCTTCTTTGTTAATCACTCATTTGTACAGCACATAGTTATGAATGACGCATAGATCCCAAGCAACCGAGAGTCGCATATCCACTTGAATGAAGGCATTGAATGTTTCATTTTGACTGACAAAGAGAATCAACTGCCCAATTCTCTCGAGTGAACTTTATGTACTGATTAATGAACTTGAATGTTGCAAAAATGATCAATATGTACGTTGTATGTGCCCAATTCCCAAGGATGCAGTTGAGAACTATATGTACTCATTAACGAAATTGAAAGTTGCAAAAGTGATTTACACGTACGTTATACGGGACTTAAGTCACATAAAGGGCACAAAAGTGCTCAAAACGGGATTTGGTAAGTCACAGGAAGGGCACAAAAGTGCTCAAAGAGGGATTTGGTAAGTCACAAAAAGTTCATTGATGTGTTTTCAGAATCAAATCACCACTTCGAGTTTTAGTTTCAGTTAGAACAACATCTAGGCGTGGTCTTCTGGTAGCGTGTTTGATTCTCACCACGAAGGTCGGGGTTCGATCCCCAAGCTGGGCAAGTTTTTCTCAATAAGTAATTTGGTAATTGAGCTACCATTCTTATGCGATATATGCAGGAAATGTAGGATACCATGTACAGAACATAGGAAATAATCAAGTGAAGGTGATATGAACAGAAGCCAGTTTGAGTTGAGATAGAGTGAGATTTTTTGCTCATATTGCGCTTTTTTGGAAGCTGAATTAAAAGACCGCTGGAAGCTGAATAGAGAATGATGGAGCTGAGTAAGCGTTTTTGTAC
Source organism: Uranotaenia lowii (assembly GCF_029784155.1). Classification (NCBI taxonomy): domain Eukaryota; kingdom Metazoa; phylum Arthropoda; class Insecta; order Diptera; family Culicidae; genus Uranotaenia; species Uranotaenia lowii. The sequence goes on from NC_073692.1 coordinate 340,612,909, forward strand.
CTGTTTTAGAGGACTTTTGGTTGCTTGGGATGTTACCCAGATGGATATTTAAATTTATTTTTTAAACGATTTTAAAAATCAAAACCACGTTAATTCAACTAGCAATTGTTGTCTAAAGAATATGAACTAATCACTGATGCATATGAATAAATGGTATGACTCATTGCTGACGTTTGAAAAAAAAACGGGAAGATTTGCATACAATTTTATGATCTGGTACGCCTAGAAAGATAGTTTTGATTCATATCGTTAACAAAAAAAAATGTTTTCAGAAACAGTTCGATAACATTTTTTTAACATGTATAAAAGTATTTAACTGAAGATATATCAAGCGCTTTTGAACTTTGTAGAAAAACAAACAACAAAATCCGATGAAAATGAACAGACACGTGAACTGAATAAGAGCCTGCCCTTTAAAATAGATTATATCGGATTGATGTTTATAAAGGTCGAATGCAGAGTACTTTTCGATTTTTTCTTAAGAAAACTTATTATTGAGTTTTCTTAACCACTTTTTTTACAAACAGTGAGAATATGCATTTTCCGGAAGAATTATCAACTAAAAAGGAACACCAATACTGTTCAAAAATTTACAAAAAAAAAAATTATTTCTTTATCTATAAATTGTTTGGCCAAATAAAAAATCTGACTAAAAATTTTTTTTAATAAATCATTCACCGAAAAACACTGTATTATTTGTTTACACACAATTTAAGTGTGAACTTAACATGAGAAGAGTGATTTTGTTTAACATATTTTGGCTACATAGAAGAGACTTTTGATACGCTTTTTTGTTAAAATTAAAATTGAAATAAAAAACAGAAGCAAATGGAACCTTGATAACTGTTACCCTTCTCGGCGCCAAAATCAACATTTTAAGGTTGTGTGATGTTTACATGAAATATTTTCGAAAATACTCATACCACCGTCAAAGCATGCACAGATTTTTTTTCGATAAATTCAAATTCAATTGAAAATTTGCTTTCTAATCGATTGTTAATGCACAGATAAGATAGTTAGTTAAAGTCTCTCTTTTCTTTGATTCATGGGGTTACAGCTTTTCCATTTGAATTAAACTTGCCTTTTGGTTTAAACAAATGAAAATATTGTAATTTGCAGTATAAAAAGTCGCCATATTTCATACCATGACTAGTGCTGTTTGGCATCACTTCAAGTTGTAATGTGTCACGTCTACAAGTTTTGTATATAAGGAAAAATATCAAAAACATGATTTTAATCTGGAAAGGTGTTTCTATGATTGTTACAAACCTTTCTGCATTGCAGTATGAAAAAGAAAGGAATAAAGGGAATTCCATATAAAATAGTTTGTATAGCTTGAAAACTTATTAACCAATCAGGGCTTTTGTACAAGTTTGTTGGCATAAATCGAGAACTTGTCAAGCAAAAGGAAAAGTGGTAGTTTGCGTACGAATAATTTTAGACCATTCATTTTTTCTTGGTGGAGACGGAAAGAAGGAGGCAAGTCCTTATTCTTATTATATTTGACATAATTTGGAAACTAATCAGACATTGAAGCGAAAGGTTACGTTATTTAGATACTAAATATGATTTCATGGCAGTGTCGTATCCCGATTAGTTTAACCTTCGGTGTAAACCGATTCAATCGTATATACATAGTAGGTTCATCCAAATGAGTTCTCTTCTAAATCCAGATAGACTGGAACTGAAATACAGATCATTCGATCTTGAGCCGTGGACGAATACGGAGTCATAATACAAGTCTTTTATTTTACCTATCCAAAAGTCAACTGTTAGTGTTCAGGTATTGAAATTAGATAAGTCCTTTTGATGGACAGTGCGTACTTGTTAGGCAGTTCTTGAGCACTTCTTTCATTCCCAAATAACACCGATAGTTTTATTAGACTCTTCAAGCCCCTTATAAAACCAAAACTTTATCTAGTAGCCTGCTATAAAACTTGAAATGTTACTTGGGTTGGACGAGAAAAAGAGTAAAGTTTTCAGATCATGAAAAACTAATTTATAAATCAGTTCAAAAAAAATATTGAATTACCTGTGTATTGAAATCCAAAACCCCATTGGTAGCTCTCTTTTAAGGGGGGAGTAGGGTCTAACACTTTGAAGAAAATCGATTTTATTTTTATTTTTAATTTTCTTATTGTAAAACATTTCAAATTTTCAAGTCAATCGAAGCAAAACTGTAGAAATTATAGGCCTTTATCTCCTCTTATCTAATACTGCAAGAATTCTAGAACAGAAACTTCAAACGCGTTTTTCTCGAAAGCACATTTTTAAAGTCCGTGGACATCGTCATTTGAAAACTACTTATTCGATTCTTTTCAAATTTGGAACATATTTTCTACATATAAAATACCAGACCCCAACGTTTTTCTTTTTTATTTTTTTTTTACTTTGGGCAGACTTAACAGATAAAAAATGGCGGATTTTTTCTCGACAAATCGTAGTTTTTACTTCAAACAGCCACAAAATTTTAAAAAAAAATTTTTAAGTTAAATAAAATCGTTGGGGTCGATAAAAACATCTATTAAAAATATTTTGCTCTAATTTTTTGACTTCAGATGATTCTGTGCTGAGATACAGTGTCCACCGCAAATCCTGTTTTCTAAAAGGCATCCTCGAAAGTGCTCCGTCACTGGCTCATTTTTCAATGTTTTTCTACGAAAAATTACTAAATGTTCTTTTAACTATGCTTTGTATAATGCAAAAAATTTGGATACATTTGTTTGAACGATAGTTCTAAGAAAATTCGTTAAATTGTGTTTTTTTCACCAGTTAGACCCTATTTCCCCTAGCATTGAAAAATTTTGAAATTTTGTTTGACCTTAAAACAAAACTAAACTTTAATTATTTCAACAAATTTAATTTATTTTTGGAAGGTAATTATTTGAAAATGTAGCTATGAGTCAGATTCTAAATATTACAAAATATGGGAAAAAAATTTGGAAGTGTGTGGAAACTACATTCTAAAAAGTACTGAAGGTCATATTTTTAAGCCCCTGTAGTTATTTTTGCAATTTTACTACAAACTACCAAAAACATTTCCTCAACGGTAAAGATTTTCGTTGAACAAAAGTTGTTTATAATCTTAAAACTTAACTTCTTTGAATTTTCAGAGGAAAAAATGGGGTTTTAGAGGGTAATTTCCCGTAAAAGTTATGATGAAAAAAGAAAACGAAGATCACGTAGTCCAACTCTCCCCTACAATTTCGCCTGAACATCTCACAAAACTATCATGTAAATATTATCCAGATCAAAATTTTTAAAAAATCTAACGATTCTGCAATGTAATACAACCACAGAAGTTGAAATCAGCCATTATTTGACCATTTCAAATGCATTCTCAATTTAACTAGTGTGTTTCGGTCGGGCCGGTCGAACATTTCGAAGCCTCTAGAACAGTGATGATTACCATACTTAAAAAAAAAAGCCCATTTTTAAAGCTAAATAACTTTTTTTTTAACTTGACTCTAATCGAAATGCGGTCTGGTAATAAAATATTTGCCATAATTTAAACTTTAAGAAAATCTATATTCAACAGAAAACGGCTGGAGGAGACCAAAGTATTGGTTGATAAACTTATTTTCATATTCCTCCCGAACAAAATGTCTCAAAATCCCGTACAAACTTCAGGCTCGTAGAGTGACCCCATCTCATGGTCCGATCTGGCCTAAATTTGGCATGGGATCTTGTTCTTGGCCTAGGATCGTTTTTAGCCTACTGCGCATTCCTTTTTCAAAAGTCGGGTCATTTGGGGCACACTAGTGTACACACATAACTAATAAACATCATTTAAACTGTCAGAATCAGAAAACCGAACCAATATGTATCCATGATTCATCAATCACAAGTTCGACCAATCCGTCTTAAATTGTACCAGCCCAAATTGAGTTGCCTAATGAATCCTGTTTACTTTTTTTTCCGACGACAGAACAAAATCCCGGTGGGATTTTGTCCGCATCTCGTTTGTCATCATGGGCATGGAGTTCGTCTACTCGGCCGAGACGGCATTTGTGTCCCCAATCCTGCTCGGAATCGGCGTCGAGCATCAACTGATGACGCTGGTGTGGGCCATATCACCTTTAATTGGCTTCTTTCTGGCACCGATTCTCGGAACCATTAGTGACCATTGCAGATCCTCGCTCGGGCGCCGCAGACCGGTTCTCATCGGATTGGCCGTCACGTTGGTACTCGGTAAGTTTGTAGGAAATCCTTTCAGGTGTGGGATTGCATGTGTTGAACTTTTCCGTTCCGTTTGCTAATGAATGATCTAATTTTAGGCTGCATTCTGGTGCCGTACGGTGAGAACTTTGGCCACTGGTTCGGCGATTTGGGGGAGATTTTTCCGGAGGTCACAAGCGATGATTCCGGCGTTACCGAAAGTGCCCGATCCAATCGGACTATTCCCCGTGCATACGAATTCTACGCGGTGGATAATCAGATTATGGAGCATGAGATGCACTATAAATGGGCCATATTCTTCACCATTCTCGGAACGCTTCTGCTGGATTTCAGTGCCGATACGTGCCAAACACCGGCCAGGGCTTACCTGTTGGACGTCTGCTTACCAGGTAGGTTTTTTGCTATTTGAATCCTTGAATTTACTGTTAGGCAAATTATCGGAAATTTAATCGGACATTTGGGGAATATTATCAATATTGCTGTATTTTAATTAATCCGATGCTGAAGCACTTAATTCGAACATATCAATTGTTTTTCCATTCGAGAACCAACCAGCAAATAATTGGTCGAATAAACTGAAACGGGACCTACCTGTTGAGTGTTATCCCAACAAACTGCGTTATTATTTGTAGCGTAAATTAAAGTTAAAAAAGGAAATGAGATTCAAATTATCAGATTACTTACATTTTTCCGCAACCGGCGTGGGTGAGTGGTTTGTGAAACGCACTCGAACCTACCGCGGAGATGAGGCTGAGGAAGCTCAAATATCTTGTTGCTATCCTGCTGGAAAATGTGAGTAAATTCGGTCCCGACTGGTAATTATTTATGTTGAAACCTCGTGACCGGAGACTGTTAATTACCCTGCTGCTTAATAATTGGCTTATTTTGTTGGAAATGATGTTAACGTTTTATTCGGCAGTGCGGCATTGCTCCCAGGGAGGTTTTTCAGTCTGTTTCGACACTTTTACTGCAACCCCTTTCTAAAAGAGTATTCGCTGTATTGATGTTTTTGTTCCAAGCTCCAACCAATATTTTATAGATAACACCCAAAAAATGATGTTTTCACTTTTTATAGAACAAATTGGTTGAAAATCCAATCATATTTGCGTCTCGTTGAGCGAAACTAATATGGAGCCAATATAAGTTAAAATTTTGTAATATGATTTTAATCGCCGTAATTTGTATGATTATAATTTTAATGGCATGTGCGGCGGAATGAAAACTAGAGAGAATTTTATTTTATAGAATTTGAAAGAAAGGTGGATAGACAGGCATTAGTGCGCCAATAGGAGAAAGCTTGATAGGTGTTGAAATTTTAGGCTAGAGGGCATGTTGATGAAAAGCTCCCATGAATTGCTCCCGCCTTTGCTCTGCATTAGCTAACTATACATGAGAAACCCAGAAAGAGAATTCCCATGTATAGCGAGCCCAATGGTTTGAGAGCGTGTTTTTACGCACACTTCAAACGAGCAAAAACGTAGCAACCCATGGGCCTACTGAGCTTTCCTTATGCGAGAAACAGTTCTATCGACGCATAAGGAAAGCTCAGTAGGCCCATGGGTTGCTACGTTTTTGCTCGTTTGAAGTGTGCGTAAAAACACGCTCTCAAACCATTGGGCTCGCTATACATGGGAATTCTCTTTCTGGGTTTCTCATGTATAGTTAGCTAATGCAGAGCAAAGGCGGGAGCAATTCATGGGAGCTTTTCATCAACATGCCCTCTAGCCTAAAATTTCAACACCTATCAAGCTTTCTCCTATTGGCGCACTAATGCCTGTCTATCCACCTTTCTTTCAAATTCTATAAAATAAAATTCTCTCTAGTTTTCATTCCGCCGCACATGCCATTAAAATCATAATCAAGTTAAAATTTTGCATGATGTCTTCTGTGTGACCGAAGGACTACAAAATCAGCTCGTTGGAGTCTTATGTCTGGATTTTGTACTGCGTCGATTTTTCACCACCCTGCTTACCTTATAAGTTAATAATTTTTGGGCATATTACTAATATTTTAGTGGGCTTGAATCGTCCACGTGTTAAACCCACCAAAGCTGTTCGCAAAATGTGCGCTTCGGGAAAATTTGACCTGAAATTTGTTGGCGTTCTCCTGATCGCAATTGTTAATTTAGTTTGATGATATTTGATTCATTGTGTAGGTTCTCAAGTTACACAGATTAAGCCAACTAACATTCGGAAGTTTTATTATGGTTTTATTATGGCATTTTTTTGCAGATCGTTTTATGATGGTGAAATTATGGTCATGCAAAATGCTTATATTTTTGCTTCGACCATATGTTAAAATAAAATACAAACTTGAAAGTTTGCTCCAAGCTTTCTATTGAATATTTTATGATAGCACTCAGTGCTTGATTATTAAACCGTCATAAAATTTAGTGACAGTTCCTCAGCAAACATTGAAGAATGTATATCGCCGGAACAACAGAATAATTCAAACAAATGTGCCAAATGAAAAGATTGTATTAAACGTACCAAAATAGCATATAGCTTCAAAAGTGAAGGCGATATATCTACACTGACAAGAAAATTACGATTCGATATCCCCACAAAAATCAAAATAAACGATTCTAAGTAATTTGATCAAAACGAAAAAAAAATTCAACGACCGAGATTTGAACTCCAGTCCTCCGAGTCCGCTGTCCGATATCTTACCACGATGCCAACTCATCAGTTGATATTATCCACGCTATAGCTCCATCGGTGGGATTTGCTTTTTACGAACCGGTCAAAGGAAGAAAGGGAAAGACCGAATAGAGTGTCAATTGAAGGACCGCCCAATTATCGAAAATCAGTTCACTCAAATCGTATATGTCGAATTAGCATATTCTCAACTTTTTGGAGGCATATTTACGAGTTGACTAAACTGCTATTCGATTCAACTTTTTTTGGGCAAAGCTTGTCGTAAATTAATGATAGTAAAACACTCAATACCAACGTGTTTACGATCGTTTTTGAAAATGTCTCAATATTCGATTTGGATCATCATTTCTATTACGATTTCATGTTTGCTGGGTCTCGATCAAGAAGTCAAAATAGAACACGCTTAGTTAAGATAGCACATATTTGAATTTTAATTCCCATTCATACACATTTTTGAGAAGTAACGTGTGTTGGTTTTGAGTTAAATTTAAAAAAAAATATATATATAAAAAATATGGAAAACTTTGAATTACCGGAAGTGGTATGAATAACTCAACAATATGCCGCAGCCCGTGGCGTAGACAAGAGCCTTCAAGTCTTCTAAGCCAGTGGGCATGAGATCGAATCCCGGTCACGGCAAACACAGTACACTTTCTGTGGGTTGGTGGTTTTAGCATTTGTAAGATGTTAGCCATCATATCCTCGAAAGATGTGCGCTTAGAGTTAAGAAAAAGGAATCTCTTCGAGGAAATATCAAGTTTCATTGAGATCCTGTATGTGTTTGTGTTCGTTAAAAAAAAAAAATATGAGAATTCAGTGAAAGGGCCGAAATAGTAGAAAAATTTTTTTGCTTGACGCCATGATGAATACAAGATGGCGGCTTCCGCTTTTATTTTCAAAGCTGTAAATTTCTAAAAATATCATGAAACCTTCACAGTATGGTTATAAGGTAAAACTGATAAACGAGTAGAAGCCGAATTTTGCTGTCCGTCGCCATCTTGAATTCCAAGATGGCGGCTACTACTCAAGTTTAAAATATTGTAATCATCTACAGCATTTCAAAGTTCAGCGGAAGCTGCAATCTTCGATTGTTCGCTTTGAACTAATACCCATATTGTGGGATTTTTATGCGAATTTAACTTCTTCTACCTTAACACTTTAGCCAATATTATGGGTGTTTCATGCGATATATAGTTATCTACAGCACTTTAAGGTTCAGCGAAAGTCGCCATATTGGATTTAAAGATGGCGTCCGATAGCGAAATTCGACTTCTCTAGTTAAGCCCTTTCTTCCAATACCCATATTGTGGCGCTTTCATGCGATTTTCAGTGATTTACAGCGTTTGAATATTCAGTTGAAGCCGCCATCTTGAATTTTAAGATGTCATCGGAAAGGAAAAATTTGACTTCTTCTAGTTAAGCCCTTTCACCCAATACCCATATTGTGGTGGTTTAATGAGACTTATTGTCATTTACAGCATTTAAAGTTAAGTGGATTCTGCCATCTTGGACGTCAAGATGGTGACAGATAGCAAAATTAGACTTCTACTCGTTTAGTCCTTTCACTCAATACCAATATTTCATACACATTTAACCTTAAATCCTGACTGGCAGTAGAAAAGGTGCTCTTAAAATGGTTAAAACATTGGTGTTTTGACTGTTTATTTTGCCAGATCGTATCTTAACAATGCAATTATCATTCATCGACCATCATGGTTGCTGGAAAAAATTAAAAAAAAACTACGAGATCCCACAGAGTCGACAAAAACAAAAATTTCTAACATTTTTACAAATGGCTTCTAAAAGCTTTGTGGACCAAAATGTTTAAGCATAATGATTTTATCAAGGCTCAAGAAATTAGTCTTGATGACGTTTCTAGGATAGGATAGTTCTTACAAAATTTTGCTGACCAATAAAGCTAAAATTATTACTTGGGTTATTTATTCTAGTTTCTTAATATTTCAGAATAAGGTAGAAATATTAACTAGGTTATCTGTAGCGGGTATCGAATGAAAAATGTTCCGAAAAACAATTTTATTTTAATTTTTTTTATGATTTCTGACAACTTTGCTGCATTCAAGTTTTTCTTCGATTTTTGAAATTTTCATGCATAAATCTATCAGACAATGTAAAAATATGTTGAGGTTTGAGAAATTTTAATCGCTATCCTGGATGGAATCTTATTTAAAAAAATGACATCGATTTGCTTCGCTGTATCTCATTCCTCAATAAACCGATTTTTCAGACTTAATTTTAATTTTTTTTGCTCGTTAATTTAATGATCAGCTTCATAGAACATACTTGGTCTTTAAAAATCTCAGTTCTTCGGTATATTGGAATGAAGATAATGATAATCTGAATGTACTTTTCGAGTCATATTGATCCGAAAAGCTTTGAAAGGTTAAGATTGTGTCTGGTGGCCGAAGAGAAGGGTTATCTGAGCACAATCAATAGAGAATAAAACCTCGATTTATTTTTTGATACTAGACCAAAACCTTTGATCTTAAATGATGCTAATAATAATATTTATATGAAAAAAACTAACTTAAATCTATTTTTGATTTGTTTGAAAAAGTTTCTTCAGGTCAAATCCTCCCAAAACAACACGTAGTTTGATTCACGGCGATTTTCTAGCGGGTCCAAATAAACCAGCATACACAAAGCTCGATTTTCCGAGATTTCTTTTTGACAGTCAAGGTTTCTTAACCATCATCCGTCCCCGAAAATTTCTACCCATTACTGTCCCTGAGTGTCAATTTGACGCTTCTCGTAATGTAACTCAAATATGTTTCTTAGACAATATTCAGCTACAACTCTTCCGTTTTCCATTATTCGATTGTATAAAATTTTACTTGTATAAATTTCTTTTTCCATGAAATATTTGGTTCCAATTGTTTGATCAGCTTTCAAGTCACTAAACAAAATTTATTAGAGTCCGCCTTTTTAATAATCAAGAAAAACTATCTCGTACATTAGTCCCTTCTTTGCCAAACTTTTTCAATCATACCTCGAGTTGTTTAAAAAAATATGAATGCACCCCTATTTCTTTTCTTTCTTCCCACTGATAAGAAAGATGTATGAAAATCTTATTTTAATATATTTTTCTTTGACAAATTTGGCCCCATTTGCTTAAAATGTTGTTGAATTATTCTTCCCCCTCTTTTAATTTCCCGAATAACCGTAGAAACATACCCTCTTCCCAAAGTTGGTTTCTTTCGTACGACTAATTCTATAAATATGCTGCAAAAATACATGGGGCTCTCGTTTTCTCTTCCTATCTCACTCAATGGAAGAAGGGAAGAATCCTTTATAATTATAGAAACATTACTCGTATCAAAATACAATTCCATACCAATGTCGTTTGATCAATTCTCGACATCTTTAAAAATTGTGGCGGCCCCCTAACCTATTCATTTTTGTTAACTGGGATTAAGGAAGGATCTCATACAATCTTAGATTCTTTTACCGTATCCAAATACCAACAAATTTAGTTCAATTTACATGATTATTACTCAGTTTATGCAAAAAATTGTATGAGAGCCTCTTCCCCCTTTCTGTTTCTTCAGTGAAAGGTGAGAAGGGCTTCAAACCATCTTGGGAATTTCTTTTCACAAAAATACCCTCGAATTTCAAATTTGATTACCTTCGCTTAATCAGTATTGTAAAACAAAATGTTTGGGTTGCCTTTTAGTTATCGATTTATTCAATAAAAATTGTATGAAAGCCAACCTCCCTCTTTCTTTTTCCTCACTAAAAGAAAGAAGGGGTCTCAAATAATTATTGAATCATTTCTCGTAAATAATCAAATACCCTCGCATGCCAAATCTGGAACCATTTACTTGACTAATTGTTGAGTTATGTAAAAAATTGTAAGAGAGCCCTCACCCCTTCCATATTCCCATACCGGATAAAGGGAGGTGTACCACATATTAACCTAAATATTTCTCGTAGCCGAATACCGTCCTATACCAAATAAGGTTCCATTTGCATAAACGGTTCATTAGTTATGTGAACATTTCTGTTTTGCTTGGAAGACCCTCTCCCCTTCAAGTAATAGGGAGAGGTCTCAAACTGTAATAGGAACCTTCCCCGGCTTCTAACACCCCCACCCGCACAGATTCAAGCAAATCGGTTCAGTAGTTTTCGAAGCTATAGGGAACAGAAAGAAAGACATAAATCCATTTTAATATATTTAGATTAAGCTTAGTAGGCGAGTTTTTTTTAAAACTGGCGGAGATGAATAAAAACAAAATTGTATGAAGGCAAATAATTTCAGGCAGGCAGATAGGTTTGAAGTGAGGAACAGGACTTCTTTTGAGTCTCCAGTGAGATTACTCTTTGTTAAGGAGACTTTGAAAAACTGGTCCACGGCAGGTTCAACAACAATCTAGTTTGTTGTACTGTTGTTCATACTAAGAAATTCTCCAAATTTTTTTTAATATGAACTTTGAGTTGACGTTTGAAACAGACTTTGCTCCTTGTGATTTTTACGTGTGCTGGTAGACTGTTATACTTCATTTTACTGAAGTATTCAGAGGATCTTTTCATCCTTTCTGATTTGGTCTCCTTTGTGTTAGGTTTCCTCTCGATCTTATGGGGAATCTATGATTCTGTCGCTGAACATGTTGATTGTGGTGACAAAGTGGATAACGGGGCTTCTTGGAACATGCTAAGCGTGGAGAAAAGTTTGAGTCGTTTCGTTTGTAAACTGCTTGATTTTGCATGGCCTGGAGTAGTCTTATTTTGCTTTTCCTTGCAGCTCCCCAGATGGGTACGAACCTGGAAATTTTCCACATTAAGCTGTGTATGGCACTAAGCTCCTTTCTTAGACGGTCTACATGCGCATCCCATTTTAGAAATGAGTCAAAGATAAGCCCAAGGTACTTGAAGGTTTGACTTTTTCGATTAATGTTGTACCAGTCTGGAACAGATTCTCACATTCAATGCGCCGATGACGTACTTAGTTTTGTCCAAGTTTAGCGAAAGAAGATTGGAGTTGAAGTATCCTTGAAGTGTGTCCAGATCTTGCGCCGTCCGAGATATTATTATTTGTTGATCGTGAATGTGATTGAGAATTGAATGTTCGTACGACAGTGAAGTATCGTCAGCAGAAAGTTGGGGTTCGCCATGTAGACGCAGGTTATGCAAATCGTTCACATACAAGATGAATAGAAGAGGGCCCAAATTACTGCCTTGAGGAACTCCAACTGGCAGGTTTCACAGTTTGCTTGAAGTTTGGTTAATTTGAACGAACTGTTTCCTGTTGGCAAGGTAACTAGCTAAATAAGAGGGAGTTCAGAATAGCTCTGATTCCGAAAGCATCCAGTTTTTGGAGTATTGTGGAATGATCGATTGTGTTTGAGGCCTTTTTCAAATCCAAAAACAACACTCCCATGAGTTTTCGATTATCGCGTGCGTTGTGGATATCATCTACAAGCTCTCCCAGTAAGCGCGTCCTCTCAGAAATCGCCACCGAACTTAGAATAAAACGGTTAATATTGGCGCCACTCCAAGAACGCAAATATTCTCATTCGGTTTGTCCTGCCGAGATACCTAGAAGCAACGAATACGAATACGTACATGCAAAATCAGTTTGAATCGTACACTCGTACGGTGTGTTCGCATTTTGTCCCCGTGTCTCGTGTGTGCTTTAAATCGTAGCAGTCGCCTTCTCAGCCAAGCAAACACGTGTCTCGAGGGGAAACATACGATTCGGATTGTGTTCGTGTGTTTCCCTGGAAGGCGTGTCTTAGATTATTTCGTTGCACTCACCCAAGGCACGCGTATGGTGTGTTCCTCTCTGCCGATTAGATGATGCAAAATCGCAAGAGAAATCGATACGATCCCTCTGTCGATTTGAGTTACCTCTCTGCCGATTCATGTTTACTGGGCTGTTGCTGCAGTGAATGTGCTTGAACCTTCCCGGAACCCATATTGATAGTTGTAAAAAAGTTTGTGCTGCTTTAGAAAGTGCGAATTCGTTTCGTTTTTCAAGGATTTTACTAAATATCGATAATATTGATATGGAGCGGTAGTTACTGCAGCCAGTCTTTTTCCCTGCTTCAAATATCGGAATGACTCGTGCGGATATTGACCTCTCCTATTACTGTCGTTGAGTATGTCTCTGATCAGCGGTGCCGATGATGTGATGGGTTTTAACAAATTCTGTAGAAATGCCATCTGGTCCAGGACTTTTAGAGGTATCGAGGTTCTTAATAAGAGCAATTAGTTCTTGTTCGGTTGCTGGTCTCAGGTATACACTTTTACCTTTGTGAACTGATGGGGTATCACTGCTATGCACATTTCTCGGTATCGAGGCCGCTTATTGTGTCCCAACGTTTCAGAAGTAGTCGTTGAACAGTTCTCTTACATTCGTTTCAATACTAAACAGCTTCTGCACAGTGCTTTCTTCGACAATTTCTACTACTTAAGGCCAATTTTTCTTGAAATTTTCTACATTGTCCACTGGTTTCATGTATTTCCTTAGATTCGCCCTCGTCAAAGCCCAAAAAGTTTCGATATGACATGTATTTCCTTAGATTCGCCCTCATCAAAGCATGTGACCTTGTTGACTTTATACCACTTAAAAGCAGCCTTAGAGTATTGGCACGAAACAAGATCAGGCCGAAAGATTGGAGGATTGTTATGCAACCTTTGTAAATGGCTTTCATTTATAAAAGAACATCCTTTCCCTTCGGTGAGGTATATATAGCATTATAGTCGAATTCAATGCAGGTTTCAACATCTATGATAACACAACCTGATTTCATAGTCAAAAGTTCGTTGTAGCGTTTCCGAGTCCTCGGTTTCACGGATTCAGCCTGTTTGGTACTCCTTTTTGGCTGACATTGCTTTCGATGGACTCGGAAGTCCAATTCTCTCTTTGGCGCGCATAACGTTAGTCGATAAGGTTGGTACTTAGTTTCTTAGCCACATCTTGTACTGATGCCAGAGTATGCCATTTATAGTGATCCTTGATTCAGCATTGCCAGGTTTCCTACCGCGTCTCGAGTAATCTGCGAATGTAAAAAACTGTCCTGCATATTTTCGTAACGCGGTTTAAACTGATCAGACACTCACACCCTATTCCTCAGCAAGATTTATGATTGAAAGACCACTCACAGTGCCTCATTTGTTAAAAATCTGTTTTCTTTGCTAAGGAATTAGACAACGCATTTTCAGATTTCTTTGCAAAAAACGGCAAAAATAAAAACGCTCACTTTACTTGAATGTAAACAACAGCACGCAGCCAACATTTGATTTGAACACTCTAAGATTTTTGAAATGACAATTACTGTCTAGTGTATTTATTTATAACTATCTAAACAGTCTACAGTGGATAATTTTAAAATAGGAAAACTTTAGTCTTTTATACACATATCACAAGTAACTAACCATAAATCATCGTTACTTTTTATTTCAGAGGACCACGGTCGTGCGTGTGCAACCTTCTCGATAATGGCCGGAATCGGAGGGTGCGTGGGATATCTGCTGGGCGGCATCAACTGGGACAACACCACTTTCGGTGAACTGTTGGGTGGAAGCATCAAAACTGTCTTCACCATAGTGGCAGTAATTTTCATAATATGTTTGATACTGACGACAACCAGCTTCCGGGAGATTCCACTGCCACTGATGGAAAAGGACGAACTGCTGAGACCGCTGACCGAATCCATCATCCAGAAAGAGCGGAACAAGCTGAATGATAAAATTTACTACATCAAGGATGTGAGCAAAACTTTCGCCCAGCAGCTACAAACAACGATCGATAATCAGAACGGATCGCCACCGCAGTTGATAAGTAATGCGCTTTCGGAGGTAGAGAAAGGAGCAAATGGGCACACATCAAGCGATGAGCTTGTGAACGTTGAGGAAGAGGAGAAATCAACTACTTTGGTAGATTTCCTCAAGAGCATCTTCATGATGCCAAAATCTATAGCTTTGTTGTGCTTGACGAATCTTCTGTGTTGGATGGGGCACTTGAGCTTCTGTCTGTACTTTACGGACTTTGTCGGAGAAGAGGTTTTCAAGGGTAATCCAGCTGCTGCATCAATATCCGAAGATTACCAGAACTACTTGCACGGAGTTCGGTACGGTTGTTTTGGGCTAGCAATCTACTCTTTGGCCTGTTCCGGATATTCGTTCATCATCGAAAAGCTGATCAAAGTGCTGAGAGCTCGAATCGTGTATTGTGGAGGTCTGTTGATCGACGCCATCGGCATGTACTGTATGGCAATTTGGCCAAACAAGATCACCGTGTTTGTCTTCAGCGGAACTGGTGGAATCGTTTACGCTCTACTCTTTACGATGCCTTTCCTGCTTTTAGGACAGTACCACGCAAAGGGACAGGTAAATAACAATCGATCTCATTCCTTAAGTTTTTCACTAATATTTAAAAAAAAATCTCATTCTAGTTCAAATCTCACAAACCTGGCCGACCGGAAGTACCAGAGAAAAAGCGAGGTTTGGCCATGGATATTGCCGTCGTTGGAGGAATGATCTTCGTTGCACAAATCATCGTATCACTCGGAATTGGTTTCGTCATTACGCTCCTCGGGACCACCGCGGCAGTTATTTATGCAGCAGGAACATTCAGCTTTCTGGCAGCCATTGCTGCCACTCAAGTTGTCTACATGGATTTGTAAATGGCAACAAAACGCGGCCAGGACCACCATCTCACTACTAAGATTGCTCAATCGTAGAAATTCTAGTCGATCACCGGTTGATCGGAAAGTGAACTTCAGATTGCCTTAAAATGCGTTTTTCATGCATTTGTTTATATTGTAGTAAAGTAACTAAATTATAATGATGGAAGCATTTTACGTTCTACATAATATTATGTGATAAAGACTAGTTAAAACTTCGTGTGAAGGTTTAAGGTCACCTCATAGATTAATCCAATCATATAACATAGGTTTTAATAGAATATAAATTGAAATACTGTTAATTATGAAGCATGTTTAATAAAATAACCAATCAAAGAGAAATCTATTAATTGAAAGAAACGCAAACCCTTTTTTTTCTTAAAATGTTGTTTTTTGTGTGACACGACAGCACAAAAAAGTTTAATAAATGGATATCATAATGCAACTATTTAAGTTCAAAATACCAATCAACCATCAAACACCTGCACGCAATTCAAGTCAATTGTTCTACAATCAAATCATAACGTACAAACGCAGGAAAAAAGTGCATTTTTTTAATGTACTTACCTTACACGTATATAAAATTTATCAGCAAAATTTAATAGACATGATAACACCACTCAATGGCATCAGCAAAATGGTAACTCGGTTTTCATGACTTTAGCGCCATGTGAAACGTTCAGCAGACTCTTCTTCTTCATTCTATTTCTATTCGCCAATTCTAATTCTATATGACTAATGTACTCGTTTATATTTACTCAGTAGAGCTAACAATCTTGTATAATTGTGTGTATAATACTGAGAGAAAATTTGAAAAAATAAATACTTGTCACTGAGTTTGCTTAGCTTGCATGAGGATGGCAAGTTCTACGATATTGCACGCTACTTGTTCTGTACAATGGAAGGATCAAATTGAATAATGGAGGATGGATCTTTAGAGATGGTTTGAAACATTTGCTGGCTTGGGTAGTCAAAATTTTTAACGCTGCTGCCGCTGATTGTGTTTGTTGTTTAGGCCTTCCGGTCGAAAAAGACGGAAATGCTTTAGAAGCGCAGATTATTAGTACTGTTGCTGCTGATTAATTGCTTTGATTTGGCAATCCGGTGGAAAAAGACAAAATTGGCTTATAAAGTGCAGATTTTTAAGGCTGCTTCTGCTAATCGTTTGTTATGATTTTTCATTCCGGTGGAAAAAGACGGAATGGCTTTGGAAGTGCAGATATTTAAGACTGTTGCAGCTGTTTGTTTGTATTGGTTTGGCTTTACGATGGGAAAAGACGGAATGGATTTTGAGGCGCAGATTTTCAGACAGCTTCTGGTAGAAAAGCTGATTATCTTTGGAAGCGCAGCTTCTTCTGATTGTTCACTTTGATTTGCCTTTCCAGTAGAAAAAGAATTGGCTTGGCAAAGTGTAAATTTTTAAGGCTGCTTCTGCTGATTGTTTGCTTCGATTTGGCCTTCCGGTGGATAAAGACAAAATTGGCTTAGGAAATGCAAATTTTTAAGGCTGATGTTGCTGATTGTTTGTTATTATTTTGCTTTCCGATGGAAAAAAAAACAGAATGGCTTTGGAAGCGCAGATGTTTAAGACTGTTGCAACCGTTTGTTTGTTTTGGTTTACCTTTGCGGTCGAAAAAGACGGAATGGATTTGGAATCGCAGATTTTCGGCAGCTTCAACTGATTGTTTATTTTAATTTGGCCTTCCGGTGGAAAAAGACGGAATTGGCATTGGAAGCTCAGATTTTTAAGGCTGCTTTTGTTGATTGTTTGCTTTGATTTGGCCTTCCGATGGAAAAAGACGGAATGGCTTAGGAAACGCAAATTTTTAAGGCTGCTGCTGCTTATTGTCTGCTTAGATTTGGCCTTCCGGTGAAAAAAATCGAAATTGGCTAGGGAAGTACAGATTTTTAAGTTGGTCTTCTGGTTGGGAAGGCTGTTTCTAAAAATACAAACGAATTATTCCAGCTGTCGTAAACAGAGATAGAGTGACCAGAAATGCACAGTTGGAGGAAGTTGTTGCTAAGAATGTTTCGGATTGCTCCGGCTCTGGTTAACAAAAACAGAGCAACAGGAAAAGCACAAATTGGAAAGGCTTTTGTAAAGAATATTTTAGGATTGGATGAAAAAAATTCAGAAATAAAATAAAATTCAAAGCTTTGAAAAGTTATTGCTGAGAATGGAATGTTGAATTAAAATGAAGGATATTTGGAATATAAAATTTAGTATTTTAGAAAAACAAAAGTCTGTGAAACATTCTATTGTGAATAGAGTTGCGAAGGAATGTAGAGATGAGCTGAAGGATGTGCAGAAATTAAATAAAATTTGATGGATGCAGAAGAAAGATGCGGAATATGGATAGAAAATTAAAGATATTTGGTAAATAAAATTTTGTTTTAGAGAAAATAACGAAAGTTGATGCTTAATGCAAATTTTGATGATTGTGTAATAGAGTGCTCCAAATGACCCGACTTTTGAAAAAGTTATGCACTGCAGGCTAAAATTGATCCTAGGCCTAGTACAAGATTTCATGCCAAATTTGGGCCAGATCAGATCACGGGAAGGAGTTGCTCAACGAGCCTGAAGTTTGTACGGGATTTTGAGACATTTTGTTCGGGAGAAACATGAAAATCTAGTTTTTCATCAATAACTTTGGTTCCCGTCGGCCAATTTCTTTTAAAAACGATTTTTTCCAAAGCCTAAACTATGAAAAATATTTCATTTGAAGACTGCATATCGATAAGAGTGAAGATAAAAAAGTTATAAGGCTTCCAAATGGGATAAATTATTTTACGGTGGTATTCATCACTGTTAATGAGGCGTCAATATATTCGACTGATTAACAGTGATGAAAACCATCTGGTCCGAATTTGGCATGAAATCTTGTACTAGGCCTAGGATCAATTTTAGCCTGCAGCGCATAACATATCACAGGTTTTGAATTTCTCATACAAATTTGGGGCAGTCTATTGTGTAAGGTTATTCAAGACAAACAATCTTTAGTCAGAACCAGAGGTGCAAAGAGATCCCTACATGTAGCATGCAGCGCACGACTTTTAGCCGATTCTAACAGACCGACGTCAGCCACGAAAGAATCGTCTTGCAAAGTTGCAGACTGATTCTTTCTCCCTTATGTGCAGAACGTCGAACGTGTCTGCAAGTAAAAGCCAACCGCGCGGTAAAATCCTTTGACTGCACGTTCCGAAAATTTCAAACCAGAGGTTTGCAAGCCCGAAGATAAAATCCCTTGAGCCGAACAGAAAGAATCATTTCCGAAGATAGCTACAGTCTGCAAGTTGCTTGCATGCAGCGCGATGATGCGATGTACGTTTGCAAACTTGCAAGTTACAGACAGAACCGTAGACCCGTTCTTGTGCGGTTCGATTTGATCCACCCCAACCCAACCTAAAACCGAACCGAATCCATGGCATGGAGGAAGAAAATGATAGGCCGAGGTGCCGTCGACTATCCATTCAGTTGCCGTTCAGCCAGCGAAGCGGCATGCCGTACGACAAGAGCAAGGACATGTAGAAGTTGTTGTTGTTGGTGCCTTCGTGTTCGTTTCGTTTTCTTCTAAGACGGATTCGAAAGGAAGTGGTGCCCAAATTTTATTTGAATTTTCAATTATCATACCAGGGTGATTGATATAAATCATCAAAGCAAATACAAGCAAATTTGTTTTGATTATAACTTTGTCATTTTACAAGTTATTTATGAACACAAAGTTGTTAATTAAAACTGATCAAAACTCTGTTGGAAAATCATCTATATTGTTTTATAACAGAGCTGCCTTAAAATTCTTTAAAGTTTCGTTCCGAAAAATTCAATCAATTCTCCAAAGGCAGGATCACTTGATTAGTAGGATCACAGATTAAATTGTGTGAATTTCAATTTTAGAATTCAGTTTCATTTGCTTAGACATATATAAGAATCACGTCTTCTTTACCAAGTTATCTACAGTTTTTACAGAAAGTTTTTACAGATCGGTACAAAACTCAATAGAAATTCAGTGCTTGCTCGTCGTCATTCCAACCTTGAACTCAAAAACTTCACACACTGTTTGATTCGAATCTTCTGTCAAAGTTTTATAACTTGTTTTTAATTAATTTCGCGTCCTGAACTCGAATTTTTGGTCAGATTTTGTCTATCGCATCCAGTATTACTGATAAGGCTTCAATCACTGTCTATATATTATTTTTTACTTCTTTGCTGAAGACTGTAAAGCGTTTTAAGTTATACTTTGAAAAATATCTATAATTCATTTTGGTATAAAATTTCATCAGAATTTCGTCTCAACAGAAGGAAGAAAAAATTTCTTTTACTTCAAAGCCAAAATTACTTGCTGTCTTCGTAGAAACTTAAATTTTAAAAATCTTACTCAACGGTTGCTATTTATCTCAGATGTTACGAAACTGCTTATAAAAAGCTGGACGTTTCACGGTTAAACATATCACGCTTTCGCCCATCAATCAGTCAATTGCATAATCTTCAAAATAAGAAGTATGGAAACTGAATAAATTATTGATTTATGTTTCAAAGTCAGCAACTTATGTACTTTTTATCAAAATAAATTGACTAAAGGATTAACATGAATGAACATTTTCATACAAATCGGAATTTTTTATTCAAGTTTTTAAAACTGTTTGCGTATCTTTCGTAACGAACTTTTGAAATCTGCCACTTTTAAGTTTAACTTCGCGAGAACTACTATGAAGAATTTTTGCAAAAGGCTTTGATAAGTATCTCAAATTTCAAAATTTAAATAAAACAAGTCCAAAAAAGTAGATTTTCAAACAACTGCTGAATCACATATTTGAAAAACGCTGAATCACATTAAAAAAACGCTTTGATACGAAATATGAATTAATGGCATGAAATCAAATAACATCGCGTTTAAAGGTTGAAGTGACAGTGAGCACTTAGCTTATTTAATAGAACTATGAACGGTAATGTGTATCAACTCCATTTCATTTTACAACGGTGACCAAAAAAGGCACTCAGCTCGATCATTTTATGTTAACCTGATTTTCTTTGATTTTTCTTTTCAAGCTCCTTGAATTTGTGAATGTTGGCAACCCTGCTCTCAATACTGAATCTTTAATATGTGATTCTATTTTATCAAGTGATCCTATCCATGGAGAATGGATTGAATTTTTCGGGCCGCAGCTGTGTTATAAAACAATAAAGATGATTTTCCAACATTTTTAAGATAAGCTTTTATTAACACTTTTGTATTCATAAATAACTTGTAAGATGACAAAGTTATAATCAAAACAAACTAGTTTTTATTTGCTTTGATGATTTATCTTAAACACCCTAGAATGATCATTGAAAACTCAAATAAAATTTGGGCACCACTTCCTTTCGAATCCGTCTTAGAAGGAAACGAAACGAGCACGAAGGCACCAACAACAACAACAACTCCAACATGTCCTTACTTCTGTAGTACGGCGGCGCGCCGAGTGTTTTGCAGACAGCCATGTACATACGCTACACACGCACGCTTCGATGGCTGAACGGCAACTGAATTGATGGTCGGTGGCTGGGGCTCTTCGGCCTATCACTTTCTTTCTCCATGGATTCGGTTCGGTCGATCCTAGGTTAGTGGAACGAATCCAACCGCACAAGAACGAGTCCACCGTCCTGTAACTTGTAAGTTGCAACTTGCAAATTTGCAAACGTACATCGCATCATCGCGCTGCATGCAAGCAACTTGCAGACTGTAGCTATCTTCGGAAATGATTCTTTCTGTTCGGCTCAAGGGATTTTATCTTCGGGCTTGCAAACCTCTGGTTTGAAATTTTCGTAACGTGCAGTCATCGCGCTGTTGACTTTTACTTGCAGACACGTTCGACGCTCTGCACGTAAGGGAAATAGAATCAGTCTGCAACTTTGCAAGATGATTTTTTCGGAGCTGACGTCGGGCTGTTAGAATCGGCACTGCATGTTTCATGATGGGATCTCTTTGCACCTCTGGTCAGAACTGATACCAAAACCTCAAAACTAATTCCAGGTTCAGAATTCTGTTATGTTCTCATAGTGAGAACATTTCAATATATAAAATTTAAAGATGCATAGAAGAAGATTAGAAGAAAATTCCCTATTATCAAAATCTTAATAGTATTTCTATTTTCATACTTCGCATTATGTATCTAGTTTAGTATTCTTCATTTTCAGTTCCCATCATCATTTGAAAGTACTTGAAAAGGTGTTTTGAAATTGTTATGCAAATTTCTTTTTCTAATTCATTAAAAAAAAAATCCATAATTTTTTAAAATTCATATGCATTTAAATAATTATTTTCCGACTATGAAAAAAACTCGCCTTTAGCATTTTAGTGAGTCTCCTCATTATATTTATTTATTTGGGCCAAAATAATTTCAGGAAAAATATCAACAGTTCATGAGTTTTTTAGTCGACAATTAAAGATTTCCGAGGTGATTATGCAAACATATTTTAACTCTGTCTTTTTTCCTTTTTCATCGTAAATTAATAACCTTTTCATTATCAACACAACGCTGTCAAATTTTGCATCTCCGAATCCTAGGAATGTAGTTATCACCAAAATGATGTGCCCGAATCTAAATGATAATAGCTTTATAGCATCCTGAGTTTTGTTTCAAATTCAGATTCGAAGTTCTTAACCTTAGTTCTTGTGCAATTTCTCAACTTCAAAATTGCGATCCAGTATTAAAAGCTCATAGTAAGATTCATCATTCGAAATTCGTATTTAAACTCAGATAAAACATAAAAAATAAAATAATGAATGCAGATTAAAACTCAACACCTCAAAATAAAAAAATACTAGATTGATGATTGAGGGCTCTGAAACAAATTTCAATTCTTGGCTCTTATCGAAATATTGATCTGGAATCTACATTCAGAAATCGTTTTTTTACATTTATATTTCAGCAATCGTATTGAAACTCGGAGAAAGATCCAAAATTAAAATTTCACTATTCGTAATCTTGATAATTTTAACTTATTTATTAGCTTAATCAGAATTTTAAATATAAGTACTGTATCTGAATTTCCAACCTGAAAAATCATTCTCAGGATTTTACCTAAGCAATTATTCATTTACGAAAAGTAATAGCGGATAAAGAATCATGTAACATCCAGTAAAAAAATAAAATAATATTATTATATTATAATTACATTTTTAAGAGCCAAATTTCAAACAAAAACTTTAATTTGTATCGAGATTGTAAGTATCAGGTTTGAACCGCAAAACTTCAATTAATTACACTAGTTTACAAAATTTATAAAAAATCGTGAACTTGATTAACTGACCAACAATTTTAATGTAAAATCGGGCGCTGAATCCGAAAATGAAATTCAAAAAAATCTCAGTAGAACCGTTTTTGAGTTATGCTCTAAATTTGAAATTTTGGAAAAATTAAAAAAGTTTTTGTATTAAGATTAAAATATCTCAGACGGCACAACAGTAATTTGAAATCCCTCTTTCGCATATTAAAGGTGAATAAATTTTCTATCGATCATTTGAACACTGTTTTTGCGTTTGACCAATAGTATTGTTGATATAAGTGACTTAATGAGAGAAAAAATTATAAAAAACGCATTTTTTTAGTGAAAATTTTGTTTTAACGAAAGTTTTAGACTCAATAGTAGCATTCAAAAAATCATGTCAATTTGAAAAAAAATATTTAAAGCGGTTGTTTATCAAAATCGGTTGAAAATTGAAGAAGTTATGGCTACTTTATCATAAAAGTAATTTTTGCAGTTTTCAATAATTTAACGAACCGCATTACACTTATCATAGAAGGGGAGATGGGGGCATAATGGTCACCTTAAGGAAAACGCTTATTTAACCATAGAAAATAGCTATAATATGGAGGATACATTATTGTTTCACGTTCAGACACTTGAAAAGCCTATTCCCTAACGGGCTGAAACGTGAAAAACTAGATGAAAACGTTAAAAAATGCATTTTAAAAATTTTTGCCAAAAGCTGAAAACCAGCCACTGTAGAGGCATAATGAGAACCCCCCCTGAGGCAGTATGAGCACCATTAATCAGGGCAAGATGTGCGTTTTCTGTCGGGGAATCTAGCAGCGAATTCAACTCGATGAAGTCAGGTTTGTCGTAGATTCATCAAACAAAGCAATAACAAAATAATCTAGGTCTGTTTGTAGAATACAAACAATTCACGCACGCTCATACATTATGGACTTTGTTTGGAGGATGATGCTACTAGCCGTAAAATTTAACAAAAAAAAGCGATCATGAATTGTGAATGGAAAAAAAATCACCTCGAACAGAAATCGAACTCTTGTCTTTTAATTACCTCTCCGACACCTTACCAATAGGCTGAATCGTCGGATGAAAACTAGTCAAGGTGTGGCTCTATAAATCAATTTTAATTCGCTGCTAGAGTCTACGGCAGAAAATGCTCATTATGCCTCGATAATATGGTGCTCTTTATGCCCCTAGTAAACAAATTTATGTAAAAACGTGTTTAAAAATTGATTCAAGTGAAAAATCAAAAATTTTATGATGCTGAAAATTGAGAAACAATGTGTAGATCATGTTGCAGTGCGTGCATTTCAGATCAAGCTGATTTAAATGTCATACAAGCTTATTTGGTGGTGCTCAAAAATTATAATATTTTCGTCACTTGAGAACCTAGCTGGTTATTATTTAATATTTCTATAAAGATGAAAAGGATATTTCTTTTTTGGTGAAAAATTAATACTATAGGTAGTACGAAACAAGTCCTCATGAAAATTTGTTTAAGAAAATACGTACTTATGTAGAAAAATGGAGTGCTCATTATGCCCTGGGTGCTCGTTATGCCCTCATCTCCCCTATAGGAAGAATGAAACATGATAAATCTCACTCGCTCCAAGTCAAAATTATTTATTAGCTTACCAGAAGGTCACATACCAAGTTTCAGGAAGATATGACCATAAGGAGGGGTTGCTTGAGTCTCAAACGTGAATAACATTTTGAGGTATTTTGCCCGAAAGGAACGAAAAATACTGGTTTTTCATCAATAATTTCTTTCATCACTACCTGATTGTTTTTTATGGTTGATTTTCTTAAAGCTTAAGTTGAGACAAATATTTCACCCGAAGACTGCAACACGATTGGACTTGCAGTAAAAAAGTTATTGCAGTTCAAAGGCCGCGAATTTTGTCCAACACGCAATGAGTACTTTTTACGCATTGCGTTTTATACGAGAATTTTCGACCAAAATACAATCTTTGAACCGTAATAACTTTTCTATATCAAATTCAATCGAGTTACAGTCTGTATTGTTTACATGATGTCAAACTCGAAGTCATGTTTTTCGATCCAACGAAAATGGAGATGAACAAACGCGAGTCTAGAGAACAAATTCTATTCAAACATCAGAAGCAAACTTTGCCCATCTCCAAAAACGATTCCGACTTTTGATATTCAACATTTGAAGAAAACCTTTCCCAAATGTAATCTTACCATGTGGTATTTTTATAGCACCCTGAAACCTATTGCGATTCAATGAAATTAAGCGAAATCAGAAGCAATATAATTTCCCAAAACTCAGATCTCAAGATTAGATTCGTGTTCGGGATTGTACCAGAATGCAACACCGATTAAAGCTAGGTACCGTAAAATATATCACTCTGCTATTTTCTATCTCTCTTGGACTTTTCCCTGCCATAAACCATTGCATCACGCTGTGGTGGGTCCTCACGTGCCTGCCGCGTGCTCACTTTAACTTTTAAGACATTTGGCAAAATGTTAAAAAAATAAAAGTTTTCACTCTCCAACACTCAACACTTGTCGGATATCAATCAATCGCTCTAATCAATGAAACCGTCTATCAATGAACGTCCTTCCGTTTTCCAGACGCTCCCCACTCGATCAAACATAATCTAGTCGTGCCAGAGAGTTGAGTCACATTTTTCCCACAGCATAAGTGGCACTCTCTTCCATATGAACGACGGCTCTTCACACGTAATCTCAAGGTTCGTTTCCCCGAGAGCTGACATGCAACTGATAAGCCTCACCTCCAGTGAAAACATTCAACGGCGTACTCCAGTCTCCCCATTCATATCATACTGTAGCATCTTTATTTGATGTTGTTTGCACAGAGGAGGAATTCGTTGTTGAAATGCATCTTCCAGTCAGTGAGTTGTAGTACGTTTCTCGTCGTCGCGTCCAGGCAAAGCCAACAAATGTTCGCAGATGGCAGATTTGTTGTTTGGTGCGACCTCGAACCATTTGAAGGTTGACATTGTCCGCGCGAAAGAATCCTCTGCAAAACACACATCCAGAGACAGCATCGAGCGACCAAGTTCAGTAGACCGGATCACCAAGACTATCACAGGGACGGAGCTGTCAGATTTGAAATCGAACGGCGCACCCCGCAGATCTTTATTGTATTGTTGTATCAGCCGTCAGTCTGTCGTTAATAAATGATTTTATAATTGGACCAATTAATGGCTGATATCTGCCACCATACTCACTCAGTGATGAACCGGAGCCATTCCAGTTTCTATAAAGATTGTTGAACGACTTCCGCCAAAGCGCAGTTCAAGCGCGGATTACAGCGGGAAAAGTTCACGTCGGCCCTCGTGGGAAGAGAGAGAGCAATATTTCGGAATGCAGAATTTGGCAAACTGGCTCCCAAGATGACGTACCGTTATCTGTCTAGAATAACGTGCCTAGTGATTAGCTGGTAACAAGAGGACAAGTTCTTTCCCAGTTTTGCGATAAGAGGGCGATAGTTTTCCGATATTGAAGTGTCAAAGTGATTTGAGTTGAGTTGCTTCCGATTAGGTCAGTTTTTCCTGTAACATAAACGTGATTTACTCTTCGAAAGGGTATCATCTGTGAGTGCGGTGACGTAAGCAAAAAAAAAAAATAGTAAAATTTAAAAGTTTCAAAATGTCGGATGAAATGGATCCGCCAGTGAAGCGGGAGAGTTCGTACCAGCATCACATCAGTGATAAGGTGATTATGGAGCACATGCTGCGAGAACGCTTCGAGCATGCGAAAAAACAGGAGAAGGATTATTCCCATCTCTTCAGGTAGGTTTCGTTTTGTCTCTTATGAATGAAATAGGGTAGGGCGGTAAACGTTTGAAAAAAAGTCAAAATTAACAACAACAAAAAACTATTGAAAATAGTAAGCAATTGTTGAAATAAAACATTTTTCGATACCTTATTCATCAAGGCTGACATCGAAATTTTCTAGATTTCACCCATCAACAATCAAAGTTCTGTAACACTCTACTGGAGTTCAATGACTCCATTCATAAAGTCATAGGTACATGTTGTCGAGGATAAGAATACCTATTTTGACTTCATAAATCGTAGTCATTTGTACTTGGGATTCCCATCATAACACAGAACCATGCCGTACAGAATGGGCTGCCGTGACTGGAATTCGATCTCATGACAGTTGGCTTAGAAGACTTGAAGGCTATCCACGGGCGGAGGCAAATTACGACAAATGTGGTTAAAATGAAGTCAAAGTAATACTTATGGGAGCTTAAATTCATTAGATACTAAATGAGCATGAAAATGCAATCATCCTCTCAGATTTAGTCTAACACTGATAATTGTAATGTAAATAATCGGACCACCTCCCTGCGAACGGGAGGGTCTTCTTTCTTAAATATATAGCCTTTATTCGAAAAACAGTTATCTTTTAAAATATCTTCAGAACCATAAAATCTATTGATGAGGTAGGAGGTAGGTGGAGTATTAGTTTTATTATTTATATGTTTTTGAATTAATTATCGTACAGACTGATGATTTGAAACTACTTAAAATTTGAAGAAAACTGTTGAAGTTGAGCTTCTTTTACAAGGTTTGTTTGGTTGATTTGTTTTTGAATGCGGAAATATTACTTTTGCTGACATCAAGGGTATAATTAAGACGTGTGCATCCAAAGGGGTATAAGTGCTTCATTTGTCAATTTTGGGTAATCAATTCCAAACGTTTTTCCATTTTTATTATTTATCAATCTAGTATTAATATCAAATTCTTATAATTTTATCTTCATACTTTTTGATTGAATGGAAACAAAAACTTTACGAATCTTTATAGAAAAAGAACAAAACGGACATTTTGAAGCGCAATGTTCGAAAACAGCTTGGTGAAAGATACAAAAAAATACGAATACAAAAAAAATATAGAACAAATTATGTTTGTTACTATTTCATTATTCATTTTAAAGTACCGTAAACTGGGGGTACTTTGATCACCGGGGTAACTTTGATCAACATGAAATTTTTGCAGATAATCATCATGAACTAAGCAAAAAGTTAAAATATCTGAAAACTGTTAACTACGTTTGAAAGCCTATGAATTGAGCTACGAATAAGCTAAATTTGGTTTTTATTAGAAGATTTTTGATATTCCTAATAATGTAATTTTAAAAACTTAAAATATCTGGTTTTTCGAAGGCTCACAAACAAACATCTCTCCTGACCAAATTCAAGCATTTAGGAGCAAATGGGTTGTTTAATGTGAAAGTTCAACTTTTTTATTTGTTTAGGTTTAGTTTAAGTGTTATTTTTAAGGTCATTTGGTGATAATGTTTTTATATTGAAAAAAAAAAAATTTCCATGAGAAACCCCGTATAGTAAAAATGGCTAAGACCCTATCAAATGTTTCAATTTGAAGAAAAAAAAAAATACATGGGAACAGTGCGAGGATCTAGGGAATTGCATGAAGGTAAAATTTTATTTGTTTTTTAGGCCAAAAAAAAATAAGAAATGTTTATAATTTTTACCCCTAGATGTATGCAGCAACATGGTCCATCTTTTGACTATAAATGTTTTTGAAAAAAAAAACGTTGAAAAACTAGGTATAGTCCTAACAGAAATTACTGTTATTAATGTTTATGCTTTGTGTGCTTATTGGCACCATAACAAAATTTTTGAAGATATTTCGGTACTTAAAAACCACAGTGATCAAAGTCACCCCGAAACTCGAAATCTGGTTTTGTAACAAACATTCAATTATAACCACCAAAAAACAACCCCTACCAAAATATTCAAAAATGAATGAAAAAAGTGATCAAAGTTCCCCCAGTTTGCGGTACTTGTACAATAAAACAGTTCGTATTAAATCGCGACTTCAGAAAATTGGTCCTTAATTTTCGAAGTTGTTTAAGAATCTAATAGATCAAATTTATTTGATTTGAGCAAAAAATATGTTTTTTAAGGAGAGTCTTTCTAAGCTTAAGAAAATTTATCTTCATATACTCAAATCAAACAAGCCCAATCAATAAAAAAATGGGTTTGGCAAAAGAAATAAAAGATGTTAGCTAAAAATTTGGTTTCAAAAAAAATCTGCAATATTAACACATTGCGAATCAAATACGAGATATCTCGTTTTTAGTTTGCCCCATGTATACTCCAATAAAAATCATAACTCAAATGTTATGAATCTAATTTCCTCATTCTAAACCAATTTCACAAATTACTTACTCAAATATGTATAATTCATTTGCAGAATTTTTTCAATTAGTGTCTGAAACACAAAATGCCGAATTTTGGGGTCTGATGGTTAAGATTTTTTCGCGGTCTTGTTAAATGTTAATGTTAAACAATAGATTGGAAAAAAACAGAATTTTGGGCAGATTAGGTGAAGATAAGGTACATGTTTCTTTAACAGTAAATATTTTTCATATAGAACCAATTGCAATCCAGTGGATGTTTTTTTGAAATAAAATTTTGGCTATTTTGCATTAAACAAAACATAGAAAAT
This sequence comes from Uranotaenia lowii, assembly GCF_029784155.1. Classification (NCBI taxonomy): domain Eukaryota; kingdom Metazoa; phylum Arthropoda; class Insecta; order Diptera; family Culicidae; genus Uranotaenia; species Uranotaenia lowii. The sequence continues at coordinate 340,642,118 of NC_073692.1, forward strand.
TAACTCAAATTTTACTTTTTATTAATAATTTTTCAGCTTAATTGTGTGTACAAACTAATTTTGATTAAACTTTAAAATCTAGAAATGGAATTGATAAGAAATTGAATGGATTGTTCATTATCTCTTAAGTTCTTCAACAATATATGTTGATTGTATAATTATTAACAAGCTAAATCGCAATTCTGAACTTGAATTCAAAAATTTAACTTTGAATCTGTATCCGAACTTTTGAAAATGTGCAAAAATCTTATTTCTGGATCTGAATCTGAATTTCTATTTTTGATTACTATTTCGAAGCTTTAAATGATTGAATTTTATGTAAAAACTAGCTGATCCCGTACGAACTTCGTTTCGCTTTGGTACGTCAAAATGAGTTTAGAAAATGAATTCGAAACATTCTTTCGACAATTTTGGGGAAAAAATTCAACAGTGTTTAAAGTCGCTACTACAGACCTCGTTCGATTTTGGCAACATCCGAGCAAAAACCGTTCGTTTTTGGCAACATCCAAAAAAGACGGTTTTTTTGGTCACTTTTTCATTGTTTATTTTCATTTCAAATTAATCAAAATCAATGTAAAACGTAATATTAGCATGAAATTTTTCATATCGGCTTTATTATAATAATTTTAAACAGTAAAAACATGAATTTTTCCATGTTTTACTGCTTAAAACTAATATAAATGAGCAAAATTGAAAAATTTTATGCTCATATAAGGTTTTACATCAATTTTGACTTATTTGAAATCAAAATCAAAAATAAAAAAGTGACAAAAAAAACCGTTCGATTTTGGCAACATTCGATTTTGGCAACATAAAATTTACGGGCGTGTTGCCAAAAACGAACGGGGTCTGTATTACTATTGCTTGAAATTCAAATTAAACGGTTGATTGGCTTTTTATTAAAATTTATGTTAGAGTGTTTTCTTCTCGATCGATTTCAAAACCTAGACATTATGGTAGAAACATGTGCTATTTGTTTATGTGCACGACTCTTTAGCTTGACCTTCTCACTTAAATTGGTATCAAATAAAAAAAAAAATTTGCACAAAACACTGAACTTTCAATGAAACCCTCTTTTTCTTTCCCATGGCCCGAAATTCGATAATTGAAACCAATTTTACGTTCCTCAAAACTCCCTTGTGCCATTTTTTCTTTTCAAATTATATGTAAAATAACGTCAGGAACTTGAAAACAGTGAATATAGACGCCCCTTTCGCCGACCCTTGACACGGAACATGCTACCTGGAGTCAATTGCTCATAGTTTATAACCCTCATCTGAACATTTCCAACTCAATCCGATGCATGATCACGACAATATCAATAGAAAAGTGAGCAATTAACATGTACGGCCTTTTTTTTTGACCACGATTCAAAACTTGACACCTGAAATCAATTATCTTTTCTGTTAAACTCCCATGTGTCAATTTTCATTACAATTCTATGCTCAATAAAGAAAATATCTTAAAAACAGTGGACAGATAATAACCCCTTTTGCCGACCCCTGAGTCAAGATTCGAAACCTGAAAGCAAAAGACCGTCCCTCAAAACTCCTATGCGGAAATTTTCATCTCAATCCAATGTAGAATAACGTCAAAATCGCAAAAACACTAAAGTTGGGTATGGACGACTCCTTCAGCCGACTTCTGATCCGCAATTCGAAACTTGAAATCGATTGCTCGTCCCTCAAAAAACTCATGTGCTAATTTTCATCACAATACGATTTATAATAACGCCAATATCGCAAAAACATTAATCAGTGGATATGGACGACCCCTTTGGTCGACCCCTGACCCTAAATTTGATAACTGTAACCAATTGTTCGTCTCTCAAAAGACTCATGTGCTAATTTTCATCACAATACGATCTATAATAACGCCAATATTGCAAAAACAATCAGTGGATATGGACGACCCCCTTTGCCGACCCCTGACCCTAAGTATGATAATTGTTATCGATTGTTCGTCTCTCAAAACACTCATGTGCTAATTTTCATCACAATCCGATGTATAATAACGCTAATATCGCAAAAATATTAATCAGTGAATATGGACGACCCCTTTGGCCAACCCATGACCCTAGATTTGATAACTGTAATCAATTGTTCGTCTTTAAAAACACTCATGTGCAAAATTTCATAACAATCCGGTGTATAATAACGCCAATATCGCAAAAACATTAATCAGTGAACATGGACGACCCCTTTTGCCGACCCCTGACCCTGAATTTGATAACTGTTATCAATTGTTCGTCTCTCAAAACACTCATGTGCAAATTTTCAACACAATCCGATTTAAAATAACGCTAATATCGCAAAAATATTAATCAGTGGATATGGACGACCCCTTTGGCAGACCCCTGACCCTAAATTTGATAACTGTAATCGATTGCACGTCTCTCAAAACACTCATGGGCAAATTTTCATCACAATCCAATGTAAAATAAAGCCAATATCGCAAAAACATTAATCAGTGGATATGGACGACCCCTTTTGCCGACCTCGAACCCTAAATTTGATAACTGTAATCGATTGCTCGTCTCTCAAAACACTCATGTGCAAATTTTCATCACAATCCGATGTATAATAACGCCAATATCGCAAAAACATTAATCAGTGAATATGGATGACCCCTTTGGCCGACCCCTGACCCTAAATTTGATAACTGTAATCGATTGTTCGTCTCTCAAAACACTCATGTGCAAATTTTCGTCACAATCCGACGGAAAATAACGTCAATAACACGAAAACAATATTTGTCTTTTATGGACGACCCCCTTCGGAAGGGGTCATCCAAAAATCTATAACATTTTTCATCATTCCTGGTCCTAATGAGCATCCATGCCAAATTTCAGATCTCTAGCTCTTAAGACGGCTGAGTCTATAGAGGACAAACAAACAAACAAACAAACATACAGATAATTGCTTTTTATATATATAGATTAAGTTTCAGAACCTCACTTTTAAAAATAAAACGATTTTTTTTCCTATTTGGGAAACATTTATCAAAATATTAAAAATGCATATGATCTCGAAAAACATTAATCAAATTTGATATGAAATGTACAACCAAAATTGACCCAGGATTCCAAGCAGCTTTTCTAATTTCTTATAATTATTCGAACTGAAAGTCAAGAATCCTGAACAGGATAAAGAATCTAAAATACGAAATTATGGAATCAGATAGTCCGAAATGGGTTGAGTTAATTTAAAAATTTAACGTACAAGTGACAACATAGTTAGTGAGAAAATTTTAAAGAATTGAAGCAAAATTTTTGAACTTGGGATAAGTTTTTGAAGTTTTGGCATTAGTTTTGAGTCTAGATGGTTACTCTTGAACAACAAATTATTCTCATAATTCGATTCTGCATTTAAAATTTTGAGTGTAGGGTAGAATACACCCATTTTCGATTTCATTCTTTGAACGCTACTGTTAATATTAGTGCATATTACTTAGAGCAAGTTCACTGGTGTTGGGAAAAAGTGGTGGAAATTCTGACATTTTGAAAATTTTACCATGCAAAAATGTTTTCAAGATCTTGGGGAGTTGTATTTTTTTACAACACTGTTTCTGTTTTAGCCGTATGTGATAGAAATATTGCTATTTTTGCATCACAGCATGCGAAAATACAACACGTGTTGTAAAAAAACTAGAAGGCCACAGATCTTGAAAATGTTTTTGAATGGCAAAATTTTCAAAATGTGCCGTCGTAAGTGTCGAAATTTCTACGACTTTTTTCCAACACCAGTGAACTTGCTCTTACTTATATTACAAAGGGTTACAGAAAAATATGTTTGGTAATGATTAAAAACGTTCCCCGACTGCTACTCTAGAGAATCAAATGACAAGTGTTTTTTTTCAATGATTTTGCTTTTACTAACAAAATAAGAGAAAAACATATTTCTTTCCATCTCTTTGAAACAATAATTGCACAAAATACAGAACTCTACAAAAAATTGCATTTTATTCTTAAATAGCTTCAATGAAGATTTGAACCGAGCACAAATATGGTAGAAACGAAAGTTTTTTTTCTTCTTTAATTTGCAAACTTCAAAAGATTGTTTTTTAAGCAATATCCATTGCAATAAATAATTAACCCTGAAAGAAAAACCAAAGTTTTTGCGATATTTATGTTAAAACGGCGAACTACTTTTATTGATATTTTTCACTTGCACCCTTCTGATCCCAAGAATGACACTTGCACCCCTCTGACTCCAAACAATATGATAGCATCCTTTTGGAACCTGTATGTAACGAGTATTTTCAGTATGATACTAGATGTTTTGTTTTTGTTCACACATTTAATTTTCTACGTTTTCGGGCTTTAAATTTCTACGCAACTCATAATGAACGAGGTTTGCATGTTCCACTATCCTAATTCCCAGAATTTGTTGAAAACTTTCAATCTCTCTTTTTCCTTAATGGATACACAAGAATACCTGCATATGTGTTCATTGATTGGAATCAATTGTTTAGCTGGTCGCTTTTTCCGGTAGAACCAACGTACGCTTCCCCTTGGTTTCGTAGCTTTTTCGCAAGATGAGTTTCCAGACTGCCTGATTTCGTTGGCGTTTTTGGGGTCTAGATGAATGGCCAGTTGACTCTCCAGGAATGGACTCATTCTCGCTAGCAACTGCAGCAGCAGCAACTTCTGATTCTCCAGAAGAACCGTGGATTAAACATTTTTCATTTTTTTGTCTTATTATAAAAATTCTCTTTCCTAAAAAGTTATGTAAATATTCCTTCAAAGACTTAATGTAATTTTTTTATAAACTATCAACGTCTCATCTGAACCTTTAGAAGTTTCATTTTGTTCCGTGGGATAGTATGTGACATCATGATCAGAGCCTGTCGAAAACTCTGAATCCTCTGAGCTTTCATCCGAGAGATTTTTCATCACTTCTCTATCTGGGGACTTTGGATTATCCTGGTCAGAACCAGTAGAAAATCCTAGTCGGAGCTAGATGATGTTGTTTTCAACTGACAAAAATGTATACGTTCTAATGAAATCAGCCTAAAAGTATAATCCTTTGGTGTCAGAAGGGTGCAAGTGCACTTGCACCCTTCTTACACCAAACGAAACAGGATTTTCATTGACACGTTTTTTTATAAATAGCTTAAAAATATCGAAATAATTTTTCTGCGTCACCTGTGTCTTCTACAGAATGTTAATCTATACTTTAACTTTCCGAAAAACAGTTTATCTCAGTTTTGATAAAAAATCACTTGCACCCCTCTGATCCTAAGTGCCTCAGTTATAAAAAAGAAAAAAAAACCCGGGAAAAATCCGGGTATTCTTCCAACAAAAAAACAGATAAACGGGCCGGACCGGATCTTCTCAAAATTTGGTATCAAACATGCGGGCAAGTCAGGATGAATCCGGGCAATCTGGCAAGCTGAATACACGAATGCATAGAATCGATACGATGCAATGCAATCTTAGTTTACGTGAAAGATCCGGTTGAAATAAATTCTAATTAATTATTTTGCATGAATATATGTAGATGGGTAGTTTCCATTTTTCTGGGAATTGTTCCACAAAACTTTTTAAAAGTTTTGTTAGACAATTCACCTCAACAACCTGTTTTGGTCCGATAACTTTTTAAATTTTGATTGCTGGAATTTCGTTAGGTACCTCGATTTTATCGAGCATTCTTGGCCAAGACTTAAAGGAGTAAAAAATTTTATGGAAAGAATACAAAAATCCTACGCGCTTTGAACTAAATAAGTTTGATCATTGGCATACCAGAATGTCACATGCCAAAGGAAAGGGTTGTTTTGAGCCTTCTTAAGTGTGAACGAAGTTTGAAACAAAAATTTTCTTGAAAAATCTAAAATACTGATTTTATGAAATTCCAGATTTCCTGAACAAAAACAACAGCAAAGTAAATAAACACTCCGAATAAAGCGTGATTTGTTTGAATCATATTTTTTCGATTGTTTTTTTTATTTGATTAACTTTTAAACCAACAATTTCGGTTGTAGCTGGATATTGTCTGAAAAACAGTAGGTAGGGGAGATAAGCGCATAACGAGCACCCAGTGCATAGTAAGCACTCTTTTTTCTACAAAAGAATGTATTTTATTAAATAAATTTTCATAAAGATTTGTTTCGTACTTCCATAAGTTTTAATTTTTCACCAAAAAAGAAAGCTTCTAATAATCTTTACAGAAATATTTAGAAAAAAAACAGCTAGGTTTTCAGATGACGAAAATATTATAATTTTTGAGCACCACGAAATAAACTTTTATGACATTAAAAACATCTTGATCTTTAATTTACGCACTGCAATATGATTTACACATTGTTTCTCAATTTTCACCATCATTAAATTTTTATTTTCATTTTCATCTATTTTGAAAACGCGTTTTACTTAAATTTGTTAACTCGGGGTGAGCAGAGCACTATTAATCGGGGCACGATAAGCGTTTTCTGCCGTATATAGCAGCGAAATCAACTCGATGTAGTCAACTGAATTATATAGCTACAGCTTGACTAGTTCAAATCTGACGATTGGGCTTCTGATTATTATCTCTCCGACACCTTCCAATTGGGCCTGTAAAAAACAATGAAGCTTGCTGTTTACATTTCACAGATTTCCATAAGAATGACAGTTAATCGGAGTGAAATTGGAGTGAAGGCTATAGCTTTCTCTGTTTAACGCATGAGAAAACGTATACCATGATAGCGTGCACGCTCATCGCCTCTAGATCAAATCGTCAGATGGAACAAGTCAAGTTGTAGCTCTATTATTTAGTTGACTTTATCGAGTTGAATTCGCTGCTTGGTTTCCAATTCGCTGCTTGAGCTTATCGTGCCCCAATTAATGGTGCTTATTCTGCCCCAGGAGGGGATCTTATTATTCCCCTGCAGTGACTGGTTTTCAGCTTGCATTTTCAAACGTTTTCATTTACTTTTTCAAGTTTCAGCCAGTAAGAAAATATAATATTTTAGTGTCTGAACACGAAACAATGATGTAATTCACATATTAAAGGTGTATTCTATGGTTGAATAAGCGTTTTCCTTAAGGTGGCCATTATGCCCTTATCTCCCCTATAAGCTAAAAAAGTTTCACAGAATTCTGAGCGATTTCTGTTAGCATAATAAATTTATTGGCGCAAACGTCGTTTACACCATCGTAAATTTTAGTAGACCTCCAAAATTTCTAGTATTTGAAACTAAGTATGTATGTATGTATGTTGATATTCCACCATGGGTGCACGGATTCACAGCAGTTTGACCACAGTATGGATTCCCATGCATTATTCAGATAACCACTAACTTCATACCCGGCACCATGGCTTCGTGAAAACTGTTCTGAAGTGAACGTATAACGTGTCAATGTAGGTGAATATTTGGAAGAACCGGTCCAAAGTGCAAAACATCCTGGAGCAAAGCGCGGCTTTTTGCTTGCCAAAAACTTTCATCTGACTTTTTTTGCAAAACTTGATTTTCATCGGCACTGGCGATTCTGTTGTAACTTCCACAACCTTTTTCAATCACTTCACAACACTACCAATCAGCTACAATGCCACCCGACAAGTCCTTCCCCCACTGAATTATGTACATAATATTTGAGCAGAATCCGCACATTTACCACGAACACACTCGACGATCGAACCGCATGCCTGGAGCCTTAAAGGCATGATTCCTTTAATAAAACAACATGAATCGAAACTCTTTTTCTGAAGCGAAGACGAGAAATTAGCTTAACATGGAAGCCGATATCGTTAAAACTCTGTCGCGAATTAGCAAGATCACAAATCAACCGAAAACAACCCATTTTGATACTTTGCGAAAAAAACAAACGCAACGCGACACGCGACGACATGGAAAAGCACGCCAAATATAGTTCCATTCCAAAAAATTGGTTTGGGTTTCTATAATTTGGAAATAAGTAAACATTATTATCTTATCTTTTCTGCGCGAAAATAAGTTTTTACACCATATTTATAATCAATCGAACATGCTATTGGCTAATCTACGGATTCGATCAAATTGAGTTTCATAGCTGCATGATTGCCGATAGATTGTGTAAAATTTCATTCTGCGTCCCTGCAACAATTGGAAGATTAGCGGGTCATAAATTTTACCTGATGCACTTGCCGAAAACCGAATTTAACCGGGAAAATCCGATCGGGTTTGTTTTATTGGCTGTGCGTGCACAAGCAAGATAATAACACATCTTGACATCTGATATTGGCATGTTGTCAATAAAGATGACTTCATAGTTACCCGGAACTGTTGATCGTTCTTTCTCCCTAAACTACGATGATTGTAAGCTTTACAGATCTTGTAAACAAATCAATTTGTAAAACATGCGCAAAATTATTTGAAATGATTAATTTTTAAATTATTATTTCTGGTTGTAAATAAAAGTTTAAAAAAAATTGTAAATATCCTACTAAATATTTATTAATTCAAACCAACTTCTCTTTACTTTTAGACCCAAACGCGCCTGGGAGCTGGTTCGCCTGGCGTTGTACCAGCTAAGTGTGGAGTTTTGTTACGCTGCCGAGACCGGATTTGCGTCCCCGATCATCCTGAGCAATGGGCTGAGCCACACCTTCATGACAATGATCTGGGCCTTTTCGCCGGTGTTGGGCTTTCTGTTTGCCCCGGTAGTGGCAGCTTTTAGCGATCAAATCCGGCTCAGTTGGGGCCGTCGAAGGCCCGTTCTGATAGCTTTGGCATTGGCCGTTTGTACTGGGTTGTGCATTTTGCCGCACGGAAAAACGCTCGGTATCCTGTTGGGTGATGACGATGTTCCGGTGGAGGAAATGTCTGGATTCCGATGGGGAATTGTGCTAACCACTATCGGGTTGGTGCTGACTGATTTCGATATCGAAACGAGCAGTGGAATTGGAAGGGCGTATTATATGGATATGTGCATAATCGGTAGGTTAATTTCACATCTGTAGTTTTAAGACATTAGATAGTTTTACTGATGTTTGATGATAGAAATTTTTCCAAACTGAACGTGATTTATATCGATGTTGAAGCAAAATAAGAGCATCTAATTATAAAATGATCTAGATTGGATTAAATAAAGATCTAGATCTATTTCCAGTGATATTTGCACATTTTTAAATTCAGAGTTGACTCGGATGCCTTACCCCTACTTACCAGGCCAGCTTACGTCATGCCTCTGCAATTTACAAAATAGGGACAATAAAGGTGAATGCATATCAGAGAAGCCAAATGTTCCCATTGAGTTGGGATTCATCAATTAAGGATAAGTCGAATAAAATATAAAATGCTAGAGAGGTAGGGAAGACTTCAAATTCAAGCGGGGTAGGTTGACTGATGGGATCATTTTACCTCAAACGGATAGGAGGGAATAATAAATGCGGAAAATGATAAAACGTGGAACATTCAAAACGAACGGATAAAGAAATCTCGTAAACGGGATAAAAGAAGACTAGAGAGGCCAGAGCAACAGCATACGATGAGATCTAGCGTATCGATGGGATAATTGAGCTACTGATCGAGAAGAATACTCACTACATCAGAAAGGAAGTGGTATTGATCGGAAGTGTGACCATGTATGTTAATAAATTAATGTTAAGTCGATCGCAGAAGGGTCAAAGAAGCACTCGCGAGAGGAACTCTCAAGTGCGCAACTCTCTAAGGCGGCTTTTATTATTCTAAAGTTAGTCCGGAGGACCTAGTGTTTCCTTTTATGCGGTTGGCGGGCAGTCATTGAACAGCATATCCGGTACAATTGTGTTCGATGTTTACTCTTGGGCTCAAACTCACGAACATCGGGTCAGGATGGTACTATTGGCAGGTGCGATAGTAGAATCGGACTGGTTCAGACCTGAAAGAGCTTGAACCAAAAAACGAGTTTGCTCTAACAAGTATTTATTCTGACTAACCAAAAAGTGATTTGAATTAGGCAACGACTGCTTCGATTGTTGCTTGCTTCGTTGCATACTCTCAAAACTCCTCCCCAACGCTGTTGCTTTAGATTACACTTCTGACGAAGAATCTCCGAACGTACCCAAAAGAAAGGTTTTTGAAGATCCGCTGCCATTCTTTCCGCCGGACAATTTTCGTAGTTGACAACACCTTTCGTTTTCAGGTCCTTACCAAAACGACACTTGGTAGAAATGTGCTTCGTATGGTTGCTAAATCCAACACCTTCAGACAGCTTTGATTATACTCGAACAATCTCAATTCCGTTTTCTTTCTAAGGTTCTCCAGTAGTCTCTGCAGCTAAACCGCTTCTTTGGTTGCCTCGGAAAGTGGTCCGAACTCGGCCCCTGCTGAAGACAACGAGATTAGCATCTTCATAGCTGACTAGACCATCGTCACTGATGCTAAGTCGAGGGTCCAGATCGGTTATCCCCTTTAGGTAACGAACCATTCGCTTCAACTCTGTCCAGTCACGCTCGATTGAACAGCTAACCTTTCAACTTCAACTCAGGATCGAAATGGCCTTTGCAATGTCGGCTCTGCTGTTGACTAAGATGTATTACAGCTGCCCGACTACCTTCTGGTACTGTTGATCGTTCGGAAGAAGAACTTATTCCTCTTCTGTCTTGCCGAATCCACAAGTGGCACCGCCGAAACTTTTGCATTTTGGAGACCAACAGAATGAACAACGTCTTCGATGTACTTCTGCTTGGCTGATGTGAAAATTTCTAGATCCCAGGTAAACTCTCACGTCGCCAAGGCTGGCATGTTTTGCAGTTCCTGGAAAGAGCCTTTTCCAGTGTTCCCATGATACCATCTTTCTCGCTAGCTACGATGACATCATCCACATAAACAAGAACGTAGCACCACTTGCCACCAGCTTTCTTCTTGTACCGGCAGGGATCTGCCTCGCACCGCTTGAATTCATCCGCCATCAACATCTCATGCAGACGGTGGTTCGACGAATAGACGGCTTGCTTGAGTCCGCATAAGCTTTTGTTCAGACGACAAACCTTGCTTTCCTCGCAGACGACATATCCGGGAGGAAACTTCTGAAAAATCTTCAAAAACGCCGTTTCAACGTCTATTTGCTTGACAAACATTTCCTTTTTTGCTGTTACGGACATCATGGTGCGAAAATTTGTGTGACGAATTTGTGTGGGCTACCAGCCTGACCGTATACAAAACCACCTAGCCGTGTTAATCGCTTGACACCACTTTGCTGCTGTCCAGACTGGACAGCGCTTTCATCAACGTTTTCGGCTCCTCCTGCACCAAAGTCATACCGAACAAACATACCGCTTCGGAAAAACACCAAGATTGGACCTTATCGAGCTCCGAGTCGAAACCTCCAAATGCTGCTGCTTCTTCTCCAGCTAAGTCGTATTGAATATCGCCTTCGTCTTCATCGGATTCCATTTCTGATGGTTCGATGATAGGAATCACTCGTGGGAAATTGATGAATGGAACAACGGGAGTTTCATTCGCTGATCCCGGCTCGGACCCATTTGACGTCAGAAATTTGATATCCGTCGCCTCGTCCACCAGGCGGTAGGCCTTCGTTGCCTCGCTGTAACCAACGAATCTTCAATGCCTTGCTATTCAGCTTACTTCGCTTCACACTCGGCACGTGACAGTACGTATCCACGCTGGACATGTCTGAAATTTGGCTTCCTCGCCCCAGAAACACTTTCTAGATGAGCATACACCTGGCTGTTTCGACCAGAAACCAGCTCTTCAGTTCAGCGACCCCGATTTGCTGTGCGATGATACCGTTCTGCCTCAGGAAAGACTTGAACTTTGTAAGCTCCAGATAACACTTCCATCGAGGTTGTAGTTATTGGTCGCGAGTAATGATAGTTCTCAAATATCGCAGTGAAGGAAAATGATGGGCGATGGATTTCTCCAAATAATCCTTCCTTCAAAGTCGACGACAGTGCCACACACCACCAGTATGCAGCCAAGAAGCTTCAACACATCCCAACCAGAGGGCTATCCATGGTAACTCATGTTGCTTGGTAACGACCCCGATCGGTAGCGACGCCCGATGAGCTAACGAAGGAGCAGCAATCGTGTTCGTAACAACGAGAAAGCAATGACCTGAACTCGCGGTTCAAGACCGGTCACAAGGTCGACTACCTGGTGCTGGCTCACTTTCAAAAATAATACTAAACTGCGAAGTACAAAGTGTACGCCACATCCAGCACACAAAAGCTAGCTAAGTGTGTAAAGCCAGATACCAGCAGGTTAGTCGTGAGACGCCGAACTGCCATTTTGTTCCCGCTGAAATACGGAACACTAATGACTGATTCCTTAACAGGACCCCTAAGTATTGGCCAAAAACAATCATTTGGCGGGACAAAAGCCTACCTTTGTCTTTGATCTCTGGTCCCTGAATCAGTCATAGTTTGGTGACGATCGCCACGGATAGCTGTTATCTTCCCGGTAATCATTGGTTGAAGGTTGTGGTCGATTCCGAACAACGATCATTCGGATTGACCAACCAAGCTCTCCTACCAGTTCCTCCGTCCTCGTAGCCGAGACTCCCGGAAATAACATCCTGGGTTCCGGTTGGAGTTGGACCGATAGAGCAGTTGGTCAGCTGCAGCAGCGTCGTCCTCGTCGAAGCTCCGCCGTCTTCAAAACCCGACTACCAGGGCTTGGCACTAAAATGTACCGTAACCATCTGGGGCATTATTAGTGGTGAGCAAACTACGATACGGATGAAGTTAAGTGTTGTGCAATTGTAAACGAAGATTGATAAGTGCATAATTGGGGTATTTTTGAGCTCTTAGTTCGAACTCCCTGCGATTTTTCTGTTGCCAAGCGAGCAGACCTGAGGCCAAATAAAGGAGGAAGTCCCTGTAATGCTGGTGGGGTTGCAGGTTTTTAACTTACATATTTGGTAATGTTAGGAGGCTCCGGAATCTAGTATCCATTGCTTTTCTACTTGACCACTGCATTCAGTGAGAAACGTGTATTGACTGTTGCAACCGTGCTGCGCCACGTTGTTTGCGTGATGTTGCTTGGTATCGACTGTTTCTCTTTGAATTTATCCATACTCGAAATTTTCACATGTCGCCTTTTGGTGGCCCAATTACTTGCAGAAATAACATCGGTCCTTTCTGGCCTTCAAATCCGTAGAATAATGAACCGGATTCTTACTCGCCACTGCTCCGCTGCTTCTTCTTCTGCTAATCGTCAATCAATTTACCCTTCACCATGTCTAGGGCCAAATCGGTTCCCGGTCGGGCTTCCAATGCAGTGACCAACGTCTTGTAATCCTCAAGTAGAATGCTGAACAAAATTGTGACCAGCCACTGGTCGTCCAAGATCTTCTCCGGCTGCAAATTAGTGAGTTTATCGAACAATTCCGCTAACTTAGACACGTGCGCTTCCATGTAACCATGCTTCTCCAGGAAACCTTCGATGTCAACGTCCTCTTCACTTGTGAATTTCCAACAGCTGACCACGCTCCTGCCGCCGATTTTGACTTCCTTTTGTGAATCAACTGGTTGTCCTCCAAGGCCAATCGGATCGATGCTAGCGCCTGCTCATCCTTTGTTTTCTACGCCGCCTCGACTGGTTCCGGTTCTACGTACGCTACAGCTATCCTGTTGCCCTCCTTGGTGAACAACAGCTTCATCCGAAAATTTCAGTTGTCGAATTTGGAGCCTTTAATACTTTGTTTTTGCATGTTCCGGTCCCGCCGGCCTGGGTCCATTACCTATTGGCAGGTGCAATGGGAGAATCGGACTGGTTCAGAACTGAAAGAGCTTGAATCGAAAAACGTGTTTGTTCTAACAAGTATTTATTCTGACTAACCAAAAAATGAATTGAATTAGGCAACGACTGCTTCGATTGTTGCTTGTTGCATTGCATACTCGCAACAAGAGCTGACTTGGCAACTGAGAAATATCACAAGTGCAGGTGATTAAATCCTAGTGTGCTGCGTGAAGTTCCAACTCAACGAATTAAGGACCGCTAAGCCATGAAACTCTTAAATTTGGCATTCTTTATCCTAGAAACCACTGGACTTTTGGGCTGGGGACCAAATTATACAAACTCAGTATCTTTAAGTCTCATAATTAGATGGTCTCTATGAGTTTGGTCACTAAGTGTAGCACACTATCGGCAAGCAAAAAAAAGAGATATCTCGTATTTGGTCCGCAATGTGTTAAAAAGCGATGGGTACGCACTAGAAGCTCTTAGGATCCAAGCACAGGTTCATTCCATAAATAAGCTGGGGATCCAAAAGGTCAATAACCTCATCGAAAAAACTTATGAGGAAGAGCTGTGAAGTGCGTTAGTCCTCGAAAACCATAATTTGAGCGTAATGGATGCTGCGCGTAGTAGAATAACTTCTTCGATAGAGAATATCCTAATAGTGCAGTTCACTACGTGTGAAACCTGCTGATATAAACCATGGTCACATCCGTAGTAAGGAAAAGATAATTCCGTGTGAGGAATACCCTTGGCCCCTTGGTTAAGAGGGCGTCTGAGTTTTCTTATCACCTTCAATAATATGATACCAAACTTTCTTCCTTTTTTCGACACTTACAACTGTAATTTCTGTTCCCTTCCAGATGACCATCCCCGGGTGCTAACGACGGCCATGATCGTCGGAGGAATCGGGGGCACGGCTGGCTACACTCTCGGTGCCATCGATTGGTCCCAGAACAGTTTCGGAACGGCAATGGGATCGAACGAGGCGGCCGTTTTCCTGTGTGTGGTGATCGTTATGCTGATCGGAGTTCTAGTAACTGTTACAAGCTACCGGGAGGTTTCGCTGCCACAGATGGAAAAGGATGCACTCCTGCGACCGATAACGCAATCGATGTTCGAGGAAGAGAAAAAGCGACAACTAGCTATTTATAGTGTTTCCGGTGTGGTGTTGGAGCCTAGGAAATCTGTGGATGGTTATTCGATAACTGTTGATGAGAAGGAAGAACCATCGATCTCTTGTGGAAACTTTTTCAAAAATTTGATACACATGCCGAAGTCTTTGGCGATTTTGTACTTGACACAATTTTTGTCAATGTTTGGATATCTTAGCTACTGCATGTACTTCACTGATTTTGTTGGATCTGCCGTTTTCGAAGGGGATGTGACGGTGAGATGATGGGTTTTTTTTTTTGTGAGAAATCGATGAAATCAGTAATATTTTTATTTACTTTTCAGGCTCCAACTGGTTCGCCAGGATTGATTTTATATGAGGAAGGTGTCCGATTCGGCTGCTGGGGAATGGCTGTATTCACTGGTTCATGTGCTCTCTATTCTTTGATGATCGAAAAACTGATAAAATATTTTAGGTTAGTGAATAAAATCGAGCTTCAAAATTTGTCTTGGTCAGTTTTCAGACACTTCTTATAAGCATCAAACTTGAAGTGTGTTTTTGTTACCCACGAAGCTATTAAACAAAGTATGTACTTCATTGAAAAGTTTCCTTCTTTCGTTCACTGTTTATATTATTCAGAGAAAACTTAACGAATTGGATTCCTCAATCCTAAATTGAACGTTTTTCAGTTAATTGATGCAATTATGTTGCTCAGAAAACTTTTGTTTTGACTTTAATTCCTAGTGCTCGATATGTTTATGTCGGTGGAATCCTGGTCTACAGCATTGGGATGCTGCTAATGGCCGTCTTCCGAACCAAATGGATGGTGCTCGCCTGTGGACCCACGGTTGGCATCATGTATGCTACCATCTATTCGATACCGTTTCTGGCCATTTCTCAGTATCACGCCAAAAACTCGGTAAGTATCCTACACAGGAGGAAAAAATGCATCTTTTCAAAATTTGCATTTCTAGTGAAAACGTTACTAATGAAGTCTCTCTTGTTGTGGGACCGGCCATTTCAGTTTGCCATTAAGGATGGAAAATACGCAGAGTCCAACCAGAAACGTGGTTTTGGAACTGATGTATCTATGCTCAGCAGTATGCTGTTTCTGGCTCAGGTAAGTTGAGGCAACATATTGATAAAAGTTTATAGAATTTTTCAAATTGTAAACTGTGGTTTTATACTTAACTATTAGTTTATTTTTGAAATAAGGAAAAAAAGGTAGCAATTTTTAATTTTGTTCTCATGTCTTCAGTTCTACTGTAGAAATTGATACAAATCTTCAGTTTTTTGTTATTTGATGTCTATAAAAATAATCCGAAAAAGCATAGAAAAAAAGACAGTAGATAAATAAGCAACGGAATGCTAAAAAAATTACTTAGTGTCCAAAAAAGTGGAAATAAGAAGCTTTTTATCAAATTTGTCTAAAGTATTGCAGCACAAAAGTAAGAACATCACTAGAATCTGTATGAAGTTGCCTTTCTTATGAAAATTACAGCAGAAATCTAGCGTTTCTATATTCAACATTCAGTGCAAAATTGAATTTAAATGTTAGAGAATCAGAGAAATTGCAAACTGACAAAAAGTTCAAAACACAGCTAATTTTGAAAATTCATCAAAAATTCTGTTTTTCGTATTTGGAAAATCTAAAGATGCAAAAATGCTCTTAATAACGTCAATCTTTTTTTCGAAATTTATCTGGTGTGACACAAACAATTTTGACGATTCATTGACTACTTTTTTGCATTTTTTTGTCATGATCTTAAGGAATATAAAAGAATATACATCCTTGTGCACAGTGAATATCTTCTTTCTTCCGCTTCCTTGGACACTAATTGGGCATGGAAATTTTTTTCTTAGACTCTGAATAACGGAAAACAGAAGATTTGTAGCTGAGTATTGGATGAGAAAGATATTTGAGTTGCATTGAAAAGTTTTCAAAACTATAAATTTCGTTAAAATCGGTTGAGAAACAAGAGGGATATTGAAAATTCATTATTCAACAGAAATTATTTTCATCTAAATACAAAATTTTAAAATTTTTTTATAAAGGCTGTTGGATTATTCACTTCGTTACAGTTTTTATGCTATCTAAATTTGTTAAATAAGGTGCCAATTTTTGTATTTAACTAATTTTTAAATTGTATACGATATTTTGTTGAAAATTACAGTTCGGAAGTTTTGTGGATCGGAACGATTCCCTGCACCTATTTTTAGCACGGATTCTATTTTTAGCACGACTCGGAACTGCCTCATCGACTAGCTCCTATTACATTCAAATGGATTGGGTCAATTGAAGAAAAAGAACGGAGAGTTCACTACAAACCCAAATGAAACGCTTCAATTACTACTAAGTACGCATTTCCCAGAATCCATCGAAGGAATATAGAATCATGACACTCCGATTGAAAGACTCACTCGAAATGTCAGACGTGATGAAGCACTTAGCAAATCACGCACAATCTTTACACCTTCAATGGTTGACTAGGCAATAAGTACATTCGAACCATTCAAAGCAGCTGGTGAATATAGAATTTCACCAATTCAAATACAGCAAGCTAAACAAATGGTAACACCTGCCTTGGTAGCGATGTTCGTCGCCAGTATGACCCTCTGTCATATTCAAACTCAGTGGAAGAAGGTGCGCGTGATCTTTATCCCGAAATCAGGGAAAAAAAAGATAAAACGCAACCTAAGGCATTCAGACCTATTAGTCTAACGTCCATTATTTTGAAAATAATGGAGAAGATACTTGACGAGTATATTAAATCGCAGTATCTTAGCTTAAGTAAGCTAAACAACTTCCAGTTCGCTTACAAAAAGGGATGTCCACGGTTACGGCTAGATTTCTTTTTAAGACATTGAAGGGGCATTCGATAACGCATCTCACACTTCAATCGAAACAGCTATGAAAAGACGAGTGTGCCACTCGGCAATTGTTAACTGGACTAGTGTCATGCTTATAAACAGAACCATTTATGCAAGCTTGAGAGGACTTACAATCAAAGCCACACCAACGAAGGGATGTCCCCAAGGCGGGGTTCTAACACCGTTGTTGTGGTCCTTGATAGTGGACGACCTCCTAAACAAACTTGTATCCATGGGATTCGAAGTTATTGGCTTTGCAGACGACGTAGTTATTATAGTTCGGGGAAAACATGAGAATCTGTTGTCTAATAGAATGCAAACTGCACTCAACTACGCACTATTTTGGTGCAGGGAAGAGGGACTGAATATAAACCCTTCCAAAACTACTGTGATAGCCTTAACTATGAGACGAAAATTACACTAAAACCTCTTACATTAGATGGGGAAGTGTTAAACCTCGAATCACAAGTGAAATATTTAGGCATAGTACTAGACTCAAAACTATCGTGGAATCAACTGATAGAGCATGTAATCGCTAAGGCTACAACAGCTCTATGGGTCTGCCCTAAAGGAGTAGGGGAAAAATGGGGACTACAGCCGAACATTATCTATTGGATATTTGCAGCTATAATAAGACCCAAAATCTCTTATGCCTCCTTAGTATGGTGGACCAAAACTATGCAAATTACGGCCCAGAAAAAAACCAGCGAATCTCCAAAGACTAGCTATAACTGGCGCAAAGCGAAGCACACCGAATGAGGCTCTAAATGCACTACTAAATATTCTGCCTCTACATCAATTCATTGAGTTAGAGGCGGAACGTAGTGCCTTAAGACCAAACACAAAACTCTCTATGAAGGAGATCTCACAGGACACCTCAAAATCCTAAAGAAATTTAAATTAAACTCACTTATTGTGAAAAATGATGACTGGATGGAACTGGATTTTCAACCTAGACATACCATACAATGTAACTATCAATGATAGGGACGTGTGGGAGTCAGGTGGACCTGCGGTTCTTCCCAGATCGATCCTATTCTTCACTGATGGGTCAAAAATGGATAATAGAACTGGGGCAGAGGTTTTCGGACCTAGACTCAGGATCTCAATTCCTATGGGAAATTGGCCAAAAATATTCCAAGATGAAATTCAAGCAATTCTAGAATGCACTTTAGCCTGTTTGAAAAGAGGATACAGGTACACAAGTATCTGCATGTTCTCTGACAGCCTGGCTGCTCTCCGAGCACTAAGTACGTTCACATGTTACTCCAAACTAGTTTGGGAGTGTATAGTTGCACTAAGAAACCTGGCCATAAGGAACAGAGTATCTTTATTCTGGGTACCAGGCCACTGCGGTATCCTAGGGAACGAAGAAGCAGACCAGCTAGCTAGGGAAGGATCTCAGGAACTGTTGATTGGACCTGAACCTTTCTGCGGAGTATCGAGAAGTGCCTTGACTATGGAGCTCAAGAACTGGGAAAGCACCACTATCGTTTCCAACTGGAAAACAGCGGAGGGAGCAACTCAGGCAAAAAGATTCATTGAACCAAGCGCACGACTCTCAAAAAACATGTTGAACTTAAGTAAGCACGAATTAACTACTTACACAGATCTCTTGACCGAACATTGTCCAACAAAACAGCATCTCAAAAGGATAAACATAATTCAAAACAATAGGTGGTATGAAAAAACCCTAGCAATTGCTTTTGCTAAACTAAATCGAGCATTCGAGCAGTCGCAGAAAGCAATTGCTTCGGTTGATATGAATAAAGTTTTTTCTGACAGCTGTTTTCTCAGTCAGGAGCTTTTACTTTTAGAACAAGCTAGTTTGGTATGAATAAAGCCCAAATCTGAAGCAATCGCTCGAGAAATCTCCTAGCAATTACTTTATTTTCTAAGCATGCTTGGTAGCAGACTTTTCCAATAACCAAATTCTTCAACAACGTCATGAATTTATAAAATTAGCAATATTACACTTCAATACAACTTAAAAAGGCATTTTCAACATAGATAAAGAACAGTCGAAGTGATAACCCAACTTTTTTCATATTCCTGTCGTTGTATGAAATGATTCGTCTAAGATGAAACAAAACAAATCAATTAGTAAATATTTCAAATTAAAAAAATCCGGCTACAGTGGAAGAAGTTCCAATCGGCTTGAAGTTGGAAGAAAGTTGTAATAATTAAAAACATAATTCAGATCTCCCAAATTTAAATGATTTTTTATAATTCAAAGATTTAAAAAAACATCTAAGTTAAGATGCGCGCCTATTACCTATTTTTTTATATATCTGATTATCCCGATCCGAAAACGTGTGGGAGAGCTTATGACAAATGTTAAAAAGCTAGGCCATTTTTTGTTTGACAATATTCAATTTTCTTTAAACATCAACATACGAGCATGTATTGACTTAAATTTTTCCGATCGTTCTTACACCCACCACCCGCACCGTCGATTTCATGGCTATTTTAGCCGTACTTTTCAATTTTTTGATCGTCTTCTTTCATTTTACTTTAGAAAATTTCAGATTCTGCTGGTTGGATAGCTCTTTTTTTCGAAGCAAAAGCTATGTTCTAAGACTTTAGTACACATCTGCTAAGCAAATGTTTATTCATACCAAACTAAGCAAATGCTTTGGGCTTTTGCTTTGCTTGATTTCGAGCAAAGTAAAAGCTACCGGAGCAATTGCTAAACCTTATTCATACCACTAAATGACGGTCGGTTCTGCGGGTTCGAAGAAGAATCTGCAGAGCATCTTCTATGCAACTGCTGCGCCCTCCTAAATAGGAGAGAGCGTGTACTTGTAGCAAAGTTAATAAGCCCACAAGAAATATGGTTGCATATCAGCCCTAAGAAGGTTATATCATACATCTTTGATATCATACCCGATTGGGAAAAAATGCTTAGTCAGCAATCAACTGTCACTCCAATCAAAAGTGCAAGTGAACCTGATAGCATATAGTAACGCGGGGTAAACACCACAATAGATCAACTACTGGTCACAGTGGGTTCTCCCCTACAGGAAAAAAAAGCTCCTATTATAATACTGGACTTACTAAATTTCCTTAATCTAGATTTTAGGGTGGCGGGATTCGATCCCTGGACCTTTGGCTAAAAAGCCAAAGACGTTCGCCATTAGGCTAAACGACTACCCCTATCCACTGCACCGAGCAGAACCAAAACATTGTTTGTTTTGGTTCTACACATGCTTTGGTCAATTCGCAATTGAGCAATAGATCGATGATTTTCATGACAGATGATGATAATGATGAACGAGGTACAAATGTTTACATCATCACAAGGCCAAGCAAGACTACTCAAGTTAGGTTTGTGATAACACAACTGTGTTGCCTGAAATCCTGAGTAGAAGAAGAAGAAGAACCAAATTACTCATGGAGAAATGAGTATTTTAATTTTTAAATTATAATCCATTCTGAACATTGCTTCAGACGTCTGGAATATTTGGAACATCATCTAGAACTTGGATGGAAATAAAAATTCGCTAAGAGTCGAACTCGAGTCCTCTGATTATCTCTCCGACACCTTACCATTGGCCAAATCGTCAGATGAAAGTTAACCTGTAGCTCTCTAATAAAGTTGACTTCATCGAGTTGATTTCGCTGCAAGATTCTACGGCAGAAAATGCTAATCATACCCCGAATAATGATGCTTATACTGCTCCCGGAGACGTTCTCATTATGCCCCTACAGTGACTGAGTTTTATATTTGCCCTAAAATTGTTGAAAACCACTAGCTTAAATCAAATAAAAAACTACGATGCTGATGTCTTCAACAAAACTATTATACTTTTTATAATTTTAAAAAATTGCAGAAGACTAAAATGGAAATTACAAAAAAAAAATTATCACTAATTACTAGGTGATTAAATCACTTTACTGAAAACTAATTTTAAAATACTTGTAATGTAAGTAAAATGTCGCGAAGACACCATAGGCACTATATAGACACTGTTATAAATTGCAATTTATACATTGGAAGTTTTGTTAAATGATGTACCTATTCCAAGTGCATAGATTGTTAACCTTTATGCTTGAAATGTCTGGAAACACTTTAAATATTGTTAGCTATTACAAAAAAGTCGAACTCACAAAACTGATACTAGGGTAGGGGCACCAACCTCCGTCGTATCTCTCTGATTCGTCTTAATTCATGAATGCATGTTTAAGAGCCGAAAAATAACTTTCCACTTTAATTAGCTACTTCACATGATAAACAAATTTGTCACTTTTGAAACTATTTTTTGAGATATTTGATTTTGAAATCGCGTGGTGAAATGAATTATTGGCACATTCCGCCATATTGAAAGACGAACTTAGTGATCCCCCCAACGTGTTTCTTTGCTTTAACGCTTCCTATCAATGCCTGTAACAATCAAAATCATAAAATCCAACAGAAAAATGTTGAAATAAAATTAGAAAAATGAACTCAAACTAATCTGATTTATGTAAATTTGTCTATTTTCGATTGAAATCGAATCGCTCGGACCCCATAATTCGTCGTAATTCTGCGACAAGCATAGGAAACCGTTTTGCAATAATTGGAATTAGACCGGTTCATTTTTACTATTTTTTGCTTACTACAGTCGGACTCAAAAAAAAATGGAACATAATTGATTTCAAAGTAATTTTGTTTATTTGACTTCATTCAAGCTGGGAACTAAATACGCTGGGATATAAGTGAAAAAAGTCTATTTATATTATTAAATTACTTGAATGTATTCAGCATTGCTTATAATGCATGGTTTTAAATGAACAAATAATTTTATGGCTTTTTTAGTGAAGTGGTTGGTGTTTTACAAATTATTTACTACCAGTACTGTGCATAATTTAAAAGACGTTATGGTGCACGCAAGAATATCTAATACTTTACACATATCTAACGTTCAACTCCAATAATATTGTTGCTTTAAAATTTAATATTTAAAGATTTGATTTTTTTTTGGTTTTATTATCTTTAAACATTTTCATAAGTATTCGAAACATAAGACACATCAATTCTATGAAAATAAGACTTTTTGAACTTCTTTCATTCAAATTGCAATATCTCACATACGACCAAACACTTTGCTCTACAGAATGGTCACTGAGAGATCCTTGACTAAACTAAACTAAAACTAAAACTTCTCCAGTTTTCAGAGATTCTTTGAATTGGAATCAATAACTACTCGAGGAAAACATTTGAATTCCTGCACAGAAAACTTCGATTTCTACTGAATTGTAACGATGCATGGAAAACCAATGCAATTAATTTCCTTTGAAAGTCAAAATGAAAAGAAAATTTGGATGAATGGATCATTACAATTTTGAAATTTGAATTCATGAGTCTCTGGTTTGGATATCAATACAAGTTGAGATAAAAAATCGGTAGATATAATTTTTTGTACATTCAAAATCCAACCAAATCGAACCTGCTTATATTCTGATTCCTACCATATAAGTTTTGAAACTCGACTCATGTTTGCTTCATTTTTATATATTCTCATTGAATTTGCTACAAAAGATGTTTTGTCGTTTTTGACATATTACAGTTTGAATAAAAAAGTCGAAAAGTTTAATTTTAGTTGAATGTCTATACGTCATTTCCCAAAAAATAGAACCCACACTCTTATTCTCCTTGACTCAGATTTGAAGGAAAACAATTCAAAATGCGCCAAAACTGGGTAAACTCAAATTTTGATTAGGACGGCACAACTCAGAAATGAATTGTAGGGGTTTTCGCGAATTCTGAGTTGTTTTCAATCAGGCATTTTTGAAGAGCGTCTGAATGGCCTGAGCCAAAACAACTCAAAATTTCCAAAATTTTGACACGTTTTCGGAAGGGATTATATTTTTTTTAAAATAAATTGAAACTTCGAATGAAATAAAATACATAAAAAAAATTTTTTCTCGTCGCCTTTTTTTTTCACCGAAGTTGGTGTGTGGCAATTAGCATATTCTGTTGTTGACGAGCAGCATATTGCCTTTATGCCCAGTCGAATTTTCCGATGGTCTAGTGTGGTCTGCTGCTCAGCACAATGTACACCCGGGCTAAGATTTAATGTAGTTGATGACAAAATATTTAACAAAAGTCTTTGAAGACTGGTTACAAAGATAGAAGAAATGACTGCCAAAAAAAGCACTACCAAATACAATTAAACACAAAAAAGATCCATCTTACGGCAAGGAGCTCCTCAGAAGTATAATTTCGGTATAGGGCTGTTATGCGAGTAGATTTGAAAAAAAAACTCGTATATACCTTCATAATCATAACAGTTCCATAACGGATAAAAAGACGCTCCGAGTCATAATAAAAGCCCGAAATGAAATTTTAATGTCCTTCGATTTATAATGAAAACCCAGAAAACATTCCAAACAAACGATTTCTGTCCACGCTTAAAGTTGTGGTCATAATTCAAAAATATATTCCAAAACAGAAAAAGCTTATTTTGTCGATTGCTCGTCTTTTCATTTGGGACTGCGATTAAGAGCAGTAGGGGAGAATGAGGATACTTGATCCCTGGGGATACTTGATTCCTTAGCTATATCTCGAAACTGGAATGTCTTACAAAGATCAAATGTTCTAGAAAAATGTGCCAAAATGAGCAAAATAACAATGCTTGTAGTTTAAAAAATCTAAACAAAATAATTGTTTGAGAAATTGAACTTTGTTTGAAAAATTTCACAAAATGTAACTTGAAGATCTTTTTTCATCACTTTAGAATGTTCCTTACATGGGAAAATTTTGGAAAAAATATTTTTTCCAATGTATCAATCGTTCGAGCGTAAAATGAACTTCATAATGCCATATTTTCAAAGTAATGGAAAACTCTCAACTTTTTTCAGAAAAAGTTTTCTAAAATGTGGATTATGGTTATGATTGATTCCCTAGAGTTGGGTACAATTGATCCCCCCTCCAAACGTCATATTCTTCTTCTGAATTGATCGTTATGATTGCTGATTACGAAATAACTAATATTTATCCAAATACTAATATTAATCAAACAATTGTCTGAAGAAGAGAGAAAAAATAATTAATTTTCTCTTAGTTATAAAAAATAGCGCCTTTTAGTATGCAATGTTATTAGCGTTGAGACAAAGTTATAGAATTTTCTTCTTATGTCTGCTATAAATTGTGAACTGAGAACAAACATGACCAAAATAGTCAATTAACATTCTATCTTGGGGTTTTGTTTGATTTTTATACAAGGATTAGGACTTCCTGAATAAAAGATCAAGCCTCCTTCAATAGGGGATCAAGTCTCCCATGACTTCAGAAAAATCGCAATTTTTTTACTCCCACGAAAATGCTTCTAGTTCATCAACGGGTTCAAGTATCGTAATTTTTGGAGCATTGAAACTTGAAGTTACAAGCTGTCAGAAAATGTCAAAGACGGCGAGTTGCTAATTTTTTCCAAAAAGATATGGTGAAAATAAGAAAAGGGGATCAAGTATCCCCACTCTCCCCTATATGATTGATAAATTCATTTTTCAACAACTTGAGAATATTTTAGTTTAAATAAGGAATGGAAGATATTTTAATTTTTTTTTCTTTTCATCTCAGCTTATCCTCGCACTCGGAATCGGCAGTGTCATCGACGCCATCGGGGACACCACGGTAATAATCTACACGGCCAGTTTGTTCTCGTTCTTCGCGGCCATTTCGGCAACACAGGTTCTCTTGATGGATCTTTAAAAACACCACCAGCAGCAGCAGCTGTAGCTTTCATTCAGCTTTACTCAGTGTAAATCGACCCGAACCACCCAAAGCTCATTGCGTCGTCACGTTGCGTCGCGACGCCGCGAGGTTGACGATCGAAGTTGTTGCGCGTACCTATATCACAAAGTCACATAGGAGGCACGCGCGCGGCAGCGGCGGCAACTTAACGACTTTATTAGCGACTGCTGCCAGTCAGATAACGTGAACGAAAGAAACCATCAATGAAACCTGAGCTGAGCTCTTCACTTTACTTTCTGCTTGAGAGGAACTTACTTATTTGGGAGAGAAGTTTTGCCTTCTCTTTATTTATGGAAATGTGATACTTTTTATCTGAATTGTTTTTATCATGTTTTGTGCAATGTTGTCCGTGTTAGTTAAAAATAAATAAATACTTTTCATAGACATGAGTTTTTTTTATTGAACTTGAAAGATTCACAATTTCACAAGAAATCTGTCTAACTGATTTTCTATCATCTTTGAAATCTATCACTCCCTGGGAAAAAGTTTGACTAACTTTTAATATACTTTGGAATTCAGGGTAAGCTGTTCAAATGACAAAATACAATTAGGCTAATTTCTAATCTTGCTTATGATAATCTTAAATATTCTACAATATTTTGAATGAAAACACATGGCTGCCGAAATTGTTTGTTTCTATGCTATTCAGATGTGTCGTTATAGGATGTAGGCTTAACAGTTTATTGCAGAAACGATCTGCTAATTTTAAAGTGATAAGGACTGATGGGATGTTCCGGAGAATACCTTTTGGACAGACAACACGCGAGACTGAGTTAACATCGTTAAATCCTTTGCCAGTTTTATGTCATTATCAGTTTTTGCCGACGTTTGAACGACAGATAAAAGTCTCAACTTGAAGGTATACGGTAGAATTTTGTATATGAAAGCCTTTTTTCTTGATTTTTTTTTCAAACCTTGGTTTATAACTTTTCTAAAATTAATTGATTGAACATTGGATAAAGCTTCTTTTTTTGGAACTAATCTACCCATATATTTGTTGGTGGTCCCCCTTTTTTTTAAGAACAAGGTCTACATACTTCGTACGAACAATTCCCAGCCTCAGAAACAAGTCCATGTTCATGTCCACGACATTTTGCGTTTTAAAATTATTCAAAATTATTTTGTTCTACAGAGTTGACTTAGTATAGTGAATAACTTTTAATTCTAAATCAAGGCGAAGTTGTTTCAAACAAATCAATAACTTGTGGTAATGGATAGATACACAAGGCAACAACATCTACATTGTTCCAAGGTGAAAATAATTTGATAACTGATTTTTACTGATTTTTGTTTCTCCACTTCGGTCTTTCAATAGTAATTCGTTGAAAATAGGTGTGGTATTGAAAATTTCAATTGCTTATCTGATCAAGAGAGATAATGGTCCTGTTTATAGTTCACTGTTTAAGTTCTAAGATAAGTAGAAAAATAATTTACCTGAAAAAGGTTGGTAGGCCCTTAAAACGGGCAACGAAAAAAGCGTTTTACCTAAAAATAATAATTTTGAGGTAGGTACCTACTTATAACCCAGTGTGAATGCAAGGAGCCAAGGAAAATATAATCATTCAGTTTTAAGGTAATTAACATTAATAATTTTTCGTATTGAATTTAAACTTTTGAAAAAATACTCCCTTAATTTTTCAAAAGGTAAGCTACATTTATGTAGGAAATCATTGTATGTATCTTATGTAACAAAATAGGAAGCTTACTTTCATAGTGATGATAGATTTCTTTGAGTTTGCTCGAAAAACTGGAAAAATTAGCTTAATTGAGGCCCTTAAAATCGGAGGCAGATAAGTGCCAATATCTTTGATTCTGAGTTTAGTTTCCAAATCGATTCTTTAAATCTTATCTGGTGTAAAACAAAGTTTTTTTTAAAATATTTTTTAACATATTTTCAATTGAATTAAAATTACTTGAATTCAATAAATTTACTCAAAATTATCATTTGGGCACTCTTCTCCCTCTAATTCTCAGCGCTATATTGATCAAAAGAAAGAAACCCTTTATTTTCTTTTGAAAAAGAACATATTATGTTCAAAAAAAATCAATCAAACACACATTCAATGGTTTTGAACATCAATGAACTTAAATGAAATTTTTCAAATGTAAAAAAAAATAGATGAGCGCTTTGAGTTTTAAATGTGATTTTCTCAAATCCGATTCACATTAAAGATCTTAGTTTGAAATTTAGCTCTTGAAAAAAGCTGCAATATTAAATATGTGATGAAATACAACAAGAACTATGGAATTTTCTCAATTTAATGTTAGGAGAGATTACATGTTTCTTAAAAATTTCATTTTTCATTGAATCATCCTGTGGTTTTTTTTTGCAAAACCAAGTTATTTCATTAAACGAAACTTCCAAAATAAACTCAAATGCTACCTGAAACATGGCCATGCGAACGGGGGGGGGGGGGGGTTTCTAAGGTTTTAACCGCCCCCCCCCCCATGAAGTTTTTTTTTCAAGTAATATTTTTCAGTTCAAAAAATTAATTTACCGTAGTAACGAGAAGTTACTTCATCTCAGAAGGTGTGTATAAATAAGTGTCAAAATGCCGTCAAATTTTCTTGCCTTCGGCGATATTTATTCCTATACCACGCTAGGCCTAAGACATTTCATTTTGTGGCAGTACATGATATTTGCAAATTTAAGCTAGTTTTAAATAAATTGTCAATTTTGATTTACAATCTTATACAAAACCCTATCTTGTCTTTGAAATTGGCTTTAATTGAAAAATGTATCTAAACAAGTTAATCCATTACGTTATTACTAATCCACCGATAATAATAACTTTAATATCATAACAAATTTAATGCCGATTTGATATATTCTCAAAGAAATCAACCCATTTTAACACCGACTCCAATTTATGTTTAATGTTCTTCTAAATACTCAATAGGACACTCAAAGGATTTTAATAAATTACACAAGACCACAAAATTCACATTTAGGTGCAAAGAATTTAAGGGCAAATTTGATTGATTTTGGTGCAACTTTTGAAAATATGTATAAATTGCTTAAGAAAATTCTGCACTTCTCTGATAAAACTTATTAAAACTTATAAATATTAATAAAAAAATAAAATAAAGGTTTTTTTTTCAAGACATTTTAACTTCTGCGAAAAAAAACTTATTAAAATTTTCTATATCTTCTCTTTCAGCAATTTTTATAATAATAGATTTTAAACGAGCTTTTAAGATAAATTAACTAAATTGCATTCGAGCTAATTTCAATGCAAAAATCAAATCGTTTTGAAGATTTCGAAAGGTTTGTTTATTTGAATCATCAATTGAATTCTATAAATAAGTTTTAAAATTTATTGTTTTCCAAAAATGTCAAAATTTTATCTATTTATAAAAGATTGTTTTGGATCCGTGAATGGACTGAGCCGAAATTTTTTCCCGTTGTTTATATTTTAATATATGAAATGACCATATTGATGAAAGTTCTGTTCTTTAATTGAGAAAATTTCAAGATTAATAAAATTAAGGCAGATCTAAAATTGGAAAAAATGAATAGATTTTGAAAATGAGCGGGTAGAATTTGATAAGAAGCATTTTCACCACATGTCATCAATTTGTTCCTCAAGAAACAATTTTTCAAGGCTGAAAAATTAAATTTAAATTTTATTAAAATTTCAAAATAAATTAATCAAATTATATTGTTTTTTTTTTCAATTAATTTGCCGAATTTTCAAGTTAAACTTTTAAATAAATTTGTACCATTTTCAATAAGTTTGTCTTTGTTTTTCAAGTCTGTGTTTTGAAAATATAATCTTCTTGGAAGAATAAAAATCTGAATTTTCAATAAGAATAGCTTTGTTTCTAGCTTTTGTTTAAAAAAAAGTTCGAAAAATGATTCAAAGTAGCAACTTCAAAGCTTAATTTTTATGCGTAATGTTGACTCAATCACTATTTGATTTTCTTAGTTATCCTAAACCTTAAATTAGGACAAACGTTTCAACTCCAGACCACATCACGATAAGCATTATCACAAACAAGTTAAAGTGGTTTCAAGTATTGAGTGATTTTCTTAAACTTTAATCTAGTTTATTCAAAACTTCACCAACCAGTTCAATTTATATTATTGAATGTTAAAATAAAAGATTGATTGATTGATTTATTTATTTATAGAGGCTTTAATATTTAGTTCATTCGCCTTTTAAGTTAAAATTAAAGAATTAGCACCACTGAAATTGTACAACACATAAAATATGTGCCTTGTTTATTTTTTTTTTTTTGGTATTGTTGGTATTCCTAGCTAAATTTGAATTTCGAAAAACCAAACCCCCCACCACCCCCATGGACAAGTCCTTTGCACGGACCTGACCTGAAATTTTTGATTTGCAGCTGTTTTATGGCTAAAATTTAGAATTTGAACTATTACAAAGTTAAAAATCAGCAATCTCTTACAATTTGAGATTTTCAGCCACTCCTCAATTTTTCGGGAAACCTCGTAGTGAATAAGTCATATTTAATTTGGAGAGTTCTTCTAAAATTTAGGCAGTTTAAAGTTCGTAAGTCTAACTCAAGACGATGTGAATTGTATCATTTTTAATATTCGAAAAATTTCAAATTGCTGAAACTAACCAAAAGTTTTTAAATAACTTGATTAGTCAATTTTATGCAATGTATATCGTAGGTAAGTTTGTTGCATGAAAAGTTTTGTTGAACTCTACCAATTTGTTGAAAATTTGGAAGGCTTTTTATAATCCAACCAACCCCCCCCCCCCCCCCACCCCCGTGATGTTTCAACTTCAGAAAACAAAAAAAAATTTCAAATTTGTTCCGGCCTTAGTGAACGTTTGTTGCTCTAGGCCATCGACCAAAATTAGCTGGTTTTCGTTCAAGTTGTCAACAAGGTTGCGAAAAAAATTCTATGATTTTTAAGAAACAAAAATTTGAATTTCTTTTACTTAACCCAGAAATTCTGTGATGGCTTTCTGTGATGCAATTTCCTTTATTTTCATTGATAATTTATGACAAATTTAGTACATTTTTATTAAGCAAAATCAATCGACATTTGAAATCTTCTCATAAATTTCTTAATAAATTCAAGAAAAATAAAATTTTTACTGGCCAAAAGAAAAATAAGTTGAAAATTCTGTAAAATCTGAATATTTCAAAACTCTGTGTTCTTTGACACAGAATCTGTGATAAAAATTTGCTTAAAATTCTGTAAAATTGCAGATTTTTCTGTGATTTCGGAAACCTTGCTGGTTAATTAGAAGCCCGATCAACAAAGGGTTGAAATTTCCAAAAATGTTGTGGATTAAGGACTATTTTTAGAGTAGAGAAAATTACATCAAATTATGCAAACTCAAAGTTTTTGTTTACTACTATTTACGAGACCCTGCTTGCTTTAAATCATCAACGGATCTCAAAAGAGTTGATACACACAGGCAACCATATTCCCATCATTAGTTTGGGCCAATTACTGTCATTTTAGAAATATTGAAAGTGCCCGTTTTACCCGCTGTGTCCGTCTTACCCGGCTCTCCCCTACTTGGACCACAATTTTTTAACAAATTGCGTTTTCGATTATAAGCTGTGGCAATCTGGTTCTCCACGAATTTGATCTAATCGCTGGTTATTTTATTTATTTTATTTGTTTATTCATGTAAATTATATTTGTTTCATTTGGTTTAAAATATCCTTAACAAGTGCCTCAGCAAATGATAAATACGTATTTGTAAATATTATGAAAGTGTTTTGTACCCTTTATGATCCAGAAAACTCATTGAAACCATCAAAACAGATAGGGGAAAACTGTACAAGACGCACCAGTTAAGCATAATCGCTATTTACAGCGATACCCATCATCTATGAACCAAATTGAAAGTTCACTACGATTCAGGGATCATATTTACATCTTATCAGAAAGAAATAATATGTTAAAAACACGATTTTGGTTATATTTTTGTGAAAATCTTAAACAGCCAGAAAACAAGCCGCGGGATAGAACGCCAAAACTAGTGGACAGAACGCACCATACCTAATGGGTGGTGAGAAATGGAACAAAGATAATACGGAATATAGTTATTGAAACATCAATTTTTTTATTACATGTTCATCGTATTTTTGCAAACTAACCATACTTTGGCAAAAAATCATTTTTTATAGCTTAATTTAACGAAAATTTTGCTTTTCAAAATTCACTTTTTTATTTCCTTATAGGTAAAACACCTTCAGGTAGGCAACGTTATTCAATTTCTTGACTGATATCGCGGCAAACATGGCGGCAGATAATTTTTTCGAGTCAAATATTGGTGCACGTTTTTGACTCAAGCAAGGACGAAATTTGTTGTAATTATGCATTCTTATCGTAATTTAGGAGTCAGCAAATGAAAAGAAAGACATTTTGTTTTGACATTTGGTTTTTCTCTAAAGTTAACAGCATCCAAAATTTTAGCCTAAAACACGTGGTTTTACGGGCATTTTGCCCCAATTTTGATATGATTAATTTTAGTTTAAATTTGTGGGAAGTTAGTGAAATATGATAAAATATTTATAGCCATTCGAATGTGCATACGAGTGTTATAACGAAAAACTGCAGTTGGATCAGATAGCGCAGACTGGTTTACCATAAAACCTTATATGTAAACCATAAAAAATAACATGCTTTAGGCACAATCCATTAATTCTTCTGTTTCTAAGAATTAGAGTCATTTTTGTGAACTTTTCATCTAAAAAATAATGAAAAAGCTCGTTTGCTACAATAAAAATGGAGAAAAACACCATTCGGAGCCAAAGGTTAGTGTATTTTTGAGAAAGAATGGCATAGGCCATTTTACCTCGCTGATGCGTCTTGTACAGTTCTCCCCTACTAATCAATTAACCCCAAAGCATCAAATTCTAAACATCGACAAAATTGAATTTAAAATTAAATTCAAAGTAATCTAATAAAATTCTGCAACCAGGTTTTACATTCATAGGAGTCCTGTACTTTTCGAGTTTTCGCAAATAATCTTTCAAAAACTGAAAATTTAGTATTTTTTTAAGTTTGGACAAATCTTAAAAATTGTTGAGCATCCCTCTTTAAAGCCGTTACATTTTTTTTTTGAGGATAAAATAACTCCTTATGAAATTATAATGCTTGATTCGCTGGAAACTCCTGAAATATTATCTTTTTTTTAATAAATAAGAGAAATTGATGTATTATTTATTGTAGGGTGTGCATTCCAGATCCCCTGGATTTATTCAGAAATGTCTAGATTTTCGAAGTAAAGTGGACAAATAGAGGTTTGAATAAAGCTCAATTTTTCTGTGTTTGTTTTATCCATTTTGTTTTTTTTAGAATTTGAAACGAGATTTCAACGCTGCATATGTGTTTCGATTAAATAAAATGAAAATTTGAAGTGTTTTTCGTCAATTCGAGTTCTGCTTAGATTTGTCTGGATTGTATGTTGAAAAAATGTTCAGCCGAAAAAAAATGGGAAAAAATCTGCAAAGCTTTCTCTAGGGGACTACCTTACCTTATACATAACTATTCGAAATTTAATCTGAAAAGGGCCCCTTACAGGCGCGGTCCTAGAGCGAAGAGGGGATGGCTTTATGTTTTCACAATTTTTCAAAAATCGACAAATAAAATATACACCAATATCAAGTTAAAAAAGTTTATTTTTAATGAGTAATGTGGAAAAAAGGAAGCACCTTTTCTTTCATTTTGATTTCATTGAACTAAATTTGAGGTATTTTGAAAAATTACAAAATCAGAGATGATTTTTTTTTAATTATAGAGACTTTGAGATCAGAAATGAAATTTAAACTATTTCAACCCATTTCATGTCTAACCTTATTTCGATATTTTTTTTCTTCAACTTCAGTCTGCAAAGCTATAAAATGTTGATAAAAAGGTGGTTTCGTATTTTGTTAACCAGGAAGTTAAAAAAAATACTTATGAGCTTATCAAGGAATTGTATAGAATCAAAGATTGCGTAGGGTCCTAGACAATTTGGTTTTGGTTGAACAAAGAACTTAAAACCAAATTTAAACTGAATATTTCCGATGCAGAAGATTTATTCCAATGCACCTAAACAAGAAAAATTTTAAATTCAAGGCAGGGCTTTGGTTGACTTAAGAGTGCATAGCTTATATAATGGAAACAAGAAAAGAAGTAAATATCAAAGGATTTAAAGAAAGAATGCGTTCCTTAAGATGGAAAAATAAATTTATTTTTGTTAAACGTTTTCAAAACTATATTCATATGATTTGAAATCAGAACCATTAGTTTTAATAAAATTGCAATTAGATTTAAGAAAAGTGCTTGTTTTAAGTAAAATACAAATGTAAATATTTTTTCTTAATATTTTAATATTTTCCAGAATGTTGATTTGAAAAGATAATATGTTTATCAATTTTGAAACTCATTTCTCATTTCTCTATGGTCCATAAATTTTATTTCAAAAATTTGAAATGCAAAAATAAAAAAATCTGAATTTTTTAAACTTTTTCAATCTGAAACGAAAGAGATGAAATTTTTATCATTTTTTGAGAATATTAATCACTTTGGAAAAAAGAGGGTATGAATAAAATGAAAAATAATTTTTGATTCCATGAATTCGTTCTAATGCTTTTCTCAATTCCGATTTTAGGAAATAGTTGAAAAATTAAGAAATGAAGGATCAATTTCTGATAGCATTAGGTAACAAAATCCACGATCGTACAAAAAATATTAAAGCTGATTTTGGCTGGTGTTGAAAAAATTGCGTATTGTTTGGAAAAACAGTGAAATGTTACATAGCCATTGGAAATAAAGGTTTTCTTTAAATGATTAATATTCTCGATTGCTGCAAGTTAACGTTACGTAAGTTTCCTATGTGGTTATTTAACAGTTTTGCGGAAACACAGAAAATGGACCAAATTTTTTAAAAAAAAAGCAAAATTAATTTTAGATATATCGAAAATGAAACGCTATGTTTACAGTCTTCTACATAGTTGTTAAATAAATTAAAATCTTTGATATCAAACTTTTCAAACGCATTTCATGTGATGTCTTAAATTGTCAAATTACATTTTTTTCTAATTTAAGTTTATCAGATTGCCCAGTTTTATCCAGACTTGCCCGTGTATCTATTTCAAAATTTAAGATCCGTCCCACTCGGTCCTGTTTTCCGTGTTTTTTTTCGAAAAATGTCCGGATTTTCCTCGGCGTTTTTGACTTAACTTGCAATAATGGTCAAAAATCTTAAATCGAGTAACCATAATTTTTTATTTTTGTGACCAAAAATATAAATTTTGGGTCAAGTTTTGTCAAAATATCATTATCGATGTTACGAAAGCCTTAAATACAATTCAAAATCAGCAAATTGGGGTTTTGATTAAATATAATGTTTCAATTGTTTTTCTTCTCGATATTTAAGCAGTCACCAATGTGTTTTTTTTTTTCGAAATAAGCCTCAATATTAATAATAATAAAAAAAAGCCATTTCATTCGTGTAACATAAGATATAAACAATCTTTTTGAAGTGTTTGAAGGTATGATTTAATCATTTTCGCTGCGGGTCCAGAAAAATAAAATTTAGAAATTGATTTTTCGATAAGCTTCTTGTGGGACACCCTGTCGAATGCTTTAGCAAACCTATTAATAGGAGAACTGCTAACCCTTTTTTTTATCAAGATCAACATCATTATGCACTTTAATCAAGCAATTTTCTATATTGTGGTGAGCTATGTACAACGATTGCTCGGTTTTTTGATAAAAAAAATGGATTTGAAATCAACTGCTCATATTTTGCCAGGTTTTAAATTCAACAAGCCCTTTTTGTCAGGCACGGATACGATAAGGAAAAAATTTTAGCAACCTTATTCTAAAGCATTGCTTCTCTGAAATTAGAAAATCTAAGCAAAATCTGGATTCTTCATGAAATAGAGGATAATAAATAGATTTTTAATCAGTATTAAGTTGTAATGTAGGTTTATAAGTTTATTCAACTAGAATCTTGAGGCGATAGACAAAATCTGGTGAAATATTCGAATTCATTTTGCCAAAATCTTTTGAAACAGTTATTAGGGGGCATCCATAAATTACGTAACGCACCTAGGGGGGGGGGGGAGGGAGTAAGCTCGAGCGTTACGAATTGTGACATAGGGGAGGGGGGGAGGTATGCTCATCGTTACGTAACGATTTTCCCTTAAAAATGTCAGTTTATTTTGATGTCATTGACTTTTTGTAGAATGATGAGCAAACCAAAATCAGCTTAAAATTTGTGAGCTTCAACATGATTAAAACTGTTTTGTAATCTTTCCTTTTTAAAGATTCTTTGATATATCTACCCCTTGAAAATGTGTATTGAATTTTCTTGAAATAACTGTTGGAAAACCGAATATTAGGTACATTTACCACAAGATTTCAAATCAACCTGAAGACGGAAATTTGACTTTTTTGTCAATTGATTTAAAAAATACATTGATTATTCCGACGAATATTACTTGGTGGAGTATACTTTACATTAAGGTTGCCAGAATTTTTTCCAATCCCATCCGGGCCTAGCAATTCCGGGCATTTTTTCAAAAAAACCTGGCAAAATCCGGGCATGGATTTCAATTTTTCAAATCCAAAAACCGGGCAAAAACCGGGCAAAATTCAGGTGTTATTATATATAAAAGCAAAGAAAAAATGTAAAAAAAATGAAATTAATATTTTATTAATGCAATTGCAGACTTCCAAAAACATTTTGGGACACTTAAACATTTAAAATTTTATAAAATTAAATCAGCGAAATTATTTGAAACAACCGTTGAAAATTTCCATACCGTTAATCGATTTTGCTGAAACTTACTCAAAAACTTTGATTTTTTTTTGGCTTCTTTGTGAAAATTGTGAAAAAATCCGGGCAATATCCGGACTTTTTTCACGATATCCGGGCAACCGGGCCGGACCGGACTTTCTCGAAACTTTGCATCAAATATCCGGGCAAACCCGGATACAATCGGGCAATCTGGCAAGCTTACTTTACATAACATGAACTAAATTAAGTGAACCGGATAGATCATCAGTGAAGATGCACAGAGCGACTTCTAATAAAACAATCAATTTATTTTATCAGAGAGCTTTCATCAATTAGAACTAAGAAGAATGTTAAAAAAATTTATGTTTAAATCTATTTTTGATCTTCGAAAATCAGTATTTAAAAACATGAGAAGATGAGGGGGGGGGGTTAGTATCAGCGTTACGTAATTTTAATAGGGGGGTGCGTCAAAGCGTTACGATTTGTGACATACGGGGGGG
The DNA here is from genome assembly GCF_029784155.1 of Uranotaenia lowii. Classification (NCBI taxonomy): domain Eukaryota; kingdom Metazoa; phylum Arthropoda; class Insecta; order Diptera; family Culicidae; genus Uranotaenia; species Uranotaenia lowii. Next base: position 340,678,706 of record NC_073692.1, read on the forward strand.
GGAGGGGGTCAAAAAAGTGCATTTTTTGCGTTTCGTAATTTATGGATGCCGCCTTATGCATTTATTCTTTTATTTGATTCTCAGAATTTCGATGAATTATGAAACTGAAAGTAGAATTGTTAGACAAACTTGTGTGATTCTTAAATTTAAAAGCATCCTCTTAATTGAAATTATCTTGTTAGTTTGACTGTTTTTTCTTTAAAAAAGGAACGGAGTTTTGAGCTGCTTTTTGTTAAAATCAGGACTTTTAATTCAAAGAGTTTAAGGGGGGGGGGGGGGGTTAGGGTCTAACGGTTGAAAAAAACACCATTTTCACGATTTTTTTCTAGAGCTATCGTTCAAACAAATATTTTCAAATTTTTTGCATTATACAAAACATTGTTAAAAGAACATTTAGTAATTTTTTCGTAGAAAAATATTGAAAAATGAGCCGGTGACGGAGCACTTTCGAGGATGCCTTTTAGAAAACAGGATTTGCGGTGGATACTGTATCTCAGCACAGAATCATCTGAAGTCAAAAAATCAGAGCAAAGTATTTTTAATAGATGTTTTTCTGGACCCCAACGTTTTTATTTAACTTAAAAAAAAAATTATTAAATTTTTGTGGCTGTTTGAAGTAAAAACTACGATTTTTCACGAAAAAATCCGCCATTTTTTATCTGTAAAATCTCCCCAAAGTAAAAAAACAAAAAAAAAAAAACTTTGGGGTCTGGTATTTTATATGTAGAAAATATGCTCCAAATTTGAGAAGAATCGGATAAGTAGTTTTCAAACGACGATGTCCACGGACTTTAAAAATGTGCTTTCGAGAAAAACGCGTTTGAAGTTTCTGCTCATGCTTTCTTGCAGTATTAGATAGGAGGAGATAAAGGCCTATAATTTCTGCAGTTTTGCTTCAATTGACTTGGAAATTTGACACAACGTTCTTGATATGTTTTACAATAAGAAAATAAAAAATTAAAAAAATCGATATTTTGAAAGTGTTAGACCCTATTCCCCCCCTTAAAGAAATTAAGAATTGAAATTCATTTAAAGGTGTTCTAGAGAAAAAAATATAAGACTCTTCATATTAAAGTTCTTAATTTTTCTTTTAAAATGTGTTTCATGGAAAAATAATTGAAATAAAATTCTGTTGTTTTTTTCTGCTATAAATGTAGGTATGTGTTTAATTTAAAACTCTATAAAAACAAAACTTGAATTTTATTAACCCTCTTTAAACCAACTCTGGTTTGGTCGCATCAGAAATCTTTGGTCTATGTGTTTTTTAACTGAAATAGCTATTGACAATTATGTTTTAAACTTACCACAATCTGGTTTTTCTATTTGAACAAAAAAAATTCTATTTTAGGTAGAAAAGAAGAGATATAAAACACATTTTAAGACGGGTTTAGGATAAACGATAAAAAAATTAACAAATGTTTTAAATAGCAGCAATCAAAAAAGTATTGTTGTTAAATAATTAAGCGCATAAATTTTCGAAAAAAAATTTCCTAAGATATAAAAGTTATTCGTAGAACTAAAAGGGTGTATAATAATCTATCTAAACTTCTGTGTATTTTTCTGCCCAAAAAAATTGGGATTGAGAGAAATAGTTACAATGTGCCAGTAGAAGTCCTACGCTTCTTAAGCGCCTGTTGGAAAAGTTATCACCACAATGAAAAATTTTATTAAAATTTGTTTAGGGTACATTCCAACGGGGTGGAAAATTTTGAACATTGATGGGTATACCGACTAGGAAAGTTCTAAATTATAAATTAAGTTCGAGCATTTTTGTGTAACGGGTTTTCCGCTTGGTCGAGGGGGGGAGGGTGTTCGTTCATCCAGGAGTGTTCAAGTATCTAATAGTAGTTTTCCTATCAAAAAGAAAAAAAAATATATGAACTTTTTCTAATTCGGTTTTATTCACTTAATGGAATCGACTTGTAGCTATGCAATGTGTGAAAATGTTCCTGTCCCTATTTTGTACAAATTCATAATCGACACATCAACTTTGCTCGATCAATGCATGAATATGCTTTAAAAATTAACTGTAATTATACCTGTCAATTCGAAAAAAAAACTTACCCAAGCCACAGTTTCATCATCCTGAATGTGCTAAAAGTATTTCTACCGTTCCGATAAACTGATTGAATGCCATCCATCTGTATCGTGCAACCACGCATAAAATTACTTTTTTCCAAACTGTCAACATAATTTGCAAACGTGAATCCAAGGGATAAACAAAGTGGTTTTTTTTGTTGTTATTTGGAGAGACTGAAGTCAAGTTCAGGGCGAATGATTCCATGTCGGCCAAAGGGATCGGGTTGCAATCTCATTATGCTTATCGGGCAGGAACTACATAAACGGTTCGGGACCAAGAGTGTTGTGTTACATTTTTATACCTAGTTTTTTTTCTCGTTCAAAGCAGGTTTATGAACGGCTTAATTTTATTTAATCAACAGAGTGTCAAACTCTTTGTTACCGACCTGGTGATGAAACATATGATTACAGATGAGTCGGACGAAGAGTCTATCAACACTGTCTACCAAAAATACGGGGCTCTTTCGTTTTTTGTTTGTTTTAAAGCTATCAGAAGAATATGATTTCCCAGAAAGGAAGTCGAATTGAACAACTTTCATGTTTTTTTCAATCTGCTACTAGAATATTTGTCCATGTTTTAAATTGAATTGATTCAGGTTGACTACGTTCAATCTTATATATTTTTTTAATTTTTTTTGTCATCGTCCTTTTTATTTGGTCATTTTCATGTGAGAAACATGAACGAAGTTTTCCGCTCAAATGTTTTCCCAATATTCAGAGAATCTTCGAAGCTCACCGTAATTTGACTCCTTTTTCTTGTACTAAATGTCGCCTTCTTCTTGTGTGGTAACCTTATCCAGGATCTCGGTAATGCTACACTTCAGTTGAGGGAACCTTTCAGGAAGCAATTTCATATCCCTAGACATCAGTCTTACGGGAACCTTCGGATCGTTAGGTAACTTTATCGAGTGACTTAAATCTACCGGGAAGAAATTGAAACATCAAACGGAAGCAAACGTAATTCTGCGGAAAAGTTCAAGTGGCAACGTTCAGATTTGAACAAAAATTACGGAGTTTTCTCTTGTTGGTTGATTTGCAATCCAATTTCTGTGATTCCTGTGAACATTGATCAGCGGGAGAAATTTCCCTACCGGAAGAACAACGAACGGGAATTGTAAGGCGTTAACTTTAATTACGCGTGTAGTACAACAAAATATAACACAAGCTTGGTAGCGGTGAACTTCAATGGGCTGTTTGTAAATTGATTGATTGGAAATGTTTCCGATGAACGATTTAAAAAAAAATGACATAAGCCTTTTTCCTGTTAAGCAATCTTCGACATCTTTTGCATCAACGATTTGAAGGACAACTTTCAGAAGACCTTGAAATTGTTTTCTCGGAAGAAATTGATTACATAATTTATTTAAGGGTAATATTTTAAATGAACGTGTCAATAAATGTGATCAAGTTTAGTGAACGAGCAAGTCAATCATTATTTTTTTCGAAGAAAGTAAAGTGATAAAAGGTGTGAAAAATGATGAAAGTTTTCAAAAAAAAAAAACACTTAACAGACTTGTGATATCTTCCTCGAGACATAGATACAAAATTTAAAACAAGCAAGGTCTAGGATTTTAAGCAAAAAACTTTCTTATTGAAATGACCACAAAAAATGGTCGAAACGTCGGGCATTTTGAAAAGAAAGTTGTTTGCTTAAAAGCCAAGACCGAAAAATAGCCAAAAATAAAGCATTTAACATAAAAAACGGTCGATAACATAAACCTAACCTTACATTATGGCTGACATACGAAACGGATTCCTTTTGCATATTGAAACTAACTTTGGTCACTACATATCTAGCAAGTTCAAAAATTACGCATCAATATACACAAAGCTTTCTAACATGATTATTGAAAAAAGCTTTTCTGATAGAGTGCAGAATTTTTGGAATCTTTCTACCACACATTGTAAACTCTCTAACTTTGTTTTAATGATCTTGAAAACGTCTACATTGAAGAGGCTGACCCAGAAAAGATTGAACAGTTCATCGATCATATTTTCAGACTCTCCTGTTCGATGCTATGTTTGTTAAGAGGTGGAAGTGTATTAAGAAAGTTTAAAGACACTGTTTTGTCGACCATTTCTTGAGAAATGTCGAAGCTGAAAGCTTTGTTGAAAAAAAGTTTAGATGTATTCTATTTCGAATGTGTTCAGTTTCAAAAAGCATTATCACTATAAAGACAAAATTATTCAAAAGGAAATAACTTCGTAGAGTAGTCAACAACGTTCCATATACTCCAATAACTGATTAAAGAGAGCCAAAGTAACTTTTTTAATTTTTTTTTTCAACACAACTCTTTTTAGCCTCAATATTTGTTTTAAGTATGTTTATCAAAAATGTGTTTTTTTTTATTTATTTGATACCTTTCTTAACGGTCAAGTCGGTGAATCTGTTTAGAAACTGAAAGATAAGTCAATTAACAAATTCATTCTCAGCAGTTTCTTCTTTTTTTTGTAATCTTCTCTGAAAACTTTTCAATGTAACCTTCTACCGTGTAGACGCTTAGGAAAAGTTGTTTTATTTTCAACGGTAAAGAAAATTTTTGATTTCTACGTTGCTCTTAATTTTGCAAATTGGTTTCGTTTAAAAGACTTATTGGTAATTTATTAAAAAAATGCTTTTTCATGTGAAAGAGTAAGACAAAACTAAGATCAGAAGCATATGAGCTAATTTTTGGTTTCAACTTTAGGATTCCCACTGATGCAATTTGCGGGTGCTTCTTTTATAATGTAAGTACTCTTTTTTGAAGTTTTTTGAATAAACGAAGCCCAAGCATAAATTAATATAAGGTTGTCAGATTTCCCGGTTTTATCCGGGTTTGCCCGGATAATTTGGAAACAGTTCGGCCCGGACCGGTTGCCCAGATTTCATAGAAATATGCCCGGATTTATTCTCTTTATTTGGCAAATCAAACGAAATGAAAACAATCTGTGTTGCTTTATGCCTTCAAAACGATTTTAAACAAGTTTTAGAAAAAAAGCCATTCCTTACGGTTCGTACGGTTCCTACGGTTCGTACGGTTCGTACGGTTCCTTACGACTTATAGTTTCGTACAGTTTCTTACGGTTCGTACGGTTCGTACGGTTCCTTACGGTTTGTACGGTTCCTAACGAATCGTACGATTCCTTACGGTTCGTACGGTTCCTACGGTTCCTTACGGTTCGTACGGTTCCTAACGGTTCGTACGGTTCCTTACAGTTCGTACGGTTCCTTTCGGCTCGTACGGATCGTACGATTCGAACGGTTCCTTACGGTTCGTACGGTCCGTACGGTTCGTACGGTTCACCACGGTTTGTTCGGTTCCTACGGTTTGTACGGTTTAAAGGGTCCAACGGTTCGTACGGTTCTTACTGTTCGTACGGTTCGTACGGTTCGTACAGTTCCTTTCGGTTCATACAGTTCCTACGGTTTGTACGGTTCCTTACGGTTTGTGCGATTCCTATGGTTCGTACGGTTCGTACATTTCCTTACAGTTCGTACAATGCTTACGGTCCGTACGGTTCCTATGGTTCGTACGGTTCCTACGGTTGCTTACAGTTCGTACGGTCTTAAGGGTCCTTACGGTTCGTACGGTTCGTAAGTTCCTAATGTTCCTACGGTTCCTTACGGTTCGTACGGTTCCTTACGGTTCGTACGGTTCGTACGGTTCGTACGGTTCCTTACGGTTCGTACGGTTCATACGGTTCCTTACGGCTCGTAAGGATCGTATGATTCGTACGGTTCCTACGGTTCGTACGGTCCGTACGGTTCGTACGGTTCCCCACGGTTTGTTCGGTTCCTACGGTTTGTACGATTTAAAGGGTCCTATGGTTCGTACGGTTCGTACGGTTCGTTTGGTTTGTACGGTTCGTACGGTTCGTACAGTTTCTTACGGTTCATACAGTTCCTACGGTTCCTTACGGTACGGTTCGTACGGTTTTAAGGGTCCTTACGGTTCGTACGGTTCGTGAGTGTCGAATGTTCCTACGGTTCCTTACGGTTCGTACGGTTCGTACAGCTCCTTACGGTTCGTACCGTTCGTACGAGTTGTACGGTTTGTTGGTTCGTACGGTTCCTTACGGTTTGTACGGTTCCTACGATTCGTACGGTTCGTAAATTTTCTTACGGTTCGTACAATTCCTACGGTCCGTACGATTCCTACGGTTGGTATGGTTCGTAACGTTCGTAACGTTCGTTACGGTTCGTACGGTTTTAAGGGTCCTTACGGTTCGTACGGTTCCTACGGTTCGTACGGTTCGTACATTTCTTTACGGTTCGTACGTTTCCTACGGTTTGTACGGTTACTACGATTTGTACGGTTCGTACGGTTCGCACGGTTCGTGCGGATTTTACGGTTCGTACGGTTCCTTACGGTTCGTACGGTTCATACGGTTCGTAAGGTTGGTACGGTTCCTACGGTTCCTCACGATTAGTACGGTTCCTCACGTATCGTACGGTTCCTTACGGTTCGTACGGTTCGTACGGTTCCTTACGGTTCGTACGGTTCGTAAGGTTTGTACGGCTCCTACGGTTTCTCACGATTAGTACGGTTCCTACGGTTCGTACGGTTCCTCACGGTTCGTACGGTTCTTTACGGTTCGTACGGTTCGTACGATTCGTACGGTTCGTACGGTTCGTACAGTTCCTTGCGGCTCGTACGGTTCCTACGGTTCGTACGGTTTCTACGGTTCGTACGGTTTTCATGGTTCGTACGGTTCGTACGGTTTGTACAGTTCCTTACGGTTCGTACGTTTCCCACGGTTTGTACGGTTACTACGGTTTGTTCTATTCCTACGGTTCGTGCGTATTCTACGGTTCGTACGGTTCCTTACGGTTCGTACGGTTCCTACGGTTCCTTACGGTCCCGAAAGGTTTTCTTAAATAATTAAAATTAAAATCTGTCGATGAACGCTGATTAATTTTTTTTTTGCATTATTTTTTCTTGGTTTTTGTAATTTCTGGATATTCTCCCGGATATTGCCAGGATTTTCGTCAATTTTGAAACTAAATGTCGGAATTTTTGTAGGTTTATGTATAAAATTTCCCGGATTAACCTTAAGTTAACAACATATAGAAAAATTTGCTTACGAATAGAGACGACGATAACAGTTAGATTGTGATTTTCAGCTCAACACACATCCGAGATAATCATAGTGGCCTACGATACCTCACTCTCCTGTACAGTTTCAAAGGTCTTAGTAAGATTATAAAAAAAATAACCAAAATATTGGTCAATTTTTTTCCTAAATAGCTAGTGTTGGGGATAATCTTCTATACAAAAATGAAAGCGTTTTCTTCGTAATACCATAATGTACAAATGGCTGGTCAGAATGACGTGAAATTTGGTATCCGAGGGATTTTCGGGCCAAACATTGTCTGTAGAAAAGTTTGAAGACACTACATTTTACAGGCGGCACCAGAAGCATATTTTTAAGCAAACTGACCTCACTCATATTTGATACAGGACGCTCTAATACAAAATTTATAGAAAAAACGAAAAACTAAGAAAATTTTCAAACGATGTTCATGAAATTCGCTATATATGCTTTGGCATGACAATATGATGATCTTTTCTACCTTGAAACATGAATATCTCATTAGACTGAGTCGATTTGGGGTCATTTTTGAATTTCTCAAACCCTGGGGTCTTAAAAGTTTCGTTTTGTTCCAAAACTCATCCATGATTTTTTGCAGAATTTACAAGTAACGTTTACATGAGTAAATTTGAACTTTTAGGTTTGTATGGGAAAATTGAATATTTTGTATTGAAAAATCAACATCATCAACATCAACATCACTGTGGAACCGAGCCTTTTAATGGTTTTTGTGCCAATTTATAAATTTCTCACAGGAAATTTTCCGTTGAACAACTTTGTCGAATACCATAACTTCGTTTCTTTTTAGACAAAAAAGTTATTAGCTCTTTAACAGGTGTATGTCTTTTGGCATTGATAAACAAGAAATTCAATTGACACCACTGCTGGGTGCCTAGCGAAGTATTGCAAGACCACTTTTCATGCCATACTTCGTGGGGCACAAGCAGTGGTGTCAATTGAATTCATGGTTTATCAATCCAAAAAGACATACACCTGTTAAAGAGCTAATAACTTTTTTGTCTAAAAAGAAACGAAGTTATGGTATTCGACAAAGTTGTTCAACGGAAAATTTCTTGTAAGAAATTTATAAATTGGCACAAAAACCACCAGCTGGCTCGGTTGCACAGAAGAAACAAAAATGATGTTGATTTTTCAGTACAAAATATTCAATTTTCCCATACAAACCTAAAAGTCCAAATTTACTCATGTAAACGTTACTTAAAAATTCTGCAAACAATTCATGGATGAGTTTTGGACCAAAACGAAGCTTTTGAGACCCCAGGGTTTGAGAAATTCGATAATGACCCGAAATCGACTCAGTCTAATATCCCATACGAAAAAACCGACTTGATAGTCAGTTGAAGCCTTTATTACAGTCTGTTAATTGTATCTGGATACATATTATGCAAAATCATAAACAAGTGATATTTCTGAATTCCGAATCACCAAATTATGATTAAAGAACTTCTAATACAGTAAATCCAAAATTATTGAAAATTTAAAAAATCAAAATTGTTTAAAAGATTTAAGTATATGAAAACTTTTACTAGCTTTCTCGGACACGAATGCCAAAAGTTGGTAAAATGTCCTAAATTAAATTAATAATAATAATAATTTTACTAGCTTTCATATAAATAACAGTGTGATTTTTAAATTAAATACTGGATCCTGGGCTATCCAGTATAATCCCAAATCTATGAATTTAAAAAAAAGTATAATCTCAATTAAATTTTTACAGTAGGGGAGAATGAGGATACTTGATCCCTGGGGATACTTGATTCCTTAGCTATATCTCGAAACTGGAATGTCTTACAAAGATCAAATGTTCTAGAAAAATGTGCCAAAATGAGCCAAATAACAATGCTTGTAGTTTAAAAATTTTTAACAAAATAATTGTTTCAGTAATTGAACTTTGTTTGAAAAATTTCACAAAATGTAACTTGAAGATCTTTTTTCATCATTTTAAAATGTTCCTTACATGGGAAAATTATGAAAAAAATATTTGTTCCAATGTATCAATCGTTCGAACGTAAAATGAACTTCATAATGCCATAGTTTCAAAGTAATGGAAAACTCTCAACTTTTTTCCGAAAAAGTTTTCTAAAATGTTGATTATGGGTACAATTGATCCCCTAGAGTTGGGTACAAATGATCCCCCTTCCAAACGGCATATTCTTCTTCTGAATTGATCGTTATGATTGCTGATTACGAAATTACTAATATTTATCCAAAAACTAATATTTATCATACAATTGTCCGAAGAAAAGAGCTAAAATAATTAATTTTCTCTTAATTACGAAAAATAGCGCCTTTAAGTATGCAATATTATTAGCGTTGAGACAGTGTTATAGATTTTTCTTCTTATGTCTGCTATAAATTGTGAAATGAGAACAAACATGACCAAAAAAGTCAATTAACATTCTATCTTGGGGTTTTGTTTGATTTTTATACAAGGATTAGGGCTTCCTGAATAAAAGATCAAGTCTCCTTCAATAGGGGATCAAGTCTCCCCTAACTTCAGAAAAATCGCAATTTTTTTACTCCCACGAAAATGCTTCTAGTTCATCAACGGGTTCAAGTATCGATCTAATTTTTGGAGCATAGAAACTTGAAGTTACAAGCTGTCAGAAAATGGCGAGTTGCTAAATTTTTCAAAAAAGATATGGTGAAAATAAGAAAAGGGGATCAAGTATCCCCACTCTCCCCTATATGGTAACTGAAAAATAAATAATAAGAATACAATAAAAGATGCCCAACAATGTGTTCAAAATAATTTTACGTTTGTCTGAATTAACCTCTGAAATTAAGAAAACGAGTAAATTCAATATATTATTGGGTTAAATTACAATCGCTGGAGTAAAAATAAGAAGCGGTAACGTTGGGTCCAATAATAGGTAAAATAAACAACTGATTTTCAAAATTTTGATAATGATGACAATTTTGAAAAATTGTATCAAAAATTTTTATTTCGTCAATTTGGAAATTATGTCAAATTTGCTAGGATTTCAATTTAGTATTTTTGACAATTTAGTTACTATTGATAATTTTGTCAATTTTATATATTTGTTTCAATGTATCACCTTTGTATTTTGAATGATTTTTTGGTAAAATAACAGATTTGATAAATTTTTAACAAAACAACAAAAATTAACAAATAAAATAACCAAAACTGAAAAAAGTCGAATAATTTACAGAATTTAGAAAAGAGATACAAAAAATACATAATAAACATAAATGATTAAATAAACCAAATTTCCAAAAATAATATCCATGACGAAACTGGAGAAATTGATAAAAAAGACATTGACAGAATTGAAATTTTAAATTTAAATTGAAATTTAAAAGATTGTAATATAGACAAAATTGACAAAAATTTACATGAGAAAAAAATTGACAAAGTCCAAAAAAACAACTGTTTGAAATAAACAAATTGACAAATTAAGGATTTTTTTAATAATTGACAAAACTGACAAAATTGACCACATCAATAAAATTAGCATATTTCACTTATCAAATAAAATTAACAAAATTGAGAAAGATGAAAACAATTGATAAAACTGACAAAACAAAAGTTGACATGGATGACAAAAGTAAATTTGATCGTTATTTCTTTTCTGGTCTATTTTGTCATTTTGCTAAATTTTGTCATTTTTTTCATTTTTGTTATTTTTGTCAATTTTATCAATTTTGTCAATTTTATCAATTTTATCAATTTTATCAATTTTATCAATTTTATCAATTTTATCAATTTTGTCAATTTTATCAATTTTGTAATTTTTGTAATTTTTGTCTTTTTTGTCATTTTTGTCATTTTTGTCATTTTTGTCATTTTTATCATTTTTGTCATTTTTGTCATTTTTGTCATTTTTGTCATTTTTGTCATTTTTGTCATTTTTGTCATTTTTGTCATTTTTGTCATTTTTGTCATTTTTGTCATTTTTGTCATTTTTGTCATTTTTGTCATTTTTGTCATTTTTGTCATTTTTGTCATTTTTGTCATTTTTGTCATTTTTGTCATTTTTGTCATTTTTGTCATTTTTGTCATTTTTGTCATTTTTGTCATTTTTGTCATTTTTGTCATTTTTGTCATTTTTGTCATTTTTGTCATTTTTGTCATTTTTGTCATTTTTGTCATTTTTGTCATTTTTGTCATTTTTGTCATTTTTGTCATTTTTGTCATTTTTGTCATTTTTGTCATTTTTGTCATTTTTGTCATTTTTGTCATTTTTGTCATTTTTGTCATTTTTGTCATTTTTGTCATTTTTGTCATTTTTGTCATTTTTGTCATTTTTGTCATTTTTGTCATTTTTGTCATTTTTGTCATTTTTGTTATTTTTGTCATTTTTGTCATTTTTGTCATTTTTGTCATTTTTGTCATTTTTGTCATTTTTGTCATTTTTGTCACTTTTGTCACTTTTGTCATTTTTGTCATTTTTGTCATTTTTGTCATTTTTGTCATTTTTGTCATTTTTGTCATTTTTGTCATTTTTGTCATTTTTGTCATTTTTGTCATTTTTGTCATTTTTGTCATTTTTGTCATTTTTGTCATTTTTGTCATTTTTGTCATTTTTGTCATTTTTGTCATTTTTGTCATTTTTGTCATTTTTGTCATTTTTGTCATTTTTGTCATTTTTGTCATTTTTGTCATTTTTGTCATTTTTGTCATTTTTGTCATTTTTGTCATTTTTGTCATTTTTGTCATTTTTGTCATTTTTGTCATTTTTGTCATTTTTGTCATTTTTGTCATTTTTGTCATTTTTGTCATTTTTGTCATTTTTGTCATTTTTGTCATTTTTGTCATTTTTGTCATTTTTGTCATTTTTGTCATTTTTGTCATTTTTGTCATTTTTGTCATTTTTGTCATTTTTGTCATTTTTGTCATTTTTGTCATTTTTGTCATTTTTGTCATTTTTGTCATTTTTGTCATTTTTGTCATTTTTGTCATTTTTGTCATTTTTGTCATTTTTGTCATTTTTGTCATTTTTGTCATTTTTGTCATTTTTGTCATTTTTGTCATTTTTGTCATTTTTGTCATTTTTGTCATTTTTGTCATTTTTGTCATTTTTGTCATTTTTGTCATTTTTGTCATTTTTGTCATTTTTGTCATTTTTGTCATTTTTGTCATTTTTGTCATTTTTGTCATTTTTGTCATTTTTGTCATTTTTGTCATTGATTTGGGATCCCGAACTACCTCAGAAACATGTTTCGCAAACTTTTAACGTTATGATCCATTTTGTTTCAATCACTGGATTAATCAATCTCGTTCCCTCATCAAATTGCTAGGTAAATAATAATGAATAAATTTTTCGTTCCCAAATATTTTTCCCTACAAAATTTGAATCCATTTGCTTGATAATTTCTCGAGATATTCAACAACAAAAAAAAAAGAAAGTCCCTCTTCATTCCTGCCATCTGGAAGCAATGAGGGTCATCTAATTTTTTTCATACACAAATACCCTCTAATGCCAAATTTGGTCCCATTTGTTATATTATAATTCAAAATATGCAAAATTGTATTCAATTACCAGTTCTGGAGTTATGTCAAATATTATAAAGGAGCTCCCTTCCCCACTTCTTCTCATCTCACTGGAAAGAGTGAGGTGTCTCAAAAAATCATCGAAACATTTCTCGTACTCAAATTCCCTCCCATGCCAAATTTGGTACCATCCAGTAATACATTTGTTTTTGTTTGGGACGCCCCCGGTACCATCCTTTCTTTGAGTGGGAGGAGTCTAACACGATAATAGGAACCTTTTGTAGCCGTTTTCAAGATTTTTCATCACTTCAAAAAAGGCCTTCAATATCCCACCTGCCAAATTTACCAAATAGTAGTTTCCGAGTCTATATGGAACAGATAGACAGGCAGAAGTCCATTTGAATATAAATATAGAGATTTGAAGTGAAGCATAGTAACAAGTTTATCTTAACGCCTCACTACTATGATATCATGACGATGACGTAAGAATTTTTATCAATTTATATGCCAAACAACAGTATTTACAATTGTTTGAACAATGTGGAAGCCCTACGAGATTGTATGCGTTTTTTTTTGCAAATAGCGTCTACTGATCCAGCCAACTCGTAGACACTCTCGGAATATTACTTTCTGCGTGATTGATGCACATGATTATGGGTCAATTAACTATGCTTTTGGAACAATAAACGACGAAAAAAAGCGTCCTAGTGTTATTTTAATCTTATCTGGTGATGTGGTTGCTCTCTCCCTACTCTCTAAGTATTCTTGGAACTAAATCCAGCACCGACATAAGCATGCATGTCTGGTCTGGTACTAAAGGTCTTTAATAAGCTGCTGCAAGTAAAATAATACAGTCCCAGAAACACCTTTATCATCCTATCTCGCTTGACTAGAAACAGGCCGCTCGATGCCTTAGCATCAGTCTGTGCGTAGCATTAGTTGAATGAAGTAGCATCCGCGGGAACTTTCAGTTGGTCCCATGCTTTTGTTTGGAACAGTAGAACTTGGGAGGTTCGGTTGTGGCCACATTGATTTAGTGCTTATTTAGAGCTTGTGTTTCCAAAAATGGCATCGCTAAATCCGAATTTCGTTCCCGATGATCCACCGCCAGGCACAGCAGGAGCTGTTCGGGACCGGAAGCCATCCGTCAGCAGCAGTGTCGGTTCCTTCGCACATGGTTCGGAACTTTCCCATCAGAGCGTGATGAGTTTGGTGAAAAGCCCGAACAAACCGATTCCCCGGGACAAATGGGGCAAGGATATCGAGTTTCTTCTGTCGTGCATCGCCCTTTCGGTGGGATTGGGTAACGTTTGGCGGTTCCCATTCACGGCCCTGGAAAATGGTGGCGGGGCCTTTGTGATACCGTATCTGATCGTGTTGCTCCTGGTGGGTCGTCCGATTTACTATTTGGAAATGTTGATCGGACAGTTTTCGAGTCGAGGGGCGATCAATGTGTATGACTCGAGCCCGGCCATGAGGGGAATCGGCTACGGGCAGATCTATTCGACGTTCATCGTGATGACCTATTACGCATCGCTGATGGCTGTCACTATGAGGTACTTTGTGGCATCTTTCTCGAATCCGTTGCCCTGGAGTGAGTGTCAAGACAGCTGGAATGCAACTTGTGTGGATTCGCGCCTCGCCGTCAACAACCTGGTTCAGAATGGAACGTCCTACGTCAAGAAGGTTTCGTCCGCGGAGCTGTACTTTCTGTGAGTATTTTACTGTGAATGTTGATTTAATAACTGAAAATATGAAAAACACTCATGTGAAGTTGCTTGTTATTCTATTTGTCATGCTTAAAGCTTAACACTTTAAGAGTCAAAAACAATATATTTTGTTTCCTCTTTTCCCGACTGTTTTAAATTTAGACGAATAATACCACACCGGAAATTGTCTGATACTACATATCGTTGCAAAAAAAACAAATATCTTATGAGCTGGTTACACTTATTGCTCTTAGAGTTAGGTTGAATGATAGCCCTGTTTTTTTCGTTTTTGCCCTGATAATGAATATAAAATTTGGAAAAATCCGGTCTAGTTCGGATGCCCAGATTTTATTGAAAAGCCAACATTTGGCTCGGGTTTAATCTTACTCTCATTCTCAAATCAGACAAATCAAACAAATTCTGTAAAAAAATTTTTATTTATGCGTACAAAAAGAAATTTTTTGAGCATGTCTTATGAAAAAAAAACATTAAAAGTTTTTTTGAAAGCCTTAAATATAATTTAAAATCTCATAAGTTTTGATGAAAATTTTCTTTTCAATTTTTTTCTTTTACTAATGAGTAATTCCTAAATTTTGAAAACATTTTCCCGGATTTTGAATATAAATTTTGAAACCAAATGTCTGGATTTCATTAGGTTTTTAGATAAAATAGCCCAAATTTGTTCGGATACATGCTGAAAATTGTCAGGCAACCTCATCTAAGAATGCGAGACATTAAAATGGAAATTAAAAATCAAGTGACATTGAATTCTTATTGATAACGAAAAATCATTACTTCTATAAACTTTTCTCGGAAAAAGCACGTCAAACGTTGAGGGTTTATAATGCTTTCAAATGTTTTAACCTTCGTCAGAACCAGGTTTCGACAACTTTATCAGTACAAGGAGAAGATCAAATTAAATAAAATTACTGTGACTCTTCTTACTACCAATTAGACGGTCTTTTTTTTTAATTAAACGTTTCGGATAACTTTTCTTCACCCATAATCAGACGTACAAAAGCAAAGCAGCGCAAGTTAACTCCACTTTGCTGTTTGTCGGCTTGATTAGGATTTGATTTCAGGATTCATTGATAGCTCGGTTCGACTATATAAAACGAAAAATAAACGAATGAATTTCACAGCTCTCAACTTAAAGATACACAAAAAAAAAGTATGTAATTTGATAATGTATGGTGACCAGCCTCATAAACTTTTCCTAGATATATCTTTGAATTTTGTTACAGATAGAAAAGCAGCGGCTAGACCAGCCAAGGCAAGGTACTCAAGAGTACGGAACCTCAGGGCCGGCTGGCTACTGGGTAACCAAGGACTTTACGGATAAAATACAGAAATCGGAAATTTCATTAATAATCAAAGGTTTGAAGAACCTCTTAGCTGAATGAAACTATTATTTCAAAGTAGTCGAAGATTCCTTTGAATTCAGCTACAGTATTTGAAAGACCCAAATACTAGTATTTCACTAGCTACTTGCTAGCATCCTCAGTGGGTTATCGACTGAGGATGCTAGCACTGAGGACTGAGGACTGAGGACTAGTCGATAACCCACTGAGGATGCTAGCAAGTAGCTAGTGAAATACTAGTATTTGGGTCTTTCAAATACTGAATTCAGCTACAGTATTTGAAAGACCCAAATACTAGTATTTCACTAGCTACTTGCTAGCATCCTCAGTGGGTTATCGACTGAGGATGCTAGCACTGAGGACTGAGGACTGAGGACTAGTCGATAACCCACTGAGGATGCTAGCAAGTAGCTAGTGAAATACTAGTATTTGGGTCTTTCAAATACTGTAGCTGAATTCAAAGGAATCTTCGACTACTTTGAAATAATGGAAATTTCATATTTCTATGTTTTTTTTATTAAAGTTTTCTTGTGGCGTGTTGTCTGTGTGTATAAAACAATGTTCTGTGTAATTTGTGGCGTGTATTTGACTCACTAACCGTGATTGTGCTGCAGTTGCTGTAGCGTCGCGACGTCGTGGTTCCAGAATCCCAGTTCCGGAAGCAGGAGGGCCGTCAATGTATTGGCGTATTGACGGGGTGCCGAAACCGTCGGCGCCAGCGGGCGTTGCTGAGCTCGGTCGTTGCAGGCGTCTTCCTTCATAGGCTTTTAATCGGTCTGCCCACGAGAGTGCCCCGTATCCGGACAGACCGAGAAGGGAAGTTCTCCTTGATGGTTAGAGGTCCTCAGACCCCGAGAACGCTGTTGATGGTCCTTTACGTTGAGGCGCGAGACCACAAGGGATCTGCGGGCCGAACCGTGAAGAGGTCAATCCGGTATTCGGGTGAATTCCGTGGACGTTCACAAACACTATACAGAAATTTGACTACACTCACGGACGCCTGGTACAGAAGAGCCTCGAAAGACGGAAGCAAGCTTCCTTTTCGGCTTTTTCATTTCATTTTCCAAATATTCCTCCTTTCCTCCTCTGTTAGTTGACAGCAGCCAGCAGTAAAATGTAGCCTACTGTGGTGCTATCTTGGTGTCAGACTCAACAAGGAACATGAATTTTCTAGAGCTAAACATTCAAAACTACAAAAGAAGACAAAAATCAAACGATTTGTAACCAACCGGTTACAATTTTCAAAAATTTTCATTCCGTGGGAATTATGTTACTCCAACAAATTGCTGTCAAGTTTTCCATTGGGGTGATCAATTTTCCAATAAGTGCATTAGAAAAAAAAGGATGTCTACACTGGCAGACTAACTTTCAAAAAATGTTTTTCAACATTGTAACTACTGTTTAATGCCAAACTTTTGAAACCCATTTTTTTGCTGAAACATTCACAGAAATTAAGTTTTACGATTGTATACCACTTTAGTGCCACCAATACCTTTATCGTTAAGAAAACAATTTTATCATTTTTTTTTTCAAAAACTGCATAACCACACGGAAACTTTATTTCAATTTTTTTGGTTGCAACCATTTGTCGATTTGTGATCGTTTTTGCAAACCTCGCCTTTAGACGTGTATATATTCCTTCTTTTCTACCTTACAGAGGATAATTTTTATTTTCAAATAGAAAAACCAGAATGGTGATAAGTGAAAGATTCAACTGGCAATAGCCATTTAAGATAGGGTTGTCATCCGACCCGCAATAGCGGGACAAATCCCACTTTTTAAGAAAATGTCTCGCCGTCCCGTTTTTTTTTTTCTCAAAATGTGCCGCTTTGTTTTGAGAATTTTTTTTTTTGTAGATTCAACCTTCTCCGATTCTACCACTTCAAAATAGATGGTCAAAGCTTAATATAAACCCTTCTTATCAATTATCTCTTCATTTTTTTTTCTCTTATTTTATTTAATCCATCTATGATTTTCAAATTTAGGAATGATCTTACTTAAAGAATATGATTTTCACCGATAAGGCTGTAAAACTGAACACCAATTTTATGAAGTTTGACTGATGTACACAGAAAAACCAAAATATAATGTTTTTATTGTATTTTTTTTCTACCCAAAATTAAAGATTAAAGATTAAATAACCCGCACTTAAGGTTGCCAGATATTTTCCCTGATATATCCGAACCGGGCGAATCCAAACTATTTTATCTAAAATCCTGGAAAAATCCGCTTGTGTGCTTGAAGCTTGTGTGCAACAAAATTGCATGCTGTATCATTGCACAAAACCAATAAATCAAGTAATTTTTCAAAAATTCAATGAAATCAAGATTCAATTAGAAATAAAGTGAATATTTCTGTGCTAAATTCAGGCTTTTTTTATACGATATCCGGGAAACCGGGCCGAACCGAACTCTTCCAAAATTTTGTGTCAAATATCAGGGAGAGCCCGGGTAATATCAGGCAATCTAGCAAGCTTATATTAGCGTCACCATGACAATTTGGTTCTGTTGAGCGTTCCTTGTACACGTTCTAGCAATGATATTATTTTGCGATTGAAAAAAATATTCTTTAAGTTGCTTCCAAATGTTGATGGCTCCAAATGATTCTCCTGAATCCTAGCCGAGTCCCTTGAATGTAAAGCTTAAGGAAAATAGTCAAATTGTGGATAAAATAGAACAAAACTACCGAGCAAAAATAAACTATTTTATTTAAATGAATAAATGAACTAGTAAATTAAATAAACTTGGTAAATAATCATCAACGACTGTTAAAAAATTTTAAAAACTTTCTTCAAATTTTGGATTTAAAATTACTCTGAACAACAAATTTTTCGACTTGACTGTTCGCAGTATACATAGATTGAAGTTGTCTTGAGAATTCAATTACTTGCAATTATCGAGAAAAATGATCATTTAATCAAAAAAATTTTTTTTTTCAATGTCTTTTCAACATTCTACAAACAAAAATCCAGATCAAGGCTCTAGGATGTTGATCCTGATCTTAATTTTTAACCCTAAATCACTAACCCGTATTATGATCTCGATGCCTGATCCTGGATCTTGATTCCAGATCCTAGTCCCGGATTGGAATTTTGTATCTTGAATCCGGATTTTTATAATGCTGATCCTGTATCCTGAATATAGATTCTTATCCTGAATTCTGAATGTTGATCTATGATACTGATCTCAGATCCTGGACATCGATTGGTTGCCTTATCCTAAGTTCTGATCTTGGGAGCTTAAACATCGTGGATCATATAACTTGATATCGATCCTGATCCTTTATTCTGGAAACTAATTTATATTTTGATTCTGGACCCTAGAAGATTTTGATGCTTAAATCAATAGCAATCGATGCGATTTTTTTTTGGTTTATTTATGACACTTACTACCTAGTGGCATTCGTGTCTAAATCAATGCCAAAATGATAGCATGATATAATTTTGTATTTTTACCGACTCCAAAATCGGGTTCCATTTGAATATTAAAATGCTTAAATATGATAACAAACCAATAACAAAGTAAAGCATCTATAGCAAAATGATAGAACGATTAGGTGTTAGTTTTCTTCGACGAAAAATTCAAAATCGAAAATTAAATTGACTTGGAGAACAAGGTTAAGGTTAAGGTCAAGGTGCGAGCATTTGCGCATGAACGTTAAATAAAATACGAGTAAAATGGTAAAATGAAGTTGAAATTTCAATCCCTGAAAATTTGATGGCAATCAGATGAAAACTCGAATTTTGCGAATCAATTTTGTGTGTGGAAATTTCATCGTGGGCACCCTTTAAGCGAGAGTCCAGGGGACAGAACTTTTTTTTCGCTTAAAATGGTTTTTCACTTGACCATGTTCCTTTCTTATAGGTTCTGGAACAATCGTTTTTCTTGTAGAGGTTAACCTTAATTCATTTGAAATATATTCTCAAGAAGTAATTAAATCATGACTAAATATATAAAAATCTTTAAATGCTTCAAATAACCTGAAGTGATATAAATATCTTTACAATATGCGTATTGATTGAAAGGGCCTAACTAGTAGGAAAAAACAATTGTTGTTTGACGCCATCATTAATCCCAGATGGCAGTTTCTGCTTTACTTTTTAAAGCTTTAAATGACTGACACAATCTCATGAAACATCCACACTATGGGTAAAGGTTGTAGGTAGAGTGTCCGTCCCGGGATTTCTCTGGCGAGAATTCCTGGGATTTTAAAAAATTCAAAAATTTTTCAGCCATTTGGTGCAATTTATTTTTATTCAAATAGATAAGTTTCAAAAGATTATTTGTATTTCCACACAGTTTCATTGAACGAAAACCCACAACACTTCGAAAAATATATGAAAAATCGCGCAAAAGGTAGGTAAATTGTGTTTCTCGAATGTAACATTCATGCACTTGTTTTCCTTTGGCATTCAAAAGCCAGATGAATTTTAAAACTTAAAAATGAAAAATACATCTTTTTTTCAAATGAAGAGCAAATATGTAAAAAAGGTTGAAATAATTGAAAGATATTTTTTTTAAATTAACCCATAATTGCACGAATGAGTTCTTCATTTGACATACTCAGGTTATTTTATAGTTCGTTTGACTGTTTTTAATTGTTGAAATCAGTTTGATTCATTTGATTGAAAAAAAAGTTTCAAGAAACATTATGAAGAGTACCCGATTCCCGGGAACAGGAAAATGGCCGAGAAATGGACACTCTAGTTGTAAGGGCTAAACGAAAAGAAGTCGAATTTGTCATTCTGACACCATCTTGGAATCCAATATGGTAGGTTCCGCTAACTTGAATATGATGTAAATCAATGTAAATCGCACGAAATTTTAATGGGATATCGACCGTTTACAGCATTTTAAAAATCAGCGGAAGTCACCATCTTGGGTGACGTTAGGTAGCGAAATTCGACTTCTACTTTTTTTTTTTTAATTTAAAAAATAAATACATAAATATAATTACAATTTATCAATTCAATCTCATTGATATTGCTTGAATATGTTTCGTCTGTTATGCTATAAGATACTCAAAGTTTTTTATAAGCTATAAGAAACTTGAATTATTAAATCACTTTGCGACAAATAATTTCACTGACTACTAAATCTATTTACTTTTTCTGATTACTTGAGCCCCACGAACTGATCTTCATTGGACGCGAACTCCATGGTTTTCGAATATTTTCCGATGTAAGTTGGTCATCAACTGCTGGAACCGCCACTTTTTCCAATTCTCTCACCTCAATTTTCGAAGAGTCATCTCCGCTGTTGATCATCTTCATCTGCTTTGCCTTCTATTTGCTTCGAGTTACTCTGTCAATCGAGTCACTCAACTGAGAGCTTGATATTTCGACGACACCATCATTTGGGTCCGAATCAGTAGTAGAAATTTCGGAATCCGCCTGGACATACGTTTGAACACTATCACCCTTTCTCCCGTGTATCCGCTCACGTTTACTTTTCACCACGATGAGTTCTTCCTGGTTCGGATCGATACTCATCTCGGTATCCGATTCGTCCTCACGTTCCTCGATGGCTATCGACGATCTCGTCCCAGATGTCTCCTTTTGTGCACTAGATTTATCATCGGTCTCCTGTTCCTTAGTAGTAATCCTCTCTGTGCTTTGATGGAGTGGTGTAAATTGGATCTCCTTCTCTGCGCTAGATAATGGTTCTATTGTAGCTTTCGGGTTTTTGTTCGACAATTTCGGTCCGCTAGCAAGAACTGCACTGTAGGAACTCAAGTGTGCCTTCTGAATTCTCTCGTTCACAGACTTTTTCTGAGGGCAGCCCGCCTTCAGATGCTCCGCACTACCACACAAGAAGCATTTATTGATGATGCCCTCGTAAAACACGCGTGCTCGTAAGTTTCTGATCATCACGTTAGCTGGAATTTCAATGTTCTCTTCAACCTCTAAATATACCGCGCGGACCGAGTTCCATATTGGCCAACCTGTTTCTTCGGCATATTTTTCTCTAACCATCCTTATAACTTTACCGAACTTTCCAATAGCTTGCGCAATCTCCAGATCCTCAATTTCTGGAGGAAGATTAAACAAACGAACATACCTCAAGATTGCATTGGCAGATGACAAGGAAACCTGTGTGCTCTGCTGGCCTTCGTATTCAAAATCCATTGTCGGGGGTAAATTTTTCAACGTGTTCCGCATATCCGCCTCTGATTTAAACTTTATTACGATCGATTGATCCGTTTTATCTTTATACATAGATAACACTTTCTCCTTCGTTAATTCCATTTTGGTTGTCATAAACCGGAATATTTGCATTTCCGTCGGCTCTTGTGATCCACGAATAAAACGAATTCTTAGCGAATTAGCATACAACTTATTGTCTGCCATTTTGGCCAAATAATCGTTACTTTCACTACTACAACGGGAGAGATCAGCAAGCTGATATCGCGCACAATAAAAACCTGGAATAGTCTTATCCCAGAAACACGTCCGATCTATACGACGTTCAGAAGCAAACTGACTCGTTTAGCATTTTCACCAAATTCTCATATTGTAAGGCTCTGATGCGATTTTAAGTCATTTTAAGTCAACTTACGCGAAGCCGCAATCTTAGATTTCACGATGGAGTCCGAAAGGGAAATGCGAATTCTTCTAGTTTAGCCCTTTCACCCAATACCCATATTGTGCGGCTTTCATGCTATTATCAGTGATTAACAGCATTTAAAAATTCAGTGGAAGTCGTCATCTTCGATTTCAAGATGGCGTCAAATAGCGAAATTCGACTTCTACTCGTTTAGTCATTTCGCACAATTCCTGTATTGTGGGAGTTTCATGCGATTTTTAATCTTTTTCATCATATTAAAGTTCAGCGGAAGCCACCATTTTGGACTTTAAAATGGCGTCAGACAACGAAATTCAATTTCAACTCATGGATTCATTCCACCAATCAATCGCAACCAATCCCTTGATTATTTCATTTAAAAAGTGTGGCTTCATTTACTGTATTAATGATAAACAATTCAGAAATAGGGAACTCATCCCATCCCAAGTAACACAGATTGAGCCAATTTGCTTTTTTGAGTTTTAATATTGTTTTATAAAGACTTTTCTATGGCATCCTATTTTTAAAACGGGTTTATTGTAACCAGGGACCGAAAAAAAAACACACTGTGCTGTAAACACTGTACGTGCAACACGAAATCTCATGTGCTGATACAAAAAAAAATGTGTGCAACACTTCATTGTAACACGACACAATTTGGGTGCCGTGCTGTACGAACACAGCACAGTTTTCAAATGTGTTGTGTTGGGAGACGGCACTGTGTTTTTGAAAAGCAACACAGTTTCCTAGTTAAGGAAGCTGCGCCATGATTTACAATAAGGAAAAGTAAATGTAAAGTTTGATCAAATGTAGTCAATTTAAATGTCATGAACAAACCTGGACACTCCTGTAGTATCAACCCAAATTTCAGCTGACCAGTCTGAACTTTTTTCGAACTTATTTCTTCATAGCTGTGGTGTTGTTTGGAATGGGTTCAAGATTGATCTTCTCCAGGTTCCAGCTTAGAACAAATAAGTAACCGCATTTAAACTTCCGGTGAATATATTTTTTTCTCAGAATGGTTTTCATGGCAAGGTTTTCAGTCCCTCAAAGATTCTTAGAATAAGTTATATTTTATCTTTCTCTTACTTTTCTCTTCATTTCGTAAGATGTCTCAATGCGCTAAGTATCAATTTTTGAATTAGGTCTCAAAGCTTCCATTTTCCGCATTGAACATACTGCTACAATCCTTACTGACGCTGGGAATACTAATGGCACTACAACTTAATTGACACTCGCTTCAAACTAATTATTTTTGAGGAGAGCACCGGTGATCGATTTAGGCTTCCACCATAATTGAAAACTTTGACTTTTTCTTGTACTGATTACTTAGATTGGAGAATATTAACAAAAGTTGAGATATAAAAAAATACATTCAAATGAAGTTAACAAATTGTTTTGAAAGAAAAATTAAAATTCAAGCCGTCAGGCCCATCGTATAGAAACCCTAACAATTTTGTTTAAAATTTTGATTGCTGTTGCAAGGCTCGATTTCTCAAATGTATGTTCAGAATAAGTGCATGTTCGAAAAAAAAATAAAATTATTTCATTTTAGTACGCATGATAATTAATTTTATTCAGATTAAGGGCCATTTGTCCGATAAACCCGTGTAACAACCCGTCTCTTCAATTTCATAAACAATCAGAAGAGGGGTAGGCTTAATAGCGGCACGTTACCCAAACATACGGGAAAGTTGTGCCGCCATAGCTATAATAAGTAATTTGTGTTCGTTCTGTAAACACTGTGTCTAATCTGAACACTGCACAATTAATGTGTTGTGCTACATTCAAGTGTCGCACACATCGTCATCTGTGTCAACACTTTCGATTAGATGTTGCACACAATGTTTTTTATGTAGACTGTGTTATGTATCATCCGCAACACAACTAATTTGAACAACACAAACACAACACGATTTCGTTTTCAGTGTGCCGTGTCAAAAAATTGTGTTGCACGTACTGTGTTCGTGCTATTTTCGGTCCCTGATTGTAACATAGGAAATGCTTCATTTATTGTGTGTTTTAAAAGAGCCCTGAATGTTTTGCTAAAACTTGAATAAAACACTATCTTAAGAGTGTTGTTAAAAAGTTGCAAAAGTATTGCTAAAGCATCAATAAAACACATACTTTCCTGTTTTTATTAGGGCTTTGGTATCAGTTTTAAAAATGCTCTCAATGCGCTTTTAAAACTAGCGTTCAAGCCAAGTTGAAAAACTGTTTTATTGGCACAGCGAATGTAGGCATAATAAAACTAAGTGACAGATGATTTGACAATCGAGACGAACATTTACACGCTTAAGCTTTTTTACCTCTTTTTGAGATAGCATAACCTGTTTTAAAAGGATTATCACTCAAAATTGAGAAAAACGGGCATAATGACATAAATTAACACAGCCAAATTCATATGATAAATAAAATCAACTTTGTTGCATCCGCATTCAAATTTAAATACAATTACATCATTAGTCGCTCAATTCTTAGTGTGGACGCCACTGCTTTAGAGATAGGTACAATTTCTAACTTATTTTACCAAAACGTTCGAGCCCTTGGGAAATGTGTCAAACGGCAGGCGTGAAGTAGGAGTTTGTATATACATACACCCAAAATTCAGCCTCTGTGCCAATGGCGTGTAGTCAATTTCATAGCATCATTGGTACAAGAAGATAACGCGACCGGCACTGATTCGATTTGCGCCCACCGGCATTAACCTCCCAGCGCAACCGAATTGCGTATGTGTGAATGAAACAAAATGAAAACGTTTTCGCGTCCCTCCCCATCGCATCACAAGCCGAAGAAGGATGGAAATAAATACCGGCCAACATCAGGCAGCCAGCGAACCGAGCACTGTGCGTGTGAATGTAGCAAAAGCAACAACAAAAACATTCCTTCAATTCACCGGCAAACAACACCGGCCAAGCTGCCCGGCTTCAGCAGCTGTGTATATGTAGCGTGTGTATGTAATAGCAGGCAGTAAGTAAAGCACAGTTCTCATTCAATGCACAATGGGGAAAAAAGTGTACAAACCGCGAAGAAATTCAATATCTTTCGTGTTACATGACCCAAATCCATGAAAATATACTTTCCTTTTGTGAAAATTTCCGAAGAATCGATTGGACATAGTTTCAAACGCCGCACAAGCTTACGAACGGAGATACAGTGCCTTTTTAACCCCTAATTCCCCTATATTTTGTAAACATTCCAGAAAAACACTGATTCGAACCAGAGAATTTTGAACGAAAACAGACCTATCGTGTGTATTTTTTTCTGAGGAATCGAATGAAGGCTGTTTTGACCACCGCACGCATCAAAAAATGGAGTTATGGCGGTTTTTACCCTCAATTCCCCTCAATTTTACAAATGGTTAAGAACATGCATTTTCAGACTTGAAAATTTTGAATCTTTTGGGACGTATCTTGTGTAATTTTTTCCGAGGAATCCAATAAAGGCTGTTTGAGCCACCGCACGCTTCGAAAAATGGAGTTATAGCTGTTTTTACCCTCAATTCCCCTACATTTTTCAATGATTTAAGAAAAAAGCATGTTCGGACTTGAAAATTTTGAACCAAAATGAATGAATTCTATGTAATTTTTTCCGAGGAATCCAACGAAGCCTATTTGAGCCACCGCACGGAGTAGGAACAGGAGTTATGGCTGTTTTACCCTCAATTGCCCAACATTTTTCAAATAACTCAGAAAAAGCATGTTGGGACCAGATAATTTTGAACCAAAAGTAAAGTATTTTGTGGAGTTTTTTTTCCGAGGAATCGAATAAAGGCTGTTTGAGCCGCCGCACGATTCGGAAAATGAAGTTATGGCTGTTTTACCTTCGATTCCCCTACATTTTCCAAGTTGTTAAGAAAACGCATGTTCGGACTTGAAAATTTTGAATCTCTTGGGACGTATATGTGTGATTTTTTTCCGAGGAATCCAATGAAGGCTGTTTGAGCCACCGCACGCTTTGGAAAATGGAGTTATGGCTGTTTTTACCTTCAATTACCTTACAGTTCTCAATGATTTAAGAAAAAAGTATGTTCGGACTGAACCAAATGGGTTGTATCTTATGTAATTTTCTCCGAGGAATCCAATGGAGCCTGTTTGAACCACCGCACGCTTTGAAATAGTGAGTTATGGCTGTTTCTACCCTCAATTACCCTACATTTTTCAATTATTTCAGAAAAATGTAGGGGAATTGAGAGTAAAAACAGCCATATCTCACTATTTCAAAGCGTGCGGTGGCTCTAACAGGCTCCATTGGATTCCTCGGAAAAAAATGCAAAGGATAAATCTCGTTTAGTTCAAAATTTTCAAGTCCAATTATGGTTTTTCTGAACTTTTTGAAAAAATGAAAGGGAATTGAGGGTAAAACAGCCATAACTCCTGTTTCCGATGTGTGCGGTGTGTCAAATAGGCTTCGTTGCATTCCTCAAAAAAAATCACACATGATACGTTCCATTTGGTTCAAAATTTTCAAATCCGAATATGCTTTTTATGAGCTATTTGAAAAATGTAGGGAAATTGAGGGTAAAACAGCCATAGCTTCTGTTTCCAATCCGTGTGGTGGCTCAAACAGGCTTCGTTGGATTCCTTGAAAAAAATTACATAAGATACAACCCATTTGGTTCAAAATTTTTAAGTCCGAACATGTTTTTTTCTTAAATCATTGAAAACTGTAGGGGAATTGAGGGTAAAAACAGCCATACCTCCATTTTCCAAAGCGTGCGGTGGCTCAAACAGCCTTCATTGGATACCTCGGAAAAAATCACAAGATACGTCCCAAGAGATTCAAAATTTTCAAGTCTGAACATGCGTCTTCTTAACAATTTGAAAAAAATAGGGGAATCGAAGGTAAAACAGCGGGTGAGCGTGCGGCGGCTCAAACAGCATTCATTCGATTCCTCGGAAAAAACTCCACAAAAAACTTTACTTTTGGTTCAAAATTATCTGGTCCCAACATGCTTTTTCTGAGCTATTTGAAAAATGTTGGGCAATTGATGGTAAAACAGCCATAACTCCTGTTCTTAATCCGTGCGGTGGCTCAAATAGGCTTCGTTGGATTCCTCGGAAAAAATTACATAGAGTTCATTCCATTTGGTTCAAAATTTTCAAGTTCGAATAAGCTTTTTTCTGAAATAATTGAAAAAATATAGGGGAATTGAGGGTAAAAACAGCCATAACTCCATTTTCTGATGCGTGCGGTGGCCAAAACAGCCTCCATTTGATTCTTCAGAATAAATTACACACGATAGGTCTGTTTTTGCTCAAAATTCTCTGGTTCGAATGAGTGTTTTCTAGAATGTTTACAAAATATAGGGGAATTAGGGGTTAAAAAGGCACTGTATCTCCGTTCGTAAGCTTGTGCGGCGTTTGAAACTATGTTCAGTCGATTCTTCGGAAATTTTCACAAAAGGAAAGTATATTTTCATAGATTTGGGTCATGTAACACGAAAGATATTGAATTTCTTCGCGGTTTGTGCACTTTTTTCCTCATTGTGCAATGGGTTTCCCGTTCCTTCACTCCCGTTTCCTTTTCCGTTTCCATCTTAAGACAAAGGAATGCATTGAAAGGAGGCCAAACGCCGGGAAGCCGCCGTTGTACGTTTTTTTTGTGATTGATCGGTAACAGAAAGCTTATGACAAATATACCTCGTCCTGCATGAAGCTTGAATAGTACACTGGTTAGAATGTCGGACTGGCAAGACGATACAATCGGTGATTTGAGTTCGATTCTCCCTACTGCGCTGTTGTATTAGTTTTTATTTTCTCGTTTCTGGGATGAATTATCCAATAGGAAGGAAATCCCATAAAATGTTTTTCTTGTTTCGCTTGAATGTAGTGGTCATGCATCATTTTGGTTGGGAGCCGAGTCCTTATTCCAGTTACAGTTTTTCAAACATACCGTCTTCGGCACAGTGCACATTTCAGCGCATTATCGGCACAGAGATTTGCTAAATAGGCATTGGATTTTTGCAACCTCTTCTATGGGTGTAATAATACCCAATATCAACAAAAAAGCGGCAACAAAAATAACGTGTTAACCAGTTTATAAAACTACACCTAAAATTGTAAATTAAGAGTCCAACAGGAATATTTGAAGTTAAAATTAAGAGCTATTGGAAAATGTAAGGAGTTTATTTGGATTGAATATTGAAACGGTTAAAATATTAGATTACTTACAGAGAATATCAGTGAGATCAAAATTGCATGTGAAGAGCAGATAAAGTGAATTGTTCAGGATCGTATTTCACATGAAACTACTAATGTAAGTTTGATTTGTTAAAATGAACGTGCCTTATAATGTATAATAAAATTTTCAGTTTTGAGCTGCATTATAAAAATCTGCTACAAAGGTGGTTTCAAAATCGGTCTGAACACTTAGGGTTCGAATAAAAGCACACTGTGAATAAACGTTTTTGTGATTCGAGAAGAATAAATATAATAGACAATTAATTTACAAGTACGCCGAAAATATAACTTGTTTTATTTATCTCTCAATGCGAAGTCAATCTATATTTACGTCATCCAATCCAGAGTTAACAAAATTATTTCCAAATAAACCGCCCTGGAACATTTCTAGAAGACTGCAGCCACCGCACCGGCTTCTCCTCAGCAAATGCGGAGAAATAAGGCTTCATCACAAGCGAAAATACTCATTCTATGCTTTCATCAGTCTCAACAAGTTTCAGATGATATATTCAGAATGAAAACCACTAGCATTGGCCGATCATTGAAAATTACTGATTATCTGATTATTGTAAGCAAAACATCCGAAGCACGTTTTATAGAATCGTTTTATCGTTTCCAATTGCAACAATAACCTTTATAGTTTGATATGTCGCATATTATTAATAAAATCGTTTCCTAGATCGTTAGCATACTGTTTGCAGAAAAGTTTTCCCATACAACTATTTTAACAGTTTTTAACAGTTACATAACCTTATTACATATTCATAGTACAATCATTTCGGAATTCACGATTAAGGCAATGTATTTTACAATTTTTATGATCGTTTGTTAAAAGTTTTATTACGCTTCCTCAAATCATCGTTTGACGATTTAAGAAGTCATTTGATTATAATTCTCATTTATGCGGGTTTTTTCAGCTTTGAGGCCAGTTTTTTTATGACAGGAAATGATCTATTCAAAAACAGTCTGAGATTATTTGATAAAAATACCTACTTATTATTTAAAGATAATTGACCATCCTCTAATCAGAGTCAAAAGGAAACAAAACAAAAAGTTGCATGTATGCCTTTTGCCAAGCAACAAATCGAAATGTTCTCATTTATTGCAAAAAACTTCTCTTTCTCAAAAATGTATAAATCTATCATGAGCGTGTATTCCATTTAGAGAAACGTCAGTCGAAGCTGTGATTCAAGGTCTCTTAAAACCATTTCAAAACTGTTTATTGAAAATGTTTTATTACAACTTTTTTCTAATCGGCACAAAACCATTTAACAACTGTTTTACAACTGCCTTAAGATTTTCAATATTAACTTACTGAACGCCATGTTGATTGTGAAATTCAATCGAATTTACTGACGCCATCTTGCTGAAAATAATATTATAATACTAAAAACTAGACATTTTCAACAAATTTGACAATGTTTGCGGTACTATTTGTTGTATAGGTAATGAATTTCAATGCAAATCAAAAATAGCATAATTTGAGCAAATTTAAATGTAACTTAAATTTTTATTTTTTAATAAAAAAAAATCTTAAAATTGTGTCAACCTTGATTTTCTTTGAGGCGCGCATATGTTTTGATGCTATTTCGTATATATTTCACCAGAAATCTGAGGTTGCAGGAAGTTTTTGGCTGAAACATAGTAAATATGAAAATATTTTTAAAATAATTTAAATGCAATCATCACCAATCACCAAATGTTTGGGAGAGGAATTGATGATAACACGAGGAAAAACGGAACAGAAAGCTCCCACAGTAGAGTATCTATCAAATTTCACAGCTCCCACAGTAAAATTCCAATCAGATTCCTTGACGTAGTTTTAAAGGAGCTGTGGATAGTCTTAAAAGAGCTCTGAAAGGTTTCTTAAAGCTATGTCTATAAGGTCGAATAAAACTATTCTGTTGGATGTTTTATTATAGCGTATAGAATAAGCTTTAAAAACGTTAACAAAATGGGCTCTTTTGGCCATATGTCAACTTTAAAGTAGTTGTGCTAATAGTGTAGAATGCGCTTTGGCTTATCAAGTAGCTTTAGGAAATAGTCTTAAGCGGACTGTTAAGGTTGGAATAAAACTTAAATTGTTACTTGGGTAGTTAGCCATTTACCTGACAATTAAAAGCTATTGAGTTTTTTTATTTATAAAGCTTTATGAAAGCTTTGGTGATCAAAATTTTACTGCATTGTGATTTTATCAAAGATTGAAGAAAAAATAGTCATGATGACGATTCTAGAACAGGGCGAAAATGCCTGATTTTAGCATTATTAGAGTTTTGGTGATGTATAGAATAATCTGTTTATGAAGATAAATGCTATAGCTCTAACAAAGTTGTGCAGATAATAATAATAATGCCTAAATTGTTATTTGGGTTGTGATACTCGTTTATAGAGATTTTTAGCTATAAAAATCTGTCGAGTCCTTTCACTTATAAAAGTTTCTCACTCATCCAGTTCTCGCTTATCCAGGTTTGACTGAATATTATTTATACATGATCCCGAATTCTAATGCTGATTCCGAAATCTTACTCTGAATCTGAACCTTGATCCAGATCCCTATTTCCACCGTATTCTGGAGCATGATCCTAAAGTTTGATGCTGGAACCTGGTCTTGAATTCCAATTTCACATCAGTATCATGATTATAATCATCCGTTCATTCATCATTCCGTTGGTTGAGCATATACTTGAAATAGAAATTACGCTCTTTTTCCCTCATAACTTTTTTGTCGTAACTAGTACCATCCAAGAAAATGTATAAAATTACGTTAAAACAAAACTTGTAAAGCAATCCATGCATGTGCCTAAAATTTAGAGCAAAAATGTGAATTTTTGCAGTTTCGTTAGAACCAATTTGAGCAACATGGCCCTAAAGCCCTCTGGTATATGATATACCGTATATCAAATAATAACTCTAGCCCTTATGGTTTTGAGTCCGGAACATACCTCGATCCCATAATACGCGTTACTCATGAAATACTGAAATTATCATAACATAACTTTAAATTTAAAAATATGGAGATAATTAATCTAATAATTTAATTTTATAACCAAGTGTTCAGTTAAATCCTTACAATAATTTCAAATTCAATTTTCGTATTGCTCTTGTTTGCAGCAAAGAGGTGCTCCACGAGAAAGATTCCATTGACGACGGCATCGGAACACCCAACTGGCAACTGGTCCTGTGCCTGCTAATACCGTGGACCTGTATTTGTCTGACTTTAATCAAAGGAATCAAAAGCTCCGGAAAAGTGTCCTACTTCCTGGCCATTTTCCCGTACGTGATCATGTTCATCCTGTTGATAAGGGCATGCACCCTGGAAGGAGCTGGCCGAGGAATGCTGTATTTCATCAGTCCCCAGTGGAACCGGATTTTGGAAGCCAAAGTTTGGTATGCTGCCGTTACGCAAGTGTTCTTCTCATTGACTGTGTGTTTTGGAAACGTTATTATGTATTCTTCGTATAACCGGTTCACCAATAATGTCTACAGGTTATTTGTAAATGAAAATTTAATACTAAAGCAAAATTTTAATGAACATTTTATTTTTCTAGGGATGTCACAATCGTATCAATTCTGGACACTTGCACTTCAATGTTAGCTGGGCTAATCGTTTTTGGAGTTATTGGTCACCTAGCACACGTTATGGATGCCCCGGATATTTCAAAAGTTGTACGAGGAGGAGCTGGGTTAGCCTTCATAACCTATCCGGATGCCATAGCCAAGTTCCGGTTCTGGCCACAATTCTTTGCCGTGGCCTTTTTCCTTATGCTTTTCGTACTGGGCATTGGAAGTAACGTAGGGATGGCAACAACCATTATGACCTTAGTGAGGGATCGATTCCCGCACCTGAAACCGGCACTGGTAGCTTTCGTTATAGCAATTTTCGGTTATGGTATCGGGATCATCTACACCACTCCAGGAGGACTCTATTTGATGGATTTCCTAGATTTCTACGGAGCCTCGTTCGTAGCCCTGATTCTGGCAGTTTTCGAAATGATAAGTTTCGCTTGGATCTACGGAGTTGGTCGAATTTGTCGAGACATTGAGTTCATGCTTGGGATCAAGACTGGGTTGTATTGGAGAATTTGTTGGGGTTTCGTTACACCGGTCATGTTGATTGCGATCCTCATCTATCACATTTTCACCTACAAACCCTTTACATTCAATGGGTATGTTTTCACCACAGGGATGTACGGTAAGTGTTACAGTTTCAATATTTGGATTCTAACTTACTAATTAAATATGTTTTTCAGCTTTCGGTTGGTGCGTTTTTGCCGGTGGTGTTCTGCAGCTTCCGGCCTGGGCCATCTACACACTTCTGACAAGGCGTGAGGCAACCTGGAAGGATCGGTTGCTAAGCTGCTTCCGGCCTACGTTCGATTGGGGTCCGGAGGATCCGGAGCTAAATGCTAGGTATCACGAAACGGTTGCCAAATACAGGGAATCACTGCCGCCGGATCGGAGCTTATGGCGCAAACTGGTAGACAATGTGTTCCACTGAGGGATGGTATTTTTCTTAACTAACTCAAATATGATTTGATTGGAGATTTTAGTATATTTCTTTGAAAGTAAGCAACAACGATGGTAACATAATAGATCTTATTTGTGCTCAGTTCAACTCTACACGTATGAACAAGTTCCGATTGGAAAAGATCAGTATTAGGAAATTTTTACTTCTAGGATATAAAAAAACAGATTCTCTAAACTAGGAAAATAAAACATAGCATATCTACTTAAAACAGTGTTTTGACGAATCAATTCGATATCCTGATGACTTTTTTGATTGAAACTTTCTGTTCAAATAAGAAAACTATTATATCATGAAAATCTACGTGTAAGCATACATTTTTTCACATCCGCTAAGTAATAAGGGCCTAGCGACGACGTCATTGGATTCAAAATACCACCGAAAATCAGATGTACGTATGTATCTTGAACTTGATTTGATCGTCTGGATGATGTCGATTGCGTAGTTCAAAGCACCTGTTGTAGAATGTGCGGTAATATTTACAGAGCAGCTAGAAAACTGGTTTCGTCTACATACCTACACGCTAGAAATTATTGAACCATTTACGAATCAAAAATAACCATTTTTGACCTTTTCCCGGGAAATGTCATTTTATGAGTTCTCCATGAGAAGTCATAAAATGACTTTTAAGGGAGAAGTTCGAATATGGTTATTTTTCAACCGGATGGGATTCTGAAGGAGAAGTTGAAAAATGGTTGTTTTAGAATCATAATGCAAAATGAGGGAGAATGTGAACGTAGAAATAGTACAAATCGGTTTTTAGAAAAAAAAAAGATAAAATTTAAAAAAAATTGTGGTTTTCACATCTTTTTATTTATTTAATAATTTTAAAGATGTTCTTAAAAAAATACAGATCAAGGAAAGATGCAACGATTTTTGTTGTGAATCGAGCCACACTTTCACTTCTCTGTGCTTTCACTGTCCCGGTGGAAGTCCCGATCCTTCGGCTCTGCTTGTGATTCGGAAAAATAGGATCCGGGATCGCAAAACATAGCCAGGAACGATAAGGACCGGTAAATGCTTTTCCGGAAGAAGTTCAAGTAGAATGTTTTGAGGGTTGAGGGGGTTCTGTTGAGCTCCTAGCGGGATGATCAGCACCAACAGCACAATTCCGTTGTTCAGGAGGTGTTTCCTACACTCCACAGCCGGATGATGATTTTCCGGCAGTCTGACCCCCCAGATAGTACGGAAAATTACCGCGTACCATCAAAATATCATGGTGGAACAATTGCGCAGCACCTGGTCTGATTAATATTCAGCTCCCGATTATCTGAGGATCCTCAGATTTCGGCATCCTATTATAGAAAGGAAAAAAATCTTCATCAGACTCAATTCCGAATATAACAAATAATTGAAGACTTACCTTACTGGACCAAAGGATGTTCGTCGGATTAGGATTCCTAAATGGCAACTGGCATCCAGATCATGGAAAAGAACTTGATATTCTATAGCTGCTGTTTTCACTTTTCCGCTGCATCACTACCAGCTATGGGTATATTCGGTTGCTCCAGCTGAGTCGTAAAACCCGAAGCCAGCTCCAGAGTCACATTAGGTGGAATCCAGTCCAACTAAACGGGCTTATAAGTAAGCTCGCAAATCCTGCATTTGCAGTTCCGACAAACTTTCCACATTTCGGTATCCTATTAGAGGGGAAAAAATCTTCATCAGACTCAATTCCGGATATAAAATATAATTGACGACTTACCTTTTTGGACCAGAGGATGTTCGTCGGATCATGTTCACTACTAATTGGAAGAAAATCTTGAATTTATTTCTTCCATGCAGAACGCACCCGGCTGCAGAACCAATTACTTTCAACATGGCGGCGATGAAATGCCGAAATTTTCAACCATATTCTGGGTTTCATTTGAGAACTACCAAAATGGTTAAAATTTCATAGGAAAAAATTAATAAAAAATAACCATATTAGAAGTTCTTCAGCAAAAAACAAAAAATGGTTATCTTTCATCCGTAAATGGTTAAATGAAAACGAGCGTGTACCTCTCTATAGATTGTTGAGTGCTAGTCTCTCATATTCGGTTCAGTTACTCATGCACAACATAATTTGGCAGCAGAGGGCTTGGCTTATTCGGTTTTTCGGCATCGGCTCCAAAACAACAACAAACCGGCAAACGTGATGCTGTACAAACACAACCATATCGGTAGAAAGGAGGATAGAAAAAAAAATAGGTTAGATGAGTTTACCTTAAATGTGTTCCGTAAAAATTATAGAATTTATAGAGTTTAAAAAAAACAAATAGTCTCAAAACAAAAACTTGCCGATAAAGATACATATTTTAACAGAATGAATCCATATCATGTTATGTCCATAAGGGGTCCATAAGACCTCTTATGACCTCAAGAAATCTTAGGTGTTGCATCATTACATTTGTTTCAAAACTCTTGTTGAATTTAAATCAAAGGAAAGACAGTTTTTTGAGTAAGTAGAAAAATTTAAAAGAAATACTTACATGTATAATGATCAAGGAGTGTATTCGAAAAAAATGCAACGCTTTGTTTTGTGAATAACCTTTAAATGCATGGATGAAAATTGATGAAGTTTTTCAGTGAAGCCACCTGGTAAAAACAGCCTTTAATCAACTATTCGACCAAAGTTTATAATAAAAATCCTTTAAGAAATCCAAAAGGATCTAATAGTGAGTCGAAAGTTGAATAGAAGTAAAGATGATTGTATCCATAAAGTTATGGAAACAGGGCTTGAGATATAGCTCAGTTGGCAAGTCTGTTGCTTCCTGAGCAGATGTCCGTGAGTTCGAGCCCAAGAGTAAACATCGAACACAGTTGTACCGGATAAGTTTTTCAATAACTTTCCGCCAACTGCAACGTTGATAAAGTGGCGAATGCCACAAAGATGGTAAAACGACTATAATCGAAAGAAAAAAAAATTAAAGTTAAGGAATTTGAATGGTTTTTTTAAGCTCAATCTGGAAATACCAATAGAGTAGGTTATAAAAAAATTTTTTTCTGAGTGGTTCGTCTAGCTGACTAATAAATAGACATGACTTCATTTCTTCAAGGTAGAAAATTAGCCCACCAATATAATAAACAAAATACGGTGGTCAAATCGTGTGCAACATGCTAATGGTGAGATATTTTGAAAGGTTTGTTATGGATAGCTTAACGGTCACCTGGTAAGTTTCCTATCAGAAACTTTTCGTTGACTAGTCTTGCCTGTATTTTTTTTGGAGATAAACAAGTAGAAAAAATTTAAAAAAATATTTCTAGTACTTGAGGAGGCTTACGATCTGTGGAAACTACAAATCGATCAGTGTTTCATAACGATTGACATGATGAATGGGTCATATATTCAAAGAAGACTACCTCCAAATGCGATCGTTTTCGCTGCAAAGCTCTTCAATAGGTCCCACAAAGTTTGCATTCTGTTTTAACTGGATCTGGTATCGTGCCATTACGCTTACACTGTGGTTGAGTGAAAATAAAGTCAAATATGGTGTTTTCATGCCGATGGAGGACAATCTGCTAAATTTATCATAACTTAAACCAAATAAAAAATTTGAGTTATTTTGAAGATCATGCTTCAGGTAACACAAAAACGTTATAAAAATTAGCATTGATTAAAAAAAAAGGCGGTTCATAGTATGCATTATAGATGGCGCACATGTTGCCCAAAAATTATAGTCAAAAAACTTCTTAATTGGACGCTATCTCAAAAACCACTTAACAGTACATCACAAAAATTTGGACATGGAAACATTCCTTTAGCAGGATATTTCATCAATTTACATCAGTACATTCAAGAGTTATTCACAAAACAAAGTGTTGCATTTTTTTTCGAATGCACTCCTTTAACTTTGGAAATTTCATAAATTTAAAACTTTTTAAAAATTAATGTAAATTTTCATTATTTTAAATATTTTTTTTTAATATTTCTACTCGTGAGTGTTGAGCAGCAAATGCTTCTATGGATATCATCAACCACATATTGAAGAGATTCAGCTTGAAAAGAGTTGAGTGATCGAAGCAGCACCTAAATATGAAATCTGATTTCACATCTAAGTGTAGCTATTAAACACTTTAAAAAAGAAATTTAGAATTTATTGATCTTGTTTTAGTTCTTACTGCTACTGCTGTGAGTATTTATAATTTTAAAAATATTGGCAAAAGGAATTCTTTTAACATACTTAAAATTTTATTTGAAAATCGATTAAAGTTACCTTGAGCATGGCCGTAGGAACGGAAGGGGTTTTGGGGGTAAAACCCTCCCCCATGAGGATCCAAAACCGTAAGTGAGTACATTCAAAATTTTTAAATTCAGAACCAAATTATGATGATAGATTAAGGTTAACCAAGAGTAACAATCTATACTAAAAACTTATGCCCCCACCAAAAACTCTGCTACACTTTTCCAACATTTTCTAACAAGTTCATCAAAGTTCAGGTCTGAATCTTGAATTTTAATTTTTTTTATTTAGGCACAATTTTCCCATTTGTTTGGATAACGTGCCGCTTTTAAGCCTAACCCTTTTCTGATACCTTTTCTGATAATCTCAGATCTTCCTTTATTCATATTTAAACTCTGATTAACAATACAGATTAAAAAATAATATAAATAGTGATGTGAGATTAATCTTGAACTACAGAACCTCAATAATAGATTCTTGAATGAGGGCTCTAAAACTTGGCTCATAAAGTTCTGAGCTGGAATAAGATTCGGAAATCTTATTTTTTGTACATTTCTGAAATAGTTTGGAAATTCGAATACAGATTCAAAGCACAAGAATTTCGATTCAGAATGTAAATAAATTTTACAATCAATATCAGTTGATCAGGAATTCAAGAGATCACGAGCTGCCAACAGTGTGCTACACTTCGTAGTATAACTCGAATGGACTGAATTGGAGTGTTAAACTTTATTCGGCAAAATGGAACACAACATTTGCCGTTACTTAAAAATGCTTAATTTGTAAAATTTAGTTCAAGGGTTTCTGAGATAAAGAATGCCCATTTTCGGTGTTTCTCGTCATAGATTTATGAGCGGTCATTAATATGTTAAGATTGCTTGTCAATTTTATTTCCAGATTTCAATTTTTAAACAAAATTAATAAGTAAACATTATTTTATTGAGAATCACGAAAAAGATTACATTTGAGTTCTTTGTTTTATTCGAAAAACCCAAATTTTATTTAACAAAAATCAGCCATAGGATTTTTACCATGGAATTAATTCTTTATGAAAAATATTTGCTGTTAAAGAAACAATTTCACCTTAAAAATCTGCACAAAATTCTATATTTTCCCAGTGTATTGTTTAACACTTTTAACACATTAAGGACACAAAAAATTCGGCATTTTATGTTTCTGAAATTAATAAACAAAAGTCTGCTAATTCAAAATAGATAATTGAGTAACGGGAAGTGATGTGTTAAATTTTAAAGAATGAGGTTTCATTATTACATCCATTACGTTTGAACTATGTTTTTCAAAGGAGCATACTAGCGTCAAGTGATAAAACGAGATACCTCGTATTTCTTCTTCTTTGTAAATCTGTATATTTTTATCTCTTCCTTTTTTTAAATTTGATTTATTTTTATTAAAAGTTAAAATCTCAGAATTTGCAAAAAAAAATTGGAAGATTGGACTTGTATGATTTGAGCAAGACTCTCCTAAAGCTTATTTTGTGCCCAAATCAACTTAGCCGCGGACCGTGGCCAAGAGGATAGCGTTCAAGTCTTCTAAGCCAGAGGTCATGAGATCGCGTCTCGGTCACGGCATACATAGTACTCTTTCTGTGGGCTGGTGGTGTTAGCATTAGTAAGATGCTAGCCATTATATCCTTGAAAGATGTATGCTTTAGTCTTAAGTATAATTCAGATCTCTTCAAAGAAACATGAAGTTTCACTGAGATCCTACATGTGTGTGTTCGTTTTTTTTAAAAAAAAGTTTTATCTACCAGAATTTCAAACAAATTCAAAGGTTTTAACAATCGTTGAATGCAAATTTAGCTCACCGTTTAGGTTTAGTACCATTTTTTTTTAAAACCATGATTTAATACGAAAACTTTTAATGTCAAAGTACTTAAAAATTAATAATTATATAGTTATAAACATAATTTTTTTTTTTGTATTCGTGAATTGTTTGACAAAAAATTATTGATAAAAATCAGTGACCAAAACCCTCCTCCCCATGATTTGTTTCTTTCTACGGCCCTGACCTTCAGTATACGATACCTCAAGAAGTTTTCAGAGCGTTTTTAGTTATTTAAAGCCAAATATTGTAAAAAACTTTCAAACATTTATAAAAGCTCACATATGTACACTTTCCCTTACCCTAATTAAAATCTTTACAAATATTTTACTCCTTGTGATCTTGAGTTTTTGCTATTAAGAAATGAGTGTTTATGAATTTAACAATTGAAACAATTTTCAATGAGTTTAAGGATCTGGAAACTACACATGATAAATTACACTCATTTATAGTTAAATGGCAACATATTAGATTTTTAACCTTAGAACTCATAAAAATCTCAATCCAATTGTCATCATCTTCGCTCTATTTAAGCATATATTTCCATATGTTTTTCACTTCTGATCTTATCATATGCTCCTGTTTGGGCAGACCATGTCGGATGTAATCAAAAAAAGAGCTTTTATTTCATTTCTATTTAAAAGTACAACTTTACCGTAAATTTTCCACAATACAGGAACACAAAATGTCTGGCAACATTATAGCACTGATTGCGAGGTTCAAACTAATTGTCTACTTTTAGGCGTTTAACTTAATTTCAGGGTGACCAATACATTCGAGATTGAACAGCTTCTTTTATTAAATTAGCTTAAAAAATTAACTTACATAAACCATCAAGCACCCGGAAATGGCTCTTTTGCATGTTAAAAGGATTTTTCATGTTCATATTATCAATAAGTCACTCAAACGCAACGCAACGCAAATCATAGCTTTAAATCATGAGTCAAATAATGTGGGGCATCTTAGGCCACCTGTATTTTGACGTTTCCATACACATTCATAACTTAAATTTTTTTTTCTGAGTTTTGAATTTAGTTTATGCCAAATGAAGAGTTATAAATAATATTTTGTCAATTTTATTTAAAACTCTAGAGACGAACATTTATCCTGTTTATTTGAAACTATTCGATCATGCACAATTCTCTTACTTGTTTCCTTACCCAAAATTTCTTTGAATAAATAAATAAATTACCAAATTACAGTTTTGGGTCAACTCATATCCTTTGCATGTTATTTGATCATTTTGGATTTGGTGGCCCACAATTCCCCACCATTTTTCAAAATCCAAAAATAATACTATTTTTATAACAGTCGGAATTTGGTGAAGTAAATTTATGAAAAAAAAAAATTAAAATTTTCTAGTGAATGTAGGAATGTAGAAAACCATAAAATTTATCTTTTTAATTGTATTTTTTATAATGAACAAGCTATGGGACGAAGAAAGAAAGTGACCCATGATACGTCACTTTGCCCTATATTTTTGATATGCTATTTTAAAAATCTGTTTGTATTTTTTTTTCAGAAAAAATTATGCGATTTATGCAATTGACAACAATAGTTCATTGAAACCCATCCCCGTATAGAATAGCGTATGCGTGTATAAAAAATAATACAAATTTAAGACGTCTTGG
This sequence comes from Uranotaenia lowii, assembly GCF_029784155.1. Classification (NCBI taxonomy): domain Eukaryota; kingdom Metazoa; phylum Arthropoda; class Insecta; order Diptera; family Culicidae; genus Uranotaenia; species Uranotaenia lowii. The sequence goes on from NC_073692.1 coordinate 340,719,310, forward strand.
TCATCGTGTGGAAAAATTGAGCGTACCACCTTGAGCGTGTAAAAGAAAAAAAACCAAAACCGCCAAAACGTCACTATCGTTTCCGGTGAAAAATCGGACGGTCGGTCTCCACCAACCTCCTTGGCCACTTGACAGTTCTGGCGAGTTAAGTGTGCCTGTTTAAAATTCGCAGATGTCGCATGTGTAGGTACCACTTGTTTACATACTTTTTGAGCCATGCGTATGGAAAGGGCACATCATAAAATGTGGTGCGAATCATTCATTCGTTCGAATCGATTAAAAGAAAACGTATTTCCATATGCGTCCTTCCGGCATGTTAAGTCGCTTGATTTTCGATTTGACAGAATCAGAAACCAGAAAAAACTGGCACACACGATTTGTATGGGAAACGTCTAGTTGCCAGGGGGTTAGTCTCCATACAAGTTCGTGGCAGTGAAAAAAAGTGCGCGTTGATACCGGGTTTTTTTTTCTGTTTTGCCAAGGAAGAATCGCCTAGAGCCTGTTTCCAGTTTCAGCACATCACTAGGAGGTACGTAACAGCGGTCACCATCCTTTTGCGAATTTGCATTAAAAAATGCACCTTCATTGCAGCGCATACACGGTAAGGTTGGGGTCACGCCATGTGCAAATTTGTACCGAGTCAGTCGACGCAAAAAGGAGGATTAAAGCCAATATCAACGTAAAAATCTCTTGACAGAATGCCATTGTCCACCCCCTAAATCAATTCTTCGATTACCTCTAGGGTAGCCCACATGGAGAAACTCGGAAACTTCGGGCCAGAAAAAAAACTTAAGAGAATTAAAACAAGCTCTCACGCAAAGGCTACCCTTTTCAACTTATTTAACTTTTCCTTAGCGAATTCGATGCTGGATTCCGCAGGCTGCACCGTATCACTACCCAGTGGCAAAATCCCGGTAGGCAGGGTGCCGAATTCAACTGCGTCAGATCGAATCCGAGCGCATCCGATCGCTGCATCAGTGGCAAAAATCTCGGTGGTTCAGAGGCCGAACCCGAGACATTCGATCGCCGTATCAGTGGCGAAAATCCCACAGAACAGTCGCTGAATCCGAGCGAATTCGATCACCGCACCAGTGGCGAAAATTCCAGTGGAACAGCCGCTGAGTCCGAGGCATCCGATCGCCGCACCCGAAGCGAAATTCTGGTGGAACAGCCACAAATTCCGACTGCTTCAGGCTGTATCAGTGGCAAAAATCTTAGTGATTCAGGGGCCAAATCCGACCGCATCCGATCGCCGCACCAGTGGCTAAAATCCCGTCAGCACCGTTCGGCAACGGGTCCTTCAAGATTCGACAATCGGGGAGGAATTGTGCCGGTCAATCCCGTTTAGCAGGACATCTTAGGACGAACGTTCGGCCAGGAAAGCAGAACAAAAGATTATCACATCCCTTCCGGCTCCGAAACGCCACCCGGTGGCCCGTGTTTGTCGTCCGCGCTCATCATGCGCCCAGAAGAATTCGGTTGATCATCCGACAGAGCGAACGAACAATCGAGGAAGGAAAAGGTCACTGTCAGCACATCGTAAAGTTGTGAAAGCCAGTAAGTAACACGCAATCTTGGGAAACATGGGAGGGATGAGGTTAAAATGTTGGCCAATGCACGCAAAATTAATGAGAATCAATTTCTTTCATTTGTGGCCCCGACCACGATCTGCCCTCATAGTAGCTTGCGAGATAACTTTTCAGATCTTGGTACACGTACCTACTGTCAGTTGGATTACAGATTCTTTCAAATGAAATATAGATATGATACTGAAAAACCTTGAGCTTGATAGAATCAGTTCTTGAAGCATCCATTAATTCTGAAGTACGTATCTGTCATCTTTTATGATGCCAAGTGTAACTTGTAAAATGACGTTCATTAGACACCGGTTGTTCTCTACGGGCACGAAACATGGATATTTCTCGAGGAGGACCTGCGCACACTCGGAGTATTTGGGCGACGAGTGTTAATAACCATTTTTGGCGGCGTGCAGGAGAATGGAGTTTAGAGGCAAAGTATGAACTACGAGCTCGCGCGACTCTACGACGAACCCAGTATCCAAAAGGTGCCGAAGGCTGAACGGATACGCTGGGCAGGACATGTTGCGAGAATGCCGGACGACTGTCCTGCAAAACAGGTGTTCGGTACGAATGCGGTAGGAACAAGACGAGCAAGAGCGCAACGAGCGAAGTGTTTAGATCAAGTGGAGCGTGATTTGACGTATGTGAGATGCCCGAGAAGTTGGAGAATGGTTGCCATCAAACGAGTCGCTATGATACACAATACACAAAAGTTTAATCAAGAGTATAAAGTCGAATAAATTTAAATGAAATCAAAAATTCAAATAACTACTATATGATTTAAATCACCGTACACAGAAATAATTTTTGACTATTACGTGTCGCTGAAACCGCAACCTATAAAATAAATCAACCTGTTATTAACAAAACCTATAAGTTGTTCACGTAAAATTAAATGTCACGTAATTTGTTTTTCAACCTGTAAAATTACGGTAAATGTCCTGCTCCTTTTTGTTACAGGACATTTGCGTAAATTTACAGGAAATAATTTTTCTGTGTATATTTATGATTCGAAATATTATATGGCATGTTCCGCGGGATAATATTCTAGAGAAAAATTCATTAACATATATAGAATATGAACGAATGGTCCCCCAGGCTTTTTAAATCCCCGAACGAACAATTTCGCGCGTAAGGCTGCGTTTGATGCCAGGGGATTTATTTTATTTGGCACTTTTGTTATTCACTCAATTTTTTTTACTGAAAAACGAAATGACATGCAAAAAACAAGTGAATAAAGTAAAGGCAATCTGAAGATCAACAATTCTTATCGAGATTATTGATATCAGCTGATCCTACTTGCCCAGGTAATAGGTTGAGTTCGTCTCGAAAACAGAGTAATTTACAAAAACCCGCACTTAGTTCATCGCACTTTGCACCCTTTCATTATTTTGCGTTACCTTCCCTTCAACTCTATAATGCAGGTGTGCATCACAAGCGTTGAGTTTTATCCGGCTAATGACATAGTCGTTATGAAGAATGTGAGAACACGTTCATCATTAAAGGATCGACCCAACTGCAAGTATTTTGCACCTCTACCTTTCGATCTAAGCTAGTGTTGGCTTAACGTTATCCGAAAAACTACTTAGTTCCACTTCCTAACGGGCCACAAATGAACCGTCCAAATTTTTCCGTTAAAACCCACACCTGAATCCGAAAAAATCCCTCCATTCGTTCACATAGATAGCTATCTCTAGACCTCAACAGGTTCGTTAAAGCGCCAAAATGAACGAAACGTTAGAGCTCAAAAATTTTGCACTTTTAATGACTAGACCATGCTTGTGCTAGTTTGATTGCTTGCAGACAACCAGACAGACGAAGGCAGCGCGTGTGCGCTCACACTGATGTTCAGCTATTAAGTTTTATAAAAGGTGAATCAGTCCGTTTCCAGCGGTTGGCGCGATCACATTCAAATGGCGGTTTGATTTTCCATATCGATAGTTTCTTTTCCGTGATTCAGTCATTTCGGAAGTTGGCAGCGCGCGCGATTGACAATCGAAACACTTGCCTGATCTTCAATGAGGGATAACCGATTTTGCCGGGAAAAGTAGAAAGAAGCAGAAAAACCGCTCACGCGTTCGTTCCGTCAATTTTGGCACGTGTTTGCAAGAAGTTTGACGTCGCGTCTTGGCGTATGCAGATTTTCTTCCGAGGAAAAAATCATAGTGGTTCCTGTATTGATTGCATGGTTTTGATGTATGGAAAATTGAGTGAAGACGAGGTTTTATATTTAACCCCAGTTGGCAAACGACGTTGGTGAAAGGCCGCAAAGCTGAACGAATTCAATTGAAGCAACAGAAGCAGCAGCAATATTTTTAGCTGGGTACACAACGCACATGAGTTAATACGTCAGATGACAAAACTAGCATCATGGAGAACAAAGCCTACATAGGAGAAGACGCTGGACAAACCAGATTGGAAGGAACCATCACCGTAAGTAATCGTAATCGGGGTGTTAATGGCTCAAGGATTATGAAGACATTAAGATAAAAATCTTGGCAGTGTTTAATTACGTTGTGCATCCGTCGCAGGTTTTAAATTTAATGAGCTTGAGATATTCTTCTATGAAAATTTTAACAAAGAATCATTATCTACACGTAAAATAATTTTCACTTAACAAATAAGTGACATCTGTAGGAAATTCTCGCCATACGTAATTTCATTTGAATTTTAAGTGATGGGTCAAGTGAATTATACAGTTACAATTGACGTTCGAGTGAAATTGATCTGAATTTCTTAGTAAGTTTCAAGTTAATTATCTCTCGCGTTTTTAAATGAAAGAACATTATATAGAACACCACTTCGAATGTACCTATATGGCCTCCAAAATGATACGTATATACTGGTTTTGCTACATTATATACGATATGTTTACACGTATATTTGCACGTATATTTGCGTTGCAAATTCGAAATACCCACCAAATGGTTGTCTGGGTCACCTCCATTTTTTCGTAGAATCGAAAAACACGACTTCGAATTTGACAGCATGTAAACAATACACTTCAATGAAAAAGTGTGCAAAATTTGGCAGGGGAAATGAGAAGGTTTAAGTTAAAATGAGAGAAACCAGTGCTCAGAGAGCGTGAAAAAGTGCTAATTGTTCAAATTGTTTCAATTTGTGAAGCAGTTGTGGAATTTTGATCATTACCATTCCAAATGTAAAAAAATCCCTCTCCACTGCAACCCCTCGAAATTGGGTTGATTTTTACCCAATGGTAAAAAAGTTATGCCCTGTAGAATGTGTTGCAATAATTTCATGTTTGCCCTTTACCAACTATGCTGTAACCTTGGGAGAGTAAAATAGTTTTTCATAAGAGGCTTATGAAATTTTTTCCATTTTCATACGATGTTCTTATGAATAATAGAAGAAACGGCATTGTGAAAAAATAATGAACACATTCTTTCCACTAGTCGTCGTCGGAAGCAATAATCAATTGTAAATTTTACAAATGTGAATGTGATTCTGATATTCCAATTGGTAAGTTTTCGTTGAATTTAATTTCAATGAATTTTGAGAATACTTGAAAGCTCAATAGATACATTTGATTTTTATATTAACATTTCAGATTGGTCACCGGCAAGAAGCGCAAAGTCAAAGGACCGAGGTGGCAATAAAGCATCTTTCTAACTGGGTGTAGAAGGGCTGCTGATTGTCGCCATGTTATTTCAAACATATATAGCAAAAAATAGAATGATTTGAAAAATAATCTTGAATTATTTTGACTGTATGCGGAATTTTCTGTTCCCATAAGGACCATCCATCATTAAAATCGGTGTTCATCCTTTGAGTTCATTTCCATCATGAGACAATCTTATTATTTTCATTTTTTTTCTTATGGCGCCACTTCATAAGTGAATCTTATATTTAAAATATTTAAAATTCAATTTAGGAAAAGTCCAGTCCGGCTCGGTTGCCCGGATTACATTGGAAAAGTCATATTTTGCAATTCTCATTCTGAAATCAAAGTTTAAAAAACAAATTGTTTTGTAAAAATTTATTACTTATGCGTCCAAATTGAAATTACTCGCAAGTTCATAAAAACAATTATGAAAGGATTTTTGAAAGATTAAATACGATTTAAATCTCCTAATAAATATCGATGAAAATTTTTATTTCAAGTTTTTTTTCTTGATTTCCAATAAGTAATTCCTAGTTTTTCACCAAATTTGCCCAGATATTGCACGGATTATGGTCGACAATTTTGAAATCAAATGCCTTGATTTTCTCACGTTTTATAGATAAAATAGCCCGGATTTTTCCGGCCTGGATACTTGCTGAAAAAAGTTACCTGTAAAATCTTCGAAATAATTTTTTTTCGTATATTTTACTTTGGTAAAAAATTAACTCTTCTTTGCATGTTTTTTTTTATCATTTCCTAACGTTTCTAGTTTTACAAAAATTAAAAAAAAACATTTCTTTCAACATGAACATCATTTCAGATAAGTATGTGTATTGTAACGCAATATTCTAAGAGAGAGGATCGAAGCAACCAGTTGTTGAGAAGTGACGTGTTTTTGTCAAGCTGCTACAAAACAGCTCGAAAAATTGAAAATGTTCGAGAAAAAGTTGTTTATTGAACCTACAACTGAAACAGATTAAGACGGATTCGTACGTTTTTGTTTTTACCAGAGGATATGGAATACTCTTGTGAAAAGAACCATCTAAATGGCGGATGGTGATGAAATTACAGCATATAAAATAACCGGAGCCACCCTCAAAAGATTGGGATGTTATCGTGAACATTTGGTGAGTTTGTTCCATTTATCTATATGTTCCAGTAAAATATTTCGGAAGTTCAACAAAGTTTTTGTCTAGAGAAGGAAAAGAATTTCAAAAGTTCACTGAATCTACCGGAAATTATCATCCAAGACATTCTTTCATTTTTGCCTTGTCATTCAAAATTTTGAATCGAGGTTGTTGAGTTTTCGTGAACGTTATTCAACCGTTATTTTTCAATGAAAAACAAATGTCCAATTCATTCATTCAACTAACCCACGGATACAAGAAGAATAGATTTTCCATCGATGATAATGTTAGCTTATTTGGTAAGATCCATCCTTTTTACTATTTTGAACTTTTAAATTGTATAGGTTGCGTTCCAGTTCTTAAATCATCAACATATATATATTTTTAACCTTTATGAAGCATTTGATAGGGAACTCCACACTTTATTCTTCCCTTTGTTCCAGTATCTTTTGCGGTATTTACCACATGGTTGGCCTGGCCGTAGTAGTATCTGCAATGCATGTTCTATGTAACAGTTACTATGTTGAAAAGAAAAATGAAGAACGCAAGTTTTTCATTTTCCAGGATGCTTACATGTTTAGGCTATGTTGGTAAAAGAAGAAGAAGAAGAAGAAGAAGAAGAAGAAGAAGAAGAAGAAGAAGAAGAAGAAGAAGAAGAAGAAGAAGAAGAAGAAGAAGAAGAAGAAGAAGAAGAAAGAACATTATATAGAACACCACTTCGATTTCAAATACTTACATTACGCTTTCGCCATAAATTTATTGATTGGAAAATTCCATCGTAATCCCAAGGCAGATCGGTTACTACGGCTAGTGCGACTTGTAAATCTTCCCTGCTGAAAACCAGAAATTCTGTCCAGTCCAACCCACAAGCTAAAACATGATAACACTTTTAAATATCTCTTTAGAATTTGCCATTTTGAACTCTGAAAATAAACACAATTACAATCCGACATACACTTGAAATCCAAGTGATGGGGGAGTGAATATTTTTTCTCACTTCAAATTCAAGTGACGACTGAAGTGAATGTGGATGAATTCATTTGAAGTTTAAGTGACTGCCAAAGTGAAATGTATATGTCGCACTTGAATAGAAGAAAATCACTGGCTCCTTGTTTTTAAGTTAAAAATCATGTGTATTTAAAGAGTGAATTTGGGTTCAGTGTAGAATCTGATGAACTATTGGATTTTGTAAAAACTACGAAAATAAGAGCTAATAATTATCAATTGCAGGTTATTTTATTTAACGCAAAGGAAATTCATAGAAACATTTTGAATAAAACATCAGTATGCTACCTAACTTTCAGGTTTGAAATGATTGTTTCTAGAACTGAAATGAATTGTTCACACATATTGATCTATTTTTTAAAGCAGATATGTAGCGCTTGATGATTTTTACTGAACATGAACTAAATACGAAAGTCAACGAGAAACCCAAACAGAATAAATAATTGAATATGAATACAAATTTAAAAAGGTGAACGAGAACTTTTCCAGGATGATTGAAGCAATTTTCAATAACATCCATAAAACTGATTATTAGCTTCAACATTTAAATTCCTTTAAATCGAAAACCATGAATGGTAAATGAAAAAAATCACCTCGACCAGGAATCGATTTCGAGTCTTCAGATTACCTCTCCGACACCTTAGACTAAATCGTCAGAAGTAAACTAGTCAAGCTGTGACTCCATAATTCAGTTGACTTCATCGAGTTGACTTCGCTGCTAGATTCTACGGCAGAAAATGCTCATCGTACCCCGATCAACGGTGCTCTGTTCGACCGAGTCAATACGTTAAAATAAGAACGCGCTTTAAAATTGATTAGAGTGAAAATCAAAAATTGAATGATGGTGAAAATTGAGGAACAATGTGTACATCATGATGCAGTGCAATGTAGATCAAGGTGATTTAACGATCTTAAAATCTTATTTCCCTGTGCTCAAAAATTATAATATTTTCGTTACTTGAGAACTACGATAGATTTTTTTTAAATATTTCGCATAGCTAAGCCCAAGTACCGTCAACTGGGGCATCATGCAACACTTTTCAACTTCATTGGCTTCTTGAAACTTAATGTCCACAGATAATCATACAGCTTGTACATCAAAAGTTTTTAGGTTGGTGAGACATCAAATCGAAATAGTCAGAAAAAATATTGATTTCACCAGTTATTTCTAAATTTACAAAAACATACGATTTTCAGGCTACTAAGAAAAAGGGTAAATTGCAACATACTTTATTTTCAATGAAAAATCAAATGGAAATGTATGAAAATGTTGATGATTGTATTCAATTTGATGAAAAGAAGAAAATATTTAATATTTTATCAAAAGTGCCAGAGATCAAAGGCAGAGATAAAATCATTTTTAATATTCAAATTCTACCAGTGATCAAAATAAAAGGCCAAATAAATAAATTTTTAAGTTCACAATACTTACAAATTATACAATATGTTCAAATAATCATTTAAAACATAAACTGACATAGCACAGGTTGGGATATGGAATATTTTTGAATGATCAAATGCAAAACTTATACAAATAAAAATAAAGATTTCCAAATTTTGTTGAAGTTTATAAAAATTTAATCTCAATTGCGCAAAAAATAAGGCTTCACATTTGCTACTTTCAATTATTTTCGAACTTATCATTCATGAATTAAAAATGCGTGATTGATTAAAAAAAAGATTATTTGTTAAAATAACAAAATGATTGAAACGTTTATAAATTTTCATGCACTTTTTGGATCTAGAAATGGACAAATGGTAGAAACTATATTTTTTTATTCAAAACTTAGATCTATAGGCTTCCGAGAAGATTATGCTTTCAGAACATAAAAATTTAGAACTGGAAAACAAAGACCAATTTAATAAAAATACCTATTTCAAGAATTTATATACAGACCCCGTTCGTTTTTGGCAACATTCGATTTTGGCAACATTCGATTTTGGCAACATCCGATTTTGGCACATGTGCCAAAATCGAACGGTTTTTAAAAACAACATTACCTTTTAGTTTTGGTTATAAGAGGACCAATTTAATTCAGACAAACATCATAAGTACGTTTTTATGCTCTGAAATGGTGACCAAAATTCAACAATAAAAACAAAATATTTTTAAAAAAATTTAAAATACTCAAAAATGACAAAAAGATAAAAAATTCAAAAAGTTAAAAAACAAATTCAAATAAAAGGCTGAATATGACAAAAAACAACTGAAAAATGATGAAGAATGACAAAAACAGCAAATATGACAGAAGAAAACAAATATTATAAACAAAACAAGAAAAGTGCAAAATGCATCAAAAACATGATGAAAAAAATTAAAAATTACTACAAATGGTCGAAAATTTACTGAAAACAACGTTTTAGATAATAATCACAGTTATTTCATAAAAATAACTAAAAAACTAGATGAGAAAAAAAACCGTTCGATTTTGGCAACATTCGATTTTGGCAACACAAAATGTACGGGCATGTTGCCAAAATCGAACGGGGTCTGTAGTTGGACTAAAGGATGATACGGTCAAAATTTGGTCAAGGGAAAACGCGTGTAATTCGGTGAAATCGTTTATTTAAAAAATCAAATTAAATTTCTTTTCCAAGTTTAATAAGTATAAAATTCAGAAAAAAATATTGAGTTTGGCTTCCGCTTTTCCAAATCCGAATTGCCGGGTCTTACGCTTAACCCCTGCCATCAGATTTTGTACAGCCACCTTGTTCACCTTCTTCGCCGCAGAAAGCCAGTTTGCCTTGAACTGCTGCTCGTCTTTAGCAGGTTTTTTGGTCTTCTTTAGGTTCCGCTTGACAATAGCCCAGTATTTCTCAATTGAGCGAAGCTCTGGCGTGTTGGGAGGGTTCTTGTTCTTGGGAACCACCTGCATGTTGTTGGCGGCGTACCACTCCATGGCCTTTTTGACCGTAACGGCAAGATGCCACATCCGGCCAAAACAGTACCGTGTTCCTTCAGAAAAGGCAGCAGACGTTTATTCAAACACTGTTTCACGTAAATTTCTTGGTTGACAGTCCCGGAAGCTATGAAAATGCTGCTTTTCAAGCCACAGGTACAAATGGCTTGTCAAACCAGATATTTCTTCGCGAACTTTGACAGTTTCATGTGCTTTAAAATATCTGGTACCTTTCCCCTTCCTTTTGCCGTATAAAACTCCTGTCCCGGAAGCTGCTTGTAGTCGGCTTTGACGTAGGTTTCGTCGTCCATTACCACGCAGTCAAACTTCGTCAGCATCGTCGTGTACAGCCTCCGGGATCGCGCTTTGGCCGTCGTATTTTGTTTATCATCGCGATTTGGAGTCACTACCTTCTTGTAAGTCGATAGTCCGGCTCGTTTTTTGGCTCGATGCGATGCACAGTTTTAGACGATACACCCAGCTTATTTGCGGCATCTCGGAGAAAGAGGTTAGGGTTTCGCTTGAAACTACCGGCAACTCTCTTTGTCGTCTCGACGGCTTCCGGTTTTCGATTTCCCCCCGATCCAGACTTCCTGGCTGACGGCAAACGTTCCCCAAACACTTTAATTACATTTGTAACGGTTGATTTGGAAACTTTTAACGATTTTGCCAGGTTTGCGTGCGAGTAGCTCGGATTTTCGCGATGCGCGAGCAAAATTTTAATACGCTGCTTTCCTTCCTTAGACGGCATTTTGACAACAGAAGAGTGAATCATTCGACACACACACACACACACACACACACACACACACACACACACACACACACACACACACACACACACACACACACACACACACACACACACACACACACACACACACACACACACACACACACACACACACACACACACACACACACACACACACACACACACACACACACACACACACACACACACACACACACACACACACACACACACACACACACACACACACACACACACACACACACACACACACACACACACACACACACACACACACACACACACACACACACACACACACACACACACACACACACACACACACACACACACACACACACACACACACACACACACACACACACACACACACACACACACACACATACACACACACACACACACACACACACACACACACACACACACACACACACACACACACACACACACACACACACACACACACACACACACACACACACACACACACACACACACACACACACACACACACACACACACACACACACACACACACACACACACACACACACACACACACACACACACACACACACACACACACACACACACACACACACACACACACACACACACACACACACACACACACACACACACACACACACACACACACACACACACACACACACACACACACACACACACACACACACACACACACACACACACACACACACACACACACACACACACACACACACACACACACACACACACACACACACACACACACACACACACACACACACACACACACACACACACACACACACACACACACACACACACACACACACACACACACACACACACACACACACACACACACACACACACACACACACACACACACACACACACACACACACACACACACACACACACCTCCAAAATGCAAAATTGAAAGAAATACGTCAAGTTGATATTGACCAAATTTTGACCGTATCACCCTTAGACTTTGATAATTTTATTTAAAAAAAAAACTATACCTTAAAACTCGGCAAATTTATTTGAAAACTCTAACACTATATGAAGATAAAAAATAAAAGTTTTTGAATATTGAAGATGGAAATTTGTTTCATTAAAACGTTTAACGATTTCAAAAACCTGTTTATAGTATTCAATTGATAACTCAAGAGAACAGCATTCTAACACTTAAAATCATTCTAATAATTCTGGCGTCCTGAACTTGAATCTTGTAAGATTTAGTCCATTATCTTGATTTATCTTTTTTATATCGAGTTTAAAAAGTTAAAATCAATCAAGTTGATTGAATCAATGATACCAAATGAACTTGCAAATCTTATTGAAAAAAACAAATGGTTCTCAAATTGTTTATTATACTTAGCTCTATTAAGAGATGATTTTTTTTATTATGAAGATGAATGATCAAAAAAAAAATAATATTCTACAGTTATAGGAAAATTGAAAAGATATTGTTTCAAGCTTTCTACTGAATTATTTTACTGAATTTATTTTACTGAAGGAAGTTAAGAAAAGAATTCAATTTCATTCAACCAATTTGTAAAAAGCCAGCAAAACAATTTGATTTTTGGTTTAAAAAATATCCTTTGGTTTAAAACTTCTTTAAACATTCGTAAAACTTCCCGTATTCAACAGAATGGGAAAAAGTAAACAATTGAAAACTTCTATAACTTTTATCGATTTAACTTACGATTATGGTGAAAGTTGATAATTAATTTTAAACTTTTATTTAAAAATTTCTTTTGATGATTTTAGGTTTAGTCAAAAAGTGCAGAAACTTCTTAAATGATTTAGCCGATTTTCAAAAGCTGTTTCAAATAAAAAAAAACTTATGGAAAACATAAACTTCTTGCATATTTGGATTCAAGGCACCAAAAATAAACAAAATTAGCTATTAAAATTTGTTACCTTGTGTTATTATTCAAAACGCATTGAGAAGAACAAGAAAAACAAAATAAAATTGAGGCTGAAATTGGTTTTCTGGAAGAACCATGATTTTTATCACTTTAACGATTTTAATTTTAATCAAAATGATAAGTAATAAACTGATGGATATTAGGTTTTAGTCTTTTTTTATGTTTATTGTGTTGACTTTCGTGAGTAGAAAACACATGTGATATGGCTAACAATTTGTTGATGTGTAAATAAATTTCGATGAATAAATTTTTGAAGTTAGTTTCGTATTCAAAACCTGTTAGTTACACTTTCTACTTAAAATTCATTCTAAAGAGCAAGAGTAATTGTGTGAAAAGATTTGAGTTCCAATAAGAAAGGTTTGTTGAATTTCAAATCGAATTTTAAAATATATAAAAAAAAAATTTAATTCGTGTGCATCATAACTAATTATTAATCATAATATAGTGTCGAGAAATGAAATGTTTCTGGCCTAAAGTGATTAAATATTAGATTCCGAGCTGCATATTTAGTACTTCTTCTGGAGGCTGGCGATTTTTGCATTTAAAGCATGCTAGCTGCCACTTCTGGAAGTTTGTACGCTTGAGTACATAAATATGGATGAATCTCTCAAGGAAACATAAGATAACGTTGGATTACACCAAGGTAATGTTAGGTTGCACTTAGGATCTAACATACATACGTGTGTGCTCATCAAATTCTCAACCAGTGTTCACCTGGCGCTTAACAACTGCATAAAGTTAAAAAAAAATAACGCGGGATAATGCTATAAAAGATCTAACAACTGGTCACAGTGTTTTCTTCCAAAGACAAAAAAAATAATCCAAAAAATCTATCATAAAATTTTCCATTTAAGAAAATTACAAGGATGCGCGGTTTCTTTAACCGGTTTATCGAAAAAATAGTCGATAAAAGAAAAAGCACAACATATTTGTCCATTAAGTAACCGAAAAATCGATTGTGATATAAAAACATATTCAAAATTAGTTATTTTTTAAAAAAAGGGATAGGCCCAATCAAAGCTTATGAATTCAGCAAGATTATTTTATTTTAACGAATGCCATTCCAAAACCCTTTTTCGGAATAAAGAAAATAATCATGAACTTTATGTTCTGTGCATAAAGAACTGATTATCTAGTGCAATCTTTGAGCAAAACTCTTTCAAGACCATATGCTTGTAAAAGGTTTCTAGGATTAAACCTCTTGTAGGTGGGTGTCAAAAGCTTGTTTGTGTTTTGAAAATGATTTAATGTGGTTTATACGGCGAACCGTTGTTTTATAACAAAGTTTTGAAGAGCCCTTCCAGTTTCTTTTAACACTTACATTTTTACTTGGGTGATACAATAGTCTACTATCAAGAATTCAGAACGTTTATAAGAGTGTTTTGGGCCTTTAAAAAATTCATCCATGATTTTAGAGCTAGGAGAGAACCGGATCCTCTTATAAAGACCAACTTTTCTCAAAAATGTAGCAAATTAAGAAAACTCCATTTTGCAGTTCATTCGTCTTGTTTTCGTAATTGATAATCTTTGGTTAATTTTTAAACAAAATGTGACTAGCAAAATTATTTTCAAAAGTTTTTTTTTTAATTTTTATTTGAAGAAAAACTATTTCCAATAAGTCAATCGTTGGAGACTCATATGATCTCCATTAAATTACTTGTATTTTTATAACAACTATCAACTCTCAGTTTTTTATCAGGTTTTTTTAAATGTTATTTCTGGGTTCGATTGCACCTTTTGGTCCAAAAGAAATATTTTTAGATAATTAAGATTGCTTAGCTAATTTTTTTTTTTGGTTTTGCATAATTTGATTATCTCGATCATTAACGGTGTGGGCCTCAACCTAGTGTGGGAAGCGTTGTATGAATCATTTTAGAATAAGTCTTTCAAGTCGAATATTGGTTGTTGACTTTGGTTATGTGAACTTTTAAACAATATATTGAGTCAAAATCTTTCAGATTTGAATAAACAATTTATTTAAAAAAATTGGTAAAAACATAACAGTGTGAAATAAAATAAAATAAAGATGATGGATCAGCTTCACATGAAGGTAAATTCACAGTTAAAGTCATGTAAATGATTTGATGTTTATATGTTCATATCATATTAAATGCGCTTAACTGTAATTTATTTTTCTAGGACAATTTAAAAGATCACGTTTCCAACATTCGAAAACATTCTCGCGCGAGCTTTCATTACGTCGTGTAGAGGATAGATGAAATAAATAATAAATAAAAGGATGTGACAATAAAATAAGAATGTTTAAATTGGTCATAAAATAACGAGTTATTGAGTTTTGCGTTTCATCGTGTAAATTGAGAGTGAGTGAGAAAGATCTCAAAGCACGCAAACAGGAGCAAACATTTCAGTTGTTCTACGACTATTGTTATATACGGATGTGTGTTGTCCATGTGGAAAAATAAAGAATGGAAAAAAACTGGCGGATTCGACAATGGCGTAGTTGAGACTCCCTTCGCCAGGTAAGTTAGTGATATTATCGGAAAAGAAAATAACCTTCGGTGATGCTTTCGGATGAATTAATAGTGAAATAAATTGGAAAAATTGTGGGTTTTGATATGGCAGTGCTCTGACGCAGGGGCAGAGCTCTGGTAAAAAGTAAAGATTTTGTTAAAATGGCTGCCTGGAGCTCTGACGCAAGGGCAAAGCTTGAATGCCAGGGCAGAGCACTGACGCAAGGGCAGAGCTCTAGAAATACTAAACAACTGACTCTGACGCATGGGCAGAGTTTGGAGATGCCAAATTTTGATAAACAAGCTATTGAATGGAAAACAAAAAGAACTTTTTAAAAGTTGAGGCTCTGACGCAAGGGCAGAGTTCTGGAACGCAATATTGAATTGGAAGAGATTGATTAAGGGGAGGTTCTGACGCAAGGGCAGAGCTTCAAAGCAAAATAAGAAATCTGACGCAAGGGCAGAGTTCCAACAAAATAGAAGAACTACGGAGCACGGAAAAACTCTGAAAGAAGAGTCGCTTTAGTTTAGTGAAAGGAAGCTAAAACGTACTTAGATTAAAATTGAAGAAGATGGCGAAAAAATAGTGCAATTTTGAAAGATTTTAAAACCTGATATTTAAAAAAAAGGTGATTTAAAAAAGGTGAATGGTTGAAATAATGTAGTTGTGATAAATTTTAAAAGAGTTTTTTTAAATAAAACAAAAATTGAAGAACTAATGAAAAACTATAATTTTGTTAAAAAAAATATATTAAAAAGAAAATGAAAAAAAAATATGTTTAAACCCGATTTTCTTGATTGTGAACTCTGATGTGAATGTACCAAGTATCAACAAAAAATATCCGAGAAAGAAGATTCAAATAAACTGCGTGATTGAGAAGCGTTAAGAAAAATAAAATAGAGAATATAAAAAGGCTAATTACTTGAGCTGGGGTTAGTTTAAAATAAAATAGAGGGTTTGAAAAAAAAAAACAACTAAAAAATTGGTAAATGAATGAGATGGAGTAGCCATGAAGTTTTTATGGACAAGAAATTAGTAAAATTAATTTTTGGAAAGAAAAAAAAATCCCGATTTAAATACACTGTGAGCTTAGAGGTTAGAGGTAAAAGGACATAAACAAGAGATTTTTGAATATAAAAGTGAATGTTTTAAATGGAGTAGTATTGACTTTTAAGCTTTTGAAAGTAAAAGCTGTGAATAAAAAATGGGATAATTTTCAAAGAAAAAGATGAAAGAATATTTTTAAAGCAAATTAGTGGGTTTGAGAATGAATTTGCAAGAGTGGTAAATAATTAAGATGGAGTATAGCTCAGGAAAGCTATGAAAACTAGAATCTTGAAAGAAAAAAAAAACAGAAAATGAAAAAAAAAAGATTAAAACGGATAATTAAAATTAAAAAATCTGAAGTAAAAGTAGGAAGGATATAAAAAAAGCGAAGTGACTAAATATGCGACCTCTGGAAAGTAAAAAACTTCGTAAGTGAAGATCATTTTGATGGTAAAATATAATAATTAAAAAAAAATAAATTACCTTGTTTTGGCAAATTTAAAAAAAAAAGGAGTGGGAGATGGATCAGCTATTAAGTTTTGTTGAGCTAAAACTTAAAAAAAAAAGAATTTCAAGAAGAAAATTGAGATCTCTGACGCAAGGTTAGAAAGAATATTTCCTTGTAAGACATATTTATAAACAAAGATTAATTATTAAAATACAATTGCTTTGACTTGAAAGTCGAGCTTTGGAAAGATAAAACTTCGCAGTAAAACAAAATAAGCTGATAATTTTGAGAAAAGTAACAAAAAGAAGAGAGGCACAAAATGGACCTAACTATTTTAATTAAAAAAAACTGTTAGACGAAAACAGAATTAAAAAAACAAATAAAAACTGGATCAGCAAATGGTTAAAATTGAAAAAGTAAGTGACATATGTAAAAAAAAAAAAAAAAACAGAAGAGAAACTATTTAAAAAAAATATTTACCAACAAAGGAGGGCTTCGAAAAGCATTCGGTTAACTGGATGTGAAAAAAAAAACAGAGTAAAGAAAAAACATGTCTTTGACGCTAGTTTAGAAAGACAATTTCTTAACGTTTTTCATTTCGGTCCCTTTTTCAGAGGGAATGTGGTATAGCTCAGTTGGCGAGTTTGTTGCTTTCTGAGCCGATGTCCGCGAGTTCAAGCCCAACAGCAAAACTTCGAACATAGTTGTACCAGAAAAATTACCGGGTAAAGTCGCGAATGCCTTAAAGATAGTAAAACGACTAAAATCGTAAAAAAAAACTGTCCTTTTTGAAATTTGGTTCGATTTATTAGAATTGATACTTTTGAAAAATAGTTTGATTTAATTTTCTAACAATTCGGCATCGGAAATATAATTGAGAGTAGAGGAGGAGATGAATGTAGAGGATAGATGAAATAAATAATAAATAAAAGGATGTGACAATAAAATAAGAATGTTTAAATTGGTCATAAAATAACGAGTTATTGAGTTTTGCGTTTCATCGTGTAAATTGAGAGTGAGTGAGAAAGATCTCAAAGCACGCAAACAGGAGCAAACATTTCAGTTGTTCTACGACTATTGTTATATACGGATGTGTGTTGTCCATGTGGAAAA
This sequence comes from Uranotaenia lowii, assembly GCF_029784155.1. Taxonomy (NCBI): domain Eukaryota; kingdom Metazoa; phylum Arthropoda; class Insecta; order Diptera; family Culicidae; genus Uranotaenia; species Uranotaenia lowii. Next base: position 340,737,348 of record NC_073692.1, read on the forward strand.
ATAAAGAATGGAAAAAAACTGGCGGATTCGACACGTCGTATGAAACATCTTAAGATTCACAGAAAACTGCTGCAAACGTAATCAAAACAACTTCAAAATTTGTATTTCACATACAGAATATGTTGTACTGGCTTTAAATATTCTAAATGGAAAGAAGTTACAACTAGTTTATGTCAGTTTTTGTATTCGTAATAAAACTGTTCGTTTACTTTTTGTTTCATACGACGTAATGAAAGCTCACATGAGACTTCTAGATTTGTATTACCTCCTTAAAATCAAGATGTTGAGATGAAAACCTGCAGAAATCAATGTTTATGTCAACTATCGTTTGCCATTGATGAGGCTTCTCGAGCTCGTGCATCTTCGATAGGAATTTATCATTCACACCAACACTCCCCATTCATAATGGCAACGGAAACTCCATAGCGCTCGAGCATCTGCATCTGCACTGAATGCGGGCACGACATTTGAAGGTTGTTGCATAATGCCTACCTAATATTCACCTGCCTGCCTCACCACCGTATCTAAGCTTTTAGAGATGAATCGACGCTTTTGGTTCGAAATTACATCGATGTTGGCTGTTGTTAGGTTGGGTCTTGGAAATATTTGTAAATATTTTTATTTATTTTTTTTTTATTTTAACTTAAGGAAAAAATGAGAAAAGAAATTTAAATAATAGTTAACTTTATTTTTCTATCACTTAGGACAAATTGATCAATAGGCTATGCGATTTTACTCTGGATAGGCAAAACAGATCAGCGATATTCCAGTTTCGAGAGCGTTGAGTCACCCAAAACAAGTTTCGTGAATAGTTAAAGTTGGGGGAACCCCTCTTTTGATGGGTTGCATTTTTTTTGCTCATCGTTGAATGTCGTTTTGAGAAGCTTGTCTTCAGGTTGGCATAAATGTTTGTTCAATCATTGAGCGTATTCAGCTTCGTAAGATGAGTGTTTCCGAAAAGGAATAAATTATTTAAAATTTTGACTCCCTCAAATTATTCGGCTATTAACAAATAACGTAAATTTACTTTTTGTTGATCATATCCTCCTCCTTTCAAGCACACTTTGGATGAAATCATCCATGAAACAATTTTAGCGGTAGCTATCGTTAGAATGCAACGCCATGTCACAAGCTATCAAGAAATGCCTAGTCTGTCGTTGGCATTTTGACCGCAAGTAAAAAATCAACGAAGTTGGGTTTTCTTTACCCGGTCCGGTTTGGTTCCGTTGTGGATTTTCCAACTCACGTTGTGGCTCACGACTAGGGTGAATGACTCATTAGTTGGAGTCACTTACAAAAATAAAACAGTTAAAAAAAAATTGTTTGTTTTTTAAATATTCTTATAGAATAAAACGACAATGAAAACGTTTTAAAGCAAACATCTACCCTTCATGTTTTGGGTGCCAGTTCATACCACCCAAATCGTTGCCACTTCAACAGTGGAAAAAATGGATATGCTTATGCTTCAGTGGTTCGATGCAAGTGCATCAATGAATCTATCGATGTGCCTCAACAGTTGGTAGTGGCAGAAAAATAGACAGTCAGAGAAGCAGTCAGAAGTAGTGTTGAATTTTATGAATCATTCAGTGGTCGCACTGATCGCATTAATGGCGCTGTTATGGCATTTTATGATGTGTGCATCGTTATTTCCGATTATTTAATAGAATGGGAATACATTCAATACAATAACATAGGAAACTTACAATTCCGCATAACAATTTGTTCAATTATTTGATTAAAACTTTTTACTTAGTAATATTTTAGGTTGCTTTAAGGGGGGAGTAGGGTCTTACACTTTCAAAAAATCGATTTTTTTATTTTTTTATTTTCTTATTGTAAAACATTTCAAGAATGTTGTGTCAAATTTTCAAGTCAATTGAAGCAACACTGTAGAAATTATAGGCCTTTATCTCCTCTTATCTGCAAGAATTCTAGAGCAGAAACTTCAAACGCGTTTTATCGAAAGCACATTTTTAAAGTCCGTGGACATCGTCATTTGAAAACTAATTCACCGATTCTTTTCAAATTTGGAACATGTTTTCTACATATAAAATACCAAACCCCAACGATTTTCTTTTTTTTTACTTTAGGAAGATTTTACAGATAAAAATGGCGGATTTTTTCGTGAAAAATCGTAGTTTTTACTTCAAACAGCCACCAAAATTTCATAAATAAAAATTTAAGTTAAATAAAAACGTTGGGGTCCAGAAAAACATCTATTAAAAATATTTTCCTCTGATTTTTTGACTTCAGATGATTCTGTGCTGATATACAGTGTCCACCACAAATCCTGTTTTCTAAAAGGCATCCTCGAAAGTGCTCCGTCACCGGCTCATCTATTATATAAAATTCTCTTGTAACGGTGTTTGTAGTTCTACTCCTCCAAAATGACCCAAACGATCCGAATGAAATTATTTTTAGAATATTCTGTAGCCGTGCGAATCGGTTTATATCGAATAAAAACAACAAATTTGAGACCGCTTCCTTATTTTTTGGTGGAGTCGGAAAAAAGGATGCAAGTCTTTATTCATATTATATTTGACAAAATTTGAAAATTTATCAGACAAATAAAGCGACATGTTACGTCATTATTTAATAGTGTTCGTCAGCACTTTATACATAGCATGAGGGAATGGACTGGAAGTCCATATCATCAAAACACAAATTTGACTCCATTATAAATTCTTTGAAGTTTATAAAAAACAGAGTAAAAGTTTCAGATTTAGAAAAACAAAACTAGAGTTCAATTTAATTTTGGGAGGTGTAGCAAAGCACACCGGGTCAGCTAGTTTTTCAATATTTTTTTAACGAAAAAATTACTAAATGTTCTTTTAACAATGCTTTGTATAATGCAAAAAATTTGAATACATTTGTTTGAACGATAGCTCTAAAAAAATCGTGAAAATGGTGTTTTTTTTTACCCATTAGACCCTACTTCCCCCTTAACTACAATGGAAAATTTAGAAAATTTAGGAAAATGCCCGGAATTGCTAGGCACGGATGGGAGTGGAAAAAAAATCTGGCAACCTTAGGTTAACTAATGAAATTCCTAAAGTCCAGATAGTAAGGTTTTTCCAGGTTTATTTTCACCTTAAATTTCGCTGGAAACCAATTGAAGGATGTTGGACTGTTGTAATTCATGTATCTTAAAATTTCATTTTACCAGTAGTTTTACAAGAAATACACATCCCAAGCAACAAAAAGTACCACATCTACCTAAACGACTGCTTCCAAAGTTTCAACTTCGCTGTACAATAGTTCCAAAGGGAATTGGTACCGAATTATCTTGAATTCATCAAAGTTACATAATGGTCCTCAAATAGCCTTTTATGTTAAATGCCAATCGCACCGTTTCAGTATAAAAGTTACAAAATATTCCTCAAAAATCCTTTTTGAGACACAGCCATTTAATAAATATGAATTGTAAACTAACATTATTTCTGATGTGAACTCAGTCACCTCGATCAAAAAAATTCCATTTTTTACTTCAATTTAAAACATCTTTTGAAAACAATCAATCCTTAAATCCGTTATATCCAATAATGATGGAACTCACAAAATTGACAAAATTGTCAAAATAGAAATAAAATTCCTTAAATGGCAAAAGTGACTTAGCTGACCAGATTGAAAAAATTTACAAAATTTACAAAATTTACAAAATTTACTAAATTTACAAAATTTACAAAATTTACAAAATTTACAAAATTTACAAAATTTACAAAATTCACAAAATTTACAAAATTTACAAAATTTACAAAATTTACAAAATTAACAAAATTTACAAAATATACAAAATTTACAAAATTTACAAAATTTACAAAATTTACAAAATTAACAAAATTTACAAAATTTACAAAATTTACAAAATTTACAAAATTTACAAAATTTACAAAATTTACAAAATTTACAAAATTTACAAAATTTACAAAATTCACAAAATTTACAAAATTTACAAAATTTACAAAATTTACAAAATTAACAAAATTTACAAAATATACAAAATTTACAAAATTTACAAAATTTACAAAATTTACAAAATTTACAAAATTTACAAAATTTACAAAATTTACAAAATTTACAAAATTTACAAAATTTACAAAATTTACAAAATTACAAAATTTACAAAATTTACAAAATTTACAAAATTTACAAAATTTACAAAATTTACAAAATTTACAAAATTTACAAAATTTACAAAATTTACAAAATTTACAAAATTTACAAAATTTACAAAATTAACAAAATTTACAAAATATACAAAATTTACAAAATTTACAAAATTTACAAAAAAATTTACAAAATTTACAAAATTTACAAAATTTACAAAATTTACAAAATTTACAAAATTTACAAAATTTACAAAATTTACAAAATTTACAAAATTTACAAAATTTACAAAATTTACAAAATTTACAAAATTTACAAAATTTACAAAATTTACAAAATTTACAAAATTTACAAAATTTACAAATTTACAAAATTTACAAAATTTACAAAATTTACAAAATTTACAAAATTTACAAAATTTACAAAATTTACAAAATTTACAAAATTTACAAAATTTACAAAATTTACAAAATTTACAAAATTTGCAAAATTTACAAAATTTACAAAATTTACAAAATTTACAAAATTTACAAAATTTACAAAATTTACAAAATTTACAAAATTTACAAAATTTACAAAATTTACAAAATTTACAGAATTTACAAAATTTACAAAATTTACAAAATTTACAAAATTTACAAAATTTACAAAATTTACAAAATTTACAAAATTTACAAAATTTACAAAATTTACAAAATTTACAAAATTTACAAAATTTACAAAATTTACAAAATTTACAAAATTTACAAAATTTACAAAATTTACAAAATTTACAAAATTTACAAAATTTACAAAATTTACAAAATTTACAAAATTTACAAAATTTACAAAATTTACAAAATTTACAAAATTTACAAAATTTACAAAATTTACAAAATTTACAAAATTTACAAAATTTACAAAATTTACAAAATTTACAAAATTTACAAAATTTACAAAATTTACAAAATTCACCAAATTCACAAAATTTACAAAATTTACAAAATTTACAAAATTTACAAAATTTACAAAATTTACAAAATTTACAAAATTTACAAAATTTACAAAATTTACAAAGTTTACAAAATTTACAAAATTTACAAAATTTACAAAATTTACAAAATTTACAAAATTTACAAAATTTACAAAATTTACAAAATTTACAAAATTTACAAAATTTACAAAATTTACAAAATTTACAAAATTTACAAAATTTACAAAATTTACAAAATTTACAAAATTTACAAAATTTACAAAATTTACAAAATTTACAAAATTTACAAAATTTACAAAATTTACAAAATTTACAAAATTTACAAATTTACAAAATTTACAAAATTTACAAAATTTACAAAATTTACAAAATTTACAAAATTTACAAAATTTACAAAATTTACAAAATTTACAAAATTTACAAAATTAACAAAATTTACAAAATTTACAAAATTTACAAAATTTACAAAATTTACAAAATTTACAAAATTTACAAAATTTACAAAATTTACAAAATTTACAAAATTTACAAAATTTACAAAATTTACAAAATTTACAAAATTTACAAAATTAACAAAATTTACAAAATTTACAAAATTTACAAAATTTACAAAATTTACAAAATTTACAAAATTTACAAAATTTACAAAATTTACAAAATTTACAAAATTTACAAAATTTACAAAATTTACAAAATTTACAAAATTTACAAAATTTACAAAATTTACAAAATTTACAAAATTTACAAAATTTACAAAATTTACAAAATTTACAAAATTTACAAAATTTACAAAAGTTATAAAATTTACAAAATTTACAAAATTTACAAAATTTACAAAATTTACAAAATTTACAAAATTTACAAAATTTACAAAATTTACAAAATTTACAAAATTTACAAAATTTACAAAATTTACAAAATTTACAAAATTTACAAAATTTACAAAATTTACAAAATTTACAAAATTTACAAAATTTACAAAATTTACAAAATTTACAAAATTTACAAAATTTACAAAATTTACAAAATTTACAAAATTAACAAAATTTACAAAATTTACAAAATTTACAAAATTTACAAAATTTACAAAATTTACAAAATTTACAAAATTTACAAAATTTACAAAATTTACAAAATTTACAAAATTTACAAAATTTACAAAATTTACAAAATTTACAAAATTTACAAAATTTACAAAATTTACAAAATTTACAAAATTTACAAAATTTACAAAATTTACAAAATTTACAAAATTTACAAAATTTACAAAATTTACAAAATTTACAAAATTTACAAAATTTACAAAATTTACAAAATTTACAAAATTTACAAAATTTACAAAATTTACAAAATTTACAAAATTTACAAAATTTACAAAATTTACAAAATTTACAAAAGTTATAAAATTTACAAAATTTACAAAATTTACAAAATTTACAAAATTTACAAAATTTACAAAATTTACAAAATTTACAAAATTTACAAAATTTACAAAATTTACAAAATTTACAAAATTTACAAAATTTACAAAATTTACAAAATTTACAAAATTTACAAAATTTACAAAATTTACAAAATTTACAAAATTTACAAAATTTACAAAATTTACAAAATTTACAAAATTTACAAAATTTACAAAATTTACAAAATTTACAAAATTTACAAAATTTACAAAATTTACAAAATTTACAAAATTTACAAAATTTACAAAATTTACAAAATTTACAAAATTTACAAAATTTACAAAATTTACAAAATTTACAAAATTTACAAAATTTACAAAATTTACAAAATTTACAAAATTTACAAAATTTACAAAATTTACAAAATTTACAAAATTTACAAAATTTACAAAATTTACAAAATTTACAAAATTTACAAAATTTACAAAATTTACAAAATTTACAAAATTTACAAAATTTACAAAATTTACAAAATTTACAAAATTTACAAAATTTACAAAATTTACAAAATTTACAAAATTTACAAAATTTACAAAATTTACAAAATTTACAAAATTTACAAAATTTACAAAATTTACAAAATTTACAAAATTTACAAAATTTACAAAATTTACAAAATTTACAAAATTTACAAAATTTACAAAATTTACAAAATTTACAAAATTTACAAAATTTACAAAATTTACAAAATTTACAAAATTTACAAAATTTACAAAATTAACAAAATTTACAAAATTTACAAAATTTACAAAATTTACAAAATTTACAAAATTTACAAAATTTACAAAATTTACAAAATTTACTAAATTTACAAAATTTACAAAATTTACAAAATTTACAAAATTTACAAAATTTACAAAATTTACAAAATTTACAAAATTTACAAAATTTACAAAATTTACAAAATTTACAAAATTTACAAAATTTACAAAATTTACAAAATTTACAAAATTTACAAAATTTACAAAATTTACAAAATTTACAAAATTTACAAAATTTTCAAAATTTACAAAATTTACAAAATTTACAAAATTTACAAAATTTACAAAATTTACAAAATTTACAAAATTTACAAAATTTACAAAATTTACAAAATTTACAAAATTTACAAAATTTACAAAATTTACAAAATTTACAAAATTTACAAAATTTACAAAATTTACAAAATTTACAAAATTTACAAAATTTACAAAATTTACAAAATTTACAAAATTTACAAAATTTACAAAATTTACAAAATTTACAAAATTTACAAAATTTACAAAATTTACAAAATTTACAAAGTTTACAAAATTTACAAAATTTACAAAATTTACAAAATTTACAAAATTTACAAAATTTACAAAATTTACAAAATTTACAAAATTTACAAAATTTACAAAATTTACAAAATTTACAAAATTTACAAAATTTACAAAATTTACAAAATTTACAAAATTTACAAAATTTACAAAATTTACAAAATTTACAAAATTTACAAAATTTACAAAATTTACAAAATTTACAAAATTTACAAAATTTACAAAATTTACAAAATTTACAAAATTTACAAAATTTACAAAATTTACAAAATTTACAAAATTTACAAAATTTACAAAATTTACAAATGTTATAAAATTTACAAAATTTAAAAAATTTACAAAATTTACAAAATTTACAAAATTTACAAAATTTACAAAATTTACAAAATTTACAAAATTTACAAAATTTACAAAATTTACAAAATTTACAAAATTTACAAAGTTTACAAAATTTACAAAATTTACAAAATTTACAAAATTTACAAAATTTACAAAATTTACAAAATTTACAAAATTTACAAAATTTACAAAATTTACAAAATTTACAAAATTTACAAAATTTACAAAATTTACAAAATTTACAAAATTTACAAAATTTACAAAATTTACAAAATTTACAAAATTTACAAAATTTACAAAATTTACAAAATTTACAAAATTTACAAAATTTACAAAATTTACAAAATTTACAAAATTTACAAAATTTACAAAATTTACAAAATTTACAAAATTTACAAAATTTACAAAATTTACAAAATTTACAAAATTTACAAAATTTACAAAATTTACAAAATTTACAAAATTTACAAAATTTACAAAATTTACAAAATTTACAAAATTTACAAAATTTACAAAATTTACAAAATTTACAAAATTTACAAAATTTACAAAATTTACAAAATTTACAAAATTTACAAAATTTACAAAATTTACAAAATTTACAAAATTTACAAAATTTACAAAATTTACAAAATTTACAAAATTTACAAAATTTACAAAATTTACAAAATTTACAAAATTTACAAAATTTACAAAATTTACAAAATTTACAAAATTTACAAAATTTACAAAATTTACAAAATTTACAAAATTTACAAAATTTACAAAATTTACAAAATTTACAAAATTTACAAAATTTACAAAATTTACAAAATTTACAAAATTTACAAAATTTACAAAATTTACAAAATTTACAAAATTTACAAAATTTACAAAATTTACAAAATTTACAAAATTTACAAAATTTACAAAATTTACAAAATTTACAAAATTTACAAAATTTACAAAATTTACAAAATTTACAAAATTTACAAAATTTACAAAATTTACAAAATTTTCAAAATTTACAAAATTTACAAAATTTTCAAAATTTACAAAATTTACAAAATTTACAAAATTTACAAAATTTACAAAATTTACAAAATTTACAAAATTTACAAAATTTACAAAATTTACAAAATTTACAAAATTTACAAAATTTACAAAATTTACAAAATTTACAAAATTTACAAAATTTACAAAATTTACAAAATTTACAAAATTTACAAATTTACAAAATTTACAAAATTTACAAAATTTACAAAATTTACAAAATTTACAAAATTTACAAAATTTACAAAATTTACAAAATTTACAAAATTTACAAAATTTACAAAATTTACAAAATTTACAAAATTTACAAAATTTACAAAATTTACAAAATTTACAAAATTTACAAAATTTACAAAATTTACAAAATTTACAAAATTTACAAAATTTACAAAATTTACAAAATTTACAAAATTTACAAAAGTTATAAAATTTACAAAATTTACAAAATTTACAAAATTTACAAAATTACAAAATTTACAAAATTTACAAAATTTACAAAATTTACAAAATTTACAAAATTTACAAAATTTACAAAATTTACAAAATTTACAAAATTTACAAAATTTACAAAATTTACAAAATTTACAAAATTTACAAAATTTACAAAATTTACAAAATTTACAAAATTTACAAAATTTACAAAATTTACAAAATTTACAAAATTTACAAAATTTACAAAATTTACAAAATTTACAAAATTTACAAAATTTACAAAATTTACAAAATTTACAAAATTTACAAAATTTACAAAATTTACAAAATTTACAAAATTTACAAAATTTACAAAATTTACAAAATTTACAAAATTTACAAAATTTATAAAATTTACAAAATTTACAAAATTTATAAAATTTACAAAATTTACAAAATTTACAAAATTTACAAAATTTACAAAATTTACAAAATTTACAAAATTTACAAAATTTACAAAATTTACAAAATTTACAAAATTTACAAAATTTACAAAATTTACAAAATTTACAAAATTTACAAAATTTACAAAATTTACAAAATTTACAAAATTTACAAAATTTACAAAATTTACAAAATTTACAAAATTTACAAAATTTACAAAATTTACAAAATTTACAAAATTTACAAAATTTACAAAATTTACAAAATTTACAAAATTTACAAAATTTACAAAATTTACAAAATTTACAAAATTTACAAAATTTACAAAATTTACAAAATTTACTAAATTTACAAAATTTACAAAATTTACAAAGTTTACAAAATTTACAAAATTTACAAAATTTACAAAATTTACAAAATTTACAAAATTTACAAAATTTACAAAATTTACAAAATTTACAAAATTTACAAAATTTACAAAATTTACAAAATTTACAAAATTTACAAAATTTACAAAATTTACAAAATTTACAAAATTTACAAAATTTACAAAATTTACAAAATTTACAAAATTTACAAAATTTACAAAATTTACAAAATTTACAAAATTTACAAAATTTACAAAATTTACAAAATTTACAAAATTTACAAAATTTACAAAATTTACAAAATTTACAAAATTTACAAAATTTACAAAATTTACAAAATTTACAAAATTTACAAAATTTACAAAATTTACAAAATTTACAAAATTTACAAAATTTACAAAATTTACAAAATTTACAAAATTTACAAAATTTACAAAATTTACAAAATTTACAAAATTTACAAAATTTACAAAATTTACAAAATTTACAAAATTTACAAAATTTACAAAATTTACAAAATTTACAAAATTTACAAAATTTACAAAATTTACAAAATTTACAAAATTTACAAAATTTACAAAATTTACAAAATTTACAAAATTTACAAAATTTACAAAATTTACAAAATTTACAAAATTTACAAAATTTACAAAATTTACAAAATTTACAAAATTTACAAAATTTACAAAATTTACAAAATTTACAAAATTTACAAAATTTACAAAATTTACAAAATTTACAAAATTTACAAAATTTACAAAATTTACAAAATTTACAAAATTTACAAAATTTACAAAATTTACAAAATTTACAAAATTTACAAAATTTACAAAATTTACAAAATTTACAAAATTTACAAAATTTACAAAATTTACAAAATTTACAAAATTTACAAAATTTACAAAATTTACAAAATTTACAAAATTTACAAAATTTACAAAATTTACAAAATTTACAAAATTTACAAAATTTACAAAATTTACAAAATTTACAAAATTTACAAAATTTACAAAATTTACAAAATTTACAAAATTTACAAAATTTACAAAATTTACAAAATTTACAAAATTTACAAAATTTACAAAATTTACAAAATTTACAAAATTTACAAAATTTACAAAATTTACAAAATTTACAAAATTTACAAAATTTACAAAATTTACAAAATTTACAAAATTTACAAAATTTACAAAATTTACAAAATTTACAAAATTTACAAAATTTACAAAATTTACAAAATTTACAAAATTTACAAAATTTACAAAATTTACAAAATTTACAAAATTTACAAAATTTACAAAATTTACAAAATTTACAAAATTTACAAAATTTACAAAATTTACAAAATTTACAAAATTTACAAAATTTACAAAATTTACAAAATTTACAAAATTTACAAAATTTACAAAATTTACAAAATTTACAAAATTTACAAAATTTACAAAATTTACAAAATTTACAAAATTTACAAAATTTACAAAATTTACAAAATTTACAAAATTTACAAAATTTACAAAATTTACAAAATTTACAAAAGTTATAAAATTTACAAAATTTACAAAATTTACAAAATTTACAAAATTTACAAAATTTACAAAATTTACAAAATTTACAAAATTTACAAAATTTACAAAATTTACAAAATTTACAAAATTTACAAAATTTACAAAATTTACAAAATTTACAAAATTTACAAAATTTACAAAATTTACAAAATTTACAAAATTTACAAAATTTACAAAATTTACAAAATTTACAAAATTTTCAAAATTTACAAAATTTACAAAATTTTCAAAATTTACAAAATTTACAAAATTTACAAAATTTACAAAATTTACAAAATTTACAAAATTTACAAAATTTACAAAATTTACAAAATTTACAAAATTTACAAAATTTACAAAATTTACAAAATTTACAAAATTTACAAAATTTACAAAATTTACAAAATTTACAAATTTACAAAATTTACAAAATTTACAAAATTTACAAAATTTACAAAATTTACAAAATTTACAAAATTTACAAAATTTACAAAATTTACAAAATTTACAAAATTTACAAAATTTACAAAATTTACAAAATTTACAAAATTTACAAAATTTACAAAATTTACAAAATTTACAAAATTTACAAAATTTACAAAATTTACAAAATTTACAAAATTTACAAAATTTACAAAATTTACAAAATTTACAAAGTTTACAAAATTTACAAAATTTTCTAAATTTACAAAATTTACAAAATTTACAAAATTTACAAAATATACAAAATTTCCAAAATGAACAAAATTTACAAAATAAACAAAATTTCAAAAGTTTACAAAATTTAAAAAAAATACAAAAATAACAAAATTTACAAAATTTACAAAATTTACAAAATTTACAAAATTTACAAATTTACAAAATTCACAAAATTTACAAAATTTAAAAAATTTACAAAATTTACAAAATTTACAAAATTTACAAAAATTTTCATTTTCATTTTCATTTTCATTCAATTTACTAAATTTTAAAATTTACACTTGAGACTCAAGTAACCCTAACCATCGTCTGTTTTACTCAAATTTGGCATGTGACCTTCGGGTAAGTAAATGTACATAACTCAAAAATTCGACTACTAAGATTCAGCGCCCGATTTCACGTTAAAAGTGATCTTTTGAATACTAAGATCGAAAAACTTGTGTAATAAGTGAACTGAATCAAAGCAATCGAAAGACCGGTGGTTGAATAAAAAGGAATCTTTCGATTGATTTGATTCAGTTGAATCATTCAACCAAGTAGGCTCACAACACAACAGAGTGTAATAAGCAGTGAATCAAATTGTCCTTGATATTGTCTCAAAACAAGCGACAAAGTAGACGTTTATCTTTATTCTCTCTCTGTGCGACAACATTTTGTCTCTTCCGTATGAATAGCATGACAAAATGAAAAAGGTAATCAAGGATTGTCCCGTCGTTGAGAAGATAATGACAAATTCTAATGTGAAATTGTCCTGAAATTTAAAACTTGGGATAATCCGCTTCGCTTATGTGGGTAATTTAATCTATCTGATTTCGTAGTATTGAAAAATTTTGTGACCAGATCCTAACCTATCTGAGAAGAGCTCCTGGCCTAACTTTAAAGGAAACCATGCTAGAAGTGGTACAGGGACACTGGGTAGAGGCCGTGGCCAATCTGGCCGGTTCCGGAACGAAATATGTAAAAGTTTTCAGATTGAGACTTGCAACATATCAATAGAAAGCTCTTGGCCTCTTCATGAAGGGAATGGATAGGAGAAGCGATTCGGTGACACTGTGTCGTGACCATGGCCAATCTGGCCGGTTCCGGAACGAAAAATGTCAAAGTTATCGAATCGAGACTTGCGAAATATCTTGGCTTTTCATGAACGGAATCGATGGGAGAATCGATTCGGGGACACTGTGTCATGACCATGGCCAATCTGACCTGTTCCGGAACGAAATATGTCAATGTTATCGGATTGAGACTAGCACATATTGATAGATAGTTCTTGGCCTTTTCATGAAGGGAATCGATAGGAGAATCGATTCGGGGACAATAGGTCGTGGCATTGGCAAATCTGGCCGGTTTCGGAACAAAATATGTCAATGTTATCGGATCGAGACTTGCGACAAATTGATAGAAAGTTCTTGGCCCCAACATGAAGGGAATGGATAGGAGAAGCAATTCGATTCCCTTCATGAAGAGACCAAGAGCTTTCTATTGATATGCCGCAAGTCTCGATCCGATAACTTTGACGTTTTTCGTTCCGGAACCGGCCAGATTGGTGTCCCCAAATTGCTGCTCCTATCCATTTCCTTCATGTTGAGGCGAAGAGCTTTCTAAAAATATGTCGCAAGTCTCGATCCGATAACATTGACATATTTTGTTCCGGAACCGGCCATATTTGCCAATGCCACGATCCATTGTCCCCGAATCAATTCTCCTATCGATTCCCTTCATGAAGAGGCCAAGAGCTTTCTATTGATATGCCGCTAGTCTCGATCCGATAACTTTGACATTTTTCGTTCCGGAACCGGCAAGATTGGCCATAGCTACGACCCACTGTCCTCGAATCGCTTCTCTTATCGATTTCCTTCATGAAGAGGCCAAGAGTTTTCTATTGATATGTCGCAAGTCTCAATCCGATAACTTTGACATATTTTGTCCGGGACCGGCCAAATTGGCCGTGGCCACGACCCAGTGTCCCCGAATCGCTTCTCCTAACGATTTCGTTTCTGAATAGGCCAAGATCTTTCTTCCAATATCTCGTGAGCTATGATCCGATACCTTTAAGATGGTATTTTCGGAACCGCTTATACTTATATTTTTCAATAGCAACAAACGAATGTTCTGAAAAAATATTATCGGAATCCTTCAGCAAAGAAATTTGTCTTTATCGTTGCGAGCGTCCGACAACGACAAAGATTTAATTTTGTTTGTCATGAAAAGTTCAAGTTGCGACAATGTCATTATCTTTCGATAGTAGGCGATTTTTGATTCACTGGTAATAAGTGATTTTTGAATGACTGGATCCTTGAATATCCTGTATGTTCCATTTCTATGATTTTTTTAATTGGTATAATCTCTCTCAATATACTCTTTTTGGTGCCACAGCATATGTAAACTTCAAAATCAAAGAGATATCAAAAATAAAAGAATAATTTAAAAAACATGCCCAACCATGAGTTTGAAATATTTCAACGTTTGCTCTTAGTAATCTCTGAAGTGAAAAAACGAGTTATTGAAAAATAGACAGGTAAAATTACAATCGCTAGAGTATTATACGATGCAATAACGTAGGGTACAATAATCGATTGAATTAACATTTGATTTTGTAAATTATGACAAAAATGACAATTCCTAAAATTTTGTCAATATTTTCAAGTTTGCCTCACAATTTTGCCATTTTCGTCATTTTTGTAGGGGAGAGTGGGGAAACGTGGGCCACATTGATTATCTCGGATGTGTATTGAGATAAAAATCTCAATCCAACTGTCATAATCGTCGCTTTGCGGCACAATTTTCCCGTTTGTTTGGATAACGTGCCGCTATCAAGCCTACCCCTTTTCTGAAGCATATCTTTTCTATTATATAAAATTCTCTTGTAACGGTGTTTGTAGTACTTCTCCTCCGAAATGGCCCAATGGATTCAAATGAAATTATTTTTAGAACATTCTGTAGACATGCGAATCAGTTTATATCGAATAAAAATAACAGAAAGTCGCACCAATAGTCCGTAATAATTAAATTTGTTATTAATTTGAATCAAATAAAAGTCATGGCTTCCATTTTTTAAGAAGTTTTTTTTTCCTATGGGCGGTTTGTTTTTCGTCTCCAAGGTCGAAGCGTCGCGAGCAAACGTCGCGAGAGGATAGTAACCATGGCATAGCATACTGATAAGTGGGAACATTTGGGCGCGTATTTCTCAACCAAGCATATTTTTAATGCATGTGGTGGGGCTATGAAGCCTAGATGTGATTTTTTTTCTTCTTGATTCCTACCTCATGGTGATGAATGACGCCTAGATGTGACCCGGATTGATATTTTTCCGATCAAATCAAAACCATTTAAACGATTAAAAAAAATTAAACCATTTAAGTTCATGTTAATTAAAGTAGCAATTGTTGTCTGATAAATATGAGCTTAGTACTGATGTATGTGAAATGATGGTATGACTCTTTACGGACGTTTGAAAATACGCCTAGAAGGTGAATTTTGATTCATATCGATAACTAATAAAACAATAAGATTTTTTTGACAGAAATATATCGATTATATTATTTGAACATGTAGACATTTACCTAACTGAAGATGTATCAAGCGCCTTTAAGTTTTCAGAACAACAAAAAAATCCGATGAAAATGAAAAGACACACGAACTGAACAAGAGCCTGTCCTGTTCCTATTTTGGATTATATAGTAAGATTGATGTATTTGAAGGCCGAATTCTGCAAACATAAGATTAAGTTATCAAAAAAATAATCTACTCTTTCATAACAAAAAGTGGGATATGCATTTTCCGTAAAAACAAATTCAGTTTAGATGGTAAACTTCAGCAAGTGCAAACTTTCAATAAAATGTATAAATTATTTCTTCAATAACTAAATATACTCAACTTTTTTATTTAAATCATTCCCTGAAAAACCTGGTTTTTGGAGTAGGCGTTGGCTGGATAAGACGCGAAAAATTTTATCTCGTGTCAAAAATTGGAAATAGAAATTGTTCTTTAATTTAAGTTGTGAGTGACATTTGTGATATTGAAAATGTTTGCAATTGTACCGAAATCCAAGCAGGAAGTTGCTCCATATTTTACAGGATTAAGAATGGTCTGAATGGAAAATGGATCGAAGCTAAGTATCATTCTATTTATTTGTTTGAACTCTGACCAAATGAGTGATTTCTTTTGATAGTTTTCTGTTCATTACAGAAGAATCAATGGGTTTTGGTTTGGATTTTGTCTCTGGCGGGGTCTTGTTTGTGCTTTGCTATTTCTCCGGCTAAATTTCAAGGTACGGGATATTTTTAGAAATTTGGCTGAATTATTGAAAGACAAATTTAGAATTTTATCGAAAATTGAGACCGATCATTCATGCGACAAAATGAGGGGTTACGCGTGCACGCGCCCGTGTGTGTGGTGTGTGTGTGTTTGTGTGTTATAACCTTCCACCATCTACATAAACAAATAACAAAACCCGATTTAATACACTAAATAGTGGATTTGAGCCTTTCTTTCAGATTCAAAACACATTTTTTTTTTTTTTTTTTTTTTTTTTTTTTTTTTTTTTTTTTTTTTTTTCTTATTATAGAGACTTTCAGCCTTGGGCTGGTTCGTCTCTTTCTAAGCGCACATCTTTCGAAGTAATGATGGCTAGCATCTCACAAATGCTAAAACCACCAGACAACAGAAAGTGTACTATGTATGCCATGACCGGGATTCGATCTCATGAACTTTGGCGTAGATGACTTGAACTCTAACCACTACGCCGAAGCCGCTGGCAATTTCAAAACACATTTGTTTTGGGTGTTTTCATCCATAACGGTAGAATGTTTACATAAATCACTTTTGTAAATGATTTTCGTTAAATAAAGCTCTCAAACGGAATAAACTATAGGGGATGAAAAAAAACTATAGGAGATAAAATTTGTCAAATTTGCCAAATTTGTCAAATTCATCAAAAATGTCAAATTTGCCAATTTCGTCGATTTAATCAATATTGTCAATTTTATGGATTTTGCTGGTTTTGATAATTTTGTCGATTTTGTCGATTTTATAAGTTTTGTAATTTTTGTTTATTTGACTCAGTTTTGTCAATTTGTTCAATCTTGTCAATTTTGTCAATTCTGTAAATTTTGTCAATTTGATAACTTTTGTCATTTTTGTCAATTATAATATTTTTTTAAAATTTGTCAATTTGGTCTATTTTGTCAATCTTGTCAATTCTGTCAATTTTGTCAGTTTTGTCAATTTGGTCAAATTTTTCAATTTCGTCGATTCAATCAATATTGTGATTTTGCGATTTTTGTAAATTTTGACGATTTTGTCGATTTAATCAATTTTGTCATTTTTGTCAATTTTAACAATTTCTTCAAATTTGTTCAGATTTGTCAATTTTGTCAATCTTGTCAATGTTTACAATTTTCTAAATTTTGTCAATTTGGTCAATTTTGTCCATCTTCTCAATTGTGAAAAACTTGTCAATTTTGTCAATATTGGCAATTTTGTCAATCATGTCAATTTTGTCAATTCTGTCAGTTTTGTAAATTTTGTCAATTGTGTCAATATTGTCGATTTTGTCGAAATAGTCAATCTTGTCAATTTTGTCAGTCTTGTCAATCTTGTTAGTTTTGTCTATTTTGTGAATTTTGTCAATCTTGTCAATTTTGGCAATTTGGTCATTTTGTCAGTTTTGTCAATTTGGTGAATTTTGTCAGTTTTGCCAATTTGGTCAATTTTGTAAATCTTGTCTTTTTTGTCAAATTGGTGAATGTTGTCAGTTTTCATATATTGGTCAATTTTGTCAATTTTGTTAATTTTATCACTTTTTTCAATCTTGTCAATTTTGTAAGTGCGTCAATTAAGTCAATCTTGTGAATGTTGTCAATTTTGTCAATTGTTTCAAAATTGTCAATTTTGTCGAAATTGTCGATATTGTCAATTTTGTCAGATTTGTCAATTTGGTGAAGTTTGTCAGTTTTGTCAATTTGGGCAATTTTGTCATTTTGTCGGTTTTGTCAATTTTGTTAATCTTGTCAATTTTGTCAATCTCATCAATTTTGTCAACTTTTTCAGTTTTGGCGATTTTGTCAATCTTGTCAATTTTGTCAGTTTTGTTAATTTTGTCAATTTAGTTAAATTTGTTCTTGGCCAGCCTGGCCAAAATGGTTAATGCGTATTTATGTGCCTTTTCCAAAAAAAAAATCCGAAATGCTTCAAACACTACTATGGAGGACTTGGTGGCGCCACTGTTTGGATTGACTCCCAAGCCGTTTTCGTCAGACACCAACCCCAGGAATTGTAGTTCAAACAATAACAAACAAGTTTGTAGAAGATTGTGATGCGATACGAGTTGACTGTGATGAGTTGTCCGCAGTTTAATGTGTAATTTTTTTCGCATTTCTTTGATATATCTTGAACGGAGTATTGGCTAATAGTCGCCCTAACTTGATCGCATCGTCACACAATGAGAATAACAGATAGAAAGTTTGTGACCTTTCTTTCAACTTTTTGCAGATATTTGTTATAAAATATGCTACAGCTTTGCCTAGGACACAAACTTTCTATCTGTTATTCTCATTGTGTGACAATGCGATCAAGTTTGTACTATAATAATAATGCACCTATACACCGTTCCCGATATATCGACAAAATGCGAAAAAATCACACCTTAAATTGCAAATAACTTATCACAGTCAACTCGTATCGCGTCATAATCTTGTACAAACTTGTTTGTCATTGTTTGAACTACAATTTCTGAAATTCTGAGCTTTCTTGCATACTTGTAACATATTTAAGAACACAAAGAGTGAAAGTATGTCTATTTTTCATACATTTTGCCGAAAATCTCCATACAAATTTCAAGTCCTTTGCGCCAGCTCGTGCTTCTGTCAAATGACCTGAAACTTTCAGAAAGTCATTTTTTCACCTAAATGCACAAATTTAGGGGGTGCTGCGTTGAAAAAAATGTCGTAAAAATCATCCCATACAAATTTGGGCCAGTCTAATGTGCATACATCGTCCGCGTACCCGTGTTGTTTTCCCCTTCTCAGAGCAATCTGTTTCTGAATATAATGTTGGCCGAAGTTACTATCGCTTTCGTACCATGCAGTGTGGGCATGACGTACTCATCAACGACTGTAATAATTTCGGGGTCGTACCCCTTGGTGAAAACCATTTTTATCTTTATGATTTGGAGCTTCGGTTCCGAAATTTTTGATAAGGTTCGGTTTCAAACTGAACCATTACAATGAAAAAAATACAACCAATGGCCAGGAAAATTTAAACTGCCGTCTTCCTCCCACACGGTTTCTGTCACGATGACATCAAACCTGAGTGGGAGTGAAGTCTATCTGTTCTCCCTTCCACACATCGACAGGACCATAGTTTTAGCTAGCAAGCGCGTATCTATGACGTCACGTATAATTTGACGTCATATATACGATAATCTTGATTTTAGTGATTGCTGGTTTTGGCTAGCAAGGTCAATTGACACGTTTTTTGGAGTGATGATTTGATGATAATTACTATGAAAATTTAATTTTCAAACTATTTTGTTATTTTTTCTTTCTTTTATAGACCGAAGAAGAAAAAAAAAACAAATTTTTTAAGATAAAAATCATTTTTATTGTACTGCCCAGTTTCGCAAAAACATGCAAAAAAGTTTACAAAAAATCACACCAATACACACAAATACACAGGCATCGTCTGAACTCGACGAGCTGATTCGATAGGTACCTATAAAGGTATATCTAAGACCCATAATTAATGATCTCCCAAATCGACCGATAACTATACCTTTCTGAAAGAAAGGCAAAAAGTTAAAACTGCACAGGTTGATTGTAATATTTTTAAACCTGTACCATATTTTCCAATGTGTGATGCAATTTGGGAAATAAGTTAACTTCAAACACGCTTTGGAGTACAATAAAATATTTTTAAGAATAAACTGAAAAATTGTTACAAAATTTCAGATTATTATGTGAACATACCGAGTTTAAAATACATTAACATTAATCTTTTGACGATTTCTGGAAGAACAGATAAAAATCAATTAAATTCACACTCTCTGTCGGACCGTTCCACAGCCCAGATTAACAAAAATTAAAAATAATTTGTAACCTTGCTTATGACCTTGTTTGAGACATTGTACATTTAAAAATAGCGATTGAAGCGAAAAGTAAAATTCGTGTTTAAAGTAAAAATTGGAAGACTTAAATTATTTCCAAACCCTGTGCTTTCTTGGTTAGTTTTATCTGAGAATGAAACGCATTAAGTTTTTTGTTTAAGATAAATTCAATTCCATCTGTTATTTTACTTTTGATTCATTTAATTATAAAAAAAACCCATCAGTTTGTGTAAATAAGAATTTAATAAACAGAAGAAATATTTAAAGTTGGATAAAGATATAAGATAAAGTAGATATTCTATAGCAAAGTTTTTACAAGCCGTTTGTTAAATAATAGTAAACAAAAGTTATGAATCTGTACACCCAAAATTCAGCCTCTGTGCCAATGGCGTGTAGTCAATTACATAGCATCATTGGTACAAGAAGATAACGCGATCGGTGCTGATTCGATTTGCTCCCACCGGCATTAATCTCCCAAGTTAACCGAATTGCGTATGTCTGAAAGAAACAAAATAAAAACGCTTTCACGTCCCTCCCTATCGCATCACAAGACGAAGAAGGATGGAAATAAATACCGGCCAACACCAGGCACCCAGCGAACCGAGCACTGTGCGTGTGAATGTAGCGAAAGCAATAACAAAAACATCCTTCTAATTCAATCCCTTCAATCTACCGGCAAACAACCACGGCCGAGCTGAGCGTGTGTATGCAGAAAAATCAACAACAAAAAAACATTCCTTCAATTCAATTCGCCGGCAAACAACCACGGCTAAGCTGTGCGTGTGTATGTAGCAAAAGCAACAAGAATATATTCCTTCAATTCACCGGCAAACAAGCACCGGCCAAGCTGCCCGGCTTTAGCAGCTGTGTATATGTAGCGTGTGTATGTAATAGCAGGCAGTAAGCAAAGCACAGTTCTCATTCAATGGGTTTCCCGTTTCCTCCACTCCCGTTCCCTTTCCCGTTTCCATCGCAAGACAAATGAATACCTTGAAAGGTGGCCAAACGCCGGGAAGCCACTGTCGTGCGTTTCTTTTGTGATTGATCGGTGGCAGAATGCCTATGACAAATATCCCTCTTTCTGCATGAAGCTCGTATAGTACACTGGTTAAGATGTCGGTCTGGCAAGACCATTTGGTTAGTGATTTGAGTTCGATTCTCCCTACGGGCGCCTGTGGTTTATATTTTTATTTTCTTGTTTCTGGGATGAATTATCCAATAGGAACGAAATCCCATAAAATGTTTTTCTTGTTTTGCTTGGATGTAGTGGTCATGCATCATTTTAGTTGGGAGCCGAGTCCTTATGCCAGTTACGGTTTTTCAAACATATCATCTTCGGCACAGTGCACATTTCAGCGCATTATCGGCACAGAGATGTGCTAAAAAGGCATTGGATTTTTGCAACCTCTTCTATGGGTGTACTACCGAATCAAATTCTTTTATAAAATAAGAAGAAACGTAGGTTAATATAAAAAAGTTTGCCATTGTTTGATTTTTACACTAGTCAAAAGTGTCTCCTGATCATATCCCTTCACCCATCCTCAAAAAATAATTATTTTCTAGGATGCAGAGGTAACCTCGGTCCTAAAGCATGAATTTGTTCTTTGATCCCTTTCTCTCTATTGACTACTAGGACGTGGCCGGCGCCGTTATTGATGTTTAAAGAGAGAGTATCAGTTTTGTTCATTGTGAATGTGCTGTCAATCCCAGACACCATTCTTTTGACCTGTGGACAAAATTGATGGCCTCGGTCAATCACGGAGTAGCAACCATTGGCGATGTGGAATTCGTTCTACTGAGCCACACCTACGATCATGGAATTCGAAATGCGGTTGTTTCTAAAAAATTTCCATCATTTAAAAAACATCAACAAAGTTTACGAAGCTTATTAAAATACATCGAGCTTAAATATTCTTCAGGTTGTATTTCGAGTTCAATGATTTAGGGTGGATGTGAGTAGTCAATCAAGCTAAGCTAAGCTAAGCTAAGCTAAATCATTCCCTGAAAAACCTGTTAACACGTTTACTGTTTGTTTACATACAATTCAAGTACGTACTTAACATGAACAATGTGTTTTTGTTTTACATATTTTTACAAACACGTGAAAAGGATCTATCTCCATATATGGCGAATCGAGAAAAACGTGTTTGAAAAAAATACAAAATATTTTAAATCGCTAATAATCCTCTATATGTTGGAATAGAGGAATATCAATTTTCATGGAAAAATAACGCGCTATCGTAGATAGAACCTACTTCACGTAACATTTTGTCTAACCTGTTTATACACCTTTTGCTATTTTCTTATTTTTAGCTTAAGTTACAAGCTCGCATTCATTTGTAACTATGTTTTAATGTTGAATAAAGAGTTAAATTGATTATTTTGAGTTTGTTGGCGGAGTAGTAGCGAAAAATGGTTTCGGAGTAAAGGGTGTACATCCGTGTAATGGCAGTTCTGGTTTAAGAATGTTTATAGATCCTTTACTCAAATTGAGTTTTTAATGTAACGGAATATTATTTTCTCAAAAGGGTTTTACCGTTAAGTAGTGCAAGTGTTGGCCTATCGCGAGGTACTGAAAATGGTTTTTGTTTACTTTTGGAGATAGATCCTTTTCACTTGTTGGTACAGATATCTTGTCTACATAGAACAGACTTTCGATCCGCTTTTTAGTTGAAAAGTTTTTTTGTGATTGATATTCCAATGACAGCAGATTTTGTTTTGATGATTTTTTTTAAAGTGAAAGTGTAAAAAATAATATTAACTCCTGTCATTTTACACGGTGGAGCCATGAAACATCTTACATTTAAGAATTTAATCTCCAAAATGGCTAGAAAGGATATTCCGAGTGTTGAATCTGAAGCGGATATTCAAAATTATTAAATGTCTTTGTAAATCAATGTGGTTAAACAGCATTCAGTACCAAGCATTGATTTATTCCGAGAACTGCAGATAAATCAATGATAGTTGATAAAACAGACAAACAAAACAAAAATGTTATTGAAATTATTCCACACTCTTAAATAAAATCGCAAGTCATCACCAACAGCTCAAGAAATTTTGAAACCAGAACATCCCAATGATTCTATTTAAATTTCTAAAACAATTGGTTATGACTTTTAAGAAAAAAAAAAGAAAAAAAAGGCTGTAATTCAGTTCAGTTACAAAAAAAATCTAAACATATGTATGTTTGTTTTCCCTGCTTTCAAAACCAATCGTTTCCTCGATTCATTGGGTTAAATTTCAAAGGAATTTAATATGCATTTTTTACTTGAATAAATAGAAAAAAAAAGTCATTTGCTGTATACAAAATCGCTAGATTTCATGCCATGACAAGTGTTGTTTGGGAACACTTAAAGTGAAATGTCATGTTTATAAGTTTGGTACATGATTTAGATGAAAATATGGATATTAATTCAAACTACTTCGAAAAGTGAGGATTGTGAACAAAAAGCTGTTTGAAAATAGTTATTAAAAAATCTACTTTAGAGAATATTCATTTCTTCAGCTCTAAAAAATATTCCATCCAAAGCTAATTGCTGAAGCGAATAGCTAAAATCGCTGCGTTAGACAAATATTAGGCAAAATTTCCAAAAATTGTACCGATATTCAAAATTCTATTTTCATAAAGTTTCATATGCAATAAATTTCAATAAATGAGAAACTTTTTAATATCGATTTCAACCTTAATTTGAATACAAACAAAGCGGAATAAATCAACTAAAAAGTATACAATAAATGAAACCTACATATTATCAACATATTTTTAGAACAAGTTACAAAAGCGGTTTTTTAGTGAGTGTGTTAACGAAACTTGAGAATAACGGTGGCGCATTAAAGAAGTGAAAAAAAAACGGAAATTTCAAGAAGTTTCTGAATATTTGATAAACGAGTACGACAATGGCGCTGTTGGTAAGTGAACTAGTTTAACGTTCATCAAAAATTGATTCCCTGACGAGGAGTACAATCATGGATTGGCAAAGTTCGGGTGCTGAAGTTTTCAGCCATAATTATTGGACATTCCGATGAAAGATTCGGATGTGCTTTTTTCAAATTCCGATGAAAGACTCGGATCAGTTTGTAATTCCGATGAAAGACTCGGATCACTTTAAAAAAATCCGATGAAAGACTCGGCTCATTTTTAGATATTCCGATGAAAGACTCGGGAACAGTTTTGAAATTCCGATGAAAGACTCGGAACAGTTTTGATATTCCGATGAGAGACTCGGATAATTTTCGAAGTTCCGACGAAAGATTCGGATCCGTGCTGATTATCCGATGGAAGATTCGGAAAACTTTTCAGAATATCGATGGAAGACTCTGAAATATTTTGTGGTAGACTCGGATCACTTTCAAAAATCCGATGAAAGACTCGGCTCATTTTAGATATTCCGATGAAAGACTCGGGAACAGTTTTGAAATTCCGATGAAAGACTCGGAACAGTTTTGATATTCCGATAAAAGACTCGGATAATTTTCGAAATTCCGACGAAAGATTCGGATCCCTGTTGATATTCCGATAAAAGATTCGGAATTTTTTTTTCAGAATTTCGATGAAAGACTCTGAAATATTTTGTGGTTTTCCTCGATCGAAATAGATTTGATTAACATCAAAGTGTACTTGAAGGCTATTGATTAGCATTCGAGCTCAAGTGATAAAGAGAGGTGGAAAAAGTGAATGGGATAAAATTAAATAAATAGAGAAAATAAAGATTAATGGAGAGATTAGAACAGAAAAAGAGAGTAAGATGAAAATGAGATTTGATAATGAGAACAAAAAAAAAAACCAAAGGAGAGGAGAATTAATATGAAGAGAGGAAACCAAAAGACAATATAATAAGAGGAACGGTGAAAGAATTAACAGAGAAGAGAAAAAAAAAGATAAGTGAAAAAGGCGAAACATTTAAAAAATGTGAAAGAAATTATCGGAAGAAGAAAATAAATAAGAAGAAAAAAGAGTAATCTACTCGTGAAGAAAATTAAAAATCGGATATTTCATTGCTAAGGACTCCTAATAATGACTCGATCATACATTTTTGTATATGATGAATATTATTGAGGGACTTGGGAAAGTGAAATACTCCGGAGATAACTCCTGATGGCGGTGGGTGGTAGTGCAGAACCCTGGTGAGAGGTGTAGTGGGTCTTAACACGGTGCTTGTTAAAACTTAAATAAATGGTGTTGGAAAGTTATAAAATTAGTATCCAAGTTATCAATAGCTAGGTGAAAAGGAGTGCTAATTAATTGCAGTGAAATGATATAAACTACTCTTATCAAAAAAGAAATATATTAGAAAGAAAAAAGTGGAACATACTGTGAAATGGAACGGGTTGTGAAAAAAGATGGCCACCAAAATTCATCCACTCGGAAAGCTGTTTGCCCACCTTGGATATCTACTTGTGCTGGTTGAGGAAAACCGTTTGAGGGCGGAAAGAAAATGGGCAGAAAAATGCATGCTGTTTTCGGGTGAGATCGTCCAATTTTAGATTTATTCTCATTTTTCAGCCTCTATTTTTCAATTAATCGACCTCATTCGGTAAGTACCTAAGTGTGAAATATAGATATGCAGGATCTTAGAAGAGAAACCAAAGTTGTCAATATATTGCACCAATACATGAACAAGCTGATAATAGGGTTTTCAGGAATCTATTTTACTTGGTATGCACTCTGATGCTTCATCATAGTTCTAGCAAGCATCACTTATTGATTAATGGTGATAATCTGATAATGATTTTTTTTTTTTTAAGTAATATTTCATCCATTTTCTTCCCTAAACCTTGGTTGCATTCTCGTTTCAACTGGTTCTTTTCAGCATTCAAATTCCTTAACCTAATATCATTTCACCCAGAAGAAAGCAACGGGTAAAATTTGTCACCCTATTTGAAACGCATTTTGCTTCCCGCAATCCGATACTGACACACTATAAAAACTTTATACGCGATATTGTTGGCAGCTGCATATTAACACATACAAGGAAGGCAGGGCAATTCTAACAAGAAACATCCGAAACAGCATGGAACATAAATAGCTGTGACTGTGAGCTAAATTTAGGAAGGTGTGCGTGTGTACCCAGAGTAAATCTGAAATTGGGATAGGACAAGGTAAACGTGCCTTTTTTGTCCAAAACATTGTCATTCGTGTGAAGAATCAACTCAACCGGATTATGAAAGTGCATTCAATAAGAGGTTTTAGAAAATTCGCTGTTCGTTTTGTAGACTTTGGAACTCTGTTTCGCTAACGGATGTTCCAGTGAGAGATACTTACTGGTGGCTTGTGTTTTTCGGTTTTTACTGCAGATATTAACAGGCTGGAAATGTTTTGTGGACGGTTTTTTAGCTGACTTAATTTTTGATATGCGCGTTATCTGTTGTCGTTCTGCTGAAGTGTTATAAGTTTTTATTTATATTTTTAAGGCACTATACAATTGCAAAATCTGAACCAAGAATATGGTTCTTTCCCTTACGCCTACTATGATAAAAAAGAGAATTGTGATGGTGTTGAAATATATGGAGAAAATACCATCGAGACCAAGGAATATTTAAAGGAGGTAGTGCCGAGGCAGCCTTGCTTTAGTATTAGTACCGCCTGTGACGTCACTGTTGCCAATAATCTGTGAATTTATATGGAATTTTTTCAATGTTTGTTAGCAATTAAAAAAAATTGAAGATTTTTTCAACTTTGAAGGCTCACAATTCTAGAAATATTATTGTTCTTCAAGGCTGATACTAAAAAAGTTGAATGTAGTAATTGTTTTGCTTTAATTCAGACGATTGAAGTTGCTGAGGTATCCTAACTCAAATTGACAAAACTTGATAATTAGTTCAAAATTTTGCTTATAAATGTTGAAATCAGTTAGGTTTGAACCGTTGATAAAATAAAATAACCAAAAATAGTATTTTTCGAATCCAACCACAATCTTTTATTGGAATTTAGTAAACCAAAGTTGCAATGGTTTTATTGGGGTTAATTGTTCTAAATTAGAAATTTATATGGTACACCTTGTTAGATTCAAATCATGACGATGAGGTGCACTGCCATAAACTACCAATCAGACCTTTTGAAAGGGGAAAAATATTATTTTTGCTCGTTTCACATAGAGCATGACTGTGCATTCAATAACAAGTTCAAGAATAATACACACTGCAGTCTATTAAACACAAAGAAACCTCATAGCACAATCAACTAGTGGCCTTACAACATAATCCGAATCAAATGGGATTTTAATTTAGTTCTTTAATGTGTTTAACATTGAAATTTGAGTTCTACCAGTATAAACCTTCGACAGCTTGGCAACAGTGACGTCACGAAAAAAATCCAATATGGCTCTCGGCACTACCTTCTTTCAATATTCCTTGCATCGAGACAATGTTATTGGATGGAAGATGATTGTTGATGTGTTGTTGTAATTAGGACCTGAATGATATGTTTAGTAAGAGTGAAAGTAGTTTTTGTACTCTCACGGCACATTGAGAGCGAGAAATTTAGATGTTGATAGCAACGAAACACACCAACAAGAGGCACACCCGTACACAGCCATAAAACAACACATATTGACCCTTTAACTGAAAACAATTCTCATTGGAATATTTACCCAAATAGAGCGTTTCTATGTGAATTTTTAAAAATACACAACATGTTACTGAGGAGAAGAAACGATATTGAAACTCGTTCCGTTTACTCCATTGTTATCATAAAACAAAAATAATTTAGACAAATCCTATCTATTTTAATACATGCATAACTTGATATCCAGTACTCGCCTTCTCATTTGCATGAACAGTCGACTGAAACTTCGATTGGCGAACATCATATCTTGTACTGTTCAATTGATGCTCGGTTACATTGAAAGAAGGGTTCAATAGCAATTAAAAAAGATGGTTTTATGAAATACATTTTGAGAGAAAACAATTTAATAAAAGTGTAGAATAAACTTTTTTTCACAAAGCTAGTCCCCAGAAAGCAAATTAGATGTTTTTTTGCGATTTTCTTATTCTTTTATGAAATTTATTTCGTGTATACAGAAAATACCTATGTACATCAAAAAGTTTTTTTTTATTATTATTACCGGTGCGTTTGAATAGGAACATAGATCAGTTAGTATTTTCCGTTCAGAAAAGAAATATCAAGAATATGCAAAACAATTTTTTTAAATCAGGTTATCAATATTCAAAGTGTTTATTTAGAGTGAATTAGGAATCGACTGGAAATTGAAGAAATAAGTTACAAATCTCAGACGATCGCACTAGTCAAAAGTGTCTCCTGATCATATCCTTCACCCAAACTCCCAACAACATTTTTTTTTGCTAGGATGCAGAGGTGACCTCGGGCTCGGACTCAATGATTCACGGTGGATATGAGTAGTCAATCAAGCTAAGGTAAGCTCTAGTATAATTGTTTATTTTAGGATGCTGTCTTAGCTCTGGGTCCTTTCTCGGCTGCCATACACTTCACTACTTCAATAAAATGCCCTATTAACCTTTTTATTTTGTTTTTATGCTTAGTGTAAAAATTAATATCATGGAAACGATGTAGTATCTTGAATGTTAATTTAACTTTTAGTTTGCAAAACTTTTTGTAATTTACTTTATTTTGCAGAACATTTTACAACTTCGATTTTATGTACTAAATTTTCAAATTTTTCTAGCTCTCCAGAAATGATTTACCGTATGATCTAACGAATGAGAATTTCACCAGATAAGTAAAATAACCATTATTTATATTAAGTATGACATTCATTAACATTATTTAGATCTTTTATAACTGATTTATAGGCATTTCATTAGGCCGGAACAAATTTCAAAACCTTCTTTTGTCACTCGAAGTTCGAACATCGCGAGGGAGGGGATAATAAAAAAAAGTAATGCGAAAAACACATAAAATGCACGAAAGTTTGTATGCAACAAAACTGCATACTGTATCATTGCACAAAACCTATAAATCAAGTAATTTTTCATCGAAAAATTAATAAAATCAACAATACAAAAGGTTAAATAACTCCCATCTTCCACAATTCGTTTTTAGGTCTTGTAATCTTAAGGATATTTGATTTTTTTTTCGAAATTTAAATACTTCAAACTTTGTTTATTTCCCCCTTCGGTATTTTTGGAAATTTCGAGGGGGGGGAGGGGAAGGTGCCAAAAGAAGAAATTGAAAATTGTTCCAGTCCTATTCATATTAAAATTAAGAGTGTTTTTTAAATTTAATTAACAGAATCTTACTTCGAGGCACTCGTGATTTAACTATCATGGTAATTTTTATTTCTTTTGATTTGAAATAAATTAAATAAATATCAACCAGTTCCAAGTCCTTAACTTATTAAATTTGCGTAATATGTTTTGCGATTTCAGTTTTCACTAGCAGTCTTCATCGAAAACCTTAAAATGCTGTTTGGAAGGCTTTTTTAATCAGCCAATAATTTAATCTAATAATTTAAAGGAATCTATTACAAATAACCAGAAGTTTATTTTCACTAACATTGAACGCATAAATTGAAATTAAATTTAAGGAACATCTAGCAGAGGAATCATATTTTCGTTATATCGACATGTTGAATAACCCAAGTGTTATATATCATTTTTACATAAATAACAGATGTTACTATAAGATGTTTCAAATTCATATTCATTACATTAATATTCATATTCGTTATATTCATATTGACTATATTCATATTCATTATAATCAGATTCATTATATTCATATTGACTATATTCATATTCATTATATTCTCGTCTAAAAACAAATCTTTAGGAAGCCTTGGCGTACATACATAGGTACATACATACAAATGTTTTATTAATCATGTTTTTTTCCAGCAAAATAGGATAACTACATATTTTCCAGTTTCCAACTCTTTTGACCATTATTCAATTCTTTAATAAATCCTTTTTTTCACCCATATTAATTATAATTGAAACCATAAACTAAAAACATGTCCATCTTTTATTGGACGTATTAGGGTGCTAAGTTTATATGATTAGGCAATTATATTTATGAAGTTCCTGGATATGTCAACAATAAAAGATGGAAAGACTAATCATAATTACATGACCCATTTGGTTATGCGGCTATGATTGGGCGGGGCTTATTGGCAATGAAAGTAGCCTCGGGATGTGCAGGTGCCATTCTGAAATGGGCTACTGGAATTTCAATAGAGCTAACACCACCAGCACCCGCGATTGAACAATTTTAATCAAACGGATTAATATTGGTTCTTTTGCATAACATACCTGCCAGCTCAGGGGGTCGTTGGATGGATTATACATACATACATACATACAAGTTACAAAAGCGGTTTTTTAGTACGATTATTGCCAAGTAGGATGATTACGACGACTGCTGAAAAAAAAATCAAATTTGCTACGAGAACCTGATACCTGATCATTCGGCGATTTACAAAAAAATCGAATTAAAGAAAAGTATTTAGATAAAAAAGTTTTCATGTAAAATGCATATAAGATTTATTGAAGGTTTTTTATTTTGATGATTTAAGTCCCGTAGGATTGAGTTGAAATTCTTTGGTTTTATTTCGATAGAATGAAGTGGGACAATTCAAGTAAACGGAAAGAAGGGAAATGTAAAAAGCTAGGACATGTTCACAAAAGCGAGACAATTAACAACAACTCAATATTTAATTTTTTTTAAAGTTAATCAGCGAAGAAAAAATGGAAAGTGGACGTCAAGTTTAACATGGTAAGATGAAGTTTACCGGGTCTGCTAGTATTTCTATATATTTTGTACTTAAGTACGCATCGTAAGCCTTCTTTTATTCAACTTGCACAAAAAAAATTTAATAACATAGTAGAACAAGCATCTGCCATTGCATTGAAACCTGAAGTTCATAATATAAATCTGTTCATAGGCTAATGGTATAAGTTTTTTCTTATTCTTTCACATGGAAAAATAATTTTTCATGAAATATGAATAAGTCACTCAAACGCAACCTATTTGCAAATCATAGCTTGTGGGGAATCATGGGCCACATAATGTGGGGTATTTTGAGCCACCTTGTGGTGATTTTATACACATTCATAACTTAAAATACATTTCCTCCGTCTGTAAAGTTTTTTGATGCCAAATGTCAATTCTATTCAATGCGATATAGACGAACATAAATCTTGTCTAAAGAATTTTGACAAAACGTTTGCGAGCCTGATTTCCAAACATCATTTACAGGCCGTAAAAAAGGCTACAATTTACTGTCAAGTGTACAAATCGGGGTTTTTTTTGTTAAAATATTTATTTCACATTTCAACTAAAGCTTAACACACACGCTAAAATAAAACAAAAACATTATGAATAAGACTGCTTGAACAAAATAATCATCAATTAAGGGCAGTATCAAAGCATCATAAAAATAACCAAGAATTTATAGTGAAATTCTTCTCTCGTCCACAGAACGGAACAAAAACCTCAAATGGAACAGCCAACTACACCCACAACAGTACCCTGCCATCCAGTCCCACGGATCCACCCGTGACAGTTCGCGAAAAATGGGGTAAAAACATCGAATTCCTACTTTCCTGCGTGGCCCTTTCGGTGGGATTTGGAAACGTTTGGCGGTTTCCCTATACCGCATTCAACAATGGCGGTGGCGCATTCGTAATACCCTATCTGATAGTGTTGTTCATCATCGGTCGGCCAATTTACTATCTGGAGATGGTTCTGGGACAGTTTTCGAATCGAGGCTGTGTGAAGGTGTTCGATTTGGCTCCGGCAATGCGGGGAATTGGGGTAGGACAAACGATAGCCATTTTCACCGTTATCACCTACTATGCAGCCGTTCTTGCCATTACGGTGCGATATCTAGTGGCTTCGTTCAGTGCGGAACTTCCCTGGTCCAAATGTGACCCCAGTTGGACGGATTGCGTAGATTCTAGCTTCATTGGATCGATTCCCATTGGAAATGGGACCAAGGTTAAGACTTCTGCGGAGTTGTATTTTAAGTAAAGGATTTGAGTTTAACAAGCTAAGCTACTTCTCTAAATAAAAGTGTCTTTTTGCAGAAACACTGTTCTTCACAAAGTGGACAACTTAGATAACGGAATCGGAACCCCGGACTGGAAACTTGTCATTTGTTTGATAGTTGCATGGCTGTGCATCACAGCCATTCTCATCAGAGGTATGAACAAAGTTATAGTCGTTCCCGTAGTATTTTAAAAAAAATTCTTCTCAGGTATCAAATCCTCGGGGAAATTTTCCTACTTCCTGGCCATCTTCCCCTATATAATCATCTTCATTCTGCTGATTCGATCGCTCACGTTGCCGGGAGCTTGGACCGGAATCAAATACTTCTTCATGCCCCAGTGGGATAAACTGCTGACCATCGAAGTTTGGTACCAGGCCGTTACCCAGTGCTTCTTTTCGCTAACGATCTGCTTTGGAGGACTCATCGTGTATTCATCCTTCAATGATTTTCACAATAATATCTATCGGTAAGTTGAAAAAGAACGACAAAAAAATCTTAATCTTACAATCGAAACAAACTTTAAGTTCCTTTGCAATTATCCTATCGACTTTTACTCAAGTGATTTATGATAGAAGCATTTCTAAATAGACCAGCATTTTTGCGTGTTTTCAACTGTCTGGTATTCCAGGCGCACGTGACATTTGCTGGCTCAGAACCATCGTGAAGTAATTTCACGTTTGGCGCCTCAAACGACTTCCAATCAAGTTCTTCAATTCAAAGCAATGAACCCGTATGATATAATAAATTTTTTATAGATGCCGCGGTGTTACATATTACGGCGTAGATTTTAATCGAATGTATCAATTGTTGCAATGGCTAGCACACTTCTTGGTATAACTGGTACTAGAAAAAAGCAATTGATAAAATCCCTAAACATTTATCCTCGTTTTTAAAAGCTTTTCTTCTATACACTGAATATAAAATTTTATAAAATTTGGCTATTATTGATCGAAGCAAAATATAAAAGTATTAGATTTTCAAATAGATTTTCAAGCCATATTTAACAATATAAAGAGCAAACACGAAATTATTGCGACACCGAAAATGTCATAACTATTTTCTTATAATGTTTAGAATCAAACCAAAATTTTATGGAGAGTTTTATACATATATTAACTTCAAAAATCAAAAGAAAAGTTAATCGATGAAGTGTCATCCGAAACCAGTTTTTCTGTTTTTTGTTCATTTTCTTTACATGTCCTTCTCGTCTTTGACTGTCTTCCTGCCCTTCCGAAGTTCCCACTTCTTTATTGCTCAGTATTGCTCCACCGGTCGCAGCTCCGGACAGTTTGGTGGGTTCATGTCCTTTAAAACAAAATGGACAGAATTGGCTTCATACCATTCCAGGACACTTTTAGAACAGTGGCATGATGCCAAAGCTGGCCAAAACAGCGGAGCTTTGTCATGCTGCTGCAAGAACGGCAAAAGGCACTCCTCGAGACACTCAGATTTGTAGATCTCGCCATTTTCTGTGCCCTTTGTTACGAAAGGCTCATTCCTCAGTCCGCAAGAGCAGATGACCTGCCATCGGCCATCAACATTTTTCCCAACTGCCGGTGCGACAGATCAGGAAATTCCAGGTGATTGGAAAGAATTTGTTCTCTCGACTCGCGTTGGTTTGCCTCCATTTTCGTTGAATCGAAAAACACGACTTTTAGTTTGACAGCATATAAACAATACACATCAATAAGAAAGTGTGTAAAATTTGGTTAATGTTTACCCAATTGTCAAAAAGTTCAGCTCCATTTAATGTGTCGCAATAATTTCGTGTTCGCTCTTTATTTGTTATGATTCTTATCGTGATTTTTTTCTCTGGATTTTCATCCCTCTCTTAAAGTGATGCGGTGCGTACTGCAGCTGCACTTTTTGTCATCATTCAAGCTTTAACACTCATCCGCATTAGAGTGTCATTTTGACACTATTGCAAGTTTGAAGGCTTGTAACTTTTTTCAGAATGTTCAAAATACAAAAATTTCTTCAGGGATCCTAAATGAATTCAAAAACTCTTTAATATTGTATCTTTGCTTTTTATGGACGAACCCTACGAGCCTGGACAAAAAAACCCCTTTTCCGACTTAAAGTGTCAATTTGACACTCCAAAAGTAAAATCTATCTAAGTCGTTTGAATTATTATAAATTTCATTTAAAACTTATATAAAAAAAAACCTTGTAATGTCAGTAAAATATGTTTAGAACATTATATATAGCTAAAGCTTCTAGTTTTATCGTTATTCAGCATGAAAGAAAAAAAAATCCGAAAAAACATGCCTCAGGAAAACTGCTGTGGTTCATATATTACACGTCTGAAAAAATAATTGCCATATGCATATGAAAGCTGAAG
Source organism: Uranotaenia lowii (assembly GCF_029784155.1). Lineage (NCBI taxonomy): Eukaryota > Metazoa > Arthropoda > Insecta > Diptera > Culicidae > Uranotaenia > Uranotaenia lowii. The sequence goes on from NC_073692.1 coordinate 340,772,437, forward strand.
TTAATGTCTACATCATGGAGTCAAGAAATCATTATTTCTTCTCTCGGCTTGGCACTCTGCCCAAATCACCACCCAAGGCACCTACTCGGAGAGCAAACAAACACGTTCTGCTGGACGTGCTGCTTGTGGTTCAGGAATGATTTTACGTTTATAATTTTCATATTTTTGTGAAATCTCACAGCGTGAATTGTTGCATCTCACTAGAATGAAGATTAAATAAGCTTTCCAATGAATATACTCTTCATTGGTCCAAACAAAGTAAAAGCACTGAAAATCCGGGTACAATCTGACGGTGGACCACCAAAACAGATGAAATTTCAATTTGTTAAAAAATCGCGCAAAATAGTCAACTATGAAAAATACCAGTTAATTTCATTTTTGTTGTATCAAAACTCTAAAGACAAAAAATGTTGAATAAGAATAAATTTTGAAGTCATATTTTTTCAAAAACTCTACCATCGCTCAAACAGTTTTTACTAACAATCAAATGAAAAGTAGGTTTTTTTTTACTTTTTGTGACCATTTCATTAAAAAAAATTTAAAAAATATTTCTTGGCTTCATGATGTAGACATTAACTTCAACTTTCATATGCATACAGAAAATATTTTTTGGACGTGCAATATATGAACTACAGCACTTTTCCTGAGGCATGTTTTTCGGATTTTTTTTTTCTTTCATGCTGAATTACGAGAAAACTAGTAGCTTTAGCTAAATGTAATGTTCTAAACATATTTTACTGACATTACAAAGTTTCTATTGATATAAGTTTTCTTAAGATCGGTTCAACACGCCAAAAGTTATAACGATTTTAGCTTGTAGTGTCAAATTGACACTCCTAGTGCTGATTAGGGTAATGAAACCTGATGCGGATGACTGATGAGAATTAAGAAACCCAATATTCAAAAGTAATTGATTGATATATGGAGATTATCACCGTAGGAACGGGGGGGTGTGGGGGTTAAACTCCCCCCATGAGGGTCCAAAAAAGCAAGCGAGTTATTCTACTCTACGCTCAAAATTTTCAATTCATAATCAAATCATCTCACTTGTTTCTAGAAATTGTTTATAGAAATTCAGTTTTAACCCATTTAACCTATTTCGGAGGTTCTGGTTCCATTTTTTCAGTACCAACACTGTATTTCTATTTTCGTATTTCAGATTCGGTATCCAGTTGAGGTCTCTTGATTTTCAGTTCGAATAATCATAAGAAATTAGATATAAAAAGCTGCATTTTATATCAAATTTAAATCATGCTTTTCACAAATCATATACATTTCCAATATTTCGATGAAAGTTTTCCAAATATGAAATAAGAAGAATTTTGTTTTAAATTCAAAAACGAAGTTCTTAAACTTAATTACTATACAAAATTTATACATTTAAAGCTTCTAAATGGCGATCCCAAATTGGAAACTCAGATTCAGATTCTTCATTTGATATCAGATTCACCATACAGGTAAAAAATAAATAATTGAAATAAAGAATTAAGATCAAACCAGAACTACAGAATTTGAATAAAACATTCATGAATGAAGGCTCTCAAACTTGGATCACAAAAAGCTGATCTGGAGTTAAAATTCGGAAATTGTATTTTTTTACATTCCAGAAATCGTATAGAAATACAGTAACAAATTGAAAGTCCAATTTTTGAATTCAAGTTTAGAACTATGATTCGGAATGCAGATTCAAATTTCTGAAAAATATTTAGCTTTAAAATGAGTTTTCTAATCAACATATATTTGTTGAGAAATTTAAAAGAATATGAACTTAAAAATTTGCTTGTCAATTCTACTTACGATTTTTTTTTACCAGAATAAGTTTATATACACAATTCAGCTGGAAATCACAAATATAAATAGAATTAAGTTTATTTTATAAGTTTTGTTTTAAGCAAATATCCTTTTTTAAAAATTCTATTAAATTTTATTTTCAAAAAATCATCCACACGATTTTCATTATGGAATTGATTCTTTATGAAAAATATTTGTTGTTAAAAAAACATGTACCTGATCTTCACCTAAAAAATTTGCAAAAAATCAATATTTTCTCAGTGAATTGTTTAACATTATTAATATTGCAGTTTTTTAAAGCCAAATTTCTAATCAAAATAATGAATTTGGTTTAAGTTTGCATCAACCAAATTTGATCCGAAAAATTTTTATCGCTTACTTTTTTTTGTAAATTTTATTTATTTTCATTTAAGGTTAGAATCTTGGAATTGGCAAAAGAGTTTGGAAGATTGAGCTTGTTTGATTTGGGTATAGAATGGGTTTTAATTTTAAAATTGAAGGCTACTCTAAAATGATCTTATTTTATGCTCTATTTAATTTGTTTTATCTACCAGACTCTTAAACAAATAAAAAGATTTTTACCATAGATGAAAGAAATTCCATATTTTGTTTTTTTAGGTTTCATTATAAAAATTCAGGCCACCATTTAGGGTAAAGACCACTTTCTAAAGTCATGATTTAATGCGAAAACTATTAAAAAGTATTTAAAAATTTAAAATCATATAGTTACAAACATAATTTGTTTTAATTTTTTTATTCGTGCATTGTTGGAAAAAAATCATAGGTAAAAATCAGTCACTAAAACACCCCCCCCCCCATGAGTCGATTCTTCCTACGGCCCTGTTAATGCAGCCTAAATTTGGCATGTAACCTACTGATAGAGTAATATTCATTTCTAACATGGAGCAAACGTCAGATTTATCATGTTTTATCTTTACCGTTCTAGCGAAATTTCAGTTTCTCTGGCCAAATTTCGTATAATTTCTTTAAAAATACTAGAAACTGATAACTTTAATTCGATAGACCTGTTATTTTAGGAAAACTAATGCCTTTTATGCTTGAAAAAATTAAATAAAAGTTAGAGTTGCCATATTATGAAATCAGTTCATCCATAAAACCTATAAAGTTTATCTAGTCTGTTTTGAGGTCTTCAAATTTCTCTTAACAGATTGCGGACTAAATACAAGATATCTCGTTTTTTCGTTTGCAGCTTGTATGCTTTATTAAGAAGCATAACTCAAATGTTACGAATCTAATAATGATACTTTATCCTGCAAAATTGAATTCCACTCGTTCAGTTTATTAAACTGAATTAGTTAATAGCATTTTTGTGCAGTGATTTTTGATATAAAATATTCCAAATATTGGTGTTCAATGGCTTAGTTTTCTTTGCTGTCCTTAATGTGTTAAGATGCTGATAAGAGCTAAGATTCTTTAACTTATTCTTTTTCACCTGTTTTCGAAAGAGGGTTATTTAACAAACATAATGGAAGCATACAAAAACACTCTATTATTTCACTTTCTAATCATTATAAAACCTTGTTGAACTTAGGGTAAATGTACCTAAAACAACGGCTTAAGGAAGCTGTTTTCATTAATTCAATAGAATTGCCTTCCATGTTGATTTGAAACTGATATTTATTCATTGAACTATATTTCGAATACTGTAACTACTTCATCTGAATTAACCATCCCAGTTTTAGTTTTGAGCTTCTGTATGATTTATTTTTAAAGGTCATTAGACTACATCTTAAAATATCAAAGCCTTATACGAATTTTGATTTTTTTTTGAGTTTGTAAATTCATATAATTCTTACATGCCTTATGTTCAGAGCGTATTACCCTTAAAGTTTATCGATTAGGTATAATGCCCTTGAAGCTATAGGGGGCTAAATGACAAAATTACAAAATTTGAGTAAAGGTTCAAGTGCTGCACTTGTTCCCCTCTAGCACCAATTTGTGTACTGATACTTCTCAACGCGTTTAACTATGTTCATCATATGAACGCTCGTTAGACAAATAGTTTTGTCTGCCTTAAACTAAACGTACTAGAGAGAATTTTGAATCAAAAAATGGCAGAAAAAACTAATACCAAATCTCTTATATCTTCCGAACCAAAAGTCAAAATGTTTTGCGTTCATTAACAAAGTTGCTGAATGGGTTAAACTCTTCGAAAACTTCAAAATGATCCTCAATGATGACAGAAAATCCTGTAGTGCGTCTATTAAATTTTATAATGAAATTGATTTCGAAACGTTCTATCTCAGAAATTAAAACATGGAATCCAAATCTCTCACGTGATTTACAACAAGAATAATGTGGTTTTTGTGTATCATGTGTAAGGTTGCCAGATTGCCCGGTTTTATCTGGTTTCGTCCGGATATTTAATACAAAATTTGGGGAAAGTCCGGTCCGGCCCGATTGCCCGCATTTCGTTGAAAACAGCTCAGATTATGTCCAGATTTATTCACTTTATTTGCCAAATCAAACAAAAAAAAAACAATTATGTGCACTTTTTTTTATTTATGCGTCCAATTCGAAATTTGCTGAGCAATTTTTGATAAAAAAAAGTCTTGAAAGATGTTTTCAAAGTTTAAAATACGATATTATAAAAACTGATGAGTTTTTATGAAAAAAAAATTATTTCAAGTTTTTTTTTAATTGATTTTTGTAGAGTAATTCCCTAGTTTTGAACAAATTCACCCGGATATTGCCGGATATTTTATCGATAATTTCGAAACAAATGCCCAGATTTTGTCTGGTTTTTAGATAAAATTGGTCTGGTTTTTAGATAAAATATCCGGCCCGTATTGGTTCTGATAAAAATTTTGTAACCTTAATCATGTTGTTATCTTTGTTTATTAGTTATAAGAGGTTAATTTTCCTACATACTAACATACTTTTCATATTTAAACCGCCATAACACCAAAACTTGAGCTCCTAGATTAAATGTAACACCATAGTCGAATTCTGGACGTTAAATTCCTTCAAAATTCATATTTTGTGATTCAAACCAGATGAACTATGTTCCTATGTATCTAAATAAATATTACGAACCCGTCCAAATGACGGGCTGCCGCAAAAACAGGTATATCACATACATATGTTTATCCGTTTTAAGAAAAAATTAGAAAAAAAATCTCTTAACTAGAGAATGCTTGTCTTATTTTCATATTAATTTATAGTTAAAAAGATTTCTCCAACACACAGGTTTTTTTTATAAAATACTAAATGAAATTCCAAACCCGTCAAAATGACGTGCTCCGTAAAACTAGTGTTAAAAAGGGATGTCATGAAATGTTATTGTTATGAAAATTTGTATAAAAAAGCAAATGTTTAGAAAAAATAGGATTTCATTCTTTGTCAGTGTCCGTTTCTTTTCAAAATAAGGAAAAACCAGCAGCACTCTGGAATATTATTCTATTTTGGAGCTTTTACCCTCATAATTTTTGAAATTTGCATGAATAAAAGATTGATTTTTTTTCGCTTCGATAAAAGAAAATCCTAAACAACATTACAGCAACAAAGATAAAAATTTAAAAAACTCTGATTTTATGTTATTAAAAAAATTTTTTACTTCAGATATTCAAACTATAGAACTAAAAATTACTAATTCAAAGATTTATAACACGAACACTTTACGTTGGGTTACTTCTGCTAAAATGCTTGTGATGGCAAAGATGTTAATGTTTTTTTTCGTATGCTATTTTGAATGAATTTCTTTCGAAATAAAAATTTTTCCTAAGAAGAAAAAAAATGATGTGAAATCGAGTCCCGAAAAGCGACCTTCTCTTAAGCAACGGCTTAGTTCCGAAAACGACGGAAAAGACATAAAAGTTTATTAATTTGAAAATTTGATCAAAATTCAAGAAATTTGAGTATCTTCAGAGTATTTTCAAATGCCTGTGATCTCTGATTCACATCCTAAGACAAAAATTTCTCCAAAATTCTATAAAATAAAATATTTCTTTTTGATTTAAGGAAACTTGCTATAAACCTGAAACGCTGCCAGGATGATCATTTTCATGTCCTATCATGCCAAGCTCGAAATATTTTAGAATACAATTGAAAAACTGTATTCCTGATTTTCGATTTTTAGATGCGGGAATCACCGTATTTGTCTCTCTTTGCAATCAACCTTAATTTTAAGATTTTAAATTAAACGAATAAGATACACCGGCATAAGTTTGGACGATGGCTATTAAAACAATATTGTGCAAAATTTTTTCAAACTTTTAATGCAGAATGTTTAATTCACTTGTAATCTATCCATTAACTGTGAAAAAGGTACAATTCTGACAACAAAGGATGTATACAGCGACTTTTTGGGAATTTTTCATTTTCAACTATGATTTAGAGTTGGTGTGCATCTATTTCAATTGCAAATTTCTTGTAAACTAACTGGCTCTTGACGAAAAATTCAACATTGAAACAATCTTTTCATTCGAAACAACCAGGAGCCGGCTAAAAAAAAGTTTATTTGCAAATTCGGATCATGAAAAGTTTGGTAAAGTAAGGCTATGATCATTTAGAATCTGGGCAGTTACAAACGTCTGTATTTTAAAAATTATTCATTTGATCGAAAAACTTTCTATGAAAGAAATGAAGGTGTTAATATGATATTTAATGTAAAAATATAAAAAAGATATTTATCAATAATTTCAAGAAATACTCTTTTTTCATAAAATCTCTTCTTAATCGTTGCACACTTTTTTCAGTCATGTATTGATTTTTTTTTTTACCACAGAAGCAAAACCTTTGCAAAATCATGATATTTTACACAAACTCACCTAGAAAAAGCAATTGGAATCTGATTGGAACCTTTTCATGAGTAGGCATCTCAAAGAATTTGATCTCTTAAATCCGGTTTTAACATTAATTTTTTTGTCCATCAGAACACATCTGTCATATTGCATAAAACCCGGATGCACAGATTGCAATCTTTGGAACTGATCTTTATGAGTTATTCACTACGTGTCTACTAGTCAGACAACACTTTTTGCCTGCCGGAAATGGGTTTTTTGCATCATTTAGGGAGTCTGCATTCAGTTATCCCCAATAGCCATAGAATTTTAACCATATTTAAGATCAAGGGTTGCACTCCGATGGTTGGTTTGAACTCCGTGTGGATCCTAGATTGGCTCATAATACTTCTTAATCATTGGTCCGAATAAAAATCAGAAAAAATCAACAGTTCATGTCAACAATGAAGAATTTTCGAGGCGCAAGGAGCAAATTTATGCAAAACTATTTTTACCATGTCTTTTTGCATCGTAAATATCTCAAACAAACGTTTACTTAAAAACCTATCAAAAAACGGCAAAAAAGTCCATTTCATAACCAACACAACGCTGCTAAAGTCTTGCATATCCGAGCTCTATTAAAGTAGCTACCGTAAAACGGGGTAACTTTGATCACCGGGGTAACTTTGACCATCAATAAATTTTTCCACATTGTCATTAATAACTTCGTCTAAAGTTTGAATTTTTGAAAACTGTTTTCTACGTTTGAAAGCCTATTAATATAGTATCAAATAGACAAAATTTGGTTTGTATTTGAAATTTTTCTCTGTTAGTAAAAATGCAATTTCTAAATCTTAAAATATCTATTTTTTTCTAAGGCTCACAAAGAAACAGCTTTCCTAATGATACTAAAAAGCATTCAGAAGCAAATGGGTTGTTGAATGTGAAAGAACAACTTTTAACCTTTGTATATGTACAGTTATAGTACTATTTTTATAGTCGTTTAATGATAAATTTTTGATATTTAAAAAGTAAGGACATTTTCCAAGAGTAAACCGTTATTGGACAAATGGATAGGAATCCTATCAAATGAATAACTTTGAAGAAAAAATGAAAATGGAAATAATGGGAGGGCCTAGGAGAATGTGTGAAGATAAAATTTCATTTGTATTTTGAAGCTTAAACTATTTAGCAAACATTATAATTTTTGCCCCTAGATGTATGCAGCAACATTGTTTTTTTTCGATTAAAAATATTTTCAAAAGAAAACATTAAAAAGCTAGGTAAAATTGATAAATTAGAATTTGTAAACAATCATGAAGGTGTTTTGTATCCTTTATGACCAAGAAAACTCGTTAAAACCGTCAAAATGGAGACTGATCAATGTAACCCCAAAGCATCAATTCCTAAAAAACGATGAAATAGATTTTTAAATCAAATTTAAAGCAATCAAATAAATTTCTTTAACCATTTTTTACGTTCATATGAGTCCAGTACTGGTTTTTAAAATATGAAACATGCCACATTCCCATTAACAGGAAAAATATCCGTAAAATATTGAAAAAAGTGATCAATATTACCCTGGATTACGGTATCACCAAAATAAAGTGCTCAGATACTAAATGATCATAGCCTTACTTGTTTGTTCTGTAGTAAATATATAAAGCTTAGTTCTTTTAGAAATGGGACAGTTACGAATGCGTGTATCTCAAAAAACATTCGTTTGATGGAAATACTTTCTATCAAGAAAATGAAGGTTATGTTATGATATTTCATGAAAAAATATCAAAAAAATTATTTTTCGTTTTTTGTTAGAGAAATTTCTATTTTATTCTTGGTATCTCCCATTGGCCGGCGCACACTTTTTTCAGTCATGGTATTGATCAGTTTTTCCATATTATACTTCGTCAAATCTATATTTTAGGTTGCTTCACCCTCCTTCTTCAATTTCTGATACTTTTCGGTCCAATACTTCTCTTTTAAAAGAAACTGAAAGCATTTTAGTGGATAAAATTGTTTCGAAATTAACAAATTTGATTATTTTTAACCACATTTTTGAACGTTTTTAATGAAATTTCTTTTGGCAAAATCTGACAATAACGAAGTAAAACCATCATAAAATTGAACTTGAAGTAAAATCGGTTAGTATAAATCGTAGGTTGCTGATGGTACATACAAGATTACTCTTTTTAGGCTCTTAAAAACAGCGAAAACCGAAATTTCGTTTTGAAAATTTTTGTTTTTTTTGCAGGAGCAGAATTTTGGCAAATCATTATAATTTTATACAAAATAACCAGCAAATACATACTTTAATATACTCGGGATCTTGCAACGAGCAGACATGGTATAGGATTCAAACGCTGGAATTTGTTTAAAATAGGGTATTTCGTAAGTTTAGTCGTTCATCAGAAATCATCTGTCCCATAGCCTCGGTACTGGCTTTACAGCTTACGAGCTCTGGAACCAGCAAAAAAATGGTTGTTTGAGGTTAGGTTTCAGTGAGTCATCACTAGGCAACACTTTCAGCTTATCGGAGAAAATTGTTTTGGACATTTCAGCGATCTACCCTTAGTTTTTCGCTCATTGAAAATTAAAAATGCTGGTATGAGACTTGGCTTCCCTGATGACCCTCAACCGTAGTTGCCGATCATGTGCTTCACTCCAATGCTTGATTTGAACTTTGTGGACATTATTGACAGTGTTTGCATACTTATCCAACACAAAAACTCAGTAATTCTTTGAATAATCAACGGTTTTGTCAGCTAACAATTTGATAATGACGAATTTTAAAGGAAACTGTGCAAAAAAACTTTTTTCTTTTTCTCTTGCACCGTACATATCTCAAAAACGCGTAAATTTTAAATTTAGAAAAAAATATGTCGAATAGTACTTTTTACAGGCAACAAAATGCTGTCAAAATTTTGAATATCCGATAACTAGTAAACGAGCTATTAGCAAATGAAAGTGTCCCATTTCTAAAAGAACTAAGCTTTATTTACGATAAAATCGAATATCGTGTGTAGCAACATGAATTATACCATTATACACAATTATAATTGAAAGATGTCTTACTAATAATATCATGAACTTTTTAAAAAAATATGGATGGTTCGAGCAATAAAGTAACGTATTCAACCAAGAAATCACGTATTTGTTGAAATATTGTACAAAGCTCATCGCTCCACCGTTGGTCAACAACATGTTCTGCATAACATTGAAAGTAATTTTATCAAAATTGATCCACTGCTGATTTTTAAATGATTTTTTAAAGTTGAACTCAATATATGAAAAACCATCCACACTTAACCCGGTGTACCTTATAACAAAATTTCTCTTTTCAGACATGCCGTCATCATCACCTGGTTGGATACGTTCACATCGATGATCGCCGGATGTATCGTGTTTGGAGTTATCGGTCATCTGGCCCATGTAACGAATCAGTCGGATATCACCGGGGTCGTGAAAAGTGGTCCAGGATTAACATTTGAAACCTACCCGGATGCTTTGGCTAAATTCGACTGGGTACCGCAGCTTTTTTCGGTGTTATTTTTCTTCATGTTGTTTTTATTGGGAATTGGAACCTTGATCGGTATCGTAACTTCCGTCATAACGGCTATCCACGATCAGAACCCCCACTGGAAACGATGGAAGGTTGTGTTGGTTGTGGCTGGGTTAGGATTTTGTATCGGACTGGTCTACGTAACTCCCGGAGGTTTGTTCATTCTGGATTTGATGGATTACTACGGAGCAACTTTCGTGACGCTAACGTTAGCGGTTTTTGAGCTACTGACATTTGCCTGGATCTACGGAGTTGATCGGGTTTGCAAGGACATTGAATTCATGCTGGGCATCAAGACCAGTTTGTTCTGGAGAATTTGCTGGGGCATTCTTACACCGTTGGTGGTGACGATTATTCTTTTATTCAGTATTATCAATTACGAGGCTAAAAAGGTTCCCGCTGGTTACAATGGTGAGATCCAGATTCATAAACTATTTCATTGCATCAACTAATGGCGTCATATTTTTAGCAATGGGATGGATCCTGTATACAATAGCAGTATTACAACTTCCGGCGTGGGCGATGTACGCTTGGTTCAAAAACTCCCACACGGATCCGAGAAAACGACTCAACGCAATCGTCAGTCCCCTTCCGGATTGGGGACCAGAAGATCCGAATACCCGCTCAAAGTACAATACCTTCATGGAGGAACAAGACGCAATCGCGGCTGCCAGCGCTCCCGATAGTTTTAGCTTGAAGTATTACATGCAAAAAAAGTTATTCAATTAGTGATTAGTAAGACAGCAAACTTAAGCAAACTGAAAAACGAAAGACCAAGTCTTTCCATTTGAAACTGAGATTAAGATATTTGATATTCGAAACTATATTTATAAATGAGATCTTGCTTCGACTTCGTCTGAAGGAAGGAAGAGAGGACTGTGCAAGACAATACGAAAGAAAATTGTCATCCAATGTGACTGCAGGTTGTAAGTTATGACAGCTGTTACCGGTTTATTTATAAATAAATACATGCATCATGCATCTTTTCTAGCGTATGTGTGTCAGCATGCTGAAAGAAATTCACTTCTTTGAAAAAGGAAAAAAATGCGAGTACCTAGGTACATACTGATACGAATGTGGTAATCAAAATAAAAATGAAATATAGGAACTTAAAAAAAGTAGAAAAAATAGGGTAGCTTAAATTTAAAATGGGAATATCCTTTATGATACCGTCAACTGGGGCAACATGCAACAATTTTCAACTTCAATGGCTTCTAAAAAACTTATGTTCACAGTTAATCCTACCCCTTATGCATCAAAAGTTTTAAGGATGATGGGGCATCAAATTGGCTTAGTTAGAAAAATTATTGGTTTCTTCAGTTATTTTAAATTTTCAAAAAACAAGCAATTTTCACCCTCCTTATAAAATGGGGTAACTTGCAACAAACTTTGTTTTTAACGAAAAATCTTATGAACACGTATGAAAATTCATAATTTTCAATATATTTGCGATGCCTTAAAGACCATTACGCATAAAAACACCAATTGCAGTAATTTTTTAATCTGTAAAAATTTATTTTCATATTTTTTCGGAAAATAAGGATGCTGCATACATTTAGGGGTTTAATAATAATACGAAAAATTCTGCAAGCTGAAATCATAAAAATAAATGTGTGGGTGAATGAAATTTCAATGTTTACAAACGTGTGATGCAAAACATACATATTCCAGCATATGGAATCGAGATTTACAAGGTGTTTCTTGGATTTGCATTTTGTTGCATTTTGCTCCAGACACCTAACTGAATTATAAAAATATTTATTTAAAAAAATTGAGTGATTGCTCGAAATATATTTTTACACCAACAGTATTGGTATAGCATGAGGAAACCAGTAAAAAGTTTGTAGATGATATTATCAAGCCAATCCGTCATACTGGGTAAAGTTTTTTACGTCATCGAAAAATGTTAAAATTTGTACATTTATTGCTCGATTTTTCAAATTTTATATAAAAATAAAAAACTTTAAAAAACTAGCTTAAGATGCGAGAAATTATGTCATCATCATTTAGTAATCATTAAATGATGACTTTATTACAATACATTAAATTGGAAAATGATTCAGTGTGGTGTTATTTAAATGTTGCATACAACCCCGCTGTTTCATGATGCCCCGTTTGACGGTATTCTACATCACATTCTGGTGGTATCATTTAAAACTGTGGTGAATAAATTGAATAAGGATCATTGCAGCGATAGTAATTTTGTATGTATCGTAAAACGGGTAACTTTGATCACCGGAGTAAATTTGACCAACAATAAACTTTTCCACATTATCATCAATAACTCAGTCTATAGTTTGAATTTTGTAAACTGTTTTCTACGTTTGAAAGTCTCGGAACTTGACGAATTCCAAAAATCGACCATTGTCATCCGTAAAAAGTAGTTTTTTTCGCTATTTGGGCTTTATGGTCGAGAAGACTTGCCTGACAAACCTCTCAGATCTATCGATATTTCATACATAGATGCAAATTTTGAATGTGAGCAATTCTGCCTAGTGATACTAAACTTTTCACGCCTAACTATAATTATTTATCATATTATCAAAATTTAAACCTACCCAAAGCTTAGGGACCATTCAAATATTATGTATAACGTTTAGGAGAAATGAGTATATCAGCTTGTTACGGCTTGTGGATTTGGGACAGGAAACCTAAAAAAATGGGTTACGGGGGGATCGAAAATGTTTGAAAATTGCGTTACGTGATATTTGAACGACCCCCTAATAGTGATATTAGTTTTTTTACCAGTTTATATCCGATAAACAGCATCAGACACATTCCACCGTGATGAAATTCACTTTTCCAGACTTTTTGGAACTGTTGTCATTCTAAAAAGATGTCAACGTTTTTATTTGAAAATGAAAAATATTGTAGCAAACGGTCGCTTATTGAACTTCTTTCAAAATGAATATAATTTGACCATTAATTTCTTTTAAATTTTTGAGTTGTGATAGATTACTTTCGTGACATGGTTTCACGCTAGAATTGAATATTTTTGACTCCAGTACATACTACTTCGATTTCCTGTTCCATCTGTGGAAAAAAGTGGAGAGGGTAGTAATTTAACTACGACCGCTAAACGTAGAATTACGCATATGTATAGAATAATAGAACTTATGGTGTATTTTCGAAATGACCAACATACGACTCTCGAAATTTCAATAAATCACTGACAAATTTCAACAACATAACAGAATTTAACCATGTGACATAAACTTATCACCAGCAATAATCTGAGCAAGCAGTCCATGTGACATAATCGGACCATGCAACATAATCAGGCCATGTGACATAATCCGATCGTGCAACATAATCGACCATGTGACATGATCCGATCATGAAACATAATCGACCATGTGACATAATCCAATCATGCAATATAATCGACCATGTGTCATAGTCTGACCATGTGACATAATCCGAACATGCAACATTATTGGACCATGTGACATAATTCGACCATGCAACATAATCGAATCATGTGACATAATCCGGTCATGCAACATAATCGACCATGTGACATAATCCGACCATGTGACATAATCCAACCCTGTGACATAATCGGATCATGCAACATAATCGGATCATGCAACATAATCGGATCATGCAACATAATTGTTAATGCTAAATAATCCGATCATGCAACATAGATCGATCATGTGACATAATTCGACCATTAAACATAATCGGATCATGTGACATAATCCGACCAAGAAACATAATCGGACCATCTGACATAATCCGACCATGCAACATAATCCGATCATGCATCATAATCTGACCATATGACTTAATTTAACCATGCATCAAAATCGTCCATGTGACATAATCCGATCATGCAACATAATCGACCATGTAACATAATCCGATCATGCAACATAAATCGACTATTTGACTTATCGGATCATACAACATAATCGGACCACATGACATAATCGGACCATGTGACATAATCGAATCACGCAACATAATCTGACCATGTGTCAAAATCCGACCATGCAACATAATCGACCATGCAACATAAATCGACCATGTTATATAATCCGACCATGTAACATAATCCGATCATGTAACATTAATCGTCCATGTGACATAATCGGATCATGCAACTAATCAAACCATGCAACATAATCGGACCATGTGACATAATCCGACCATGCAACATAATCGAACCTTGTGACATTATTCGATTTTGCAACATAATCCGATCGTGCAACATACATGACAACGCCACTTGCGATGACCTGTAGCATTAGACTAAGTCGATTTCGGGTCATTTTTGAATTTCTCAAACCCTGGGGTCTAAAAAACTTCGTTTGGGTCCAAAACTCATCCATGATTTTTTGCAAAATTTTTAACTAACGTTTACATGAGTAAATTTGAACTTTTAGGTTTGTATGGAAAAATTGAATATTTTGTACTGAAAAATCAACATCATTTTTGTTTCGTCTGTGGAACCGATCCAGCTGATGGTTTTTGTGCCAATTTATAAAATTCGTTAAGGAAATTTTCAGCTGAACAACTTTGTCGAAGAGCATAACTTCGTATCTTATTAGACAAAAAAGTTATAAGCTGTTGAATAGGGATATGTCTTTTCACACTGATAAATAATAAATTCAATTGACATCACTGCAGGGTGTCTAGCGAGGTATTGCGTGACTACTTTTCATGCAATACCTCGCGAGGCTCAAGCAGTGATGTTAATTGAATTTATTGTGAATTTATTGTGAATCAATGCGAAAAGACATACCCCTGTTAAACCGCTAATAACTTTTTTTCGTAATCAGATACGAAGTTACAATCTTCGACAAAGTTGTTAAGCGGAAAATTTCCCTTAGGAATTTTATAAATTGGCACAAAAACCATCAACTGGCTCGGTTACACAGAAGAAACAAAAATGATGTCTATTTTTCAGTACAAAATATTCAATTTTCCCATACAAAACTAAAAGTTCAAATTTACTCATGTAAACGTAACTTTAAAATTCTGCAAAAAATCATGGATGAGTTCTGGACCAAAACGAAGCTTTTTAGACCCCAGGTTTTGAGAAATTAAAAAATGACTCCAAATCGACTCAGTCTACTGTAGCATCCCTGCCACTTAAGTCCTCCGCCACTAGACGCCTCCGCCGCTGGCTGTCTACGCTGCTGACCATCTACGCTGCTCACTGGTCCACGGTTGCCTCTGAACTACTGCAAATCGATATCTGAGTCGGATTACCACTGGTGGGCAGCGATGCCACACATACAGATTTTTCGGTATTTATACCGATTTTTGAGAAAATTTTCGACCAAGAATTGGTATATACCGAATACCGATTTTGGCGAAACATACCGATTTCATACCGATTATTAACAAATTTGGTTAAACAGAAAAAGTATTTCCAAAATGCAATCAAAACAATCGTTTTTTATTATTATTGTCAAATTTCGAACAAATCTGAGGTTAGTTCTAAGCTAGCAAGCCTCAGCTTAGTGGATAGGAACATTGTTTCTATGCCAATTGTTTTAAGATGAAATCTTGGTCATCAAAATAGTATATTAAAGAAAACAGCAGTTTCCGAAGTTAATAGATCATATCTTGAAGATGAATGTTGAAACATTAGGAACTAAGATAAGTGTGCGCTCGAGATAAAGAGAATTCAGTATAAAAAATTCAATAACATAAAAATGATAATAAAGCGTTTAAAGTGAATTACACAATTTGGCTGAAGAGGACTGTGTCCTAAACAGAAATAAGAATTTTTTAAAATCGCGATACTAAGCAAATTTCAAATCGCTAATAAAACTTTGCTTTAAGTCTGACTAATGATTGATACGAAGATTAATAACAGATGCTAAATTTTCATAAGAAAAAAAAATTGTAGAATCCTTTACAAAATTCACAAATAATTTCTATGTACAGATTTTCAAGCAAACAGAAAAGAACTAATTTTCAACTACCCAACATTTAAAGAAGCAGCATATTGAAAAACTTTTAACTAATTGATTATTAAATATCGAAAAAAAAATATTTGAACCAGAAAAAAAGCTAAACATGGATTTTAAGATGAGTTGGTTATCAAAACTATAGTTTTTGTTGCTTCGGCATTCTATTGAAAAGGGTAAAAGAAAATTTCAATTTGTCCCTCTATAGTAAACGTAAGACGTAATTCTACGTCAAAAGATATTAATGTCTTCATATATTTAAATTTAGACATCTCAAAGCGGGTTGCTTTCGAGTATCACTTGCATCCGACAGTACAAAATTTAGCACTTCTTGCTTGAAGAAAATAGCGTTTAACTTTTAAGAATTTTTTTCCACTATTCAACGTGACGAAAGTGTCACGAAACTTCAACAGCATTTTCTTGTAACATGCCAAACAGTTCATACGACTTGTTCAAAACTGACTGGTTTTGACAGTTCTCTTTGGTGTGTTTGGAGACATCTGGTGGCCCAGCCAAAATCAAAAATCAGTTTAAAACGTTCGTTGGAAATTTTACACAAGTTTCGTTAGCTAGCTTGTACGTCTGTTCTCTGTGCTAACGTCTTTTTGAATAGGAAATTTCTGAAAAAAAAAGTTTAAATATTTCTTATCTACTGTTGTTTGGGATGTTTTTAATGGTTTTCAATATATGATTTCAGAACGATTTTTATGACACAATCCGATGTTTCGGATCGAACCGTCAATTGAGGCATCACGCATCACTGCACTGTTCAAATTCAACGGCTTTAAAAACACTTAATGTGCACAGATAAACATAACGCTTGTACACAAAAAGTTTTAAGGTTTATGGGACATCAAATTGACGTAGTCATAAAAATTATTGGTTTCACCAGTTATTTTATAATTTACAAAAACCTGCGATTTTCACCCTACTAAGAAAAAAAGGGGTAAGTTGAAACAAATTTTGTTTTTAAAGAAAAATCAAATGAAATCGTTTGAATTTTTTTTATGTAATGGTGATGTTATTACGCATAAAGCACCAATTGCAGCAATTTTGGGTTTCGTTCGAATTAAATTTGAATTTTTTTCTGTTAAAAATGTTTTTAAAGAAAAAGTGTAACGGTGCTGCATACAATTAGGGGTAAAAAAAATACTACTAAAAATTCTTTAAGTTGAAAAAATAAAAACTCATGCTTGGATGGATGAAATTGTCAAATTAACAAACGCTTGATTTAAAAAAAATATATTCCAGCATTTGAAAACGAATCCATGATTTTTATTTGAAGCATTTAGCCAGATTGGTTAACTGAATTATAAAAATATTTTGTTCATCTATAGCTCCATTTTTCAAAATTTCTATGAGAATATAAATCTTTGAAAAATGTGTTTTTTATCATTAAACGATACCTTTATTACATTATATTACACTAAACTGCCATATTGTTGCATGATACCCCGTGATTAGCCGTTTTTAATACCTAAAAATTGTATGCGCAAAAAATGTGGGTTTTAGACATTTGCATGTATTTGAATCGAATAGACCAAAATGCTTTTCAACGAATCAAGAAATTTGAACCAGTTCAAACTGTCGTAAAAAAAAAAATTTTGAAGATCAGAAACTAATTGCAAATAATTCACTGACAAAAATGTAACGATGCAGAAATTTTTTTTTTAAAATCAACAATCCGACACGGTAGAAAAACCTTGTGAAAATAAATCTTTACTTTCCATTTTAGTCACCTCGCGTATTAGCTCGCATCTGGTTGCCCCACATTTCCACCAAGTGAGCGAGTATGCAGTTCTTGAACTTGACCTTCATCAATGAGAAATGCGTTCAGCGAACTGTTTGGCTTCCATTCTCAGTTGAGAGCAGCACAAAAACCATTTCCCCAGCTTGGATTTATTTTTCGTGAATCAACAAACAGTTAAGGTTCACCCGCCATGAGAAAGACAGTGAATGCGAATTTGGCGCAAAAATATTCGCCTTGTGCGTTTGCGCAGCTTTAAAAATAACATGGGGCATTTGTTCCCCTCAAACTTGGGAGAGGGTGAATGGGACTGAAATAAGATTCGAGTTAAGAATGTTGAACTGTGGAGAGTGTTTCTACAACTGAGTTCATTCCAAATTGAAAATTTATTTTATCACATGGTTGTTGTTTTTTTAATTCACACTTAAGGTCATAACGTACTATTCGATATGACCTCCGACGATTTTTCTTCTGCAGATTTTCTACCACGATTCATTTCTTCCCGCAGTGCCTCGATAAACTGTTTGCAGCCACCGGGTGATCCTAGATCGATCTTCACTCGATCAATCAGCCAACGATCAGTCCGATACTTGGAATGGGGAAGAACCGAGAGCGTAGAAATGGCACACGGATACTTGGGATTGACGTGCCACAAATGGCGATTACCAAGTTTGAAAACCTCGTGCGGTTCCCGATAGATCACCCGCATCCGTTGATCCAGCAGCTGCCTAAACTTGGTTAATTGGTTAAAATCGATACACTCCTGGGTCCTGGAAATCAACCAAAGGATCGGATAGCTCTGGTTGTTTCCCGACCTGGTAGAACCCCAATAGACCAGATAATCACTGGTGAAGGTATGGAACATGTTGAGCAGCGGAAACGGAGTCAGCTTGAAGGTTGTATCCGGAAAGGTGATTTCCGAAAGATTGTCTATGAACGGTTTTATGAATGGGTTCGGGTTGGATTTCAGATTGTAAAAGAACACCAACGAGAGTACGCCTCCGACGACTTGCAGAGCTTCATCAAAGCTTTCGTAATCGCCTTTGAAATGGACAACATGAATTTCGAACGGTAGCGGCGACTCGTCAATCGTGTGTTCACTTCCTTCCGCTCCAGTATTGCCCCAGTGAAAGTGCAACTGGGCAAAGATATATCGTTCTTCCAGAAATGCTCCCCGCAGAAATGGATGCTCCTCGTCTTCATATTTGGCACTAAGTATCACCGTTTGACCAGTGTTGGTAACTTTTACTTTCCTTGGCACTTTTTCATAATTGATCCATTCCAGCTCCGGAAAGTTGATAGGTGTAGCGTCGCTGATGTTGATGTCAATAGGAGAAAACTGCATGAATTCGGTATTCGCATAGTGAAAAATCGGATTTGAAATTTCTTCACTAAATGAGGATGAATTTTCCTGGGAGCCTTCGTTGCTCTCTTGCTGATCGGACATTTTATAAACAGAAAGATCGACGAAGCCACGACTCCTTGGATGAAAGACTTCTTGACGCGATGGGAAATTAACACTCAACCTGTATATTATACATGCAGATATAAACCAAAATATGAGCGCTAATAATCATAGCAGCTTTGCCTACTAGCGACACGGCGCATACGTCGCGACGTTGAAAATCATATCGACGTATAGTGAGTTTCCAAGGAGACTTGGAGTATGCGATTGTCTCAGGTGGCGATAGAAATCCCGTGCTTAGAGCAAGTTCACTGGTGTTGGGAAAAAGTGGTAGAAATTTTGTCACTTTTTGCACATTTTGAAAATTTTGCCATGCAAAAACATTTTCAAGATCTGTGGCCTTCCTGTTTTTTAACAACACGTGTTATAGTTCCGCATGCTGTGATGCAAAAATAGCAATATTTCTATCACATTCGTCTGAAATAGAAACAGTGCTGTAAAAAAATACAACGCCAAAAGATCTTGAAAACATTTTCGCATGCTAAAATTTTCAAAATGTCCAAATTTCTACCATTTTTCCCCAACACCAGTGAACTTACTCTAAGTGTTAGTAAAAATCACTTCCATCTGTACCGTTGAGCCGTCAACACGTACGCCGGAGCATCGTATCGTTGCTGTGTACCTGCAGGAACATTTTACATTATTTATTTTATTCTTACCTGTTTTTCAATCAGCACTTTTCAGTGCTAAAACTATTTTCATTTTCTTTTGATCATATTTTTCTCTTTTCTTTCCAGCATGGGGAAGTCATCGGCCGGCTCAAGAGCCGGAAGAAAACGAAATGCCGAACCTAATTCAGATCCATCGCCCAAAAAAGTTGAAATTTTCAATTCATTCGATGTCCTTCATAACCCATGTGGTTTATGTAGAGGTGGGGACAAGACTACCCTTGCACGAGTGTGAGAATCAGTTTTTTCAATGTTTTGATTGCTACGTCACAAACGTTCACGGGCGTCTTGACGTTGGAGTCGCCTTGCGACGACATTTTCCATACGTACATAATACCATCGAGGTTGGGTATTCAGTGGAAGTCATAATAATCAAAGTACTTATGTTCAAAATTTAATCTTATTATCCTTTCTGCAAAAGCAATTAAATAATTTCCAAATGATTCCAAATACTAACACAGCTCGTACCGTTTGTTCATTTTGAGTAGTTCAATTATGAAATTTTTGTTAGAAATTCGACAAACTGGCACTTAACTTTATTCAAAAGGTGATACTACATTTTGCATTCTATATAGGCTTTTTCGGAAATTTGAAACAGAAGCTCTTTTTGAAAACGATAAAATAATTTTTATTTGTGTTCCTAAAAAATAAAAACTGACTTCGGATTTTTATTTTAATAATAATTTCGAACGGATTCTTCTTAAGGCCCCCAACATATTCTACTCCGCCAGCTTCTTCTAGGAACTTTTGACGCGGCTGTTGCTGCTGGTTCTGATTTCATAAGAGTTTTTGCCGGAAAAAATTGAGAGCAGACGAATCCTTTTGCAGCGGAATCTGTCAAACTACTTCGAAAACCCGAAAAATGATATTGAAAACTAAAATTTTAAACGCACCGAGAATCATTACGCATTCCACAACACGACGTCATCTTGAAAACTTAGTAACAAGCTTTCATAGTAACGTCAATAACAAACATTCTGGGACGTTGCTACGGTTTCATTGGTGCGTTGAACGTTCGCCACCGCGACGGCGTCGTGTTACGTCACAATCGTTCATAAACAACTGTATGGATACAACGAACTAACACTTATGTGTTTGGTTGTCCCCACCTATAGATAAACCACATGGCTTCATAACATCGGTGATGAGGAAATATTCATATTTAATTCTGATAAGAGTACTACGAAACCTCTTCTTCTTCTTATACACTTAAAAACGAAAAGGTTCCACCAATTACGGTCACGATTTCAGACTTCAATGCCTTTCGAAAAGAAGTCGTCACTTCCGTCAAGGATGTGAAGATTTCTTTTCAGATCGGTCGAAGGGGAACTGCTCGTATATTGGCGGAATCTTTTAATGATTTTCAAAAAATTTTGAATTATTTGAATAATAAATAAACACCAATGTTTTACGTACGACACTAAAAGTGATCGTCCATTTGAAGTTGTACTTCGTGGTCTTACCGGCGATCAGACACCGGATGAGATCACAACTGAATTAAATTCTTTGTTAGGTTTTTCTCTGCTTCAAGTAATTCAAATGAGGCAAAGAACCAACACGAATAATACCAGTAGTGTTGGTTTTGCTCCTGAGCTCTATTTGATCCATTTTAAAAAGGATCAGGTTAATTATTTGCAAATTCTTAAAAAGGCTTTTCTTATGTTTCATTGTCGAGTCAAATTCGAACCTTTTCAAAAATCTTCTATCAATTATCTCCAAAATATTACGCAATGTCGTCGTTGTCAAGCTTTTTATCATGGCACTTAAAATTGTAGAATGAATGCCACACCACCCTCAGGAGTTACAGTCAAAGTAAAAAAAAATGTCTTGAAAAAACAGTTTTTTGAACCTGACACGTTGTAGATTGGATAAAATGGTTCGCTGTCTTTGAAACAAAGTTGTAAAATGCCACTATCTACAATTGTCTTATACATTACGATGGGTTTAGAATAAGCTTGCCAGATTGCCCGGTTTTATCCGGGTTTGCCCGGATATTTGATGCAAAATTTTGAGAAAGTCCGGTCCGGCCCGGTTGCCCGGATATCGTGAAAAAAGTCCGGATATTGCCCGGATTTATTCACAATTTTCACAAAGAAACCAATAAAAATCAAAGTTTTTGAGTAAGTTTCAGCAAAATCAATTAACGGTATGGAAATTTTCAACGGTTGTTTCAAATAATTTCGCTGATTCACTTTTATAAACCTTTAAATATTTAAGTGTTCCAAACAGTTTTTGGAAGTCTGCAATTACATTAATAAAAAATTAATTTCATTTTTTTTGCATTTTTTCTTTGCTTTTATATATAATAACACCTAAATTTTGCCCGGTTTTTGCCCGGTTTTTGGATTTGAAAAATTGAAATCCATGCCCGGATTTTGCCAGGTTTTTTTGAAAAAATGCCCGGAATTGCTAGGCCCGGACGGGAGTGGGAAAAATTCTGGCAACCTTAGTTTAGAAGTTGCTGAAGCCCTATAGAAAGCATTTAGTGCATTTTATTGGCAATTTTGGAAGACTCGTCCATTGAAAAGTGCACATTTTCGCAACACCCCTTTTTTTGTGATTATTTTTGATGATAAGCGAAACAATTTCCATTTGAAATTAGAGGGGAAATCGGTGGAACTAGTAGAGATTTGAATGATTGAAAATACATTTTTTATATAAAAATTACCTATTTTACTTATAGAAAAAAACGTTGAAAACATTTAATTAACTAATAGTATTGCAGTTTTCTTTTATATGTTTTGTTTTATTAAAAGAAATTTAAATTCGATTTTTCAAATCATTTAAACTCCAAAAAAATTAATGGAATTGATCTGTTAAATTTTGTAGAGCACTAAATTAGTATTTGATATCATAGAAATGAATAATAGAACCGGTTTTTCCAGTACACAGTAGTGCTCTACCGAGTTTAACAGATAAGTTCCATCATTTTTCTTGGAGTTTAAATGATTTGAAAAATCGAATTTAAATTTCTTTTAATGAAACAAAACATATAAAAGAAAACTGCCACACTTTATTATTTAATTATAAGTTTTCAACGTTTTTTTCTATAAGTAAAATAGGTAATTTTTATATAAAAAGTGTATTTTCAATCATTCAAATTTCTACTAGTTCCACTGATTTCCCCTCTAATTTCAAATGGAAATTGTTTCGCTTATCATCAAAAATAATCACAAAAAAGGGGGTGTTGCGAAAATGTGCACGTTTCAATGGACGAGCCTTCCAAAATTGCCAATAAAATGCACTAAATGCTTTCTATAGGGCTTCAGCAACTTCTAAACCCATCGTAATGTATAAGACAATTGTAGATAGTGGCTTGTTACAACTTTGTTTCAAAGACAGCGAACCATTTTACCCACTCTACAACGTGTCAGGTTCAAAAAACTGTTTTTACATGAGATTTTTTTACTTTGACTGTAACTCCTGAGGGTGATGTGATAGAACTTCGACATATTGAACAAACTTATGTATTTTGATTAGATAAACAACTTTGTCGAGGACATCAAAGCCCTAATATGAAAAACAGAAAAGTTAGCATTTTTATCTCGCTATCGGTGGACCCCTTGGCAAAAATTTTGATACTAGAATATGCTCTGTGTAAAACTGAACAATGTTGCTCAAGACATCAAATGTCTATCTCTTCATCCTTGGGCGCTATTAAATTCGTACAGCTAGATTGATGCTCTGCACCACTGTGCATTGGAATCACGACTTGGTAATGCTCGAAGTGATTTTAATGTTACCTGTGCTGATTCTGCGCCACAAACTCGTTGTTTATCGTTCTCAGAGGTGGTTGAAAATGGGTTGCCCTTTCCAGGCATAACTAATAAAAATGGGGAAAAACCAAGTCTCAACGATCATGCGAAGGCTTGGGAAAATCCCCAAAATTCAATTTCAAATACCTGTTCTTCTCCTTCGTTTTATGATCCTAACAATTTTGTTGATTTGGGTGAGATTACTGAGGAAAAATTTAAATTTTTGCATCAAAATTTAATGGAAATGATGCAACTTATGTTGAAAGCAAATTCAATGTTTGAAGCTTACCAAACTTCTTTTAATTATGCTAACAAAATTATTATGACTTTACGATTCCCTCATGGATCCAAATAGATGTTTAAATATTATGAATTGGAATGCTAGATCTTTGCTGGCTAACCAAGATGAATTCTTTTTATTTTTGAAAACTCAAAACGTACATATTGCTGCCATCACTGAAACTTTTTTAAAGCCAGACAATAACTTGAAAAGCAATGTTTTCTTTAAAATTTTGCGAAATGATCGACTTGATCGACAAGGTGGGGGTGTAGCTATTGTCATCAATAGTCGTCTTAAATTTAGACTTCTTCCTTCTTTCAATACAAAAGTCTTAGAAACAATTGGAATTGAATTAGAAACTTCTATGGGGAAAATTATAATTATTGCCGCATATTTGCCTTTTCAATGCAGCGGTGAACAGAAAAATTTTTTGAAGGGAGATTTACAAAAACTCACCAGAAATAAATCAATTTTTTTTATTATTGGTGACTTTAATGCTAAACACCGATCTTGGAATAATATTTCATCAAATTCTAATGGGAATATTTTATTTAATGACTGCTATGCTGGATATTATACTGTTGAATATCCTAATGGGCATACTTGTTTCTCTTCGATTATAAATCCTTCCACAATTTATTTGGTTCTAACGGATTCAGGCGAGCATTGTAGTCAATTAGTTACTCATGAGGACCTCGACTCAGACCACCTTCCAGTAACTTTTTCATTATCCGAAAGTCCCTTTGAAAACCCTTTAAAATCAACTTTTAACTTTCAAAAAGCTGACTGGGAGCGATATTGGAATTTCATTGAACGTAATTTAGATGTAAACGTTCCACTGATCAATAGAAGATATTGATTTGGCTGTAGAAAATTTGACAACTTCAATAGTCAATGCTAAAGCCGCTTCAATACCTAAAGTTAAACATAAATTTAATCAACCTTTGATCGATGATGATCTTCAGTTTTTGATAAGACTGAAAAACATTCGTCGACGCCAATATCAACGTACTAGGGATCCTTATTTGAAATTTATTTATTGCGACCTTCAAAACGAGATCAAACGTCGTTTAAATTTCATTCGTAATGAAAATTTTGCTAAAGCAGTAGAGGACATAAAACCCTACTCAAATCCATTTTGGAAATTAACTAAAATTCTGAAAAAGCCCCAGAAGCCAATTCCTACTTTGAAAGATGGGGATAAACTTTTTTTAACTAACGCAGAAAAAGCTCAAAAATTAGCGCATCAATTTAGATCTGCTCATGATTTTAATTTAAACGTTGTAAGTCCAATTGATGCTCAAATTTCCCTTGAATTTGATGATATTCTTTCTAAACAAAATGTTTTTGAAAGTTCCTGTGAGACAAATATTGATGAACTAAAATTGATTTTCAAAAAATTTGAAATATGAAAGCTCCGGGGGAAGATGGGATTTTCTATATTCTTATTAAAAAGTTGCCTGAAAGCACTTTAAATTTTTTAGTTAAATCTTCTATAAATGCACTTGGCATATTTTCCAAATAAATGGAAAAATGCCAAAGTAACTCCAATTTTAAAACCTGGAAAAAGTGCTTCAGAGCCTTCAATTTATCGACCAATTAGTTTGCTTCCATCTTTAAGTAGACTATTTGAGAGAGTTATTTTGAAGAGAATGATGATTCACATTAATCAGAATTCTATTTTCCCTGATGAACAATTCGGTTTTCGTCATGGACATTCTACTACACATCAACTTTTGAGTGTAACTAATATGATTAACGCTAGCAAATCTGAAGGTTATTCAACTGGTGTTGCTCTTCTTGATATTGAAAAAGCTTTTGACAGTGTTTGGCACAAAGGTTTAGTAGCTAAATTAGCTCGATTTGATTTTCCTGTATATCTCACCAAAATTATTCAAAATTATTTGACTAGCCGAACCTTACAAATAAGCTATCAAAATTCATGCTCTGAAAGGACTCCCATTAGAGCTAGGGTCCCTCAGGGCAGTATACTTGGGCCGATTTTATACAATATTTTTACTTCTGATCTTCCTGATGTACCAGAAGGAAAAGGTAGAAGATTATTTGCTGATGATACTTTGCTTTCAGCCAAAGGTCGGAATTAACGGATGGTACGCTGTCGATTGCAAACAAAATTTAAATTCCTTTTTGAATTACTTGAAAACTCAACTTATTTTATTTCCCCATAAGCCAAGAGCTCAATTTTTAAAGTGTTATGAAAATCACTCCATAACTTTCAATGGGGTTTCATTAGAATGGTCTGATCACGTGAAGTACTTGGGACTCACACTTGATCGGAATCTTACTTTTAAAAATCACATTGAAGATTCAATCTCAATGTAATAAATATACTAAATCTCTTTATTCTCTCATCAACAGGAAATCCAAGTTGTGTCTGCGAAATAAGATGCTGATATATAAACAGGTCTTCCGACCAGCGATAATGTATGCAGTTCCGATTTGGTCTAGCTAGCTGCTGCGCGACGGGGAAGAAAGCCATCCAAAGGATTCAGAACAAGGTTCTGAAAATGATTTTGCGGCTTCCACCTTGGCACAGCACCGAAGATCTTCATCGGATTGCGAGCATGGAATCGATCGAAGAGATGGCCAACAAAATCATCTCCAACTTCAGAGGCAAATCGATGCAGTCTTCCATCGCAGAGATTCGCTCTCTCTACAATTAAGTTAGTTTCTAGGATCTAGGATTAAGTTTATAAATTTTTTTTGCTCTACAGGATATTCTCCTACATATCAAATACTTTATTGCTATAGCATATTTAAATCAAATAAAAAATATTTAGAATTTACTGAATCAAAGAGTTGAACTGATCATAATTGAACTGAACACTTAATTTACTTTAATAATGTAACTTAAATGTAATGATTAAAAGATTAATAAAGACATATTCCAATAGTGTCATATAGACACTCAAGAGCGGATAAGGGTTAAACTACGATACCATTACGAAGTTGCAACATGCAGTTAGACAGAAACACTAGTCATTCTTAAAGCCCACATCTTATTATAGAGCGAAGCTGCCTACCGTCAATCTTCAAAATCAGTAGAGTGTGACAAGACTTACAGTTTGTCTTTCTGCTTCCCACCCATTCATGAACCGCAGCGAATTTAGTGATTTTTTTCAAATTCAGAACTCTTTTATTGAAATGAGATTTATATTTGACATTAGATCTGCAATGATTTGGTTCTTTGATGAAAGGTTCCTGATATCGATTATATACTGAAACTTTTTATTGAACGACATAATATCGACTAATCCATGAAATAACACATAATTTAAAAAAAAAAATCAAAAAAGACTCATTTGACTTTTGAAATATCAATAATTGAAAATCTTTCAAAAAAAAAAACATCACTCATCTGCACACAGTGCTAGGATTGATATGCTTACTTTTCTCTGTCTACACACTAAGATTGCAAATATTCCGCTCGGAACCACGATTCTCTGAATTACAGGAAAACGGCTCAAAATGACACTTGAACTGTCAAAAACAAGAGGTTTTCCTGTAGCACTGGGAGACAGCTAAACGATTTTCGTACCACTCAATTTCTCCCGAAATTCGAAAGAACTCTGCTTCGAGTGCTCAGGAGCTCGATAAATCTCAAGGCAACAATCGCCTGTATCACTGTTTAAATGACACGTGTTTTATTGTTTTTTTTTTTCGGTCCCTTTGGTTGTTCGTTTTTTTTCAAGCCAAGCGAACTTGACCGGTTGGAAGCGTGGGGACAAATCCATGCAACAAGAGCCACCATAGGAACTGCCCATGTCTACGAGGGAGAGATTTATTAAATAAGTAAGTTTTTTCAGATACTTTTATTGCTTTTATTGATGCTCATTTGTCTATTTTGCTTCCCCAGATATGGCCGAAATAAGTGGGGCTAATGAAGTCGCCGAATACAAACAGCAGGAGCTGCTCGAATCGTTTTCGCCAAAGGGTCTACGAAGATGGCGCCTGATTTTTGCTCTGAAACATCATCAGCTACAAATGAACAGACTGCACTAATATGAACAGTGATGTATTTATTTGAATTATGGTAATGGTATAAGGTAATAAAACATAATCATAAAAAATATTTGCGATTATTTTTCTTGAAAATAAATAACCTGAACTGTATGTATAATTCGGAAAGAAACAGTCTTGAGCCTACAGGATAATTGGAAAAAGTCCCTGAAAGTCACAGGGAAAAACCGTTTCGAACATACGGGGCAATTTGACAGTTGTTTTCCTGTAGTGTTTTGCTGTCCTGAAATCGTCCTGTAATTTCAGCTGTTGAAAATACAGGACGAAATCGCCCCGACCACAGGAGAAAAGATTAAGTGTGTAGGGAAATAAGCAAAAAAAAACCTCCACCGGGCGGCGTTCTAGATAAGGGGCTTAAAATCTTGTTCTAAGGAGATGAGATAGACATTTTTTTTTCTTAACCGTCCAACTAGCATAGGCACACATGAAGCTCCAATGTTTTACCGTTATCAGCTCTGTAGGTACCTTGTATGAACCATTCGTGTTGTCAAGGGTATTTAAACATACCTCTTTTGCTGGTGATGATTCAGTTTTGTAGCAGAAAGCAATTGGATAATATCAGTTTTTCAAGTTATGTTGAGCATAGGTTGGAGCGTTTTTTGCTGCAGTTTAATTTTGGTGGTAGATATGTGCAAGTTTTTTTTATTTGTGACTACAGTTTCAATTATAGTTTTTTTGTTATAGATCGTATACTTCTTCGAGTTAGTGAGTCTACAGTCATCAGAAAATTCAGACAATTTTCAGTATAGTCACCATGATCCAATCAAAAGTGAGTGTGTACATGAAAAATGTTTTAAAAGTTGTGGATTTAAACAATTATCCCTCTTTGATTAAATTTTCAACCCAATCCAGATTCATATGAATTTGGATACAGTGTGGAACCGAATCGGAACTTCCATCACGAGAAACGGGACCAAAATGGAATCACCTTTGGATGTTACGGATTTGTGGATGAAAATGGGAAACTGCAGGTCACCCACTATCTGTCCGATGGCCGTGGCTATCGAGTTTTGGATCCCATGAAACCCGTTCAGGTGTACATTCCATTTGAAGCTGCCGACGGGGATGAGCCGATTGAGACGAAGCCCTGGATGGCAACGTTTCTGCCGCGAGGTTGTAGCCTGATCGCGAATCGTCGAGGGCCGGCGATGATTTTTAGACCTCCATCGGCAACTAATTTTGGGAGTCTTCCTACCACACCTGACGTTACCAAAAGACCTGCAACCATCGAAGGATCAGCTTCAGCGGTCGAAATGCAAACAAATAGAACTGAAGCTGACATTTGTAGTGGCAATTTTACCTTTAAAAGAAGTGCAGGAAAAAGTTAATGATAGATTTTTTTAATCTTCCAGGCTGTAAAACAATTATCCATGGTGATCAGTCAGACGAACATTGAAGGATGCAAACCAAGCAGAAGTTGTTTTATGACATAAAAATATTATAAATAGTATTAATATATTTATAAAATTGCAAATATATATATTTAAGGATAAAATATTTAAAACATGATTTTGTAAAAATAACATTTGTTATGGAGGTGTATGCATATAGTAAAGGTATTTCGGCTCCGTTAGATTTTGGGAATACGCCCGAACATTTTGTGTTGCCAAAATCGAGCGATTTTTCTCAACTATTTTTTCCTTATTACTACAAACAAACTGTTATTACCATCATTTAAGTGTGTTTAATTCAATTTTTGATAATTTTTAACCATTTTGTATTTTTTATATCACGTTTTAAATGCATTTAGCACTGTTGTTGTTTTGTTTATGATATTATTTTGTCATATTTGCTATTTTTGTCATTCCTTGTCAGTTTTTAGTTGTTTTTTGTCATTTTGAGTGTTTCGTTTGTATTTATTTTTTTGATTCTATATGAAATTTTGATCTTTTTTGTCATTTTTTTTTGTTGTTGTATTTTAACACCATTCTAGAACGTTAAAAGGTATTTATGGTTTAAGTCATGGGTGGCCAACTTTTTCAACAGGCGGGCCAAATTTAAGAAATGAGATTGGTTAACGGGCCAAAAAAAATCAAATTGTTGTGGAGTATTAAAAAAAACAAATAATAAGAGATTTTTGAAAAAAATTCTTGGCCACATCGAGTATAACCTTCATCTTAATGAATCAATTTTGTTATTTGCATATTCTCACAAATGTTGCTCCATTTGAAAAATACTAGAAATATTACGCCATTTGAACCGAATTATCGTTCCCAACTTGTATGTACGTCAATCTTTTCAAGGGATTTAAAACCTCCTCGGTGTATCCATCTCAAAAATATTAAATTGCGTGATTACAATAAACATGCCACCAATTTTATGGTCTTCAAATACAAAAAAATTACTGCCTATTTTCTAAAGTTCTAAATTTCACCGTTCTTCTTAGAAAATATTATGACAACTTAAATAAAAACCACAGAATGGAATTGTTGAAAAAATAGTAACATTCACTAGCTTTTGACATTTTTAAAATAATATTTTTTTAACGAACTTTAGTTACATCATGAATAATATAAATTTTTAAAAGTACAACTCAATCCAACTCTATTCAAATTTGCCAGTATCTCGATTTGACAAGTGTATTGGGGAAGCCTTCTATTAACAGGATGAAAACGAATTTGATTGGTTTATTTATAATCATTGCACCTTTTTTATGTAAAAATTTTCCTATATAAAGTAGTTTTTCTGAGAGATTTATCAGTACCAAACTGGTTCTAGTTGAATTCTACTACCCAACTGTAAATTCTGTTTAGATTAGCATTATTGATGTACATAAATACAGAGCGCGTTGCCAATTTAAATATATTTAAATTTGGTTCAATTTTCATAAATCCATAAATATATCCTTCAATAGAAAAGGCAAAAGCAAAAATAGCAAATTGGAAAAATTTACAGAGTAAGCTTTCGAAATGTTTCATAACTCACAAAAGTAATTGAATTTTGATGGATGAACGAAGTTGTTGAAATGGGATACAAGTTACAAATGTTTGAAGCTGTTTTAAAAGCATATTTTTAATTGGGATGATGATATGATTCGATGATATTTTTTTCGATTTTTAAACAATCTTCCTATCTTACTGAGGCTATCCAAACTCTTCAATATTTAAACTAGAGTCCGCTTGAAAGCTTTTCATACCAATGTAGTCACCAAAACCCAATCGGAAAATATGAAAAATGTGTGATGGAATTATCAGATTTTGTGTCAAATGCCGTACAATCTTGATTATTTAAAAATTGATATTGTAATTGTTTTTTTTTTCTATTCAGCGACAGAAACCTTTTTTGTTAAATTAGATATATGAAGTTTTCAGAGCCAAAGGGTTATAAGCGCAAATACGATTGATTTTGAGTAAATAATGCCAATCGATTATATCTGTTGATTTGTTTTATTATATTACATTTACAAACTTTTACGTTCGAAAGAAAATTGGAAATATTCGAAAAATATATGGAAAATGGCCAAACACAACAATTTGAAAGCGCGTTTTCTCGAGATTTGTTTTTATACACTTTTTCCCCTTTGACTTATATCAATTCAAAGAGATTTTCAGATCTTAGTTTTGATTAAGTTAGTGTAGATTCAGATATATTTATCCAAATGATATATGCAGACCAAGAAAAACGTTCAATTCTTAGAATATGGTTTTCCCAAAAAGAGCTTCGCGGGCCATAAAAAGTTGGTCGCGGGCCACATGTGGCCCGCGGGCCATGGTTTGGCCACCCATGGTTTAAGTCTAAATTATATTGATTATGTAATAGTGAAAATTATAGCTTACTGAGTCAATGTTCGCGATCGCTAAATTTGCTGAATAAGTTAGCCCTACTATCTAAAGCGCTAATCGCTAATTACTGACCAATTAAAAGGCAAATTATTGAACAGTTATGTTTTTTCTAATTTTATGATATTCTTAAATGATTTGCGATTTCGATATGGCAAAGAAATTGAAATCTTGTATAATTTGGGTGAAAAATATCCCACGCTGGCTGAGTATTGAACTCCAGCCCCCAGGGTCCTCGATCTACATGACTAACCATTCAGTTTGTTCGAGTTAGGTTAAGCTCTATCATTAAGTGTTGTCCAAATTTTAATTTTCAAGCCGATAAAAGCAAGAAAGGCAGAGACCCGATTGAGTGTCAATTGGAGGGACGCTCATTCATCTTAAACCATTATCCTACATAATAAATCAACTTGGTTCTTAGTTGATGAAAAACAATATTGCTCTAATTTATTTAAAAATAAATATTACTTGAACTTGTTCACTAGGGGTGACAAGATCACCATTAGATAAGGAAATTATAGTGCTACCTACCTACCAACCAAAGGGTCCGGCGCCGATTGACCGACGCATAGGGCTGAGATAAAAGATCACCACTGCTGGCGATCCGGAGCCAGCGTCTTCACTTGCTGCCAGCCAAGGTTCTCGTCAACTGTGTGGATTTCAGCGGCTAGACGCCTGCCTCGGCCTGCTTCTTCTTCGATGCCCATCTGGATTCCAGTCAAGTGTCTCTCTGCAAATTTTGTTTTCATCTCTTCGCAGCGTGTGCCCAATCCACCTCCACTTACGTTCCCGAATCTCGATTTTAGCGCGTTTTGATGACATCGGCGATGTAGTTCCACGTTTGAGATTCAGTTGCCAGGCCCCAAGCGCGGATGATGTTCCGCAGGCAGCAATTCACAAAAACTTGCAGTTTTTGCGTCCAGTTTGTTGCCGTCGGAGTGTAGCGTCGTTTTTCTCCTATATCCTGTTTAGGGTCTCTTTGCAGAGTACTTTGAGAGTTGTACAGATCAAAGTTATGTCACACCAGTTACCGCCCTCTATCAGGTCTCCTTTCTTTGGGACCATTACGAGGATACTCTGCATCCAGTCGGCCGGGAATGTTGCAGTATCCCAAATGTCAGCGAAAAGACGGTGCAACATTTGTTCTGACATCCATTCCAGTTGGACTGCATGTCTTTGATTGCCACTTCTATCTCAGCCAGCGGGGCGCCATTGACGCCATTAAGGCGACTTACTGTTGGCGCTTCGAGCTGCAGGTTCTGTTGACCATCGCTATTTGTGACTCGGAAGAGTTGTTCGAATCGCTCAGTCCAACGCTTGAGCTAATGTGTTCGACTGACCTGCTCGGTCTTTTAGCGGCATTCTTGCATTAGTCCTTGCAACACTGAAGCGGCGAGAAATATGATAGAGTTATCGGATATCTCCATTGGCGGCAGCTCTTTCTCCCTCTTCGGCTAGGGAGTTTGTCCAGGCTCTCTTGTCTCTACTACAAGCTCGTTTAACTGCCTTTTCCAGTTCCGCATATCGGAAGCGGGCGACTATTTAGACTTACACGGTACATACATGCTCAATTCCGACATTCACCTTTCTCCGATCATCGACCATCCTCCAGGTTTCATCCGACATACATTCACTTTTTCTTCCACAGACTTTACCGAGAGTACCATGGCCCAGCGTGATAAAGGCATTCTTGATTCTACACCACTGTTTTTCGACTGTTCCGTCTGTCGGCAGTTCCGAGGCTCGGGATTCAAGCTGTTCTATATAGGCCCTTTTCACCCTGGATTCTCCAACCGGCCGGCATCGTATCGACATCCGACTTTCTCCTCTCGCCGCTGGACAAGCGCGACTCTCAGTCGAATCTCACCAAGGACGAGGTGATGGTCAGATGCTATGTCTGCGCTTCGTTTGTTGCGGCATTAAGAAGGCTCCTTCTCCATTTTCGGCTGATGCAGATGTGGTCAATTTGATTTTCTGTTCGGCCATCTCGGGATACCCAAGTGACCTTATGTGCTGGTCGATGGGGGAAGAGCGATCCACCGATCACCATGTTGTTGTTGCCACAAAATTCTACAAACAGCTTTCCGTTTTCGCTCATCTGTCCTAGGCCATGGCGCCCCATGATGCGCTCAAAGTCCTGGTTATCGGAGCCAATCTGTGCGTTGAAGTCGCCTAAGTGGATTTGAATGTCATCGTTCGGAATTTTCTCAACCACGCTGTTCAATTGACTGTAAAACTACTCTTTCTCCTGCAAATCGGCAACGTCAGAATTCAAAGTCAACACTCTAAGTAATTCAGAGTCGGGTAACCAAACTCAAGCAGCTGAAACTTGCAATTCCCTGGACCCCTGGATTATATCAATCAACTTCTGTTGAATTAATTCAAAGTCAACACTCTAAGTAATTCAACAGAAGTTGATTTATATAATTCGGTCCAGGGAATTGCAAGTTTCAGCTGCTTGAGTTTGGTAGCCCGACTTTTCTTCAATCTTGAGCATTAAAATGATAAACAAACTTCTTCGTTGAATAAAATTTTTGAAAATTCAAAAGCACATCTACTAGGGGAAGTTCAAAGTTTTTAAAGAAATTAAAGCATTTACTGGTATTATGTAACGTTTTTTTGGCGCTTTGGGGAGGGGGGGGGGGGGTGATCACCCCGATAACCCCCCCCCCCCCATAGGACCACGCCTGTGTGGGATAGATGCTCAACACCATTTCCCTGGAAACTTTATCATTAATTTCCAATATTTTAAAAGGTGTTTCTGGAAGAAAATAGGCCAAAGCATGTTGGCTGTTCGCCAAATCCGGATTAGCAATAACAAAACTCGATTTGTTCTGTTCGCACATCCGTCGGACTTTATCGCGGTGGACATACTGGCCCTTGCTGTTAAATCTGTTAGCGATTTCGGTACGTGAACCCAACATAGAAACCCATTCCTTGATGCTATGCCCCTTGGTATCTTCCAAGTTTTCCGCCACTCCTTCAACAGCTTTCCCAGCCGCTCGGCGTTTGGCTCGGGGCCCATAATCGTTTTCGTCATACTTTTCGTAGAAAAGTTTCCGATCGTCTCGATGAATTCCGGTTGCGTGATCACGACGTCGCATCTCAGCCTCAGTGTTTGCTGTCCGCAAAATTTGTGGACGAATGCTTGAAGCGCACAGCCGAATAAAAAATGAAATCAAACTAAGCGCATAAGTATAGGTGAGTGGCTGTTCAATCAGCGGCCCGATAGAAATCGATCGAGGTCAATTGGAAAAACAGCTGTACAACTGTCGATTCATTTCAATTGGTTTCGATTGAATTTCATTGAACATACCTAAAGTTCATTCACAACAAAGTTTAGTTTTGTTAATCTTAATGAAAAATTGCAAAAGTAAAAAGTAAAAAACTTCCTTATTTTCATTCCGATTTTAAAAACATCCTCCGTGGCTTTCACGAACAAACCACGTTAAACCTACTAAAAATTCACGTTAAATGTAGGTGCGTTCCATGAAACACAAATTTTTATAGGGACGAGTTTACATATTGATTTAGTAGCGTCTACGTGAAAATCAATTGGATTAAATTATGTAGCTTTTCACGTAGCCACTACGTGCAGATTATTTTGGGTGTGGAATTGATTGCTCGTCACTCAAAATACATTTGTACACATTTTCATTGCCATACATCGGATTGCAATAACGCCAATATCGCTAAAACAATATTTATTATGTATGGACGACCCTCTTCATGTCTGGTCCTATTGATGAACGATTGATCATAGAATAACAGAAAAGTCAATAGTACGTTACCAAATAGGGACAATGCCACTATAATGAAATTCGAATTGTAAAAGTGTCTGTATGTTCATTATCATCCTTGAAAATTTCAATTTTATTTGACCATACTGAACACGACCAATGCCCTTGGACCGAATAATATAACGCTGACGATTGTTCTCTTATTTTAAAATTCACCCGAAATGTGTTTTGAGCCGACTTACGGTGGGGATACAGCTAACCTCCTAAAACACAATGTTTCATTGTAAATAGAAACACATTTTCCTCAAGGCATAATCCATAAATTGGGCAACACAACAAATGCACTTTTTGGACCCCCTTCCCACCATAGGCTACAAATTGTAACGCTTCATATATATACATCTTCCCCTCCCCTATGTCATATTTCGTAACGCACCCTCCTCTCCACCGGCCTAAGTGCAGAACGTTATTTATGGACACCCTCCGAGGTTTGTAGCAATGGCGAGCAGCTTAAAAACTAAGTTATAAAAGACCAACCTGGACAGCGCGCCGAAAATAGTTGGTTGTTCAAATTTGTGGTTCACTGAACATTTATCGGGAATAACCATGGCGCAGCTGAAACTGAGCCTCATTGTGGTAAGTAATTTTTGAGACAATTTATTCACCAAAATGCGTATTTCTGATAATCAACTTAAATCACCAACCATTTCGATATACATCACGAGTGAACATTAGACTGCTGCAAGCTTTGTATGAAAATTTCAAATTCTTGTATATTTACACCTCCCATAACTTTTTTTGATTGTTTTTGCTGCCAGAAATAGCAATAAAATTTTTTGAAGCAATCCATCTAGTCCTGAATTAGCGCAACGAGTTTTAATTTTGTATGGATATTTGTACAGGAAATCAAAACTTTTCATTCAAAAATCGCCAGAGTTGTACTGAAAGTTCCAAAAAATATAACTTTGGATGAAAAATATTCTTTGATTCTTGCAGTACAATTCATGTGAACAAACCACCTACCTTACTTTTACCCTAAGAAAGATATTCGATGTAATACAATTTTTTTGTTTTCAAAATTATTTTTTTTAATTTTAGCGTTTTTGACTTTTTATTTGAAAGCTGTGAAACCGTAGGATGAGAATAAAAAATCTTAAAAATTTGCTTTGCATAGCTAGGAAATTTATTGATTTGTATAACATTTGCAAAAACATGCCATGATATTATTAAAAGCTCTAGTAAGCAAAGTCTGCTATTTTTAAATCCTTTTAACTGATTCAGACTTTTTATTTTGAAATGGTTATAACTTTTTTCATGAACATCTTAGCTGTTTGTCATGTTAGCAAAAAATTAAGCTTAGGAATAGTCAAAACCAAAAATCAAAGACCAACTTCATTTCAAGTTTATTTGAATTTTCTGGATGATTTAATGTGCAAAAATGTCTTCTTCCATACAAATTTCCATACAAAATTGAAACGCGTTGCGCTTACTCAGGAATCAACCAAATCATCTCAAATTTTACACTGATTCTTGGTGACCCAAGAGGCATCAAAAAACATTTGGTAGCAAAAAGTCATTTTTTGCAGCGGTCTAGTGAACATGTTGATCGGATAACAATTTGTGTCACATAATCTTGAAAACATGACATGTTCAGGTTTGGTCACTAGGAGGATTAAATGAAGTTTTTTTTTTAACTTCTTTTTTTGGGTACAAGATTGCTTGCCATTAAAACAGTATTAAAGAATTTGAAGATCGTTTATCTAGTACCTGCTACGAAAACAATCAATAATGTGTAGATTCTAGTGACAAAATTAAAACTGCGATTATATTTGAATTTCAATTAATTGTATCGATTTTTGCAGCTGTTCATCGGTGTTTTCGCCGTCGAAACTGTGTTCAGCGTTGGGGTCAGCACCATCTTGACATCACCGGCGTTGAACGTGCTCAAGTCACCTGCAGCACCATATGTGCCGAAAACAAGAACTGAACCTGCCCTCATCAATCCGATCGGATCGGACATTCCATTGGGTTTGCCGACTCTAGATCGATTGGTCAGAAGTCCTATTATTAAACGATTGGTAAGGAGAGCGAGATCAACCGACTCCATTGCTGCCAAAGTATCGATAAAACTGCCTGAAACGCTGCTCACGCTGTTGCCTGGTAATCGAAATGTACAGAAGCCCATCCCCGTTCCAGAAGATCCCAAGCCGGAAATTTTCATCGCTGACATCGGTACCAGGCTGAAGCGATCCCTGAAGGACCTCCCTGTCGTAGTGCCAGCGCCCAAGGCATCATCAGTGAAGATTCCGGAAACCATTTTGGGACCGAAAAAAACCGAATACAAGCCCAAGCCATTCCGCCGGATGTCTAGATCGGCGAATGCATACTTGAATTTTATATAAAAATGTACTCCTTTCTCAAAATGTAGACCGTTCTGATGAGGATTCTTTTGAAATCATTACTATTTCCTACTTTCAAGATTATATAAACGTCTTTAAATAAAATTACACTTGAAATCTCGGCTGGATAATTTTTCTTAGAAAATGGTTTGATGACTATCATTTGACACAGTGATAGTAATTTGGCGCTCGATAGTGTTAATACTGGGAATCTGAGCTCGGACCCAATTGCCGCGGCAGAAACTTTTTCTTACATCATAAATTACATTGTTGATCGCCACGTTCCCAATTGTTTGATAAATGGAAATTACATATGTTCATTATACTGAGTCGATTTGGGGTCATTTTTGAATTTCTCAAACCCTGGGGTCTAAAAAGCATCGTCTTGGTCCAAAACTGATCCGTGATTTTTGGTAGAATTTTTAAGTAACGTTTACATGAGTAAATTTAAACTTTTAGGTTTGTATGGGAAAATTGAATATTTTGAACTTAAAAATCAACATCATTTTTGTTTCTTCTGTGGAACCGAGCCAGCTAGACTGTGCCAATTTAAAAATTCTTAAGGGGGGGGTAGGGTCTAACACTTTCAAAAAATCGATTTTTTTATTTTTTTATTTTCTTATTGTAAAACATTTCAAGAATGTTGTGTCAAATTTTCAAGTCAATTGAAGCAAAACTGTAGAAGTTATAGGCCTTTATCTCCTTTATTCTTTTCAAATTTGGAACATATTTTCTACATATAAAATACCAGACCCCAACGTTTTTCTTTTTTGATTTTTTTACTTTGGGGAGATTTTAGAGGTGAAAAATGGCGGATTTTTAAGTAAAAAATCGTAGTTTTTACTTCAAACAGCCACAAAAATTTCATAAAAATATTTTTAAGTTAAATAAAAACGTTGGGGTCCAGAAAAACATCTATTAAAAATATTTTGCTCTGATTTTTTGACTTCAGATGATTCTGTGCTGAGATACAGTGTCCACCGCAAATCCTGTTTTCTAAAAGGCATCCTCGAAAATGCTCCGTCACCGGCTCATTTTTCAATATTTTTCTACGAAAAAATTACTAAATGTTCTTTTAACAATGCTTTGTATAATGCAAAAAATTTGAATACATTTGTTTGAACGATAGCTCTAGAAAAAAATCGTGAAAATGGTGTTTTTTTATACCCGTTAGACCCTACCCCCCCCCCCCCCCCCTTAAAGGACATTTTCCGCTGAACAACTTTGTTGAAGATTGTAACTTCGTAATAAGAGTAAAAAAGTTATAAGCTGTTTAATAGGGGTATGTCTTTCCGCATTGATAAACCATAAATTCGATTGTCATCCCTGCATGGTGCCTAGCGAGGTATTGCATGACTACTTTTCCTGCAATACTTCGCGAGCGTCCAGCAGTGATGTCAATTAAATTTATTGTTTATCAATGCGAAAAGACAAACCTCTCTTAAACAGCTCATAACTTTTTTGCCTAATAAGACACGAAGTTACGGTCTTGGACAAAATTTTTCGGCGGGAAATTTCCTTTCGGCATTTTATAAGTTGGCACACAAACTGTCAGCTGGCCATACAAGAAACAAAAATGATGTTGGTTTTTCAGTACAAA
This sequence comes from Uranotaenia lowii, assembly GCF_029784155.1. Lineage (NCBI taxonomy): Eukaryota > Metazoa > Arthropoda > Insecta > Diptera > Culicidae > Uranotaenia > Uranotaenia lowii. The sequence continues at coordinate 340,811,930 of NC_073692.1, forward strand.
ATATTAAATTTTTCCGTACAAACAAGAACAAGGCAAGGCGTTTTAGACCCCAGGGTTTAGGAAATTCAAAAATGACTCAGTCTAATGTTCATGTCATTTGAACTGGTTTGACCCGTCCTAACGCGCGGTGCTATGGAGGAGGGGCGGGGATCTATTATAGGGGTGATCACCTCCCCCCTTCACCAAACGGGAAAACCCATTGAAAAAAAACCGAACTAAAAAAATATCGAACTTCATAAAAATTTTAATCTTTTACTAGTCGGTATATCCACGAATTAAAAAAAAAATCCACTCAATGAGAATGTTTCCCAAAAAAATTGCGGTTAAATTTTCCATTGAGAAGATCACCCAGCAAACATAAAATCGCATAAGAAATGATAGAAATGAAGTCGTTAATAATGTTAATGCGTATCGCAATTCATCTCAATTGAGTAAAGGATCGTAAAAATGGTTACTTGAAGTCAGTATAAATCAAATGCGATAAAAAGTCTGCAAAAAATCTTCATATGTTTTTTTATTAATTCTTTTTGAGTAATGTCTAGGTTTGGACCAAATTTTCCCGGATACTGCTCGGATTTTTGGTCGCAATTTTGAAATCAAATGCCTGAATTTTGCCAGGCATTTATATTAAACTGCCCAAATTGGTTCGACTTGGAGACGTGCTGAGAAAAATCTGGCAACCTTACTCTAGGACCCTTGTTTTCGATGAAAATTAATAATACATATTTTTTTTGTGATCACAATAAACTTTTGCTCCACAAAAAAACCTTCTTGATGGAAAATATTTAATTTATCAAACAAAATATTTTTAGACAAGTTTCTTCATTTTCAACTTACTGCGGTTTAAAAATAAATCAATCCTGCATTCATTTACATATATTTAAGGCTACATACATATATGTTTTAGAACGAAAAACTATATAAAAATATGTTTTCTAAGACTTCAAAAATGATGATTTTCGATAAAATAGGCAATTTTCTCGTTTTTTAATTGGCTTTTAAGCTTCTCTTAGCTAAAGCAAACGCAACGTGCATGTCAAACATCTGTCACCATGAAGGAATCTTTGAACAATATCTTTTCAATATTTTAGCGATTTTTTTTTGGTAAATATATTATTCCTTGTGATTTTATGACAACTCTAGTAATCCCCGAATGAAAAACGGGGATGAGAACTATAGGGTTAAAAGTGTTTCAAAGGATTAAGAATTGAAATATATTGAAAGGTTTTCGCAAGTAAAAAAACACATATTAGGTAGGGAAGAGAGAGGATACCTAATCCCTGGGGATACTTGATTCCTTAGCTATATCTCGAAACTGGAATGTCCTACAAAGATCAAATGTTCTAGAAAAATGTGCAAAATGGAGCAAAACAACAATGCTTAAAGCTGAAAACATTTTGACAAAATAACTGTTTGAGTAATTGAACTTTGTTTGAAAAATTTCTTGAAATGTGACTTCAAGATCATTTTACATCACTTCAAAATGTTCCTTACATGGAAAAATTATAATCAAAATATTTGTTCCAGTTTATCAAACGTTCGAGTGTAATATGAACGTCATAATATCATATTTTCAAAGCAATGAAAAACTTTAAACTTTTTTCTGGAAAAGTTTTCTACAATTTTGATTATGGGTTCAATTGATCCCTGGAGTTAAAAACAGTATATTTTTCTTCTGAATTGAACGTGATCATTGCTGATTACGAGATTACTAATATTTATCCAATAACTTATATTTATACAACAATTGTCTGAAGAAAGGGGCCAATATAATTGATTTTCTCTAAATTATAGAAATTAGCGCCTTTAAGTATGCAATGTCAGTAACGTTGAGACAAAGTTATAGAATTTTCTTCTTCTGTCAGTTATAAATAGTGAAATGAGAACAAACATAACCAATATAGTCAATTGACATTCTATCTTAGGGTTTGTTTGATTTGTTTTTCCAAGGATTAGGGCTTCCTGAATAAAGGATCAAGTCTTCTTCAATAGAGGATAAAGTCTCCCTTAACTTCAAAAATATCGCAATTTTTTTACTCACAAGAAAATGCTTCTAGTTCCTCTACAGTTCCAAGTATCGCTCTAATTTTTGGAGTATAGAAACTTGAAGCTACACGCTGTCAGAAAATGTAAAAGACGATGAGTTGCTAATTTTTTCCAAAAAGATATGGTGAAAATAAAGAAAGGGCAACACTCGTGGTTTCGCGCATCTCGAGCAGTAAAAGTAGTGTGTGAGAAATGTGAGAAACCCGTTGGAAAAAGTGAGGTTATTGGTGAATAAGTTGTCCCATTGGAAGTGGTTTTGTTTTCATCAAAGAGACCAGACCGTCACCTCTAAGAACAGTTGGTTACCGCCAGGGCCGCAAATTACCATCAACTGATTGTGTCCAGTACGTTGGGGCAGCCACCTTCTACCAACAAAAGGAGACCACGTGATTGGGTTCATCGACACTGAAGGAACCGATAAAATAAAAAAGTGCTTGATTAGCTGGTAATTCTTTTTCATTTTTTCCCTTTCTATTCTATTATTCTTCTCTTTATTATTTCGAACATATTTTGCTCCGCTCATATTTTGTCACGGTAGACATTCTTGTCTCCGCGAAAAAATATGAGTGAAGGCAGGGGGTTTGACCCACCAGTTGGAGGTGATAAGGGTATCATCAACAAAGATGAGGAGCATCTGGAGGATTCCGCAGTAGCTGGTCCTTCGAATGCCCCTGTTTCTCCAGTGAATGGTTCTTCCTTACCACCTACAGCTGCGGAAAAAACATCCCGACTCCGAACCTATCCGGAGAACCTTGGGTGGTTTTTATCCGGCCCAAAGCTAATGGTAAAGCTTTAAATGTTGTACAGATAACGAAAGATCTGGCGAGGTGGCCCTCCGTTACCAGTGCTGTAAAGGTAAGGCCAAACAAATTTCGCGTTGTTGTGGCCGACCGCAAGGCCGCAAACGCAATTCTTGCGAGCAATTTTTTTAATTTGAAGTATCAGTTCTATATTCCATCTCGAGACGTAGAGATCGAGGGTGTGATCACCGAATCGAGTTTTGAGGCTGAATACGTTAAGGCTCACGGCGTTGGCAAGTTCAAGAGCCTTGATTCGACTTCGGTCCGAATCTTGGATTGCCGCCAACTCAAGACTGCCACCGTTGTTGATGGCGTTAAAAAAGTGGAGGAGGTAGTAATTTGGCTACGACCGCTAAACGTAGAATTACGCAATTGTTTTTTGTCAATGTATAGAATAACAGAACTTATAGTGCATTTTTGAAATGACCAACATATGAGTGTCAAAATGGCAATATGACGTGACAAATTTCACTCATTTAACAGAATTTAACCATGTGACATAAACCTATCACCAGAAATAATCTGAGCATGCAGTACATGTGACATAATCGGATCATGCAACATAATCAGATCATGTAACATAATTCGACCAGGTGACCTAATTCAACCATGCAATAAAATCGACCATCTGACATAATCCGACCATGCAACATAATCGACCATGTGGCACAATCTGATTATGCAATATAATCAACCATGTGACAATATCCGATCATGCAGTTAAATCGAAGATGTGACATTATTTGATCATGCAACATTTTCGACCATGCAACATATTTTGACCATGTGACAAAATCCGACCATGCTACAAAACTCGATCATGCAACATAATCCGACCATGTGACAAAATCCAACCATTCAACATAATCGAATCATGTAACATAATCGGACCATGTGACATAATCCGATCCAGTGACATAATCGACCATGCAACAAATATGTGACATAATCCGACCATGTGACGTAATCGGACCATGTGACATAATCGGATCATGCAAGATAACCAGACCATGTGACATAATCCGATTATGTAACAAAATTGGACCATGTGACATAATCCTACCATGCAACATTATCGACCATGTTAAATAATCCGACCATGCAACATAATCGACCATGTGACATGATTCGATCATGCAACAAAATCGACCATGTGACATTATCGAATCATGCAACATAATCCGACCATGCAACATAATCGGACCATGCAACATAATCGGACCATGCAACATAATCGGAGCATGTGACAGATTCTGATCATGCAACATAATCCGACCATGCAACATAATCGGACCATTTGATATAATCCGACCATTCAACAAAATCGGACCATGTGACATAATTGCCCATGCAACAGAAATGGACCATAAGACATAATCTGACCAAGCAAAATAATCCGACCATGTGTCGAAATCCAACCATGCAACATAATGGGACCATGTGACATAATCGACCATGCAACATAATCCGACCATGCAACATAATCGGACCATGTGACATAATCCGACCATGCAACATAATCCGACCATGTGACAAAATTAAACTATGCAACAGAATCGGACCATGTGACATAATCGGATCATGCAACATTATCGACAATGTGACATAAATCGATCATGCAACATAATCGGACCATGTGACATAATCCGATCATGCAACATAATCCGACCATGAGACATAATCTGATCATGCAACATCATCGAACTATGTGACATAATCGCCCATGCAACATACATGGACCCTGTGCCATAATCCGACCATGGAACATTATCGACCATGTGACATAAATTTGAATCATGCAACATAATCGGACCATGTGACATAATCCGATCATGCAACATAATCCGATCATGCAACATAATCGGACCATGTGACATAATCGCCCATGCAACATAAATGGACCCTGTGACATAATCCGATCATGCAACATAATCCGATCATGCAACATAATCGGACCATGTGACATAATCGCCCATGCAACATAAATGGACCCTGTGACATAATTCGACCATGCAACAATATCAACCATGTGACATAAATCAATCATGCAACATAATCGGACCGTGTGACATAATCCGACCATGTAACAAAATCCAACTATGCAACATAATCGCCCATGCAACATAAATTGACCATGTGACATAATCGGACCATGCAACATAATCCGACCATGGAACATTATCGACCATGTGACATAAATTTGAATCATGCAACATAATCGGACCATGTGACATAATCCGATCATGCAACATAATCCGATCATGCAACATAATCGGACCATGTGACATAATCGCCCATGCAACATAAATGGACCCTGTGACATAATTCGACCATGCAACAATATCAACCATGTGACATAAATCAATCATGCAACATAATCGGACCGTGTGACATAATCCGACCATGTAACAAAATCCAACTATGCAACATAATCGCCCATGCAACATAAATTGACCATGTGACATAATTCGACCATGCAACATAATCCGACCATGTGACGAATTCCAACCATGCAACATAATCGACCATGCAACATAATTCGACCATGTGACAAAATCCGACCATGCAACATTATCGGACCATGTGACATAATCCGACCATGTGACAAAATTAAACCATCAACATAATCGGACCATGTGACAAAATCGGACCATGTGACAAAATCGGATCATGCAACATTATCGACCATGTGACATAAATCGATCATTCAACATAATCTGACCATGTGACATAATCCGATCATGCAACATATTCGGAATGTGACATAATCCGACCATGCAACATAAATCGACCATGTGACGAAATCTAACCATGCAACATAATCGGACTATGTGACATAATCGACCATGTGACATAATCCGACCATGTGACAAAATTAAACCATCAACATAATCGGACCATGTGACATAATCGGATCATGCAACATTATCGACCATGTGACATAATCGCCCATGCAACATAATCCGACCATGCAACATAATCCGACCATGTGACATAATCCGACCATGCAACATTATCGACCATGTGACATAAATCGATCACGCAACATAATCGGACCATGTGACATAATCCGACCATGCAACATAAATCGACCATGTGACGAAATCTAACCATGCAACATAATCGGACTGTGACATAATCGACCATGTGACATAATCCGACCATGCAACATATTTCGACCATGCAACATAATCCGACCATGTGACATAATCCGACCATGCAACATAAATCGACCATGTGACGAAATTTAACCATGCAACATAATCGGACCATGTGACATAATCGCCCATGCAACATAAACGGACCATGTAACACAATCCGACCATGCAACATAATACGACCATGCAACATTATCGACCATGTGACATAAATCGATCACGCAACATAATCGGACCATGTGACATAATCCGACCATGCAACATAAATCGACCATGTGACGAAATCTAAACATGCAACATAATCGGACTATGTGACATAATCGACCATGTGACATAATCCGACCATGCAACATAATTCGACCATGTGACGAAATCCAACCATCGACCATGTGACATAATCCGACTGTGCAACATAATCGGACCATGTCACATAATCCAACCATGCAACATAATCCGACCATGTAACAAAATCTACTATGCAACATAATCGCCCATGCATCATAAATTGACCATGTGACATAATCCGGCCATGCAACATAATCGGACCATGTGACATAATTCGATTATACAACGCCACTTGCGATGACCTGTAGGATCCCTGCCACTGCCACTGGAGTCCTCCGCCACTGAACTCCTCCGCCGCTGGCTGTCTACGCTGGTGTGGTGGCCGTCATCGCTGCTCACCATCATCGTTGCTCACTGGTCCACGGTTGCCACTGAACTACTGCAAATCGATATCTGAGTCGGATTACCACTGGTGGGGTCCACACTCAGATCGAAGTGCAGCAACGGTCTGCTCAGCTTGACGGCTAACAGAGAAAGAAACCGAGTCGATCGACGGGCCCTTTGTTTTATACCTTTCGTAGGTAGGGAAAAACAAAACCCATCAAAGCAGGCGTTGGTGATGACGTCATAATCCTTTAGATAGGATGTCTGTCAAATGGAAAGCTTTCGTGACGCGAGATCTGTTCGCAAATTTCAATTTGCCCCCCTATAGTGTTGCCGTAAGACGTAATTCTACGTCAAAAGTATATGCCTTCAGCCTCGATTCGTGTGACCTTCGCGGGAACAGCCCTCCCTCACTACGTCTTGATTGGCGGAATTTTAAGGCTTCCAGTACGCCTTTATGTGCCTCGCCCAATGCAGTGCAAAAATTGCATCAAGTTGGGGCACACTGCTTCACATTGCTGCAATAAGCAGCGATGCTCGCACTGTGGGGAGAGTCATGGGGAAGGAGCGTGCTCAGCAATAGAACAGAAATGTGTCTTTTGCGGGGGCTCATCCCATGATATCTCCTCTTGCGAGGCTTTTAAAGGCCTGGGATAAACAGAGGTGCTCTTTAAAAGAACGTTCTAAACGTTCTTATTCCGCCATATTGAAGAGCGCCTCTCTACCGGCCCAATCTCAGTCTGGTAACATATTTTCTGTGCTGCCAGTTGATAATGATGACACAGACACGGCTGATGAAGTTCAACCAGTCTTCTCTCCAGGAGGCTCTCGGAAGCGTACTAAGCCGCTTTCTCCCAAAGTACCATCAAAAATTCCAGCTGTTATCTCCCCAAACAGGGTTGAGAAAAATCCGACTGTTGCTGACAAAGAAAAACATATTCCTCCTGGTTTTCGCGGTAGAGAATCACCACAGAACAAATCATTATCGGCGGAAACCTCGCAAAATCAGAACGCTAACGTAGTTTTGCCAGAATCATCAACCCAATCTGGGATTTTTAAGTTGTCCGACATTCTAAATGGAATATTTACGTGTTTTAATGTAGCGGAATCCATCAGAGGCATTGTTACAACAATGCTTCCAGTAGTAAAGACATTTTTGAAGCAATTGATGCAAACTTGGCCCCTCCTTTCAGTGTTTGTCTCTCTCGATGGCTAATTTAAGCCGAGAGGTCGGAGATATCACTGTTCTACAGTGGAATTGTCGTAGTCTTATTCCAAAATTGGATTCATTGAACTGTTTACTTCATAACACTAACTGTGATATATTTGCGTTGTCCGAAACTTGGCTATCTTCTCAATCTAACATCTCATTCCCCAATTTTAAAGATATCCGTCTGGATTGTGACGATTCTTATGGAGGGATGCTTTTGGGGATCAATAAGCGCCACCCTTTTTTTAGAATTCACCTTCCTTTATTTGGCGGAATTGCAGCTGTTGCTTGTCGTACAACTATAAGAGGTAAAGACTTATGTGTTGTCAGTTTGTACTGGCCTCAGAGAGTTGCAGTGGATCGAAGTCACCTAGAGGACCTGTGCTCAGTGCTCCCTGAGCCAAGGTTGATCCTGGGTGACTTCAATTCACATGGAACTGTTTGGGGAGAACAAATTGACGATAGTCGTTCTACCCTTATCTATGACATTTGTGACAGTTTCAATTTAACGGTTTTGAACACGGGTGAAAAAACACGAGTACCTAAACCACCTGCAAGGCAAAGTGCAATTGACCTCTCGCTCTGCTCAAATTCACTATCATTTGATTGCCAGTGGAAGGTGGTCCATGATCCTAATGGTAGTGATCACTTGCCTATCGAAATTACTATCACCAATGGGGTCAGCTCTTCTCCTACAATAAATATGACATATGACCTTACAAGACACATTGACTGGAAAAAGTACTCGGACGCAATAATAACAGCTATCAATTCTATGCATGTTTTACCTCCTTTGGAGGAGTACCACTTTCTTTCCTGTTTGATACACGATAGTGCAGTTTGCGCTCAAACAAAACCCATCCCAGAATCTTCTGTGCGTCGAAGGCCTCCCAATCCATGGTGGGACCCCCAGTGTTCCAAGCTCTATAAGCACAAATCAACAGCATTTAAAGATTTTCGAAAGCACGGAACTCTTGTCCATTTTGAAGCATACATTTCCCTTGAAAATCAGTTCAAAAAATTAATCAAAGGAAAGAAAAAGGCATATTGGAGGAATTTTGTGGGTGGTTTATCACGAGAAACATCCTTAAGTACCTTGTGGAAAGTGGCACGAAGCATGCGTAATCGAACATCTACGAATGAAAGTGAGAAATATTCACATAGATGGATATTTGACTTCGCACGGAAAGTCTGTCCAGATTCTACACCTGTGCAAAAAATAATCCGGAACGTGCCTTCAGATAGGTGTGGTCTGGACTCCAGCTTTTCGATGGTCGAATTCTCACTTGCCCTCCTTTCTTGCAACAATTCGGCTCCGGGAATTGATAAAATTAAATTAAACTTGTTGAAACACCTTCCAGATACTTCTTGGCTCGCAGAAACTCTCTTATCAACTGGCAGCGCAAATGGGACGAGGATGAGTTGGGTCGGTGGCTCCACTCGATTATCCCAAAGGTAAGCCTTAAACCCTGGTTTAAAAGGTTGAACCTGAGTCGGGATTTTATTCGTATATTTTCCCGCCTCATGTCCAATCATTCTTCCTTGAATGCGGTACTCTATCGTATAAATATTGCTGGCAGCAATTTATGCGGTTGCGGCCTAGGTTACCATGACATCGAGCACATTGTTTGGTCGTGTGAGGACCACCTTATCGCCAGAGCGAACTTCATAGATTCCCTTCGGGCCCGAGGAAAACCACCCAACGTTCCAGTGAGGGATGTGTTAGCTGTGATGGACTTGGACTATATGTTCGAAGTACACCTTTTCCTAAAAGCTATTGATCTTCGACTATAATTCTTTTTATTTTAATATTTCTCTGTCTATCTTCCTTTTTCTCCTAAACAAGTGTTAAGCTAAGCATACAAATTGTAAAAATACAAAAGAAGTTTGGCTCCTTAAAGCCTAAAGGTATGAGCCGTTTCAAATAAAGAAATTATAAAAAAAAATAAGGAAAGGGGATCAAGTATCCCCACTCTCCCCTAATGCCTCTCGTTTCAATGTTTTTCTTTTTTCTATTAAGATCGTGTTTGATTGACAATAATAAACATTAACGGATGAATTATTGAAAAAAAGTGAAGCCTGTTTATGTTATGTATGCCTGTTTTCAGTTGTTTTTTCATGAATAAAAATCGAAAATCTACTAAGCCTTTTAAAATCCTACTACGCCTTTGAAAGGGGTTAGATAAAATCAGCATAAAAACAATGGAAGTGATTATTTTAATTAACTTTTTGCGCAAAATATGTTGATTCAACAAATCATACAAATGAAAACTTGTCAAAAGCTAGGTGTAGAAAGCTTAAAACGCGGAAAACTGGAAATGGACCAATTTTTCGAAAAATTATCATTTTGGTAGCGTCAGAAATCTTTTATCTTGCACTAGCTGACCCGTTGTGCTTTGCTACACCTTCCGGAAATAAATGTAATTTGTAAAAATTTGCAGCATTTTTTTAAATCAAACCTCAGCGTACTTCAGAACCAACAACTTTGAAATTAGAGCTGCAGCTGCAGTTCTGAATAGCAATTCAAAGATTGTTTATATTATTTACTGAAATCTGATCTCTAAACTCGTTTTTCAAGATCTGAAATTTGTACTCTGTACCCAAAAAAACCTTTTTAAATATGGTCCCTTCTTTGAAAAGCTCTTTATTTTAAATTTACATGGGAGCTCTCCCATCTTTTTAAATTTTGTCCCCCACTTCTTGAAGAAGGTAGGCAAATTTAACCGGCTCGATACCCAAACAGCACTTATCATGGTAATGAAAAATATATTAAATTAGTTATGTATTAAATACAGTGCAAATTTCTTTTTTTTTTTAAATAAAATTACTACGGTAAACATATAAATATTTAAAAAATATCAGTTGCATCACTAAATATGTTCTCAGCGTTTTCTTTTATTTTCTCTTTGAAAGTCAAATATTCAAAAATGTAGGAAAAAACAATTTCTAAGTTTACATTTGTACCGTATATTGGGACAAATGTCAATGCAAAGCTTATTTACAGATGCGTCAGAGTAATGGCTTTAAAATGGATTTAATACGAATTCCTGTTTTTTGTTCTATCAAGTTTCACTGATATATCTGCAGTATTCCTGCAATATAAATTTATGTTTGTTACTCTACTTTTAACGAATGCTGTTCAAAGGGAATGACCTTCGTTTACAAAGACATCTAAGAATTTTCAATATCCGCTGCAGTTTCAACATTCGGAATACCCCTTCTGGTCTTTCCAACATATTGAATCATTTTGAAGATGAATTTCTTAAAAGTTCGACGTTTGCCCTCGCCCCACCGTGTAAGTTGACAGAAGGGAATATTGTATTTAACACTTTAAGGGTAAACTAAAAATTTCTCTTAAAAATTTTGCGTCCAGTTGAATATCAGTTCTAAAGTCTCGCTTTTCAAAAACGAAGCGGATCAAAAGTCTCTTTTATGCAGCCATGTAACACAAAAACACTTTTCATGTTAAGTACGTACTTGAATTCATATGTAAGAAAGAAGTACGATGGTTTTTTCAGAATTAATTAAAATAAAAAGCTCTTATTTTCATTTCTAAATTCGTTTCAGTTGTGTATTTGGGCCGAAGTAACAATTTCTAGAAGAAAACATAATTTTTAATTTTTTTTAACAAAAAAAGTTGAACGTTTGAACATGTTCTAATGTTCCTTGAATGAAAAGTCGAATGCTACCTACATTAACACGAACTAAATATGGAAGTATTTTTGCAAATCTTTCAATTGGTTTTTATTCGATTGATAAAATACAAATCCGTGTCACATCTAGGCGTCATTTATTACCACGTGCTGTGTACAAATCAAATAAGCAAGAAAAAAAAACACATCTAGGTTGCATATCGCCCCACGTGTTTGAGAAACAGGCGCCTTATTGATAAATTTTCCAGCAATCAATGAACAGTGTGCTTTGGTTACTATCCTTTTGCGACGACGTTTGATCGCCCATGGAGACGAAAAACAAACCCCAGGTTGAGAAATACGCGCCAAAATATTCCTACTGATCAGTATGCTATGTCTGGGTTACTTTCCTTTTGCGTCGTTGGCTGGCGACGCCTCGACCATAGAGACGAAAAACAAACCGCCCAAAGGAAAAAAAAATCTCAATAAAATGGATGTCATGACTTTAATTTGTTTCGAAAAATCACAAATTTTGTATGGAAGCCTCTCCTTCCTTAAGTCGGATGGAGTTTTGACTATTACAGAAACCATCCCCGGCCTTAAAAACCCTCAGATGCCAGTTTTGACGGTGATCGGTTCAGTAGTTTCCGAGTCTATAGGGAACAGACAGACAGACAAACATTCATTTTTATATATATAGATAATAAATTTTCCTATCATAACGGCTTTTAATATTCCCTTTACGGCTTTTTAAAATTCCCACGGAGTGGAAAAGTTTGAAAATTCTAGGGCTTATCACCTAGAAAGTGTTCTAAATTTTAATAAAAGTTCAAGAGTTTTCATAAATTTTGTAACGGTTTTTCTCCGTTGAAGAGATTAAACACCCCGATCACACCCCCTTCCTCCCCCCCCCCCCTGATCACCATAAACCGCGCATGACAATTTCACATTTCTTATCCGAATTCATTCGTGAAAATCGAAATGCCTAAACATTTGATTGAGTCAATCTTACTCTCTTCAAAGAAAAACATGTCCTCATACCGGTACTTGCATGAACATTTGTTTGTAAACAATCGCGACGATATCTTCCGGCGTCTGCGCATTGATCCCGATTCACAAAACATTCATCCCACGTTCTTCAGTTTCTTCGGAGAGCTGCAAGCTCAGCAGGAAAATCACGCACGCATTGGATGAACCTATCGAAAACCACTCGAATCCGAAATCGGTCACCCGATGCGATCCCGTTTTGAAGGGCCACCCTCAGGATCAAATTGAAGCTGCATCTGATCAGCCGAAATCGATCAGTTGCAGTTCTGATTCGCGACCGTTCGGTTTTGCCCTTGGCATTGAGACGCCGGTGATTTTTTATTTTGATCTTTGGGTGTGAGATAACTGTGCTGCCATTTTGGAAAATTGGAAGAGAAAAATTTCTGTAACGAAAGCAACGGTTTTCGATAACGATTAGCCTCATGCTGCAATGAGTCAACGTGTTTTGGCTATGGAATTTAACGGAATCAACAAGGATTTCTTCCAGAAGGACGATAAAAGCATTCTTAATGGTTTAAATGTACGGTTTTGAAAGTTTAGTTTATATCATTTTCGAACACTTTCATAAAAGTTCAGTAGAGACTCATAACCCGTTAAACTCTCGTCAATGAACATAGCTGCGATTCAGAAGATAATGAGAGACCTACGATCAATGGTTGGTGAAAAATTTACTCATAAGAAAAAAATAGTACAACTGCTGAAGCAGAGTTGCACCTAATGTAGATTTTAACACCCTAAAGCAAAATCTGTAGTTTGTGCCATAAATTCCAGTTATGACCGTTCCTGCAATTGGACAGGCAAATCAAGATCGGCGTTTGGCAAAAAGCCAAACAGTTCAGTGAAGCTCTTCAGAAAAACATCGTAAAGTGAACTATACTCAGACGTCGCTTTTCCGGAAATAACTTTTCCTGGGAAAATCCGGACCATTCAAAAAGCGCAAATAAGTTCGGGAGAAGATACGTAACGTAACCGGGGTAAAACCCATCTTAAAGTTGTCTCTGGGAAAAAAAACTCGGTCAGTTTGTATTCCAATTGACCTCACTTCGAGAAAAAAAAACGAATCCATATTTTCGTCTACCCGCCCGCGTTCGATAAAATACCTATCATTGTTCCCAATAGAGTCGGGAAAAAGAAAAGCTGTCACCACCCGCGCTTCCGTTCACACTTGCTGTGCCATCATCAATTCGCGGCAGCATCAATAATTTCAGATTAAAAGAGAAACAAACAAACAAACAAACACAATCCGCTGAATGGCGTCGGTTTTGCGCAGGGAGCACAACAATAAAGTGCTCGGGATGTCTTCCGAAATGACTTTGTTATCGGGCGAGGTAACGTAACGAGTGAATGGATTAATTGTTGCGAGCCACCCCGCCATCACTATTATCATCAATGAGAGGGGGGTTCGGGTTTAATTCGTTACCAACATACATTGTAGCCGGTTGTTGACATTGTCCTTGTCTCGTCTTCGTCGGTGTGGTTTGTTTGAGTAATTGTGGTGTTTTTTTTCTGTTCATTGGGACAGGTTATATTTTGTCAAAATGATCCTTCATCAATTTTTTATCTAGAAGTAGATAATAGTGCCTTAATAAAACCTTTTGTAAATAAAAAAAAAAGTAGATAATATCTTTGAAAACATTATTTTATAGGTTTTCAATTTTTACCTAAAATTGGTAACTTTGTTTCTTAACGTTGATTGATTTTTTCTAATTTCAATGATACGAACGTTAGAAATAACGAATCGAAAAACGCATTTCTACATTGATGACCAACTCAGTCTAGACAACATAACAAGCTTGAATATATTTTGAGTACCTATAAAAGAAATATTCAAATCATAAATTAATCATTAGAACATCTTAATGCATTAGTGTCTGCTTTTGTTACACTTTTTAAAAATGAGAATCTTCAGTCATTAAAATTGGAAGCGTTTATCAATACGATACATAATCTTATTTTGAAAAAAATATTCGTCAATTCAAAAATCATCGACACAATTCAAAACGTCTACTTACGTCTACTCAATCAACTTTTAACAAAAATTCGATCGCGGATTTAATCATATTTTTTCAAAGTTTTCTATGGGAGTCCCCGCTTTTTTGGATTTGGAAAGGATTCTTTATTTATTTATTTTGTCTTTGGTTTAAATTACCGTACAGACTGATAACTTAGAAACTACGAAATTCTGTTTAAACGTAATTTAAAACGTTAGCACATACAAACCATACTTTTTGTAGCCTAAAATCTATTTTTATCTTAACTCTTATTGAAACGCAGTCTTCGAATGAAGTATTTGTCATATTTTGGGCTTTAAAAAAACCGTATTCAAAAGAAATCGGCCAAAGGAAACCAAAGGTACAAATCCCATACAAATTTAAAGCTCGTTGAGCGACCCCTTCCCGTGGTTCGATCTGGCCCAAATTTGGTATGAGATCTTGTACTAGGCCTTGGATAAATTTTTGCCTACAGCGCATAACATTTCACAGGTTTTGAATTTCCCATACAAATATGGGGCAGTCTAGTCCTCCAGGATGACGAAACAAACGTGAAGATGGATTTTGGGCGGCTTCCTGGCCAAAAAATTTCAAAGACACTGGTCGGGGTGATGCCCCCGCCTAGTTAAAATTTGATTTTGCCGATAACTGTGCAAGACAGTGTTTGATCTGGCAAGGTATTTGCAGCTGTGGACGAAAAACCCCGGTTTTATGAAAAACAAGACCGTGGACTCCGAAATGCACAAGGTTTTTTTTATTTTATTTTTTTTTTATTTACATAGTATTCCGTCTCACGACATAACTTGACGAACATAATTCCTAAAATTCACTCGGTCCATGGCAACCGTTCTCCAATTTCTCGGGCACCCCACGTTCACCAGATCACGCTCCACTTGGTCTAACCACCTCGCTCGTTGCGCCCCTGCTCGTCTTGTCCCTACCGGATTCGTAGCGAACACCTGTTTTGCAGGACTGTCGTCCGGCATTCTCGCAACATATCCCGCCCAGCGTATCCGGCCAGCCTTCACCACCTTCTGGATACTGGGTTCGCCGTAGAGTCGCGCGAGCTCGTGGTTCATCCTTCATCTCCACACTCCGTTCTCCTGTATGCCACCAAAGATGGTTCTTAATACTCGTCGCTCGAATACTCCGAGTGTGTGCAGGTCTTCGTCGAGCAATATCCAAGTCTCCTGCCCGTAGAGAACAACCGGTCTTATGAGCGTCATATACAGGTTACACTTCGTGCGAGGGCTAAGTTTTCTTGACCGCAATTGCTTGTGGAGTCCATAGTAGGCACGACTTCCGCTGATAATTCGCCTCCGAATCTCACGGCAGGTGTCATTGTCTGTGATCACCAGTGAGTCGAAATAGAAAAAGTCTTCGACTATCTCCAGCTCATCGCCGTCGATCGTGACCTTGTTATTACTGGACAAGCGGGTTCGGTCGGTCTCGGATCCGCAGGCCAGTATGTACTTCGTCTTGGACGTATTAATCATCAACCCAATCCTTCCTGCTTCGCGTTTAAGTTTGCGGTAGATCTCCTCCACCGCCGCAGATGATCTGCCGACTATATCAATGTCATCGGCAAAGGAGACAAGTTGACTGCATCTGTTTAAAATCGTGCCCCGCATTTCGCTCACCACTCGTCGAATAACACCTTCTAGCGCCACGTTGAACATCATGCAGGATAGACCATCACCTTGTCGAAGCCCCCTGCGAGATTCGAATGAACTCGACAATTCACCTGAAATCCGCACTCAGCACTGCGTTCCATCCATCGTCGATCAGTCTGATCAGCTTCCCGGAAATGCCATTCTCGTCCATGATTTGCCATAGCTCGTTACGGTCGATCGTGTCGTGTGCGGCTTTGAAGTCGATGAATAGATGGTGCGTAGGGACTTGGTGTTCCCGGCATTTTTGGAGGATTTGCCGTAATGTGAATATCTGGTCCGTCGTAGACCGTCCCTCCATGAAGTCGGCCTGATGACTTCCCACGAATCTGTTTGCTTGTGGCGTTAGGCGGCGGAGTAGGATTCGGGACAACACTTTGTAGGCGGCATTGAGGACAGTGATCGCTCGGTAGTTCTCACAGTCCAATTTGTCGCCCTTCTTGTAGATGTGGCATATTACCCCCTCCTTCCACTCCTCCGGTAGCTGTTCTATGTCCCAGACCCGGACTATCATCCGGTGTAGGCAATCGGCCAACTTGTCCGGGCCCATTTTGATGAGTTCAGCTGCGATGCCATCCTTCCCAGCCGACTTGTTTCTATTCAGCTGGCGAATGGCTTCCTCACTTTACTCATCGTTGGGAGTGACTCTTTTATGTCGTTGGCTACGCCGGCGATGTACCTTTCCCCACCGTCTTGATCTCTTGCATATGCACCGTTCAGGTGTTCATCGAAGTGCTGCTTCCACCTTTTGATCACCTCACGATTTTCCGTCAGGATGCCCCCGTCCTTATCCCGGCACATTTCGACTTGCGGCACGAAGCCTTTGCGGGATGCGTTGAGTTTTTGATAGAACTATCGTGTTTCTTGTGAACGATGCAACTCTTCCTCCTCCAGGCGGCGCTTTTTCTTTCCACATTTTGACGGGTGCCTCTTTGCCCTACTGCTGCCCGCGCGGCATTCTCTTCGTCCATCACCCTCCTACACTCCTCGTTGAACCAGTCGTTCCGTCGAGTTCGCTCCACATAATCGATGACGTTCTCCGCAGCACTGTTGATGGCTGTCCTGTTGGTATCCCAACAGTCCTCGAGAGAGCTTCGTCAAGCTCGCCCTCTGCCGGCAGCGCTGCCGGCATCTTCACCATCACCAGATAGCGGTCTGACTCGATGTTGGCACCTCGACAGGATCTGACGTCGATGATGTCCGAGAAGTGGTGGCTGTCTATCAAAACGTGGTCGATCTGTGATTGCCTTTGGTACGGTGATCTCCAGGTGTACTTGTGTGGGAGGCGGTGCTGAAAAAAGGTACTACGTACGGCCATTCGTTTGGAGGCGGTGGAATCAATAAGTCTGAAGCCGTTTTCGTTGATCAGCTGGTGCACACTGAACCTTCCAATTGTCGGTTTGAATTCCTCCTCCTGGACGACCTGAGCATTAAAATCCCCGAAAACGATCTTGATATCATGTTTTGGGCATCAGTCGTATTCACGCTCCAGCTGCGCGTAAAATTCGTCTTTGTCGTCACCGGTACTTCCGAGGTAAGGGCTGTGCACGTTGATGATGCTGATGTTGAAGAACCGGCCCTTGACTCTCAACCGGAACATTCGTGAGTTGTTCGGCCACCACCCGATCACGCGCTTTTGCATCTTTCCCATCACTATAAAAGCTGTTCCAAGCTCGTGTGTGTTGCCGCAGCTCTGGTAGATGACACGACCATCTGGATACGTTCGTATCGTGGAGCCCTTCCAGCATACCTCCTGCAGCGCTACGATGTCGAATTTGCGGCTCTTCAATTCGTTGGAGAGCACGTGGGTACTGCCCAAAAAATTTAGAGATCGGCAGTTTCATGTTCCAAGTTTCCAATCGCTAGTCCCTTTTCGTCGCGTGGGTCTTTGCCAATTTCCATCCGAAATTTGTTGTTCGTTGCTTATATTTTTGTAGTCATGGGCTTGCAAGGCCCGTTGCTAACCCCACTATCTCGCAGGAGGACCGTCGTGATGTTGCTGTTTTGGGTCCCGAACACTACCAGGACGTTGTTGCACTCCGCACGCCACCCCTGACATGGAGAACAGACGCGTACGAAGCCCCTTAACTCAGTTTGCATGCGACCAAAGCATCCACCGGAGTTGGGTACCCGGTCTCCGCTTAGGTTGCTCGCACCCTAGCTAGCACAATGGTGAGGTAGAGAGTCGGAGTTGCAGACAAGAGGTGATATGACCACTACCCGAAGGTTGGGTGTATGGGGTCTCGAGTTGCACATTGTCTACCGTTCACTAGCCAAAACAATGCACAAGGAAGAGTGCCAAAAAACGTTTTTTTTCCGTAGATTGGATCTCACAAAGGACCATAGGATGAGAGGTGTCCAAATTAAGATGAGTGGTATTCGACAAAAAGTTCGAAATTTAATCAAAACAACATCGGAATAATTTTTTTTATTATTTTTTCTTTAAAGTGCAATAAAAACCCTACATTATGAGCACAAAACATTTGTATTCTTTTACATAGCTCCAAGAAAGACCCTTTTTAATGCGTCCAGATTTAAGATGATCCATGCTTTAAACAACATCAAAATTTCTATTGCATTTCTTTTAAAATGAGTATAGCGTTAGGTGGACAGAAATTTTCCCGTTCGTAACCGGGGCAGGCAAATCCAGACTATTTTATCAAAAACCTGTAAAATTTAAGGCATCTATATTCCTTAGTTTTAAAACCCAAAATTTAGGTAATAATGTAATTAAAAATTCTCCATGGAGACACATCAGCAAGGTTGAAATGGTGTTTGGCTTTCAAAAAACAGTTATGAATATTTTGATACAATTTGCCCGAAAAGTTTTGTTTAAGGACGCAAAAATCTAAAATAATAATAGAAATAATTCAACTTTAGTTTTTTGTTATGCTTCGCAAATAATGTTTAGGACCGGATCTTAACAAAAAAAATTTCCAAATAAAGGGTGATACGGTCAAAATTTGGCCAAGGGAAAACGCGTGTAAATCGGTGAAATCATCTATTTAAAAAATCAAATTAAATTTCATTTTCAAATTTAATTAGCATAAAATTCAGGAAAAATATTCAGTTAGGCTTCCGCTTTTCCAAATCCGAATTGCCGGGCCTTACGCTTAACCCATGCCATCAGATTTTGTACAGCCACCTTGTCCACCTTCTTCGCCGCAGAGAGCCAATATACCTTGAACTGCTGTTCGTCCTTAGCAGTTTTTTGGTCTTCTTTAGGTTCCGCTTGACAATAGGCCAGTATTTCTCAATTGGGCGGAGCTCTGGCGTGTTGGGAAGGTTCTTGTCCTTGGGAACCACCTGCATGTTGTTGGCGGCGTACCACTCCATGGCCTTTTTACCGTAATGGCAAGATGCCAAATCCGGCCAAAACAGTACGGAACAACCGTGTTTCTTCAGGAAAGGCAGCAGACGTTTATTCAAACACTCTTTCACGTAAATTTCTTGGTGACAGCCCCGGAAGCTAAATATGAAAATGCTGCTTTTCAAGCCACAGGTACAGATGGTTTGCCAAACCAGATATTTCTTCGCGAACTTTGACAGTTTCATGTGCTTGAAAATATCTGCTACCTTTTCTCCTCCTTTTGCTGTATAAAACTCCTGTCCTGGAAGCTGCTTGTAGTCGGCTTTGACGTAGGTTTCGTCGTTCATTACCACGCAGTACAGCCTCCGGGATCGCGCTTTGGCCGTCGTATTTTGTTTATCATCGCGATTTGGAGTCACTGCCTTCTTGTAAGTCGATAGTCGATTGTATCCCATTTACCCGAAAACTGTTGCCCAGAATGACTTTTCCCCAGAATGGCAAATACTCGAAATCAAACCCCAGAATGAACCATTTCCCAGAAAAAATTTCCCCAGAATGCACCTTTTACCAGAATTTTTTTTCCCAGAATGGAACATTTCCCAGAATTTTTTTCCCCAGAATAGAACATTTCCCAGAATGACACAAATCCCTGATTATTTCCTCTTGTACTTTTTTTTTTTATTTTTGTGCTGTTCTAATGAATTCTTGTAAATTTCATATGATTCGAAATTAAATTTTTCAAAATGATTTTTCAAATGAAACTATGTAATTGTTTGAAAGTTTCCAGCTAAAATTATTTCAGAACCGATATTATGTTTTGTGGTCTGGGTACTTGAATTAATTCAATGCCAACCATGGTCCTTTGAAAACCGTTTTGGTATCCGACTCCTCACGCTGCGCGTTCGAACTTTAAAGAAATATTGTCCTTCACGCTGTCGCGTGGCGGACGGGGCTAAGGGATCACCCCTAGCTTTCACGCAGACCTAGGAAGCCCCGGCAACCCTAGACCAATGTAATGGGGCCGCCGCTTCCGACGGCAGGTCGGCGGCCACCTCGGATTTGGGAGCTTCGGCGGCTTTGTGCCGCCTCGGCCCCTCCATCCTCGTTGGTTGCGGCTTTGCCGCAAAAGAATAAAATTATGAAACCCAATTTTTTTGTAACAATTCCATTTTTTTTAATAATGTCTAGTGAGGATAAATGTTTTCAATTTTCTGGGAAATGGTTCTTCTGGCGAAAGAATTTCTGGTAAATGGTACATTCTGGTGAAAAAATTTCTGGGAAATGGTACATTCTGGCGAAAAAATTTTCTGGGGAATGGTTCGTCTGGGGAAAAAAGTTCTGGGGAATGGTTCTTTCTGGCGATTGAAATTCTGGATATTTTTCATTCTGGGCAATGGTTTTCGGGTAAATGGAGTACAACCTCGATAGTCCGGCTCGTTTTTTGGCTCGATGCACGGTTGTAGACGATAAACCCAGCTTATTTGCGGCATCTCGGAGAGAGAGGTTAAGGTTTCGCTTGAAACTACCGGCAACTCTCTTTGTCGTTTCCGCGGCTTCCGGTTTTCGATTTCCCCCCGATCCAGACTCCAGAAATTTTGATACACTGCCCTTCTTCCTTGGGCGGCATTTTGACAACTGAAGAGTGAATTCCAAAATCAAAATAGGAGCAACATTCTACACACGCACACACACACACACACCTTCAAAATGAGGAGTGTTCAGGTTTTTGGCTTTCTTACAGAAAGGCATAGCGAACGGTCAGTTGGGGCTATCATTAATTAAGGGTCCAAGACCCCACTTTATATATACCAATCGACTCAGCTCGACGGGTTACGATGATGTCGATGTTTTTTTCCTGTAGGTCATATCTCAAAATAAAAAAAAACAAAATTATTTAAAATAAGTCTATTCCATAGTAGATGTCATGCTTATGTCGGCTCCAAAGAAGGTAGCCATTTGCTCAACAGCAGAAGCCAGCAATCGCTAAATTAATTACGAGGCCAACAAAAATATGATCTCATGCCCTCTAACCCGTTAGACAATTATGCTAACCGCTAAACCACCAGTGAACGCTTGAAATACTTACGTTCAAACTGAAACTGTTTGAAATATTTTGAAAGTAAAATTCATTCCGGTGTCTTGGCTGATTTTCTGTTAGTCGGTCCCATCCCAGCAAATGGCGGTTTTGGGCAAGTAACGATACAACAGGTTTTCCTATAGAGAGCACCTGGCTGGGCGTCGACAAAAAAAGTGCAGCCGCACATAAGACTACAACTGGTAAAGGGAGGGGGTGGGTGGAGTTTTTGACGACCTCTTTTGACCGGCACGGCGCAAATTTTGACTAATGAAATCGGTTTTTAAATGCAAAATTGAAAGAAATACGTCAAGTTGATATTGACCAAATTTTGAGCGTATCACTCTTTATATAGCAAGACCGGACAATCTGACAAATATAGCAATCAATGTTTCAGTAAAATGAAATCATTCTTATTTGAAAACCAAAAGTCTGATGTGGTTATTTTGAGTCTAATGCAAGTTATTGCTCATGATTTTAAAAATTTCTACCAAACATTTTTATTGAGTGCTGGAAGATGTTTTTTATTGAAAGATGATGAGATGTTGAAACGTTTGTCGAATTTTCAAATCTGTATAGGCGATTATCAAAAAATACATTTTTTTAAAGATTTTAAAAAAATCTGCATATTTTTTAAATCATTTTTATAAATTTGACTATATATATATTTATCAAGAATATTTATAAAAAATTAAAAGTAAAAATTTTGCCATCATAAAATTTGTGGCCCGCAAACAAATCTGATTTCCGAAATTAGGCCTGCCAGCTGAAAATGTTGGCCACCCAGGACTTAAAATGTTGAACATTTTACGGGTCTGTTCTTCGATAGTTTATTTTAACTAGTTGTCGAAGGTGATTGTTTTTCTTTAATATATTCTGTACAGTTTTCAAAGTTCCTGTTCCATGGCTAGAATTCAATAATTTTTAAGCTCTATTAACTAGTGCCAAAATATAGATCAATTTGTGTGAAAATGGAAAAAGGTGTGATTCCCAAATGACGAGAAAGGCCGATATTTGGATTTTGCATCTGTTAGTCCATACAATGTCCATTAAATTGCTGCAAAAAATGAATTTTTACACCCATATGTTTATTCGGTGGCTTTAAGGTTAAAATGCATCAGTGTAATATTTAAGATGATTTGATCGATTCCTGAATTGGCGCAATGCGTTTCAATTCTGTAAGTCATTTCTATGGAAGAAGAAATTTTTGCACATAAGGTCAGGCAAAAAATTTAAACAAGCTCAAAATGAAGTTGGTCTTTAATTTTAGGTGTTGACTTTTCTTAAGTTTTATTTTTTGATAACATGACCAACAGCTTAACATCTTATGAAAAAAGTTATAACCATTTCATTTCAGTATTCAAAATGCCAAGCTTTGGTTGCTAGAGCTTTTAATTATTTCATGAAAAGTTTCTACTAAGGTTCTTTAAGTCAATCAATTCCCTGGCTATACAAAGCAGTTTTTAAGAGTTTTAAATCTCAACCTACGGTTAGACAGTATTGAAATATGTAGTCAAAAAACTTAAGTTTCAATTTTTAATTTTGAAAAAAAAATTGAAAAACATCGAATAACTTTTCTGGGGAACAAGTTAGGTTTGTGCTTCGTTGATATGAATAGTACAAGATCAAGAATCAAGGAATTTTTTTCATTCCAAGTTATATTTTTAGGAACTTTTAGTAATTTCCAAACAAAATTAAATCTGGTTGCGCTAATTCAGAACTAGAAGGATCGCTTCCAAAGCTCGCAGCGGTCTCATGTCCATACAAACTAACGAACATGCTATGAACGACTTTCATAACAGTCCCATGTGCAAAAACAAGCAAACGAGAAAATCAGCCTTTTCTGTTTTGAAATATATTTTTAAATTGTGATCACAACTTTCAGCGTAGATAAATATAATTTCATCGAATGTGTTATAGGTTGTCATAAGAAATCGTAGTACCTGAAATTTTCGAATTTGGCCGGTTGGCAATGTCTGCAGCATCATTTTTGTTTGTTATGACTCATAACTTATGAGGCTGTTATGCGAGCATATTCGAGACTTTTTACAAATCTACTCGCATTACAGTCCCATACAGAATATGTGTTGCTTACCAATCTTGTTTCTAAGACTTCAATTTGATCATTTCTGAACTTATGAATGCAGTTTAAAAAAATAGTTCATTCTTGTGGGAAAATATCGTGAATTTCACATAGTAAGTTGAATCAGATCATGATTTTTAGTTCTTTCAGATGTTTTTTTTTATCACAGGAAGACATTCCTTTCTTTATTTAAGCCTGCCTTCAAAAACTAGTGTGTATAATTCGACATCAAGTCAGTTGAATATGTCTTAAATGACTCAAAGCGCCAGAACAAGTATTATTTAACCGAAAGAAACATAGTATAGTAACTACATCCGTGGTACTTCTCATATGGGACTGTTTTGCGGGTATATTTCATATGGGACAGTCACGAGTTGATATTTGATTCGAAATTTCTAGAATAAAATTTCGTTTTTTATTGTTTTACATTGAAGTCCAATGTTCAAAATGACTAACTGCCAGGTTAGATAAAAAATAACGAAAATTCATATGAGACTGTTATGCGAGTAAGGCAGCATGGAGGCAAAGCTAAATCCACACATTTTTTACATTGTTCTATAGACAAAACCTTGATGATCAATTTAGATATTTGACGAGCTGCCAAAAATAGCCAATTGTAAGTTAAATTGAGGCTGAAATAGCATTTCTACCGCTTTTTCTAAGATTTAAATCGTTGATGAAATAACTCAAAAGGCCCAACTACTTAAATTCTTCTATTTGATTGGAGCTTTTTTGTTTTGGTTGACGCTGATTTTGAATCAATATAAATTTTCATGATTCCATTTTCCATAAACTCTTCAATGGATTACACTGCCCTTAAACAAAAAAACTAACATATATCAAATTATCTAAATAAAATCTCATATATATATGTTTTTTAATTTTCATTTCAACATGAAAGTTGAGCTTTGAATTTAAAAAATGTACTCATGTGTCCAGAATTTAAAAGTTTGATAGTATTTTAAATTTAAATACCATGACTGGGCCTTATTCTGCGCTGTTACTAATTCTGCGCTATTTGTAATTTTAAGACAGATATTTTAAAATTTTTGGAAAAAAGTGTATCGATTGTACAAGCAGATTGCTTGAACTGCATTTGTTCAGATTTTTAGTTGATTTTAAAATTGGTAAATCTTCCAACCTAAAGGTTGATCGGTCAAAATTTGGTCAATATCAACTTGACGTATTTCTTTCAATTTTGCATCTAAAAACCCTCAACACCCCTCATTTTGAAGGTGTATGTGTGTAGAATGTTGCTCCTATTTTGATTTTGGAATTCACTCTTCAGTTGTCAAAATGCCGTCCAAGGAAGAAGAGCAGCGTATCAAAATTTTGCTCGCGCATCGCGAAAATCCGAGCTACTCGCACGCAAAGCTGGCAAAATTGCTAAAAGTTGCCAAATCAACCGTTACAAATCTTATTAAAGTGTTTGGGGAACGTTTGTCGACAGCCAGGAAGTCTGGATCGGGGGGAAATCGAAAACCTGTAGCCGCTGAGACGACAAAGAGAGTTGCCGGTAGTTTCAAGCGAAACCCTAACCTCTCTCTCTGAGATGCCGCAAATAAGCTGGGTGTATCGTCTACAACCGTGCATCGAGTTAAAAAAAAACGAGTAAGACTGTCGACTTACAAGAAAGTAGTGACTCCAAACCGCAATGATAAACAAAATTTGACGGCCAAAGCGCGATCCCGGAGGCTGTACACGACGATGCTGACGAAGTTCGACTGCGTGGTAATGGACAACGAAACCTACGTCAAAGCCGACTACAAGCAGCTTCTGGGACAGGAGTTTTATACGGCAAAAGGAAGTTCGCGAAGAAATATCTGGTTTGGCAAGCAACCTGTACCTGTGGCTTGAAAAGCAGCATTTTCATAGCTTCCGGGACTGTCAACCAAGAAATTTACGTGAAAGAGTGTTTGAATAAACGTCTGCTGCCTTTCCTGAAGAAACACGGTTGTTCCCTACTGTTTTGGCCGGATTTGGCATCTTGCCATTACGGTAAAAAGGCCATGGAGTGGTACGCCGCACACAACGTGCAGGTGGTTTCCAAGGACAAGAACCCTCTCAATACGCCAGAGCTTCGCCCAATTGAGAAATACTGGGCATTGTCAAGCGGAACCTAAAGAAGACCAAAAAAACTGCTAAGGACGAGCAGCAGTTCAAGGCAAACTGGCTTTCTGCGGCGAAGAAAGTGGACAAGGTGGCTGTACAAAATCTGATGGCAGGGGTTAAGCGTAAGGCCCGGCAATTCGGATTTGGAAAAGCGGAAGCCTAACTGAATATTTTTCCTGTATTTTATACTAGTTTAACTTGAAAAAGTTAAATATCTTGTTATAAGTAAAGTACTATCACTTGTATATTGAAAAGTAAAACAAAATTTTTAGAACTTTTACTTCTTACGACGCTAGCGATGTTTGCTAAATTAATTCGCTTAACAAAAAATACTAACATTGATCCGTTAATTATTAATTTTTATTTAACCTTTAAAATTTAACATATCCAACTACATACGTGAAACTAAATATCACTGTGTTTGTATACATTACATTTTGTTTGGTGCATTGTCTAATTCATAGACATTCAAAGATGATATAAATGAAAGGGTTCAACTTATTCTAAACAAAACTTTTTCCTTCCTTTAGCAAGTCAACAACCTTGCCATCACGGTTGCTCTCCCGGATGCGCCCAAGCGGGAAAAATGGGGCAAAGGTGTGGAGTTTATGCTGTCGTGCATCGCCTATTCGGTGGGGTTTGGTAATATTTGGAAGTTCCCCTACACAGCCCTGGAAAATGGTGGCGGAGCCTTTTTGATCCCTTACCTTGTGGTGCTGTTTCTGATTGGACGACCTATTTACTATCTTGAAATGGTGATGGGTCAGTTTTGCAGCCGTGGGTGTGTTAAGATTTACGATCTGGCACCCATCATGAGAGGTTTGTTGATTTTAATTATTGTTTTTACTAATCTATTCAAAGGGGTCATTTGCAGGTGTCGGAGTAGGTCAATCGGTGGCCATGTTCGTGGTGATGACCTACTATACCCCTGTTCTGGCCATAACGCTACGATATCTTTTTGCATCGTTCAGCTGGGAACTTCCCTGGAGCAAATGTGATCCCTCATGGCCACACTGTATAGATTCGGTCAAAAGCGATTTCCAAAATTCGAGTAAAGCCGATCTAAGGAATATGAATGTTTCTGCTGAATTATTTTTTACGTGAGTAGAATTAAATTACAGTAATTCTTACAAACTATCCAACAATTATTTTATTTTAGTAACACTGTGATGCACCGAGGTTCATTAGAACAGGGGATCGGTATTCCCGACCTTAAACTCGTACTCTGTCTGCTAGCGTCATGGCTGATAATCGCAATCATCCTAATCAAAGGTATTAGAAGTACCGGCAAAGCTTCCTACTTCCTGGCTTTGTTCCCGTATGTAATCATCTCTATCCTGTTTGTGCATTCTTGCTCACTGAAGGGCGCCTGGAATGGAATTTCCTTCTTTTTGACACCGAAATGGGAGAGCCTATTTACCGCTAAAGTTTGGATGGAAGCTGTGACGCAGTGCTTCTTTTCGCTGTCCATATGTTTTGGCGGCATCATAGCGTACTCTTCGTTTAACAACTTTTCCAACAACGTTTATAGGTAAGTTCGATAGCATTGAGTTGAAGTATGCATATATCGCATTCAATTTTGCCGATTTGTTAAACAATTAAAATAAAGAGTAAAGAGTAAAGAGTAAAGAGCAAAGAGTAAAGAGTAAAGAGTAAAGAGTAAAGAGTAAAGAGTAAAGAGTAAAGAGTAAAGAGTAAAGAGTAAAGAGTAAAGAGTAAAGAGTAAAGAGTAAAGAGTAAAGAGTAAAGAGTAAAGAGTAAAGAGTAAAGAGTAAAGAGTAAAGAGTAAAGAGTAAAGAGTAAAGAGTAAAGAGTAAAGAGTAAAGAGTAAAGAGTAAAGAGTAAAGAGTAAAGAGTAAAGAGTAAAGAGTAAAGAGTAAAGAGTAAAGAGTAAAGAGTAAAGAGTAAAGAGTAAAGAGTAAAGAGTAAAGAGTAAAGAGTAAAGAGTAAAGAGTAAAGAGTAAAGAGTAAAGAGTAAAGAGTAAAGAGTAAAGAGTAAAGAGTAAAGAGTCAAGAGTAAAGAGTAAAGAGTAAAGAGTAAAGAGTAAAGAGTAAAGAGTAAAGAGTAAAGAGTAAAGAGTAAAGAGTAAAGAGTAAAGAGTAAAGAGTAAAGAGTCAAGAGTAAAGAGTAAAGAGTAAAGAGTAAAGAGTAAAGAGTAAAGAGTAAAGAGTAAAGAGTAAAGAGTAAAGAGTAAAGAGTATAGAGTAAAGAGTAAAGAGTAAAGAGTAAAGAGTAAAGAGAAAAGAGTAAAGAGTAAAGAGTAAAGAGTAAAGAGTAAAGAGTAAAGAGTAAAGAGTAAAGAGTAAAGAGTAAAGAGTAAAGAGTAAAGAGTAAAGAGTAAAGAGTAAAGAGTAAAGAGTAAAGAGTAAAGAGTAAAGAGTAAAGAGTAAAGAGTAAAGAGTAAAGAGTAAAGAGTAAAGAGTAAAGAGTAAAGAGTAAAGAGTAAAGAGTAGATCCCTTTTCAAGGTTTTTTTGTTGCTTGAGTTTCATAAAAGGTTTCTAAATCGTATTTTGGGCATTCATAAAACTTTGCATGATTTTTATAAAACTTGCTCAAAATTACGTTTTGGAAACATAAATGAAAAATTTTACACCATAATTTGTTTTTTTTTTATTTGATAAATGAAAGGAATAAATCTGGACTTTTATCAAATTTTGTACTAAATATTCGGGCAAACCCGGATAAAACCGGCCTATCTAGCAACCTTAGGTTAGAGGTCATTTGACCCCCGATGGTATGAATATGTATGCAACATACGTTTTTCGAATCTTAGAAAAATTGTAATTTTGAAAAAAATACTTGCTTTTTGAAAATAAAAGTAGTGCTGTATTAAAATTTGCGAAAAATAAATTCGCAATTCTGTTTTCCAGTCGCCAAAAAAAAACCCACTTAATAAAACTTTTCACTAATTCAAAGAGTCAAACAAAGTTGATGGCATTAAAAAGCATTAGCTCATATTTTTTCATAATTTTATTTCTAAAAAAATCTTTAATAATAAGAAGAAGGAATATTTAAATAAGGTAGTGTCGATAGCCATATTGGATTTTTTTGTGACGTCACAAAAACAAATGTATCGAAAATTTATATGCAAATGACAGAAATTTCAAAGAAAAACATATTTTAAAACGAAAATGAATTCCAATTTCATTTTGATTGTGTTGCAAGACCTCTATTGCCCTCGGTTTTGCAATTTTTTTGACCTTTTAAGATTGCATTATGTTTTTTGTCTCATTTTATGAATGAACGCAATATCACCTTGAAGCTAAAACATATAAAAATGAAGAAAAATTCACCTTTCAAAAGGTCTAGCTGGTAGTAATTGGGTGTTCAAATGATTGTCACGATTTTTTTACAACCGGTTTATCTTATTCAATTCTTATGTAGAACAATTAACATCAATTAATGATTGTTAACTCGATTTACTGAAATACCAATAAATAATTGTGGTTTTGTATACAAGTTTAATTTTTGATAACTTTTTTGTAAAAAGGATCTTAAACTGCACTGACTTGATCATTTTCATGGAAGCCTTTGAACTTATTTTAAAGTTTTGCCAATCTGAGTAGGGAAAATCTACTATTTTTTCGAACTTCGGTGGTCTATTTTATATAAAAACTAGCTGATCCCATACGAACTCCGTTTCGCTTTCAACTTGGAATTATGTCATGAACAGTTTGCATGAAAGTCAATTGCCAAGCATTTTTCAGATGCACTTCCAAGTTCATTGTTAAGTAATAATTGCAAGAATATAAGTCGATCACTTTTTATGTTGTCGGCAACTGTATTTGAAATCAGAAATCAATTGACCGTGCCAAAATATTCCCGTGTATAAATTTCGACTCAATAGTTGCATAACAACTCAATTATTGCCAAAAAGTTCAACCCCTTTCGTCAATATCTCTAAAAACAGTGAACATTTAATTCATAAGGACGACCCTTTTCGTCAACCCCTGACAAAATATTTAACATCTTAAATCGATTGCCCGTCCCTGATAACGACCATGTGCAAATTTTCATCCCAGTCCGATGTATAATAACAACGATATTGCAAAAATATTGAAAGGTTTATCTGGACGACCCCCTTTGCCGTCCCCTTACATTGAATTTTATTCCTGAAATCGATTGGTCGTCCCTCAAAACTTACGTGTACCAATTTTCATCTGAATCCGATGTATAATAAGGTCAATATCGCATTAACAGTGAATAGTTAGTATGGACGACCCCTTTGGCCGACCCTTTACTTTTGTTTGGATAAGTGTAATTAATTGTTTGTCCTTAATAACTCCTGTGTGCAAATTTTCATTCAAATCCGATGTATAAAAACGTCAATATCACTAAGATATTGAAAAATTAATATGGACGACCCCTTTTGCCGCCCCCTTACACTCAATTTGATATTTTAAATCGATTGCAAGTTCCTTAAAACTATCGTGTACCAAATTTCATCAGAATACGATGTATAATAACGTCAATATCGCAAAAACAGCTAACATTTAATATGGACGACCCCTTTGAATGACCCCTTACACAAAATTGGACACCTGCAATCGATTTCTCCTTTTTCAAAACACTAATGTGCAAATTTTCAACACAATCCGACCAAAAGTAACGTAAATATTGCGAAAACAATATTTGTGTTGTATGGACGACCCCCTTCAGAAGGGGTCATCCGAAATTCTGAAAACATTTTTCATCATTCCTTGTCCTAATGAGCACCCATGCCTAATTTCAGACCTCTAGCTCTTAAGACGGCTGAGTCTATAGAGGACAAACAAACAAACAAACAAACAAACAAACAAACAAACACACAAACAAACAAACAAACAAACAAACAAACAAACAGGGTTGGTCGGCTCTTCTCAAACAACGAAGAGCCGGGAGCAAACAACACTGTTATCAGTTCGGCTTCCGAGTGCAATCCTCTTTCGCTGATCGTGCTCCACTCGTTACCCGAGTTTACACGAACTGTAAGTGACTCGGAGGCAGTGATTGAAATCCTCACCAATTTTCTCATCAGAGGCATTCAAAATACACACTTTGAGGCCTCGCATAGCTATACAGGAGACGATACATATACATTCATTCAAACCTCCCCCCATGAGGAGGATCTGCTCTGAGAGACACTATTCGTTTGCTGCCCCGAACTAACTCTCTCAACGTTCGGTTGCTACATGATGCATGAAGAAGACGAGGCACACATACTCATTTACGTTATTGAATTTGATGGACTCAAGCCGATAGCTGTCGTTGAGGAGAACATCTTCTACCTCGCCCCAAAGGTTGAGGCAACAACAAAAACAACCGAACTTTTTGCGTTGCATGGCCCGCAACGTATAGTGCAAAGAGGGGGGAGGAAAAAGAAACGAAAAAACTAGCTGTCTGCGTGCGGTTGCTGTGCAATAATAGCAATAGCAGAAAAACCTCACGCATTCGATCCAGGCACAAACGAGGAGACTCGTTTTCGCTCTGCCTTTTGAATTCGCTTCCCTCAAACTTGTAACAGGAGATGAGTGAGAGCCATTCGTTTGGTTTTTTGGATTCGCTGCCTCGAATGTATACTGCTTCTTGAAGGCGGGCCATATTGAGAGCGTATGCATCATCGGTTTTGCCGTTTTCGCTGCCTCAAAGCAACCTTTGCTTCCGAATAAAGCAGTGAGCGAGAGAAGGTTGATCAATTCATGCTCAGCAAAATTCAATCACTGCTCGGAGGGCAAGTGTGAGAGCATTCGCATCTGAGTGGGAGAAAGAGAATTCTAAACAAAGAGCGCCCTGTGTTTCAATCATACACCTCAGAGTAAATGAAGAAAAAAAATTATTTAGACTCCCACCACACAACGTAGACAATATAACAACAATTTATCCCCCGCTACCATGCCCACTGCTGTTTGCTATTTTCCAATTTTTTTTCTTGCAAAAAGTAGCGTTCGAAGAAGAGGTGCCAGGTGGTTTCGTCAAAAAATCAGAACACTGCGAAGAACAAAAAACAGGATTTTTCAGGTCACCAGTAGATTGGTGGAAATGAAATGCAGCTCTTCTTTGATTGCATAAATTAAGGCGAAATAGCGGTGCAGTATACGCCTTAATTTATGCAACAGAAGAGATTAGAAGTTAGGTGGTTTGTAGTTTATACAGAAAAACACCGTTCAAATATCATCTCAACCGAAGATTACCATTGGTTTAAGAGGTTAAACTGTTTTTATTATAAAATCAATTACAATTAATATCAGGACGGCTTCTAGAAAATCAGGAAACCGCTGGGAAGTTCGATTTGGAGAGCAAACTGAGTTAGCTCTCTGATTTCTCCTCAACACAATGCGCAACAGATTTTTCCGGAGAAGGGAATTCTCTTCATCAGCGGATGTGAATGCTCTCGCTCACTCTTATGTGTTGACAATCTCACTCTTGATTTCAGTGCGATTTATCTCCCCCCGCACAGATTGGGGGATCAGACGAAAAAAAATTACACTCTCTTTCACTGAACAAGCCGATCTGAGGAGTTTTGCCATCCATGCAAACAAACAAACAAACAAACAAACAAACAAACAAACAAACAAACAAACAAACAAACAAACAAACAAACAAACAAACAAACAAACAAACAAACAAACAAACAAACAAACAAACAAACAAACAAACAAACAAACAAACAAACAAACAAACAAACAAACAAACAAACAAACAAACAAACAAACAAACAAACAAACAAACAAACAAACAAACAAACAAACAAACAAACAAACAAACAAACAAACAAACAAACAAACAAACAAACAAACAAACAAACAAACAAACAAACAAACAAACAAACAAACAAACAAACAAACAAACAAACAAACAAACAAACAAACAAACAAACAAACAAACAAACAAACAAACAAACAAACAAACAAACAAACAAACAAACAAACAAACAAACAAACAAACAAACAAACAAACAAACAAACAAACAAACAAACAAACAAACAAACAAACAAACAAACAAACAAACAAACAAACAAACAAACAAACAAACAAACAAACAAACAAACAAACAAACAAACAAACAAACAAACAAACAAACAAACAAACAAACAAACAAACAAACAAACAAACAAACAAACAAACAAACAAACAAACAAACAAACAAACAAACAAACAAACAAACAAACAAACAAACAAACAAACAAACAAACAAACAAACAAACAAACAAACAAACAAACAAACAAACAAACAAACAAACAAACAAACAAACAAACAAACAAACAAACAAACAAACAAACAAACAAACAAACAAACAAACAAACAAACAAACAAACAAACAAACAAACAAACAAACAAACAAACAAACAAACAAACAAACAAACAAACAAACAAACAAACAAACAAACAAACAAACAAACAAACAAACAAACAAACAAACAAACAAACAAACAAACAAACAAACAAACAAACAAACAAACAAACAAACAAACAAACAAACAAACAAACAAACAAACAAACAAACAAACAAACAAACAAACAAACAAACAAACAAACAAACAAACAAACAAACAAACAAACAAACAAACAAACAAACAAACAAACAAACAAACAAACAAACAAACAAACAAACAAACAAACAAACAAACAAACAAACAAACAAACAAACAAACAAACAAACAAACAAACAAACAAACAAACAAACAAACAAACAAACAAACAAACAAACAAACAAACAAACAAACAAACAAACAAACAAACAAACAAACAAACAAACAAACAAACAAACAAACAAACAAACAAACAAACAAACAAACAAACAAACAAACAAACAAACAAACAAACAAACAAACAAACAAACAAACAAACAAACAAACAAACAAACAAACAAACAAACAAACAAACAAACAAACAAACAAACAAACAAACAAACAAACAAACAAACAAACAAACAAACAAACAAACAAACAAACAAACAAACAAACAAACAAACAAACAAACAAACAAACAAACAAACAAACAAACAAACAAACAAACAAACAAACAAACAAACAAACAAACAAACAAACAAACAAACAAACAAACAAACAAACAAACAAACAAACAAACAAACAAACAAACAAACAAACAAACAAACAAACAAACAAACAAACAAACAAACAAACAAACAAACAAACAAACAAACAAACAAACAAACAAACAAACAAACAAACAAACAAACAAACAAACAAACAAACAAACAAACAAACAAACAAACAAACAAACAAACAAACAAACAAACAAACAAACAAACAAACAAACAAACAAACAAACAAACAAACAAACAAACAAACAAACAAACAAACAAACAAACAAACAAACAAACAAACAAACAAACAAACAAACAAACAAACAAACAAACAAACAAACAAACAAACAAACAAACAAACAAACAAACAAACAAACAAACAAACAAACAAACAAACAAACAAACAAACAAACAAACAAACAAACAAACAAACAAACAAACAAACAAACAAACAAACAAACAAACAAACAAACAAACAAACAAACAAACAAACAAACAAACAAACAAACAAACAAACAAACAAACAAACAAACAAACAAACAAACAAACAAACAAACAAACAAACAAACAAACAAACAAACAAACAAACAAACAAACAAACAAACAAACAAACAAACAAACAAACAAACAAACAAACAAACAAACAAACAAACAAACAAACAAACAAACAAACAAACAAACAAACAAACAAACAAACAAACAAACAAACAAACAAACAAACAAACAAACAAACAAACAAACAAACAAACAAACAAACAAACAAACAAACAAACAAACAAACAAACAAACAAACAAACAAACAAACAAACAAACAAACAAACAAACAAACAAACAAACAAACAAACAAACAAACAAACAAACAAACAAACAAACAAACAAACAAACAAACAAACAAACAAACAAACAAACAAACAAACAAACAAACAAACAAACAAACAAACAAACAAACAAACAAACAAACAAACAAACAAACAAACAAACAAACAAACAAACAAACAAACAAACAAACAAACAAACAAACAAACAAACAAACAAACAAACAAACAAACAAACAAACAAACAAACAAACAAACAAACAAACAAACAAACAAACAAACAAACAAACAAACAAACAAACAAACAAACAAACAAACAAACAAACAAACAAACAAACAAACAAACAAACAAACAAACAAACAAACAAACAAACAAACAAACAAACAAACAAACAAACAAACAAACAAACAAACAAACAAACAAACAAACAAACAAACAAACAAACAAACAAACAAACAAACAAACAAACAAACAAACAAACAAACAAACAAACAAACAAACAAACAAACAAACAAACAAACAAACAAACAAACAAACAAACAAACAAACAAACAAACAAACAAACAAACAAACAAACAAACAAACAAACAAACAAACAAACAAACAAACAAACAAACAAACAAACAAACAAACAAACAAACAAACAAACAAACAAACAAACAAACAAACAAACAAACAAACAAACAAACAAACAAACAAACAAACAAACAAACAAACAAACAAACAAACAAACAAACAAACAAACAAACAAACAAACAAACAAACAAACAAACAAACAAACTGTAACTCGCGGACAGCTACACTCAGTGGGTGGGAACATGGGAAGGAGAGATTATGGTGGGACTCAGGGTCGTTACAGGGAAATTCACTACGTTACACCGTCTTCTGGAGTAACCTCACGCAAGGGATTCCAATTACAGCTAACATGTTTTTCAGAGGTGCCGAAACGGGTGGGTACCTCTCATGCTATCAACCAGAGTCGGAAATTCAAAATATGATAAACAACGCAAACTGTGAATCACTGAGCGGACCACCCTAGAGAGAGATTTGATAACCATTTTGGTTCGAAACTTTAACGATTCCCGGAAGTGTAAAGCGATTACGGATTTCTACAGTTACACAATTTTTGGATGCGATTACAATAATGCTTAAGTTTATTTTACGGATGGGCCCTGGCATGACGTCACACACTATTAATACTTGCGGCTTTGGTTCTTCCTCGGCGTTGGTTAATCGCCGCGCGGCTGCGATTCCTCTGTCGGCTTATTATTCACCGTCTCAACCAGTAACGGAGGCACCTGGCTGGAGACGATTGACATGCAAAATGCCGCCCCAATACTTGCCGGTTCTAGCATAGTTGGGAACGGCCGGAAATAAAGCATGCTGGTATGATTGTTGTTTGTTGACCTTTCGACACCAGCGTCGGGCTAAAAGATGTTGTTTTGATGCTGACCGGTCCAAGACGAGGTTATGTTCGAGTCGATGCCAAGTGCTTGCTCGACTCCGGTCTCGAACGGTGTTTTCTGTCCGGAACTGTTGGTTGCCTGGGGATAATTATGGTGTGGTTCGTAAGAACCAGCCAAACAGAAAAAGGCCCTTGTGGACCTACGCAAGGGTATTAAAAATAGTGTGCACGTCAATGTTTACATTGGTTTTGTTTTTACATGTGGTTCAGTCTTTTTAACAAATACATATTTTTAGATAACATTTTACCTTTTATCTGCAGTTTTACAATGTGCTTCGTTTTAATGTCGTTTTAACAGTTGTTTATGCCTTTGTCACTTTCTTTTAACACGTTACATGTAATATAAATGTGGTTTTAATTCTTTTGTCAAACGCATGTTCATTGAGTTTTCAGAACTATTACTAACCGTACTAACAAAGCAAATTTAACATAATTTAGCTTTACTTTTAACGTGTTGTGTTTGTTTTTCGCACTGTTTTTTGCTGTAATGTAAAGTAGATTTTAAGTAACGTTTTTACACTTCCTATTAGCTACGTTTTACTTTGAAAAACTCAAGTCGCGCACAACTGCTCCCTCAGGCGATCACGAACAGAAAGGACAGGAAGCGGATAGCCGCTAAAGCGCTAAGTGGAATTTTCTACATCCAACCAACACACATACATTTACGGTAACACAAACAATACTAGTGTGTTGTTTTCTGGGTGACCACACTTCCCCGCCTGGGCTCCGAAAACACACGACGCCTATGGATTTCCCCTGAGAAGACGATGTGAGATCTTGGGAAGGGATGGCAGTCGGTCAAGGTTTTGATCTGTTTGGATAACTGTTGTAGGGTTCACTTAATAGGACAGGGATAAGTCAATTTTGTGACAGAGTCACATTTACAAAAGTAACGAACGGTTACATTACCCCATCGTCCCTCTTCAAAATGAATGGTAATACATTCATTTTGTCTTGAGAGAGATGCATGCACCAGTCCATCTTACTATCTTTATTTTGATTGAACAAAATTAATAATCGAACTTTTGGAACGTTTATAATCACAATCCGCATAATTTCATGTCAGCATATGACAGAAACAGCTAATGATTTCGTTCAGTGTTTTCGCTGTCGTAGCGATCAGTCATGACAGTCTCTCATAAGAACTGTCAAGTGGGAACTCAAGTATTCATGAACAAGAGTCTAATAAGAAAATTTTCATAACAAGAGAATGAATTTTTGGTCGACCGGTCGAAAATAAACAAACTATCCGTGGCTGGTGGATTATCAAGGTAAGTCCTAATCTTCACAACATAAATCCTTCTAAGCGCTAATTGTGCAGATTTTTGCCTAATTCTAACGTTTTTCTAACTCTTTTCAGTTCTGGCTAAAACTGCGGAAGGAAATATCCGGAAATGGTGGAATACAACTCGACATGTCAGCTGGTAAGTTTTCATTGTTTATGTTTTGCTATGTTCTGCAACAAATCCGAAATGGATGCTATACATCAGCAAAGGAAAGTATTCAATTATAGTTTCTTCGTCGTTTCAGATCTTCACATCAACAATCACTCTAGGAAGGGACGGAAGGAAACCAACTCGGAAAACTTAAAAAGGTGAGTTTATGTATCGTGTTACCCAATGATCAGTAACTTTTTAGGTATTTTGTTTCAGGTATCCGGTTCGAAGTTCTTCAGCAGAGAAAACAACAGTGGCTTCGCCCGATGTCTCTGCTAACTTGTCCGGGATCGTCTGCAACTTAGCCATGACCATTTAGAGGACTTAAAATGGACTAAGTTTGACATTGTAGCCTGCAGAAAAAAGAGTTGGAATTATACATCTGCTCATTTTCCGACGACCTACAGGTACGGGAGCAAAATGTTTAAAAGAATAAGTATATTTTTAGTGTTTGATTATTATTTTTGTGTTTCTAGGAGCAAGAGTGTGAATATGTGTTTCTATTTGTGTTCCAAAATTCGGTGAATTTGTTATTGAATATCCGAAATTCCTATTGAAGCTTTGTTGACGCAGTTTTCACTACTGACGAAGTTTATTCCGTGCATTACTATTCCTTCATATTGTAAAAAACAAAGATGAGGCAAACTTTTCCAAGTGAGTTGGGAACTGCATACTGTACTGTTGCGTTAGACCAGATCTCCTACAGATCTTGATGCAAACGTCTTCGTTCGTATCAGGCTTTCTGCCGAGAGTTTGTATTGTGTATTGAGAGTTTGTAGTTGGACTGAATTCAATGAAAAATCTAGGAAGAGAATTTTGAAACTATGGAATTTGGTAGCATTCGGTTAAGGAGATACGTTAGTTAGTACTGATGTTATTCGAAGATTGCAATGTTGATAAAGTAATTCTAATTTGTTCAACTGCTACTCAGGAAAATTTTGAAAATTTTCATGAACTGTGGTAGTTAAAAGAGCTGATACGATTCTTAAAGTAGCATTAAATCTGGATTCTACAATCTATTTTCATTCCACTTGTGAAAAAACTGAAAATTGTCATTTCTGTAAGATCGTCAAAGATCTGGAATTCTCAAAATTATCCTACCACATCTAGATTTTCAAAGTTCGGGGTACAAACTGAAAGATTCGTTCTTGAGGGTTTTCAGCTAACAAATTAGAACAATTTCCAACTCCTTTGAGTATTTTGCTTCTAGTCAGAAAT
Organism: Uranotaenia lowii; assembly: GCF_029784155.1. Lineage (NCBI taxonomy): Eukaryota > Metazoa > Arthropoda > Insecta > Diptera > Culicidae > Uranotaenia > Uranotaenia lowii. Next base: position 340,850,696 of record NC_073692.1, read on the forward strand.
TTCATTTTCAAAATTAGTTTAAGTTTCAATTTCTTTGCTCCTAATACACATTGGGCAAAATCGGGAGAATTTAAGATTTGATAATCTTTTTCGACAAAATCTATAGGGTCGGATTTGAATTTTAGTAAGGGATTTGGACATTTTCCGGAACTACTTGCCCTTCCAAGTAGTTGCTTGCACACTTAGCATATGCTAGCTGGTTTGTTATTCACTTTGTAACTGTCGTCTTGGGGACTAAACTTGTAAAATTTTCCTCCAAATATCTGTACATTGTTTGGTAACCGAATATCACGATTCTTCGAAGTGCGCAACATTCTAATACGGCGTTTTCGAGAGAACCTCTGTAAATCTCGATAGTTTTTCTGATACTTTTGAGACAATCATCCAGATGTCTCCGTTTGGTAATTTTTTTAATTGTAATCGGAGCTCTCATGGTTATGCTTATAAAATGAGCCAGCAGATTTCCTTTTTAAATTTTGTTGCTTTCTACATCCGTTGTTATCGGTTCTAAAAAACAGAAAATAAATGTAAATATTAATAACATAAACTATAACATGTTCACACTGTTGTAAATAAACAAATTTTGCACCAATAGGGGATCAATTTAGTACACAATCATCCGTGAAATTTAGCTATGTTAGCTTTTTAATAAAAATTTTGCATTGCTATCTGTAGATGAACTGTTTTCACAATATGACCTAAAACTTTGTCCGGGATATTAAGCAGAGATCGTTCGGAGGACGATCAAGTTTCTATCAGGAACTGATTTTCATCCCTCTCCGGGGGATCGTGAAATGTAAACATAGCGAACTTTTTTCTTTTTTTTATGTGGGCGCCAGAATGTAACTCGCGGACAGCTACACTCAGTGGGTGGGAACATGGGAAGGAGAGATTATGGTGGGACTCAGGGTCGTTACAGGGAAATTCACTACGTTACACCGTCTTCTGGAGTAACCTCACGCAAGGGATTCCAATTACAGCTAACATGTTTTTCAGAGGTGCCGAAACGGGTGGGTACCTCTCATGCTATCAACCAGAGTCGGAAATTCAAAATATGATAAACAACGCAAACTGTGAATCACTGAGCGGACCACCCTAGAGAGAGATTTGATAACCATTTTGGTTCGAAACTTTAACGATTCCCGGAAGTGTAAAGCGATTACGGATTTCTACAGTTACACAATTTTTGGATGCGATTACAATAATGCTTAAGTTTATTTTACGGATGGGCCCTGGCATGACGTCACACACTATTAATACTTGCGGCTTTGGTTCTTCCTCGGCGTTGGTTAATCGCCGCGCGGCTGCGATTCCTCTGTCGGCTTATTATTCACCGTCTCAACCAGTAACGGAGGCACCTGGCTGGAGACGATTGACATGCAAAATGCCGCCCCAATACTTGCCGGTTCTAGCATAGTTGGGAACGGCCGGAAATAAAGCATGCTGGTATGATTGTTGTTTGTTGACCTTTCGACACCAGCGTCGGGCTAAAAGATGTTGTTTTGATGCTGACCGGTCCAAGACGAGGTTATGTTCGAGTCGATGCCAAGTGCTTGCTCGACTCCGGTCTCGAACGGTGTTTTCTGTCCGGAACTGTTGGTTGCCTGGGGATAATTATGGTGTGGTTCGTAAGAACCAGCCAAACAGAAAAAGGCCCTTGTGGACCTACGCAAGGGTATTAAAAATAGTGTGCACGTCAATGTTTACATTGGTTTTGTTTTTACATGTGGTTCAGTCTTTTTAACAAATACATATTTTTAGATAACATTTTACCTTTTATCTGCAGTTTTACAATGTGCTTCGTTTTAATGTCGTTTTAACAGTTGTTTATGCCTTTGTCACTTTCTTTTAACACGTTACATGTAATATAAATGTGGTTTTAATTCTTTTGTCAAACGCATGTTCATTGAGTTTTCAGAACTATTACTAACCGTACTAACAAAGCAAATTTAACATAATTTAGCTTTACTTTTAACGTGTTGTGTTTGTTTTTCGCACTGTTTTTTGCTGTAATGTAAAGTAGATTTTAAGTAACGTTTTTACACTTCCTATTAGCTACGTTTTACTTTGAAAAACTCAAGTCGCGCACAACTGCTCCCTCAGGCGATCACGAACAGAAAGGACAGGAAGCGGATAGCCGCTAAAGCGCTAAGTGGAATTTTCTACATCCAACCAACACACATACATTTACGGTAACACAAACAATACTAGTGTGTTGTTTTCTGGGTGACCACACTTCCCCGCCTGGGCTCCGAAAACACACGACGCCTATGGATTTCCCCTGAGAAGACGATGTGAGATCTTGGGAAGGGATGGCAGTCGGTCAAGGTTTTGATCTGTTTGGATAACTGTTGTAGGGTTCACTTAATAGGACAGGGATAAGTCAATTTTGTGACAGAGTCACATTTACAAAAGTAACGAACGGTTACAAAACAAACAAACAAACAAACAAACAAACAAACAAACAAACAAACAAACAAACAAACAAACAAACAAACAAACAAACAAACAAACAAACAAACAAACAAACAAACAAACAAACAAACAAACAAACAAACAAACAAACAAACAAACAAACAAACAAACAAACAAACAAACAAACAAACAAACAAACAAACAAACAAACAAACAAACAAACAAACAAACAAACAAACAAACAAACAAACAAACAAACAAACAAACAAACAAACAAACAAACAAACAAACAAACAAACAAACAAACAAACAAACAAACAAACAAACAAACAAACAAACATACAGAAATTGCTTTATATATATATATATAGATTACTCGCAAAATCAATTTTTTTTCGTACCGATCTTGAAGAGCAAGAATCCTTCTAGAATAACCTGTTTTAAAAGTGGAAAATTTCCAGCAAATTCTCCGAGCTATCAACAAAAAAGGCAAATTTCCTAGTAAATTAACAGATTTTTCTTGATTGTGTCGTCGCAGTATGTACTTATACTAGAGCAGGGCTGCCTTGACTCTACCTTCTTTAAATATTCCTTGGATTTTAAGATGAATTCCATACATTTGCTAACAATTCTTATAACTACTTTTTGGAGCCTTTCACCAACACAGTTAAAGAGGGCGGAATAGCCTACCTTGTCTATTTCAAAGTATTTTGGGCCAGACAATGCTTATCATTTGTTTATGTATTATGTGTATAGCACCAAACCGAATAACGACAGTAGGACTAGCGACGCTTTATTACTAGCGAGATTTCTGTCATTCGCAGGTTTGTTGTTCTTTTTTCAGTCCAGTAGGCGATTTCGATGTAGTACTCGAACATTGTTTATGTTATTTACTGTACATTTTCCTTAGGCCATCAATCGCATTCTCCAGGTCTCCTAGGAAACTTGCGGTGCGTCGTTATTATTTTCAACGTCGCGACGTATGCGACGTGTCGCTAGTAGGCAAAGCTGCTATGATTGCTAGCGCTCATATTTTGGATTTTTATTCTGCATGCATAATATATAAGGCATTTCCCCACTTGTCAAACGAACAGCTGATTTCTAATGTTTACATTTTGTCGGCATATCGTGGTTGGGTAAACATTACAACAACATTACGCATGTTCAATGACCAGATAGTAACGAAATAAATTGGCAATGCAATTTTAGTGGTTTTGCAAGCGCACCTTGGTGATGAGAACATAAATTCTTTATTTAATGATTTGTAAATTCATAACAAGTTAAGACATGAAGAAATGGTTATGATTTTAATGAAAGAAGTTTTTAAAAGAAAGCATTGATCAGTGCTTATCATCAAAGATCATAATGGCGACCAGTTGGTGTTTACATTTTTTCAAAACAAAAACAAAAAGCTACCCTACCACAATCTGTCTCAGGAAATACTCTATTAAGCCTAGTCCACACTAGGAGACGGTTCGTCTCGAGACGGTCTCAGCGTCTCCCATTTTCTTCGGGAGACACTGAGACCGTCTCAGGTTTCCAACAACAACAACAGACAACAAAGTTCGTTTCATAACAAAAATCGCAGTTCATGTTGCCTAGTGTGGACTAAGCTTCACTCCACAATGTTTTTGTTCGATATGGTTCCTGATCTTTATGTTACAAATGTCACAAAATATTTCAGAATGTATCATGTTTAGGGATAGTAGTATTTTAAATCAAAAGACATTTCAGTGATGATGGTATAAAATTCAACAGCATATTTGTTTGGTTTACTATTCTATTTTGGAAACTTTTTTTTATTTGAAACAATCAGTTGAAAAATTTGTGATTAAAGTGCTTGTGTAATAAAGTGATTTTTAATTTTAATTTTTTCTGTTATTTCTATCAGAGACGCCATGATAATATCCTGGCTGGATACCTTCACCTCGATCATCATTGGCTGTATCGTGTTCGGAGTGCTTGGAAATTTAGCCTACGTTACCAATAAAGACAACATCCAGGATGTCGTTCGGGAAGGTTCCGGCTTAGCTTTTATGGCCTATCCGGATGCAATCGCCAAGTTTGAATATTTGCCACAACTCTTCTCTGTGCTCTTCTTCCTGATGCTGTTCATCGTTGGAATTGGCAGCAATCTGGGCGTTTTGACGAGTATCATCACGGCAGTGCGGGATTTCTGCCCGAAGGTGTCCAACTGGAAGGTCGCTTGTACGATTTGCGTAATAGGGTTCTCGCTGAGTACGGTCTACGTTGCTCCTGGAGGATTAGACCTGTTGGATGTTTTCGATCTGTACGGAGCCAAGTATGTTACTTTGACGTTTGCTCTGTTTGAGCTTATCACCTTCGGCTGGATTTATGGAGTTGATCAGATCTGTCGGGATATTCACTTCATGTTGAATATCTCCACAAGTATGTTTTGGAGAATCTGTTGGGCCCTGGTAACACCGATTGTAGTAGCTGTGATTCTACTAGGATGCTTCATTTCTCACAAACCAGTCAACGTTCCCGTGGAATATAACGGTAACATAAACATAAAAATAGCCGTAGAAAATAATTCTAATGACTTTCCCTTATGCCTATTTAAGTTATCGGATGGTGTGTCTACGCCTTGGCAGCCATTCAACTTCCGTTGTGGGCACTTTACGCAATCTACAGGCAACAGTATGGTGGATTCTACCGGAAGCTGAGGAATGCTTTCCATCCCACCACAACTTGGGGACCGGAAAATGAAGTCACCCGGGAAATGTACAATTTTGCCAACGAGAAATATCGGGATCAGCAACAGTCGAGTGAAGATGACTCATCCAACTGCGGAACGCTCGTTTATAGAAAGATTTTCAAATAAGCCGACAAGAGTAGTTTGTTGAAAACTCGATTTATCGAAATCAGTGGTGATAAAATTGATGACATTTGATGTGGCTCTAAAGCGTGAAAACAATTTAGATTATTCGAATACTATGTATGTAGATAATTTGGGAAGGCAACCCATAACGATATAACAAAGTGTTATTAGTTTAAGATGATATTAATAAAGTGCTATTCATTTTATGGGTTTTAAAGTACGAGAATTTTTTTTCTTTTGTTTGAGGTGAATAAAATTATAGTTGAAAATTATTAGGGAAGTTCACATAAATTTACTTAGGCTATTGATTACTAATTTGAATACCTCTTAGATCGAATCGTTTTACTGGATATTGATCAAAGCCCAGAAAAAATTACTCAGATATAACTGAACAAATATATTACCAGTGTAAAACCTTAATGTAAGTGTAAGCAGTACAAAATATTCAATTTGAAAAAAACATTGTGAAAAAAATAACTTTGATCCTGTGATTCTTTCGTTCTTTTTGGAATTTAAGCTTTAAAGCTCTTATAGTCAACGAACTTCAGTTATAAGAAAGGCGAATCGTCAGCTTGGCTTTCAGGGACCCATTGTGCTTGAAGTCACTCTACTGCGCACTTGTCCGGTCAGTTACAGAACATGCTGCAATTCTTTGGCTCCCTATCAGTTATGTTGGTTTTTGCGAATCGAGCGTGTACAAAAGCGTTTTGTTAGATTCGCTCTACGACATCTACCCTGGCGTAATCCTGAAAACCTTCCCGCATATTCCGACCGGTGCCAGCTTCTGGGATTAGAAACATTGGAATGCCGCCGAAAAACTCAACAGGCATCATTCATCGCAAAAATACTAAATGGAGAAATTCAGTCACCAAACCTGCTAGGAATGATCAACTTCAATGCTCCTTCGAGGACTTTACGTCATCACTCTTTGCTATCGAATCGAACCCACCGAACATCCTACGGCCATAATGAACCAGTGAGTGCAATGATGCGTACGTTCCAGATTGCTGAGCATCTACATCAATTGGGGGAGCCATCTAGCCGATTCATCAACCGAGTACGCCAGTCTTCATTGTTTCGTGTTATCTAATTGTTTTGTATAGATCCTTAGTATAGAGTTCGATGAATAAAACTTTATAATAATAGAAATAATAATAATTAAGTTGTAGTTCTCCAAGTATCATTCTTCAAAGCTGTAAACTGTGTAAATCGCGAAAAATTTAGTTCTGATGAGAACATTTATAAACAATTTTTTGAGTAAACCCACTAAAGCACTGCAAATATTAATTTGGAGAAGCAGTGTCCTTTGATTGTTCTTTATGTTGTTCCTCGTGAAAAGTTCCATGAGTATGATTCAGAGAGAACACACATTAAATATTTTTAAACACAAAACAATAACAATAAATATTTCTTCTTAACTAAACAATAATAGTAAAAACTGTTGTTTAGTTTGACTCAAATGGTTTAAAAGGAACAGCGATGATTTTACTAATATTGAAATCGGTCGGCCGCCCAGAGCATTTGATCATCGATAATGACAAACAGTTAGTTTATAAACCATCGAGATGGAAAAAATATTCTTAAATAAAATCAACTAGACTAATAATCTAAAACTGTACGCTCTAGCTTACCGCTCTATTAAGGTTATTTTATTTACAAACATTTTGATGTTTTATTACTTCATTGAAAATAAGTACGTTCGGCCACACGCAATCAGTGGCTGTTTGTTACAGATATTTTGATAACAATCGTTGACTTCGTTCAATCACCTCAAACAACCATTCGCACATACATAGGTACATGACTTGTGTGATGAATGCTTCATAACCAGGTTCGCTGTACTTTTATAAATAATACATCAATTCAAAATTCATAAAATTTACAATTTTACATACTCAAGCATAATCTATCTTCTGAATAATCACCCGTTCATAAAAATTCCTTGATTGATCAAATTTTCCTATTTGGCAATTGGAACATATTTAACGCAGGATTGTTGTATTTTTATTTTATTTGGTAAGGATGTCTCGTTTTGGTAAAAGGGAACATAATTTTGCTTACATAGGTCTTTTTACGATTACAGTAGAATGTCGCTTATCTCAGGTAGTTGGGAAAAGGATCACCTCGGATGAGTAAAACTTTAGATTATAGGAAATACATAGACAAACTCTTTCCTTTTTGCTCTAACATATGAGTACAACACAAGGATTATGTATGGAAATGGTGGCTTGTATAAAGCGGAAGCTCGGATAATCGGAACTTAAAAAAAGCGGGATTCTACTGTAAATGCCTATATTTAGAGTACAAACATGTCGAATTGCTTTTTATTTTCGTATAACATAGCAAAATGATCAATGAGCCAGAACTTTGAGAAAGCATTGAATGATTTATGGTTTTTCCTGGTTTTTGCTTATCTACAATTCTCTGATTCGGATGACTATATGTTAAAACACATCGAGACCTTAAGAATTACCAGTTTTCCTAGGCAGAGTATTTTGAGGGTTGTACAGATCATCGTGTGCCTTGCCAGTTACCGCACTCTGTCAGGTCTCCTGTTTTTGGGATACCTTACATCTAGTCGGCCAGGAATGTTGCAGTATCCCAGATGTCAGCGAAAAGACGGTGCAACATTTGTGCTGACAAGACAGGGTCGGCTTTTCGCATTTCAGCAGGAGTGCAATCGATCCCAGGCGCTTTGTTGGATTTCATGGCTTTGATTCTCACTTCTATTTTAGCCGGCGAGGGCTCTTCCGAGTTGACGCCATCAATGCAACTTACTTGGCCATCGCTATTCGTGACTCGAAAGAGTTGTTCGAAGTGCTCAGTCTGTCGTTTGAACTGATCTGTTCGATCGGTCAATAACTGACCTGTTCGGTCTTTCAGCGGCATTCTGCATTAGTTCTTGCACCACTAAGGCGGCAAGAAACGTCATAAAGAAATCGAATATCCTCATTGGCGGCGGCTCTTTCTCCCTCTTCGGCTAGGGAGTTTTTCCAGGATCTCTTGTCTCGTCTACACGCTCGTGGCTGCTTTGGCTGACCCGATACATGCCTGCTCAATTCCAACTTTTTCTTTTCTCCGATCTTCGCCTATATTCTAGGTTTCATCTGACAGCCATTCACTTCTTCTTCCACAAACTTTACCGAGAGTACCATGGCTAGTCGTGATAAAGGCATTCTTGATTCCACACCACTGTTCTTCGACTGCTTCATCTGTCGGCAATTCCGATGCTTGGGACTCTAACTGTTCAACGTATGCCCTTTTCACCTATGGATTCTCCAACCGGCGGACGTCGTATCGACACCTGATTTTCTTCTCGCGGCGTTGGACACGCGCAACTCTCAGTCGTATCTCGCCAAGGACGAGGTAATGGTCAGATGCAATGTCTGCGCTTCTTTTGTTGCGGACATCAAGAAGGTTCCTTCTCCATTTTCGTCTGATGCAGATGTGGTCATTTTGATTTTCTGTTCGGCCATCTCGGGATATCTAAGTGACCTTGTGTGCTGGTCGATGGAGGAAGAGCGATCCATCCTTCACCAATAGCGTTGTTGCCACAAATTTCTACAAACATCATCTGTCCTAGGCCATGGCGCCCCATGATACGCTCAAAGTCCTGATTGTCGGTGCTAATTTTTGTTACTGTTAATGAAGTCACCTTAGTGGATTTGAATGTTACCCTTCGGAGTTTTTTCAACCACGCTGTTCAGTTGACTGTAAAACAGTTTTTTCTCCTGCAAATCGGCAACGTCAGTTGGCGCATAACACTGGACCATTGCAAAATTTCTAACCCATGTTCTGAATCTGGCTACGATTACTCTTTCTTTGATCGTTTCCCTTCTAATTAGGGCCGCATGGGTCTGCCTGCTTAACAAGAAACCAACTCCATCCTCCTACACAAAGAACATTTTATCGTAGACTAAATTCTTTTTTCAAAAAAAAAAAAAAAACAGCAAACGTTGTCACCAAAACTTTCAAGCTCGAGTTCAACGTGATCTCAAATCCAGACCAAAATCGTTTTGGAAACATGATAAAAGTCAACGGAATGAACCTGGTCTGCCAAGTCAGCATTTGGACCAATATGCGTTCCGTTGGTTGATTTGTAAAAAATAAATAAATTACCAAACTCCTCGTTCCCGAGTAGTGTGTTTTTCTCGTTTGCCCGAGTAGAGCAGTACTTACCCAGACTGAGTCTTGTGTTCTCCTGTGTTAGGCCAACAACTTCACTCAGTCCCAAAAATATAAGCTTGAGGCAGCTAGCTTCTCTAGCCACCTTAACATGTTGGGCAAGGGTTAAAACGTTCCAAGTTGCAATTCGTGTCCGCGTTTTCATGCTTAAAAATCATCAGCAAAGGTCCAGGTCGGTCGTTTTTAAAATTGTCAAAACTTTCTTCTACAATTTTTTTTTCAAATTTTCAACAGATGAATCAAGAATAACTAACTATTTTAGATGAGGCAATTGGCGTTGAGGACCAAACATACGGAAAAAGGGTGCGAAACATGTATAAAACCACTTATGTCTCTCATCAAAAATCAAGATTTTTCTTAAAATTTACTGTGTAAACGTGAATAATAACGTGTCTTTAAGCTATTTGAATAGACCACATCATTTTCTGGTATTTTATAGTATTTCAAAGTTTTAAAAGGGGTTTTTATGAAATTTCTCTTAAGCACTGAGGAGATTTGTGCAGACCTGTCCGGAGGTCTGCAACCCGGAAGCAACACCGGTGAGCAACCCGACCTCGAACTACCGAGGAAACTATGCGCTACCCGGCTAGCACGCTTGCTGGCCGACTGACTGACCGACTGATTCGCTCCACGCTTGTGACGAATGACGCGGTATCGGGTTAATCCATTCACACATCCCCCTCCTATCCCAAACAAAATGATTTAATATTATTAAAAAAGAAACTGTTTTGAAATCGTTTCTTTTTATTAAGTTTAAAAAATGCAAATCGACAATAAGTTTGTTTTTGTTTTAGGAAACTCGTCTAATTGGCATTTGCCATGCATCCTATTGATGGACTGATGTGAAATAGGTACAAACAACTTGCGCTACAATTCGTGGCCGATGCTTTCGTATCTCATTTCCACCTCTCTTTCAATTTCCGTTGAACGAAATCATCCTAAACACTTCGATGAAATTAGATCTCTATTTGATCATCGACTAGCTAAGCGACAATTACTCAAAAAATTGCGAACTATGAAAAACTCAAATAGATATTTTATTACACTATGCAAGCAAGTTGGGTTGTAGTGGTTTTAAGCTTAGTCACACGTTTGTTTCTATATTGCATATTTTTTTTTGTTTGCGTTCCACAGATTTGATACACGGTTAACATACACTCAGAAAAATACTATTATGTATGCCATAAGATTCTCTTATGAAGTGGCGCCATAAGAAAAATTAATGAAATTCATAAGATTGTCTTATGACGCGAATGAATTCTGAAGATGAACGCCTACTTCAATGAGAGGTTGTTGCTTTTCATAAGAGATTCTTATGGAAACAGTAAATCACTCTCTAATAAGAAAAATTCTCGATATTTCATGCTGAAAACATTCACTTTATTGTTTGCCAAATTTGTTTAAAATTAAATTCTTCATGGTCACCATCAGCAGCGCATCAACAGACGGCTCCATGAAAGTTTTTTTTTTGCCGCATCTTAATCTTCGACCTTTCATTTTTTGCCGATCAGCTTGCTGAAAAGTAAACAAATAATGTATTTTAGTTTACTAATATATTCAACGTTCACACCAAAAACATCAAATCGAACTTACCATTCCGGAGATAACAATATCATTTAACATTGAAGGAAAACTATAATAACTATGAACTGGCGATTGCTTCGTACTGTTAGATGATGAAAAAAAACTGATGCTATGAATGAATGTGTTCATCATTTTTTCACAATGCCGTTTCTTCTATTTTTCATAAGAACATCGTATGAAAATTGAAAGAATTTCATAAGACTCCTATGAAAAATTAGTTTGGACGCAAAAAAGTGGTTCATAAGATGTATCTTATGAAATTTATAATAAGATTTCCTCTGAGTGTATAATCTATAAAATGGTATTATAATTCAACGATTACTCATTTGAACTCTGAGTCAGTGCTGCAAATTTTCAGTGTCAGCTTTCAATATTCAATTGAATTTATTGCAGTGTATCGGTCAGTTCAATTCCAACTGGATTCATACGAGAATGAACAGAAAGCTCAATCCCGAAAGCAGTCTGCACACTCATTCACCAATCGGAGACATCGATTGTTAGTATACATTCAGGCTCTTTGCAGGTTCATGAGATTAGCAAATCTTCATTTTCAGTTTCAGGCAAACAATGCTGATAGTGATGAAAGCTTCATTTTAATATCATTAAGTTTAGTCGAATGGTGACAAAGCTTGGACGAATCGACTCGCTAGGCTTGCGGAAGAAACTATGTTCACGACGATCAACGATGACATTAATTATGAAAAATCCTTTCAAAATTGCGTTTTTATTTGAGTAGTCGGTCGCTTGCATGTGATGTTAGTCTTTTATATTGAATTTTGTGGAACTTCTCAACATTTTGTTTTTGAATTTTTATCCTGAAACTTATCAAAACAAACTACGATTGCAGGTTAATATTATGGAATACTAAATTTTGCTAGTAAAATAATCAGAATGTAATAAAATTGATTAATTAATGAGGTGGTCAAACACTATGTGCAGATAATTCGTCATAAAAATAGACAATATTATTTGTCATTCAAGTCATTGTCGCCAAAATACTACCATTGAGAAAGTTTTAGTCAACTCTACATCAGTAAGAAATTTCTAACCTACGAAGCCACCCGTCCCTCATCCGAGAAATCGTTTAGTCATAGCGGTTTACAAATCGTGTTTTCATTTCAAATTCCAATTGCAAAAATGGCAAAAACAAATGTCTACCGAAATTATCAGCAACTTTTGCTGACACTGACTGAATGCTAAAGCTGCATTCACTGATCGAATACAAAGAGCAAAATCGCTATCGTAGCAGCCGAGTGAAACAAGTTTGTTCTGGTTCACGAATGAGCTTTCAACTGACTGACAGCTATATCGACAAAGCTTGACGAAAGCATGAGAATGCCTGAGCCGATCAGAAGCTTTTGAATTTGTTGACGTCTCGGCTCCATTCATGTCAGCTTGAGCTTTCTACACTGATAGAAATTCAAAGTCATTCTCATTTTGTGCTTTCAGAAAATTGCAGCACTGCTCTGAGTTTAATCGAGAAAACCTATATTCCATATTTCTTTTATTCATTTTCTCGTTTTAACTGCATATCACAAAACTTTAAAATTTAATTGCGGGCAGTAAGTATGAAGATGTTAGATCTAAGTTTAACGTGAATTTCAGCTTTTGTCGCTGAACCCTAAAACCGGGGTTTTTGTTTAAATCAGCGCCGGCGACATTCATTGACGATATATCATGTTGACCAGACGTCTAAAAAACATCTTCCAAGTATCGGCACCGGACAACAGCAAGGGCTGTCGACTGCCAAAGTGTTTGTTAAATTGATATGAATTTTTTTTTACCATTTCTGGTTGGCAAGATTGTAAACTACCAGCGTTAAAGCTTCAGTTATCAACTGCATCAAAATATTATTAAATCGCGATACACAAAAACTTTCGATAAAAACTGCCGGGGAAAAACCCGTGAGATAAATTTCTAATTGACTAATTGTGATGTCTAATGATTTAATTGTGTATTTCGATCCAAATTCATGACGATAAGCTCAAAGCTCACGCACAAAAGATGGTTTATTTTGTATTGTACTTTTGTATATTGTAAGTACTCATCTTGTATTTTTTTCTCAAACTTTTCTTACAACCCGGTAAAATAACGAAATGACCTCTCGGCGCGTTAAGAAACTATAACTGTTCCCTCAAGATGCTATCAAGGTTTGCTATTTACCCTTAAAACTCGACACACACTTTTCCATTTTTTCAATTGTCAACCCAACGCACTTTAAATTTCAAACTATTTGTTCAGGCTATTTTCTAGACTTTCTCATTGTTTTCTATCATCTCAAGCTGTCTCCTCAATCAACTTGATTATTAATTTAATGAGATACCGAAACCGTCCTCTCAACATACTTTTCGTTTCCAGGAGCAGTTATTACTCAGTTGAAATCCTATCGAGCTGCTCTCTCAAAACGTTCCATAGTTCTTGTATCAAACTGTATAGTTCAAATTCATTCCTTGAATGGGAAAACTGTTCTTTTGAATTGTGTTTTGTCAATTCAAAACTATCCTGTAAGCTCGCATGAAATCAGTTCATCAATTTATGCGAGCTATCACCTGGACACGCTTTATGGTTCATTCTTATTATAAGCAATCTTCAAACTGTCCTCTCGATACCTTTCTTCCTCCTTTCAAATTGTCCCCTCGACACGCTCATAGTTGCATCATTTCTCAAGCTGTTCTTCGAACTCGCTAGATTATCAAATTAATTTCAAATAGTCAACACGTTTTTTTTTTTTCAAATTGAAAGTAGTCCTCTCGACTCGCATTAAATTTCAATCTTATTTCAAGCTGTCATCTCAACCGGCCTGTTCTCTCAATACGCTTGAAATTTCTATTGCTGCTTTCAGGCTGTCCTCTCAACTCGCCATTCAATTTCAAGCAGTCCTATCAACTCGCTCGAATTTCTATCAATACGTTTAGGCTGTCCTCTCAACTCGCCTGTCAATTTCAAGCTGTCCTCTCAACTCGCTTGAAATTTATATCGGTACGTTTAGGCTGTCCTCTCAACTCGCCTTTCAATTTCAAGCTGTCCTCTCAACTCGCTTGAAATTTCTATCGATACTCTCAGGCTGTCCTCTCAACTCGCCTGTCGATTTCAAGCTGTCATCTCAACTCGCTTGAAATTGCTATCGATACGTTTAGGCTGTCCTCTCAACTCGCCTTTCAATTTCAAGCTGTCCTCTCAACTCGCTTGAAATTTCTATCGATACGTTCAGGCTGTCCTCTCAACTCGCCTTCCAATTTCAAGCTGTCCTCTCAACCCGCTTGAAATTGTGAACATGATCAAGCTGTCCTCACGACTTGCTTGAAATTTAATTTTGATTTCATGTTGTCTTCTCAACGAAACTTCAATGCTTAATTCACCAATTCCAGTTTCGGTATTATTTCACAACCCGCCGGAAATCATTCAACAGCGTTGCTTTTTGTTTCAACTTCACTTCACTTAATGAGTATTCGAATTACTCATTTTATCACGGTAATTAACAAACTGATTGATTTTCAATCAAGTTTGATGAAAATAAACTCAGCGTGAATCGATGACCACGTTTGTTTACTTTTTCGGTTCGGTATTTTTTTCGGTTTTTATAATTTCTTGTTTCTATGTTATGTAACAAGAAATTACCTGTAACGGTCGCCAAATGTGCAGACCTGTCCGGAGGTCTGCAACCCGGAAGCAACACCGGTGAGCAACCCGACCTCGAACTACCGAGGAAACTATGCGCTACCCGGCTAGCACGCTTGCTGGCCGACTGACTGACCGACTGATTCGCTCCACGCTTGTGACGAATGACGCGGTATCGAGTTAATCCATTCACACAAGATTGACATTTAAGCTATAATACTTAAACAAGCTACCGTAAAACGGGGTAACTTTGATCACCGGGGTAAATTTGACCAACAATAAAGTTTTACACATTATCATCAATAACTCAGTCTATAGTTTGAATTTTCGAAAACTGTTTTCTACATTTGAAAGCCTATTTATTGAGTATCAAACAGACAAAATTTGGTTTTTATTTGAATTTTTTTTCCTGATAGTAAAAATGTAATTTCAAAATCCTTAAATATCTATGTTTTCTAAGGCTCGAAAACAAACAGCTCTCCTGATGATACCAAAAAGCATTTAGATGCAAACGGGATATTGAAAGTGAAAGAACAACTTTTTTCTTTGTATATGTGTATTTATAGTGCTATTTTTATGATCATTTAGTGATCATTTTTATATATTTAAAAAGTAAGGACATTTTCCAAGACTAAGCCCGTATTGGACAAATTGACAGGAACCCTATCAAATGGTTAACTTTGAAGAAAAAATTAAAATGGAAATAGTGGGAGGGCCTACAGGAATGTGTGAAGGTAAAATTTCATTTGTATTTTGAAGCTTAAAATATTTAGCAATTAGTTTTATTTTTGCCACTTAATGTATGCAATGTATTAGTTATTTTTTCGATTAAAAATATTTTTAAAAGAAAACGTTGAAAAGCAAGGTAAAATTTTTAAACTAGCATTTGTAGATATTATGAAGGGGTTTTGTATCCTTCATGATAGAGAAAACTCGTCAAAATCGTCGAAAATAGAGATTGACCAATGTTACCCCAAAGCATCAGATTCAAAACAGAGACGAAATCGATTTTTTAATCAAATTTAAAGTAGTCTAATAAATTTCTGCAACCATGTTTTACGTTCATAGGAGTCCAGTCTTGGTTTTAAAAATATGAAACCTGACACATTCCCCTAAACAGAAAAATTAATCGAAAAATATTGAAAAAGTGATCAACATTACCCCGGATTACGGTACTTAATTTCATCATTTACATGGCGTTTAATCACGAAACATTTACATATTCTAAGCTGAATTTGAATCCATAAAAACCAGCTCAATGATGATAATTTGTTTTAACCAATCGAACATATTTTTTGCAGTTTCAAGTCGTTGATAGCAGCACTATTTTAATGTTAAATGAAATTGAGACCTGTTTTCGACTATCCGGGGTTAATTAAGGAGTACTGGATAATTTTGATCAAGAAAATAGTACAGAACCCGTTAGTTTAGTCATTTTTGCCAATTTTTTCCATTTCGTATTTTTTATTACTTTTCTTGTCTTGTTTATAGTTTTTTGTAATACTGGCTATTTTATTTTGTCATTCTTCATTATTTTTGGAGTTATTTTTTGTCGTTTTTAGTATTTTGTTTGTATTTGTTTTTTGATTCTATGAAACTTTCATCCTATATGTCTTTTTTGAGTACTTAATTTTTTTTTCATTTTTTTTGTGTTTGGTGTTGTATTTTATCATCATTTAAGAACGTAAAAACGGATTTATGATTTTAGCCTAAATTATATAGATCATGTTATAACGAAAACTATGAGGTAATGTCATTCCAACAAACTCCGTTCAATTTTGGATAATATGCCATCATTGGATGTTGCCAAAAATGTACAGGATCTGTTGGAAAACAGCTTCGAAATGATGAACATGGGCCTTATAAACCCGAAAAATCAAAATTGAGAAATAATTAACTGCAAGATAGTGCTGCCATCTGCGACTTGAAACTGGAAAAAGTGTATTTTATTGTTAAAAAGCCATCATTTCACGCAATTTTTACGAAAAAACTAAGCTGTTTGAAAAAGTATTATAGCTCAAATGTCAAATTCCTCACTGCTAGAGGAAAATCTCTTAAAATCTTTGGAATACTTGAATACTATAAAATGCCTTAAAATGAAGTAATCATTTCAAATAGTTTGTAGAAGCATCATTATTCACTTTTAAACAGTAAATTTTAGGAAAAAATCTTGATTTTTGTAGATAAACATAAGTGGAAATATTCTTAATTCCCATTTTTTTCCGTATTTTTGGTCATCTACGTCAATTGCTTCACGAAAAATGGTGAACTAATGCTTGATTTATGCATTGAACAATATAAAAAAATTGCCGAATAAAAATTTGATGATTTAAAATCATTCATGTTTTAACATGCAATACTAATAGTGGTATTTATTTCGCTCACTGCCTTTTCTTCTTTTGCATCTGGACTAGACGAAAACTTGTCAACGGGAGTTCTTTTCAACGGTCATTCAATTTTCTATTTTGAATTTCAATTTGATAGACAAGCAAAACAGTCGTTTAGAAATAATGGTCGATATTGTATGCAAAATTGTTGTGAAACGCATCCAAATTACCATTTATACACAAACTCTTCATTATGACCTTTTCTTAAAACTTTCCAAAGGCTTCCTAACTTATCTAAACTCTTCTATGGAGAACATGGTGTCGCTAGTGTTTGCTTAATAACTCCCATAGAATGTTATTTATATTTCTTTCAACATTTCTCGCAATCGAATGAAGCTGAGTTCAAGGCTATTTGTGTTGAACTCATGATTAGTCACCTCAAAGCTTAACACTGCCTAGTGAATAGAGTGGCTTACAACTTTCACGTTTGGAATTCTTCGTGCGATCCCATTTGAAATCGAAAGATGACGACAGAAGACCTCCTTCTGGCGATTGGAGCTAGCAAGGTATATTTTTTAACGACAAACGCTTTTCCTTATTCTATTCTTCAATTGGTGTAAACAAAATTTAGAATTGATGTGATTGTGATTTTTTTTTTCAAAAATATGCCGGAAGCAAAAAAATTATTTCCTAAAATGTAACAGAAATTAAAATTCTCCTTGCTTTAGTCCTACCTGGAACTTTAAGGAAACTCCCTTTGTGAATGAACTTTTTTCAATTATTTTTTCTTATCCTTAAAATAATTGATCTGATTCGTACAACAACAAAAAAAAAGGTTTTTAATGCATTTTAACCATAACATATTTCTGTTGTTCGTGGGTAATTATCAATAATTATTAACAATTTACTGGCAATCAATTTTCATTTTTGTTGCGATCACTGTTGAAAAGCCACACTAGTGTTTTCCGGAAACCCAACTAACGCTCAATAAATCTAACTAACGCATTCCTTCGAATCCATTCAGTATATCCATTGCATCCACTATTTTAGACCGCCCACGCCTATGGCTTTTAAAAGCGATTTGGAATGATGCAACAATTATCCGATTTACTACATGCGGTATTCTTTCACGTGAAAACTACGCTAACTATACCAACTGAGCAACGATACACAAACGTCATCCCGACTTAAGGTGGGTGAGTGATTTGTTGCGCTCATTTCTCGGAAAAACTATTTTCTAATACTGTTAGGGAAGAAAAATGTGTGTATTGCGTTAGCATGCAATCTCAACAATAACTCTTCTTTACAAATGCAGATATGTAGATTGTTCCGAGGAAAAAGGGTGCATTTGACACCCATGACACTTGAATGTGTTGTCGCCTCGTCAAGCATAGTTAGACCTAACTAGCCAATGTAAACAAACAAATGTATATACTAGGTATGAAATAGTAATTTGCGGCTTCCTTGTGTGAAGGCAACTTGGTCAAGTTCACTGCCGTTCTGGTCCTTCGAATCAATGAAATCAGTAGAGCAACGAGCATCATCGGGAATGGTCCTGCTCAACTGCCAGATTCGCATTCCTAGTGATTTCCGTTATTAGAAACCTCTGCTTAGAAGACGCCACTAAATAGAGACCGGCTGCGAGACTGTTTGAGAGAAAGTGTTTCCCCCCCAACAATTTTGGCGCGCGTTTCTGTTTTCGGTTTCCAAGAAAAAGACGGTTCGATCTATTTTGGTGCAAACGGGAATTTTCATCAGTGAGTTAAAATGCCAATTACGGAGAGTCGGGAGTTAAATTTGCCACAAGAGGACTGGCAGCCTAGAATAAGTTTGTCGGAACTGAACGAAGAGGACAAGAAAAATGGACAGGTAAGTTAAATTTACTTATTTAACAGTCTTTATTTTATTTTCTCATGGAGACATAGCTTCAATAAAGGATTTCATTAAAAAAATAACTTAAAATAATTAAAAACAACCAACAGTTCAAATCGTATGTGTCATTGTGTCATTTGTGTAAACATATTCATTTAAACATTTACGTTCGATGAATTTGATTATAATAAATAAATAATTTTTTTGTTTGAGGCTAAATGCGATGAGATTGATTAAACATTAAAGCCCGAACGTAATTACGAAAACCTAATTCAAAATATTATTTTTTTTTTCTTAAAAGAAGAAATCTTGTAGAATAACCCAAATCTACAAATTTTTCGAATTGACAGGCCTTTGCTTAGTATGAAGAACACTTACCTTCCGTTATAATGACCTCTGGATCGAGCCCAAGAGTGGATAGGATGTTAATCCTATCCACCAATTACTTCGTAATCAACGGTGGCAAATCGCCAAAGATAAACATCTATTAAAAAATGCAAAATTTAAAGTTTGGTCAGTCCAGGAAGATAAATTCCTCTGATGAATCCATATACACGCCAACGAAAACTCTAAATTGAAGGCTTTTGTTCTGACAGCATTAACCGAGACGATTTGATGACACAAGGCTTAACCTTTAAGCTGAATTTTCCATTCACTTATCAGCAAAACGAATCACTGCAACCATGATTCGTAATGCTACATTTCTATGAATTTTTATTTTTTTATACATACTAGCTTAAAGCAAACAAACGGTTTGACAATTTTCAAATTTATTTATTTTTGAAAATTGATTAGGGAAAAATGGGGATGATTGATCCCTTTTTCTTATTTTCATCATAGTAGTTGGAAACATTTTGCAGATTGCATTTTCTGACGTCAGTTGCATTTTCTGACAGCATGTAATTTCAAATTTGTATGCTGTTTTTGTGGGACTAAAAAATTGTGATAATTTGAAAGTGAAAGGGGACTTGATCCTACATGAAAGGAGATTTGATCCTTTTATCAGGGTGACCTAAGCTTTGGCAAAAATCTTGCAAAATCTAAAAATAAAAGTTCCTTTGACATTTTTTTGGCCATATTTGATTTCATTTCAAAGTTTATAAGTGTCAGACAAAAAAATCTAGAAGTGTGTCTCCAACCCTATTTCATTGCATATTTAAAGGCGCATTTTCTAATTTTTTGATAAAAGCAATTTTTGAGTTCATTTTTATCAGGAAATAATTGGAAAAATAAAAGTCATTTCATAAATTTTAAGAATTGTGTGCTTAGTTATGATCAACATCCATTCAGAAGAAAACTATAGGGGAGAATCATATCTTTTTGGAAAAAAATAGCTACTAACCGTCTCCTGTATTTTCTGCCAGCGTGTTATTTCAAGTTTATAAGCTCTAAAAGTTAGAGCGAAACATGAATCCATGGATGAATTAGAACCAATTTTGTGGGACTTTAAAAAAGTGATATTTTTTTAAGTTACAAGAGATCCTTTTTTCAAGAAACCCTAACCCTTGGCAAAAATGAAAAAAATCCAAAGATAAATGGCCCGTTGATTATTTTTGGCCATTAGTTTTCATTTCACAGTTTGTAAGTCAGACAAAGAGAATTCTCAAAGTTAGTCTTTTACCCAATAGTCAAAGCATACTTAAATGCGTAATTTTCTAAGTTTAAGATTAAAAACAGTTTTTTTCAGTTCTTTTTATCAGGTAAATTTTGGATAATGTTAGTTATTGCTGGATAAGTATAAGGAATTTCTGGATAAGCAATGATAACGATCCATTCGGAAGAATAATATATCTTTTTGTGCTCTAGGGATCAATTGAACCTATATCATATATTTTGGAATACTTTTTCCTCACAAAAATTGTATATTGACTATGGCTTTCACAATATGGCTTTGTGAAGTGCATGTTATACTTCAACGATTTTCACATTGGAATGAATACTTTTTTTCATGTGGGAAACATTTTTAGGTGAAAATAAAAGATCTTCAAGTCACATTTTGTTAAATTTTTCAAACAAAGCCCATTTACTCTAAAATCGAATTTTCGACATTTTTTTAAGATGGCATCATTATTGTTTTGTTCTATTTGGCAAATTTTTATAGAACATTTGATCTTTGTAAGACATTCCGTTGGAATCACGTAGGAATCGCCATTCTCCTCTATCTTTTTTGACTCGAGAGACCAAGTGAATTCATGGCCTTTCTTTTTATAAAACTTTTTCTTAAGAGATTGAGGTCGTATTATAATCTAAGGATCAACAAATTGGAATACATTTTTAATTGTTAGTTTTTCTTGTGGGAAATTTTTTAAAGTGATGAAAAAGAACTTCAAGTCGCATTTTGTTAGATTTTACAAACGAAGTACAACAACTCAAAATAAATTTTTCAATTTTTTTTTGTAAAACAGGTTTGTTGTTTTGTTCTTTTTGGCTATTCTTTCTTGATCATTTGATCTATGTAACATATTCCATTTTCGAGATGTAGCTGATGAATCAAGTATCCTCAGGAATCAAGAGCCTTCATTCCCCTTTTGCATTGCAAAATTTGAAGTAATTATGATTGAAGGGTAGGTAAACGGATTATTTTTCAAATTTCACCAACGCTGAATAAACGAATGAGCCAAGGATCATATTTTAGAAAATTGAGACAATTCAATGCACTTATAATATCAAGTCTCACGAATGCCAAAAAGTAAGTCAAGCGTAACAAATGAAACAAAATAAAATCAAGTTCTCTAGCCTTAAAAGTGCCAGTCGCATTATGATGCTTTCCTGAAAAAATAGATCTCTTTACAAATAACACACAGATTCATCTCCATTTTAAAAAAATTATATAAACTTTTTTTAAACTGTGACCCAAAGATGGGTCTTGACTCAAACATTCAGTCAGCGAAACTTTTTTTGTAGAGAAATGAATCCAACTTAGATGAAATTTCAGGGACTAGATAAGGGAAAATTGATGTTGAAAAACATGCGAAAAAAATTTTTCGCCTTGTCTCCCGGTGAGACTTGAACCCACATCTTGCGCCTCTCCGGGGCCCATGTATTAACATTCTACTACAGGAGACCTGTAGTAGAATGTTAATACATGGGCCCCGGAGAGGCGCAAGATGTGGGTTCAAGTCTCACCGGGAGACAAGGCGAAAAATTTTTTTCGCATGTTTTTCAACATCAATTTTCCCTTATCTAGTCCCTGAAATTTCATCTAAGTTGGATTCATTTCTCTACAAAAAAAATTATATAAACTTTAATTTTTTTAATTTCTTTGTCGCAAACTTGTGATATTAAAATCTCACTGTATCTTATTTTAATTTTGATGAAAATTATAGGTAGGATTATAGGTACAAGTAGGAGAAAAAAAAATTCTATTTTTGGGGATACATTTTTCGACCATCAGTTTACTTAAATAGCAAAAACGATTATTTATTAATGATCTACCGATTCGATCCTTATAGGATCATCATCAGGGATTGAAATTTTATAATATGTTAACACTGATCTATAAATCACGAATTATAAGATTGCTTCTATCAGATTGCTTACCGAAAAAATGTCGTCATTTGATTTTGGACTGATTCGCCTGATCAGATAAAGCTGTCTTGTATATCTCCCTGCAAACATGGAATCGCATTAAAATGATAACTCAAGTCATTAAAAACGGCACTGCGAATCGTTATTCCATCTCACGCAAGAAAAAGGTCGTAAAAATCGTTACTCGAAGTCGGTTTAAATGGTTTAAATCGGATATGATAAAAAGTCCGCCATGTTAGCAGATTTTGAAGACGATTTCGTTCCTTTGCTTTCTCCCACGTGGATCAGGTGAGAGAACAGCTTTGTTGTTCTCTCTGCGACCAGCAGTGCAACCAGATTTTGAACAATCAGATGGTGTATTTGCGAGAATTGCCCAATGACAGAGGCAGCAAATATTGTCGCTGGCAACGGTTCGCATGCGTTGAGAGAGAAAAACTGGTGCTCTCTTGCATTCTTTCAGTATGTATGAATATGGTATCCTATATCGTCCAAATCGTATAATCTTTAGCCAGAAGTTGAAAAAATGTATGTATATTGCCTCCACTTTGGTAGGTAAATGCGGTTTTTTCGTCAGCCGAATCAATCCAACACAAAAAGGCGCCATTTTATCGGTAAGCAACTTTATAAATAGTGAACTGATTTATGAAACTGAGTAAACATATAATAAAATTACAGTCCCTGTTGGTGGTCCTTTAACGATCAAAATTTTGGATCTTAAATAAAAGGTCATCTTTGCTATTTAAGTATGCTGGTAAACGAAAAATTTAACCACCAAAAACTTATTGAACAGTCGAAAATCGGAACTGAGAAAAATTTTAAAACTAACTTTAAAAATTAGCGATGAACAGTAACTGCAAACATTGTAGTAAATTTAAACCGTTTCAATTCTTACGAGTAAGATGGAAAAAAAAAATCGGAAAAACTATGTGATTCCTTTTCATTTGCATGTATGAAACTTTGTGCATAGTTTTATCGAAGAAAAACTATAATGACGGAAGGAAGAAGTTATTTCTGTGTTTTTTTTTTTCATAAAAGTTGTTACATTCTATCTTTAACTTACCCTTTTTTACGAAAAAAACGCTTTATACCTTTTCAAGCCTTAAACTTTTCTCAGATATTTGATAGTACGCTCACTACAGAAAGGAAATAAGTTGGTTAGAGTAATCAAACACTTGTTATAGTATTTTTTTAATTCTTAAAAATGATTTGCTACCAAGTAGAACATCGTCACATTTTTGGAATTCATAGAAAATATGTCAACAAATCAATTTTCTTCTACAATTTGTTCTAAATTAACTCTAGCATAATTTTACTTTTTTACGATAGAACAATTAACATTTAGGACCAAAAATGTGAATTATTGTGCGAAATATAAAGAAGTACTACCCAAACAAGAGATTTTTTTTCATGCAAACCAATCAGGACATAAAAATCGTTTTTTAGATTTTCAAAATACCGGTCGTCACTATTTTGATAAAAATTGCTCAAAAAATTTCATTTTGGAAGAAAAATCTAATATTTTAATGATTCTCTTTGATTTTTCAATGAAATCCGAGCAATCACGCCGTACCGTGCACTTCCCAAGTATTGAATAAAATATCTGGGCTATCTGGAAAGTTTAAGCTAGCATTTAAAAGATTCAAGTTCGATTCTTTAAGCATCCAAGTTATTTAAGTATTATTTTCATAACGAGATGTAGCAATATTAAAATATTAATTTGCGGAACGTAATAATAATTCAAATGTAAAATAGCCACCGACCGTGCGTGGCCTAGAGGATAGCGTTTAAGTCTTCTAAGCCAGAGGTTATGAAATCGAGTCTCGTTCACGGCATACGTAGTCTTTTTTAGTCGTAAGTAGAACTTGGATCTCTTTCAAGAAACATGAAATTTCACTGAGATGTGTGTGTTCTTTTTTTTTAAATGAACACTTTATTTTTATAGAAATACTTTATATTGTAGTTTCATTTAAAAGCTGAAAAGCCTTCTACTGAGCTTCGACTATGAAACTTAAATATTTCGATAATAACTTAAATGTTGAGCTGAGCAAAATGCAATGGATGCTTAAATCAAGGCTGAGTAAGCTTTCGAAAAGAGTTCAGATTTTTCTCAAGAGTTTTATTTTATTTTTATTTACATAGTATTCCGTCTCACGACATAACTTGACGAACATAATTCCTAAAATTCACTAGGTCCATGGCAACCGTTCTCCGATTTCTCGGGCACCCCACGTTCGCCAGATCACGCTCCACTTGGTCTAACCAACTCGCTCGTTGCGCCCCCGCTCGTCTTGTTCCTACCGGATTCGTAGCGAACACCTGTTTTGCAGGACAGTCGTCCCGCATTCTCGCAACATGTCCCGCCCAGCGTATCCGACCAGCTTTCACCACCTTCTGGATACTGGGTTCGCCGTAGAGTCGCGCGAGCTCGTGGTTCATTCTTCGCCTCCACACTCCGTTCTCCTGTACGCCGCCAAAGATGGTTCTTAACACTCGTCGCTCAAATACTCCGAGTGTACGCAGGTCCTCCTCGAGAAATATCCATGTCTCGTGCCCGTAGAGAACAACCGGTCTAATAAGCGTCATATACAGGTTACACTTCGTGCGAGGGCTAAGTCTTCTCGACCGCAGTTGCTTGTGGAGTCCAAAGTAGGCACGACTTCCGCTGATAATTCGCCGCCGGATCTCACGGCTGGTGTCATTGTCTGCGGTCACAAGTGAGCCGAGATAGACAAAGTCTTCGACTATCTCCAGCTCGTCGTCGTTGATCATGACCTTGTTATTACTGGACAAGCGGGTTCGGTCGGTCTCGGATCCGCAGGCCAGCATGTACTTCGTCTTGGCCGTATTAATCATCAACTCAATCCTTCCTGCTTCGCGTTTCAGTTTGCGGTAGATCTCCTCCACCGCCGCAGATGATCTGCCGACTATATCGATGTCATCGGCAAAGCAGATAAGTTGACTGGATCTGTTGAAAATCGTGCCCCGCATTTCGCCCACCGCTCGTCGAATAACACCTTCTAGCGCCACGTTGAACATCATGCAGGATAGACCATCACCTTGTCGAAGCCCCCTCCACGATTCGAATGAACTCGAGAATTCACCCGAAATCCGCACACAGCACTACGTTCCATCCATCGTCGCCTTGATCAGTTACGGTCGATAGTGTCGTATGCGGCTTTGAAGTCTTTGGATAGATGGTGCGTAGGGACTTTGTGTTCACGGCATGTTTGGAGGATTTGCCGTAATGTGAATATCTGGTCCGTCGTTGACCGTCCCTTCATGAAGTCGGCCTGATGACTTCCCACGAATCTGTTTGCTTGTGGCGTTAGGCGGCGGAGTAGGATTCGGGACAACACTTTGTAGGCGGCATTGAGGACAGTGATCGCTCGGTAGTTCTCACAGTCCAATTTGTTGTCCTTCTTGTTTATGGGGCATATTACCCCCTCCTTCCACAGCTGTTCTATGTCCCAGATCCGGACTATCAACCGGTTTAGTCAATCGGCCAACTTGTCCGGGCCCATTTTGATGAGTTCAGCTGCGATGCCATCCTTCCCAGCCGACTGGTTTCTATTCAGCTGGCGAATGGCTTCCTTAACATCACTCATCGTTGGGAGTGGCTCCTCTACGTCGTTGATTACGCCGGCGATGTACCTTCCCCCACCGTCTTGATCTCCTGCATGTGCGCCGTTCAGGTGTTCATCGAAGAGCTGCTTCCACCTTTTTAACACCTCACGATTGTCAGTCAGGATGCCCCCGTCCTTATCCCAGCTCATTTCGGCTTGCGGCACGAAGCCTTTGCGGGATGCGTTAAGTTTCTGATAGAACGTTCGTGTTTCTTGGGAACGATGCAGCTGCTCCAGCTCCTAGAGCTCCTCCTCCTCCAGGCGGCACTTTTTCTCCTGAAAAATTCGGACTCGCTGCCTCTTCCGCTGTCGGCGATTTTCATTATTTCGACGGGTGCCTCTTTGCACTACTGCCGCCCGCGCGGCATTCTCTTCGTCCATCACCCTCCTACACTCCTCGTCGAACCCGTCGTTCCGTCGAGTTCGCTCCACATAACCGATGACGTTCTCCGCAGCGCTGTTGATGGCTGTCTTGATGGTATCCCAACAGTCCTAGAGAGGGGTTTCGTCAAGCTCGCCCTCTGCCGGCAGCGCTGCTTCAACCGATTGCGCGTAGTCTGCCGCGATCTCAGGTTGCTTCAGTCGTGCGATATTTAACCGAGGTGGGCGCCGGCTTCGTGTGTTGTTCACTACGGAGAGTTTTGGCGCATCTTCACCATCACCAGATAGTGATCTGACTCTGACGAAGATCTGACGATGATGTCCGAGAAGTGCCGGCTGTCAATAAAATTCGTCTTTTTCGTCACCGGTACTTCCGAGGTGAGGGCTGTGCACGTTGATGAAGAACCGGCCCTTGATTCTTAACCGGCACATCCGTGAGTTGATCGGCCACCCGATCACGCGCTTTTGCATCTTTCCCATCACTTTGAAAGTTCCATGTTCCAAGTTTCCAATCCCTAGTCCCTTTTCGTCGCGTGGGTCTTTGCCGATTTCCATCCAAAATTTGTTGTTCGTTGTTCGTTGCTTATGTTTTTTGTAGTCACGGACTCGCAAGACCCGCAGCTAACCCCACTATCTCGCAGGAGGACCGTCGTGATGTTGCTGTTTTGGGTCCCGAACACCACCAGGACGTTGTTGCACTCCGCACGCCACCTCTGACATGGAGAACAGACGCGTACGAAGCCCCTTAACTCAGTTTGCATGCGACCAAAGCATCCACCGGGGTTGGGTACCCGATCTCCGCTTAAGCTGCTCGCACCCCAGCTAGCACCACGGAGAGGTAGAGAATCGGAATTGCAGACAAGAGGTGATATGACCACTACCCGAAGGTTGAGTGCATGGGGTCTCGATTTGCACATTGACAACCGTTCACTTGACAAAAAGAGGTATAGAGGTTTAGAGGTAAAAACCCTTTTTATCAAGTCGGTCTCGATAATATCAGAGACACGGTAGCACCAATAACGAAGAGCAGTCTTTTGGATGATGAATCAATAAATAGGAGAAAAAAAACTGTCAAAAGATCGAAAGATCAGATCGGAAATAATCCGATTGTTTCTCAAAAATTAAAAAAAAATCATTGTTTTTTTTGAGTTATTGCACTTTGTTTGAAAAATCCAACAAAATGTGTCTTAAAAATAGTTTTTTATCATTTCAATATGTTTCTCACAAGAAAAAGTTGTAATAAAAATATTTATTTAATATATCAATTGATAGAGTGAAATCTAACTTACCAGGCAAATCGATATTGAGCTTCTATTTAGTTTAACTGCAAGATAGTGCTGCGACATACTACTTAAAACCGGAATAAAAATTTAGTTTACTGAAATAAATATCGGTGTTTTAAAATATCAATCTGTGTTTTTCCTGATTCAAATTTAACCTAGAACATTTGTGTCATAAGTAAACGCCATGTTTATGATTAAATTAAGCTGTTTTATAGATTGATTGTTTAATAAGAGAACTTCTACTCCAATAATGATCTTCTTTGAAGGTGGAAATTTTGGCATGAGATTCTATGCCGGACCAGCACTAACAAGCTTCTCATCGCTGGCATTGCTCTCCCAAAGCAACCGCATTGCATATGTCAGAAAGATACCAAATTAAACCTATTTCATATCCCATCACAAGACAAAGTAGGATGGAAACAATCAGCCGGCAAGGTTTGTCGAATGCATTTAGAAAAAAATATCTTTGTTTACTTTCAACTTCCGGCAAACAACCACCGGCTAAGATAACCGGCAGTAAGCAGCTGTGCGTTTGTATGTAAATCGACAATTGAAAACAGTCCCTCGTTTCCCATTCCCATTTACATTCCCATTTTCATCCAATATCCAATGCATTCCCATCGAAGCCATAGGGAGATGGTAAAAAACAACGGCCAAATGGCAATCGGCCAACACAGTGCGTTTTTTATGATCGGGCATGGCTGCAAAACTATGACAATAAACCTTCGTTTTCTAACTGACTAAGTTGGTACACTAGTTAAGTTATTGCACTGGCAAGTCGAAGTAAGAACGTTGCGTCGGGTTCGATTTTCACTTTTTTTTTTATTTCCTTTGTTTTGGGATAAATTGTCCAATAGGAAGAAAACCCTTAAAATGTTTTCTTGGTTTTCATGAACTTAATACAATTACATATGTGGTACTATTTTTATTTCGTATCTTTTTTCATATTTCCATATAGATACTATTTACAATACAGTTCTTTGATGGCTGAATGGTCGCACGCTTCTGATGCAATGTCCACGAGGGCCATGTTCCCGTGTCACATTTCAAATTCTTTTCCACATACTGCCCGTACGGCACTTTCTCATGTGTCTAGACACGGCGAGTGCCTTTATTTACTACCTGAGGTGCCAACCAAGCGCCTTCCGATATTTCAACCCGGATCGGTAGGGTGGACCTACAAAAAAGTTCGTACTTCAAAAAGTGTGAGAGCTTTCTTTTATTTTCTAAACGTTTTGCTCCTCCACGATGCATCGAGTGCGATATACCTAAACGGATATTTGTTTTTGGTTTAGTAACTAGAACCACATGTTAGCACAACTGCGTGAAAGCGCTTTTTCCCGCGAGCTGGTGCAATCGGCTTCTAAAATTTAATCATTTCTACGTTGCGACCAGTCAAACGCCATATGCTAATAAGGTGCCCGACTAACTATTTCGGAGAAACGTGCTGCGTTCTGTTCTGATGCAATGGATGCACGATTGAGTCATGGTCAGAGATGTTTTTATTTTGAATAGTGAACAGTGAAATACTCAAATATTTGTGTTTCCCGACACATCATCATGAGAACAGAAGCGATTACAGTCCTAAGGCGTTCACCTATGAGAGCATGTTATCGCAAAGCTCCAATAGTTTTCAAAATCTGTTTCCTGTTGCAAAATATTCAATAGGTTCAACAACATCTAGATGTTGCCGACGTTTTCCGCTTAACTTCCTGACAATATTGACGACGCAATGTTAATAAATGTTTACTATAATGAGAAGTTCAAAATAATCCAATTCAAAACTAAACTTCTTTTTGAAGACATCAAAAATATACGTGTCAACATTCCAAAAATAAAACAAACTGTAGAAGAGATTATGCAATGTTTTTCTTGTAAACTTTTTGTTAATTTTATTTTTTTAATTGTTGGATTTGTCATCTTTTTTAAACTAACATTCCAATGTCAGTTGAAAGAATCTTACCAAAGTGTCGAAAATCTAACATTACAACACACAAATCACAATTAAATAAAAGAGTTCTATAAGTTTGAATATACAGTGTTGGAAATAAATCCGCCAGTAGAAGTGTAGAGCACAGTAATTCAAACTTTTAAACAAAAGAGAATATGCTATTTGGGTTTCGGATGAACACGGATGAGCAATATACGGAGTGGGAGGAAAATGGTAGATATGTATTGAAGAAGTTGTATTACTTAGAAAAACGGGGGCAAAAACGCTAGCCGTACCTTTTTTTCCTCTCCCCACTGTGCCACCAGTCATTTTTTCATCTCGTTACGATCTTTCAAAACGTGTATTGCACATCCTTGTATAAGAGAAAAGTTAGTTTCATGAATTTTTTCCTAGTCTTCTTTAGCTAATGCTAATGGTATTGCTTCAAAAGGGATAATATCACTTTTTTGTTCGGTTCCGTTCACTTTGATGTCCAAAATCAACCACAAATTGTCAAAAGAGTCCAAAAGGAGCCTTTGGCTGTTCCTACCATTTGTTTGAACCGTGAAAATCGATAAATACTGATTTATTCTTAGCTGCAAATACGATATAGGTCTATATTTTGATGGTTTGGTTTGTTGCTCTTCTGAATCCATCTAAAAATCTGATCTAAAAATTATTGGTAGTTTAGTCTGAATAATAACCCTGTCTAAAAGCGGGGTTGGGAAAAAAAACTACAAAAAATTTGGGAAAAAGCAAAAGAAAACATTGCTCATAGTTTACTCTTCGTATGAACTGAAATATTTTAGTTCAGTTTTGAGCATATTTAACAAAAATCATTAAAGAAAAAGCTTTGAAGCAGTCAAAATTTAACTGAAATTTTGATTTTTATTTAATTTGTTTATACTACAACCGAAGAAGTATTGGAAACAAAGCTCATAAGTCCATGTGGTAATGTCATTTAAAAAACGGTTAATAAAGTTTCCTCAATGATGATGTTTGTTATGGAACAACAGTTGTATTGAATCAAATGACTAAACTTCTGTTAAGACTTTAAGAACCTTTCAAAACGCTCAGCGTAACCTGAGAAAACTCAAATAAGGCACTACAATTTGGGCATCTAAATTATGCAACACAGAATAATAAAAGTGTAAGTTAATGTTTGTTGAAATCTCCATCGATCCAAAAAATACCTACTAGAAGATTAAGCTAGAAATTATCAGAAGTTACCAGCATCAGAAAAATGTGAATTACACAAAGGCAACAAAATTTACTTTTCCCGCGGTGACGAAGAACTTAAGAACTGATTTATACTTATTAAGTTGCGTTCGATATATCCATCCAACCATCGTCAAAATATTGTTGATTTTTGCTTATTCATTTATAAATATAATAGATCCTACTACAAACTGCTGATTTATCTTATGCTATCAACTATCATTTTGATAGATTCAACTATAATGGTTTAATTGATTCAACTACGATTGTACAATTGATTTGGGACATTCATCTCTTTATATCATAATTTCTACTATAGTAATTTTAACCAACATTTGAGTATAGCAAAGCATGAGTGAAAAAAAAACAGCAAAAACAAGCACGAACAATTTTCGTTATCGTGATGTCCGCAGGAAAATAGTTTTCCGAGTCCGTCATCAATCGGTACAAAAAAAAATATCATTGACTTTTTATCACTCCATTACAGTTTTCGCGTAAAGCCGAATTCCAAATCCAACCAGAACAGAGTATAAACTTTGTAGGACCTATGGAAGTGCTTAAATGAGAAAAGAGTCGTATCAAGTGTTTATCCATTCACTGTGTCATTCGTTCTGTATTTAACACTGACTATTTTGCAGCTCCCACAGATCGCAGGCCACCTCTAGCACATGAATTTTTTTTTCTTTGTTTATCTTCGAAACATCCAGGCGAGATTTGTCAACGAAAATTTTCTGGCTGGAAACCTGCCAGGTACCCAATATATAATATAGTTCATTTGGCTGACCATTACGACTTTATAAAAATATCTTCTGGTTAGTGGCCCGAATATTTTGCGCACGAATTGTCCTCCGTTGTTTTTTTCTTTTAGAGGTGAGTTGTTTATTTTTATTTTGGAGAAATGAAGTCAGCTAGACGAACCAGCCGGACTTTTTATATGGGGGCCAAAGGCCGATAGGCCGAAAGATGTTAGGCCGAAGGTCGCTAGGCCGAATGGGTTAAAAGGCCGACGGATGTTCGGCCGAATAGGACAATAGGCCGAATGCGACATTAGGCCGAAGGTTATTCGGCCGAATATTATTGGGCCGAATGGATGTTAGGCCGAATGGTCACTAGGCCGAATGGTCGTTAGGCCGAAAGGTCACTAAGCCGAATTGTAATTTGGCCGAATGGTGATTAGGCCGAATGGTCATTAGGCCGAATGGTCGCAAGGTCGAAAGGTCGTAAGGCCGAATGTTCGTAAGGCCGAAAGATCGTTAGGCCGAATGGTCGTAAGGCCAAATGGATGCTATAAGATCGTTAGGCCGAATAGCAACTACGCGGTTGGTTGTTAGGCTGAATGGTCGTTGGGCCGAATTTATGCTAGGCCTATAAGACATCTTATCTCTTTCTTGCATGTTAGGCTCATCAATAGTTAGGCCGAATGGTCGTTAGGCCAAATCGTCATCAAGCCGAATGGTCATCAGGCCTAATGGATGCAAAGCCGGATTTGTCCGTTCGGCTTTGCGACCATTCATTCGGCCTGTCGTTCATTCAACTTTACGACCATTCTGTCCGAAAACCACTCGGCCTTGTAACCATTCGACCTAATGAACATTCGACCTCATGAACATTCGGCCTAACAGCCATTCGGACAAACGACCTTTCGGTCTAGCATGCAGACAAGTGTGAAAGATTTCTTGTTGACCTAGCAACCATTCATGACTATCATTCAGCCTTATGACCATTCGGCCCAATGACCATTCGGCCTTACGATCTTTCGGCCTAGCATCCATTCGGCCTTACGACCTTTCGGCCTTGCGACCATTTGGCCTTGCGACCATTCGGCCTTGCGACCATTCGGCCAAATGACCATTCGGCCTAATAACCATTCGGCCTCATAACCTTTCGGCCTAGTGATCATTCGGCCGAACATACTTTCGGCCTAACAGCATTCGGCTGGATAACCGTCGGCCGAATAACCCATTCGGCCTAGTGGCCTGTTCGGCCAGATAGCCCATTCGGTCTAATGTCCATCGGCTGAATGACCTTCGGCCGAATGGTTTTCGGCCTCATGACTTTCGGCCGAATGACCCAGCCTCTTTTTATATCACTTCTCCAATTGAAATTTTCGGGTGATAAAACCTCTATCTGCGCTTGATAAATTCCTTATCTTGATGGATTCAATCATCTTCACTTTTAGGTTTTCAAATTTTAGCAAAATGCTAGATTCTCTAGGACTCTTTGAACGATTCACTATTCAATCTTTGGTCGTATAGAAGATGATGATATTTAGGTCTTCCACTGGGTTTTTCCTAGATTCTGCATTTTTAAAACGTTCCCAACAAGGCAAAATATAACTTATTAATTCATTTCAATATATGAATCGTTCAAGAATAATATGGACTTTAAAGCGTCTTTTTTATATCCTTGATTAAAACTGGTTTCTATACAAGTTTTTTTTTTTAATATTTCATTAAAGTGCACTTAATCTTAAGAATTAAAAAATGATTTTTTTCAACTACAGTAGTTTTTCGATTTTATCATGGTCAAAACCATGAATTTGGCGAAACTTAAAATTAAAGTGGAAAAATCTGTTTTAATTTTTTTTTATCTTTACGAAATAATTTCACTCCTCTTTCCTACAAAAGTACGTATTTTCTTAAATAAATTTTCATGAGGATTTGTTTCGTACTTCCAATAGTATGAATTTTTCACAAAAAAAAGGAATCTCCTTATCATCTTTACAGAGATATTTAAAAAAAACCAGCTAGGTTCTCAAATGACGAAAATATTATAATATCTGAGCACCACGAAGTAAGCTCTTAGGATCTTTAAATCATCTTGATCCATAATTAACGCACTGCAACATGATATACACAGTGTTTCTCAATTTTCACCATAATAAAATTTTTGATTTTTCACTTTGAACAATTTTAAAACACGTTTTTACTTAAATTTGTTGACTCGGGGCGAACAGGGCACTATTAATCGGGGCACGATGAGCGTTTTCTGCCGTATAATCTAGCAGCGAATTCAACTCGATGTCGTCAACTGAATAGTAGAGCAACAGCTTGACTAGTTTACATCTGACGATGTGGCCTATTGGTAAGGTGTCAGAGAGGTTATCAAAAGACTAGAGTTCGATTTCTGTTCGAGGTGATTTTTTTTCCTTTTACCATTCATGATCGATTTTTTTGATTGTCTTATTCACCAAATAAGGCACCAGAAACATAATTTATGAGCGTGTGTGAATTGTTTGTATTCTACAAATAGACCTTGATTATTTTGTTATTGCTTTGATTAATGAATCTACGACTCACCTGACTTCATCGAGTTGAATTTGTTGCTAGATTTCCCTGCAGAAAACGCTCATCGTGCACCAATTAATGGTGATTATACTGCCCCAGGGGGGGTTCTCATTGTGCCCCTACAGAAACTGGTGTTCAGATTTTGGCAATTTTTTTAAAAAAATGAACTTTTAAACGTTTTTTCAAGTTTCAGCCAATTAGAAAATAGGCTATTGTAGTGTTCGAACACGAAATAATGATGTTATTAACATATTATAGCTGTTTTCTATGGTTGGAGAAGCATTTGCCTTAAGGTGGCCATTATGCCCTTATCTCAACTTCATTAGTGGAAACGTTTTGTACCAATCAATTTTGATCATAAAATGTAATTATCGAAGTTTACTAAACACGGAGAATGAATTTTAGTTTAAATTATTTAAATATTTATTTTTATTTAAACCATTTGAAATATCAATTTGACTGTGTTCATACAATTAAAGACAATTATTTAGTTTTTATGGAAATTTAACAGTCGTTATCTCTTATGTCGATTTTGAAAAATAATTCAAAGAAAACTGCATCAAAAAATTATCTTCTCTAAATATCAAATTTCAGTATTTCAATCTTCACACCTTTGATTAACTGAAAATTTAACCTTTTTGAATTTTTTTTGAAAATTGCCCAACTTTGACTTGTAAAGTTTGATTCTCGATATTTGATTTACTGGTTAGTTAAACTCTAAGTTTACTATTACTGGAGAAGCTGAACAAAAGTTTGTGGGCCCTCTATAATTATATTTTTATGATTTCTCTCAAAGGCAATGGCACAGCAAAGAAAAATAAAGGATCAAGTTTCTTCAGTTTCAAATAACATAAAGGTATAATTTTTGTTGAACGAAACCCCGAAAAAAATGAGTATACATATACTCTTGGATTGATCGTTTATCTATTTATATCCTACTGTGCATTCCTATAAAAAATAATAAAGTTTGCAGGGATTTAGAAAATTCTATTCAAGTTCCATTCAAATTTTATTGCAAAAAGCTCTCATGAAGGAAACATTTTTTTTCAAACTTACAATGAAAAGATCGCCATAGGTTGTCTTTAAGATCAGAAAATTCAATCGATAAGCTTTCAACGCCATTCAATCAAGCAACTCAATTCCCCGAACTAATATTTTAAACTTGGCTGCAATTGGTGCCTAGTTCACAGCTCTTCTAGTCGGTACGCGCTGCAATCCAGTCTAGTCTTAATAGAATCGATGTTGGAAGTCGACAAGAGCCACCCATCATTACTCCTTGTTAAAGATTGTGTTTGACAGCTTTCGAAAATTGATTGTTATTATATGTAGGTATACGGTGTATTCTAGAGTGAGGTGAGGCTCTCCCTCTTTCCGTGTCTATGCACCGCAACGTGAATGAAAACTACGCCTCACCGCCCGCGCTTCAATCAATATGAATGGATGATGATGGTTTAATTGAAAGGCGGTTTACTACTTACTTGTTAAGAACGTAAGGTTAATATTTGATAAGCGCAGCAGAAACAATTCAGCTCGCTGACCGACGACGGCGTTAAAACTAACTAGAACGTCACCGATGATGGACTTTAACGTCGTCTCAACTATAAGTAGTAGAACGCCACTTGACTAAAACGTGACCATGTTTGGGGAGCTCTCTTGGGTTGGTCGTGAGTGTGTCGTAAGCTTTGGTCATCAGGATTGTTCAAACGCGAATTCTACGAATTTCGTTGCTGAGCAATCCGGTATGCTGTGAAGAATACTTAGTTCCTTTGCAAACAGGCAAGTTGCCAATGGGGCGGTGCGCGGGATTTAAATAAAATACGACCAACTCAATTTCGAGCTAATTTAGCTGAATGGAAATCAGCTGCTGTGGGAATTTCAAGCAATAAATCTCAGTGGGATTATACAATTGCTCTGTTAACCATGAATTTACTATATTTCATAAGGGCGTGTACAGGAGTCAGGCGGAATACAAACAAGGAATAAATTATTCAAATTAGCTGTTTGCTTAACTAGCAGGAAATTTATTGCAATGCTTTTAATTGAATTGCAATCGGTTCCGAGAACTTATCATGTGCGATATGTCGGAAGCTATAAAAATTAGTGCAGTTATATGCAAGGAAGAAATTCTTGGTAAAAATGTTAATAATAAGTCATGGGAGGGTAGGGTATCGTGGGCCTACATTGATATCTAGGATAACAATCTAACTGTCATCGTCGTCACTCTGCGTAAGCGTGTTTTTTCATATGTTTTAACTTGTATAGCATCATATGCTTCTTTTCAAAATTAATTAAAGTGGTCAAAATTACCCCATAAAATAAATAAAAATAATAATCATAAAAAATAAGCACATTCCTGAAGGTATGCCATTGTCATATTTCAAATATTTCATTCAAAAACTTGTTTAGCCCAAAACTGCATCAACTCGGTTTCGTTGTCGTTTCTAATGACTTTTTTATCACCATTATCTAGATCAACAGCACGCAGTTTAAACATCAATAATTGCAACTATATTGTCATATGGTATCTTATTTGCGGTATCCTATAAAATGAAGGGGTAGACAACCTTAGATAAAGAGATAAGTAGGTGTTACTTCCACCAGTAGCCTATATTTGTAACTGAACAGTAGAATGCTTAACTAATTTTGAAAACAGAATTTTTAATTTTACTATGGATGGTCAGAACTATTAGTTCATTTGACTGAACTTTTTTTTTTTTATATATACATGAGCAGGGAAAAACCCGCGGGAGTGAAACTGATTTCCATGTTTCTTCTCCAGTGGGCGCAAAACCTCCTCATCACTCTTTA
Source organism: Uranotaenia lowii (assembly GCF_029784155.1). Classification (NCBI taxonomy): domain Eukaryota; kingdom Metazoa; phylum Arthropoda; class Insecta; order Diptera; family Culicidae; genus Uranotaenia; species Uranotaenia lowii. The sequence continues at coordinate 340,887,597 of NC_073692.1, forward strand.
TTTTCATTTTTTCAATTTTTTCAATTTTTAAAATTTTTAACAATGATTTGTGTACAATAGTTTCATTTCACTTGAAAACTTGAATTTTTCAAATCACTTGACATTGCTGACGTTTTAGCAGGTGGTGGCGGTTGTTGAGGGCGGTGGTCGTTGACGGTGGTGGCGGCGGTTGGTGGCGGTGGTTGGAGGCAGTGGTTGTAGGCGGTGTTGAGCGGCGGCGGTATTTGGCGGAAATGAGATAAATAAGACAAGACATCTATTAAATAGATGAGGTGGGAATGTTTGCGGCTGTAATGCCAGTTTCGGATGATGGGAGGTTAAATTTGATTTTGCTTGTATTTTCTAATTACGGCCCTGTTGGTTTTACATGTATCGGACATGACAAATCGATTCCCTCAGCGAGTTTATCACAATCTTAACCAAATCGTGCAGCCTAGTAACTGCAATCTGTGCGTTTACAAAAAAAGGTAAACAAGTAGTAATAATCAGATAAGCTACCTGATAATCCGGATGATTCCGTAACATTAGTAAAATACTACAAATAAATTTGTGTATATGTACAGTAAACAAGTTCACTTTACGACTTTTTTGCAGAACAAAGCCGGAATCATATGGGATGTTCCTCATGCGTTTTCAAGTATTTCTGCCAAATTTGAAATCTTTTGAACTAATCTTTGTTCTGCGTAATGTGTGTTTGTGAAAAAGTCCATTTTTCATGAATATCTTCTTATGAGAGTTCTAGTAAGCCGCATGGTGGATGATATTATCAGCAGTTTTTGGATCTGTTTTAGATAACCGTTCAAAATAAACCAAAAAAATTCAATAAATCATAAATTTCAAACTTGTACAGAAATTTTTAATCAGAAAAAAATATTTTTCACAAAGCTTTTTTTGTAAAGCTAGTCCTTTTTATTATCTTTCTTTTGATGTAATAAATTTACAAATTGGATATATACCGGTCAAGTTATGCACAGATGTTTGCAACAAGTTTGAATTGATAAAATATTTGTCATTTAAGTTTTCTCCACACCAACTTGTGCTCAAGCTAAGATATTCTATTCAATAAAGTACCCCATGACTGGGCCAGGAGTCAAAAATGCTTGCGCTTTGATCAAGTTGTAAGTAAGTCCTCTTGATGCCACGTTTTTCAGGTCGCATGAAGCTAAAACTTGAACACAATTATGATTTCAAATCTGCAGCAAAAATGTTTGAATAACTTTGCTTCTATTCTTGCGATGATTACATTTTTAGCACCTAATGAATAGTTTTAAAAAGGGGTATCTTAACAAAAGAATGATTTTGAGCGAAATACTTTTTCGGATTTAATGCAGATTTATAAGTAAAATTTTTGTACAAGTTGGTAGTTTATGATTTTTTAAATTTTTCGGTTTATTTTGAACGATTATCTAAAACAGATCCATAAAAATATTGATAATATCAACCAGCATGCATAATAAAATTTTCGATTAACATAAACAGTGGCTTACTGGAACTCTCATAAGATTTTTTTCAAACAAACACAAACACATACAGGACCTCAATGAAACTTGATGTTTCCTCGAAGAGATTCCTTTTTTTCCTAACTCCAAGCTTACATCTTTCGAGGATATGATGGCTAGAATCTTACAAATGCTAAAACCACCAACCCACGGAAAGTGTACTACGTATGCCGTGACCGGGATTCGATCTCATGCCCGCTGGCTTAGAAGACTTGAAGGCTATCCTCTACGCCACGGGCTGCGGGGGTAAATGGACCTTAATTTTGTGCGGCCTAATCGATAAGTATAACAGGGTGGGTTCTGTCCGTTTGGCCCATGTGTATCTACATGGCGGTTGAACCATCCATCTTCAACTGCATCCCAGAACGTAGTGCCGGCTATTATTGGTACTTCTTCTTGGGTAGAGTTGATTAATGAGGGACAAAAAATTCAGCATGTGGTAAAGCTTCTATTTAAATGCTCCTTGCTCTTCTCAACACCTTAGTTACTTTCTTCCTATGGTCTATCCGCCTATCACTTCAAATTTATAATACTCACCGATAAAGCAACCAGAATTCCCTTAAAAAGGGTTCATAGAAGCTTAATCGGCTTTCGTTTCTGTCTGAAGAGAATGCTAATCAGCCCAAAATTAAAGATTTCAAAGCTACTTTTAAGTTCGTTTAGGTAGCTTAAGAGAATGCTATTCAGCTTCTAAGAGAATGTCAAAAAACTTCTACGCACCGAAAAAAATATCTGGTGGATAGTTTGCTCTAATATCCGATTGACAGATTGCTAGGTTGTCAGTTTATCGTGGTCATGGTCTCCAATTTTCATTCAATCATTTGCAACTGGACTGCTTTGGAAGTTCACAATCGAATAACTTTTTTGCTGCCAAAAAAAAACTTATCGGTTTCAGGTTGCTATGAAAGTCAGTAAACAAAACTTGAAATTCGATTGAAAATGATTGCTTTCTTTTTCATGCCTTGCTAAGAATTATCAAATAAGTAGATAAGTTTAAAATTATTTGATCGTTTTTTTCATAACCAAGATGTCCAAATCAAATTTTTATTTTTATTTTAGAGTTTTTGTTGCTTGTAAAATCGATTCCTAAAACTTAAATAAAAAATTAAAAAAAATGAATTTCAAGATTGTTAGCTTAATTCCTTTTGAAAGAGTTTATAGTCTCAAAAAAAAAAAAAAACTTAAAAAAAATACATTAAAATAACAATTTTCGTTTTCTTTTGAAATTGAATTTCTTAATTTTCATTTGAAAATTATCAGGTGCACTTTAAAAATCATCAACGTCATCATCATTTGAAATACCGTCGAATTTCAACTGAAAACATCGTTAACAAACTAACAGTAGTAAGCCTTTGTCTTTCATTTGACAAACTTTTGTATTGTGTGAGTGTGAAAATTGGAGACGCTGATCGTGGTCTATCTCATTGATTTTAATTATATGTTTTTGATTACAAAAGCTACTAACGCCCAGAGAACTGAACCGCTGCTCTCTAGGTTGCAATAAAATTCACCAGCCTCTCTACTAATCCAACTTTTTCGTGTCAAGAGTCACCTGGAGGTCCGGTAAAACATTGTTTCAGCCAATTGTGAACTTCGGAGTTGCATTTTTAAGTAAAAACGCGATTTTTATTGCTTGGGTTCTCCCCTTAATATATTCTTCTACAGCCTATCGATAAACATTGGATTTATTCGCAACATCTTCGTATTATTCTAGGTATGATATTTCATAATCTTGAAAGAAAAAAGTAGTTTTTTCACATAGAGAAGAAACAAAAGACAACTTTATATCTTTTTTGTATACGATTAAGAAAAAAGTATAGCTTACCTCCACCTTAATCATTGAATTCGGAATGCTGTGTAAGTATGATCATTCATCAAAAATGCATAAAAATAAAACTTCAGCAGATAACAATATAATTCTCAAAAGCTGTTCGCGAAATGTTTACTGATTTTGATGACATAAGATTCATTAGATTCATTCTTGTTTCTAAATATTTCAAAACTAAAAAAATATGTTCTACCAAGCTGCCTGTATTTGGTTCTTAATGAAAAAAGTCAAGACAAACAATTCTATTTTTAAAATGCTCATAACTCCAGAAAGTTATGCTGTATTTGAGTTTTTTTTACCTTTAGAATTGTCAAGAATAAATCTGTCCGGCGATGTATAAACATGTTGGGGTCCGTTAAAAAATTTTACCTCTATCCTGGATATCCCGTTAGAAAAAAAATCTTACTGAAAAAAATGACATTCAATTTAAGTTTTGCTTCGCTGTATCTCTTTTCTCAACAAGGAGGTTTTTATGATTTAAATTTAATAATTTTTTTTGTTAATTTGATTAACATTTTCATAGATAATACTCAGTATCTTAAAAATCTAAGCTATTCAGAATAAGGGAATGAAGTCCCAAGTAACCATAAGCACTAAAATATAGCCCTTAATCAACACTATATCCCCATGTATAACTGTGAATTAATGCTTGTTTTGCACTATATGCGTATATAATGCAGATTTAATGCTAAAAAGGCGAAATAGCGGGCTGAATAAATGCTATCACGACATAGCCTTTAATAAGCATTACAAATGCTGAATTAGATCACCATCAAAACGTCATTTTTCGCCAGCCGTATAAAAGCATTAACAATGCATACTTAGAACACCTTTTAATTTTTTAATTGATTGATCATGATTGATAAGAAACGGAAATTCAAATAAGGAAATTGTTCTTTGTTTTATTGAAATGAAAAAAAAAAAATAAAAAATAAAATCATTATCTACAACATCAATCAACCTGCTGAATGAAGGATTATGCTTGCTTAATGAAGTGTTCTATGAAATGAGAAGTGGATCCCGCAGCAGCCTTTATCTTTCATTGCGCCTTTACCATTTCGACCACTCTTGATGCTGATAAGGTAGGTGAAAAACCCCGTTCTTCAAGTACTGTTCGGGTCACACAACTTCATAGACAATGAGAAGGTTGGAAATGTATTGGAAAATTTAGGGAGAAGACAACTGCAAATGCCCGCTCTGTTTGTTTTCGTTTGCTTACTTACACGCAGCAAATGAGAAAATCACTCTTGTTTACATTCGCGGGTTTGACGTTTCTACGCTTTATAAAAGCTTTATATAATCATTAACAGGAAGTTCTAGTGCTACAGTCTTAATGCTTGTTAAATTTATATGCTACCATTAGTGCTAATTTTTGTTATTGCTTTTATGCAATATTAATGCATATATAAAACTAAAAAGAATTATGAATGTTGATATAATGCTAACTTGCATTAGAAATGTTGATTTAATGCTGATTAAGGGTTATGGTTTAATGCTTATGGTTACTAGGGGTTTAAAATGATCTGAATGTGCGTTTCGGCTGATATTGACCTGAAAGGAAAGGCTTTACTTAACTTACGCATTCAAAATGATCGCTGGCGTAGCTATGCAGAACAAGTTCTAAATGATTTAAAAACAATGTTTATTGGAAAAATTATTTAATTTAATAAAACACACAACGTTGCACAATATGTCAAATATATTTAAACAAGTTGAGCACCACTGACTTTCAGTGTGTGCTACACGGTAAACTTTTACCAGAAACACAAAGTCATAAAACTCAAAATTTGTAGCTATGACAATAATTGACTTCTACGCAGAGGTGCCAGCCGTCCTGATTTCACAGCATTTATTCTGATTTTCGAGAGACCGTCCAGATTTTTCAAAAACTGTCGAATTGTGCTGATTTTTGAAAATTTGTCTCTAAAATGTCCTGATTTTTCCTGATTTTCATAAAAACTTCTTAAATATGGTCGAATTTGTAGTTTACTATGAGAAAACCGAACAGATGGTAATCTTTGGTTCAGATGATATTTGAATGGTGTTTTTCGATATGAACTACATCGAATTTGTAGTTTACTATGAGAAAACCGAACAGATGGTAATCTTCGGTTCAGATGATATTTGAATGGTGTTTTTCGATATGAACTACATGCCAGAAAACAAGTTGCGTACTGTTGTCACATGAATTAGGGCGTTTACAGCATCTGTGTTGCGCCTTTATTTATGCAATCTAAGTAGAAATCCTTATTGTTTTCATAAACCAAGAGGTTCTCCTGAAAAATGCTAATTTTTGACTTCGCGTTGTTTTGATTTTCGACGAAACCACCTGGCACCCCTGCTTCTACGAGACTATTTTAAACCCTAAATTACCCCAACTAAACCCAACATAATTTGAAATTAATTTTACTATATATTTCACGTAAACGTAAGCTTTTGGTGCATCACATCGATTTTACGTGTTTCTTGTAGAAGTTCCTTCTTTTCTACGTAAATAGCTCATGAATTTTATGTAAAGTTTAAGTTAAAGCATTTTTTGCATTTTTTTTCTCGAGCGTCTGGTGGTAGATTCTTGTAAGAAAAAGGAATTTTGTTAGTCAGCTAATTTTTTTTACTAGAATGCAAATTCCTGAGGATCATGTATCCGTTGTTTGCAAACTTTGTAGTTATTCCGTATACCTGAAGTCAATTCGTGGGCTGGTGAAGTAAGTGTTGGGGTTTTTCAATAATATTTTGAACTTTTTTCGAAGCACCGATCGATTAACATTATTTTATTGATTTTTTATTTTGTTTATTTCGATATGTTACTGATCATTGAGGGCTGCAAAAATGTGTGCTATTCGAGCAGAAAAGGCTGGTACAAAGATAAGGCAACACCTTCTGCGTAGCGGATGCCGTGGGTGCGCCGCGTTCGTGCGTAGGATGCTCCACCTTCGGGGAGTATCCGAGTTGAGCGGTTCTCAACGACGGAAACTGCGGGGATGAGACTTGACCTTCTTCGCAGTGGAAACCGTTGGGAAAGGGTTATTCCACGTTCGGGGAATACCCAAGGGTAGAGTGGCTCTCGACGCCGGGTGAGCCATTCGAGTCGGAGCAGGATGACGTCTTCGTCGGGAATCATCCGAGACGTTGCGTCCCGCGCGTATGCCATGACAGGCACGAGTCTAGGATAAGCTGCTCTCGATCAGGCACACGATGGGCAAGGTGGCAAACTTCGACCCTGAAGATAAGAGGTCGGGCCTCGAGTCGTTAGAGGAGATTTCAGGCCTCAAACCTTCAGGTGAAGAGGTTTGTGTGGTCAACTCCGAGTCTTTATGATAAGGGGTCGGGTCTCGAGTCGCAAGAGGAGGGATCAGGCCCCCTTATCAACAAGAGGAGGGGTACAAGTGGTCACCTCGAGTCATTACGAGGAGAAGTCAGATTTCAAGTCGTTAGAGGAAAGATCGGACCTTGAATCGTGCAGAAGAGAGGTAGCCTCGAGTCGATGCGAGGAGGTGTCGGATCTCGAGTCGCTAGAGGAGAGATCAGGGCTCAAGTCGCGAAGAGGAGAGATTTGTGTGGGAATCTCGAGTCATTGCGAAGAAATGTCGGTTCTCAAGTCGTTAGAGGAGAGTTCAGGCGTCGAGTCGTAAGGAGGAGAGGTTTTGCTGGAATTGGTCTCGTTAATGAGTATTGCCTTGGAGCGCACTAGCGCGAATAGACCTCCCACTATTGAAGCATAGTGTACTAAACAGTTCGAGGTGGAAACCAGGTCTGCGGCCCCAGGTGGAGTTTAGGGAGTAGGGGTTTACACGGAGTAATCTAAATCTAATGCTAAATGTTTGAGAATAAAATGTTTGAAAAAAACATTGTTTCTTTTATTTAGTTACTAGCTGACCCGGTGTGCTTTGCTACACCTTTCAAAATCAAATGATGTTTTCAAAAATTATTCTAATTTTTATTGGCATTATTTTAAATCAGATTATAACATAATTTATAAGCAGCCGCTATAAAATGAGAGCTGCAGCTGGTGTTTCGAATTGCAGCACAAAGATAACTTAAACAAATATTCTTAATCTTGCTCTTAAATTTGTGTAAAAGATTTGATAATTTGAATCTGTCTGGAGGGTCTCCAATTAATCGTACGCAAACAATCTAACTTTTAAAATATGGTTGTTTTTTTTCTTGATATGTACTGGGTTTATGCTGAAAAACTGATAAGAGAGCCCCTTCCCTGTCCTTCACTCACCCCCTGCTGAATGGAGGTCGTGATTTTTAATAATCATACCTAATTTTTCCGTTCCCAAAAATCCTCTTACATCAAATATAGTTTCATTGGTTGATAAGTTTTTAAGCTTTACAACAAAATTTGTATGGAGCCTTCCCCTCTCTACACTTTAAAGCGTAAGGATCTATAACAATCGTAACCAAGTACCTTTACATGCCATATTTGTTTCCATTTGTTGGCTTCGTTAGCATAACTGGAGAACTTATGTGTAGGGATGAGATGAAGAATATACAGAAAATAAATCAAATTTAATTAGGAATAAAATAAAATAATAGTTGTATTCGGCAACACTGTAGATGAATAAAATAAAATAAATTTCTATGAGAACATTTGCTATTTTGGCAGCACTTGACAAACAAACAAAACAAAGTCAGTCATTGATCTATTCTTGCGAGCGACAGACGTGTTTAGGTGAATCTCTGAATTGAGATTCGTAAAATCACGACATTATGCTAACAAAATTGTATTGGGCTCACCTCCCTCCACCTATTTACCTACTCTCTGAAAGGAGGATGATGTGTCAGATAATCATTGAATCATACCAAAATGATTTTCCATGTTAAGTTTTGTCCATTTCTCGTATTTTGTAAAAAAAAAAGGTCAATGTAAGCCTCCTCTTCCCTTCCTATATTCCCAATTCTATCATCCTTCTGCAAGAAAGAAATTGTTTCACATAGAAAAAATATTTTTCGTACTCAAATACTTTTTGATGCCAAATTTGGTTTCATTTGCTCGAAAAATTCTCGAGTTATGCAAAAATAAACTTATAGAAGCTCCCCTTTCCCTCTTTATATCTTTCCGCTGAAAAAAGATGGGGCTTCAATTTATGATAGAAACATTTCACGTATCCAAATACCCTCATATGCCAAATATGGTTCAATTTGCTCAATCAACTCTCCAGTTTAACTGAAAATTGTATGGGAGACCTTTTCTCCCCCTTTTCATCCACCTCTTTGAAGGAGTAGGGATACCAAATATTCATAGATGCATTTCTCGTACCCCAATATCTTTCCATGCCAAATTTGGTTCCATTTGCTGTTGTAGTTTTTGAGTTATGCTGTAAAAATTGTATGAAACTCCCCTCCGTGTTTCCTTTCTCCCCGCTGGAAGAAGGAAGGGGTCTCAAACAATCATTACAACATGTCACATTCCCAAATACCCGCCCATGCCAAATTTGGTTCCATTTGCTTAATTAGTTTTTGAGTTATGTAAAAATTATAAAAGAGGCCCCTCCCCCCTTTATTTCTACCTACTGGAAAGAGGGAGGGATCTCAAATAATCATTGAAATATTTTTCGTATCCAAATACCATCCCATGCCAGATTTGGTTCCATTTGCTTTATTAGTTTTTGAGTTATGTAAAAAAATATGAAAGAGGCCCCCTCCCCCTTTCTACTGGAAAGAGGGAGAGGGGGTCTCAAATAATCATTGAAATATTTTTCGTATCCAAACACCTTCCCGTGCCAAATTTGATTCCAATATCTTGATTATTTATCGAGTTATATGAAAAATTGTTAGGTAGCCCCCCTCCCCCCTTCCTATCACCCCACTGAGAGGAGGGAGGGGTACCTTATATTCATAGAAATATTCCTCGTACCCAATTACCACCCCAAGCCAATTTGATACGATTTGCTTGATGGGTGCTTGAGTTATGCAAAAAATTGTCTTTTGCCTGAGAGGCCTCTCCCTCCCTTATTGAGAGAGGGAGGGGTCTCAAACTATAATAGGAACCTTCCCCTGCCTCCAATACTCCCACCGGCCAAGTTTCACGCAAATCGGTTCAGTAGTTTCCGAGTCTATAGGGAACAGACAGACAGACAGACAGACAGACAGACAGAAATTCATTTTTATATATATAGACTAGCTGACCCGGTGTGCTTTGCTACACCTTTCCAAAACATATGATATTTTCAGAAATTATTCAAACTTTTATTGTTTTGTTGGCATTATTTTAAAACCGCTTTAAAATGAGAGCTGCAGCTGGAGTTTCGAATTACAACACAAAGATGAATAAAACTAATTTTCTGAATTTTGATCTATAAATTGGTGTTACAGATCTGATAATTTTAATCTGCTTCTTTAATCTCCACCCTGAAAAAGGAGGGTCTCAAATTAATCGTACGCAAAAAATCTAATTTATAAAATATGGTTGTTTTTGCTTGATATTCTCTGGATTTATGCTAAAAACTGATAAGAGAGCCCCTCCCTGTCCTTCCCATCATCCCCTGCTGAATGGAGGTTGTTGTCTTTAATAATCATACCCATGTTTTCGTGCCCGAAAATCCTCTTATATCAAATATTACTCCATTGGTTGATAAGTTTTTAAGCTTTACAACATAATTTATAAGGAGCCCCCTTCTTTCTTCCCCTCTCTACACTGTAAGGGTCTATAACATTCGTAGAAACATATCTCGTAACCAAGTACCTTTCCATGCCATATTTATTTCCATTTGTTGGTTTCGTTTGCAGAAACTGAGAACTTATGCTAACAAAATTGTATTGGGCTCACTTCCCTCCTCCTATGTGTCTCCTATGTACTGAAAGGAGGATGGTGTGTCAGATATTCATAGAATCATAGCAAAATGATTTTCCATGTTAAGTTTTGTCCATTTCTCGGATTTTATAAAAAAAAAAAGTTAAATGTAAGCCTTCTCTTCCCTTCCTATATTCCCAATTCTATCATTCTACTGCAAGAAAGGAATTTTTTGACATAAAAAAAGTACTTTTTCGTACTCAAATACTTTTTGATGCCAAATTTAGTTTCATTTGCTCAATTAATTCTCGAGTTATGCAAAAAAAATGCATGGAAACCCCCCTTTCCCCCATAATATCTTTCCTCTGAAAAAAAAGTTGGGCTTCAATTTATAATAGAAACATTTCTCGTATCCAAATACCCTCACATACCAAATATGGTTCAATTTGCTCGATCAACTCTCCAGTTATACTGAAAACTGTAAAGTAGACCTCTCCTCCCCCATTTCATCCACCTCTTTGAAGGAGTGAGGGATACCAAATATTCATAGAAGCATTTCTCGTACCCAAATATCGTTCCATGCCAAATTTGGTTCCATTTGCTGTTGTAGTTCTTGAGTTATGCAGTAAAAATTGTATGAAACTCCCCACCTTCTTTCCTTTCTCCCCGCTGGAAGAAGGAAGGGGTCTCAAACAATCATTAGAACATGTCACGTTCCCAAATACTCGCCCATGCAAAATTTGGTTCCATTTGCTTAATTAGTTTTTGAGTTATGTAAAAAATTATAAAAGAGGCCCCTCCCCCCTTTATATCTCCCTACTGGAAAGAGGGAGGGGTCTCAAATAATCATAGAAATATTTTTCGTATCCAACTACCCTCCCATGCCAAATTTGGTTCCATTTGCTCTATTAGTTTTTGAGTTATGTAAAAAAATATGAAAGAGGCCCCTCCCCCTTTATACTGGAAAGAGGGAGGGGTCTCAAATAATCATTGAAATATTTTTCGTATCCAACTACCTTCCCGTGCCAAATTTGGATCCAATATCTTGATTAGTTTTCGAGTTATATGAAAATTTGTAAGGTAGCCCCCTCCCCCCTTCCTATTACCCCACTGAGAGGAGGGAGGGGTACCTTATATTCATAGAAATATTCCTCGTTCCCAAATACCACCCCATGCAATATTTGGTACCATTTGCTTGATGGGTTGTCGAGTTATGCAAAAAATTGTCTTTTGTTTGGGAGGCCCCTCCCTCTCTTCATGAGAGAGGGAGGGGTCTCAAACCATAATAGGAACCTTCCCCGACTTCCAATACCCCCACCTGCCAAGTTTCACGCAAATCGGTTCAGCAGTTTCCGAGTCTATAGGGAACAGACAGACAGACAGACAGACAGACAGACAGACAGACAGACAGACAGACAGACAGACAGACAGACAGACAGAAATTCATTTTTATATATATAGATTGAAGCGTAGTTGTAATTTACGGAACAGCTTATATGGAAAATTCTTGAAAATATCTTCGTCATTCTTGTCTCATTTTAAATTGATAGCCATATCCGTACAAGAAGTTTAATAGCATCGTCGAATGTATAATAATCCGCTTTCATTATCGCAGAATTCCATCGCCGTGCCCGGAGACGAAGCCACAATCATCATCAATGGCAACGCCGACGGTGCTGATCCTAATGGACTGCCCATGTCCGACACTTCGTCTGAATCCACGAATACCCGCGAAAAATGGTCTAAAAGCATAGAATTCCTGCTGTCCTGTATCGCGTTGTCGGTCGGATTCGGCAACGTTTGGCGCTTCCCGTACACGGCATTCCAGAACGGGGGTGGCGCATTCGTAATTCCCTATCTGGTGGTGCTTCTCGTTGTTGGCCGCCCGCTGTACTATCTGGAGATGGTCGTGGGTCAGTTTGCCAGCCGGGGATGTGTCAAAGTGTACGATATGTGTCCAATGTTCCGGGGCATCGGAGTCGGACAGACCATCGCTATGCTCAGCATCCTGGGATACTATGCCGCGATTCTGTCGCTCGCTGTGCGTTACTTTTTCGAATCATTTAAATATCCGCTGCCCTGGGGCAACTGCAAGCCGGAATGGACCGAGCCGTGTGTTGACTCAAGCTTCTTGGGGAAAGCGGCTTTCCCGAACGCGACACCATCGGCGGCGCTCTACTTCAAGTGAGTATTTATTGATTCAGCATGACAAATAAAGTGTGGAATGTAAGTAGGTGATATTATTTTGAGTTTTCTTATCTGTCTAGTGCTTATGAGTTAGGTAGTCTTTTTTGGCGTTTTCATTTTTATCATTATAAAACATGATACATTGTAAAGGAATTCAAAGAGATAAAACGTGTTTTTGACTGAAAGATCGAGAAAAAAAAAACGCAAAAATAAGTGAAGATCGAAGTTGACGATGAATAACGAAAACCTGTAGTTTGTTTTATTCTTGTTATGAAAAATCAGACAAATTCAATCATCCATATTGCATCCATCACATAACATTGCATAACATTACATAACATTACATAACATTACATAACATTACATATCATTACATTGCATTACATTACATTACATTGCATTGCATTACATTACATTGCATTACATTACATTACATTGCATTGCATTACATTACATTAAATTACATTACATTACATTACATTACATTACATTACATTACATTACATTACATTACATTACATTACATTACATTACATTACATTACATTGCATTACATTGCATTACATTACATTACATTGCATTGCATTACATTACATTACATTACATTACATTACATTACATTACATTACATTGCATTACATTACATTACATTACATTACATTACATTACATTACATTACATTACATTACATTACATTACATTACATTACACTACATTACATTACATTACATTACATTACATTACATTACATTACATTACATTACATTACATTACATTACATTACATTACATTACATTACATTACATTACATTACATTACATTACATTACATTACATTACATGCGTTACCTCATTGATAATACAAAGCAGGTTGTGAAATTCTTTGCCATATATTTGCCAAATTTACATCGGTCAGCTCTACGTTTTTTTTGTTTTTTGTTTTTCTGGGATTTTAACACTCTCGTGTTATTCATCCCCTTAGATCGGTCAGCTCTACATTATTTTTGCTGTGTACAAAAACAACCCTTATCGTGCACTCTTATTCCGACATAGAGACTGGAAAAACTAACAGCCAGTAAAAACCGGAGCTCATATTTTTCTTCTCCCATGCAGCAATAACATAATGCACAAGCGGACCAACTTGGATGACGGACTGGGCACCCCGGATTGGCAGCAAATTATGTGCCTGTTCACGTGTTGGGTCATCATCACCGGAATGGTGATCAAGGGAATCAAAAGTTCCGGAAAAGCTGCCTATTTCCTGGCCCTGTTCCCGTACGTTATCCTGTTCATTCTGTTGATAAATGCTTGCTTCCTGGAGGGTGCTGCCGATGGAATCCGGTATTTCTTCACACCGCAGCTGAGCAAGATTTTGGAACCCAGAGTAATATTTTTGCTAACGAGAATTAGAACAACCATTGAAATGTATTTATTTTTTGGGCAGGTTTGGTACGAAGCTGTTTCACAATGTTTCTTTTCTCTAACGATCGGTTTGGGTGCTGTTACAGTATTTTCATCATTCAATGGATTTTCCAATAACATTTACCGGTTAGTCCTTTCTCATTTAATTCAAAATTGCATGAATCTGAACCATGTTTTTTAATCCCATCATACTTTTTTCTCACGTTTTATACTCTCAGTGATGCCATGATCATCTCCTGGTTGGATACCTTCACATCGCTGCTTTCTGGAGTAATTGTATTCGGAGTCGTTGGAAATGTTGCTAGCGTGACCAACAAAACGGTGGATAGTGTGATGACGTCGGGACCCGATCTAACCTTCATTACCTATCCAGATGCTATCGCTAAGATGCCCTGGGCTCCGAATGTGTTTGCCGTACTGTTCTTCCTGATGTTTGTCGTGTTGGGATTGGGTAGTAACACTGGAATCGTGATGACCATTTTGACTTCGCTGCAGGATCGGTTTCCTGGTATAAAAATCTGGAAAGCTGTGATTGTCATCGGGATCATCGGTTTCCTGTGTGGGCTGGCTTATATTGCTCCGGTAAGTAGGAATATGCACAGAAAAAAAATCTGAGCCTTACATTCCATGTAAATATAGATTTCATGTAAAATTTGGTCCAATGTGTTGAAAAACTTGTTGTATTATAACGCAGCCCTGAAAAAAACATGCGTCGGAAAATTTCCCGGAAATCCTCGGTTTGATCCAAAGTCGACCGATTCATTTGAGATTTTATCCGTTTTAGGCTCTGTAAGCCGGTGAGGTAATAACCATTTCGGGGCCCATCTGTTCAACTCTAGATACTATGTACCCCTACGTCATAAAGTCCATCTGGGGCCTCTGGCCGTAATACCCATCCGGACCTGCAATGAAGGCACTCTAGCTCTCCTCTAGTGACTTGAGGTTTTGGCCCAGTTGGTATGGCTCGAGGCCTTCTCCTCTTTGCCCGTCCGTGTGCCAAACGAGAACAGCTTATCCTGGACACGCTGCTGTCACAGCACACGTCCGTTGCTTTACGAAACTACTCGGATGATTCCCAGTGAAGATGTCATCCTACACCGACTCGAATGACTCACCCGCCGACGACGTAAAGTCACTCTATCCGATAGTATTCGACGGCGTGAATGCTCTTTTCCTTACGAGTTCGACTGCGAAAAAGGTCAAGTCTTTTCAACGCAGCTTACGTCGTAGGGAACGCGTTTTTCTCGAATACTCTGCAGTGTTGGAGGTATCTTACATAGCGTTCACGACGTACCTTGCAGTTCGGCATACGCAGAAGGTAAAGTCTTATCTTTGTATGCTTTACTACTAGGGTCGGACGCACACTACTCAGATGCTCCCCGACGAAGGAGTCATCCTACACCGCGGACTGGTGCTGGTTCCAACTATTTTGCAGGGCAGTCATGATCCGGGGAACCCATCGCTGACCACGCGCTAAGTGTTGGTTTCATTACACATCCTCCGCATGATGTTGGTGGCAGTCGTTTCGGGTTCACTGTCGGCAAGCATGTTATTGCGTACCCCTTCAAGCTTCGGGCAGTTGAACACTACATACTCTAGTGTCTCATCTGTGCCAGCGCAGGTTGGGCAGAATGGCGAGGCCACATGTCCAAACTAACGCATGAAGCATCCGTTACCGGTCAAGATCTGCGTCATGCAGAAATCCACCTCTCTATGTTTCCGATCCATCCAAAATCTGACGGGACGGTAGGGATCAAGATTCCATCGGCCGCGATCAGAGCTACTTCACTGGTGCTGCCAGTTGGACATCGAGACCTCTCAGGCATGTTTCCGCACATCGGGAATATGCCTATGGTCATAGCAGAGGATATCTTCCTCTAACAAGACCGAGATGGGCACATTACCAGCAGATACTCAGGGCACTGTTCAGTATGCGCTGATAGCCCGCAGGTTTATCAGCCGCTTCACGCTGAAGAGCATCTATAGATTACACTGCTTGCTCAAAGCTGCCGTTCCGTACCGCAAAATGGACGAGGTCACGCTCACCAGGACCCTCCTTCTGCTGCAGCAGATCGCTGAGTTGTTCGACATGGCCAGGAAGAGGGCTGCTATAGCCTTAGCCGCTCTTTTGCAAGCGTAGTCGGCGAAGGCCGTGAAATTCAGTCGATCGTCGATCCTTACCCATAGGTTCTTGATCGTACGCTTGGATTTCTGTCCTTGGTACCTGTTTGTGCTGAAATCAGGTATGTGACCAGCAACATCTCAGTCTTGTTGTGAGCCAGGCGCAAGCTCTTGGAGCGCATCCAACTTTCCACCTTCTCAATCCCTACTGTGGCGAGTTGCAAGTCGTACGGTTCGTACGGTTGCTACGGTTCCTACAGTTCGTACGGTTGCTACAGTTCCTAAAGTTCGTACGGCTGCTACGGTTCCAATGGTTCGTACAATTACTACGGTTCCTACTGTTTGTACGGTTCTTACGAGCCCAACGGTTCGTACGGTTTCTACGGTTCCTACGGTTTGTACGGTTCTTTCGAGACGTACGGTTGCTACGGTTCTCACGGTTCGTACCGAGGGATTGCAGTGGAGCGAGTATTCTTTGCATTTGGAATGGTAATGATCAAAATTCCACAACTGCTTAACAAATTGCAACAATTTGCAGCAATTAGCACATTTTCACTCTATCTGAGCACCGGTTTTTCTCATTTTAACTTAAACCTTCTAATTCTCTCTAACAAATTGCCACAAATTATCACAAATTCAATCATTGGCTGCAAAATTTGTTTGATCATTGACAATGATTCTTCGTTTATCTCAGTCCCCTGGTTCATACGGTTGTTACGGTTTCTATGGCTCTTACGGTTCGTACGGTTGCTTCTGTTTTTACGGTTCATACGGTTACTACGGTTTGTACGGTTCCTACGGTTTTTATGGTTTCAACGGTACTTATGGTTCCTAAGGTCCGAACGGTTGCAACGGTTCCTACGGTTTGTACGGTTCCTACGGTTGCTACAGTTGCTAATTTTACTACGGTTGCTACAGTTTGTGCGGTTCCTACTTTTTATACGGATCTTATTAGTCCTACGGTTTGTACGGTAGCTAAGGTTCCTACGGTTGCTACGGTTCGTACGGTTCCTATGGTTTCTTACGGTTCCAACGGTTCTTACAGTTCCTAATGTTCGTACGGTTGCTCCGGTTCCTATGGTTCGTACCGTTCCTACAGTTTGTACGGTTCTTACGAGTCCTACGGTTCGTACGATTGCTACGGTTGTTCCCAAAGTTGCTTCGATTTGTACGGTTCCTACGTTTTATACGGATCTTACGAGTCCTACGGTTCGTGCGGTAGCTACGGTTCCTACGGTTTGTACGGTTCTTACGAGTCCTACCATTCCTACGGTTGTTACAGTTCCCACGGTTCATACGGTTGCTAAGGTTCCTACGGCTCCTACGGTTCCTACGGCTCCTACGGTTCCTACGGCTCCTACGGTTTCTACGGTTTGTACAGTTCCTACGAGTCCTACGGTTCGTACGGTTGTTACAGTTCCTACAGTTCGGATGGTTGTTACGGCTCCTACGGTTCTGCAGTTCCTACGGTTTATACAGTTCCTACGAGTCCTACGGTTCGTATGGTTGCTACGGTCATCCTACGGCTCCTACGGTCGTCTCACTCCCGTGGGGAGACTCAGTCTCAGTAGTTCGTCGTAGACGATGTTTCACAATACCTGACCAAACATCGATCATTGTGGAACTTCTGCCGAGACACTCACTGTTTCCAATCCCTCACTGGTCATATCCAGTAGTTGGCGGTTACGAAAGCTACACTCCACCATCCTACAGATATATGCCCGAATCCTCATACGAATGAGCGACGACGCAATCCCTGCCCAACTGACGCTTTTGAAGGCATTCTTCACGTCAAGGGTGATCACTGCACATATTCGTCTCCTCTCCTCTTCATCAACCTAGATTTGTCTGCTTCTTCGATGACTAATAAAATGGCATCCACAGTGCTGAGGCCTTTTTGGAAACCAAACTGTTTATCGGAATGGCCGTTCACGCCCTCGGTGTAGAGCTCTATCCTCATGTGGACTACCTTCTTCAGCACCTAGCCAGCCGTATCCAGAAGACATATCAGGCGATAGCATAAATATTGCCAGAAAGAAGAACAAGAAGCTATTACAAAACTTTTTCAGACAAGCCTTGGTCTGATTAAAGTATTTTAGCGGTTATACAATCGATTTCTGACGCTTTTTTAAGATTTGCTTCATTCAATTAAACCACAGGACACGAGCAGAACTCAATCGTATCACAAGGAGGAAGATATGATAATCAGAAGCATGTCTTATTCATTTTTGGATGATTTTTTCTGTCATTTCGATATATAGATGAAAGAAGAGGTAGTTTACTGATTACTCCTTTTCGAGCCTTTTCACTCTATATCTCGCTTTAAAGCTGATTGAAAGCTACTTTTGGTCTGTATTTCGATTTATTCAGTTCCAAAAAGCTGTCAAAAAAATTCAGTGGGTTCAACTCATTGGGTAAAAAATAAATAAACAAAAAAAATTTATTTTTCAACTTTTTCCCTCCAATGTTTCATGATTTTCCATCTCACTCGCCCCCTTCTCCAGGTTTATATTTTGGAAAACGTACAACTCTCACTATAGTGGCAGAAGATTTACACTTAGGGGTCTCCGGGTTGTTTTCTTTGCTCAGGCGGCACCTTTTGGAAACAGGTTCTTGTGGCCGCTGCTGTTTTTCGGGCACGAGTGCTGATCCGATGTTACAAACCCTCCGGCACTGGAATGATGTGGTATTTCCTCAATGCGGCTTCTATAAGTGCTTTTTGATAACTGGCGTGGGGCTCGGATATGTAGTTCATATAAGTGTCACCTAGATTGCAAAACGAGAAGGATTACTCTCTACAGCCCAAAAACCTATAGAACGTAGAATAAAACGAGTGAGTCATTAGTAACGGGAATAAATTAATTTCAGGTTTTTAGCGAATCGTATAAATAATAGAAGAAGGCTCTGTTATCGTCTTGGTGGAGACCCAAAGATAAACAAAAATAAACTACCCGAGCTGAGGTAGAGTATGAGATGTGTAAAGGATCATGTAGTTTCTATACCCAAAATTCAGCCTTTGCCAATCATGAGTTCTCAAAATGTCAACGCGATTCACAGCAAACATGAAATCGTATCAGAAATGATAACTTAAGTCGTTTACAATGGCGTTGCGAATCACAATTTCAACTGCATCGTATAAAATGTCGTCTGAAGTCAGTTTAAATCGGATATGATAGAAAGTCCGCCATGTTTGCAAGTTTTGAAATGATTTTGCTCCCGCGTGAGCCTCAAAGGAGGACATCAACGTCATGTTTTCTTTGCAATCAGCAATGCATCCAGATGACTAAAAATCAAATGGGAATCGGGTGAAATTCATCAATGAGAGAACTGGAAAATATTGTCGCTGGCAACGATTTGAAGGCTATAAGAGCAAAGGAATGGGCTCTCTTAAATTCTTCCGATAGGTGCGAATAACGTGTCGAATAGCACCCGATTGGTGTAGTTTTCGTCGCTTTATTTATGTTTGTATATTGCCTCCACTTTGGTAGGTAAATGCTGTATTTTTTTCAACTTTCAAACGATAATTCTAAAATGTATATGGAACATATATCAAAACAGTATAAGAATATAGCTACAAAAATGTTTTCTGGGTTGGTATAAGATGGGAACGCCAGCGACGGTGATTTGATTTGAGACATCTGGCATAAACGTTTTTAAACACCTGTCCAAACGCCAAAAAGCCAGCACTGTTCGTTTGGGCATGGCAGAAAGAATATGATAATTAACACTCGTTAACCATCTGGCTCAGGTAGTTCAGTGGTGAAGCTGTCGAATTGGTAAGATGAAGGTGTAAGTTGTTGTGAGTTCAATCTCCACTTCCCGCCGGCAATTTTTTTTCTTGTTTCTGGGATGAATTATCCAATAGGCTGAATATCTCATCATAAAATGTTTTTCGTCTTTCGAATGAGTGTAATAATATATTGACCATTATATTAAAAATAAATGTTACTTTAGTTTCAATATTTGAATTCGCATTTCTTTATCTTTCTTTAGGCCGGAATAATAATGCTGGACATTGTCGACTTCTACGGGGTGCGGTTCGTGTGTCTGACGCTCATCGTTCTGGAGATAGTTGCCATCTGCTGGATCTACGGCGTCAACCGGATCTGCTTCGACATCAAATTCATGCTCGGCATCGAAACGGGTCTGTTCTGGAGGGTGTGTTGGGGATTCTTGACTATCGGCATGATCGTTCCCATCCTGATATTCTTCGTGAATCAGTTCGAGGTGTTCCAGTCCCCCGTTGGCTACAAGAGTGAGTTTTTTAACGGGAATTTATTTGCTTAAAATTATTGAAAACCTTTTTGTTTTACAGTTTTTGGATGGTTCCTGTACCTTTTCACCGTACTTCAGGTAGTGGGTTGGGGCATCTTCGCTGTTCGACAAGTGAAAAAATCAAACAAAATGGAGCTAGCTACGACAAATCAATCGTTGTGGAGTCGAATTGTGATTGCCTGCAAGCCCACCCAAAACTGGGGACCGGAAAGTGAAACAACTCGAACCAATTATCATAGTGAAATTCGGAGGTATCAGGACTCGATTGGACGGGGCGGAAGTTTGGCAACGAGGGCCTACCGGAGGATTTTCAAGTGAAAATGTTTATATTTTGTATTGCATATCGACATTTAGTTATTAAGATAACAATTTACATGTAACGGGAAACCTTTTAGCGTTTAGAATAGATAAGTACAAACCAACTGCGCACAGAAAATGAAAATAGAACACTGCCTAGAATTTTACGTCATTCATTCATATTTATTTCTGATGATATCCACAAGTTTAAACGAAGTTCAGCAACAAAGAGTGCATCCTTCAAGGTGCTAGCAGAGGAAGTTCTAAGCGAGAAGGCGGCGGTGCGTGCGCTATGTCACGAACTAACCATCCGTATCAATAATCGACGAAGATCAGATCTCGATCCGATTGAGACAGGGTTCTCTAAAATCCGGAACACAGGTCGCAATTGTGAGGCACTCGAGTGCAGGCGTAAAAGGTGAGATGGTCAGTTTGTTAGAGCATCAGTACCGGTAAGTGCTATCCCAGGTGTTAACCCAGGACACATTCTAGGTCTTATTTTAGCTTTAGCAGCTCATTTGCGCACCGATAAGTTCTAAACTGGTTTCCATTTTTGCCACTGGTGACGCATCGATAGGTGTTGTTGTTGTTTGTTGCTATTTTCTCTTCTAAATTTTCCCTAGACACTTTAGCACCTGTCAAATCAGGATCTGGTCGGTATTCATGTTTGACTCCTGGTTCGCTTTTTTAACACCCAGGAGCAAGATAACACCTGGTTTGAAACCTTGCGGTGCGCCGTCGAAGTGTCAAAATGGAGTGTTATTATAGCTTTAGCACCTGACCGCTGCTGATACTCTTAGATCACCATCTCCCAGCAACCAGTGGTATGCTTTCGATGCATGGAGTAAGGCCGAAAGTCGTGTGACTGCAAGGAAGTTAACATACAAGGATTATGCTGGTGGTGCGGGGAATCCGGTCACATAGCGGCCAGCTGTAGTAAGCCGGCGAAGTGTCTTATTTGCATTGGTTACCTTGTACCTGGCAATCCTAGGTGCCCTAAATAGCAAAAGGCGCAGGCAGCGATACCAGGGAAGGACTTGAAAGTAATCCAAATCAACCTCAATCACTGTCACGAAGCACAACAGCTACTGCGACAGATGGCGGGGAAAGAGAAGTTAGACATAGTGTTAGTAGCAGACCCCTATTAAAGTCTGTTTCACATAGAATCTGGTCGGATAAAATAGATCATTTCTTTGCAAAGAAATAACGTCCAACGAAAGTAAAAATGTCATTTTGTAGAGTTTTTATTGCACTTTAAGGAATAAAAATACATAAAAATCATTCAGCAGCTTTTCGGATGAATTTTTGAACTTTTTTGTGATACCACCCATCATTTTCTGCACAGTACTGCTGGTAACCTCATTCGCCATCTTGTTCTATCACTTTTGCATTTGAGCGGGTTTTTTCATGGTTCTGCCACATTTCTTCAGTTTGTCCTTAACTATTGCCTAATATTTCTCGATGGGACGAAAATCCAGACAGTTTGGTGGATTGATACTTTTTTCAACAAAATCGATCTTGTTCTCCTTATACCACTTAACGACATCCCGGCTGTAGTGGCAGCATGCCAGGTCCAGTCAGAACTTCACCGGACCTTAGTGGGACCGAATGAATGGCGAAACCCTCTTCTGGAGACATTCTTTGTAAACATTTCCATTCATTGTTTCCCCAGTTATGAAAATCTTAGTCTTCTTTCCACAACTACAGTTCCCTTGCCAAATCATCAACTTACGAGCAAATTTATCTGCGAAAACTAACTTGAATCTACCTGCAACATTCCTTTTACGCTTCGCAAGGTAAAATTTGTTACCGGGTATTTGTCCAAATCCATTTTGACGTAAGTTTCGTCGTCCATCAAAATGCATCCGTTGTACTTGGTCAACACTTTCTCGTCCAACTTCCTTGCCCTGGTTTTGGTAACCAGGTTTTGTTTCAGCGTCCTGTTGGGATGTTTGCTTGCATGATACGACCGCAAGGAGATTCCAGAATTATTGTGAACTGATAGAATTACCTTTGCTCGCAGCTTCCGGTAATTTGTTGAACTTTTACGCCTGGTTTGTTTTGCTCGATCCACCGTAAGGATCTCCCGGTAGAGTTGCAGCACCAAATTTACAGTCGATTTAGGATATTTCAGGAATTTCGCGATCTTTACCCCTGACCACGTCGGTTTCTCTACGTGAGTGTACAGAATTTTCTCTCGCCTTTCGCGTTCCATCGTCGATAACTTTTGATTGACTGCTTCAATCTTGATGAAATTTTCTCCACTAAGTAAACGAACCATCCGGATCAAAACACTGTCAATAGATTTGCGATGTGACAACTAGGGGCGCTGCAGTAAACGAAAAGATGCGACCAGATTCTATGTGAAACAGACTTTATAGAGCCCCTAATGGCAAAAATTGGGTGACAGATAGTGTCAGTCTTGCCGCAATAGGGCTGACGTGAAAGTTTCCCATACAAGAAGTGGTCACATCGAATGAGGAAGGCTTCGTGATAGCCAAAGTCAATGGGATCTTATTCTGTAGCTGCTACGCTCTCCAAGGTGGATCTTGGAGAAATTTAGCGCTACGATGGATAAGTTAATCGAGGTGCTCACAGGTCGAAGCTGCTTTATTATCACGGGGGATTTCATTGCATGGGCTCAGGAATGGGGTAGTTCCCTAATGAACGCCAGAGAACAGAGTCTTCTTGAAGCTCTTGCAAGGCTGAATGTGGACCTGGTGAACATAGGTAATACTAGGACCTACCATAGAGAGGGGCGTGAATCCATTATAGATATCACATTTGCTAGTCCCAGATGGACAAGTAATTTGAGAGTACGCGAGGACAACACTCATAGCGACAACTTTGCGATGCGATATCTTGTGGATAAGAGTGCACAGTCAGGCAGAGGAGAGGTAATGGTAGGTGAATGTCGCTACAGGGCAAAACAAGTTGACTGGAATGTCTCTGTCGAGGTGTTGAAGTGGGAGCAAAATCTTGTCAGCGGAAAACCTGACGAAAGTCCTCACAAGTGCTTGTGACGCAACAATGACGACTAGAGCTAGTCGTAAAAACCCACATTCACCAGTTTATTGGTAGACTGTGTAAATTGCGTATTTGCGTGCCTACTAACTATTACTAGGCAAAACATGCAGAGGGCACGAACTCGAACGGAGAGAGACGAGCGCAGGCCGCTTATCAAAAATGCGAAAAGATACCTCTGCAAGGCTATAAAAGAGAGTAAAAAGGCATGTTTAACACGTTCGTCGCCTCGCTCATTGCAGTAGTTTTACTAACCGGGCCCGAAAAAATTCTCGGAGCAAGAAAAAAAGAGGGAGAATTTCCAGACTTGCTACGTGTGGCTAAACTAAGCGGCTATTTTGACTAAGAGAGCGTCACACCTTCCAGAAAATTCACTCGTCACCCGAATATGGGTCCCATGGCGACGAACGTGTTAAGGAAACATTGTATTGATGTCAATGATCGACCAATACTTAGCAGGCCACTAGTCCCGTACGACTGGGATACGAGTGAGGAGGTGTCAATATCAGTGGAAGAACTGCGCGACATCGCAAAATGCCATCAACTGGAAAAGGCTCCGGGTCCAGATGGCATCCCGGACATTGCAGTTAAGGCCACGATTATGGAATTTTCCGAAATGTCCGATCGTCACTGCAAATTTGTAATGAGGAAACAATGTTTTCAGCGGTATGGAAACGGCAGAACTGGTTCTGCTGCCCTGCAATGCCATTCGGGAACCCATCGGCATACATACCAATATGGGAAAGGTTATCTTGAATCGTATCCAGCAGTACACCGAGGGCGAAGGGGGATTGTTCAACAATTCGGCTTTCGAAAAGGGCGATGGACAGTCGAGGCCACTCGAACTGTCATTGAAAAGGCTGATAAAGCCAGCCTCAAGAAGAGAAAAGGGGATCGTTTTTGTGCGGTAGTAACATAGGACGTGCGCAACGCCTTCAGTAGTGTCAGCTGGGCAGCGATTTCTTCTTCGTTTATAAAAATGAGGATACCGATATATCTCTGCAAATTAATGGAAAACTTTTTCCAAAACTACAAAGCTACATGACGAGCGGAGGATCTCAGGAAATGGATGTTACAGCTGGAGTACCACAAGGGTTGATACTGGCCCCGATCCTGTGGAATATTACGTACAATGAGGTGCTGACATTGAGCCTGCCAGAGAGAGTAAAGTTGGTTGGTTTCGCGGACGACGTCGTGCTACTAGCGACAGGTTACTCAACAGAAATCGTCCAGCTAAGAGCTGCAGAGACTGTTGAAGCGGTAGAGAGCTGGACGCACTCCAAGAGTTTGCAGTTGGCTTACCACAAAACCGAGATGGTCCTGATATCAAACCTGATTTCACCGCAAACAGGCAGGATAACAGTTGAATATCGAATCAAAGCACAAGCTTAAATATTTGGATGTAAAGATTGACGACCGGCTCAGCTTAAAAAACCATGTTGAGTATGTGTGCAAGAAGGCGGAATAGCAACGGCCGCACTCACGAGAATAATGGTGAACAACTCTGGGATCCGAAGTAGTTAGCGAAGAATATTTTGGAGTTTGGTTTCATCAATCCTTCGGTACGGAGGGCCGGCATGGAAATCTGGTCTTAACATCCAGTATAACCAGCAGAAGCTGAACAGTGTGCAAAGGCGAATGAATTTGCGGGTCATCAGTGCATACTGCATCGTATCGTCGGAGGCTGCCCATGCGTTGTAGCGGGAGTCATGCCCATCTCGGTTTTTTTGGTGGAGGACTCCTATTGCTACGAAAATAAAGGCACGCTAAACGTGAGAACACCAGCCAGAGATATCTCCAAAGTTGACTGGCAGCAGCAGTGGGATAGTTCAGAAAGAGGAAAGTGGACCTATCGTTTGATACCGAACATCAAAGAGTTGATGGAGAGAAAGCATGGCGAATTGGATTTCTACATGATGCAATTCCTGACTGGTCATAGATGCTTCATGAAGTATCACCACAGGTTCGGACATGTGGCCTCGCCGGTCTGCCTGATTTGCGGTGACGCAGACAAGACACCCGAACACGTGGCATTCTATTGTCCAAGATTTGAAGAGGCACGTGCCAACATTTTCGCCACCTGCGGACCAGACATGACAGCGAACAACATGTTGTAGATGATGTGTGATGACATCAACACTTGGCATGCAGTCTGTGATGGACCCGCCCGGATGCAAAAGAGTTGGAGACTGACGCAAATTGTGATCGACGTGGGAAAACGTAACTTAACTCCACTAAGATTAATGACCCCGGAGCTATCAACTGAACTACGCTAAACAATCAGCGTAGCAGATCGGACCACGACGTGAAGATGACCATCTCCGGTCAGGATGCTTTTATTAATTACAATATGAACTTTTAGGCGAGTGTTGCATAAGTAGCGCATATGCGTGAATTAGACCCTCTTCTGCCTAAGTATTAACTTAGGGCTGTTACCGGTTAGGCATATGGTTTGAGGCGCCAGGTGGAGTCTAGGGCGTATGTATATACGGATGAGTGTATAACGAGTCGATCCATGATTCCATGGACCCAGATGAGTTCTGGGGAGGAAGAGCACTCGACGTGAAAAAAAAACCCACACACACACCAACAAAATAGGGGGTGTTCAGGTTTTCTATAAAAATGATCAGAAAAAAATACGACAAATTTAAATTGACCACTTTTTGATCAGAACACCCTCAAAGAATGCATGTTTAACCCTTCGTTTCATAAAGTAACAAATTTGCAACAATTAATGTATGGAAAAAGTGAAAAATCGTATTTTATTTTAAATTTTTTTCTTGATGTACTCATCATTTCCAACTGTTTAAAATGATATTTAAGAAAAAATAACAAATCATGAAACGAAGGGTTAAATTTTATCAACTAGGAGAAACAGTTTTTGATATATTTGTATCAGCTGTTGATATTAAACACTATGTATAATCAATAATAATTACTCAGCTGCTGCTGGGTACATTTTGTTCAAACTCTTTAGAGGAACGTGCTTGTGATTCGACTAGTAATCAAATAGTAACACTTATTTTATTTATTTACATAGTATTCCGTCTCACGACATAACTTGACGAACATAATTCCTAAAATTCACTCGGTTCATAGCAACCGTTCTCCAATTTCTCGGGCACCCCACGTTCGCCAGATCACGCTCCACTTGGTCTAACCACCTCGCTCGTTGCGCCCCCGCTCGTCTTGTTCCTACCGGATTCGTAGCGAACACCTGTTTTGCAGGACAGTCGTCCGGCATTCTCGCAACGTGTCCCGCCCAGCGTATCCGGCCAGCTTTCACAACCTTCTGGATACTGGGTTCGCCGTAGAGGCGCGCGAGCTCGTGGCTCATCCTTCGCCTCCACACTCCGTTCTCCTGTACGCCGCCAAAGATGGTTCTTAACACTCGTCGCTCGAATACTCCGAGTGTACGCAGGTCCTCCTCGAGCAATATCCATGTCTCGTGCCCGTAGAGAACAAACGGTCTAATGAGCGTCATATACAGGTTACACTTCGTGCGAGGGCTAAGTCTTCTCGACCGCAGTTGCTTGTGGAGTCCATAGATGATCTGCCGACTATATCAATGTCATCGGCAAAGCAGATAAGTTGACTGGATCTGTTGAAAATCGTGCCCCGCATTTCGCCCACCGCTCGTCGAATAACACCTTCTAGCGCCACGTTGAACATCATGCAGGATAGACCATCACATTGTCGAAGCCCCCTGCGCGATTCGAATGAACTCGACAATTCACCCGAAATCCGCACACAGCACTGCGTTCCATCCATCGTCGCCTTGATCAGTCTGATCAGCTTCCCGGAAAAGCCGTTCTCGTCCATGATTTTCCATAGCTCGTTACGGTCGATCGTGTCGTATGCGGCTTTGAAGTCGATGAATAGATGATGCGTAGGGACTTGGTGTTCACGGCATTTTTGGAGGATTTGCCGCAATGTGAATATCTGGTCCGTCGTAGACCGTCCCTCCATGAAGCCGGCCTGATGACTTCCCACGAATCTGTTTGCTTGTGGCGTGAGGCGGCGGAGTAGGATTCGGGACAACACTTTGTAGGCGGTATTGAGGACAGTGATCGCTCGGTAGTTCTCACAGTCCAATTTGTCGCCCTTCTTGTAGATGGGGCATATTACACCCTCCTTCTACTCCCCCGGTAGCTGTTCTATGTCCCAGATCCAGGCTATCAACCGGTGTAGGCAATCGGCCAACTTGTCCGAGCCCATTTTGATGAGTTCAGCTGCGATGCCATCCTTCCCAGCCGACTTGTTTCTTGTTCGACGAGGAGTGTAGGAGGGTGATGGACGAAGAAAATGCCGCGCGGGCGGCAGTAGTGCAAAGAGGCACCCGTCGAAATGTAGAAAATCACCGACAGCGGAAGAGGCAGCGAGTCCGACTTTTCCAGGAGAAAAAGCGCCGCCTGGAGGAGGAGGAGCTCCAGGAGCTGGAGCAGCTGCATCGTTCCCAAGAAACACGAAAGTTCTATCAGAAACTCAACGCATCCCGCAAAGGCTTCGTGCCGCAAGCCGAAATGTGCCGGGATAAGGACGGGGGTATCCTGACGGACAATCGTGAGGTGATCAAAAGGTGGAAGCAGCACTTCGATGAACACCTGAACGGCGCACATGCAGGAGATCAAGACGGTGGGGGAAGGTACATCGCCGGCGTAGCCAACGACGAAGAGGAGCCACTCCCAACGATGAGTGAAGTTAAGGAAGCCATTCGCCAGCAAATAGTAACACGTTCTTACTGATTTGGGGAGGGAGGCAGAAGTTAACTTTGAAAACACGATCTCCTACCAGTTCTCGACGATAAATTAATCGACCCGCCAGGATGACAAGCTACAATCTCTCACATATCGCTCAAGACTTTATAACTTCTAGCTTAAACGTGATCTTAGATTAGTTTTGAAGAAGTTTGACAAATAACTGTGCTCAATTCGATAGATAAGTTAAGAATACCTACGACGTTTCAATAGATTTTACCTCACATATGAAATTTGCACGAAACATGGACACTAGGCAATAAAAGGTGCAATTTGCTAGAGCAAAGAAAAACGTTAAGCCCATGCGGCGTACACTTGACGACTATTTAGACGCCGAATGGCGCGAAAGAGTAAAGTGGCGTCTGGAGATTAGTCTAGCAAAAGGTGTTCGCGTATTCACAGGTGTGTTTGTTGAATCTGGAGCAAAATTTTTAGTACGTTGTGTGAAACTTGTGCTTGGTAGTAAATAAGTGTAAATTTACTGAAAGTGTTTTGTTTTTAACATTCGATGGAGAATAAATCTTACATTGGAGAATCCCGAGTTGATCTGGATTTGGATGAAAGCAGCCCTGTGAGTATACCAATTTATTAAAGGTTTTCACTCGTGTAAGCTGATAGGTTTAATAAAAGTTTTGTCTAAAGTAAAATTTTCTTAGAATTTGAGCTATAAAATAAAGAACAATTAATGGAAAGTTGAAATTGTTTTCTACTGAACTTCAAACATTGACTAACTTCAGAAAGCAAAAGTGAAAAGGTTACGATTTTTTTTTTATAAAAAAAAAGTTCGCATCAAATTTCAAAATTGAGTCATACAGGTGTGAGTTTTCAACAGTTTTGATTAAAACTTTTTTGGTGTTGCTAAAATTTCTCAAATAAATCAAATTAAAGCCAGTGAAACGATCATGTACTCATCAAACAAATGGAACTCAGTGCAAAAGTCAACCAGCTCTACCAAACTCGATTCTATCATGGTGGAAATCCCCAAAGGTGCATTGAGCAGTAGCACAGTGCAAAAACCTGAATGCAACCGATGGGTTTTCTAATGGATAAAACCGGAGGCTGTGAACCTTCCAACGATTAGCCAATCGGTTGTCGTGGTCTACACATTCATAACAGAATCTTTTGGCCGGTAACTTTCTTCTTCCCTTCGTGGCGGTTAAGTTCAAGCTTATTAAATCTGATGCTTCAATAGAATTTAATTGCGATGGCAAGGATTCAATGAATCACGTTTGAACTTATAGAAACGTGATTTGTAGTTTTCTAAACCATCCTCAAATCATTGAAGAAGAACTGAATTAATATGATTTAATATGACATAGAGCGTTTTCTTATTGTATCAACTGCAATTTCAAAAATAATCTTTTTTCTGGGTGCTATTTCCAATTTCACAAAATTGAAATAACTGTGGAATACAACTAAAATGTCACATAAATTCTTTGCAGAGCTTTGGTACGTCCAGAGTGAGGCTTTTCCGTTTTTGTTTTTTTTTCTGTTTTCCAGTAATGTTTGAAGTTTTCATAATACACGTGTTGCATGTTATTCAAAAAAGGAAAAACTTCCAAAAATTATTTTTTGTCAAAACCGAACGCATATAAACCATAGAAATTTGAAAAAGTAATTTGGGATTCGTTCTGAATTTTCATCTTCTGATACATTGCGAAGAACTTAAAGTTTTTTTTTTAATTAAAAAAAAAAGATTAGTAGAAGAAGGTTTCCCTGTTCTTTTCCTTCCTTTTACTCAAATTTATCCAGATTCTAAAATTTGGAACTATGTTTTCATAGAATTGCCATTTTTTGTTCTTAGAGGTGTAGTCATTATGAAAATGTAAGATTTATGAATATGTTGGAAATAGAACAAAGCAATTTTACATTGATCGGCATAACATGAAATCGTGTTAAATCATCGTGTTGTAATAATGCTATTGGGGTTTTCCTTATCTTATAGATTTTTTTTATTCAGTTGAATGTTATTTTTAGACAACAATTTTTTTAAATTAAACTACTTTTCACAAGCTTTTCAGAATGCCCGGTTTTATCCGGATTTTCCCGGTTCTTTAAAATGTACTGAGTTTTCCTGATTTAAAAAAAAAATCTCACGTGAGCTTTAATTCCGTCGTATGAAACATCTTAAGAATTCACAGAAAACTGCTGCAAAAGTTATCAAAACAACTTGAAAATTCGTATTTCACCTATTGAGGAGAATTCTAAATGGAAAAAGTTGTGACAAGTTTATGTCAGTTTTGTTTTGTTTCAAAACTGTTTGTTTTTATTGTTTCATACGACGTATTGAAAGCTCAAGCGAGAAATATTGAATTTATAGTTAAATATAGGATATCGAACAAATCTATGTATATCAAAATAATATAACCGATGATAAACTTCGGTTCAGATAATTGAAAAGGTGTTTTTCCACATAAACTGCAGGCCTTCCAAGCCTCAGCTGCTTGGCTGCGTCTGCAGTAACTGTTTTTCGCCTTTATTTATGCAATTTAGAAAAAAAAAAAAATGGTAATGTCCTGAAAAATACTCATTTTTTTCTTCGTGGTGTCCTATCCTACTACACACCTTACAAAATATAACAAAAATTTATTTCTTGTTGTCAGCGATGCCGCATTTAAATCTTTATTCTCATTGAAAAAAAAAACCGACAACCAAAAAAGGTCATTGGTGTAAAATATTTAAAAAAAAAAATCTGTTTTTATCATTTGGTGCCATTATTGATACAATTTATGTGCTTCCAAAATTTTAAATGACATATTTCTAATCAAAATACATTAATTTATAAGTGTTTTTGAAACCGGAAGCTACTTTCAACCGTGATATTCTCATAATTGAACACCTTCACATTAATCTGAAATTGGTCTTTTCTAAATAAAATCTTCAATCGATTTGGTTACTATTTCATATTTCAACATGTTTTTGTGGTCTATTTTTTGAAATGATAATATCAGAACTAATCAGAACCAATTCCTTAAAATCTGTCTTCTGTGCGGACAGGCTGTACCTGACAATAATGCAAAAATTTGTTCATTTTGCAGATAAACCTGCACTTGTGGCAACCATGCCAACAATTAGAGATGTATATATTCAGCCGAACATTCGGCGCTGAATAGCACCCAAAACCCGCCGAGCTGAGTATTCGGCTGAATAGGCAGAATATTTATTTTCAAAATTTATACAATAACAAACTTGTCAGATTTTCAAATGGTTTTAGATAATTTATAAAATATTCAAAAGTAATGTTGTAAACTCTACTCAATCATCAAAAACTTATGGTGTTAGTAAAATATCTGATATGTACCCGTGTATCTTTCACTGTAGATCGTACAAGAGAATGCTGACAAATATCGCTTTATTCTTTCATTATCGTTTATTTCGGATTTTCTTGATAAATACAGGCTTGCCAATAAATTCAATAAAGAATTCGAGAAAAGTCAAATCTGTCAGGGATGCCTACGTATTGTGTAAAAGTCCCAGGATTTTGCCCGGGTTTATTCAGATTATTTGATTAATCAAATAAAAACTCAAAATTTTCTTTGAAAATTTTAAAGATTTCGTGTTGAAAAACGATATTTGAAAAATTTAAAAACTAACATTTTAACAATTTAAACAATTTAAAAATAATCCTAAAATACGATTTTAACACTGTTGCTGTAATTAAACGATTTTTTGAAATTTCATGCAATTTTTTTACATTTTTCTCTTATATAGGATTTCTGAATAATCCCATCCCATCCCATGAATTCTGATTTGGTTCAGATTTGCTTTTTGGAAACGTGTGGTAGAAAGTATGGAATGCTTAAGGTTAAAATTAATCGTTGATTTTAACAAATGTCTTGAAGATGTCTTGCTCAATTTCGACCTTCATTTAATTCGATATCAAATAAGAAATTTAAAATTACTTGGCACCAGTTTCGACATGTTTTGTATCAGATTTCACAGGAACCTTATCTCTTTGATGATAAACAAAGACGTTTGAAAATCAGAGAGATCCCAACTTGAAAAAGATTTTGTAATTAAAACTCTGGTTCAAAATAATCGACTCAAAAACATGGTCTTAATATGAAGTAATAGAAGGTAATTAAAATAATCGCTTTTGATTTTTTCATTAGAATCTCAAGAGAATATTCGGCCGAATATTCGTTTGGCCAAATATTGGAAAAGGTCTATATTCGGTATTAGGCCGTTCGATGAATACTACTATTCGGTACATCTCTACCAATTACCTTTACTTTAAAACTCCAATGTGCCAATTTTTATTACAATCCTAGGCACAATCAAGAAAATATCGCAAAAACAGTGAATAGATATATGGACGACCCCTTTTCCGACCCTCTACTCAAAATTTGAAACCTGAAAGCAAACGGGCTTCCCTCAAAACTCATATGTGAAAATTTCATCTGAATCCAATGTAGAATGACGCCAATATCGCGAATACATTAAAAGACGACCCCTTTGGCCAAACCCTGACCTCAAATTTAATACGTGGATTTGATGTCTCGTCATTCAAAACTTCTATGTGGAAATTTTCATTTCAATCTTATGTCAATAACGCCAATATTACTAAAAATTAAGCAATATTTATGGACGACCCCTTTAACTGACCCTTGTTCCTAATTTTGATACCTAGAATCGATCACTCGTCCCTCAAAACTCCAATGTGCAAATTTTCATATCAATCCGATGTATAATAACGCCAATACCGCTTAAACAATGTTTGTCATGTATGAATTTGCGACCAAAGTACTATCTTTGAACAGCCATAACTTTTTTGTTTTCAGTCCAATCGAGTTGCAGTCTTGAGGTGAAATGTTAGTCTTAACAAAAATTTTATTAAAATCAACATAATCAAGCATTCGATTAGTAAAGAAAAAAAAAAGTATGATGAAAAACCAGTTTTTTTATGCTTCTTCAGAACACTATGGCTCAGAATCCCTTTTACACTTGAGATTCAGTACAACCCCTTCCTGTTGTCCGATTCCGCTCAAATTTGGCATACGGCCTTCTGATGATTACCTTAAACCATCAAAGTCTTTTTTTGCAAGTATTTTGATTTTAAAGTAGGTATTTAGTAAAACAAATTTGATAAATTAAATAAAAAATATCCAAAATTGTGATTTTTTTTAAGGATTAAACCGTGAATAGCTTTTCACACGATGCTACAAACAACATGCTTTGTTCAGCGAAGTTTAATTTCACAAAAATCGCACATTTTGGTGGCATTGGTAGCAAAAATATTTTACGTTTGGTACACATTTTGGTCAGTTAAAAACAAAATTTTAGGACCAAAAAAATTTTTTTTTCATGAAAATAGCTGGCTTATTTTTCATTTTGACACAAATTTGGTTCGTTTTTCATTTTTAACGTGTAGTATTTAATCCAAACAAAATTAAAAAAATATAAAACATATAAATTTTGTGAAAAATTTTTAACCCAGAATACAATTAAATTCCAATATTTTCAAAGTGGACTTTTTTCAAAGATCGCACTTGCGGAACCTCTAAACATGATTTTTTTTAGTCGGCCCCATATAAAAGTTTGTTCTCCACATCCTAATCTACCATTTGGAGGGTGAGCCCCCAGATTCCCAGAAGTTATGCAATTTTGGGACACCCTAATGAACAACCCTCTTTAAAAGGATTTAATGTGGATGTCAGTGCAGGGGATTTTTTTTTTATTATCTGACAATTTGCGCCGGGGGTCTTCAGATTTTCCCCAAAATTGAAAATTTGGTTCATTTTTGCGACTTAAAAATACATGTATTTTTTCAGATTTCTAACATTTTTACTTTTTGAGTTAGCTTCGGTTAGATTTTTTTGTAAATAAAAAATATCCATTTTTCAAAGCTACATATCTCTGTTATTTCTCAACGGAAATTATAAAATAGCACATCAAAATGCATTGAAATTTTATCAGCTTTCCAAATAGAATAGTTGAAAAAAATTAAATAATGACCTTCAACATGAAAAGTTGTAACTAAACTTTAAATGGCGTCTAAAAGTACCGTCTGCACCACCGAATATTTTGCAAAAAATACCATTGTATAGCTCGATTCATGACGCAACTTTCATCTGAAGACACCAAAGTGGGCCATTATTACCTTGAAGAGTTATGAAAGAAATAATGACACTAAATCTCTTTTTTTGCATCGAAAACAAACAATGGTGGAACAACTGCACTCACATATGGAGATAGCAAGCACTTCTAACAACATGGAAACGAAAGAACTTACCAAAGCAGGTAAAAAACACTACTTTTTCGTGCTTTGTAGAGTGCTTGCAGCAAAACTGACTTTAAATTTTAACCAAAATTCTGAGTATCGTATTGTTTAAGTGATATAACTAATAATGGGAATGTTGTTTTTACAACTTGGTCATATACTATATAACTTATTAATTTTTCGATCAAAGATCATTGTGAAGCATAATCAATGCCAATAGTAGAAGGTTCAGTCCCTGTGTTTGGGATCACAAAAATGTGATTAAAAAAATGAAATACAGACGTGCTTTACATAGTTTTTATATCGGGAGCTAAACACTGCAAGCAGGACACCAAAATCCTTTCCCATTGATCAAAAAAGTATGAGAAAGTGGCACAAATGTTGTAGAAATAATCAAAGATCTCAGTATGGCCAGCTCAGGCTGTAAAATGATGAAAATATGATACTTTTACCGTATTCGTTTTCTACATTCGCCCAGTTTTGAGGTTTACCATACTAGAACGAACATAATTCGTTTTGCTACCTCGATCGCTCACACACGAATCTTCAGTGTTCCACCGTCCATTTTAAATCAAATCTGGGGAGTTACGGATGCAAAACTTAGCGCATAAACTTCTAAAAATGACAGTAAAATGTGCATAATTTGTTGTGACCTGGTGCAAAACTGGGTGTAAACGAATACGTTATCAGATTTTTGGATATAACATGAAGTCAGTTAAGTTGCAAAAATCTACCGCCCCTTCTTTCATAACAGTCCCATATACAAAAATAAGCAAGCGAGACAATCAGCTTTTTCTGTTTTGGAATATATTTTTAAATTATGACCACCACTTTCAGCATAAACGAAAATCGTTTCTAGGTTGTTATAATAAATCGTTAAGCCTGAAATTTTCGAAATTGGGTTATTGGTAAGGTCGAGAGCACCATTTTTATTCATTATGGGACTGTTATTCGACCATATTTGAAACCTTTTTCGAATCTACTAGCATAACAGTCCCATACAAAATATATTTTTCTCACCAAGCTACTTTCTAAGACTTAAATTTGATCGTTTTTGAACTTCTAAATGCAATTGTCAGAAAAAGAAACATACTTTTGCAAAAAATATCATGAATTCCACATTGTAAGTTGAATCTTTTTACGATTTTTGATTGCATCCGATAGTTTTTCGCTCAGGAAGTCATTCCTAAGAAAGTCAGACCTGCCTTCGAAAACTAGTGTGCATCATTCGACATCAAGTGAGTTAAAAAATGTTTAAATGATTCAAAGCAATAAACCATAAACTATTTCGCCGAAAGAAACATTGAAAACTAACTAAATCCGTGGTATTTCACATATGGGACTGTTATTAAGGTATATTTCATAGAGGACAGCCACGAATTGATATTTTTTTTCGAAATTTCTAGAACAAAACCTCTTTTTTTAGTCTTTTATGTTGAAGCCTTATGTTGACCTAAAATGACGAAAATTCATATGGGACTGTTATGCGAGTAGGGGCAGTCTGAAAAGGACGAAAAAATAGTGTTTTTTACCAGCTTTGATAAATTCTTTTGTTTCCATGTTGTTAGAAGTGCTTGCTATCTCCATATGTGAGAGCAGTTGTTCGACCATTGTTTGTTTTCGATGCAAAAAAAGAGATTTAGTGTCATTATTTCTTTCATAACTCTTCAAGGTGTTAATGGCCCACTTTGGTGTCTTCAGATGAAAGTTGCGTCATCAATCGAGCTATGCAATGGTATTTTTTGCAAAATATTCGGTGGTGCAGACGGTACTTTTAGACGCCATTTAAAGTTTAGTTACAACTTTTCATGTTGAAGGTCATTATTTAATTTTTTTCAACTATTCTATTTGGAAAGCTGATAAAATTTCAATGCATTTTGATGTGCTATTTTATAATTTCCGTTGAGAAACAACAGAGTTATGTAGCTTTGAAAAATGGTTATTTTTTATTTACAAAAAAATCTAACCAAAGCTAACTCAAAAAATAAAAATGTTAGAAATCTGAAAAAATACATGTGTTTTTAAGTCGCAAAAATGAACCAAATTTTCAATTTTGGGGAAAATCTGAAGACCCCCGGCGCAAACCCGTCAGATAATAAAAAAAAAATCACCAGCAGTTAATCAAGCTAAGCTAATCTAAGCTATGGACGACCACTCTCTCAGTTGTTTAAAAATTGATCATAAGAAATAGTTTCAACTATTTTTTATTCCTTTGATAAGGTTTTGATAAAATTTTCAAAACACATCATCTTACGCTTAACTTGGGCGGAAGGAGCAAAATTTAACAGAAATTTTCCAAAATTCACTCCATTTAGTTATTTATTTAAATTTAACTACTAAGTGTGGTTAGCCCTTTATTACGGTCACTATAATTTAATTCTTCATTTAAATTTTATACGAAAAATTCATCAATACCGTATATTTTACTTATGAAACCCTTGCCGTTGGAATTTTTGTAAATGTAGTCTTTTTGTCAAACAAAATTTAAAAAAAAAAATACCACGAATAAATTCTGGATACTTCTTTAAACCGTATTAACTTGTAATTTGACATTAAAAAATATTTATGAAATGAATTTGCGGCTTTATCGGTGAGGGTTAAAGAGTTGAAATGAAAGACGGATAGAAGATCAGAAGAAAATTCTAAGGTGGTGAAAAGAGCGAAGAGCATTTGAAATAGAAGCTTGACCACATACTAAATTCTTTGTCCCACACCAATTAACTGTATTGAAGAAGTAGTACCCAATAGAGAAGGCACTACGTTTTTCGATACAGTTGATTATGGATGGTTCGACCGCCATGTGAGTGTGCACATGTGCCGAACGGACAAAAAATTTAGCATGTGGTTGCTCTGTTAAGTCTTCTATTGTGCGATATCGTTCCATCGATGGCTAGGTAGATTTCTTATTTTCGTTTTGTGCGGATGTTCCAACTGGATTGAGTTGTCGCATACGGTCAACGGTCAGAAATCTTGGCCTAACTATTTTCGATTATCGGAACGATGTTTTGTAATTGATTTTTATAGATTTTTTTTTTTTTTTTTTTTTTTTTGTCCGTTCGGCACATGTGCACACTCACATGGCGGTCGAACCATCCATAATTAACTGTATCGAAAAACGTAGTGCCTTCTCTATTGGGTACTACTTCTTCAATACAGTTAATTGGTGTGGGACAAAGAATTTAGTATGTGGTCAAGCTTCTATTTCAAATGCTCTTCGCTCTTTTCACCACCTTAGAATTTTCTTCTGATCTTCTATCCGTCTTTCATTTCAACTCTTTAACCCTCACCGATAAAGCCGCAAATTCATTTCATAAAACAAATTCACGGTGATTTCTCCTCTTAAATATTAAAAAATATCTTTTTCGTAAAGGTGACAACATTTTACGAAAAATCTGAGGACACAACAACCTGAGCAAATTAAATGTACACAAAAAACACGCATTGTTGCACTGCGGATGCGTTTCTAATCACGGGCAAATGTTTACAAAAACAAGAAAAGATAATTGAGCCTGTTATAAAAACGCAGTGATAACAAGTTTGTTCTCTCTTAAAGCGACGCTCTTATCGTAACATTGTAAAACAATGTTTAATTTTTCCAACAGCCACATGGTTACAATGCTGCCCCGGGAGCTTTTTCTGGTTCCAGCAAAGGTTTGACAGCCGCAACTGATGGAGAGACGATTCCCGAAAAACCCACCCCGGTCCGCGACAAGTGGGGCAAGGATGTGGAATTCATGTTATCCTGCATCGCCTATTCGGTGGGATTCGGTAACGTTTGGAAATTTCCCTACACGGCGCTGAAAAATGGCGGAGGTGCATTCCTAATTCCCTATTTGGTGGTGCTGTTCATCGTCGGTCGACCTATTTACTATCTGGAAATGGTGATGGGTCAGTTTTCGAGCCGGGGCTGCGTTAAAGTCTACGATCTGAGTCCGGCCATGAAAGGTACGTAGGTACCTAATCCTAAACAGACGAACTACCAATATTCATACACCCACATCCAAGGACCTACAGAGAAACTTGACTCTGATGCTGTTAACTACTTTCAGGTATCGGAATTGGCCAATCCGTGGCAATGTTCATCGTCATGACGTACTACACGCCGATTCTGGCCATCACGTTTCGATATCTGGTTGGCTCGTTCAGCGCCGTGCTGCCCTGGGCTAAATGTGATCCCACGTGGCCGAACTGCATCGATTCAGATTTTGCCGGGCATGCCACGTCAAATACCACTAATCCTCCCAAGGCTTCGGCGGAGCTTTATTTTGTGTAAGTATTTTGCATTCGAAAAATCAGGCTCCCGTTTTAGATCATACCAGAAATGGATTTTTTGTTGAACAAAGTAATTTTCTGAAATTCCAAAGAATATTTTTAGCTTAGCTGAATATAAAAGGTTTCCAGACAAGACTGCAGGTAATTTTGTGTCATCGGAAAAAAGGTACAGAAGTTTGCTTTTTTTCATCTTTTGGCAAAACATGGGAATTTCGAGAAAATTTTAAAATAAATTTTCAACAAAACTAACCTTATTTAAGTTTCAAAACGTGAAGTAAAATTTGGTGCTTCGAACAAACTTTGATCACCAATCAGTTTGAAAGCCCATTCTTTTCAATATTAAAGGGTTATACGGTCAAACTTTCGTCAATATCAACTTTACGTATTTCTTTCAATTTTGCATTTAAAAAACCTGAACACCCCTCATTTTGAAGGTGTGTGTGTGTGTGTGTAGAATGTTGCTCCTATTTTGATTTTGGAATTCACTTTTCAGTTGTCAAAATGCCGTCCAAGGAAAAAGAGCAGCGTTTCGAAAATTTGTTCGCGCATCGCGAAAATCAGAGCTACTCGCACGCAAAGCTGGCAAAATTGCTAAAAGTTGCCAAATCAACCGTTAAAAAGTAATTAAAGTATTTGTGGAACGTTTGCCAGGAAGTCTGGATCGGGGAGAAATCGAAAACCGGAAGCTGCTGAGACGACAAAGAGAGTAACCGGTAGTTTCAAGCGAAACCCAAACCTCTCTCTTCGAGATGCCGCAAATAAGCTGGGTGTATTGTCTACAACCAAAAAACGAGCCGGACTATCGACTTACAAGAAGGTAGTGACTCCAAATCGCGATGGTAAACAAAATACGACGGCTAAAGCGCGATCCCGGAGGCTGTACACGACGATGCTGACGAAGTTTGACTGCGTGGTAATGGACGACGAAACCTACATCAAAGCCTACTACAAGCAGCTTT
This sequence comes from Uranotaenia lowii, assembly GCF_029784155.1. Taxonomy (NCBI): domain Eukaryota; kingdom Metazoa; phylum Arthropoda; class Insecta; order Diptera; family Culicidae; genus Uranotaenia; species Uranotaenia lowii. The sequence goes on from NC_073692.1 coordinate 340,927,196, forward strand.
CGGGACAGGAGTTTTATACGGTGTAAGCGTTGCTAGTCAGTCGAAGGATTTCGTAGTGTTCTTGTTAAAAATTTTAATATAATAGTGTTGCAATGCTGTTCGTGGGGGTTAAGGGGTTCTTCTTGGCAACGCAGTTCACCAAGCCACCCTAACCAGGCGAACGAACCTGCAGAAATAGTTCCCGACCCCACCACCAGAGCGAAGCAACGAGATGCGAGCAGCAGACGAGCGAAGCGAACAGATGAGCGAAGCGAACAGATGAGCGAAATGGCGAAACAATTGAATCGAGCGAAAAGGCGAACGAGCGTGGAACGGGGGCAACGAACTGCGTTTGGTTCAGAGCCGGTCATTTTATAAAATAACGACCATTTTCTAAAATGCTAGCGAACACATCAGAAGGATCTCACAATAAACGATCCTAATATTCAAGAAAATTGAACAAGTAGTCAAAGTTTTATTGGCTAGAAGCATAGTGCCGTCAGCGATAGTGCTACATAAGCCAGTGCTTGCCATTTAATCGGCCAAAGGAAACATCAGGCTCACATCAACATTTGCACATCGTCTAAGGACCTGTCTGTGCCCGGTTCAGCACCCAAGGTGGGGCTGGGTACAACAACACACCCAGCAGAAACCAGGCGATCTCCAAGCAGACCTACATGAACCTGAGCTCAACGCCAAAGGCGGAACGGACGTCCCAGATCAAGGTCAGATAGTTATTAAGGAAGTGATGGTTAATAAGCAGTAATCTTCAATAAACGGTACCGTAGTTTAACCAAGGAGTTTAACTTAGCTCTCCCGAACTTCCCTGCAACTAGTTTTTAGAGTGGTAAGCGTGCCGACCCTAGGGATTATTAGGGGGTCACTGCACTTCTACCGATTAGCTATCAGCTAGTCTTACAACGGCAAAAGGAAGGGGAAAGGTAGCAGATATTTTCAAGCACATGAAACTGTCAATGTTCGCGAAGAAATATCTGGTTTGGCAAGCCATCTGTACCTGTGGCTTGAAAAGCAGCATTTTCATAGCTTCCGGGACTGTCAACCAAGAAATTTACGTGAAAGAGTGTTCGAATAAACGTCTGCTGCCTTTCCTGAAGAAACACGGTTGTTCCGTACTGTTTTGGCCGGATTTGGCATCTTGCCATTACGGTAAAAAGGCCATGGAGTGGTACGCCGCCAACAATGTGCAGGTGGTTCCCAAGGACAAGAACCCTCCCAACACGCCAAACCTGCGATCAATTGAGAAATACTGGGCAATTGTCAAGCGGAACCTAAAGAAGACCAAAAAACTGCTAAGCACGAGCAACAGTTCAAGGCAAACTGGCTTTCTGCGGCGAAGAAGGTGGACAAGGTGGCTGTACAAAATCTGATGGCAGGGGTAAAGCGTAAGGTCTGGCAATTCGGATTTGGAAAAGCGGAAGCCTAACTGAATATTTTCCTGAATTTTATACTTGTTAAACTTGAAAAACAAATTTAATTTGATTTTTTAAATAAACGATTTCACCGATTTACACAGGTTTTCCCTTGACCAAATTTTGACCGTATCACCCTTTATAGTATTCGATAATTTCATTTTTATGCCTCATAGGGGAGATGAGGGCATAATGGATACCTTAAGAAGGACGCTTATCTAACCATAGAAAATATCAATAATATGTGAAATACATCATTGTTTCGTGTTCAGATACTTTTTTTTTTTTTAGTTGGTAACCACAGGTGGTAAATCCCGGTTTACGGATTGTATTCCAAGGCACGGCGAGCCACCGCGTCCCCCCAGTTTGCTACTCTGGGTCCATGGGTACAATGGGCAGACTCAAGATATACTCCGTGTATATCCCCTACTCCCTAAACTCCACCTGGGGCCGCAGACCTGGTTCCCACCTCGAACTGTTTAGTACACTATGCTTCAATAGTGGGAGGTCTATTCGCGCTAATGCGCTCAAAGGCAATACTCATTAACGAGACCACTTTCAGCAAAACCTCTCATCCTTACGACTCGACGCCTGAACTCTCCTCTAACGACTTGAGAACCGACATCTCCTCGCAATGACTCGAGATTCCCACACAAACCTCTCCTCTTCGCGACTTGAGGCCTGATCTCTCCTCTAACGACTTGAGATCCGACCCCTCCTCGCATCGACTCGAGGTTTACCTCTCCTCTGCACGATTCAAGGCCCGATCTCTCCTCTAACGACTTGAAATCTGACCTCTCCTCGTAATGACTCGAGGTGACCACTTGTACCCCTCCTCTTGTTGGTAAGGGGCCTGATCCCTCCTCTTACGACTCGGGACCCGACCTCTTATCATAAAGACTCGGGGTTGACCACACAAACCTCTCCGCCTGAAGGTTTGAGGCCTGACCTCTCCTCTAACGACTCGAAGCCCGACCTCTTATCTTCAGGGTTCGAAGTTTGCCACCTTGCCCGTCGTGTGCCAGATCGAGAGCAGCTTATCCTAGACTCGCGCCTGTCACGGCACACGCGCGGGACTTAACGCAACGACTCGGATGATTCCCGACGAAGACGTCATCCTACACCGACTCGAATGGCTCGCCCGGCGTCGAGAGCCACTCTACCCGTGGGTATTCCCCGAACGTGGAATAACCCTTTCCCAACGATTTCCACTGCGAAGAAGGTCATGTCTTATCCCCGCAGCTTCTGTCGTTGGGAACCGCTCCACTCAGATACTCCCCGAAGGTGGAGCATCCTACTCACGAACGCGGCGCACCCAAGACATCCGCTACGCAGAAGGTATTGTCTTATCTTTGTAACTTCAAACCGTGGGGTCGGACGCACTCTACTCGACAGCCCCCCGTCGATGGGGTCAGTCTACTCCGACCGTTGTCCGGTCTTCTTTATCCCCCTTGGTTGGCAACCCTAGGATTTTTGACCCGCGGATTTTCCTGCCCGTTGTGTGCCAAATCGAGAGCAGCTTATCCTAGACTCGCGCCTGTCACGGCACACATTCGGGACTTGGAACGCTACGACTCGGATGTTTCCCGACGGTGACGACATCCTACACCGACTCGAGAGGCTCGCCCGGCGTCGAGAGCCTCTCTACCCGTGGGTATCCCCCGACAGTGGTTAACCCTCTTCCCTCGAGATCCGCTACGAGGAAGGTAAAGTCTTATCCCCGCAGTTTCCCTCTTAGGAAGCGGCACTACTCGGATACCCCTCGACACTGGGGTATCCTACACACGTTCGCGGCGCACCCCTGACCTCCGCTACGCAGAAGATGATGCCTTATCTTTTTTTATCGATCAGGGGATCGGACGCACACTACTCAGATGCTCCCCGCCGATGGAGTCATCCTATACCGTTCGCGAACTGCCGTTGGTTCCAGCTCCTCTGCAGGGCAGTCATGATCCGGGTGAACCCATCGCTGACCGCATGCCAAGTGTTGGAATCCGCACACATCCTCTGTACAACGTTATCTGCTGTCGTGTCAGGCCCACAGGCGGCAAATATGGAAGTACGTACCGCCGCAAACCTCGGACAGACAAACACCACATGTTCGGGTGTTTCCTCTTCGTCACCACAATCTTTTTTTATTAGTTGGTAAATCCTTTTTACGGATTGCATTCCAAGGCACGGCGAGCCACCGCGTCCCCCCAGTTTGCTACTCTGGGTCCATGGGTGCAATTGGACGACTCATGATACTATGTACCCCTACGCCATAAAATCCACCTGGGGCCTCTGGCCATAATTCCCATCCGGACCTAGCAACGAAGGCTTTACCCATGATGGGAGACCACACTCGCGCAATGCGCTCCACGGCAAATACTCGTTTTATTCGTACTACACCAGCAAGTAACGTCCACTCTTTGTCACGATTCACGACTTACGGGTTGGCAGTCCGTTCGCCGCTACTCGTGACTCGAGTCCCACACATTCGGTCTCTTGTCACAATTTGAGCCGTCTTTGCCCGTCTCTCCTCGTGACTCGAGACCTCCTCACATTCCTCCTCTTGACACGAATTGAGGCGTCTATACCTACCTCTCCTCGTGTCTCGAGAGCCCTCGATCGTTCCGTCTCTTGACCCAATTCGAGACGAGAACAACTCGCCTCTCCTCGGGTCTGGAGATAACCACAAATATCCTTTTTCTCCATCTCGACTCTTCGAGACCCAACCTGAGGCCCATCCACTGGGCGCCACATGTCACGGCACAAGGCCCCTCTGTCTGTCGTGAGTCAATCGTATCCGCGAATTGGGGCCAGGAACCTCCCCAAAAGGCAGATCGATCGAAACTCGCCAAACATTTGGTCGTCCCGCATATCGGGGTCGCGACTACCCGATACACGTTACGACCCCTCCCTCTTGCAACTGAGCACTGGTACCAGGGTGCCCAGTCGCACCACGTTTTTGCCACACTCGGCACGCAGCTCGTCGCAACTGACTGTACCAAGTGTGACGTGTAGTTCTCTTGGCCGTACATCTACAGCTGGTCAATTCTGTAGACACGTTTCCACTCTGCACCACGGGGAGGTGGAACTACGTCGCAGAGCTCGTCACCACAATCTGGGCAATATGGTGAAGCCACATGTCCAAACCGGTAGTGGTACTTCATGAAGCATCCATGACCAGTCAGGAATTGCGTCATATAGAAGTCCACTTCACCGTGCCTTCTTCCGATCCAGCTCCCGATGTGCGGGATCAGACGATGGGTCCACCTTCCTCTCGTTGAGCTGTCCCACAGCTGCTGCCAGTTGGACATCGAGTCCTCATTGGCGAGATCTCGAACGTTGGGCGTGTCTCTGTTGTCGTAGCAATAGACATCCTCCTCTAGCAAAACCGAGATGGGCATAGCACCCGCTACTACACAGGCGGCTTTGGACGACATGGTCCGGTATCCGCTGATAACCCGCAGGTTCATCAGCCGCTGAACGCTGCTAAGTCGCTGCAGGTTACAGCTTCCTCCCAGGGCCTGCCTCCAGGCCGCTGCTCCGTACCGCAAGATCGAAGTGGTCACACTTGCAATGATCCGCCTTTTGCTGCTTTGGATAGCCGAAGAGTTCGGCATCATTCGTGTGAGTGCGGCCGTGGCCATTGCCGCTCTCTTGCACACGTGTTCGACATGGCTCGTGAAGCTGAGCCTGTCGTCAATCATCACCCCTAGGTACTTAATTGCGCGTTTAGACACGATGTTGCACGGTCCAACGGCAATGGTACCTGTTTGGGGTGATTTCAGGTTGGTGATAGGCACCATCTCGGTTTTGTGGTGGGCTAGACGCAGGCACTTGGAGTGCATCCAGCGTTCCACTTCCTGGGTAGCTACCGTGGCCAGTAGCTCAACCTCCGCTGTTGAGGAGCCCCTCGCCAAGAGGACTACATCATCTGCAAATCCTACGAGTTCGGCTCCCGATGGGAGGCTCGTTCGTAGGAGTTCGTCGTAAGTGATGTTCCACAGAACCGGGCCGAGTATTGACCCCTGTGGAACACCTGCCGAAACCTCTTGTGTTCGCAAACCCTCGCCGGTCATATACTGCAGTTGGCGATTGTGGAAATAACTCTCCACAAGCCTATACAGATATGCCGTGTTCAGATACTAAAAAAGTCTTTATGCTAACTGGTTGAAACTTGGAAAACCAGATGAAATCAATTAAAAATGCGCTATAATTTTTTTACCGAAAGCTGGAAATCAGTCACTGAGGGGCATCATGAGAACCCCCTGGGGCATTATAAGCATCATTAACCGGAACAAGATGAGCGTTTTCTACCGTAGAATTTGGCCTATTGATTAGATGCCGGGGAGGTAATCAATAGGCTCGAGTTCGATTCCTGCTCGTGGTGATTTTTTTTTCTTTTACCATTCATGATGGATGCATTTTTCACTAAACGTTGAAGCGTAGATCCATCAAACATAACAATACTAAAATAATGAATAACTTTTTGTAGAATACAAGCAATTCACACACACTCATACATTATGTTTTTGATGCTTTGCATCACCCGCCAAGATGCTACTAGTCATGAAATGCAACAATCAAAATAATCGATCATGAATGGTAGATGAAAAAAAAATCTTCTCGAACAGGAATCGAAATCGAGCCTACTGATTACCTCTCCGACATCTAACCAATAGGCCATTATTTATTATTTAAAAAAAATTTACTCGTTCAGGAATAAACCCTTAAATTATTACAAAATACATATTCATGAAAGTTTTAGAGAAGAGATCACACTAGGGAACAGAATTTTTGGTAGGGGAACTGGGTATAAAATGCGCAGTCGGGACAAGATGCGCCACCATCAGTATTTCACTAAACAAACATTGTTCAACATTTTTAAATATGCCAGTTTGTTCTATTTACACTTTTATGCGTTTATAAACATTTGTGGACCTTCTGAATTATCTATATTGCGTAGATTTGACGAAAAACGAAAACAATTTTTTGGGATTTTTTCTTGCAACTTTTCAACTTTTCTCGTAAGGAATTACGACATCTATCAGCGAAACATTTACCTGGCATCTATTAATAAGATGAACATTGGTCTTGACAATCATCACACAACGAAACATTTCCTTATTCAGTTATTTTTTTCTGTTATTTTTAACGATTTTTAATAAGCATGTCTAGGCAGGTGTGATGAAAAATGCGCAGAGCCGACAAGATGCGCCACCATCAGTATTTCACTAAACACACGTTTTTCAACATTTCTGAAAATGCCAGTCTGTTCAATCTTAGATTTATATATTACGTAAATTTGACAAAAAACAAAATCAAAAATTTCGGAAGGTTTTTCTTGCAACTTTCCAACTTTTCTCGTAAGGAATTACAAAATCTAAATGCAAAAAAAATCACTTGTCATCTGTTCCTATGATGAATATTGATCTTTTTATTCATCATACAACGAAAAATTCCCTTATTTTTTTTTATTATTTCTGTTATTTGAACGGTATTTAATAAACATGTCGAGACAGGGTCTGTTTATCTATGAGCATACTAGCTGACCCGGTAAACTTCGTTTTACCTTCTAAAGTATAAATCGTAATAAATGTTAAGTTTCATCTACACGTCCTTAACTGCATTGTTCTCGCCAATAGATTCTTATGGAAATCGTAACAAATAAAGTTTAATTTGTATTGGGACCCCCTATCATCAAAAGTGAGATCTTTGAAACTATTATACAAACCATCTCTGACCCAAAAAACCCTCGGATACCAAATTTCACTTCATTCCGACCGACCATTCATACGTGATGTTATTACAAAGAAAACGCCTCCATTTTTATATAAAAGATGTGAAGAAGAGATAACTTTGTATGGGGACCCCCCTTTCATAAAAAGTGAGATTCTTGAAAGTATTAAACAAACCATCTCTGACCCAAAAAACCCTCGGATACCAAATTTCACTTCATTCCGACCGACCATTCATACGTGATGTTATTACAAAGAAAACGCCTCCATTTTTATATAAACCATATATCTCTTCCCATCTTATATATAAAAATGGAGGCGTTTTCTTTGTAACAACATCACGTATGAATGGTCGGTCGGAATGAAGTGAAATTTGGTATCCGGGAGTTTTTTTGGGTCAGAGATGGTTTGTATAATACTTTCAAGAATCTCACTTTTTATGAAAGAGGGGTCCCCATACAAAGTTATCTCTTCTTCACATCTTATATATAAAAATAGAGGCGTTTTCTTTGTAATAACATCACGTATGAATGGTCGGTCGGAATGAAGTGAAATTTGGTATCCGAGGGTTTTTTGGGTCAGAGATGGTTTGTATAATAGTTTCAAGGATCTCACTTTTGATGATAGGGGGTCCCAATACAAATTAAACTTTATTTGTTACGATTTCCATAAGAATCTATTGGCGAGCACAATGCAGTTAAGGACGTGTAGATGAAACTAAACATTTATTACGATTTATACTTTAGAAGGTAAAACGAAGTTTACCGGGTCAGCTAGTTTTTATATATAAGAAGATGTGAAGAACAGATAACTTTGTATGGGGACCCCCCTTTCATAAAAAGTGAGATTCTTGAAAGTAATATACAAACCATCTCTGACCCAAAAAACCCTCGGATACCAAATTTCACTTCATTCCGACCGACCATTCATACGTGATGTTATCACAAAGAAAACGCCTCCATTTTTATATATAAGAGATGTGAAGAGATAATTTTGTATGGGGACCCCCCTTTCATAAAAAGTGAGATTCTTGAAAGTATTATACAAACCATCTCTGACCCAAAAAACCCTCGGATACCAAATTTCTCTTCATTCCGACCGACCATTCATACGTGATGTTATCAGAAAGAAAACGCCTCCATTTTTATATATAAGAAGATGTGAAGAAGAGATAACTTTGTATGGGGACCCCTCTTTCATAAAAAGTGAGATTCTTGAAAGTATTATACAAACCATCTCCGACCCAAAAAAACCCCCGGATACCAAATTTCACTTCATTCCGACCGACTATTCATACGTGATGTTATCACAAAGAAAACGCCTCCATTTTTATATATAAGATTTCATATTTGATTAAATTTATATACAGTTGATATCAAAACACTTTCTAAGAAATTTCTATGTAAAATCGGAAAACATAACTTGAATATGAACGGAAATATTTGAAAATCCTTAATTTCATATAGATTTTATCAACTTTTCACAAGAGTGGCAGTATATCTGGCAGCACTGCGCATGGCAATACATTTTTCCATCTGCGAAGTAAAATAGAAGTCTTTTTACCTGGCAAACCCTTTCGGAGGCACTTGAAGCAATAAACACAAATTAAACATAAACTGGCGCGTTTGGGTACACACATATGTGCACTTTGCCCCAATCGAAATGGAAATCATGCTTTAGAAAGCCCGTTTATATATTTATGGTGAAGAATAGTCCCCTTTTCAAAACTATTGTCGAATTTACTGGATTGCATTCTTCAGTTTCGAGTTATAAAAGATTCTTCTTAACGTGGGGGTCTTACCCCCAGTTCCCCTAATAAATGCTTTCGAAAGGTTTTGGCGTCCTGAATTCGAATCATTTGCCAGTCTTTCAGCTTTTGTTCAAGTGTTAGAGCGTGTGGAAATTTTGAAATTGATCGATTTTGAGTAAAATTTATCATTGCTAATTGATGAGCTAATAAGCCTATATGAAAAACAAAAACTGATATTGATATTTTCACTATCCTCCATTTAATCAAGAAATCAGATTGTGCCTAGTTATTGTGGATTCAGAGAATATTAAACTGTACAACCTTTAGAAATTTGAATAAATAACATTATAACTATTTCTATTACCGATGTAGAAATTCTCTTCTATATTAAATATTTTTATTCATTTAGTTCTTGTTGAACACTGCAAATAGATAAGACTAATGGTTTAAGAAATACTTATGGTTCAATTTGAGTTCAAATATCTTAACAATTCGTCAAAACAGTCGTATTCTCCGAAAATGAGCAAAATAAAAAATGGGGAAAATTTCTATAACTTTTTTCTTTGAAGTCAAAATTACTCGCCATTTTGGGGGAAAGTTGATCATTGACTTGTGACCTTTAATTTACAAATCTTATGTTTTACAGTTTTGCCCGAAAGTGCCCAAATTGATTAATTGAATTTTTATCCATTTTCCAAAGTTTTTCCGAAAACAAGAGCTGCTAGAACACAAGAGGTGCTAGAAGATATTTGAAATCAGCGCCCTCAAAAAGTCTTTATCAGTTTTTAAGTTCTCGCAAAAATGAACAATTTGTTGCCTTGTGTTATGTATGCAAAGCAGTATGCAAGTTTAGAAAGTTCAACTTCGCAGCTTTGTTTTCATTATTTGGAATTTGGAGTAATGTTTTTTTGCAAGCTTATAAAAATTATTGAATATGAATTTTCAATTTCAAATTTTAAGTTAGCGAAAATTCATTGGGAAAAACATTTTTTTATATCGAACCTGAATACTTATTTTATTTTATAATTAATTTGATTATTTTGAGTGTCCTTGTTTATAAGACTGCTGTTGCAAGAATTTAGCGTCCTGATTCAAAATCTACAGCTTGATTCAAAGATTGCTTCAAATGATGATTTCCAGTGTTTTGACTAACTACGGGGACATTGAAACAGGGACTTTACTCCAACCATTTTTCCTACACCGTTAAAGAATATGAGAAGGTAATTGTAAAAAAAAAAGTTTTTCAAAGATATTATAATCCTTTAACTGCGCCAAAATTCGTAAACGCCTATTTTATTTCCAAAATGATGAGTGATGAAGCATAATCTATACAAAATATGATTGCTCAAAATAAATGACATTTCAAATGTAAAATATCTTTCCGAATTTATTGTGAGTGCTATTGAAAATAAAGTTTTCAACAACACAATTTTCTTATCAATGATTCATTATTTAACTCATCAGCGTTAATTTTGAATCCTTTTATTTTTTATGTTGATGGATCTGACTTTACTGACTTCAAACGACTCTAATTATAACATTTTTATCTGAAACTACAAAATTGTTTTTTCAACAGCTTAAATTGAAGAGTATGGCCGGAGTAAATATCAAATTCTTCTTTTGTCACCCATCACTCGCCCCCCCCCCCCCCCTTTTTGGTAATTTCGAAAATTTTGGAATAAATAAAGTTAAAGGTTTTTATTGGAAAATTTGATAAAATCTTCAAATATTCAAACAATTGAAAGAGCTGTTGAAGATGAGAGTCGTATCAAATTTTGTAATCGAGATTCGCCTCGATAGAGTGGTTGAGGACGAAAGTTAGCACATCGAGTGATTGTTTCCTAATATGTTTATCTACATGTCAGAATGAATAAAATTGTTTTTGGGTCTAATGCTTTAAAAAAATCGATTTTTTTTATTTTCTTACTGTTAAACATTTCAAGAATGCTATGTCAAATTTTCAAGTCAATTGAGGCAAAACTGTAGAAATTATAGGCCTTTATCTCCTCCTATCTAATACTGCAAGACAGCAAGAGCAGAAACTTCAAACGCGATTTTCTCGAAAGCACATTTTTAAAGTCCGTGGACATCGTGATTTGAAAACTACTAATCCGATTCTTTTCAAATTTGGAACATATTTTCTACATATAAAATACCAGACCCCAACGTTTTCCTTTTTTTTTACTTCGGGGAGATTTTACAGGTAAAAAATGGCGGTTTTTTTCGTGAAAAATCGTAGTTTTTACTTCAAACAGCCAACTTCAGATGATTCTGTGCTGAGATACAGTGTCCACCGCAAATCCTGTTTGCTAAAAAGCATCCTCGAAAGTGCTCCGTCACCGGCTCATTTTTCAATATTTTTCTACGAAAAAATTACTAAATGTTCTTTTAACAATACTTAGTATAATGCAAAAAAAATGAATACATTTGTTTGAACGATAGCTCTAGAAAAAAAATCGTGAAAATGGTGTGTTTTACCCGTTAGACCCCCCCCTCTTAAATAAAACTCTGATGAGTTTTATTTCCAAAGGCATCAGTTTTCCGTTCAATCATTGATCAATGAAAAAATAAATAGTATAATTTCGTTGCAAATCATGTCCAATTTCAATTAATCTACAAAAAATATTTTATCCATCTTCCAGAAACACTGTCATGCACAAAAATAACTCCCTCTACGATGGCCTCGGACTGCCGGACTGGCGCTTGGCCTTGTGCTTACTGTTCTCCTGGCTGTGCGTGGCCATCATCCTCATCAAGGGTATCAAGAGCTCCGGAAAGGCATCCTACTTCCTGGCCCTGTTCCCATACGTAATCATTCTGATCCTGCTGGTGCACGCGTGCACACTCAAGGGAGCCTTCGACGGGATTCTCTACTTTCTGACGCCCCAATGGGACCAATTGCTGAACGTTACGGTATGTTATCCGGTATGATGGGAGCTTTTTTATGCGCCTTTATTTAGACTATGCTTTTCCATGCTGACGGTTTTTTTTTTTTTTGTTTTTTTGCTTCCGTTACCGAACAGAGAAAATGAACACGAAAAAATTAGGAAAAAGCGACAAGCAACAGGAACAGTTCCCATTAAGATAATTGGAGCAGAATAAGATGATTTTTTTTTATTTCCATAAAAATACATTCAATCTTAAGTATTTTATTTTATACCGAGAGTTGGCTATTTTTTCCCAATTTTCAATCTTTCTTTTCCATTTTTATTTTGTTTATCAAAAAAAAGTTTATTCAGCTTATTCATAGATTTTATTTTTACTGGAAGTAAATTGATATTTTATCAAGATTTTTGGTTCACTAAACCCACTGCACAATGATCAAATCAAAACCGCCTGCAGGTAGACTAAAAAAATATACGTTTATCTTTCGAACAGGTTTGGTACGAAGCCGTAACGCAATGCTTCTTCTCTCTTTCGGTTTGTTTCGGTGGCATAATTGCTTATTCTTCGTTCAACAATTTTTCGAACAACGTGTACAAGTGAGTATCCTACCTTGCGTATAAAATAACAATGTTCTATTTTAATCCTATTCACAAAAGCATGCAATTAGAATAACAAGTTATTGATCCAAAAACTGTTTGAAACATTTTTCCATGCATGAATCTCAGAAAAACATGTTATTCAAACGAGTAAAACAACAAAAAAGCGCAAAGAAGTAGAATGTTAAGGTTTGAGATTTTATTTTAGATTGATGATACCTAATCTCAAGGGAACATTCTCCTGAATTAATTTGATGAGTAAAATTTAAAATGTGGGTACTTATTTCAAAGTAAACAACTCATAGATTTACTTGAGGTCTATCGTCTGCGGTTTAATTTTATGCATTGATATGCCATAATATTTTCAACCTTATTAAAATTCCAGAGAATCCGTTAGCCACAGTCATCATAAAACCGACAAAATTTATTTGCGGTAAGATTTTGTCATTGCAAGTGATGTTGCAAAATGCAGTCTTTGTCTAGATTTCCTCTTTCCAAAGCCGGCAATCGACAGTAAGCAGTTTCTAATTAAATTCAGTATCAATTTTTATTGAATAACTCGATAATAACCATTGTTTCACTGACCTTTTGAATATGAATTGAATATTCTACTCTTTTTACGTTACTCAGTTTAAAACGAATTGGAAACAAGATTCATCATTTTTCTAATGAACATTCTTTTTTCATTGGGTGGAAATTTTTTGGATTTTTTCTTTATGTGTTTTTTTTTTCAAATGTTGGTTTAAATAAGCTGAGCCGGCAAACTTTGTTTTACTTTCACCTTAATTAATCGTAATAAATGTTCATCTACATGTCGTCGTGCTCCTGGATAAATATTTATAAAAATCGTTTAAAAACTGCTAAAGTTGTGTCTTATTTTAAGTTGATTTTGTATGGGGACCCGACTTTTTGAAACCTTCGGATACCAAATTCCACTTAATTTAGACCGTCCGTTTGTACATGATGGTGTTACAAAGAAAACGCCCCCATTTTAATAAATAAGATGTGCCAAATGTTTTTGATTTAGTATTAAAAAATTCTATTATTAGGGTGGGTGTGCCTAATTTCGCAATATTTTGTAAGTGATTTTTTAGATTTGATAGAAGTAGGTCAAATCTTCAATTGCAAGACATAAAATATTGTTGTAATTAAGTTCAATTTTTTTGAAGCACTCCATCAATGTTTAAAATAATCATTTTAAGCTGCCATTTTTGAAAACTTATATGTTTTTTAAAGTGTGCGATGTTCCTAATTTGGCACTTATTGTTCCTAATTATTAACATATGTGTTCCTGATTATGCACTTGTAAAGGAAAAGTGTATCGGCATACCCAAAATTACATTATTTGTTTCTAATTCAGCATATGGTTATGATTCTTATACGTTTAATGAGAAGATTTTAAAAACTCACCTTTTTTAATAATGTTTGGAAAAAGAACAGAAAAAACAGACCTATTGCAATTCTTAACGAAAGGTTTCAAAGCCCGTTTTGTTGAAAATAGTGAATGTTGAGCTTTTAAAAAAAACTAACTTTTCGTTTTTCAATAGGGGCTGTTGAAACTTTTTTATTATTTCATCTCAATTTTTTTTTATTTAAAATTTATAAATTAGAATAAGTAGAAAATTCAAAGTATAATTATACAACGTATTTTATTCAGTTTTTTTTTAAATCTTTCATTTCGATTCTGTTCTCGTTGAGAAGCTCTCTGTAACTTCATGGTTAAGTTTTCAAATCTTTTTTGAGTCTTACTTCAATCCTTTGTTCTTTCCTCTTAAAACCTCTGTTTTTTTTTCAGAGTTTAACTCGATAGGCACATACAGGATCACTTGCCTCTACTGTAGTAATTTAAGCATCATGATTTGTTTTTTTTTTCAAAATCAAACCGTTGAACTTGCTAACAAATGGTTCAATAAGTTCTTCATTCACATAAAGGAGAATGCGTACATAGCTAATTGGATAACGGTTTTCTTCGAAATTTTGTATAATACTCATGCCCATCAAGTCATGAATATGGAAGTTTGGTAATAGACACAAGGATTTTATCAAAAGCTTCCTTAAATGCAATTGTTTCCATTGTTTCTTCAAGCTGTGAAGATTCAGGTCTTTTTTTCAGGACTTCTTCGAGTTTCTCATATCGCGTTCGCAAAAACCTTTCTAAAAAAAAAATTTCCCATGAATATAGCTTTGAAATACACTTAATTTAAAAAAATGTATTAATTTAAAGTCATTTATTCTACAGTTTGTTGAAAATAAAATTTAGTTAAAATAAGTTTTGGAAAAACTTAAAGTAACTCATAAAATATGTAAAATAATGAGGTGATTTAAGAGGAGAATGTGTAAAATCAAGAAATATGGAAGAGGGCAACTATTTTTATGTACGATTGGAACCCAATGAAATGCTAATGGGGTTTAACTGATTTTATTCAAAAACAGGCTTCTGAACAATGTTTGTTTTTTTTTTAACTCCTCTTGTTTCTGCCAAACAATTCCTCGAAATTGCATCGACAACAAGCAGTTGGCTATTTTCAAAATCAAGAGAAAAATATGTAGGTTGATGTTTTTAGATTTAAATAACGGCGGCAACTTACTTTAGACTCGTTACGACGATTCAGCCGTATAAATTCCTCGAAGTAGTTTTTTTGTACATGGCTGACACCGAATTGAATTAAAAAACAACAAGTGTAATTTCACACACTTAAATCTTATCCAGATTGATTCGGATAATGCGTAAATTTCGAAGCTGCATGATGGGTAAAAATAAAAACTGCTCCATTTATTTGCCGATAATGTGAGAAATCTTTTTGTAAAATGTGTAAAATGATTTATCAGTGTATGTCCAACATTAAAAATACACTGAAAAAAGTGTTCCTAATTATGGACACAGCATTTTTTATATTTAACTTAAAAAACATGGTTTTAACATTCTAATAACAAAAATTATGGTGATAAACAGTTCGACAAAAAATCAATAAAAAACGGTTGGAAACTTCAGCTTTATTCTTCCAATTCTAAAATAGTGGTTTTCAATTAACATGCTAAAAATCCCGGAACTTGGACAGACTTTGAAACAATCCGGTTTCTACTAAAAATCTTGGAAGTAAGAAAACTAAATTGTGTGTATGATCAAAGTTCAGATTATCCGTTACATATTCAATTGTTTTGTAGATGTAAAGAGTCGATCATAACGTAACACATAGTCAAAATCAAACGGTATGTTAACATTAAGCACACGTGCCAAACTAGGAACACCCACCTTACTTCTATCATCTGTTGCAGAATTTGTCCAAATTTTGTTTCATTTTACAAGTTTAGTTTTGAATTCCTTTTATTGAAAATCATTAAATTGATCCTTTGCATTCTACTTGTCCTAATATTTTCAGTTTTTTTTTTCAAATATACATAAGTCAGCTCAAATTGAACTTTTATTCCAAAATATATGTACAGTACCGTTCATAATTGTATAGAAATTGGAAGCATGCGCACTGTCACTTCGACTTTGAACTTCCATAACTTTTTATTCTGATGATATTTTTTGATCAAATTTTCTGCGTTAGATATATCAACTATCATACTATTTTATCATAAAATTTGAGCTTTCTGAAGTATGTGTGGCTTGAGATACAGTAATTCTACGAAAAACGGACTTTTAGGACTCAGAAACTCTCAGATCTCAGAAACTACGTTACATTTTTTTATTGAAATTTTGCAGAGTGATAGTTGAAATATAAAGCTAGCTTGTCTGAAGTTTTCGAAAAGTTCTATAGATATGATCGAAAGTTTCGCGAGGTACAATATTTCAGGCATGAACCTAGAAATGCGATTTCTATAGAATTTTGGACGAATGTTTCCATAGGAAAATCCAATTTTCTGTTTAACAACCAGTAAATCTAGTCCAACCAAAATCAAAACAATATCGCGAGATTCTGATGTTAAAACACAAATGGATCATTTATTCCATTTTTCTTTCCTTCATTGCTTTTGCCAGACATTTTTTGATTGACTTGTGGATGGAAACGATGTTGTTCTCATGAATCGTCCAAAATTCTATAGAAATCGCATTTTTAGGTTCATGCCTGAAATATTGTAGCTCGCGTAACTTTTGATCATATCAATAGAACTTCAGACATGCTAGCTTTATATTTCGACAATCACACTGCAAAATTTCAATAAAAAAAATGTAGCGTAGTTTCTGAGATATTGGCGTTTGAATGAGAATAGTCCTTAAAGTCCGATTTTCGTAGAACTACTGTATCTCAAGCCACACATACTTCAAAATGCTCAAATTTTGTGATAAAATAGTATGATAGTTGATCTATTTAACGCAGAAAATTTGATCAAAAATATCATCAGAATAAAAAGTTATGGAAGTTCAAAGTCGAAGTGACAGTGCGCGTGCTTGCAATTTCTATACAATTATGAACGGTACTGTAACTGATTTGATGCAGGAGCTAAAATGGAATCGAAACCGTTGATTGTCTCAATTTTTAAATTTTGAGCATTTAACAGAGCTTTTAAACAGAGCAAGTTAAAGCAGCTTTAGGATTTGAATTGAATCGAAGGAAGACAATCAAAAGTTTGTTACATACTATTATTGCAATTGCTTAATGCTAATCGAAATATTTTTTCAATTAAAAAAAAACTTATGAATTTGTGTTTATTGAATGATAAACACATAAAATACGTTTACGTCTTAAACAATCGTATTCGAATTCAGCTAAAAGAACAACAAAACCATTAACAAACAAATTTAATTCACGTTACGTTTCGGGTTACTTTTCTTCACCCATTATCAGACGTGAAAAGAGCAGTATACGTTAAATGGGACCGGTCTCCAGTAGCCGAGTGGAGCAAAACTGCGGTACATTACTTTGAACGTCTACTGATGATGTGTTAAGAAAAGTGACCCGAAACGTTACATAAACTCAAAAAAGTTGTTTCACTCACCAAAAAAGTCAATATGTGGAAACCGCATCAATAGTACCGGTGATAAACTTTTATTCATCACTTATTAAAAAAAACCTAGTTCTCAAATAAAAATTAATTCGTCATGATTTTGTAATGACTTTGTTATTACTTGAGGATAATTTTCTGGGCCTTTGCCATATTGTCATGCTTTTTAAAGAATTTTGTTATGATTTCGTTACAGTTATGTAACAGTTTTTTAATTGTTTTTTTTCGTTATTTTGTCATCATATTTCCAAAATGTTGTAACAATTTTGACATTTTTTTGTCACTTATTCATCTTGATTCTGTCATTGTTTGTCATTTGCTATCGTTTGTCATTTGTCTTAACTTAGCCACTTTTTGCCACAGCTTTGTCACAATTTTGTCATGGCTTTATCATAATTTTAACATCGCTTTGTCGTAACTTTGTCGCATTTTTCGTGAACATTTTTTGTAACTTTTTTTGTAGAGAAATGAATCCAACTTAGATGAAATTTCAGGGACTAGATAAGAGAAAATTGATGTTGAAAAACATGCGAAAAAAATTCGTTTTGTCTCCCGGTAGGACTTGAACCCACATCTTGCGCCTCTCCGGGGCCCATGTATTAACATTCTACTACAGGAGACCAACCTGGCGTATGAATATTATACTGGTTGAGTGTCGATGTCTATCGGAATGAAGGGAATATTCCGGACACTCACCTCTGGGTCGCAGTTTAATAAAAAAAAATTATAACTATGATAAAAATTTTAAGTTACACTGCAATAAAAATTCTGAACATTAGAGGACACATATACGCTGTTAATCACAAAATGCTACATTATTTCTGATTCATATCGATAAACTCATAGCGATGAAACCTTAAGAGAAACTGAAAATAAAAATGATTTAGAGGCGATGGTCCAATTATTAGCAGCGTCGATTCAAATTAACATGAGTGTTTTTTTTCCTCTGTATTGCAGAACATTTCTATCATAATTTTTTTACAATATTTTTCAATTCATACATAGCTCTGACAATTTTTATTACCTTTGTCAAAATTTTGACGAAACATTTATATAATTTTGCTTAAATTTGTCGTTATTTTGTCATAATTTATATTCATACATTTTTAAAAATTTCGTCATTATTTTTTCAAAACTTTTCACATAATAGGCCATAAATTTGACACTTCGTCAAAGTGTAATAACTTTGGATTTCATGCCATTGTCACAACTTTGTTTCAATTTTTTTATAACATTGTCATGATTTAGTTAAAATTTAGTGATGATTTTCTCATATTTTTGTCATAATTTTGTCATAACTTTGGCATTACCTGGAATAGCTCTGTCAGAATTATAAATACTATTATCAAAATTTCGCCATAATTTTATCAAAGTTGTGTCGTTATTTTGTCAAAACTTTTCATAAATTTAATCATAGTTTTCTTATAGATTTGTAATAATTTTTTCATTCGTTTGTCACAAATGTCATAACTTTGTTATGGTATTGTCATGGCTTCTTGAAATTGTTGTCATTGCTTTGTCATAACTTTGTTTCAATTTTGTCATAATTTTGTGATAATTTTGTTTTTTACTTGGTCAAAACTTTTAACTTTGCCATAGCTTTGGATTAACATTGTTTCAACGTTGTCATAATTTTGTCGAATATATTTCCGAAAATAATTTGTTAGTTGTTCATTCCACTAAGCAACGCAAAGCTTATTAATGTGTTCCTGCCTGGATTAAAAATAAACTTATAAAAAAAGTGGTAAATTATACGATAAGATAACTTGAATCAGAAATATGCGTTCATTACTTCTTAAAATAATATTATAAAAAACGACCAAAACAGCCTTCAGTTAGGCTGACGACAAACCAAATACAATTTCGACGAAAAAACTCATATTTTCGCTGGCCAGCCTCCTTGAATTGAATTCAACTTATCTCAGTTTTCAAAATCTAGTCTTAGGAAGCTTCAAACACTGATATCAGTTCGAACAGAATTTTTTTTTAAGTTAATTGAATTCTTCTTCTAACTCTTCGCTACTGAATCTACCATGTTGAAAAATCTTACGTAATATCGCGGTGTTGAGTAATTGACGAAGATGATTTTCAATTTAATTTTCTCCTTAAAGGTGTAAATGAAACTTTATGAGCCAAGGCCCATGGAGATTTTGTTCAAGTAAAATTTTTAGTTCGAGAAATTATTTTATCGTAGAAACGTGAAACTGGTTGATCCCAAAAGGTTTTAAAAAAAACTGTTAACGAACATATCAGAAAATTGGCTCGCCTCCGGTGATATTTAGTCCTATATCACACTAGGCCTAAGATATTTCGTTCTACGATACTGTATGACGTTGAGGAATTGAAACTTGTTTTAAATTGTCTATTTTGAGCTGCAATTTATCAAAACATTAGTTTCAACTCAAATCTTGATTTACAAAAACCCTTTCTCGTCTTTAAAATTGTTTGTTTTTTTTTAAAGAAGTGTTGTTCATCCTTCACTTTACTACTAATCACTTTAATAAATTCAAATAATCGTTTATACCATTACAAATTTTATGCTGATATGAAATATTTTTCTAGAAACCAATTTCAGCCTCAATTTTGATTTGAATTTTTTGTTCTTTTAAATGCTCAACTCCACATTCAAAAAAGTTTGATAAATTACACAAGGCAAAAAATTCACATTATTTGGAGGTGCAATGAATTTAAAAATTTATTTTTGCTAATTTTGGTTTGCTTTTGCCCCTAAAATTTTGTAAATTGGTGAAAATTATTTTAAAAAATTCTGCAGTTTTCTGACAAAACCTTGAAACATTACAAAAAATGTTAAAATGAACGTTTTCATCGACTTTTCCAAGGAAATATTCTATAGCGAATTTAAAAAAAATTCAATTAAATTGAATAAAATATATTTTTCAAACAAAAATCAAATCGTTTTGCAGATTTAAACAAATTTGTTGAATGAAATAAAACCTTTGTTTTAATTTTTTTCAGTTATGTCAAAAAAAAGTTGTCGTTCAAATAAAAAAAACACTGTAGAATTTTTCTTTATCTTTCATCATCATCATCATCAAAATATTTATCTGTTTTTTTTTTCTTGTATAGATTTTTTAGTTCATTAGTTATCCATGATTGGTTTCATTCAAAACTGATTCAATTTTAAACTTATAATCTACGTATCACCAAAACGAGATGAGACAGAAAATCAAGGTCAGGATTGCAAAATCTACCAAATTCATCATTAAATGCTGTCTCTTGAATTATCCAACAAATTCTATAAATAAGATTTTAAAATTGATAAAAACGTTTTATTCTGGAAAAAATTCTGTCAAAAATGTTAAAAAATTTATCTTTTTCATCTTCAGACTTTATTTTAATTTATGATGAGTTTATCCATCGTTAGTATGGTTTGTTCATTTAATTTATCGACCCATCGGTAAAAGTTATGTTGATTAAGTAATAGCAATAAAGGATTGTGAAAATTATAGGCGGATGGAAAGTTAGAAGAAATGAACAGATTTTTTTTGACTCTATTTGAGAGGTTTACAGTCGCTGGATTGATTGGAAGTATTTTCACCACAGGTCATCGATATCTCCCGCATGTAAATTTTTTTTAATTTATATTATCTTGATATATTTAACTAGAAGAACATAAATTTGACCGATAAATTGAGATCCAATTTTGTTTTATTTTTCAAATAATTTCACAAAATTTTATTGTATTGTTATTTTAATTTTCAAATAAATTTACCAAATTGTATAGTCCAAATAAAACATCTATTTGAAATATTTTTAAAAAGTTTGTCTTTGTTAACCAATTCTGAATTTTTTAGTTCTGGAACACATGGCCGTAGGAACGGGGGGAGTTTTGGGGGTTAAACCCCCCCCCATGAGGGTCCAAAAAGCAAGCGAGGTAATCTTCTCTACACTCAAAATTTGTAATTCATAACCAAATTATGATGATAGCGCAAAGTTATTCAAGAGTAACAATCATAACTAAAAACTAGTTCCAAAACCTCAAAAACCCATCCCAAGTTCAAAATTCAGCTACAGTTTTTCAAAATTTTCTTACTTGTTCATAGAATAAGGTTGCCTGAATTTTTACAGCACTTACGGACTAATTTATATGAAAACCTGGCTTAATTTGATTATTTGACTCCAAAATTGTTTACTAAAATCCGGGCAATATCCGAGCAATTTAGGTCAAAACCTTGGAATCCTTGACTCATCAAGAAACAAGAAAAAAAAACTTGAAAAAACCTTTCATGGGTTTTTTAACTTGCTTAAAAAATTTTGGACGCATAAATTAAAAAAAATAATGACACAAAACCAATTTTAAGTTTGAGTCAAGAATGAGAATGAGAATAAACCCGGACGAAATCCGAGCTTTCCCAATGAAATCCGGGCAATCGGGTCGAACCAGACTTTTTCAAAATGTTATATTAAATATCCAGGCCAACCCGGTTAAAACCGGGCAATCTGACAAACTTATCAAAGAAATTTAGGTCTGAATATTAAATTTTAGATGAAATCCATTTTGAAGGTTCTGGTTTCATATTCCCATAACCAAAATAGTATTTCTACACATTTTCGTATTTTTGATTTAGTATCAAGTTTAGGATTTTGGATTTCAAGTTCGAATAATCATTAAAAAAATTAGGAATGAAAAGCTGCTTTGAAATCCTGGTTCATATTTGGTTTTGCATTTCATATAAAATTTGAATCATGTTTTTCGAATATCAAATGCATTTCCAATATTTTGATAATAGTTTTCCGAATATGAAAAAAGAAGTATTTTGGATTTATATTCAAACTCGAAGTTCTTAAACTATATTCCAACACAAAATTCAAACATTTAAAGCTTCTAAAATTGAAAACTCAGATTCCGATTCATCATTTGAAATTCAGATTCACAAAACGGATTAAAAATAAATAATTGAAATAATGAATTAAGATTAAACCAGCATTACAAAATTAAAAAAAAAACATTCATGAATTAGGGCTCTAAAATTCGACTCATAAAATTTGTAATTAAGATTCGGAAATCGTATTTTTTGTACATTTCAGAAATCGTATAGAAATTCGGAAAGGCATTCAAAGTTCAATTTGTTAATTAGATTGAAAATTCAGAAAGAAATTTGGCTTGTGAATGAGTTTTTCAATCGAAATAAAATTTTTGAGGAATTCAAAGAGAACATGAACTTAAATATTTGCTTGTCAATTCGGTTTCCAGATTTAAAATTTTCAATCAGAATTAATTTATACACACAATTTAGCTGAAAATCCCAAATATAAAGAAGAATCTAAGTTTATTTTCAAAGTTATGTTTTATTCAAAATATCCAAAAGTATATTAAAAAAATATCTACAGGATTTCCCTAGAAATTGGTTTTTTATGGAAAAAAAATCGCTGTTTATCATTTTCTCTGTGTATTGTTTATCATTATAAATTTTTGCCTTTTTTAAGCCGAATTCCAAAATAAAACATAAATTTAGTTGAAGTTTGCGTCAGGCAAATTTGATCCGATTTTTTTTTATCTATTATTGTTTTTAAGTAAAATTTACTTAATTTCACCAAATGCTAAAATCTTGGAACTTGCAAAAGAGTTTGGACGATTATGCTTGTTTGATTTGAGTATAGAACAAGTATTTTTACAAAGAAATTGAAGGCTATTCTAAAAGGAACTTATTTTTGGCTCAAAGCAAATAACTTTGATCTACCAGACTCTTAAACAAATTCAAAAAATTTTAACCATCGGTGAAAGCAAATTCCATATTTTGTTTCTAAAGGTTTCATTATAAAAATTTAGCTTCTTCTTAGCACTTTTCTAATGAACGAAAACTATTACTGAGTACCTACTATAAAATGAATAATCATATAGTTACAAACAAAATTTGTTTAAATTTTTTTTTATTCGTGTGTTTTTGGGCAAAAAATCAGAGGTAAAAATCAGTCACCAAAACCCCCCCCCCCCCCCCCATGAGTCGGTTCTTCCTACGGCCCTGCTGGAACATATAGAAGTTTATATTTCAAGAACACAAAAATCTAGCCGATAAATCTAAATTTTCAATTAAAAAAATAAGTTTCTTGCTTTTGTCCATTTCAATGACCCACATTTATATTTACAGCGACAAAATATTCATATGGCGTTGTAAATTTTAATTCTTTTTTTTAAATCGATCATGATTTTTTAATAAATCTATGGAAATATTTAAAAATGGCTCGGGTAGCACGCTTAATTTAAATGCTTAATATAAACATAGTTCGTATTTGCTTTGTGCTTCCAAAATTTACAGCAAATCTTCAAATCACTTATCATCATCTATGTGTTTTGAATAAAATGTTTTAAGTTTTAAAAAGTTTTTTTCTTATCAAAAATCACATTTCAAATTATGAATTTATTATATTTGTTTTTTTTTTAAATCTGGTGATTTATTTTATGTGTTCTATTTCTGGGCACGGATTTTTTTGTCCAAAGCTTAAAATTCTGGCTTATGCGACATTTTGATTCGTATTCGTTTTCTCATGTTTCGAAAAAATTGACTTGAAATTTTTAGATCAGAATATGATCATCATCTTGAATAATTAGTTAGTAACTTACCGGAAATAACATTTATTTGAAACTTTGATTCTGATATATTTTGTAACGTATCAGTGAATTTTCTTACTTTTTCGAGTTTCTGTGATGACAA
Organism: Uranotaenia lowii; assembly: GCF_029784155.1. Lineage (NCBI taxonomy): Eukaryota > Metazoa > Arthropoda > Insecta > Diptera > Culicidae > Uranotaenia > Uranotaenia lowii. Next base: position 340,951,187 of record NC_073692.1, read on the forward strand.
TAAATAAGAAAATGGTTTTAAAAGTCAATTTCCTTTTTTTGCGCATTTTTGTTATTTTTATTATTGCTAGCTGAATTTGAATTTCGAACTCGATGTGGTGATTTGATTTTGAAAGCACCTCAATGCACTTTTGTTGACTTAGTAAATCCCGTTTTGAGCACTTTTGTGCCCTTTATGTGACTTAGTAAGTCCCGTTTTGAGCACTTTTGTGCCCTTTATGTGACTTAAGTCCCATACAACGTACATATAAATCCATTTTGCAGCTGTCAAGTTCATTAATGAGTACATATAGTTCACACATGGGAATTGGGCAAAATAAGTCACATACAACGTACATATTAATCACTTTTGCAGCTTTCAAGTTCATTAATAAGTACATAAAGTTCATTTAAGGGAATGTGGCAGTTGATTCTTTTTGTCAGTCTATATATAACTTTCAAAGCCTTAATTCAAATTAATATGTGAGTTTTGGTTGCTTGGGAAGTTTAAGTTGAAAATTTTAAGCTCAGTTTCCAAAATTCATCATGATACGAATTTAAAACCATTACACATGTATTATACAGCTATCTAAAGCATTAAAAATATAGCTGCTTCAATATCATAAGACCATTAACACATTTTTCGTCTCAACATTTCCCCAGGGACGCCATCATCATTTCGTGGCTGGACACGTTCACCTCGATCATTGCCGGATGCATCGTTTTCGGAGTTATAGGAAATTTGGCCTATGTTACCGAACAGAAGGACATCCAACAGGTGGTCAAAAGTGGAGCCGGGTTGACCTTTATGACATATCCGGATGCCATCGCCAAGTTCGATTGGGTTCCGCAGCTTTTCTCGGCACTGTTCTTCCTGATGCTGTTTATCGTTGGATTGGGTAGCAATTTGGGCGTTACCACCAGTATTGTGACTGCCATCAGGGATCAGTGTCCTTGGTTGAAAAACTGGCAAGTTGTTTCGGTTGTTGGGGCTGCCGGATATTTGTTCGGTTTGCTGTATCTGACTCCGGGAGGTCTGGACTTCCTGGACATTATGGACTATTACGGAGCCAAGTATGTGACGTTGACGTTGGCCGTTTTTGAGATTGTAACGTTTGCCTGGATCTATGGAGTCGATCAAATTTGTCGGGATATCAAGTTTATGTTGAACATCGAAACCAGTCTTTTTTGGCGAATTTGCTGGGGAGTAGTTACTCCCCTGGTAACGTTTCTCATTTTGCTATTAAGCTTCATCGACTACAAACTATTTGATGTTCCAAGTGGTTATAACAGTAAGTTAACCTAATCATTCTTTTATTTTTAAATTTTGAATCAAATTGTTTTTCTTCTATTCCAGTACTCGGATGGGTGATCTACGTGGTGGCCGTTTTACAGCTTCCGGTGTGGGCAATTTATGCTGCCCTAAAGATGAGTAACAAGACGGTTGATTCGTGGTTGGCAGCTCTCAAGAAATCTTTCCGACCTCTGCCGGAATGGGGTCCGGAGCATCAAGAAACGAGAATCCGCTACCGGGAAGAGGTTGAGCAGAATGAGGCAACTCGGCCAAGAGACCGCCACGTAGGTGATTTTATTAGGAGACGAATATTGAGCTGAAATTTTAAGACCAGTTCTCATTAAAATATTCAGGCGGTACTCAATATGCTAGACGTTAAGTTAAATTTGGATTAATTCAAAGTAGGTACTAATTGTTACCTTTATTTCTGTTCATAGTGAAATAAACATTATTAAACCGTAAGACATTTAATGATTATTGTTTCTTCGATTAAGGTCATTTAAACAACTTTTTATCAATTGTGTCTAAAGATTAAGATATTTATAACCAACACGATAATCGTATAGCGAAAGTTCTACTCTTCGGTGTCCAGTCAGAGCAAAATCCAAAGATAAATCCGTCTCTAAAATTTTTATACGTTGAAGTCCCTGAAGTGTTAATTTTACACTCCTGACTAAAACCAATATATCTCTCTTGTTTTCAACAGATATATACCAATTTTCTAGTTTTGATGGCCTTATGATGTAACTCAAATGTGTTTTTCTGACAGTATTCAGTTGCAACACTTCGATTTTCCGTTATTCAAAGTCTATGAAGAAAAAATCGAAAACATGCTTCGGAAAAATCACTGTAGATCAGCTACGGAATGCTCGAAAAATTTCACTTAATGTCCAAGAAAGGTGAAGTGAAAAGCTACACGTTGCACATAAGAATTTGTTATTTTTTTTTATTTTTTTAAAGATCATAACCACAAAAAATGTAGAAAAAAAGCTGTAAAATCCCTACTTTTCAATCAATGAATTGCCAAAATCGTTTGAATCACACCAGATTAATTTTGAAAAGGGGATTGAAACATTTTCCGTATTTTGGCACATTTTTGGTGGTGGTGACTGATTTTTATCTATGATTTTTTTGCTCAGCTATTCACGAACACAAAAAATTAAAAAATTATTTCAAATTATGTTTATATATCCTTTCACATAAATGGTTTTCGTATTAAATCGTTACTTTAGTAAATTGGTCCTAAACCTGAAAGGTGAGCTTTCATCCTTTGAATTTGTTTAAGAGCCTGGTAGATAAAACTTAGTTGAGTTGGACATTAAATAAGCTTTTTTAGTAATGTCTTGTTTTTCTTCACAAAAAACTTGTTCTTTACTGAAATCAAACAAACCCAATCTTCCAAACTATTTTCAAATTCAAAGATTTTAACTTTTGATGAAAATAAATTAAATTTTACAAAAAAAGTAAAAATCATCAAATTTTCGGATCAAATTTTCTTGATGTATACTCGAACCAAATTGAAGATTTTAGTATTAAAATTTGGCCTTAAAAAAGTTTATGAGAATCTAATAATGAACTTTCATTCTACAAAATTTTACACAACACTTTCCGTCACTCAAATATCTAGATTAAATGCCAAATTTTAGTGTCTTTAATGTGTTAATGTTCAACAAAACACTGAACAAATATGGAATTTTTTGCATATTTTTTAGGTGAAGATGTTTCTTTTACAGCTAATATTTTTTATAAAGAATCATTTCCATAATAAAAATCCTGTGGATGATTTTAAAATACAATTTGTTTTTTTTTTTGGATAAACAAAGAACTCAAATTCTCCCTTCTGTTCGGGATTTTCAATTGAATTGTGCTTATAAACTAATTTTGTTTAAAAAATTGAAATCTGGAAATAGAATTGACAAGCAATCTTGACACATTAAGGACCGCTAAGAAATCTATGACGTGAAACACTGAAATTCGGCATTCTTTATCTTAGAAACCCCTGGACTAAATTTTACAAGTTAAGCATGTTTAAGTTAAGGCAAATGTTGTGTTCAATTTTGTCAAATAAAGTGTCACACTCTAATTCAGTTGATTCGAGTTATATTTCGAAGTGTAGCACACTGATGGCAAGCGAAAAAATCGAGATATCTCATATTTGATCCGCAATGGGTAGAGTTCGTGATCTCTTGAATTCCTTAACAATTTATGTTGATTGCAAAATTTATTAACTAGTACATTTTTTTCTGAATTTTGAATCTGCATTCTGAATCTGAATTTAAAAATTGCGCTTTGAAAATTTGCTCACTCCGCTAAGAAATTCTCGCACTGGAAACATACTCATCCCTCCGCACAGCTCCTCTTATTATAGCAGATCCTTTTTTGTTAGAGGCATTGTAAATTGGAATAGTCTCCCAACTAATTTAAAACTAATCAACAAGAAATCAGAGTTTAAAAGAAGTCTGCTAGAAGAATATATGGAGTATGTCGTTTTACTTAATTAACTTTAGAATTGCGAAAATGGAACGATTTGAATATTAGTTTAAAAAAACAAGAAACATCCACCACATTGTAACAGTTTAAAAGATTGTAATCTTACGTTACGTAAATAAAACAAAGTTATAATAATAATAATGTAAATCCGAATTTCCATACGATTTCCGAAATGAACAAAAATACGAATTCCAAATCTTATTCCAGATCAGAATTTTTGAGCCAAGTTTTAGAGCCAAGATTTATTTTTCATGAATCTATTATTAAAACTCTGTTGTTTAGGTTTAATCGAAATTCACTATTTAAATAGTTAAGTTTAAGAACTTCGAATATGAATATAAAACAAAATTTCTCTATTTTCAAATTCGGAAAACTATTATCTTTATGAAGAGATGTGGTGGTGGTAGATGCAACTCTATCTGTATCTACCACTTCATAGTAGTATTTAGGCCCGTGAGGAACAAAAATTTGATATGTGATGATAATGCTTCTAAATAAATTCTACCCACTCATTTTCACCATCTTTCATTTCATCTAACCTTCTATCCATCTATATAAAAATTTCATAATCTTTAGATGTCCCTACTTAAAAGGACATCACTTTTCACCGCTAAGGCCGACACATTAAACTAACATGAAAACTGTTATCAAAATATTGAAAATATATAAGATCTCGAAAAACATGTTTCTAAATTGATATGAAATGCAAAACTAAATTTGAACTAGGATTTCAAAGCAGCATTTTATTTCTAATATCTTATGATAATTTGAACTGAAAATCAAGAATCCTGAATTGGATACAGAATCAGATATACGAAAATAGGAATACAATTTTAGTTATGAAATTATGAAATCAAAACCTCCGAAATGGATTTAATTAAATATTCAGAACTGAGTTTCGATGAACAAGTGAGAAATTTTAAAAAGTGTGGCAGAATTTTTGAGTTGGGATGGATTTTTGAGATTTTGGCTTAAGTCTTTAGTCTAGATTGTTACCTTGCTCTATTATCATAATTTGGATCTGAATTTAAAATTTTGAGTGTAGACAAGAATATCTTGCTTGAATTTTGGGAACATCATGCGGGGGGAGGGGGGGTTGACCCCCAAACTCCCCCCCCCCCTTTCCTACGGCCATGTATCAAGGTTATATCTCTATCAGATAGGATTGAAACCACCGGAAATGCAAAAATATTAGTCTTGAATGCAAATCTTGTGTGCAATTTTTGTCTGATACGCAGCATTTCACTTGTATGCAATGACTACCTCCTGATTTGCACTCAAACTTTCATGAATTGTTTCCAGCTTGAACCATTCATGAAAAGTTTGGATACCAGCCGGGAGATTCGAATCTCGACCTTGAGGTTGAGAGGCACGCACGCTACGACAGAACCATGCCTGGTGCATTGGAATAAGACTTTCAAACTTCCAATAAAAGTTTTTGAAGCATTTGCTTGTCCGGCAGAAAAAACAGCTGATTGTATCAAAAGAGATGTAATCCTTTTTTTTTAGGAACGACCAAAACGATGATTTTTATACGGCGCGAGTCTAGTAACCCAGGCGTACTGGGTTCGATTCCCGGTATCGGCAAGAAAAACTTTTGGGTTCGAATCCCATAAGTTGCCGACAGGTAAGATGTGTTTCATTGCATAAATTAATATATATTTCAGAGGGAATGCATCTGGGGTAAATCTGAAGAGACTATTGCAAGCGGAGTATTGTAGGTCTCTGAAGGTTGGATGCCTTCCCTCGACGAACCATTGGCCGTGGAAGCCTGAGAAGCAATTCGAAGGCCAAGCCACACAGACATAGGCTGGACCTTGCGACCGATGGGGGAACTATACATACACATACACGACCAAAACGATGATTTTTATATCGAAGCTAAGGAGTGTATCGAAAATAAGTTATAAACATATTTTTTCATTGTATTGATTTTATTGATGATTCAAACAAAAAAACAGTTCAGAAGTGTTTTAAAAAACTTATTCTTACAGATTATGAACAGAAATATAAGTATAAAAGTAATTATTGGTTATATTCTCGGACTTTCGACTTGACGCGTTTCATAAGGTTTTGTACAGCTGATTGATCACGCTTCTTAGCCGCAGCATTCCAATTTTTCTTGAAAACCGCCATGGTCCTGTTGACCTTACAATCCTTCTTGAAAACTCTCTTGACGATAGCCCAATATCGTTCTATGGGGCAAAGCTGGGGGCAGTTTGGTGGGTTAATATCTTTCCCAACAAAATCTACATCGTTATCCTCAAATCATCTAAGAGTGGATTTAGCGTAGCGGTCTAACGCCAAATCCGGCCAGAACAATGGTGGAGTCGTATGTTTGTTATAAAGTGCGAGCAACCTTTTCTGCAAACTTTCCTTTTGATAGATATTGGCATTTTTTTTGGTTCTTTTGTAAAAAAAACTCGCCGACTTCTATCCGCAGGAGCAGATTGTCTGCCACACATGCACTTTCTGGCCAAATTTTTCCACCTCACTCGACTTCTCGTGGTCACTCAGATCCTCCCCAGTAGCTGCAGTGTAGCATTGTGGTCCCAGAAGAGTACTGGAATCCTCTTTTACATAAGTTTCATCGTCCATGAGAATGCCCGCATCTGGCTTCTGCTCTGCTTCTGCTTCCCGGCTCTGGTTTGGCTCGTGATTTTTGTTCAGCCGTTTGTTTGGACACTTGCTGCTTCTTGTATGTCTTCAGGTTGTTCCGCTTCTTAATCCGCTGTACCATTCCGATCGATGTCCCAGCTTTTTTCGCCAAATCCCGTATGAACATCGATCGATTCCGGTTGATGAGGTTGATTACCTCACGGTCCAGATTTGGGTCAAATGGTTCTGGTTTTCTGCCTCTTCCTGGCAAATCATCGAACGTATAGTGATCTCCGAACATGTGGATGATGGATTTTACGCTCGCCTGATGAATGTTGAAACGTTTCGCCACTTCATTCATCGAGATGCCCTTCTCTCTCATCCAAGTGTCCAACACACGAATTTTAACTTCTTTTTCAATTCGCGATATTTTGGGAGAAACGAACGTTTCAAACGTAAACAAAGCGCTGGTTCACTCTTGACAGATCAAGATGCTACATACAGGTGAGCACAGTTGCGCGCGTTCACGCGTTAATAAGTAGAAGGCCCAAATATGTTTATAGTTAATTTTCGATACACTCCTTATATCTGAATAAGTTAATAACTAGGGGAGGAAGACTGAAATTTGCTGTATCGTTTTAGGTTTCGTTTTTTACTGTTCAGCATAACACCGGCAACTTTCGAAAAGATTTTTAATCGTTCAAATTTTAACTTTAAAAGATTAGTAGCGAGTCTTGAAACTCAGTTGTTTAGGTGCTTAATTTAAGTTTTCTGAGTTAATTGCAGCAGATTCAAAATTAAACATCTAAATCAAACACACCAGCTAGATTGTCCAATGCTAGTCTGTCAACTCTGTTATAAATATAAATTCTGAAATATATAAAAATGTTGTTCGATCCATGGGAACAATAACAATCTAATTCTGTTATTTAAGCTTCTTTTACAACAACCGTTAAGCAAACAATTATTATCTATCAGCTTCAAAAATTTCAACGAAATTCGAGCGAAGTAATATGCCTGAACCTGCATGAATTTGCCATATCAAAACAAAACCTCATTAAATAATTTTGTAATGCAAAACAAGTGCATCAAAAAAGTTTTATTGGATATCACTATGTAATATAGTAAATTTTGAACCATCGCTCACAGGATTTTACCCAAAAACCTGGTCAAAACTCAAAATTTGAATTTCATTAGTTACTTTTATGTCAAGGTTTATTTGATTCTTGAATAAATTTAGCACCATGTACCGGTCAGTTTTTTTACATCTAATTTGTTTATAAGGCTATGATCATTTAGTATCCGGGCAGTTACAAACGTGTGTATTTTAAAAACTATTCATTTGATCGAAAAACTTTCTATGAAGGAAATGAAGGTGTTAATATGACATTTAATCTAAAAATATAAAAAAAAAATTCATCAATGATCACTTTTTTCAGTCATGTATTGATTTATTTTTATTTCCACAGAAGCAAAACCTTTGCAAAATCATGATATTTTACACAAACTCACCTAAAAAAGCAATTGGAATCTGGTTGGAACCTTTTCATGAGTAGGTATTTCAAAGAATTTGATTTCTTAAATCCGGTTTTAACATAAATTTTATTGTCCATAACAACACATCTGTCATATTGCGTAAAAATCGGATGCTCAGATTGCGATCTTTGGAACTGATAATTATTAGTTATTTACTTGGTGTCTACTAGTCAGGCAACACTTTTTGCCTGCCGGAAACGGATTTTTTGCATTATTTAAGGAGTCTGCATTCAGTTATCCCCATTAACCATAGACTTTTACCATATTTAAAATCAAGGGTTGCACTTCGATGGTTGGTTTGAACTTCGTGTGGATCCTAGAGTGGCTCCTTATACTTCTTAACCATTTGTTTCGAAAAAAATCAGAAAAACCAACAGTTCATGCATGAGCTTTCAAGTCAACAATGAAGAATTTTCGAGGCGCAAAATGCGTAAAAGGAGCAAAATTGTGCAAAATTATTTTTGCCATGTCTTTTTGCAACGTAATTGAGATATACGTAAACTTAAAATTCTATCAAAAATAGGCAAGATATTCCTTTTCATAACCAACAAAACGCTTTTAAAGTTTTGCATATCCGAGCTCTATTAACGTAGCTATCACCGAAATAAAGTGCCCGGATACTAAATGATCATAGCCTTAAGCTGTTGCAGCTGTCGAAACTTAAGTATTTTTATGAGATAGAATTTTTTTACAAATCGTTGAATCAGCGCGACTACTTCATATCAATGAATAAAATTTTCTTAAGAGACTAAAAATTAAAATTTGAAATGAAAAACTTCAATGGAGGGATGTTTAATAATTTTAAGTATAATAGACAAAACTCGATGACTATAGAGACAGTACGCAGTGCTTTGAAAATTCTTCTATTTATTTTTTGTTTTGAACGTTGATTTTTTTTACAAATTAGTGTTTTTGTTTATGTTCCCAGCAAGTCCCGGCAAAATGTTTGATATCAATTGAAAATTGATAACTTCAATAATCATGTGCAAAAGAAAAAACTTGCGCAAACTCCCGCATTTTTGATATTTTTCAGTTTGAAGTTTAAAAATATCGATAGATTTTTTCCACAAAAAAGTCACCTAAGGCTTCGTTTATTTTAAATTAAAGCTCAGTAAAATTTATGTTCTTTTTCGAATATTTTTAAATGTAATTTAACTTTCAAAAGCAAATAAAAATAATCTAGATTTTTTTAAATTTTAAGATTTTTATAACCTGGATTATCTATCATGTTATATAAATGTTAGAAAATTTCTAATAGAAAATAATGAAAAATTACGAAAATGGTAAAAGGTATATTAAATGATCTTAAAAACGTTTGATAAACCGAAATAAACTTTTTTATTGATTTCAAAACTAAGAATTACTTTTGGCCAACTTTTTCAGTGTGTATCGCCCTGGTCGGTAGATTGATGAGAGAAATTTGACGTTTGAACGATTTTGTTCAAATTTTATTCAGGAAAGCATTTCCTAACTACAGTAGGGTACTCTACAATGAACTTCCCCGTACCCTTAGAAATAGAGATGTACCGAATAGTGGTATTCGGCGAACGGCCGAATACCGAATATTGACCTTTTCAACTATTCGGCCAAACGAATATTCGGCCGAATATTCTATTGAGTTTTTAATAAAAAAAAAACAATGCTTTCTATTTCTTCCATATTAATACCCTTCATGTTTTTTAGTCGATAACTTAGCTCGATAACCAGATGATGTTATCGGATGATGTTTTACAAGATATTTTTTAAGTAGGGGTCTTTCCGATTTTAAAAATGTCACCAATAACTGAAAAGACATCAGATGACTCGTCGCTTCTAGGGCATTTATCACCAAAGAGATTGCGTTCTTGTGAAAACTGGGATAAAACATGTTGAAACAGATGCCAAGCTTTTTGAAATTGCTTCTCTGATATTGAATTAGATGAAGGTCAAATTTGAGCAAAATATCTTGAAAATAGTTGTTGAAAAAATACATGATCTTTAACTTTAAGCGTTCCATACTTTCAACCACACGTATCCACACGGTCAGGCATTCAGGACGATTTTTGAAAAAAAAATTAAAAAGGGGAAAATTTTGTGTACATAAATTTAAAAAAAATTAAAGATGAATTTGAATTCTTAATTTGATTTAGCAAATAATCTGAACAAACCCGAGCCAAACTCGGGAAGTTTTGAACAATATCTGGACTGTGTGTCCCCTTGGTAGTTCGTGATCCGGCGGTTCGCCGGTTTTGCGTCTGAGCTTCGGAGCTCCGGACTTTCACCTGCACGATCTTTAGTGAAAGTTACGCGGATACATCTTAGATGTTTTACTGAAACCATGTTTTTCTTTTTTATATGAATTTAACCAATTAAGGTCATTCTTCCTCGTAAATTACTGCTGAAAACATAAGTTTTCAATGATTATGTGGCTTTTACAACATTTCTTTTGGATATTTTATAAATTTTCCAAAAACTTTTGAAAAATTTACAAGTCTGTAGTAGATATTCGGCCAATTCGGCCTATTCGGCCGAATACTTAGCTCAACTATTCGGTGAGCCGAATATTCGGCTTAACGGTTTTTCGACGGTATTCGGCGCCGAATATTCGGCGCCGAATATTCGGCCGACCGAATATTCGGTACATCTCTACTTAGAAATGAAACCAACTCAAACAAATTCAAAACGATGCTGAAGCACATCAGAAATAAATTTGCCTCGTACTTTAACTAGCTCCCGCTAGATTTTGAAAGTTCCCGATGATACCATATTCAAAACTATGAGCCTTAAACGATAAACGCTTCCTTAGAAGAGATCTGCATCTCATTGGAAGCAATGTGTAACATAGGGGAGAAGCGGGCTATATGCGCCTTTTAAGCAGAATACTGATTTAATCAAATATTACATCAAATATGTGTACAAAAACTATATACACATGAGCAGACATCTGTTTTCTATACATTGGAGTAGTTTTTTTTGTTGAAATCTCCTTCAGTTTTTGAGAAATTGATTTGACTATAACTGATGTCAAAATTGCCGAACCTCAAACCGAGTGGGCCAAATGCGCCTATTATTGTTTTAGGCAAAATTTCTGTTTTTTGACAATATTTCCATATAATTTAATTGAAAATGCTAGAAACTGATAACTTTCATACGACAAAGCTAAAGTTTTATAAAAATCTATTTCTTTAAATATTTTTAAGAATAAAACAAAAGTAAGGGTTGTCATATTATGGAGGAAGCTCATCCATAAGAAAACCCTTTTCAAATCCGTTTTGAGATCATCATTTTTTTTATGGAGGTGTTAATTAGAGCTTAAATTCGATGATGAAATAAATTCTAATTTTTTGAGAAATTCTGAAAACTCCATGTTCAAATTGAATGAGAATGAAAAATCCCCAGTTCACAAATCTTTTTAATTAAGAGACAGGTACAAACTTTAATCAATTGTGACGTGGTTAGGGCAACCGGGAACATTATCAAATCTCATTGGTCAATGTATTTGAATATTAATAAAAAAAATAGTTATAGCGAAAATCTCAAGCTCTAGTAAAAATTTCGGACCACTAACATAAGGCCATAGCTGGATATTTGTATAAATCACACAATACCGATGTTTCCAACTGGATTTTTTTCGATTAGTAGTTCAGTATGAAAAATCGTTCGGAGACTTTTAATTTATGTTCTGAGCTATTGAAAAAACAAGCCTGATAAACAAAACAAATGTTCATTCGAAGTAACAACGTCAGAGTAACTGTTTTATATTCATTGACGCCAGAGATTTAATGGACCTAAATTAATCATTCAGTAGCAATCGATGACGGAATGATAATCTGATATATCAATAAAGTTTCAAAATAAATTGAAAATCATCAGTTTATCTCTAATGTTACAAAATACAGAAGCCATTCAAACACTGCTCAACCTTTGATGACCTGGGTCATCGCTTTATTCCTGTTTAACCAATTCGGAAGAACGTGCGACCTATAATTGAAGGCATCGATTGAATAACCTTGATTGTTCCGACTCCAGATGGTTTTGGATTTGAATTTCATCGTTTTAGTTGACGTCAATCGCATTTAATGTTATGGGTCTTCGAGCTTCGGCAAGGTCCAATGCAAATTTATCAGCACACCTCAAAAATCTTGCGGGCGGCCAACACATCGCTGGAGGTGTCGATACCTTCCTGTTCCTGCTCTCGATCACATGATGCTGTAAGCCCCGTCAAGTCAAGCCTCTTTTCGGGATTTGATGGGAGATTCCCGGTTTTCTTTTTCGAGGTGATCAAATCCAGTCATAAAATTCTATTTTTAGGGCTTGTTTTTAAACGATGGCACAAAGTTAGCAGTTATGTAAAGTTTAAGGCGGTGATGGTGGTAGATTCTAGTAATTTAATGTGTTCAATTAGTGAAAGTTCATTTTTCCAAAGATTTGAAACGATAGGCAAGAGCAGGTTTCAAAATAAAAGTTGAAGAGCTTTAAATGGAGAATAGGAAAAAACCTAAAATCTTTTCTACGTTTCGATCAATCATTTGATCACAAAACTGCGTAAACAGCTTGTGATTCTCTGCGTCTGGCGCTTGAGTACGTGCTCCGAATCCCGAAGGTTTGCACAAAAGACGGCAATTAATCACCTGCCAAATGTAGGAATCCCCAAATCTTCGAAATAAAGTGCCCAGGAGATTTGAGAGGATTAATCACTCTACACAGGTTCGCTCAATATGCCCGGGAAAAATCCCAAGATAGTGCTTTGGGAAATTTACTGACCCATGGGAACTTGTTTTAGGAAAGCATACATAAAGATGTGAGAAAAGTTTATATTGAAATGGGATGGTGAGAAGCCCTTTGGAATTAAAGAATATTAGTCAACTGATATGCCCACTTTCTTGTTTGATTTTTTTTAAATTCGTCAAAATGATGGCGATTTCAATTGATAAATTTCCATAGTATTTTTTTAATTTTTTAGTTAAAGTCATCTGACGTTAACTTAAAAAAAATATGGAGAGCTTGATGAATCGGCAAAGCAGTTTAATCATTTGACAGATTCAATAACAAATAGCTCTCAATTCTCATGATGCATTATTTGAAAATTCTTACAATTTAATAAATAAAACATATGCTTAAGCCTAATACCATTCCAATGTATCACTTGAGTTATCAATATTTTTTCTCTGACGATGAGTTGTAAGATATCTTTAGAAACAAAGCTCACCTCTGGATGTCTAGCTGAATCAACAAATATCTCCGGCTAATGTCGATACAAGAATTCGCATTGGGATTCGCACAAAAAAAACAAAACTGTAGCAAAAAACTAGTGTTTGTTGGTAAACAAAATAGATATCTGATTGGTCATACAACATCTAGAGGTGCTATCAACCTGAGGAAGTCTTAGCTCAGAGAACAACAACAAGGGGTAATCCCGGGATCCGATAACGGCAGAAGAACAAAACTAGGCAGGTAACAGCACAGGAGAAAGCACGTTCAACGGGTGGGTTACCCTACACGTGAACGTGATCCCGGGGCCACATTCAAAACCATGAATGACAAGCGTCGCGTCATAAATTTAATTGTCTGTTTACGTGGATAATTGTCTATTGGTATCGGGTTTCATTCATAGAGTTAACCGGCGGAGGTGGAAGAGGAAGACAAAGGAGATATGGGAAATATTTTCAAATTTTATAATATTTATAGAAGAAAGACGATTGAAACAACCTTTTCTATAACCATTCGACTCGAATAACAATATCGAAAATATCTACGTTTCAGAACAGTTTATTTGTTTGTAAAAATCAGTACACAGTCAATCTGTTTAGTAATTTTCAGTACTTAACATGATAGTAATTTGCCGTGAAGTAACGTGAAGTAATTTGCCGTCCTGCACCTGATGAACAATTTTTGGTTGTCGTTTGCAAACCCGTATTGATAAAAAAAAAATAAAAATTTCGACTTTTTTTTCAAAACTTTAATGATTAATAACTTTGATAAGACTCTAAAAAGTAAGTCTTCAGACAACCAATCCCTGCTTATACTGAAAAACACACGTATTAGTATGGAGATGCAAACTTTACAATTTTGCGTTGAATTCTTCTGGAAATTTAGTTTCCTGTAGAACCGAGTAAATAACCTATTTGTCAATATCGGTTTGAGAACACGTCAAAATACTAATGAACACAGGTATCCGTTGGATGACTCAGTAGGGAATGACGAGTTGCAATTATTATCGAATTTCAAAAATCTTGTACTCTAAAAAGTTTTCTTAACCGTCAAGACGAACGACAAAGTTTTTGCTGAATTTTAAAATAAGATTAAGGTATCCGGGTTTTGATTTGAAATTTTTTATGAAAAACACGAATATGGGTTTGGAGATTGTTACTTTTTTTTTTGTTTTTCATGAATATTTTGTTCTCACGCAACGCTTATGAAATTCCAATGTATGGAGCTTACTGGAATACTTTCTGGCTTAAACTTTGTTGAAGACACCGAAAGGAGTAGCGAGAAAAAGTCATAACGTCCCAAACTGGGCATTCTTTTAATTATGAAAAGAATCTAGCAACACTGACAGGATTCCAATTTTCAGAAATATTATTTTAACACGAAAGTTAATGATTTTAGAGTTTTAAAATGTTCTGGTGAAATGAACAACTTAAAATTCTCTATCATTTATAAGAAAAAAAAGTGTTACCAGAATTTTAGAGTCACAAGATGCCATGATTTTGAAAAAAAATGAAACTCAGGGGAAAAGCAGGCTTTATGTGCCTATCAAGCAAAATACTGATTTTATCAAATTTTATATCAAATATGTGTATAAAAAACTATATACACATGTGGAGACATCTGTTTTCGAAAAATTGGAGTAATTTTTATTTATATTGAAATCTCCTGCAGTTTTCAAGAAAGACTTTATCCAGTAAATCCAGTCTAAATAGTCGAAGCTAAAACCCTGAGGGCGAAATGAGCCTATTCCTGTTTTTTTTTCCAAAATTTCTGTTTTTCTAGCAATATTTTAGTACAATTTCATTGAAAATGCAAGCAACTGATTGCTTTCATACGACAAAGCTGAAGTTTTATAAAAATCTATGTCTTATATATTTTTATGGAATAAAACAAAATTTAGGCTTGCCATGTTATCCATGAGAAAAACTTTATAAAAACTTGTTTTGACTTTTGAGATCTTCAATTCTCTCTAGAGATGTTAATCAGAGCTTAGATTCGAAGTTTTAATGAAAAAAAATCCTATATTTATTCTATTTATCCTGTTATTTTAGGATAGATGCATTTTACAAGCATTATGGGGACATACAAAATCACCCTCTTCTCCCACTTTCTAATCATTATAAAACCTTCATAAAAGCTTAAATTTGTTTTACTTCTTAAGTTAAGAAACAAAAACCTCCAAAATTTTTGTTTCGGACTGTTTTAAGTATATTTTTTAAAAAACAAAATATCACATGAAAAGGTATAAAAAATTGGTATGATTTTTTTTTTGAGTTGGTAAATTCATAAAATTATTTCTTGTCTTATGTTCAAAGCGTATCACTTTTAAAAATGCATTGATTAGATATGTTGCATTGTCAGCCGTTTAGGGACATTTTCTCTTAAATCAGGATGATCTGTCTTTTTTTCTTCACATGTTTATAAGAAACAAATAAGAACCTACAATTGATTGTAAAAATCACATTCTGAATTATGATTGGGTGTTTACAATCGTACAGCTTGTTGGGTAGAAACAAATCCATGCTATTTTTCAAGCAGTAAACAACATGGCGATTAGTTTGATACCTGCATCTTGTTGACCTTGAATTGCTTGATATCCAATCGATCATTTGAGTTTTCTTTAGTATGACAGAATTATCGGCTAAGAAAATTTCATTTTATTTTCTCAAACTTTAATTTACAGCAAAATTGCGTTCCCTCTTTTCAGCACTCAATAAAATGGCTCACAAGACTCGTTTCTTAAAAGTGAAGTATGTATGCTGATCTTTTCACTTGTGTTTTGATTGTAGCTTGAAAATTTTTTATTTATAGTTTTAATTGCTGAAGTATAAAAATATACACTAGGAGATAGCCAAGCAATCGAGCTACTGATTAAGATGGTGTCAAAGGCCTTTGACAAGGTTTACTACTTTACAAAAAGGCATGTATTGGTTCGAGCTCAATGGACTGCCGGATTAAAAATGTCCAAACATAATTCAAAATGTAATTTGAATAATTCAATGTAAGTTAAAAGACAGCTGCTTTAATTTTAATTGAATTTTTCGAAACCATTGTATCTGGTGACTCTCAATTTCTGCCCAGCTAACATTTTTGTAGGTATATTTCTCAACAAAATTTGTTATACATTTCATAAACATTATAGAATCGTCGCATAAAACTCAAAAGAACAGCATTTACCTACCAAAGTGGAGGCAATATACAGACATATATTTAACTTCTGGCTTAAGCGATAAGAATTCTACAAAATTGGACAATATTCAACACCTTATTCGTAGGGGAGAGGCGGGCTATATGCGCATATTAAGGAAAGCACTCATTTTCTCCCATATTCCAATAGATAGGAGCCTGAAAACTATATACACATGAGCGGACATCTGTTTTATATACGTTATAGCAATTTTTCTGTTAAAATCTCTTACAGTTTTTGTGAAAATAATTTTATAATAAAAAAAAGTCAAACTAGCCAATTTCCGAAACTGGCGGGCTAAATGCGCATATTTATGTTTTAAGCTTTATTTCATTAACACTTGCAATATTTTGGTATTATTTAATTGAAAATGGTTGAAACGGCTGTTAAGCATACGTCAAGGCTGAAATTTCGGAGAATTTTTTTACATCACTAGTTTTTTTTGCATGAAACATAGTTAAGTATGCCATATGGCCATATTTTATGGTAATATTTTGTTCATATCGTATTTTTATCAGATCAGTATGAAGTTCTTATTTCTTCGCTGTAAGATCGTGATTATGGCGTAGATATAATGTTTAAATGATAAAAAGTAAAAAATTTATAAAACTTATCTATTTTTCTTGATATAGGCATTTAACCTGCCTTGATATGGGCATTCAGAACCTGTCTCTTATTCCAAAATCCTATCATTTACAACTTTGCCAAAAGCTTCAATTTGTTGAATTTCCGATTTCCAGATGAATAAGAAAGAAAAACCATCAAATTTTTTGTTCCCAGAATCTGTACGCACGATAATTAAAGTTCAATATATTATAACAAAACTGACAAAAATCTTGTTTGAATTTTTAAATTTTTTCGACTTCATATAACAATTTAATTTTTTCAAGCCATGTGTTAAAAGCGTATTACCCTCAAACTGCACTGATTAGATATGATGAATCTCCAGCCATATCGTCAATCGGCTGTATGCGCATATTACCCAACATGCGCATTTAGGAACACTTCCCCCTACATCCTGAAAGTATGCGAGAGAGCGCAAGTTTAGCTCTCAATGCATGCAATCCGTTGCCAGTGACAATATTTGCTGCTTATTGGACAATTTTTCCAAATCAACCATCTGATTTTTAGCAATCTGGTTACTCTGTTTATTGCAAAGAGAGGGGGGGGGGGGGGGAGGGGACAATAAAAAATAATGCATAAAACAAATAAATTGGAATAAATTGCTCGAAAGCTTGTATGCAACCAAATTGCATACTATATTATTGCATAAAACCTATAAATCAAGTATTTTTTTTATCGAAAAATTCAATAAAATCAAGAATACAAAATGTGAATTAACTTCCATCTTCCAAAATTTGGTTCTTGATCTTGTAATCTTTCGGATATTTGAATTTTTATTTGAAATTTACTTGAAATACTTCAAACTTTATTTATTTCCCCCTTCGGGATTTTGGAAATTTCGAAGGGGGTGGGGAGGGGGGGGGGGGGGTGACAAAAGAAGAAATTGATATTTGTTCCAGCCTAATATACATATCTGCAAATTGAACTGAAAATCTACCAGTGAAAAGTCTTATGAGCACGTATGAAAATTTATAGTTTTAAATAATTTTGACCATTACGCATGAAAACACCAATTGCAGTGATTTTTTGGTCTGAAAAAACCAATTTTCTTAATTTTTTTTCTAAAAATAAGAAAGCTGCATACATTCAGGGATTAAAAATACTACGAAAAATTCTACAAGTTGAAATCATCAAAATAAATGTTTGGATGAATGAAATTTCAATGTTTACAAATGCGTGATGCAAAACATTCATATTCCAGCACATGGAAACGAGATTTACAAGGTGTTTCTTTGTGATGCATTTTGTTGCATTTAACCCCAGACACCTAACTGAATTATAAAAATATTTATTTTTAAAAAAATGAGTGATTATTCGAAAAAATATTTTTACACCAATAATGTTGATATAGCATGAGGAAACCAATAAAAAGTTTGTAGGTCTTCCGTTCCGTCATACTGGGTAATGTTTTTTATGGCATTGAAAAATGATAAAATTTGTACATTTATTGCTCGATTTTTAAAATTTTATATAAAAATAAAAAACTTTAATAAACTAGCTTAAGATGCGAAAAATTATGTCATCATAATTGTGTATTCATTTAAAAAAAACTTTATTACAATACATTAAGTTAAAAATTGATTCAGTGAGGTGTTATATAAATTTTGCATCTAGCCCCGCTGTTGCGTGATGCCCCGTTTAACGGTACTTAATTTATCGGCCTTATCGGAGAAAAGTGATGTCTTTTTTTAGTAGGATCATCTTCAAATTATGGAAATTTATAGATGTATAGAAAGTTAGAAGAAATGCAAGATGATGAAAATGAGCGGGAAAAATTTATTTAGAAGCTTTCACAACTCATACTAGAAGTCTTAAAATCTGAAATGGCTACTTTGGAGCAAAAGAAATATCAATTAAGATAGAACACCAACTTAAGGATCATCTTACCCTGTACGTCGGAAAACCAACGGATTTGTTATTGTTTACTGCATTCAATTTTTCATCAGTTTAACCAGTTTTTTTTGGCTACTTATAATATCGCTCAAGTGTATTAAATCCGACTCTAGCCATCTTTCAAGTTAGTCCATAATTTTTACTTAACTTTTTTTTCTAAACCACGCGTAAGCTTGAGGTGCTCGTCTTCCTCTTGTCCCCCCTACCTCATGTAAAATACCTCTCTAGAAGTTATTGTTTCAAGTTAAAAAAAAAAGTACAAATTGAAAAATAAAACTGCATTGAAAAATCGAAACAGTGGAAAAAAAATCCTTGTGCGCACTTTGCAACCACTGTAATGGAAATACGAATATATTTTTGTATTCATATGGATATGTGTGATTTTCTAACAACAAACACTAACTGGCTACGCAGTGTAAACATGGCCTTCTAAATACAGTTTCATTACCATTCAAATGTTTTATTAATCTTCAAAATTATCTCCCCAGAATTCTGCACTTTATTGTTAATCCTCTCTTGGTCTTCAGATCGATTGGAATCTGTTTTAATAGATCATTTGCATCGATTGAAATTCTGTGTTCCACATACTGCTTCTCTCATATCGTAAGAGGAAGGCAACTCCAAATCAATAATTCTAGATCTTGTTCTCCGACTGTAATTTCATAAAACGGAGAGTTGTTGCGTAGCGCCAACAGAAGTTTTAGGCGACTGCTCCTGCGAATGCGAATGCGAATGCGAATCTTGCTCCAATAAAGATGATGAGTTGCTTTATGTTCTGTCTCAAGAACATCTGATCAAGGTTTTTGGGCGTGGGTTTACAATTTTTTGTTGTGAGCGGTTTGCCCAACGGCTTCTTCGTTTTTTAACTGAAACTTTGAGTATTCGTCAATGAAGCAATATACATATGTCTAAGTACGGGAGTGCCAAATAGTGTATACCTTTTCTAACGGACTTGATGGGAAAATAGCGTGAATGGTGATATCAGCCAAATTAGAATTGTAGCTAGGCTTGAATGGTAGTTGTGAAGTCAGTTTTTGTTGAACAGCAAATTTAAGCACCTCAAAGTATCGAGTAGCTTTTTTAAGGTATCTAGCCACTGAATACTCAACTAGGTCAAAAACTGTTGTCATAATTATCAACTTATCCTTTTGCTTTCAAGGGCTCGTAATAGTTACACCGAGGAACTTGTTATCATTCGATTTGTGTTGGCATTTCTATGATGGAAACTTTTCCAATTTGGTTTCTTCTAAGTTTCTTACAGTACTTCTTTATTAATTTTTTTTTGCAAGATTGAAAATATGACGTACACAAAAACTAAATTTTTGTATCGTTAAGAATGTTAGTAATTTTTATTATATTTGTTATTTAAAGTACACCTTTTATTGAATATATGTATTTTGTTATTTCTATTCTATTGCATTTGTTTTAGAGTTTCAGGAAATTTTTGAAAATTTTTTCGTTTTTAGTACTTAAAATTATTTATGTATATTTTGATATTTTAATAATTCGGCAAAAATCCAAATGTTTCCATGATCTCAATAAACCTTTTTTTAAAACTCGTTAATTTATTTCTACTTTCTAAATTTCGATATTTCTGAGCGATATTCTATTATAATATATCAAAAATTTCAAAAAATAAATATTTATTGGATTTTTGCAAAACTGTCGTGAGAGTCTTATTTTGACATTCATTAGTTGATTCGTATTAGTTGATTTCCTTCATTAAAACTGTTTGTATAGCAATCTACAACATGCTTGCAACTTAAACCTTTTTGAATGTTCTGCTAAAATGGACACTGTGTAGAAAAGCTAGATATAACCCGAAATATTGATTGAAAAAGGTTCATATTTTTTTTTTTAATTTAGCATTTAAGAGTATTTTTAAACGAAAATAGAACCAATTAGTCTTTTTTCACTGTTGCGCAACAGTGTGGTATTTGAAATCTTGTATTTTATGGACGCTGTATCCACCGGAGGTCCACTTTCAACAGCTATTATTGCATATTAGAAATGCTGAGTGCATCTTGGCCGATATTTTCTCTTACTAGGGTACTTTAAGGAAAATGGAGGATCAAAGCAATGGAAAAATAAAAAAAAACATGGAGAAATTAATGTGTCTGTTTTACCATATTTGAAGTCTCCGTCTCACCCAACCTAGCAACTTCTTTTATAATGTTCGTTGCACAAGCCCATCGATCGAAATTCGCTGGGTTTTCCCCAGGAAATTAATGACAAGCTTTATAGACATTCCGGTTGAAATTTTTGAAAATGTTGTAAGCTATAGGCATTCTATTAAGTAGAAAAAATTTATTAAAATAGTACTCTCTTGAAAATATTATTTGCTTTATTTACTAAGGAGTTTATCAAAAAAATGCAACATATTGTTTTGTGAATAACTTTTAAATGCATGGATGGAAATTGATAAAATTTTCAGTCAAGCTACTTAGTAATGCAATTTTTACGTGTACTAAATTTGGTGATAATCTGTCGAGAGGCTTTTCAGATAGCATCTAATACAGAAGCTTGAAGACAAAATTTGTTGGGCAGGATCGAGAAAAATCCTGGCAAGTCCCAGCAGGAGACCCAAAAAAAGCTGGAAATCAACTATTTGACCAAAGTTCATATGGTTAAGTCAAAATGATTGGTTCCTTGAAGTTGGGGAATGTGGGAGGTTTTATTAAGCGCAATTCGAAAATTTCAATAGAGAAAGTGATAAAAAAAAGATCAATTATACAGACTGGTTCGTCTTGTTGACTAATAAACAGGCTTGACTTAACTTCTAAAAGGTAAAAAGCTGCTCACTGTCAAAATAAACAAAATAAGGTAGGGGAGGAGCGGGCTATATGCGCCTATTGAGAAGAATACTGATTTTTTCAAATATTGCATCGAATACGTGTTCAAAAATTATATACACATAAGCAGGCATCTGTTTTCTATACATTGGAATAATTTTTATATTGAAATCTCATACAGTTTTTGAGAAATCAATTTTACTATAACTGTTGTCAAAATTGCCGAACCTCAAACCGTGCGGGCTAAATGCGCCTAATTATGTTTTAGGCAAAATTTCTGTTTTTTGACAATATTTCCGTATAATTCCATTGGAAATGCTAGAAACTGATAACTTTAATACGACAAAGCTGAAGTTTTTTAAAAATCTATTTCTTCTAATATTTTATAAAATAAAACAGAAGTTAGGGTTGCCATATTATGGAGGCAATTCATCCATAAGAATAACTTTATCAAATCTGTTTTGTGATCTTCGATTCTCTCTAAAGGTGTTAATTAGAGCTTGAATTCGAAGTTTTAATGATAAAAATCATATATTTATTCTATTTTACCTGTTAATTAAGGGTATTGGCATTTTACAAACATGATGGGGGCATTTAAAAACACTCTCTTATTCCACTTTCCAATCATTATGAAACCATTGTGATAGCTTAAATTCGTTTTACTTCTAAGGTTCATTTGAATAAGAATAAAAAACCACCCTAATTTTTGGTTTGCGCCTCTTAACGTATAATTTTTAAAAGTCAATATATTACATCAAATGGTATCAAAACCTTGTATTAATTTTTAAAAATTTTTGAGTTGGTTTATTCATAAAATTCTTTCTTGCCGTATGCTCTAAGCGTATTACTTTCAAATTGCATTGATTAGTTATGTTGTCTTGTTAGCCATTTCGTCAAACGGCCGTAGGGTCATTTAACTCGATAGGCCCATTTAGGAAACCTTTCCCCTAGTCAAATCATGCGCCAAATATTCGGACTGGGTAGCGGGCCGAAATTTCGAGAAAAAATTTTAATGGACTGCAAAACAAACTCTTTAGCGAAAATCTGGCAGGATTTCAGCCCAAAACTTTTCGTTAGCAAGTCTTGCTTGGATATTTCAAAGATTTACAAGGAGATAAAATTGATAATTTCTATGTCTAGATCTTGAGGAAACTGAAGCAATTCAGTCAATGTTTGATAACGATCGACACGATTAATTGCTTAATATTCAAAGAAGGCTGCCTCCAAATGCGACCGTTTAATTTTTAGGCAGCTTAGATGAAAATTTCATCAGTTTTCAACCGTACGTATAAAAGTTATTTAAAAATAAAGTGTTGAATTTTTTTTCAAAAATATTCCTTATTATGATACCTTATTTGCTGTAGATCAACAAAAGTTATCAAGAGTAGTTTTACACTTGGCTAAAATATTCCAGTAAATAGATTTCTGCTAAATAATATAATTTGCAAAGTATTAAGTGTCCGTATTACCCGACTTCCCGCTAAAACTGAAAAAAAAACAAATACAAAAAAAATATGAATGACAAAAACTAACAAAAAATAATGGATAATGACTTAAATTACTAATATGACGACATTATAAACAAAATAAGAAGCATTTGAAACATGATTAAAATAAAATTTAAAAATATTTAAAATGGTCAGCATTTTATTTATTAAATGGTCTGCAGTTGACCATAAATGACGTAAAAGATGATAATTAATTTTTTTTTTGAAAAAAAGTGAGAAAAAGTTAAGAGACAAACCGTTTGATTTTGGCACCGATCTATTTTGCCACACAAAATGTTTGAGCATGTAAAAAAGGATAAATCATTCTTATTTTTTATAAAAATGAAAAAAAAATCTATTTTTTTAAGTGTTAAACAGCATATCGCTGCAATCTTTGTAAGGAAATTTCAAATTCCTCAATTTTTACACCTCTCATAACTTTTTTGTTTTTTTTTGCTGCCAGAAATAGCAATAACAATTTTGGAAGCGATCCATCCAGTTCTAAATAAGCGCAACGATTTTTAATAATAACAAAATTTTTCATTCAAAAATCACCAGAGATGTACGAAAAGTTAAAAAAATATAACTTTAAATGAAAAATATTGCTGCATTCTTGCAGCAAAAATCATGTGAACAAAGCATAAACCTGACTTGTACCCCAGAAAATATATTCGATGTTACACAAAATTTTTGTTTTTAAAATTGATTTTTTTTAGCGTTTTTGACTGATTATTTGAATGCTGTGTAACTGTAGGATAAGAATAAAAAATCTCAAAAAACCGCTTCGCATTGCCAGAGAATTTATTGATTTATATAACCTTTGCAAAAACATTTCATGATATTACTAAATGCTCTAGTAAACAAGGTCTGCCATTTTTAAATACTTAATGGATTCAGATTTTTTATTTTGAAATGGTTTTACCTTTTTTTTATGGAATATTTAGCTGCTTGACATATTAGCAAAAATGAATGTTAAGAATAGTCAAAACCAAAAATCAAAGACCAACTTCATTTTAAGCTTATTTGAATTTTCTGGATGATTTAATGTGCAAAAATTTCTTCTTTTATACAAATTTCCATACAAAATTGAAACGCGTTGCGCTAACTCAGGAATCAACCAAATTATCTAAAGTTTTACACTGATGCTTGGTGGCCCAAAAGGCATCGAGTAAACATATGGGAGCAAAAAGTCATTTTTTGCAGCGGTATAATGTACATACAAAAACATATGATGGTTTAAAAATACATGTTTTTGATTACAGACCGCCATAAACATACATAACTCATATTTAAACAAAAACTCTGCATTTAAGTATCATGGAATGAAATATTTGTTGTAAACGTAAACTAACGAATAATATGTAGGGGAGAATGAGGATACTTGATGCCTTGGGGTACTTGATTACTCAGCCATGTCTCGAAACTGGCATGTCTTACATAGAACAAATGTTCTACAAAAAATTGCTAAATAGAAAAACACAACAAACATTTTTTCTCAAAAAAAAAAAAAATAATTTGTTTGGTATTTTATCAATTTGTGTGAAAAATCATACAAAATGTGACTTGGAGATCTTTTTTATCATTTTAAAATGTTCCCCACAAATTTTTTTTAATAAAAATATTTATTCCAATATGTCAATCGTTACCCAAGTAACAATTTAAGTTTTATTCACACCTTAACAGTTCTCTTAAGACTATTTCCTAAAGCTACTTTATAAGCCAAAGCGGATTCAACGCTTTAGCTCAACTACATTAAAGCTAACATATGGACTAGTTGGCCCTGTGTTGTTAACGTCGTTTAGGCTAATTTTATAAGCAATAATAAAACATTCAACGTTTTATTTTATTTATTTTTTTTCAACCATATAGACATAGCTTTGAAAAACCTTTCAGAGCCCTTTTAAGACTATCCACAGCTCTTTTAAAACTACATCATGGAATCTGATAGGAATTTTACTGTGGCAGCTGTGGAATCTAATAAAAATTTTACTGTGGAAGCTTTCTGTTCCGTGTTTTTTCTCATGTTATCACTTACTCTCCGAAGCATTTGGTGATTGGTAAATATTTCATTTAAAATAATTTAAAAATATTTTCATTATCATTTACAATATATCTGGGCATGAAACTTCCTGCAACCTCAGATTTCTGGTGAAATATATACGAAATAGCATCAAAACATAAACGCGCCTCAAAGAAAATCAAGGTTGACCACATCTGAAGCATTATTTTTAATTATAAAATAATAATTGAAGGAAAATATAAATTTGTTAAAATGATGCAATTTTTGCTTTGCATGGAAATTCATTAACAACGCAACGAAGAGTACCGCCAACATTGTCTTATTTGTTGAAAATGTCTAGTTTTAAGTATTTTAGTATTGTTTCCAGCAAGATGGCGTCTGTAATTTCGATTCAATTTCACAATCAACATGGCGTTCAGTAAGTTAATATTGAAAATCCTAAAGCAGTTGTAAGACAGTTTAAAAATCGTTTTATGCTGGTTAGAAAAATGTCGTTATAAAACAATTTAAATAAACAGTTTTAAAATGGTTTAAGAGACCTTGAATCACAGCTTCGTTTGACGTTTCTCTAAATGGAATACACGCTCATGATGGATTTATCCATTTTTTAGAAAGATAAGTTTTTCGCAATAAATGAGAACATATCGATTTGTTGCTTGGCAAAGAGCATTTATGCAACTTTTTGTTTTGTTTTCGAAAGAAATCGTCCGAGGGAACCAAAGTTATTCATGAAAAGCTGGATTTTCGTGTTCCTTTTGAACGAAATGTCCCAAAATCCCATACAAAATTTAGGCTCGTTGAGCGACCCCTTCCCGTGATCCGATGTGACCCAAATTTGGCATGAGACCTTGAACTAGGCCTAGAATCAATTCAAGCCTGCAGCGCATAACTTTTTCAAATGTCGGGTCATTTGGGGCACACTAGTAGGCATTGTTATCAAACAATCTCAGTAAATTATTGGAATGTTTTTGGAATGTTTTGGAATAGATCATTTTCTGTCATCAAAAACCTGGCCTCAAAGCTTAACAATAACCCGCATAGATAAGGATTATAACCAAACGATTTCTTGAATCGTCAAACGAGGATTTTTGAAGCGTATGGGAAAACGCGTATGGAAACAGTATGCTAACGTTTAAGGAAACGCTATCATTAATAATATGCAACATATCAAACTATAATGGTTATTGTTGCAATTGGAAGCGATAAACCGATTCTATTAGGTAAACGTGCTTCGGATGTTTTGCTTACGATCATCAGAACCGCGTTACGCTTTAAATAATCGTAATTTTCGATGATCGGCAATGCTAGTAGTCTTCATTCTGAATATATCATCTGAAACTTGTTGAGGCTGATGAAAGCTTAGAATGAGCATTTTCGCTTGTGATGAAGCTCAATTTCTCCGTCTTTGCTGAGAAGAAGCCGGTGGCTGCAGTCTTCTAGAAAGTTTCAAGGGCGGCTTATCCGGAATTAATTTGGTTAACTCTGGATTTGACGACGTAAATATAGATTAACTTCGCATTGAAAGACAGAGATGGATTCGGCGTTCTTGTAAATTAATTGTCAAACCCATTTACTCTTATCGAATCACAAAAAAACATTTATTCACAGTGTGCATTAATTCAAACCCTAAGAATTGAGCGAATTATGATGTGGACTGATTTGCGGTTTTTTTTTTTAATTTGAATGCGGGGTGATAATCCTTTCAAAACAAGTTATGCTATTTCAAAAAAAGGTAAACAAGTTTAAGCGTGTATACGTTCTTCTCGATTGTCAAATCTGTCACTTAGTTTTATCATGCCTACATTCACTGTTCCAATAAAACAGTTTTTCAACTTGGCTTGAACGCTGTTTTAGAAGCGAATTGAGCGCATTTTTGAAACTGGTACCAAAGCTCTTATAAAAACTGGAAAGTATGAGTTTTATTGAAGCTTTAGCAATACTTTTGCACCTTTTTTACAACACTCTTAAGATAGTGCTTTATTCAAGTTTTAGCGTAACTTTCAGGGCACTTTTGAAACACACGATCAATGAAGTATTTCCTATGTTACAATAAAACCGTTTTAATAATTGGTTGCCATGGAAAAGTCTTCATAAAACAATATTAAAATTAAAAAAAAGCCAATTGAATTAATCTGTGTTACTTGGGTAGAGTATAATATGAACTTCTTAGTTCCAAATTTTCAGAGCAATATTAAACTCTCAATTTTTTAAGAAATGTTTTCAAAAATGTATGTTATGGCTTCACTTGATCCCTTGAGTCAAAATAGATATATTTTTCATCTGATCATTGATCATTGCCAAGCACGAAATTATTAATATTCATCCAATGACTAATATTTATCCAATAATTTACTGATGAAAAAAAGACTCAAAAAAGTGCTTTTATATAAAAACTAGCTGATTCGGTGTGCTTTGCTACACCTTTCAAAATCACATGATTTTTTCAAAAATTATTCAAATTTTTATTGTTTTATTGGCATTATTTTAAATCAAATTATAACATATCCGCAGCTGGAGTTTCGAATTGCAACAAACAGATAACTTAAACTAATATTCTGAATCTTGTTCTATAAATTTGTGTTAGTGATCTGATAATTTTAATCTGACTGAAGGGTCTCAAATTGATCGTACGCAAACAATCTAACTTATATAATATGGTTGTTTTTTTATATGTTCTGGATTTATGCTAAAAAAGTGATAAGAGAGCCCCCTCCCCTGCCCTTCCCTTCACCCCCTGCTGAATTGAGGTCCTGATCTTTAATAATCATACCCATTTTTTCGTTCCCAAAAATTCTCTTATATCAAATATAGTTCCATTGGTTGATAAGTTTTTAAGTTTTACAACAAAATGTATATGGAGCCTCCTTCTTTCTTCCCCTCTCTACATTGTAAAGCGTAATGGTCTATAACAATCGTAGAAACATATAATTTTCCATATGAAATTTTGTCTATTTCTAGGATTTTATAAAAAAAAAGTTAAAAGTAAGCTTCCTCTTCGCTTCCTATATTCCCAATTCCATCATCCTACTTCAAGAAAGGAATTGTTTCACATAGAAAAAGTATTTTTGTACTCAAATACTTGTACTCAAATACTTTTTGATGCCAAATTTGGTATCATTAGCTAGATCAATTCTCGAGCTATGCAATAAAATTGTATGGAAGCCCCCCTTTCCCCCTTAATATCTTTCCACTGAAAAAAGATGGGACTTCAATTTATGATAGAAACATTTCTCGTATCCAAATACCACCATCATTCATGCCAAATATGGTTCAATTTGCTCGATCAACTCTCCAGTCATACTGAAAATTGTAAGGGAGACCTCTCCTCCCCCTTTTCATCCGCCTCTTTCAAGGAGTGAGGGATATCAAATATTCATAGAAGCATTTCTCGTACCCAAGTATCGTTCCATGCCAAATTTGGTTCCATTTGCTGTTTTAGTTCTTGAGTTATGCAGTGAAATTGTATGAAACTCCCCTCCCTCTTTCCTTCCCCCCCCCGCTGGAAGAAGGAAAGGGGTCTCAAACAATCATTAGAACATGTCACGTTCCCAAATACCCGCCCATGCCTAATTTGGTTCCATTTGCTTAATTAGTTTTCGAGTTATGTGAAAAATTATAATAGAGACCCCCTTCTCCCTTTATATCTTCCTACTGGAAAGAGGGATGGGTCTCAAAAAATCATAGAAATATTTTTCGTATCCAAATTCCTTCCCATGCCAAATTTGATTCCATTTGCTTTATTAGTTTTTGAGTTATGTAAAAAAATATGAAAGAGGCCCCCTCCCTCCTTTGTATCTCCCTACTGGAAAGAGGGAGATGGAAGAGGGAGGGGTCTCAAATAATCATAGAAATATTTTTCGTATCCAAATACCTTCCCGTGCCAAATTTGGTGCCAATATCTTGATTAGTTTTCGAGTTATATGAAAAATTGTAAGGTTGCCCCCCTCTCCCCTTCCTATCACTTAACTTAAAGGAGGGAGGGGTACCTTATATTCATAGAAATATTCCGCGTTCCCAAAAACCACCCCATGCCAAATTTGATACCATTTGCCTGATGGGTTTTCGAGTTATGCTAAAAATTTACTTTTGTTTGGGAGGCCCCTCCCTCCCTTCATGAGAGAGGGAGGGGTCTCAAACCATAATAGGAACCTTCCCCGGCCTCCAATACCCCCACCTGCCAAGTTTCACGTAAATCGGTTCAGTAGTTTCCGAGTCTATAGGGAACAGACAGACAGACAGTGAAGTGAGATTCTTGAAACAATTATACAAATCATCTCTGACCCGAAAAACCGTCGGATACCAAATTTCACTTCATTTCGACCGACCATTCATACGTGATGTTGTTACAAAGAAAACGCCTCCGTTTTTATATATAAGATTAGAAAATTTCGCCTTTAAGTATTCAGTGAAATTAGGGTAGTAGACAAATTTTTAGAATTCTTTTTGTATGACACTTATGTATAAACTGTGAAATGAAAACTCATATAGCCAAAAAAGTCAAAGAAACTTTTATCTTTAGGTTTTGCCAAAGCTTAGGCCACCTTGATTAAAGGATCAAGTCTCCTTTCACTTGCAATTATCTCATTTTGTTAGTACAGCGAAAACGATCGTAGTTCATGTACGGGTTAATGTATCGTTCTATTTTTTGCAGCATATGAATTTGAAATTACAAGCTGTCAAAAAATGCATAAGACGGCGATTTGCAAAATCTTTCAGAAAAGATTTGATGAAAATATGAAAAAGGGATCAAGCATCCCCATTCTCTCTATTATCTATATATTCCTCATTCTCGCTATAAACATTATATACATTTTAAAACTGATCTTCTGTCATTTTTTACACAGTTGTCCTTTTGAAAACTTTGAATGGACCCTTACCCTTTCATTAGCAATAACAACCTTTTAAAAAAATTCTAACCCCTTTTTTAGCCCAGAAGGATCCACTGTAAAAACTTCTGCTCTGTGACAAATCACTTTCTCCACAATTGTTCTTGAATTGTTCTTCATGCATTCGATTACTCCTCAAAGCTCAAAATTAACATGAATTACTCATAGCTCAAACAAACCATTGCCTGGAGCCTTCCCAGTTCCGAAATGAGCTTTAAACCGCACCGACCACCAGCCGGCCGGCTCCATTAGATGATCGCTGGCTCGGCTAACTAACGAAACGACGATCGAGCTACCAGCCGCCCAGTTTAGCTGCCTAACTACTGACTTGCTGGCTTATCGGAAATCCACCCGAGGGAAGGCCCGAAAAAAAGCTCACATATATAGAGTCGAAACCGCTCGCCCCGGGATCGTATTGCTAGCTGAGAGTTCACTCAGAACGGTTCGGTTCGACTGAGAGCTCCCTGAGAATTGCAACACGGGCTAACTAGTGATCGCGATATAAAACCTTGCACCGACCGAGGTTGATCGATCGAGTGTGTATAATTTTTTGTTTAAAAACCAGCTGTTTGTGGAGGGCAAAATAAAGCACTGAAAGGGGGTATTTTTTTTGGTTAATTATTTGACAATTTTTTACGAGCTTGTTTCCTTCGTTAATTAAGTGCAAATCACTCTGACTTAACAGACCGGTTGATGGGTTTTCGTGGTTTTGACGAGGTTCAGTGAGCCTTTGGAGAACTTAGCCGGAAGCAAATGTCCATTTGTGAGTTTGTGTGTCAATTAAAAGTAATTCGATCTAAAATTTGTTAAGTGCTTGAAGTGCAAGTTCTAGTGAATCAAGTTGGGCTGAATGTTTCGTGTTTCGTAACATCAAGAAATGACCCGGACGTCCAGTAACCAAGTGATCTAACTGTACACAAGATTGGAAAACCCCCTGGAAAGTTTCTCGGTATCGAAGAAAATTGTTCTCAAAGATCTATATCATTGTTTATGGATCAATCAATCACTCGATCAGCCATAAGAAACAGTTACTAAGTTGTGATTATTAGTCAGTGCCAACACAAAAGAAAACCCATTACAATGGACGGAATAGTGAATAGATCGTTTAACGCCGAAGGTGATCCAGAGGCTGCAAAACAGTCGAACGGAACAGGACCTCCTCAACATGCCACAGATCCCTCCGACTCAAACAACAACAACAATAATAACAACACCACAGTCAGCACAACAACCGCCTCAAGTGGGAAAGAACGGGAGAAATGGGACAACGGAGTCGAATTTCTACTGTCCTGCATTGCCATGTCCGTCGGGCTCGGCAATGTTTGGAAATTCCCGTCAACTGCTTTCCGGAATGGTGGAGGAGCGTTCGTGATTCCGTACCTGATCGTGCTGCTCCTTGTAGGAAGGCCTGTTTACTACCTGGAAATGGTCATGGGCCAGTTTTCAAGCCGAGGAAGTGTCAAGGTGTACGATGTCTCGCCGATAATGAGAGGTAGGTGTGCACCAAGTGCCGATTTGTAGCAATCGGGGATATCCCGAGTCCGAGTAAATGTGGGATAAATTTGCACGGTCTATGGGATTTTCTCGGGTCTCTCTGGCGGTGAGTCGATTTCCATCAACGGGCAATTAGTATGCAAATCGAAACGTCTGATAGTGCCCTAAAGCCAATACAACTAAGGTGTTTCCCGTAAGAAGGTTTGGCAATTCTTGAACGAGGACAAAAAGTTGTTCAAGGTGTGCAGCAAATTTGGAAGGCCGTGTGGTCGATATTTCCTGCTTGTTTAATGGCAGTGTTTCTTAATGCGTTTGACACAGGAATCAAATCTGGACGCATAGAAAGTTTTATAGATTTATCAAATGAAAAAAAATAACGCTTGTACAGGCTCTCAAATACTGGTAAAAAAAACGAGTTTAATCCATTGCATTTCAAATATTTACGTACCGTCTAATGGAGTGAATCAAGTCCATTTTCGGACTTTTTCCGTAAAATTTGTGTCAGATAATGCTCCTTGAGCACTCGATTTGTTTTAGATGGATTATTTAGTTGACCCGAACCGAACTTTATAAAAAAAAACAAAGTTATAATGGTTTGATTTTATTAATTTTTAAACATTAATTTTTGTTCACCCTATAAATGGGGCAAATAGGGACAGTTGCTCATTTATTGAGAAACTTGTGTACCGTGAAACGGGGTGACATTGATCCCAGGGGTAATTTTGATCAGCATGACTTTTTTCCACATAATCATCAATAACAAAGTCTAAAGTCAAAATATTTCAAATTTTTTTTCTACGTTTAAAAACCTATAAGTTGATTTCTAAATTGAAAAAACTTGTTTTTTCCAATTGGAAAATGCTTCGTTTAGAAGCAGCAGGTTGATTTATGTGAGAGTTCAACTTTTTTCCTCAGTAAATTTATAATTTTGGTGTAGTTTTTGTTGTTTTTTAAGGTAATTTTTTTTTATATTTAAAAATAGGGACATGTTCCAAGAGTAAGCCAGTAAGGCAGTTAGTCTAGGACAAAAGGCTAGAAACCCTATCAAATGTTAAAGTTTGAAGAGAAAAAAACAAAGGAGAATAGTGCCAGGACCCAGGGAATTGAATGAAAGCAAAATTGCCATTTTTTTTCTAGTTAAAATTTTATAAGTATTGTTAAAAAATTTAGCCCCTTAATTTTTGCAGCATCATTGTCCATGTTTCGATTGTAATTGTTGTTCGGCCTTAACACATTAACGATCGTTTTGTTGATTTTTTGTTGGACCGCAAAGAAATCTAAATCAAAGAACAACGAAATTCAGCATTGCATATCTCAGAATTCACTGGACCAAAAGTCACAAATTCAGTATCTTTGAGCCACAGAAAGTCATGTGTTCAACTTTGTAGTTTCCTGATTAATTTTTTATCATTCGAGTTTGTTCGGAACTGTCTTAGCAATTGATAAACTAGCATTCGTAAATATTATGAAGATGTTTTGAAAACTCGTTAAAATTCTTAACAAGGATGAAATCGATTTTTAAATCAAACTAAAGTATTCTAATAATTTTTTGAAACTATGTTTTACTTTCGTAGGAGTCCAGTACTAGTTTTAAAAATATGAAACATGACACATTCCCCTTAACAGAAAAAAAATAATTTAAAAATATTGAAAAAAGTGATCAGTCTTACCCCGGATTACGGAACTCAGAATTGTCCAAAAATAAAAATACGTTGATTTTAGCTTCCATAACTTAAAACATAAGTCAGTGCATGGTATTTTGCTTTGCAGAAATTTTTAGATTTTTCAATTCTCAGTAATCACCTTTTGTATCCTTTATCCTTATTTTTATCCCTTTAATACCCGACACCGTCTTAGACGGGGTCTACTTAACTCGGCATAAAACCAATGCCAATCATAAATTTTAACTTACGTTTTGAGCAAAATTTTTACAAATATGTTAATCTATCAATCCATACTAATGAAAGCTGATTGACTAGCAGTTGTCATAGGTACAGCTACGAGAAGCTTAAAAACATGAGAAAACTGTAAATGGACCTGTTTTTCCAAAAATCAAAAATTTGATGGCCTTAGATCCATGTGTTTTCGATCTAAAGAAAAAGATTGGCAGTTCGATCAAAGAATAATCACCATTCTGTAATGATTTAGTTGATTGATGATTTGTTAAAAAATATATATGCACAATATACACTTTTCATACAATTTGAAATATCTCAGTTTTTTATGGAACAATTTTGACAAAAAAATTTTTTAATCTAACTAAAGAAGTAATGGAGGTTAAGTTCCTTAGCCCCTGTGTTTATGTCAGAAAAATAGAAAACCTTACATTCATGCTGAAATACTAAAATGTATAAATAGTAAGAAAATGAAAATGGTACCACGCTTCTTGGCAAAGTCCTATGTATGCATCGAAGGAACTAAGGAATGATATCAGAAATAAATCCAAATTGTTGTAAAAGCAACATTTCGATATCCTTATTACGGATGTTCTACAAAACCTCAAAAAATGTGGAATAATATCAATCAAATCGTTTTCAACAAAAAAAAATTTCATGGCCAATCTAATGCTATTGAAGTAGAAGGTGTTCTATCAATGATGAAATGGCCATAGATAGGCAATTTAATAGTTTCTTTATTAATGGGAGTGAATCCTTTATTTCTGATTGGTTGGAACCTGTAATGGATTTTCGAACTTCTGAATCTGAGTTTTCTCTCTGTGCGACTTCGTCAAATAAATTTTCTCACATAGCGAATCTTCGATTTTGTCATGCACTGATTATGTCTTTCCTCCGATATTGTCTACCTCCAATTTTGTCACCTTTTTGACCCGATTTTGTCACTAGTTTTTATTGATGATTATTAATTGATTATTAATTGATATCACGTCGATTGACAACATTGTTATACATACAACATGATAACATCGATAGCGACTTATGAATGTCACAAAAAAGATGTCCGATCTTATACAAGTGTTTTTTTTCACATTTGAACAATAGTAAAGTTGGTAAATACAATCAAAGTAATAAATATAACGACACAATAAATCATCGAAATGATCAACAAGCTTGTTTTCGGGCCCTTGGTGCCAAATTGTTATAATTGAGAAATAGCTTATTTCGAGAAAGCACGCTTTCAAGTGGTTGTGTTATTCCAATTTCCATATACTTTTCGAAAATTTGTAATTTCCTTTCGAAAGCTTGTCAATGTTATAAAATGGTGTATTCTAACTGGTGGCAGTTGGATGAAGAAATATGGTTTTAATAAAAGATCGAGTTTACGGTTCCACTTTCAAGATACTAATGAACGAGAATTTATTTCCTTATTTGAAATAGGGTCTTCAAGTTCCCTTTTTACGTTTGCTGTAGCTCTCTATATCGATGCAAGCTTAGTTCATCTTACTCATTTAAGGAGGGAGTAGGGTCTAATGGGTAAAAAAACACCATTTTCACGAATTTTGTTAGAGCTATCGTTCAAACAATTGTATTCAAATTTTTTGCATTATACAAAGCATTATTAAAAGAACATTTAGTTATTTTTTCAAAGAAAAATATTGAAAAATGAGCCGGTGACGGAGCACTTTCGAGGATGTCTTTTAGAAAACAGGATTTGCGGTGGACACTATATCTCAGCACAGAATCATCTGAAGTCAAAAAAACAGAGCAAAATATTTTTAATAAATGTTTTTCTGGACCCCAACAATTATATTTAACTTAAATTTTTTTATGAAATTTTTGTGGCTGTTTGAAGAAAAAACTACGATTTTTCACAAAAAAATCCGCCATTTTTATCTGTAAAATCTCCCCAAAGTAAAAAAAAAAGAAAATCGTTGGGGTTTGGCATTTTATATGTAGAAAATATGTTCCAAATTTGAAAAGAATCGGTGGAGTAGTTTTCAAATGACGATGTCCACTGACTTTAAAAATGTGCTTTCGAGAAAAACGCGTTTGAAGTTTCTTTTCTCTCTCTCTTGCAGTATTAGATAAGAGGAGATAAAGGCCTATAATTACTACAGTTTTGCTTCGATTGACTTGAAAATTTGACACAACATTCTTGAAATGTTTTACAATTAGAAAAAAAAATCGATTTTTTGAAAGTGTTAGACCCTACTCCCCCCTTAAACACAACAGAAACAAAACTCTAAAAAATCGCCAATGTTTGAAAAAATTAAAATCGATTGGGATTATTAACCTAAAGTCGACCATTTTTCTTTTATAACCCTTTGGCTTTGAAGGCCTCAATTGAGCTATCTTCAAACCAACCTAGCTACCTAAGGGTCCGGCGCCGATTGACCGGCGCATAGGGCTGAGATAAAAGATCTCCACTGCTGGCGATCCGAAGCCAGCGTCTTCACTTGCTGCCAGCCAAAGTTCTCGTCAACTGTGCGGATTTCAGCGGCTAGACTTCGCCGCCACGAGCTTTTGGGCCTGCCTCTTCTTCGATGCCCATCTGGATTCCAGTCAAGCGCCTCTCTGCAAATCTCGTTTTCATCTTTCCGCAGCGTGTGCCCAATCCATCTCCACTTACGTTCCCGAATCTCGATTTCTAGCGCCTTTTGATGACACCGGCGATGAAGTTCAACGTTTGACGTTAAGTTGCCAGGCCACCAAGCGCGGATGATGTTCCGCAGGCAGCGATTCACAAAAACTTGCAGTTGTGCACCAAGTTTCACACCCGTACAGCAATACGGATTTGACGTTTGAGTTGAAGATTCGGATCTTAGTTCGTAGAGAGATCTGGCGTGACCGCCAGATGTTTCGGAGACTTGCAAACGCAAATCGAGCTTTTCTGATCCGGGTTTCGATGTCCTTCTTGGCGTAATCTGGCTACCAAGATACTGGAAGCACTCCACTGTCTCAACCTGTTGTCCAGCTACCACGAAATTGGAACGATTTTCTGTGTTGATTTCCATCGACTTGGTCTTTCCGACATTGATTTTGAGACCTGCTGCCTTGGAGCTTTCGGTGAGGTCGTCGCGTTTGCTCTGCATGTCTTGTTGTGTTTGGGCGAGCAAAACAATATCGTCTGCCAGTTCAAGGTCGTTCAGTTGCTCCATTGATGGATTCCACGGCAATCCTCGGTTTGGTCTACAGTCAATCGATCCAGTCAAGATCTCATCCATTACGATGAGAAAAAGTAGCGGTGATAAAATACATCCTTGTCTCACTCCAGCAGTTACCGGGATTGGCTCGGACAAGACACCCTCGTGCAAGACCTTGCACGAAAATGCCTCGTACTGTGCTTCGATGAGATGGACTAGTTTTTCTGGGACCCCTCGTCGTCTAAGAGCAGCCCAGATGTTTTCGTGGTTCAGTCGGTCAAATGCTTTTTCGAAATCAACGAACACCAGCAGAAGAGAGTCCTGGAATTCGATGATTTGTTCCAGTATTATTCGTAGCGTTGTGATGTGGTCCACACATGATCGTCCGGATCAGAATCCAGCTTGTTGCCGTCGGAGTGTAGCGTCGATTTTCTCCTGGATCCTGTTCAGGATCACTTTGCAGGGTACTTTGAGGGTTGTATCTTCAAAGCAATTTCACTAATACGCCACAAGATGAAGATGACATTTATCGAGAAATCTAATGCACCAGCCCAATCAACTATGTTGTCTAATATCCTTACAGCCGTTGTCAGTTTTAATTTTTTTTTTATTGGAAGTTGTTTAGAACAATACATTTTTTAATACCTTGTTTTTTAACAGGTCATTAGGATCTTAATCTCTGGGAATCATTCATTCTTCTCGATAAAACCGGTCCAAACAGAGTGTTTTAAGAAACAAAGCAATTAAATTTAATGATAATTCGGTGAAAAAGAGACTTATTGTATTGATGATCTATTAATAGCACACAAAAAACACATTACTATGTTTTAAATGGCGTAGTAATGATTTTTTATGATTGATTTGAACAGAGTTATTAAAAAAAGAGTGCTTTTTGAAAATTACCCGAATTTATCACTGGCCCCAATTTGACAATTAGGCGATTCACCGTAATCTCAAAAATAGTTCAGCTATTGGTACCGATGGCATATCAACGAAATTTTTGAAGAAACACAAACCCTATTTTATCGATAAATACATAGATCAAATATTCGTTTACAGACCTTTTGAAATGCGCTAAAGTTACCGCGATTTAAAAGTGGTGATAAAACGCTTATAACAAATTACAGACCAATTTTTGTCCTTAACAATCTTTATAAATCGTTCGAAAGGCTTTTTTTATCAGATAGAACAAAATTGCACATAACATAATCTTATTAATGGCAATCAATATGGTTTTGTTCCTAAATTCATCATGCTTAATGCGTGCGCTAGTCTTACAAGGACAATCTCGGATAGTCTTGATAAAAAATACTGTTGCCTGTTCGTTCATTGATATTCGGATAGCTTTCGATTGTAGGAGTCACAAGTTTTTAGTAGGACAATTGAAATTGTTCGGGATCTCAAAAAATCAAAAAGAACTTATTAAATATTATCTGTCCAAAAGACAGAATATCATAAAAATAAATTGCAATAAAAGCAACAGAATGCAAATAACATTTGGTATAACTCAAGGATCTATTTTGGGACATTTGCTGTTCATTACTTACATAAACGATATTTTCGACGATTCTCTAAAAGGTAAATTGTTGCTCTTTGCATATGATGTAGCCCTGTTGTAAATAAAAGAAAACACCGACATGTTAAAAGAGTACATTTTTCACGACACAAATATTTTGATATCATTGTTTCGCCAAAATCATATGACGCTGAATTTACAAAAAAAAACTTACTTTATTCTTTTCAATCTACACAAGCAATCTGAAAAGGTTTCAACTTCGCTGAATGAATTTATTAAAAAATTAGAAACCGGGCAGTTACATATGTACGTGTGTATTTAAAAAACTCAACGTTTGATCGAAAAACTCTCTATTGAGGAAACGAAGGCGTTACTATTATATTTAATGTTAAAATATATGCATAAAAAAAAGTCGTCGTTTTTAGCATTTCAAGAAATGCTCTTACTTTATCATAAAATCTCTTTTTTTATCTTTGCACACTATTTTCAGTCATGAATTGATCTGTTATTTTTACCACAGAAGCAAAACTTTTGCAAAATCATGACATTTGTCACAAATTCACCTGGAAACCCCAATTGGAATCTGGTTGGAAATTTTTCATGAGTAAGCATCTCGAAGAATTTGACCTCTTGAATTCAATATTAACATAAATTTATTAGTCCATCAAAACAAATCTGTCAAATTGCCTAAAAACCGAATGCACAGATTGTGGTTCTATGGAACTGCTCACTATTAGTTAATTACTTGGTGTTTACTAGTCAGGCAACACTTTTTGCCTGCCGGAGACGGATTTACTGCATAGTTAAGGGGCCTGCATTCAGTTATGCCCAAAAACCATAGACTTTTTACCATAGTTGAGATCAAGGGTTTTATTCCGATGCTTGGTTTGAACTTCGTGAGCATCCTAGAGTGACTTCTTATATTTCTTATCCATTTCGGCAAAAAAAATTAGAAAAATTCAACAGTCCATGAGTTTTTAAGTCGACAATGAAGAATTTCCAGGGCGATTGTGCAAAATTATTTTATCATGTCTCTTTGCATCGTAAATATCTCAAACACAAGTTAACTTAAAAATCTTAAAAAAATAAAGAGGCAAGATAGTCCTTTTTATAACCAATACAACGCTGCTAAAGTTTCGTACATCCAAGCTCTGGCAACGTACCTATAACCGAAATGAAGTGCCCTGATACTAAATATGATCAGTTATGATTAAGTAATCGAACAAGTATCTAAAGTTAAGTATCTTGGTTTGTTATCTAATTGATGGAAATCTACGATCGAATGAATGTATTCTTTAAATTAGCTCTTAACTTTCCTCTTCCATTTTCGCTCTTAAGAAAATACGTTACTTATTTCTGAAAAAATAGCTTGGAATGTGTATTATGCTTATATACACCCGCACTTAGCGTATATGGATAGCATATGATGAAGTACAGCTTCTGTGCATTTTAAACCTCTTCTTACATTGCAAAATCGAGTGCTGGAAATTATCAAAAAGCCTCCGAAAATTGCATCAGTGTGAAATTTATTGTTCATAACAAAAATGTGCTCATACGCTTATTATCTCAGTTTTGTCATAGTTTCACATAGAAAAGGAATTTTTCATAAATATCCAACAAGTCACTCAGACGCAATCCACTTGCAAATCATGTCCTGTGAAGAATCATGAGCCACATAATGTGCGGTATCTTGGGCCACCTTTATTTTGGTGTTTTTATACACATTCATAACTTAAAATTCTTTTATCCTATCTGCAAAGTTTTCTTACGAGTTGTGAAAAATATTCTGTCATTCTAATTCATCGCGATATAGACGAACATAAAACTTATGTAAGGAGTTTTGCTCAAAATTTCGCGAGTCAAGTTTTTACAAACGATTCGATCATACACAACTCTCTTTTTTATTTCATCAACTGATATTGCTTTGAAATAACGAATTGAATTATGAAATTACATTTTTGGGTCAACTGATAAACTTTGAATGTTATTTGGTCAATTTAGATTTGGTGGCCTACAATTTAGTAGAAATTTAAAAAAAATCCTAATGATTCGTGAAAAATGTAAAAAAATCCTTACCATTTATTTTTATCATTTTTGGGGAGTAGCTTTGCCAAAACTTATTTAAATTACCTAGCCCTCCCAAACAATTTTTCCCAACAAAGTTTTTTGTAATCATAAAACAAAGCTTCTGTGAATTTTTCAGCGAAAAAAAATTGGGTACTAGAGGATTATTTACGAAGAAATGTTGATGGTGATGCTTCCAGGGGCCAAAAAACTCAAATAAATTGAAGATTTTTATATCTAGACTTCCTTTTTTACCGTCTGTAGCTAAACAGGCTTCAAGGGCAAATTTAAATTGTGGAAAAACTGCTCGAAAACAAAACTTTTATCAATGAGCTTCTTTAACGATTCAAAGCCAAACGCGGTTTCCAAAAAAAATCCCTAATTTTGAGCTATTGCTGTGTTATAGCGCCAAATGTCTTCAAATGGAAGAATAGTACATCTGTTTAAACAAAAAGGCGTTTTCTCAGGAGGAGTCAAAGGTTTTAATTTATCATAGGAATGTCTAGAAAATTCTCGCATTTAATTATTAAAAAAGTTTAGCTAATGATAAACATCTATGAACGGAAAATGATGATAAATGGAGTGATGAATTTCGCGTTTATTGATCAAATTAAATTATTCAAAAATAACCACTCCATTTAAAAACGGTAAAAATTTGAGTTTGAAGGGTTAAGAGAGTAGTAGATTTTAGAGTACTTGATTTTTTTTATATTGTTGTTAAATTTTAAAAACATTAAAAAACGTTAAAACAAAGTACTGATGTTTGTCAAAATTGAAAAAATATGTAGGTTAGAGCGGCAATGGATGTATGGGAAAAATTTCATGATCGATTCTTAAGAACCAACCATGTACATTTTGTAGATTTGCCAA
The DNA here is from genome assembly GCF_029784155.1 of Uranotaenia lowii. Lineage (NCBI taxonomy): Eukaryota > Metazoa > Arthropoda > Insecta > Diptera > Culicidae > Uranotaenia > Uranotaenia lowii. Next base: position 340,992,147 of record NC_073692.1, read on the forward strand.
AAATGACCGGTGCAAAATTTAAGCTCAATCAGACATCATGAAGTGGTACATCAAGGCGCTTGGAATTTAGGTTTTTGACCTTAAAAAATCATCAAAGGGAGAACCAAGGGAAATCGGAAAAATTGAAATTTTAATCATGATGCCAAATCACTTAAAAATGTTTAAAACTTAAAAATCTGGTGACATCTCAAAAAAAATGTTTTTGTCAAAAAGACTTCAAAATTTGAATGTCGAAATTTTATTTTTACTGCCAAATAATTAAAAAATGCATGAAACGTCAAAATCTGGTGTTATATCAATAAAAAAAATAAAAACTACTAGAAATCGTTAAAGCTGAGACCAACGTTGCCAAAAAAAATTTGTGTTTCCGAGAAAAAAAATTCCGACATTCTGTGATTTTACCCAAAAACTCTGTGATTGTTTTCTGTGATGCTTTTTCCTTTAATTTAGATGAAAATTCAACCTAAATTGGGACCTTTTTACAATTTAGTTGGGTAAAATCAATTTACATTAAAAATCTCATATTTTCTTTAATTCAAATTAAGAAATCTAAAATTTATATTGGCAAAAAAGTTGAAACTTTGAAAATACACTATTCAAAAATTCTGAGTAATCTGTGAATATTTCAAAATTTTGTGTTCTGTGATGAAAATTAAAGCAAAATTCTGTAAATTTTTCTGTGATTTCGGCTATTATGGTTGAGACCAGCAAGGAAGCTAGTTCCTTGATACAATGAGCAATTTCCTTTAAAATTGTTGAATAAATAGTCTGCCGTCACTGTGTTATTGATTCTCTCTTGATTTTGGACGCCCTGACTTACAGTGATACCAAACCCTCCGTACTTGGGCGTTTTTCAAATATTTTTCGTCGAATTTTTTTGTCAGATTATGCAATTTAAAAAATTATTATAGATCTGTGGAAATTTTTGTGGCTCTAGAATTTGACATGTGTTGTAGTGTAAAATTTTAAATTTTTATGGGAATAAGTATGGAAAAAGCAATCTTCTTCGCAAAAATCTGCGTCATGTAGCTGAAGATTAATACTCCACAGAACAAGTTTGCAGAAAACTTTAAATCATTTAAATTTTAAAAGCTTTATACAAAAGATTAAATGGTTTCAATATGAAATTGAAATGATTAATAGTAAGATAGTAATTTTTAAAAGTATCTTGGAAGTATAAAAGGTTAGTTCTCAATTCGAATTATGATTTGCAAGGCTTGAAGCTCACTTATGGTAAGAATTTCCAAAAAAAGCAAACACACCATAAATTGAAGATAATCGTCGGAAAATTTTCTAATAAAAAAGTGAACAGTGAACAGTGAAAAGATGTTCAGGAAAATTTTTTGGGAAAAAGAAGTTTTTTTAAACTCAATGCATCGTGTGTTTGCATCCGATGGAAAAAACTTTATTTAAATGTTTATACATACTTCGTAGTTATCTCGAAAGACTTATTTTCAAATTTTGCACCAGAGAACGTGTCTTTACAAGATAGTTTAACGATTTAGCCATTTGCGAACATTCGCTTCTGTAATTAAAGAATGTGGTAAAGATTACCTATCTTTTTAACATGCCAACAGAGTCGTTGACGGAATTAAAAATAATCGGTCTTAGTCCATGCGCCGACCATAAGGACTGCAGCTTGAACTATAAACATTTTTATTTGATTTATCCATCACGACGACTCGTTTTCAAACAATCGGAATCTGTTGGCGAATCGTTCAAGCAAAACTAAGTATCTGAAATCGACAGCTGTTCTATGTCTTTAGTAGATTAGTGATTCGAATCGAAATATTGCCGCGTGATTCTACCCCTAACGGGTTTGTTATTAGAGCTAGCTTATTCAACTAATTCAATCCATCTGTAGGGTGGAGCTCGGAAATGCACCCGCGCCAGTTGCAGTAGGAAATAGCACCAGCTAAGCTAGTCAGTCAGTCGGCGGCGCGGATGCATTTTTCCGGTGTTAATTACTGGAATAAATAATTTTCACAAGCCCGTCGAATTATAATTGTTGAGCAGTGCAGTTACTTGTGACAGGACAGTTGCCGCAACTGGAACTGACAATCGTACATACAACAAGTTTTAGTCAGGTGGATGATCCCAATCGACTGGACTGTTTAATTTTAGCAAACTGGATAATAATCTACGATTTGATCGCATACCAAGTAGCAGTTAAATACGGGATGGAACTTCACGATTTATCAAATTATTGAAAAGGGGGTTGTTATAAGAAAATTAAATTTCTGTGAAAATAGATATCCAGGAACTTGAAGACTGTTTAAGCGATCAGAGTATTTAAATTCCCAATCGTCATCATTCACCGAATAGTGTAATTTCCATTCAAGTGTCACCCTGAAGAAGATTTTGAAAATCGCAATTTAAATTGATTGTGTTGACTACATAGAAATGAATGCACCTTAACAACATTTATCCATTTGCGAGTTTCCTTTTTTGCCATTTAAATTTCAATATTTCTTAGTTACATCACTTTCCTTGAAAAATTATGTAAAAATGATTCTTACAATTTATGAATCAATAGGGTTAGTTGCCCTACTTTGGACCTATTAAGCGATGGGTTTTAAAAAATCATATATTTATCATCAACTGGCGCGAGCTACTTTTTCGAAATGCGTTTTAGGGATAGTTTTTAATCTCTTTTGTCTATGCGATTGCAAGTGAAGGTTTTTAGTAGCGTATTTTATAAGATATGACGATATTTCAGAATGATATAAATATCCATGCTTGGACCCACTGTTCTAGCCTTGATCCTAAGACCAATGCTGTATTTTAGACTCAAGCCCAAAGTACGAAAGAAAATACTTCATTTTTTTTGTCTATTATTTCACGTTTGTTAATATAATAAGTTATAAATCAATAAAATCTTTAGCGAAAAAAAACTTCTGTAGTCTAAATTATGAAATTTTTAGAAAATGTGATGCTGGGAAAAAATATTTTATTGTAGCAGAAATAAGTAGCAGTTTGAGAAATGAATGATTATGAATTGATGATTAATTATGGCTGAATAAATTACACTAGTTTACAAAATTTTAAAAAAATCGTGAACTCGATTAACTGACCAACATTTTTAATGTAAAATCGGGCGCTGAATGCGAAAATGAAATTCAAAAAAATCTAAGTAGAACCGTTTTTGAGTTATGCTCCGAATATGAAATTTCAGAAAAATTAAAAAAGTTCTTGTACTTAGATTAAAATATCTCGGACGGCATAACAGTAATTTGAAATTCCTCTTTTGCATATTGAAGGTGAATAAATTTTCTATCGATCATCTGAACACAGTTTTTGCGTTTGACCAACAGTATTGTTGATATTAGTGACTTTATGAGAAAAAAATTTATAAAAAACGCATTTTTTTAGAGAAAATTTTAATTCAACGAAAGTTTTAGACTCGATGGTAGCATTTAAAAAATCTGATTTTCTTTTGCTCTTAAATGTTAATTTGAAACAAAGATTTCAAGTGGTAATTTATCGAAATCGGTTGAAAATTGAAGAAGTTATGGCTACTTTAACATAATAGTATTTTTTGTAGTTTTTCATAATTTAACGAACCGCAGTACACTTATTAAAGTATAGGAAGAATGAAACATGATAAATCTCACTCGCTCCAAGTCAAAATTATTTATTAGTTTACCAGAAGGTCACATGCCAAGTTTCAGGAAGATCTGACCATAAGGAGGGGTTGCTTGAGTCTCAAACGTGAATAAAATTTTGAGGTATTTTGCCCGGAAGTAACGAAAAATACTGGTTTTTCATCTATAACTTCTTTCATCACTAGCTGATTGTTTTTTATGGTTGATATTCTTAAAGTCTAAGTTAAGACAAATATTTCACCCGAAGACTGTAACTCGATTGGATTTGAAACAGTAAAGTTATAGCGGTTCAAAGATTGTGTTTTGGTCGAAAATTCTCGTATAAAACGCAATGAGTAAAAAGTACTCATTGCGTGTTGGACAAAATCTGCGGCCTTTGAACTGCAATAACTTTTCTGTTTCAAATCCAATCGAGTTACAGTCTTCGGGTGAAATATTTGTCTCAACTTAGACTTTAAGAAAATCAACCATAAAAAACAATCAGCTAGTGATGAAAGAAGTTATAGATGAAAAACCAGTATTTTTCGTTCCTTCCGGGCAAAATACCTCAAAATTTTATTCACGTTTGAGACTCAAGCAACCCCTCCTTATGGTCAGATCTTCCTGAAACTTGGCATGTGACCTTCTGGTAAACTAATAAATAATTTTGACTTGGAGCGAGTGAGATTTATCATGTTTCATTCTTCCTATACTATAATAAGTGTACTGCGGTTCGTTAAATTATGAAAAACTACAAAAAATACTATTATGTTAAAGTAGCCATAACTTCTTCAATTTTCAACCGATTTCGATAAATTACCACTTGAAATCTTTGTTTTAAATTGACATTTAAGAGCAAAAGAAAATCAGATTTTTTAAATGCTACCATCGAGTCTAAAACTTTCGTTGAATTAAAATTTTCTCTAAAAAAATGCGTTTTTTATAAATTTTTTTCTCATAAAGTCACTAATATCAACAATACTGTTGGTCAAACGCAAAAACATTGTTTAGATGATCGATAGAAAATTTATTCACCTTCAATATGCAAAAGAGGAATTTCAAATTAATGTTATGCCGTCCGAGATATTTTAATCTAAGTTCAAGAACTTTTTTAATTTTTCCGAAATTTCATATTTGGAGCATAACTCAAAAACGGTTCTACTTAGATTTTTTTGAATTTCATTTTCGGATTCAGCGCCCGATTTCACATTAGAAATGACCTTCAGTTTACTGAGTTCAAAAATGCTGTAAACTAGTGTTATTGATGGTTTACTATAGCTTGAATAAACCGTAATAATAAATTGATTTATAAAATGCGAAATAAACCCCAAAGAAATGTACGTTGTATGGCGTTGAATTTCTAGAATAAACTACATAAACAAATTTTAGATGTGTGATAATGATTTTATTTAATTTTATAACTATAACTAGCTAAACGTTATGACACTCGGTTTGATAATCTGTTACTTAAACGCACACCCTGACTATTAGGACTTTGTTGAACTTCATTTCTTGAAAGTTCTTTTATATGTGATCCAAGAATGAAGTATTTGACTTGTGGCAGAATATAAAAATATAAGTTGATTTTTTTTTATTATGTTTTTACTTGACAAATATTTCAACTGCTTTTGGAACTTTCACTTTCAAAACTTCGGATACAGTTTAAAAAATTTCTCTTCAGCTTTTATAAAGAATCTTTCTTCTGTGTCTTTATGCTAGATGCTGTCAAAATATAAGGGTCCACAATTCCGCATACCAAATTTATGACGTCGAAATTGGTTTATCCTTATTTTTTTATCTGAAAAGGATGGAAAAAAAAAATTAAAAAATCTCCGAGTAAAGTTCGTAAAACATTTCACTTTCTTATTGACTTTTGTTGTATTGAATTTTAATTACCTGGTTTCGTATCAGTAAACGACGCGACGTGACGTTTCGATTATGGAACTTGCACCTTGGATCTTGAATCCGTGAGGAAACGTAGAATTGTGCTCCGCTTCCAGTAACCACAATTCTGGTGGCCCCTTTGTCGACTTGTAGTTTTTTCACAGCAGCTTCCTTTGCAGCGCGGTTTCGTATCGGATTCATCATCTTTTTCACGGCTTTCTAACACTCCAGTTCGATCAAAATCACCGTTCACATCACTATATAATGGCTGTTCGGACGGATAGAATAAATCACTCACATTAGATAGATAAATTTGCCAATTCATAATAAAACTTACCTTGTTTCGATTATTCATTTCGAAAAACATTATCTAACTTTTTTACCAAGTAGGAAGAGTCAACATTGTTTCAGTTTGTTTTTAATCGGGTATAAAAGTTCAAAAAGGGGTAATTAGGAAATGCTTTTGTTGATTTTTCTGCTAAATTAACACTATCTGGCCGAGGAAGAAGGAACATTACGACGCATCAAATGAATTTCATTTTTGAAAAAAAATACATTGAAACTGTGTTACACCCTCTCGAAAATCTACTGCGGAATTTTCTGACAGCTACACGGTAACACATTAGAACTCAACATAAGGTTTTAGCACATACGGTTTATACTCAATATTAATCTTTGCTTTGATCAATTATCGGTTCGATGCATTGATTTGAAAGAAACAGTTCACCGATAAACTTAATTTTGAGACAAGAATATTAAAATAAACATAAATCTGAGAGGTTATTCAACTGTCATTTCGAATTAAATTTCTTTCTGTTGAGTTTGGCCATGGGGTCGTTTAGATAAGTTTGTTGGTTATGTTGGGTCTAAATATGGATCACCGTGAAAAACCATGGTAAATGGAAAACCTTAATTGGACCGTTTTGAAAATGTAATTGTTCTGGAGTTTTTCCCGCATAATATATGGATTTTGGGAGATAAATAAGAACTTTAGATTACCTTCTACCAAACAAATGAAAATTTATATGAAAAAATGACCCTTGTTATTCAAAAACCCTGCATTCACTAACAACATAGAATGCTTGAAGTTGCGCTCTGTTAATAGTGACGTACATTACGTTTAGTAAATGGAATGATATTTTAAAATCCTAAAGAAATCGGCGTCTACATACTGTATGATGGAAAAATTGATATGAAAAGGTGTAGAGAGGATCGTATTTTATTCTTTGCTAAATATTAACATTAAGTTATGTGAATTGGTTATGTAATCACAAGTTTTCTGTGCGATAGGACCAAAGTGGTGTCTAGGTCCAAGGTAGGGCAACTAACCCTACATCAAAAGAAATGTTTAACTTATTTTATCTTGTGATTAAACCATTAGACTGAGTCGATTTGGGGTTATTTCTGATTTTCTCAAACTCTGGGGTCTTAAAAGCATCGTCTTGGTCCAAGACTCATCCATGATTTTTTTTGCAGAATTAAAAAGTAACGTTTACTTGAGTAAATAGAAATTTTTTGTTTGTGTGGGAAAATTAAATATTTTGTACTGGAAAAAAAAACATAATTTTTGATTCTTCTGTGGGACCGAGTCAGCTGATGGGTTTCGTGCCAATTCATGATTTTTTCAAAGAAAAATTTCCGCTGAACAACTTTGTTGAAGATCGTTACTTCGTATCTTATAAGGCAAAAAAGTTATTAGCTGTTCAACAGGGGTCTTTTGCATGACTTCTTTTCATGCAATACTTCGCGAGACTCCAGCAGTGATGTCAATTGTTAAACTGTTAACTGTTAAACAGCTAATAAATTTTTTGCCTTATAAGATACGAAGTTACGGTCTTTAACAAAGTTGTTCAGCGGAAATTTTCTTTTGAAGAATTTAGAAATTTTCACGAAACCTATCATCTGGCTTGGTTCCACTGAAGAAACAAAAATGATGTTGATTTTCATGTAAACGTTACTTAAAAATTCTGCAAAAATCATGGATGAATTTTGGACCAAGACGAAGCTTTTTAAACTCTAGGGTTTGATAAATTCAAAAATGACCTCGAATCGACTCAGTCTATTAAAACATTTTATTCTGTATTTGAAACAAGAGCTCCGGAAAAAAATCGGGAATGAGTTCTTCTGAACTCAGAAACAATAACGTGACAAGAGATGAGATCTAAATCGCAATCTCTCCTTATCCGTACTTTCCTAAAAATTGTGTTATTTACTCTCGAATTTTCAGCAGTTTCATGTTAAAAAGAGGGTCGTGCTTCCTGCAGTCACTATTAAAAAATAGCGAGAAAGCTTTGTTTTTTCAATATGTGGAAAAATCTGATTTCGAATTTAAATGCATTTTGCATTTTTGTACTATAACGAAACCAAAAAAAAATACATTTTAACGCCAGTTTGCTGAACTGCTTCTCGTCGCTAACAGTTTTTTGGGCCTTCTTAAGGTTCTGCTTAACTTTCGCCCTATATTTTCCGATTGGGTAAAGTTTTTAATGTGTTGGGAGGGTTCTTGTATATAAAGTCAGTTTCGCTTGGACAAAATAAAGGACGCACTCATAAAAACCTTAACAGATCGCTGTTTCTCTGCTTTGAAAACTAGGCGTCTTCACATAAGCCAAAAAGGATTCATTTTCCTGCAAACCCAGTCGGAACTAAGGGTTTGATTATTTGTTCATTATTTTAGGGCACGATCAAATCCGGTAAGCTGGTGAAAAAGCAAGTTTCCGTAGATATTCGTAAACTTCAAGCTAAAAACTGTCAGAAATCTTTTTTCAAAGCAAAATTGCTTCAAAAACGGTTAAAATGAGCCAGGAGCACGAATTAGAAGCTAAAGGCTTAAAATCGCAGCGGTTCAGCAAGACAGAGCAATCAAGCGGAAATCTTCAAATTGTAATATCTGCCGCATTTCCCGATAGATGGTTAAAAATCTAGGTTTCTACCATCTGGGTAGTTCCCAAAAATACTGGAAAAAAAATGTTTGAGAACAAAAGAAAACTAAAATCGAAGAAATAGAATGGATTTTTGCGAATTAAGACCATTAGTTCGCTACTATAACAGATTTTATGACTTTGCATCCAGCATACAATTTCAGCAATGTTCATTCCGGACGCCTCAAAATGCATTGAAAAACTCAAACAACTCTAGAAACGGGTTATTTTAAACTAAGCTTGCCAGATTGCCCGGTTTTATCCGGGTTTGCCCGGATATTTGAAGCAAAATTTCGAGAAAGTCCAGTCCGGCCCGGTTGCCCGGATATCGTGAAAAAAGTCCGGATATTGCTCGGATTTTATCACAATTTTCACAAAGAAACCAAAAAAAATTAAAGTTTTTGAGTAAGTTTCAGCTAAATCAATTAACGGTAGGGAAATTTTCAACGGTTGTTTCAAATAATTTCGCTTATTTACTCTTATAAACCTTTAAATATTTAAGTGTTACATTAATTAAATATTAATTTCATTGTTTTTGCATTTTTTCTTTGCTTTTATATATAATAACACCTAAATTTTGCCCGGTTATTGCCCGGTTTTTGGATTTCAAAAATTAAAATCCATGTCTGGATTTTGCCAGGGTTTTTTGAAAAAATGCCCGGAATTGCTAGTCCCGGATGGGAGTGGAAAAAATTCTGGCAACCTTATTTTAAACCATCATAGTAAACTTGAGCTCTTAGGCCTTCAAAAACGAGCATGAGTATAGACGACTTCTGATGAGAAATTTTCAGATAAATAACCTTTGAAACACGTCAAAGTGCAGTAAATCAGAATTTTGAAATTGAGACAAAAATTTGAAGGAGTTAAATTTAAAGTTGCTAAGCCACTTGCCGAAGAATTTATAAGTGTTTTCTGATAGTAGACTTTCGCTTACTTGCACTACCGTACCGGTTTAAGAGTGCGGACTTTATTTCGTCCTTGCGAAAACTGATTTGAACTACAAGTAGGCTTGAGTGTGAAGAGCATATTAAACTTTGTGAATAATTTATCTTCTGTCGTTAATGTACTAAACAATCCTACAATTCATCAGAATATTTTTAACTGATATTCCTGTCTGTTCCCTTTAAACTTGAAAACTTCTGGACCAATTTACATGAAACTTGGCAGGTGCAGTATATTAGGCCAAGGAATGTTCCTTTTACAGTCTTCGTAACTCGAGAACTGTTATGCAAAGAGAACCAAATGTGGCATGGGAGTTTATTTCGCTACGAGGAATGTTTCAATAATGGTTTAGAACCCCTTCCTTTTTCAGTTGGGAGATAGGAAGGGGAAGGGGGGCTCTCTTACAATTTTAACATAACTCGAGAGCTTATCAAGCAAATGGCGTGTATGGGTGTTTGGATACGAGAAATGTTTCTATGGCTATTTGAGATCCTAACTCCCTTCTTCCAGAGAGGAGAAAGAAAAGGGACTCTCTAAAAATTATACATATAACTCCAGAACTATTCCAGCAAATGAAACCAAATTTGGCATGACAGGGTGTTGGGATATGGGAAATTTTTTCTATGAATAATTGAAGCCCCTTTTTCAGCGGGGAAAAGTAGCTTAGCTTAGCTTGGTTGACTCATATCCACCTTAAATCATTGAACTTGAAATGCTTCAATTACAGGTTTTTTTTAAATCGATTCTAGAGGAACTTCGTATTTTTTACATTATTTTCAAACTATACATTTCAAATTCCATGATCGCTGGCGTGGCTAAGCAGATTAAGTTCCACGTCGCCAATGGTTGCTACTCCGTGATTAATCGATGCCATCAATTTAGCACTAAGTCCAAAAGAATGGTGCTCCTTTTTCAGCGAGGAAAAGTAAAGGAAAAAGGGGGGTTCCATACAAATTATTTGCATAACTCTAGAACTTATCGAACAAATGAAACCAAATGATGTGGCATCAATGGGTATTTGAGTACGAAAAATATTTCTATGAAAATTATGCACTAACGCCTCCATCCAATGGTGAGATAGGAAGGGGGGATAGTACTTCCTTACAAGTTTTTGCAGAACTCAAGAACTTATCAATCTAAATAATGGAAGCAAATTCCCCATGGGATGGAATTTCAATACGGGAAATTTTTATATGATTATTGGAAACCATTCCTCTTTTGCAGTAGAAGGATATAATTTTAAAAATTTCGAAAGAAGATTTGCTTATTAAAATGTTTTTAAAATCCTTTCTTCAACCCTTTTTTTAACCATCCTACTTTGCATTGAATATTCTGGGGCAGCGCTTTTACTTGAACCAAAAATCCTATCGAATGTCCAAATGTGGAAACTTCTAAAGAGTTCGAAAGGCCGAATCGATTGTCTGGAAGTTTCTTGTGTTATTTTGACCGGAAGCTGTAAATAAATGCACATACTTGTACGACAAGAACTCTTTTCAGAGACATAAGAATCCTATATAGAAAAATTCTCCGGTAAATATAATGAAAGAAAAGGCTGAACTATTCTTAATTATTACGATATTATATTTTCGAGGAATAAAAATAACGTCGGATAGTTTAGCTTTCAAGTTTAAATACAATTCCAATATTTCTGTTTTCAGCTGTATTAACAAACTAATTGATTGATTTTTCATTATTTGATACTAAAAACATCTTATTTCTTAACAACTAATTTCATTTTTTTTTATCCCAAAATTGAGCTGAGAACTATACCGACAAACAGGGCATCATGCAACAGCGGGGTTAGATGCAACATTTATATATCACCTCACTGAATCAACTTTTTATTTAATGTATTGTAATAAAGTTATCTTTTTATGATTACAAAACGATTATGACATAAGTTTATTATTTTTATATAAAATTTGAAAAATCGAGCAATAAAAGTTCAAATTTTAACATTTTTCAATGCCGTGAAAAACTTTACGCATTATGACGGATTGGCTTGATAATATTACCTACAAACTTTTTACTGGTTTCTTATTGCTATACCAACACTGTTGGTGTAAAAATATTTTTCGAACAATCACTAAATTTTTTTGAATAAATATTTTCCTAATTCAGTTAGGTGTCTGAGGTAATATGCAACAAAATGCAAATCAAAGAAACACCTTGTAAATCTCGTTTCCAAGTGCTGGAATATTAATGTTTTGCATCACGCGTTTGTAAACAATGAAATTTTTTTAACATTTTTTTTTATTATTCAGCTTGTAGAATTTTACGTAGTTTTATTTAACCCCTAAATGTATGCAGCATCCATTTTTTCAAAAAAAAAAATGATAAAATAAGTTTTTAGAGATCAAAAAATTACTGCAATTGGTGTTTTGATGCGTAATGGTTTTTAAGGCATCGTAAATATATAAAAAAATATAGATTTTAATACGTGTCCATAAGATTTTTCATTAAAAACAAAGTTTGTTGGAAGTCACCCAATTTTCTGAGTAGGGTGAAAATCGCATGTTTTTAGAAAATTAAAAATAACTAAAGTAACCAATATAGAAGCTATTGAAGTTGAAAGTTGTTGCATTTTACCCCAGTTGACGGTATGTTTCAATAGAGTTCAAAATAAGAAGAACAGAGTTTCAGAAATGACCTGCTAAATATACTGATAAATAAATTTTATACACAATCAAAGCTAGTATAATTTTCCCTCTTGTGTTTAAATAAAAGTTCTTATGAAACATTATATATATCTAAACAAAGCAGAAATGAATTTTATATCAGTTTACATTATTCTTTGTGAAAAATTTGGATAAAAATTCCCTTTTGTTACGGAAATAGCTGTATCTTTGTTTTAAGATATTATCAGTGTTCGGCACAAAAGCGCTGATCCGCTAATCGCTAAAAAGTCCGCAAACTTTTTGTTAACGATTTAATTTTGGCGCTAAATTTTGATTGAGCTAGCTAATGAAAAAGTTCCTCAATTTTTTCTTTCCGCTAAATAAAGACCGCAAACTCTCATAGATATGTATCATTCTCACGAATTAATACTGATGAAATATACTTTTTGTAATTTATCAAGTTAAGATGAAATTGGGTACCTATCATTCTTACTCACTTCTAATGGTCTCAGTGAAGGAATGCGTACTGGAATTAGAGTAAGAATGTGCCTTCACTTTTCTCTCTATTAGTACCTTTTTTCACAACATTCACAGAAGAAGAATACAATAAATGGTCATAAACAATCTACTTTGCGAAAAACCGATACATCGAGTAAATTTTCAACTAAAATTTAAAAAAAAAATCAAGGAAACATAAAGCAACATGACTCTTATCTTCCACATTTTGTTTTTTACTCTGCTTGCTACTTGTTAGAAAATTCGATTATTTTCATTAAATTTCTATAAAAAAAAAATCCTTTGTATTTGAGGTGATTCCTTACGCCTATTCGGGTGCATCTCCACACCATACGCTATAAACTTTCGAACTATTAGAAAAATTGAAAGTGAATTTATAAAAGAATTTTTGTATTTGTTTGAGCCTTGTTGTTGGTCAATAGTAAGCGATTAGCGATTAGCGCCGCTTGAATCGATAACTTTATCAGCACCGCAGCACATTTTACGTATTTAATTAGCGGTCGGTAACTTTGAATGAGTAACTAAATTATGTGAAAACTTCATGAAAAAATGTCACCCGAGCTTAAAATGGCAGCTTGTCAAAGTTGGAAGAGAGTGCGCAGATTCGCGCGATGTCATGCTTTTTTGAACGCAACTGTCTATTTTTGTAGTTTTAGCGTTTTTAAACGTTAATTTAACCCTTCCATGCATAATGTTGTTTAAAAACAACACTAATTAGAATCCAAATATCTCGGATACGTGAGCATATTTTTGAGTGGTGTATTCACAAAAAATATTATAGATATTAGAAGGAATTAGCCCATGGTATTTTTATTACAAAATTTCAATGTATGTGTGAGATATTGAACAAAGTGTGCGAAAAAATTGCAAAAATCAAATTTATTTATTAATATTTTGAAAAATGTAATTTTTGGGAAATCACTGTTATTTCTCCTGATTTGCAAATTTTATCAAATATTATTAATATCAATCAATCACAAACACCTTCCTGCACCCAATTTGCAGGGTTTGGACGAAATTGGCAAGATTGTATTGAAATGAATTAAGAATTTCAAAAATTATTTTTCATCTTTGATGGGCCTTAACTTTTATAATACTCAAAATAATGACGTCAAACCTATTCAGTTGTGTTATTCGAGTTTAAATGTTAACATTTCCCTGAATCAATAACTGCTATTCTCATTTAAAAAAAAGTCATGCATTAAAGGGTTACAAGCTGTTAAACCGTAGGATGAGAATAAAAAATCGCAAAAAAACTGCTTTGCATAGCCAATAATTTTTTTTGACTTATTTAACCTAGACGAAAGTATTTCTTTAAAATTGTGAAAGCTTTAACCGACTAAACTTGCCATTTTAAAATATTTTTATTGAAATCATATTTTTTATTTTGAAATTGTTGTGGGTTTTTTCACAAAAAAACTTAGCTTCTTCAAATGTTACAAAAAAAAAGTTTAAGAATAGGTAAAACCAATAATTAAAAATAAACTACACTTCAAGCTAATTTCTGGATGATTTAATCCGTATTTTTTTTTTCTTCCATACAAATTTCCATGCAAAATTTAATCACGTTGTGCTTATTTATGAATCAACCAAATTATTTCAAATATTACACTGATGCTTGGTGACCAAAACAAAAGTCAAAATAACATATGAGAGCAAAAAGTCGTTTTTTTTGCAGCGGATTAATAAGCCCCTCTAAGAAATTGACATTACAAAAAACTATTTGATAAAAGGAAAAATCCTTAAAAAAATCATATAAAAGTAATGGAAATCTACACGCAATGGATATACACGAGAATAAGACCAAACTCAGTTCATATAAAATTAACGAAATAAATGTTTTGTTTAAATATCCAAAGGAAAAAATTCCTCACACTTCTAAAGAAATGAGGTGGAGGTATGACCCGAATGGGCCTAAGGGACCACCACAAAAAATGAGAACATTCCAATCTTAACACAAATTATATTTGTCAATATTCCAGCGATTAAATTAGGTTTGTATAAGAGAAATGTATTTCCAATGAAAAATTCATTGACTCAACTATGTTGTTTGAACAAATGTTTTGGTTCTGGTTGGGAGCCTGCCTTGTGTAAACAATTTTTGTTTTGAGAATTTATCTTGCCTGACTTTTGAAGTTATATTTAGATTAACCTTATTCCGAGGATTTTTAAGAATGCCAACTTTATCTATGTAAACAAACGTATCTCTGTAAACGATTTTATAAAAATACCATTGATTAATCATCAACTACTTATTCTCTGTCTCTTTCAGGCATCGGTGTAGGACAGATGATTGCCATGACCATTGTGATATCGTACTATGCGGCCACGATCGCCCTGGCGATCAGATACTTTTTCGCCTCCTTTAGCTCCGAATTACCTTGGGCCAGTTGTGACCCTTCTTGGACGGATGTCAATTGCGTTGCTTCCGGAAGCATGGAGGCGCGCCCAATTTTCAACGGAAGTGATCTACCGATTCGAACATCGGCTGAGTTGTACTATAAAAGGACGGTAACGGGCGAAGATTTTCTTGCCGGTGGAAATGACATTGGACTGCCCGATTGGAGGTTGGGACTGTGTCTGCTTTTCATCTGGGTGTGCATCACAGTGATGCTGATCAAAGGAATCAAGGGATCCGGAAAGGTTGCCTATTTTCTGGCGATTTTCCCGTATGTGGTGATGATCTCGATGGCCATCTACTGCTTCATGTTGGATGGAGCCATGAATGGACTGCTGTACTTCATTAAACCGGACTGGAACCAACTGATCAATCCTAACGTGTGGAAGGAAGCCGTTTCTCAGTGTTTCTTTTCGTTGTCCATCTGTTTCGGTGGCGTCATAGCGTACTCATCTTTCAACAACTTTTCCAACAACATTTACCGGGACGCGATGATCATATCCTGGCTGGATACTTTTACTTCGCTGCTATCCGGGGCGATTGTATTTGCCATCATCGGCCATCTGGGAGTAGTAACCGGTGAAACGGACTACAGCAAAGTGGTTCAACCTGGAAGTGGATTGACCTTCATCACCTACCCGGACGCCCTGGCCAAGTTTGAACACGTACCGAACCTGTTCTCGGTGATGTTCTTTTTCATGCTGTTTGTGCTAGGAATTGGCAGCAACACCGGAATCATTACCAGCGTTATCACGGTGATTAGAGATCGGTTCCCTTCACTCAAGAACTGGAAAGTCGTTCTGACTATAAGCATTCTCGGATTCTCGTCCGGGCTACTTTTTGTTACACCGGTAAGTTTATAACACCTGACTAAGCATCTAAAACTGATTTATCATCCTCTTTTTTGTGATTCCCGAAATCTTTAATGATTATGAATTTTACGACCGCACATGAATACACAACTGTCAAAGTATGGTTTACCCGGTTTAGTTACCATTCAATTCAGGTATAAGTACTTACTGTAACTAATGTCCGTATTTAAAAACCACAATTGCTCATTGACAACTCACCGGCCGAGTGTGGACCGTTCAAAATCCCCGAACGAATTAAATTAGCGCACGCAGTTGTAGAGTGCAATTGTCGTTTTTTATGACAGTATACCCCACTGATCTCACTAATCTGCAATTCAATCACAGCCGCCACCTGAAAGAATAGGTGGTAGCCGTTCATAGTCAACCAGTAAAAACCGCATCTGAGTAAATTTTCCGTTGCCATTCTCTTCTCAATTCTCCTCTCTATCTCCGTCTCGTAGGCCAGTTCCCGGTTAATTGACTACGTCGACCACTACGGGGTGACGTTCGTGACGTTGACGCTGGGAGTTGCTGAGCTGGTTTGTTTTGCCTGGATCTACGGCGTCAAGCGCATCTGTAAGGATATCGAGTTCATGTTGGGCATCAAGACCGGATTCCTGTGGACGCTCTGCTGGAAGTACATTACCCCACTGATGATCCTGTCGATTCTGCTGGTGACGCTGTCCAGTGGTTCCAAACCGGGGAAATTTACCGATGACGTTCATGGTGAGTAGCTTTCTTTATCCATAGCATTGCCCAAACGAACATTTGTTTTAAGCATGATATAGGAAAGTTTTGCGACCCGTTGTGGATCGCGTAACGATTTCGATTCTTTTAGCGATTTGCTAGGCAAATCTAAAAGCTCAAGAAGTTCACATTCACTTTTAAAGATGTGAAAATTAGATTAAAGAAAATTGTTTCAAGAAATCAGTTGCAACCTAAAACAACTAAAACCAAATTAAAAATTTCAAAAACATTAAAGCACATATAGTTTGCATCTTAACCAATTGAATTCAATCTTTAGTTAGGCATTCTGAATTCAGATTATTCAAAAAAGGAACTACAATTTCATTTTGAAAGGTAAAGTGGGAATTGAATAATTTCAAAGTAGTCGAAGATTCCTTTGAATTCAGTACTGTAGCTGAATTCAAAGGAATCTTCGACTACTTTTAAATCATAGTTTCATTCAGCTAAGAGGTTCTTCAAACCTTTGATTATAAGTGGGAATTGAAATTATTTTAATTTGACATTCTTTCGACGGACTGCATTAAAAATGACATCTAGGGGAGATGAGGGCATAACGAGCACCCAGGGCATAATGAGCACTCCTTTTTTCTACATAAGTACGTATTTTCATAAACAAATTTTCATAAGGATTTGTTGCGTACTATCCATAGTATTAATTTTTCACCAAAAAAGAAATATCCTTCTCATCTTTACAGAAATATTTAATAATAACCAGCTAGGTTCTCAAGTGACGAAAATATTATAATTTTTGAGCACCACCAAATAAGCTTTTATGACCTTTAAATCATCTTGATCTGAAATGTACGCACTGCAACATGATCTACACATTGTTTCTCAATTTTCAAAATCATAAAATTTTTGATTTTTCACTTTAATCAATTTTTGAAACGCTTTTTTACTTTAATTTGTTCACTAGAGGCGAACAGAGTACTATCAATGAAGGCATAATGAGCATTTTCTGCCGTATAATCTAGAAGCGAATTCTACTCGATGAAGTCTACTGAATAATAGTGCTACAGCTTCTGTCGATTTGGTCTATTGGTAAGGTGTCGGAGAGGTAATCAGTAGACTCGAGTTCGATTCCTGTTGGAGGGGAATTTTTTTGCACATACCATTCATGATTGATTTTTTTTATTGTTACATTATACGGCTAATAGCATCAAAGCATCATCCGTCAAAAAAAACACAAGAAACATAATGTATGAGCATGTGTTTATTCTTTGAGTTCTACAAACAGACCTAGATTATTTTGTTATTACTTTGTTTGATGAATCTACGCCTCTACAGTGACTGGTTTTCAGCTTTCGGCAAAAATTTTTAAAATGCATTTTTAAACGTTTTTATCTACTTTTTCAAGTTTCATCCAATAAGGCAATAGACTATTTGAGTGTCTGAACACGAAACAATGATGTAATTCACATATTACAGCTGTTCTCTATGGTTAAATAAGCGTTTTCCTTAAGGTGGTCATTATGCCTCCATCTCCCCTACTTAAATTTTATTCAGATATTCAATTTATAAATTTCGAATTTCTCTGGACCTAATTCATGACCATCTACTATGGATATAGACCAGTACTTAATCTTGAAAAGAAACTTGAAAAACAGAAATAAAATAATTAGAATCTTCATAAAATCTTTTGAAACAAACTTCCCAAAAATATTTCATGGAGAAAATCATAAAAAACCTTACAATCATGTATCATGTATACCTTTCTTTTAAGGATCATACTAACGAGTTTGAAAATTTACTTGAGAATTTTTTTTCTTAAAGCTTATGGATAGCAAGAACAAAGATCAGCGATTATATTTTTCAAATCTATCCATCTACTTCATTCATTCATGGTTTAATTTTTGCTAAGCACTGCGGTTGCTGGCGGCCTCAATGCCGGTCAATGCCTGCGGTCCCAAATCGAATTATGCCAATGACGTTGAAATATTGAATACTCATGATTGGAGTAAAGGCTTAATTTTGGGTGTGTTATTGTTGATGGCGTACGAAAAAGAACTCCAGCGTACGAAAAAAACCTAAAAAATACGCTTATAAATATCACATCGAGCTATCTCCGACATCACACACATTCGTAGGATATCCGGTAGAAGCTACACTCAAAGAAGAGGTTACAAAAATTCTATGCCTTATTAGTAAGTCTCTGTGCCCGAAAATGAGCTGTAAAGTGTACTATAGGTACCACAGATGATTGCAAAAGCATTACTGACATAAAGACTCGGGCTTCCAAGCAAAATGATGCATGACCACAACATTCAAGCGAAACAAGAAAAACATTTTATGGGATTTTCATCCTATTGGAAGATTCATTTCAAAAAAATTTATAGTGAGAATCGTTCTCACTGCAACATCCCATCTCGGCTTGCCAGCCCGATACCTTACCCAGTGCACCATCTCAGTCGGTTAGCAAAAATGTTTTATTGTCATAGTGTTTATGCCCGTGCCGATTACAAAAAAACGCTTTGTATTGGTTGTCCGCCGTTAGGCCGGTGTTTTTTTTATCCTCCGTTGTCTTTGATGGGAAAGGGATGAGAATGGAATGCGGGAAATGGGAAACGAGAAACTGTTTACTATTGTCTGCCGGTTTACATAGGGTTAGTTGCCCTTTTCGGAACCCTTTAAGCGGTGATTTTTCTATATCCATAAGTTTCTCATAAATGGATGGAAGTTATATATTTTTCAGAAACCTTAATTATTTATAGGTAAATAGTTTAAGATTATCTGCAAGTTTCAATGAAAATTTTCAACATAGGTGTTTCCGTTATTGAAAGATTCACAAAGATATGAATGATTAACATAACCAACTTTGGACCATCTGTTCCTGTTTTTGGTACTGAACTGGTTCCTTTAATTGGACCTAGATCAAAAATACTTTAGGCAGCTTGATTTTTAGAGAAAAAACTAAAAATTAATTGAAAATTCAATTTTGAATCAAACATCAACAGGAAAAAGTATTTCAGCTTTTCAACGTTTTGAAAAATCACTAAAATTGCTGTTATGAGTATCTCATAAAATTTTACTATCAGTCAGAACTGTCAGCTGCACATTAGTAAGAAAACATTGTGTTCGCTTGTAGTTAAAGTGGACAGACCTGACAAAAAATATTAGAAATGCTCAATATAATTTGTGAATTATTCCCCAGTTTATGAGTCACACCTTAACTGATGAATGATTGGTATTGAAACAAAGTTCAGGTGATGTGAGGTCGAAAGTGTCCTATTTCTGAACCTTTTGCTAATTTTCCGGATTTTCCATTGGCTTTCTTATGTTTAAGGAAAAATAGGTAGTAAGGGAAACTCGGGTAAGACAGACACAGCGGGTAAAATGGACACCTTTAATATTCGAAAATTACAATTTTTCGCAGAAATCTAATGATGGGAATATGTTTGCCTAAGTTGAGGTTGCCAGAATTTTTTCAACACGTATCCGGGCCGGGAGAACCGGGCTATTTTTTTTCCAAAAACCTGGCATAATCCGGGCATTTGATTTCAAAATGGTCGACCAAAATCCTGGCAATATCCGGGCAAATTTAGTCAAAACCTAGAAATTACTCATCAAAAATCAAGAAAAAAAAGTTGAAAACAACATTTTTTTCATCAAAATTTATCAACAGATTTTAAATCGTATTTTAGGCTTTCAAAAAACCTTTCATGATAATTTTTATGAAACTTGCTCAGAAAATTTAGTTTTGGACGCATAAATAATAGAAAATTATAGCAGAATTTGTTTTTTAAAGTGTGATTTGAAGATGAAAATCAGAATAAACCCGGGCAAAATCCGGGCTATTCCAATGAAATCTGGCCAACCGGGCCAGACCGGACTCTTCCCAAATTTTATATTAAATATCCGGGCAAACCCGGATAAAACCGGACAATCTGGCAATCTTATCCTAAGTGTATCAACACTTTAGAGCAAAACCTATGTTTATTTCCATCAACCGAGTTTCATAGAAGTAAACAAAACAAACAAAAACTTTGAGGATCCTATATTTGATGTAATTGTCTCTAATCAGAAAATAGTTCATAACTCGCAACATTTTCGAAAAATTCAACCGTTTCCAAAGGTGGAGTATTTAATATGCTTCTTTTTAACAATTTGAAGGAAAATCAACGAATTTTGGTCAAAAGGCTTAAGCAAAAACTAAAGGTCGGGTAAAACGGACACATAAGTTTTTCCAGGTATTTAAAATTTTCACCGGTTTGATCCTCCATATGTCTCCAAAAGTCCTTGGCAAGAGCAATTGTCGGTCGAAAAGCACTCACCATCTCAAAAAGGTCATAAAAACTGTAAAAACTGAAACCCGGTGAAAAAAATTCCTTTAAAATACGGAATTTCAAAACTACATAGTTTCGCTTCTGGACTCGGACCACTTGATTCCATTTTGGTTTAAAAACGTTGTCAAATGCTTAACTCACAAAAATATGTACATACTTTTACAGCAATTTTTCCGTTTTACCCAACCATTTTTGTAAAGTGTAATTTGCAAGCATGTTTTAGATTACTATAAAACGATGGAGGAAATTCACTAATTCCAATAGCTTATGCGATAGCATACAACCTAAACTGCCCATCTACAGGAAAACTGCGATGAGATATGCAATATCTAATTTTCTATTGCGATTTTTTCTTAGGTTGTTCGTCTTACCCGACTTTCCCCTAGAGATCACATTCATCACAGTGGTAATGGTTTCCTTTTAAACTTTGGGTTGGACAAAACGTATTTTTTTTCTTATTCGCTCTGATTTCTCAAAATGCGCCCCACAAGCTGAGCTGTCTGTATCAGCACTGAAGAGAAGGTTCATTTTTAAAAACATTCAAAATTTTATTAGAATCACTTTTTATGGCAAAAAACGATATGACTGGATTGAGGAGGAATAAAAGTTAATTTTCTGTAGAGGATCAGAATGGGGGTTGGCTTAATAGCGGCACGTTATCCAAACATAAGGGAAAATTGTGCCTACTGTTTGGAATGCTATTTCAAAATTAAGCTTGGAGAATTGTAGATTTGAGAAATAAAAACTCAGAATCAAATTTTCAAAAAACTTAGTTTCTTTTGGATTGAGAAAAAAGAAAACACATTTGATGTCCTCATTCGAATTTGAGAATTTAAAATTTATGAGGGATAAAGATGAAAATATGAAAGCATTTTCAGATTTAATTTCAAGAATAAAAATATACAATCCGTTGTATTAATATTATTTTTTATTTAAATATTTAATGAAAATTATTTAATCTTCGGTTCTTGTCATACTTTTAACATTGGTTTTTTTTCTCAAATTACAAACATTTCATATTCAGACTTTCCAATAGGGAGAATAAATCTCGAAATTGTTTATTGAATGCGCTTTTCAACTTAAAACGACAATTATTTGCGAACCCGTATCAAATTTTTTAATTGAATCGAGATCAAATTCTCTTCTTTATTTCAGACATTGAAATAAAACCCCCCTTAGAAATTTACAGCTTCAAACTGAAAATTTACAAAGTTTTCTTCTGCTTCAATTTATATGTATCAGTACTTGGTACTGGTACACTTTTAAAGAAATTCATGAAAATATACTTGTCAGTTACAAACGTTGCTTTGAAACTTTTGAGTAGTAACTGATAGAATTTAACCTCGAATGTTCTCTGTTGTCTCCGAAAATTAAATATTCTAAACATATTATCTACTCTGGTTTATTAGAGGTATATCAAATATTTGAGCTGGATTTCACGCAAAAAAATCATTACGCCGAATATTCCACTCACCGAATAGTTGAACGTTGGAAATGAAGTTATTGCTTGTCAAGTTTTTCTTAATAAGCAAGTGAGTGCATGGGTTTCTTAAAATTTTCCAAAACTTCAATGTTTAAAATCAAATATAAGAGAAAAGCTCAGATGATGCCTTTTTTTAATCTGTGTTAATACTGAGAAATACTAATTCAAACTTAATAATCACTCAAGCATTTAACATGGTATTCCGATTGTTATTCTTAATATATAGCTGAACATATGTAGTTATGTATGGATAAAAAGTGATTTTGTCATTTAATTTTTATTTTTGAAATTAAACACGATTTTTGATTTTGGACAAATGTTCCCGAGCAAATTTGAACCACTACAAATGAACGTCAATTTAAGAGTTTTAAATTAAAAATGCAAATTATTTAACACTCAGAAATTAATTTTAATGTAACTTTTGTTTAAATGTTTGAATGTTTAAATGTTCATTTCAGTTAAAGTCCTACAGAAAGATCAGATTGTGTGAGAAATTGTTCATTTCATATTTGAATTTACTAATTAGATTGATTATTTTCAGGTTCCAAATTAAGTAAATTTTATAAAAGGGAAAGACAGTTCTAGTGAATTTTTGGTCAAAAACCCTGTTTAACCTGTTAAACTCAAGCTTTGATTCCAACTGAAACTTTTAGTTCCATAAATCAAATGAAGTTAAAAAATTTAACTTTTAAATATACAGCAATGAGTGTTTCATAACATTGATGAATATAAAGATCGAGGTGTACAAAAAACAGAATAAGTATGTGATCAAAATTTTATTTTCCAGTGCTTTCGTAAGCATTTTATTTGTTTTTTATAGTTTCTGAAGACGGTTTTTAAGTTATTCGATAAATAGCATTAAAATGAGAAATTATAGATAATGTTGCAAACCTGATCAGAACAAAAGGAAGCCTGCATGATTGAAATTATTGAAAAAAATCCTTCAAAAATCAGTTAAGTATTTTCAATTTCGTTTTGAATTTATAGTTCACTTTTCAAAACTGTTATAGAAGATATACCTAAATATTTTTACTGAATAGTTATAGAAATTTGTCGGAATTTATTTTTTATAGACCATACATATAGAATAACTTTGAAAGTTTTTGTTCGTATAAATATTTTTGAAATTGAATTCCTGCCTAATTTCTTAGAACGAAGAAAACAACTGAATGGTAAAAAAATTTTAAAACTTGTTTTTTTTCTATTTCTACATTTTAGCTTTTGGTTGGCTGCTGTACATCGTCGGAGTGGCTCCACTGCTGGTCTGGGCCGTTTGGGCCGTGTCGGAGCAACCGGAGGGAAGCCTCTGGAAACGGATAGTATCTGCAAGCCGTCCTTTGGCCGATTGGGGACCGGAAAACTTGGTGCTACGAAAGAAATACGACGATTTTATGGAAGACTACTGGCGCACCCCCAGCCGCCGAAATGGCTTCCAAAAGTTCCTATTCGGACGGGAAAAGGTTTACTCGGTGAATCTGTAGGGCGGCATCGATGGATTCTCTCTGAACAGCTCAACCAGTTCAGCATACTTTCAATAGGATTTTAACTAGGATTGATATTTTTTTTGAATATTTTTATGTAATTGACGAATTTTAAGGTTAAGCTAGACTATTTACATTTTGAACAACGAACCGACAATCGTCGTGTGAGTCAGTATTATCAGGTTATTTACAAATCGGACGCTAAGCGTTACATCGACTATTTGATTGTGAGAATCAGAAGTTCGTCGTCTTTTGGACGGGAAAGTCTCAAAGCTGTTGCGTGATCTAGCCCATATAGGAGATAAGGAAATCGGTGGGTAATTTTCCCAGAACTTTAGCCGTTCAAAAGGGGTAGATCCCCACCCACTGTCACTCGAGCTGAAAAGCACTCAACAGGGGGTTGCATTGCAGTTCCGAAATCATCAGCATCATCATCATCATAATGGTCATCAGCTAACGTAAGTCCGCGATAGAATCGGAATGAATAGTGCACGTGAAATCGCATCAGCGGAGATTTGTAGGGGATGCAATTTTCGCTGGGCCATCGTAGGTAAGGCCTAATTAGTATGCAAAGTATTTTCGACATCTGCCTATTCTCAAGAGCGTAGCACGGAAAGTGAGGTTAAGTTATCATTGTTCATCAACCAGAACGAACGAGCGATGAACATTCGTCTACAATTCCGTCCAATACAGAAATAAACGTTTTTGAAAGCTGAAAAAAATGCTGGAATTTTTATTCACGTTCGAAACATCTACAATACGTATAGCTCATTTCCAGTAATAGAAACATTCCTGAATAATTTCCCGCGCATGGCATGTCTGGGGCATAATTATCGACACTGCGCTCAACATGAGCGTTTTCCGGGAGAATATCTATTATGGAAATTGTTTGATGGGTATAGGCATAGTCAGACAATCGTGTGGAACAGAAGCTTAGAAAAGTTGCGAAATGTTCTAAACAATTTATGATTGAACTTTATATGTACATTTTATCTTCGATTTCCAAAAATATAGTTGCAAATTTTTAAAATTTATAGAAAAATTCACACAAAATATTTGTTTTTCTCAACAATCAATTTCTTCAAAAGATAGGTTCTCTTAAGTAGTTAACTTAACTGTACATATTATTTTATTATAGAGGATCGTTTTCAAGTGAAGTGTTGCTAAAACTTCATTTTTACATTTTTATCATTCCGCAATTTTCAACACAAATATGTTTATCATTTTATACAAACAATAATCAAAAGGTTGATGAAAATACTATTTCAAAACTTATTTTATGCAATTTATCATCCAAAATTTCAAATTACAAAAAAGCGTACATATATGTCATTTTAAAATTCCAAAAAACGGTCTCTTCATCCTCATTGATTGCAGCGTTACCGCAAGAGAATATTATTTCGAAAATCACTAATAACCCGTTTTTTTCAGTTTTGATAAATTTATTAAATTATCTGGGAAATGATCCTTCTGGTGAAAATTTTTCTGAGAAATCGTTCATTCTGGTGAAAAAATTTCTAAGGAATGGTTCATCTGGGGAAATAAAATCTGGGAAATTGTTCTCTCTGGTGATTGAAAATCTAGACATTTTTCTTTTTGGAGAATTGGTTTCTGTGAAATGGAGTGCAACCCAAAAAATACGTTGAATTGAATCAGTTCCACGGAAAATAATAAAAAGGTAAAATTTACCGAGATAGCAAGGTGAACGCTCGTGAAAGCCAAAATAATAACTTCGTCCTCTTTGAGGTGAAACTCACCTCACAGCGAGGTAAAATCGAGGTTGAAAAAAAGGTGCAATTCACTGAGAAAAAAAAGCGATTCCGAAAAAGGTAGATCTTCCCTCGTAGCGAGGTGAAGTTGACCTGGATTGAGCTAAACAAAACGGTACAATAATTCATATAAAAAAGTAGCTATTTGCCAAACCCGTTTATTGAGGCTAAGCTGTTTTGTCGTTCAGGAAGGAAGTTTTGCTTCGTGCCCAACATGTGAAAATCGGAACAGAATGGTAAGTGTTTTCTTAGATATCGTTTAGTTGTCCTGGTTCTCGTCATAATTATTTGCTTGTGTTGCAGATCGGCCCACAGAGCTTCGAGGTCTATACTACGCAATCCTCCTGAGATCATTCCGGAAAAACCGGATCTGACCGGACCGGATGGACCTGCCAAAGGATTCAGCGGTCAAAGTGACTCGGAAGAACGCAAAAGCCGAAGAAAGGACTTGCCTCAAAAAAATTTGAAACACGGTGATACATTTCAAAAATAAATTCAAGGTAAAAGTCCCTGTTTTTTAAATAAACACAATTTTCGAATGAATTTTGTTTTTATTTTTATTGAAGAAACCAATTAAACCAACTAGCATTTACCTTTCGAATCAGTGAATGGAAAAACGGTATTATTTACCTATTTCTAGGTGAATGCGAAAAATTTAATTTTTTGCTAGGTGAATGAAAAAAATGGTAAAAGGGTGGAATGAATCACCTCGCTTCTCTATAATTTTTACTTTTTTTTATTTTCCGTGTATTGCGCCCTTCAAAAGTTATACTCAGCCGAAAAGAAAACGTTAAATTCACCTGGATTTTCACGTAGGCGCTCATTACATGAATTTTTGCTTGACTTACATGAATCACTAAGAAACTATTACAAATTCACTTGATCCGTACGTGAAATTCACATAGCCGTTTTCTGTTAAAACAAAGACACAATCGATCTACGCGAAAATTCAGTGATCCGCCAAATACAAAGGGATTTGATTCATTATTTGTGATGTTCACGTTGCTCTGAATAACTTATTCAACAATTGGTCCTAAGAAAAAAAAAAAAACTACGTGATGGAGATGTTGATTTCACGTGAGTTGTGAAAATTTGTTTGTGTATTCGTCATTTAAATATCCTGTTATTTTTTAACAGAATTTGGAATCGGATGGATGGCTAGACCACTAGGGGAGAATGAGGATACTTGATCCCTGGGGATACTTGATTCCTTAGTTATATCTCGAAACTGGAATGTCTTACAAAGATCAAATGTTCTAGAAAAATGTGCCAAAATGAGCAAAATAACAATGCTTGTAGTTTAAAAATTTTTAACAAAATAATTGTTTGAGTAATTGAACTTTGTTTGAAAAATTTCACAAAATGTAACTTGAAGATCTTTTTTCATCACTTTAAAATGTTCCTTACATGGGAAAATTATGAAAAAAATGTTTGTTCCAATATATCAATCGTTCGAGCGTAAAATGAACTTCATAATGCCATATTTTCAAAGCAATGGAAAATTCTCAACTTTTTCAGATTTTTTTTTTTCTAAAATGATGATTATGGGTACAATTGATCCCCTAGAGTTGGGTACAATTGATCCCCCTTCCAAACGGCATATTCTTCGTCTGAATTTATCGTTATGATTGCTGATTACGAAATTACTAATATTTATCCAAAAACTAATATTTATCAAACAATTGTCGGAAGAAAAGAGCAAAAATAATTAATTTTCCCCTAATTATAAAAAATAGCGCCTTTAAGTATGCAATGTTATTAGCGTTGAGACAAAGTTATAGAATTTTCTTCTTATGGCTGCTATAAATTGTGAAATGAGAACAAACATGACCAAAATAGTCAATTAACATTCTATCTTGGGTTTTGTTTGATTTTAATGCAAGGATTAGGGCTTCCTGAATAAAAGATCAAGTCTCCTTCAATAGGGGATCAAGTCTCCCCTAACTTCAGAAAAATCGCATTTTTTTACTCTCACGAAAATGCATCTAGTTTATCAAGGGGTTCAAGTATCGTTCTAATTTTTGGAGCATAGAAACTTGAAGTTACAAGCTGTCAGAAAATGTCAAAGACGGCGAGTTGCTAAATTTTTCCAAAAAGATATGGTGAAAATAAGAAAAGGGGATCAAGTATCCCCACTCTCCCCTATATATGGTGCAACCCATATACCAATTCCGCAATGATTTAAATTTTTTTATAAATAGGTAAGTGAAGTTAAATAATTAGTGAAGTGCAAGTATTGTTTAAAATAATAGGTGAAGTGTAAATTCATTAGGGAAAATAAAAAGTGTTTTTTTTTTGTATTGAAAATAATTAAATGTCCTGAAACATCAACACATTTTCTATTTATAAGATCCGAAAGAACTCATAACGTTCATATTTTAATGCAATCTACGTGAATCGCATGCAACAAAACGAATCCATTTTTATATTCTACCTACGTTTTTTCACATACAGCTCATATGAAAATTACGTGAATTCTGCCTGCTGCGCGAACTCTGTTTGCTCCCTGAAATTCAAATAGGATTTTAATGGTGGCAAAAATCTGTGTACATTTACACGTAGCGTTCATGTAAAGAGTTTTTCCAGTGACAAAAATAAATTTTTAGTAACAAGTTTTTGGAAGGGCGTTATGGTATTCAAACTCATAAGCAATTAAACCAATGCCTCAGTAAAATTGGGGGGTTAATTGTCACTGTCCTTCTGCAACGGCTCATCACCAAAAAACGCACATTTCCCGGAAAGGGAATTGGAAATGAGAAACAGTTTTTTGTTTTCCTACTGCCTTCATTTTCTCTGTAGTTTTCCGAATGCCCATCCTAACATACGCACTAGACTGCCCCAAATGACCCGACTTTTGAAAAAGTTATACGCTGCAGGCTAAAATTAATCCTGGGTCTAGTACAAGATCTCATGCCAAATTTGGGCCAGATCGGACCACGGTAAGGGGTCGCTCAACGAACCTGAAGTTTGTATGGGATTTTGAGACATTTTGTTCGAGAGGAATATGAAAAACCAGTTTTTCGTCAATAACTTTTGTCTGCTTCAACCGATTTCTTTCAAAAACGGGTTTTCTTAAAGCCTAAGTTATGACAAATATTTTATCCGAAGGTTTCATTTCAGTTAAAGTTAAGATAAGAAAGTTATTAGGCTTCAAAAATTGGCTAACTTTTTTAAGGGTGATATTCATCACTGTTTTAATGAGGCGACTAAATGTCCGACCAGCACACTCAATGTGAAATACATGCCGTTTCGCCAAATAATGATTGATTTTAACCATTGTTGTTGCGCTCGATTGCAATTTTTGATGTTTTTCTAATATTTGAGTTTGGATGATATTCATTTGATAGTTCGGAAAGAAGCAACGGCGGAAAAATGCTTGACAATTTAAAAGAAAAATTGAATAACCACAGGGGCTTAAGAGCATGACTGGACGATTTGTGATGCCAATAAAAAAACAGTTTTTCATCAATAACTTTGATTCCCGTCAGCCGATTTCTTACAAAAACAATTTTTCTAAAAGCCTAAATTATGATAAATATTTCATCCCAATACT
Organism: Uranotaenia lowii; assembly: GCF_029784155.1. Taxonomy (NCBI): domain Eukaryota; kingdom Metazoa; phylum Arthropoda; class Insecta; order Diptera; family Culicidae; genus Uranotaenia; species Uranotaenia lowii. The sequence continues at coordinate 341,021,177 of NC_073692.1, forward strand.
GCATTTCGATAAGAGTTAAGATAAAAAAGTTGTTAGGCTTCAAATATGGGCTAACTTTTTTAAGGTGGTATTCATTACTGTTAATGAGGCGTCAATATGTTCGACCGCCTCGACTCATTGATAGTGATGAATACCATCCTTTAAGAAAAACCGTTTTTAAAAGAAATTGGCCAACGAGAACCAAAGTTATTGATGAAAAACAGGTTTTTCATGTTCCTTCCAAGCAAAATGTCTCGAAATCCCATACAAACTTCAAGCTCGTTGAGCGACCCCTTCCTGTGATCCGATCTGGCCTAAATTTGGCATGAGATCTTGTACTAGGACTAGAATCAATTTTAGCCTGCAGCGCATAACATTTCACAGGGCTTTGAATTTCCCATACACATTTGGGGCAGTCTATTGTACATATTTCCACCTTTGGGCGACTCAACTGCCAACAATTTTTTTAGATCGAAAAACACATGTACCAATGCTTTATGATGCCAATTAAATGATAATTTTTCGAAAAGAGGTCCTTTTACATTTTTCTCACGTTTTTATTATATTAGCTGTAGCTTTCTTTTGATAGAGAATGAGGGTGAAACTTTTAATTGGCATCACAAATCGTCCAGTCATGTTCTTAAGCCCCTGTGGTTATGCAATTTTTCTTTTAAATTGTCAAGCATTTTTCCGCCTTGCTTCTTTCCGAACTATCAAGTGAATATCATCCAAACTCAAATATTAGAAAAACATAAAAAATTGCAATCGAGCGCAACAGCAATGGTTAAAATCGGTCATTATTTGACGAAACGGCATGTATTTCACATTGAGTGTTCTGGTCGGACATTTAGTCGCCTCATTAAAACAGTAATGAATATCACCCTTAAAAAAGTTAGCCAATTTTTGAAGCTTAATAACTTTTTTATCTTAACTTTAATTGAAATGAAACCTTCGGATAAAATATTTGTCATAATTAAGGCTTTAAGAAAACTCGTTTTTGAAAGAAATCGTTTGAAGGAGACAAAAGTTATTGACGAAAAACAGGTTTTTCATGTTCCTCTCGAACAAAATGTCTCAAAATCCCATACAAACTTCAGGCTCGTTGAGCGACCCCTTCCCGTGGTTCGATCTGGCCCAAATTTGGCATGAGATCTTGTACAAGGCCCAGGATCAATTTTAGCCTGCAGCGTATGACATTTCACAGGTTTTAAATTTCCCATACAAATTTGAGGCAGTCTAATACGCACGCACAGCATTGACCGAGCGGATCAATTCATTCATTCATTGTTTTCATCCCCCTTTATCTTGTGATGGAATAGAGAGCAGGAATGGTGGTTTTTTGAGAAAAAAATGACAGGATGAAGAAAAATTCAGGATTTTTCAGAACACCACAAATTTTGCATAAATTGCATTGATAAAGGCGAAACATATATACTACTGTAGACGCCTGAATTTATGCACTGAGACGAGCAGAATCTTGACTAACCGGCAGTTTATATTGAAAAACACCATTCAAATATTATCTTAACCAAACATAATTATCGATTTAATTATTTTATTACAGATTTATTCGATATCCTGATAGTGCTTTCAATAATTGTTTCGTTATTTTTTTAGAAAATCTAGACAATTCAATGCATTTTCAAAACCATTTTTCGAAAATCAGGACAAATCAGGAAAATTTGAAAAAAAATCAGGACGAGTCCTGATTTATCAGGACACCTGGCACTTCTGATAGGGAGGGACACGAAAAGGTTTTTATTTTGTTTCTTACAGTCATACGCAATGCGGTGTCGCTGGAGGTTAGATAATCGTATCTTAATACGTTCCATTTTGTACACAAATTTCAAATCCAAAATGCTTTTTCTAAATTATTTGAAAAAATGTTGAGAAATTGAGATTAAAACAGCCATAACTCCAGTTTCCAATCCATGCGGTGGCTCAAACAGCCTTCATTGAATTTCTTGGAATAAAAACATATAAGAAAAGTCTCATTTGGTTCAAAATTTTCAAGTCCGAAAATGCTTTTTTTCTCAAATAATTGAAAAATGTTGGGGAATTGAGGGTAAAAACAGTCATAACTCCATTTTCAAAAGCTTGCGGTAGCTCAAACAGCCTTCATTGGATTTCCCGGAAAAAATCACACAAGATATGTCCCATTTGGTTCAAAATTTTCAAGTACTAGCTTGTATTTTTTGAAAAAATTGAAAAATATGAGGGAAATGAAGGTAAAAACAGCCATAACTGCATTTTCCGAAGCTAGCGGTGGCTCAAAAAGCCTCCATTGGATTCTCTGAAAATAAAAATGCATAAGATAGGTTTATTTTTCATCAAAAGTTTTAAGACTAAATAAGTTATTTTCTGGATTTTAAAAGGGAATTAGGGGTTAAAAAGGCACTATAACTTCGTTCGTAAGCTTGTGCGGCGTCTGAAACTACGTTCAATCGATTTTCTGGAAATTTAAACTAAAGGAAAGTACTTTTTCATGGAGTTGTTTCGTGTAGGAGGGAATATGTTGAATTTCTTCGCGGTTTATACACTTCTTCCCCATTGTGCATTGTGCATACAATGGAAGGAATCTCGAGGTCTGAAAATCTAGAAAAAAGCAATCTTGGAAATTGACTTCACTGTATATGTGCTTCCAAGAAAATGTTTTCATGGGTTTCATATTCACGCAATTGAATCAATACATCAAATCCTGAAATAACCTAAATCAGTTTGTAAATAAATTTTATATTTCGTCTCTGAAGCATTTTCAAAAGAGAACACAAAAAAAATTAAGCCTTCAGACGGATGTGCACGTAGTTTACACGGAGAAAAAAGACGACAATTCTTCTAATTGTTTCAGCTGGTTATGCCAATGATCAAAGCGTAGTTTATTTTTTTGCATCCAAATAAAGATATAGGGAAGGAGCGGGCTATATGCGCCTATTAAGCAGAATACTGATTTAATCAAATATTACATCGAATATGTGTACAAAAACTAAATACACATGAGCAGACATCTGTTTTCTATACATTGGAGTAATTTTTTTTGTTGAAATCTCCTTCCGTTTTCGAGAAATTGATTTTTTTATAACTGTTGTCAAAATTGCCGAATCTCAAATCGCGCGGGCTAAACGCGCCTACTTATGTTTAAGGTAAAATTTCTGTTTTTTTGGCAATACTTCGGTATAAATTCATTGGAAATGCTAGAAACTGATAACTTTCATACGACAAAGCTGAATTTTTTTTAAAATCTAAGTCTTTATGGAATAAACAAAATTTAGGGTTGCCATCATATGGAGAAATTTCATACCCAAGATAAATTTTATCAAATCTGTTTTGAAATCTTCAATTTGCTCTTAAAATGTTAATTAGAGCTTAGATTTCAAGTTTAAATGATAAAAATCATATATTTATTTTATTAAACCTGTTATTTAAGGGTAGTGGCATTTTATAAACATGATGGGGGCATACAAAAACACTCTCTTATTCCACTTTCTCATCATTATGAAACCACCACAAAAGCTTAAATTTGTTTAACTTTTATGGTTCATTTGAATAAGAAACAAAAACCACCCAACGTTTTGTTTTGAGCTTCTTTACGTATAATTTTTAAAAGTCAAAATATTACATAAAAAGGTATCAAAACCTTGTATGAATTTTTAAATTTTTTTGAGTTGGTTTATTCATCAAATTCTTTCTTGCCCTATGTTCAAACCGTATCACCCTCAAAATGCAATAATTAGATAAGTTGTCTTGTCAGCCATTTCGTCAAACGGCCGTAGGCGCATTTAACCCGATAGGCCCATTTTGGAAACCTTTCCCCTAATAGACTCCACTACAAACTGATGATGGACGTTACACTTCAACTATGAATATAAAAGATTCAACTGTAATGGTATAACTGATTCTATTGTAAATATGATAGAATAAACTACAATTCTATGATTGACTAGCTGACCCGGTAAACTTCGTTTTACCTTCTAAAGTATAAATCGTAATAAATGTTTAATTTCATCTACACATCCTTAACTGCACCGTGCTCGCGAATAGATTCTTATGGAAATCGTAACAAATAAAGTTGAATTTGTATTGGGACCACCTTCCATAAAAAGTGAGATCCTTGAAACTTTTATACAAACCATCTTTGACCCAAAATACCCTCGGATACCAAATTTCACTTCATTCCGAGCGACCATTCAAACGTGATGTTGTTACAAAGAAAACGCTTCCATTTTTATATATAAGATTTTAAGCATTTAACTATAACTATAATAGATTCAACTGTCCATTCCTGGTTGACCTCTCACATTTAATCATAAATATGATAGATTAAATTGAAATGGTTTAATTGATTCAACTGTAAATATGCTAAATTCAACTAAAATTTTATGCCTGGTTTAAGGCATTCAGCTATAAATATAATAGATTCAAGTATACATTTCTGATAAACCTCCAACATTTAAATACTATCAACCATGCTTGGCATCGCTCCTCAGATTTGCCCGTTCAGAGTAAGAGCGTGTATTTTTTTCGCTGTGCTCTTCCCAAACGGAGAATCTTTAACAAATTCTCCGTTACCTCCAGAGCGACCAAGCGTCCACCCAAGTGTGGGCAAGAGAAGCAAGCAAACTGATGAAGTGTGTTCTCGGTGCAGATGAATTCGTTCGCACTCGGGCGAAAGAGAAGCTTTACAGAAAACTCGGTTTGTCTTCATCGGTTGCGTCTGGATCGAAGTTTGGAAGTGCGTCAGAATTTACAATGCAGAACATAAATCTAACGGAACTTAATTAATAACGCCAAAGGTAGTTAAGATAGAATGCTGATGTTTTCGACAACATTGCTCTGTATAATACAGCGCATATTTTGATATGAAATATAAAGTTAAGAAGTCCACCAATAGCGAGATATAAATCATAGCTTTCTTGTTAAGCATTTTAAAGCTTAAGTTTCTTCTACAAAGTTATTTATCTCAATAAAATACACAACTTTGCTTAACATATCAAAGTTCTACAATCTTAACCCAAGGAGATACGGTTGAATTAAAAAAAATACTTGAAAAATGCTCTACAAAAAGTTATTTTTATTATCGCGCTATTTTTGAATCTCTCGCCTTTAAATATATCAAAATTTTTTTTCATTCCTGAGCGAGTTTCTCTAGATTGATGTTCTGCACCAGGATAAATGATTAGCTACGAAAGCTTTCTTCGGTCAAAAAATATCAAAAGCGTAGCGGTTAAGGAAGATAAATCCTAAATTTTACGATTTGTGAAAGTTTTGAAGTTTTATTACTAAAATTTGTCCCAGATCCCTGCGTAATGTTCACGGTTTGTTTAAAAGACAAAGATTTTTGGATAATTTTAGTTAATGTTACTTTTCGAATTGCTGCTTTGGTAAATTAATGCTACCCACGTACGATATTAAAAGTACATAAACCTAAGTATACAGCAATTTGCGGACGCCCGGATATTGTGAAAAAACTTCATGGATTTTGCCCAGTTTATCCACATTATTTGGAAAATGAAACAAGAAAATCGAGTTCAGTTTAAAATTGTTTGTCAAAAATAGGATTTGTGAAAGTTTGTTTCATCAAAAATCAAACCAAAACTTTCCTTCGTATGCTTTAAACATAAATTTGACACTGCTGATGTGTTGCGACAAAAAATGTAAGTCGTTTTTCTTCACTAGATGAATGTCTGGAATTTCCTCACATTTGGCCGTACATTGCTCGGTTTATGGAATGGAGAATTTCAGATTATTCACCCGGTTTTCACCATGTTTTTCAAACAATTTGCCAGGTAGTGGCCGGCCCGGCTACGTACAAAAATAGTTCATACATAAACCTACATTGGACCTCTTCAACTGATGCACTGTTCCGCACTGCATAACGGCTTTTAGAAGAAAACATTCCTGCAATGTGAAATCTTTCTGGCTTGATACACTGAGCCACACAGCAGCGTCGCTAGAGCACAATTTTCTAGCCAGCTCCTTCTCTTTTCTTTAGAGCAAGCGACGTCCACCCGACCGTCAGAGCAACCGCAATCGGGCGCACTCGGCAAAAAGATAAGTGAACGTTAATCGGCTGAGCAGTGCACTCGGAAACCGAAATGATAAAAGTGTAATTCGTTCTCTGCTCTGTTCTGTTTGCGAGGTGTTGGACAAGCATGCTATCAACAATTCCAGCTATAATGGTTTCCAATATACAAGTGTTTTGATTTAACCATAAGAATTTTAAAACAAATTTTCATTTACTTAAATTTTAAGCTTGATTTAAACCACAATTGCAGTGTTCTACTTCATGAGTGAAGTGTGTTCTGTAGAAGAATAAAAAAAACAAATTCGACAGGTAAATGTGTTTAACTTTGTTTAATTTTGTTTGTTTAAACGAAAACTATCAGATTTCTTCGCTTCTAGGTAGTTCACCGTCGGATGCAGCGAGCTTTGATGGCCTTAATCGGCAAGTTGGCTCATTCTTAGTCCCAAAATCGCCCTTCATTCAGAACGCAAATTATTTTAACGCAGCACCAAAAAAAAACCGACGGCTTCACAAAAAATTCCCATTCATCAGGAAATATATGAAATTTCCGGTCAGCTACCAGCCAAACCATTTGTTGAAGCAAGGAGTCATATGTGTTATCGGAACGCCTTCGTGGTTCTGGAAATTTAATCCTGCCCAGCTCCGATGGCTATGAGCGGAGATGCCCAAATCCGAAATCAATCCGCCAGGAGGAATCGACGGGTATATTTGTTAAACATGAGGAAATTCCTATCCCAAAGCGCAGACACCTTATGTGCGCCCAAAGCAACACACAAGCAAGGTTGCCGAAAACACAAAAAAATGTGTATTATCACAGAACTTTAAGCTAATTTTCATCACAGAATCTGTGTCACAGAATACAGAATTTTTAAATTTTTCACAGATTCACATATTTTTAAAATTTTGTACAGATTTTCAAAATTATTATATTTTTGTCATTCTTGACTTTTTATTTCTGACTTTAATTTATAGAAATATGAAAACAAGGTAATGTAAATTGTTTTTTTTTTTCAATTAAAACTATAAGAAATGTCCAATTAGTTGATGTTGACATGATTTCTTTATGAACTTCATAGAAAAAGCATCACAGAAAACCGTCACAGAATTCTAGGTTGAAATCACAGAATTTGAGAATTTTTTTTGTGAAAAACACAAATTTTTTTTTCGGCAACCTTGCACAAAAGGCAACATTTTTTTCGGAACATTTCCTATTTCCTCCATAGCGGCCAAATCATTTGCTAAAGCATGTAAGCTTTCGCCGGAATGCCACCCAAGGATCCGATAATGCCGACGACAAAACCTAAGAACAATTTGTTGGAGGAAATAGACATAGAAGAAGATTCTAGAAGTGATTTGGTGCTACTAAAAAACAACAGCTCGTACCATTTGACCAGTTCCATCTATCGGAGGCACCCGGTAAGAAATAAATGAGCGAAGCGCAACATCCTGCTGCTGAATAAAATTTGATCAATATTACGGGCAGCCCGATGAACATGGAAATTTATTAATTAAATGCATATACTATTTTTAAATACATATGAAATAAAAGTCAAACAAACAATTATGCCATAAAATTAATGAGAAATATGATTGACCTAAAAGAAAATAATAAACCTACAATATATAGTGGAACTCATCAAATCAATCATAGAAATATAATTGAATCTGTTATGTTTACAGTTAAATCAACTCTACCAGTATAATTGAATTTACAATATTTTATGTTGAATGCAAATCATCAATCATATAATTATTGTTTAATCTATTATATAAATAGTTGAATGCATAAAATCAATCATACAACTATAGTTGATTCTATTATATGTATTGTTGAACGCAAAATATAAATCAGATAATTTATTATATGTATATTTAGTTGAAATCTTCAGTTTTATAGTTGATCGAGAATCGATCAGAAATATAGTAAGATAAAGGCGAAATGTAGTTGGAAAAACATTACTTTTTTCTCTGTGTAGTTCAGTTTACACCTTACAACTTTTTGCCTTGATAGCTTCTATTTAACAGATTTCCTTCAGTTATGATTTTAAATTGTGTTTAACCTAATAAACATAAACTCGCTTGCCATGTCGTTGCTATCATCATGAAAATATTCTGTACCGTTGAGCGATAAACCGCTCTACTAGAGATTACACCGCTAAAGCGAATTTTGTATAATAGCGTTTTATTCTTAGAATTCTTATATTCGAGTTATCCTTTTTAGCGAAGCGGCAAGCGAAAAAAATGCAATCTCACATATGTCCTGCAGTTTGTCAACACATGTGTTTTAAACATTTCGTTTTTGGTATCCTAATAAACCGTTATTTGTGTTTGACGTAAAAATTTATAAGTATTTTGAAACTAATAATAGAAAATATTAATAGAAAACAAGACACTAATTACTATAACATAATAATACAACCTATGTTTGTTTGAGCAAATCAATGAAATTGAACGATACGTAATATTTGGTCCCTGCTTTGAGTTCAAGAAACCATGAGGGCTTTGTCAATTTGTTGGAAAGTCAAAAAATATCTAAATCAAACCTAAATTGTTTCATCAAAAATTCCTTTTCCACGTGAAAGAACATGACAAAATAAGATACAAACTATAAGCGTATGAGCATATTTTTGTTATGAACTTTAGGTTCCTCATCGATGGAATTAGCGGGTGCTTTTTTAATTATGTAAGTAAATTTTTCCAACTTTTTTTATTTTTATAAATAAAAGAAGCATGTGATGCGTATTTAAGTCAACAACATACAGAAAAATATGCTTACGCAAAGAGACGACGATGACAGTTGGTTTGAGATTTTTATCTCAACACACATGGCACACGTCACCCCACTCTTCCCTACAATAAACATGCGTTTAGGACATTTGATTGCAATGTAATTAATTCTTAACATTTGAACAAACTTTTAACAACCCTGCATACGCTCTCTCGAAAGATCTTTTCTACTAAACATATGTTAAACGCCTGTGCTAATTATAGCTTAGCAATGATTGCTTCTAAATTACTCGTCTGAGGATAAAAAAAAAACCGTAATAATTAGGATCCCTCACGTTAAAATGATACGCGTCAAACGAAAATTGGAAAGTTATAAAGCAATCGCATTATTGATATGCAAATAATCTACGGTTTAAAACAAAACAGTTTAACTGGAATATCAAAACAATATTTGAAACAAATTTTAAAAATATTTCGACCCCCGACTTTTCATTTGAAATGAATATTTATTTTGAACAAAATTGATGTAATTTTTTTGTGCAGAACGATCAGTTTCAAAGACATTAGAACAGTACCAAAAACTCTTAGTGTTAGGTAATATTTCGTGAACGATCTCAGAAAAGGAAAACATCTTTAACTGGTGATGTCTGGTGTTTATCAGTTGACTTATTGTCGAAACTTGAACAGTAACTATCATCATTACAAAATAGTTGAAAATCTACCGCCACTTAAATGTAATGTTACTTTTGAACGATACTGTAAATGAGTAGGTACCTACTCATATAGAAATCATCTTTTAATAGTCACCTGTTTTGACTGGTTTATATCTGTCACGATAGCCGGCTAAAATAGCATCCGATTGCAGCAGTTCGTATTTGCATACAATTTTCATGTTCCACGCAGTCTCATTGAAAATAATGAGATTCAACAGGTTCAAATTAGATACCTTCTATCAAAAGCTTATTTTTTACCCTTTGCGAAGATAACAAAGCGCTATTAAGTTATGAATGCTGGAACCAGATATGAAGCTTGTTGCTACGGCTTCAATAATTTGAAACGGTTTGTTTTGGTTTGGCTTCCGTTTTGTTCGTTATGTTTTCATCCAAGTAATATGCTCTCAAGTTTCAAAAGGTCTTATTGGTCGATAAAATGTTCTTAAAATTTGGGGTATTTATCAAAGCTAGAAAAATCAATACATAGGGAAATGCAATATTCATTTCTTGTTACAACAACTTTTGGAAAATGGGGCTCGTTCAATTGCAACGATAAAACAACTTGTGTGTCTGCCTGTAAAAACACAGAGTCTAGGAACAGCTGTTCGTTGAGGTGGCAGTAGTTGGTCAGGCGAATCTGTTAGACGAACTTGACTTTGAACTTGGTTAGGCATTTTTTGCGGGTGGAAGGTATGCACCAGAGGAGTTCACAAAACATGTTCCGATGGAAAAATATTTTCGATATCTTTTTGAGATTTAAAGACTTGTTTTTGTTTATTTCACCAATTTTACCAGCGGATTAAATTCAAATTGATAAAATCTTATATATTTCATAACTAAAATTATTCTTGTTAAGTTTGTCAAAAATTCATCGATGAAGCGTTTGTTCGTCAGAATTCTGTGAAACAGCTCTCTTGCCTCTTAGAACCGAAGGCAAGCTTGCTAAAAGATCCGAAACTATCGGGATATTTGGTAAATTTAGAGGCCCTAATGCTCCTAGAATACCCTTGCCGCTGGAAAATTGAGTTCCTCCAGGTTGCTGACCAGTATTTTGGGAGGCGACTGTTAATACCAACGCTGCCAGGATCCCCAAAACCTGTTGAAGAAAATTGTAATGAATTTGAATGAAAATTGTACAAAAACGATAAATACTTACTAACAACGTGCGAATTCTTTTCTGGACCATTTTGGGTTCAAACAACAATTGGTTGTGCCGAACTGAAAGGTCTTATCCAGAACGCATGTATTTATACAAAAACAAAAGCAATCAGCTCCCACTCATTAAAAATTCCAGGCAGCTAGCCATTCAATTAGCCAATAAAACGCTAATCGAACAGCTCTTTTATTTTGCTTCGTTTGGTAATTTCGAATCATCAATCGGAAACCGCCTAAGTGTAAACAGAGGACACGTTCAGAATAAGGAATATTTCAACATGTGAGGTGGAAGAACTTGCAAACTTCTTGGGAAGAATTTAAACAGATCACCTCACCAAAACAAAATTATTTTCATCCCATCGCGTATGGTACTTGTTCTTTTTTGTACTTATGGTACTCTATTTTGAAAAAAAAAACATGTCTTTGAAGATTATATAAATAATATAAGATAAGATAAGAAACGTCATTTGAAAGTTTTTAAAATCCTCATTTTTGAATTAACATTATCTTTAATAAGTAATGAGTCATCATGCAAAACAAAAAGTAATTTCAGATTTCCTTATTATCCTCCATTCAACCAAGGATTCAATTTTTGATATTCTAGTTTCAGATGCAACGTTTTGGTGAAATATTTCTTATTATTTCAATTTCTATTTCTAAACAGTCTTGAAGAATTTGAAATCAAAAACTGCGATTTATTTAACAACTTTGATGAACATAGCAAAGCGATTCTAATAATGCTGTAAGAAATGTATCAATTTATATTTAGGATCCTTTTTCTTCACTCAGGTCCGTCGTAATCCTGACAATGACAAGAAATTACAAAATTTATCATATAACTGGATTGTTTTAAGAAATCCTGTTACAAGACATATCGTAAATTCCTTTCTGTTGAACTTTTTCTTTACATGCCTCGTGCCTGAAATACCCACGTATTACAAAACGAGAAAAAAAACCTTATTTAACTCTTTTTTCAGGAAATCAAAATTTTTCGCGGACTTCGGGAAAATTTAACATTATTTTAAAACCTTTATTTTGAAAATCTTTATTATATTCTATAGTTTTGGTAAAAAAAAATAGACCAAATTTCTTAAATGAATAGGTTATTTTTTTATTTACATAGTATTCCGTCTCACGACATAACTTGACGAACATAATTCCTAAAATTCACTCGGTTCATGGCAACCGTTCTCCAATTTCTCGGGCACCCCACGTTCGCCAGATCACGCTCCACTTGGTCTAACCACCTCGCTCGTTGCGCCCCCGCTCGTCTTGTTCCTACCGGATTCGTAGCGAACACCTGTTTTGCAGGACAGTCGTCCGGCATTCTCGCAACATGTCCCGCCCAGCGTATCCGGCCAGCCTTCACCACCTTCTGGATACTGGGTTCGCCGTAGAGGCGCGCGAGCTCGTGGTTCATCCTTCGCCTCCACACTCCGTTCTCCTGTACGCCGCCAAAGATGGTTCTTAACACTCGTCGCTCGAATACTCCGAGTGTACGCAGGTCCTCCTCGAGCAATATCCATGTCTCGTGCCCGTAGAGAACAACCGGTCTAATGAGCGTCATATACAGGTTACACTTCGTGCGAGGGCTAAATCTTCTCGACCGCAGTTGCTTGTGGAGTCCATAGTAGGCACGACTTCCGCTGATAATTCGCCTCCGGATCTCACGGCTGGTGTCATTGTCTGCGGTCACCAGTGAGCCGAGATAGACAAAGTCTTCGACTATCTCCAGCTCGTCGCCGTCGATCGTGACCTTGTTATTACTGGACAAGCGGGTTCGGTCGGTCTCGGATCCGCAGGCCAGCATGTACTTCGTCTTGGACGTATTAATCATCAACCCAATCCTTCCTGCTTCGCGTTTCAGTTTGCGGTAGATCTCCTCCACCGCCGCAGATGATCTGCCGACTATATCAATGTCATCGGCAAAGCAGATAAGTTGACTGGATCTGTTGAAAATCGTGCCCCGCATTTCGCCCACCGCTCGTCGAATAACACCTTCTAGCGCCACGTTGAACATCATGCAGGATAGACCATCACCTTGTCGAAGCCCCCTGCGCGATTCGAATGAACTCGACAATTCACCCGAAATCCGCACACAGCACTGCGTTCCATCCATCGTCGCCTTGATCAGTCTGATCAGCTTCCCGGAAAAGCCGTTCTCGTCCATGATTTTCCATAGCTCGTTACGGTCGATCGTGTCGTATGCGGCTTTGAAGTCGATGAATAGATGATGCGTAGGGACTTGGTGTTCACGGCATTTTTGGAGGATTTGCCGTAATGTGAATATCTGGTCCGTCGTAGACCGTCCCTCCATGAAGCCGGCCTGATGACTTCCCACGAATCTGTTTGCTTGTGGCGTTAGGCGGCGGAGTAGGATTCGGGACAACACTTTGTAGGCGGCATTGAGGACAGTGATCGCTCGGTAGTTCTCACAGTCCAATTTGTCGCCCTTCTTGTAGATGGGGCATATTACCCCCTCCTTCCACTCCTCCGGTAGCTGTTCTATGTCCCAGATCCGGATTATCAACCGATGTAGGCAATCGGCCAACCTGTCCGGGCCCATTTTGATGAGTTCAGCTGCGATGCCATCCTTCCCAGCCGACTTGTTTCTATTCAGCTGGCGAATGGCTTCCTTAACTTCACTCATCGTTGGGAGTGGCTCCTCTTCGTCGTTGGCTACGCCGGCGATGTACCTTCCCCCACCGTCTTGATCTCCTGCATGTGCTTCAGTCGCGCGATGTTTAACCGAGGCGGGCGCCGGTTTCGCTTGTTGTTCACTACGGAGAGTTTTGGGCGCATCTTCACCATCACCAGATAATGGTCCGACTCGATGTTGGCGCCCCGACAGGATCTGACGTCGATGATGTCCGAAAAGTGCCGGCTGTCGATCAAAACGTGGTCGATCTGTGATTGCGTTTGGTACGGTGATCTCCAGGTGTACTTGTGTGGGAGGCGGTGCTGAAAAAAGGTACTACGTACGGCCATTCGTTTGGAGGCGGCGAAATCAATAAGTCTGAGGCCGTTTTCGTTGGTCAGCTGGTGTGCACTGAACCTTCCAATTGTCGGTTTGAATTCCTCCTCCTGGCCGACCTGAGCATTGAAATCCCCGATGACGATATTGATATCATGTTTTGGGCAACGGTCGTATTCACGCTCCAGCTGCGCGTAGAATTCGTCTTTGTCGTCACCGGTACTTCCGAGGTGAGGGCTGTGCACGTTGATGATGCTGATGTTGAAGAACCGGCCCTTGATTCTCAACCGGCACATTCGTGAGTTGATCGGCCACCACCCGATCACGCGCTTTTGCATCTTTCCCATCACTATAAAAGCTGTTCCAAGCTCGTGTGTGTTGCCGCAGCTCTGGTAGATGGCACGACCATCTGGATACGTTCGTACCGTGGAGCCCTTCCAGCATACCTCCTGCAGCGCTACGATGTCGAATTTACGGCTCTTCAATTCGTTGGAGAGCACGTGGGTACTGCCCACAAAATTTAGAGATCGGCAGTTCCATGTTCCAAGTTTCCAATCGCTAGTCCCTTTTCGTCGCGTGGGTCTTTGCCGATTTCCATCCGAAATTTGTTGTTCGTTATTCGTTGCTTATGTTTTTTAGTAGTCACAGGCTCGCAAGGCCCGCAGCTAACCCCACTATCTCGCAGGAGGACCGTCGTGATGTTGCTGTTTTGGGTCCCGAACACCACCAGGACGTTGTTGCACTCCGCACGCCGCCCCTAACATGGAGAACAGACGCGTACGAAGCCCCCTAACTCATTCTGCATGCGACCAAAGCATCCACCGGGGTTGGGTACCCGATCTCCGCTAAGGTTGCTCGCACCCCAGCTAGCACCACGGGAAGGTAGAGAATCGGAGTTGCAGACAAGAGGTGATATGACCACTACCCGAGGGTTGGGTGTATGGGGTCTCGAGTTGCACATTGTCTACTTCACTAGCCAATGAATAGGTACACATTCAAAAGCTATCATAAAAACAAAAACTGATAATGAAATAAATAAATGCATATTTGGATTCTGACCCCACTAATTATTCGAAATCAATCCTCAAATTCTTTGTACCTCAGAAAAATGTTAGTTTTTTTTTTACTTTGTAAAATTGGATTTCATGGCTTTAATCAATATCTTTTGTTCCCTATACACTCGGTAATCACTGAACCAATTGGCATGAAACTTAGCTGGTGGGTGTTTCTGAGGCCAGGGAAGATTTTTATAATGGTAGTAGACCCTCCCTCAAACTGGAAAATGGGAGGGGGCCTCGAGAACTTATGAAGCAAATAGAATCAAATTTAGCATGTAAAGGTATTTGAGTGGAATATGTAAACATTCCTAAGATGGTTTGAGAACTCTTTCTCCTTCCAGTGGGGAGATTAAAAGAGGGGAGGGAGCTCGCATACAGATTTTTAAACAACTCGGGATTAGTTGAGCAAATTGAACCAAATTTGGTATGGTATGGTATCACCGAGGTAACTTTGATCAACAAGAAATTTCATTAACTAAGTCTGAAGTTAAAATATCTAAAAACTGTTTTGTGTGTGGCCAGATGTGGGCAAGATCGGATCACGGGATGGGATCGCTCAACGAGCCGAGTTTGTATGGGATTTTGGGACATTTTGTTCGGGAAGAACATGAAAATCCAGTTTGTCATGAATAACTTTGGTCTCCTCGGCCGATTTCTTAAGAAAACAGTTTTTCTTAAAAACTAAACTTTGCAAAATATTTCATCCGAATACTGCATTTAAATTAAAGATAAGACACAAAAATATTAAGCTTCAAAAAATAATAATCTTTTTTTAAGGGTATTCATCACTATTAAGAGACACTGCTTCGAACATTTTGACGCAGCATTAACAGTGATGAATATCACTCTGAAAAAAGTTACCCCATTTTTTAACTTTAATAATATTTTTATCATAAGTCGAATCGAAATGCTGTCTTCGGATAAAATATTTGGAAAAGTTTAGGCTTTAAGAAAACCGTTTTCGAAAAAATCAGCCGAAGAAGATTATAGATACTAATGAAAAACGAGATTTTCGTGTTCCTTCCGAACAAAATATCTCAAAATCCCATACAAACTTTAGGCACGTTGAGCGACCCCTTCCCGTGATCTGATCGAACCCAAATTTGGCATGAGACCTGGTACTAGACCTAGGATCAATTCAAGCCTGCAGCGCATAACATTTCACAAGCTTCAAATTTCTCATTCAAATTTGGGGCAGTCTAATGTACAATTATACCACTGCAAATAAATTCAAACAAAAAAATTTTATAAACAGCATTTAAAGTAGGATACTTGATGTTATTTTTGACCCTTTTTTTTATTTCTTTTGAAATCCGGGTTTAGGACTAATTGATCATTAAATGATAAATATCGTCAAGACATTTCATGAAACTCAAGAGAAAAATGTGTGAAATTATCTATCAATCATGAGAAACATTTTTTTTTTGACAAACCAACATAGACTTTGTTGAATTTATACTCATTAATGGGTAAAAATTAACCATTTGCATGATATTTTCAGCTTTATTTGAATATAATTCTAAAAACGGTGCTTCGGGGTGCTTGGAATTTCTTTTATTGTATTTCTAGGACCTTAAACAAGATCTTGATAGTGAAAATAGCATGGACAAATGCAGGTTTTTTTTGGCAAAAATAATTATTTACTCATTTTTATCATAGATCAATTTAGTATGTAAGAAATTAGAAAGGTTCAAACGATAGTTTTTAATATAAGCTTTCATATGGTGAACTTGAAATTAAAGAAAAAAATGCTGTCCATAGAAATATATGTTATCTAATTTTTTTTTTCATTATATAAATTTTTCAATTTTTCAAAGTCTGATATCTGTGGTGCGTTAAGTATCCATGATAATAATTTAAAAAAAAAATGGGATTATCTTAGTCAAATTAAAAGTTTTTACCTAGTAAAAATAAAAAAAAAGCAATCCGATAAAGTTCAGTTTATGACTTTTTGCCGCCTCAAGCCCATAGTGCGCTGACTAGGAAAAATACTCCCGACACACTAAAGTAAGTAAAATGCCTTAATGAACAATGCCTTAATTTGGCAAGGAAATTTCAAATTATTGAATTTTTGCATCTCCCATAACTTTTTTTGTTTTTTTGTTAGTGCAAGAAATATCAATACAAATTTTGCAAACGATTCATTTTGTTTTGAATAAGAGTAATGATTTTTAATTTTCTATGGAAATTTGTATGGGAAATCAAAATTTATTATTCAAAATTCGCCAGAGATGTACTGAAAGTTCCAAAAAAATAGAACCTTGAACGAAAAATAATCTTTGATTCTTGCAGTACATATCATGTCAAAAAAGCAAAAACCTTACTTGTATCCCAAGTAATTATATTCTTTGTTATTCATATTTTTTTTTATAATTTAAGCGTTTTTGATTGTTTATTCGAAAGCTGTGTAACCGTAGTATAAGAATAGAAAATCTCCAAAAACTGATTTGCTTAGCCAGAGAATTTATTGATATATATAACCTTTGCAAAAACATTCCATGAAATTATAAAAGCTCTAGCAAGCAAAATCTGCCATTTTGAAATACTTTTCAATGGATTCAGATTTTTTACTTTGAAATGATATTAATTTTTTTCATGAAATACTTAGCTGCTTGTCGTGTTAGCAAAAACTAGCTTGAGAATAGGGGATTTTTTTTTATTATCTGACGGGTTTGCGCCGGGGGTCTTCAGATTTTCCCCAAAATTGAAAATTTGGTTCATTTTTGCGACTTAAAAACACATGTATTTTTTCAGATTTCTAAAATTTTTATTTTTTGAGTTAGCTTCGGTTAGATTTTTTTGTAAATAAAAAATAACCATTTTTCAAAGCTACATAACTCTGTTGTTTCTCAACGGACATTATAAAACAGCACATCAAAATGCATTGAAATTTTATCAGCTTTCCAAATAGAATAGTTAAAAAAAATTAAATAGCGACCTTCAACATGAAAAGTTGTAAATAAACTTTAAATGGCGGCTAAAAGTACCGTCTGCACCACCGAATATTTTGCAAAAAATACCATTGTATAGCTCGATTCATGATGCAACTTTCATCTGAAGACACCAAAGTGGGCCATTAACACCTTGAAGAGTTATGAAACAAAGAACGACAATAAATCTCTTTTTTTGCATCGAAAACAAATAATGGTCGAACAACTGCACTCACATATGGAGATAGCAAGCACTTCCAACAACATGGAAACAAAAGAACTTATCAAAGCAGGTAAAAAACACTATTTTTTCGTCCTTTTCAGACTGCCCCTACTCGCATAACAGTCCCATATGAATTTTCGTCATTTTAGGTCAACATAAGGCTTCAACATAAAAGTCTAAAAAAAGAGGTTTTGTTCTAGAAATTTCGAAAAAAAATATCAATTCGTGTCTGTCCTTTATGAAATATACCTGAATAACAATCCCATATGTGAAATACCACGGATTTGGTTACTTTTCAATGTTCCTTTCGGCGAAATAGTCTTTGGTTTATTGCTTTGAATCATTTAGACATTTTTTTAACTCACTTGATGTCGAATGATGCACACTAGTTTTCGAAGGCAGGTCTGACTTTCTTAGGAATGACTTTCTGAGCGAAAAACTATCGGATGCAATCAAAAATCGTAAAAAGATTCAACTTACAATGTGGAATACATGATATTTTTTTTGCAAAAGTATGTTTCTTTTTCTGACAATTGCATTTAGAAGTTCAAAAATGATCAAATTTAAGTCTTAGAAAGTAGCTTGGTGTGAAAAAAATTTTTTTTTGTATGGGACTGTTATGCTAGTAGATTCTAAAAAGAGGTCAAATATGGTCGATTTACAGTACTATGATGAATAAAAATGGTGCTCTCGACCTTACCAATAACCCAATTTCGAAAATTTCAGGTCTAACGATTTATTATGACAACCTAGAAACGATTTTAGTTTATGCTGAAGTGGTGGTCACAATTTAAAAATATATTCCAGAAAAAGCTGATTGTCTAGCTTGCTTATTTTTGTATATGGGACAGTTATGAAAGAAGGGGCGGTAGATTGTTGCAGCTTAACTGACTTCATGTTATATCCAAAAATCTAATAACGTATTCGTTTTACCCAGTTTTGCACCAGGTCACAACAAGTTATGCACATTTTACTGTCATTTTTAGAAGTTTATGCGCTAAGTTTTGCATCCGTAATTCCCCATATTTGATTTAAAATGGACGGTGGAACACTGAAGATTCGTGTGTGAGCGATCGAGGTAGCAAAACACTGACGACGAATTATGTTCGTTCTAGTATGGTAAACCTCAAAACTGGGCGAATGTAGGAAACGAATACGGTAAAAGTATCATATTTTCATCATTTTACAGCCTGCGCTGGCCATACTGAGCTCTTTGATTATTTCTATAACATTTGTGCCACTTTCTCATACTTTTTTGATCAATGGGAAAGGATTTTGGTGTCCAGTGCTTAGCTCCCGATATAAAAACTATGTAAAGCACGTCTATATTTAATTTTTTAATCACATTTTTGTGATCTCAAACACAGGGACTGAACCTTCTGCTATTGGCATTGATTATGCTTCACAATGATCTTTGATCGAAAAATTAATAAGTTATATAGTACTAGCTGATCCCATACGAACTCCGTTTCGCTTTTGAACTTGGAATATGTCATGAACAGCTTGTATGAAAGTCAATTGTAGAAAATTTTCCAGATGCTCTTCCGAATTCATTGTTAAGTAATAATTGTTAAAATATTGGACGATTACTTTTTCTGTCGTCTGCTACTAAATTTAAAATCAAGAATCAATTGACCGTGTCAAAAAACCCCCGTGTATAAATTTTGACTCGATCGTTGCATAACAACGCAATTATTGCCAAAAAGTTGAACCCCTTCGGTGACATAACATAATACTCTTTGATACCTGAAATTTATTGCCCTTCCCTCAAAACTCCCGTATGCAAATTTTCAAGGCAATCTATTGCATAATTACGTCAATATTGCTAAAAACAGTGAAAATTAATTAATATGGACGACCCATTTCGTCGACCCTTGGCAAAACATTTGACATCTGAAATCGATTGCCCGTCCCCGAAACTTACCGTGTGCTAATTTTCATTACAATCCGATGTCAAATAACGACGATATTGCAAAAATATTGAAGAGTTAATATGGACGACCCCCTTTGCCGGCCCCTTATACTGAATTTAATACCCGAAATCCGTTGCTCGTCCCTCAAAACTCTCGTGTACCAAATTTCATATGAATCCAATGTATAATAACGACAATATCGCATAAACAATGAATAGTTAATATGGACGACCCCTTTGGTCGACCCCTGTTTTTAATTTGGATAAGTGGAATCAATTTTTTGTCCTTAATAACTCCTATGTGCAAATTTTCATCCCAATCCGATGTATAAAAACGTCAATATCACTAAGATATTGAAAATTTGATATGGACGACCCCTTTTGCCGGCCCCTTACACTGAATTTGATACCTCGAATCGATTGCACGTCCCTCAAAACTATCGTGTATCAATTTTCAGCTGAATAAGATGTATAATAACGTCAATATCGCAAAAACAGCGAACATTCAATATGGACGACCCCTTTGGCTGACCCCTTACATACACCTTGACACCCGAAATCGATTTCTCGTCTTCCAAAACACTCATGTGCAAATTTTCAACACGATTCGACGAAAAGTAACGTCAATATCGCGAAAACAATATTTGTCTAGTATGGACGACCCCCTTCAGAAGGGGTCGTCCGAAAATCTGAAAACATTTTTCATCCTTCCTGGTCTTAATGAGCACCCATGCCAAATTTCAGACCTCTAGCTCTTAAGACGGCTAAGTCTATAGAGGACAAACAAACAAACAAACAAACAAACAAACATACAAACAAACAAACATACAGAAATTGCTTTTTATATATATAGATATGACCAGGTTGTAAAAGTTATATCACATAAACAATACGATACTCAGAATTTTGGTTAAAATTATAAGTCAGTTTTGCTGCAAACACTCTACAAAGCACGACAAAGTAGTGTTTTTTACCTGTTTTGGTAAGTTCTTTTGTTTCCATGTTGTTAGAAGTGCTTGCTATCTCCATATGTGAGTGCAGTTGTTCGACCATTATTTGTTTTCGATGCAAAAAAAGAGATTTATTGTCGTTATTTCTTTCATAACTCTTCAAGGTGTTAATGGCCCACTTTGGTGCCTTCAGATGAAAGTTGCATCATGAATCGAGCTATACAATGGTATTTTTTACAAAATATTCGGTGGTGCAGACGGTACTTTTAGACGCCATTTAAAGTTTATTTACAACTTTTCATGTTGAAGGTCACTATTTAATTTTTTTAAACTATTCTATTTGGAAAGCTGATAAAATTTCAATGCATTTTGATGTGCTGTTTTATAATGTCCGTTGAGAAACAACAGAGTTATGTAGCTTTGAAAAATGGTTATTTTTTATTTACAAAAAAATCTAACCGAAGCTAACTCAAAAAATAAAAATTTTAGAAATCTGAAAAAATACATGTGTTTTTAAGTCGCAAAAATGAACCAAATTTTCAATTTTGGGGAAAATCTGAAGACCCCCGGCGCAAATTGTCAGATAATAAAAAAAAATCCCCAATAGTCAAAACAATAAAAGACTAACTTTATTTCAAGCATATTTGAATGTTCTCATTGAGAGCAAAAAGTTCTTCTTCCGTACAAATTTCCATACAAAATTGAAACTCGTTGCGCTAATTAAGGAATCAATCAAATCTTCTCGAAAGGCATCGAAAAAGCATATGGGAGCAAAAAGAAGTTTTTTTCGCAGCGCTCTAAGTACATATTTGGATAGTTATTCAGGTACGAGCATTATTTTATGATTATCTGATGCCCCCCTTTCTTCCATTAAGGGAGATAGGAAGAGGAGACAGAAGCCTTACATTTTTTTTTATCGCATATCAATAGAATTAATCAAACGAAAGAAAACCAATTGAGCATGGGGGTCTTTTAGAAAGAGAAATGTTTCTTTGCTTATTTGGGAACCATCTCTCATTCAAATAAGAGGTAAATTAAGAAGAGGGGGGCTTTGATACAATTTTATGCACACCTACTTCGAATTTTGGTTTAGTAAATTGAACCAAATTATGCATGAGAGAATATATGGAACAAAAAATAACTATTTAAAACTCATCCCTTCTTTTCAGTGGGGAGAAAGAAAAACGTGAGAGGTGCACTCAGAAGGGAATTGGTTACGAGAGATGTTTCCATGATTATTTAACAGGGGGACTTAATAATATTTTTTTGTTAATAATTAGAAAACTGATTAAGCAAATGGATAAAATATGGCGTGAGAGAGGTTCTTCATTCAATTAAATAATTTCTTGCGGTAGAATTTAGGAACATAAGAATTAATAAATACAGTCTTAATTTCTGATACAAAATAATGATTGGAAAAAAAAATTATAAGAAAATAAAAATTTCTTGTACTGCCGCTGCCGGCAAGTCTGTCCCATGTAAAAAACAACGTTACTATCTGCGCTATGTTATTCACTTTACTGACTGTTTACTGATGAAAATAAGTTTGAAAGGATGTTCAAGATAAAGATAACGTAAGTTTATTATAATTGAGTATGTCTAAAATAAAATAAATAACAACGTTCCATAAATTAAGCAACCTGTACCTTCACCTTTACGAAAGTTTACTGACCGATGATCTTTTAAGAAAGACTAGAAATGCTAATTAAATAATCGATGAAACAGAAACAGCAAAGCATCTGGGCTGCAAATATATAATGAAAAAAATCAATTCAATATGACTTAAGCGTGTGCTACAATGTACGCCTATTTTGGTTCATAGATTTTAAAAATTCCAAGCAGCAACAGCAGCTAACAGCATGACAAAAACATTAGAAAATATGACTAGCTGACTATTTCCCATGTTTTAGAACGAACAATCCAATAAGCCTCATACGAAATAAAAAACAATCAATTTGGTGGAATTTACCCAAAATGCTAAACTAAGCTTGTAGAAATTTTGGAAATTGTTATTTTTGAATTCAATGTGCTGTTTCATATAGTCTAACTTTCGTAGTTTTAATGAATGCTCATTTTGTCACACACCTTGTATGAATATTTGTAAATTTAACGTAGATTAGAGACGCAATTTTGAAGCTATAAAACAGACATATGGGACAGACATGCGGGTATATTTGTTATGGGACAGACATGGATTGGTATTTTTTCATATATGTTGAGAGCAAAGTAGGAATGTTTTTAGTCTACATTGAAGAACGAACTGCATAAGAACGATTTTAGACATATTTAAACTTAAAAATGATGAAAATGCATATGGGACAGTCTTGCGAATAGCGGCAGTTTATGTGTATGGCAATTCGAAACTCAGTTTTCAGCTTTCATTTCAAGAGGTTGATTTTTAATTATATTGAAATTAAATTATAGGTAAAGTAATGTTAACCCTTCATTTCATGATTTTTTATTTTTCCTTAAAAATCATTTAAAACAGTAAAAAATGATGAGTACATCAAGAAAAAAAACTAGAATAAAAAAAGATTTTTCCCTCTTTCTATACATGCAAATTTGTTACTTTATGAAATGAGGGGTTAAACATCTAAATTCAAATCATTATTTAAATTGCCATCCATTTAACAAGGTGTAGCAAGTCGGCAGTCAGTTAGTTTAAAAATAAAGCAATCAGTTTTCGGAGAGCTATAGAAGAAATTGTGTTAAAAGCTGCCTGTCAAATAAAGAATATCTCCAAACTGGTATTATTTCCAGATATCTCATTTTGAAATGAAGAATTCTTTCTAGTATTTAGTGGCTTTTATCAGAATGCTAGTAAAATTTTAAAAGATTAAAATATGTTTAACAAAGTTACGTTAAAAAAATTACAGACGGAAAGAACTATTAAAAAATGTTTTCGTAAAAAGTTATCTTATTTTGATCGTCGCTGGGATGTATTCTTATTTAAGTTTAAAATTATAATTCTAGTTAGAGAGTAAATATTTAAGACAGAAGTGAAAATTAATAGGTGGTGGGCAAAGAACCACACAAGTAGTTTAATGCTGTTGATAGCACAAAGCCTTTAGCTCTCATCTATTTCACCATCTTTTCGGTTTTTCTACCCAAAGCGCTCTAGCTTTGACCTTTTCACCTATCAATTTTCATTTTTGTCTTAATTACTCTCTAGTTAGAATTTCCCGATATGCCATAAACTAAAATAGAATTAACAATCTGAAACATTCAAAATCTAATAATTCTGCTTGAGGTACTTTGCATATAAAACACCTTTACCTTTTTTCGAAGGAATTTTGGGAATCCGAGAACCCCGGGGCAATATGTACAGTTAATGCAAAACCAAATTTAGTATTTGCGTGTAATGTTTCTTATCAGATTCCTTATCGCTTATTTTAATCACTTGTCACTTTTCTACTATTTTAATCGTTTGTAAACGTAATGAAATTTCAGATTTGGTACTGTTTTAAAACAGTTTTTTTTTCACAAATTTGTGTTATATTAAAGAAAAACCGGATACAAAGTATTAATGATCAAATTTCGTAAATAAGACAAAAAACAATTGAAAGTTAATTTGAGTATATGTATGTATGTATTGATTATAATTATGAACCAATCGATTCTCAGTGGATTTCAATTGATTTCTGTATCTTTATCTTCAAAAAATAATATTCCCAGTTTTTAATCATATACCTATTTTCATTTTTTATGGCATTTTGGAAAATCGCGTCACATTTTAATTCATGTACTTTTTTTTCAATTCCCGTATTGAACTGATCTCAACTCACGATGTTGCAGAAAAATTATTCTTGATTTAAACTCTTGATTGTGCAATTTTCAAATGGTGTTAAATTTTTTTCTTGTCGAGCAAATTTGTGAATTATGTAGATTTAAAATTCAACTTCATACCACTTAAATCAATTAAAATTGGCACTTTGGGTTGTTGACAGAACTAAAAAATGAACCTGTTTGAACCTGTATAATTTATGAGTTTTCGAAAGAAATAAGGGCAAACTCAATGAATTAAATTTAAACCATATTGGTTTCACAAGTTTCTTCAGGCTCAGATCTCAAAACGAAAAGTACCGTGAACTAAAGGAACTTTGATCACCGGGGTAACTTTGATCAACATGAAATTTATGCAGATAATCATCATTAACTAAGTAAAAATTTAAAATATCTGAAAACTGTTTACTACGTTTGAAAGCCTATGAATTGAGACATATAAGCAAAATTGGGTTTTTATTAGAAGATTTTTGACACATCTTTTTGGCAACATCCAAAAAAGACGTATTTTTTTGTTTCATTTTTATTTTTTATTTTAGTTTCAAATTGATCAAAATTAATGTAAAATGTAATATTAGCATAAAATTTTTCGATTCGGCTTAATTTTAAACAGTAAAAACATGAACTTTTCCATGTTTTACTGCTTAAAACTAATATAATTCAGTCAAATTGAAAAAAATTATGCTAATATAAGGTTTTTCATCAATTTTGACTAATTTGAAATAAAAATCAAAAATAAAAAAGTGACAAAAAAAACCGCTCGATTTTGGCAACATTCGATTTTGGCAACATTAAATTTACGGGCGTGTTGCCAAAAACGAACGGGGTCTGTATTACTTAAAATGTAATTTTTAAATCATAAAATATCTGATTTTTCGAAGCATCACTTACAAACATCTCTCCTGATCAAATTGAGGCATTTAGGAGCAATTGGGTTGTTTTATGTGAAAGTTCAACTTTTTTTCTTTGTGTAGGTTTAGTTTAAGTGTTATTTGTATGGTCATTTGGTGAAACATTTTGGATATTGAAAAAAATGTGATTTTCCATGAGAAAGCCCGTATAGCAAAAAATGGTTAAAACCCTATCAAATGGTTCAATTTGAAAAAAAGGACATGGGAACAGTGCGAGGACCTAGGGAATTTCATGATCGTAAAATTTCATTTGTTTTTTAAACCAAAAGGAACTGAGAAATGTTTATTATTTTTACACCTTGATGAATGCAGTAACGTTGTCCATCTTTCGATTATAAATGTTCTTGAAAAAAAAAAACATTGAAAAAATCAATTTTGTCCTAACATAAATTACTGTTATTGATGTTTATGCCTTCTATGCTAAATGGCACCATAACAATAATTTCGAAGATGTTGAGGTACGTAAAAACCATAGTGATCAAAATACCCCGAAACTCGAAATCTGGTTTTGTAACAAACATTTAATTATAACCACCAATGTCGTTTGAATTTACTGCAATCAATGATCATGTTTTATACTCCTCACCTCAGTAAGTATTTGAAAACTTTTAGGTATTACTTCCAAAATATTAAAAATTAATGGAAAAAAGTGATCATAGTTCCTCCTGCTTACAGTACCTACAATTTCGTAACAACCCGGATGAAAATTTAATTCAAACAAAATCGATAACGTTAGAATGAGCAATTCTTTTTCTAGAGAATAACAAACTACCATGCTTCCGTCACTTACCCTTCATACTAGGGTGATTTGCCAATCGTTGTCCCCTAACCCATTGTTGCACAGCATGACTTTAATTGTCAATATTTCAGCTGTTTTTCGACTTTTCCTCAATAATAATACTGAATCATGTACTTCGGAATGTGTTCTGATGAAATGAGGCTTTTGTGATATTTTCTGCTGGTAAGTGTGTATCTTACGACAGTTTTATTTTTTCTGGTTTTTTTAGCGCGGTTTTTGTGCCAATTGTTAACAAAAACCTTAACATTCCTTATATGGCAAATAAGGTTTTACGTCAGAAATAAACATTTTTCGTATCAGTTTTCTATATGAAACGTTTGTTGGTCAATTTTAACACCATGATTTCGAAAAAAATTATGATCCATACTTAACCAGAAAATATGTTGGATCGTGCAACAATTGGTCCGCTCAATCTCCTCCTGCCCCATTGTTGTACATAATTCCGCTGCAAAATTTGTTTGGAAATTTCAAATTTATAAATTCGTATACCTCCAATAACTTTGTTTGGTTGTTTTTACAGCTAAAAATAGCAATAAAAATTTTGGAAGCGATTGATTAAGTCCTGATTTATAACAACGTGTTTTGAATTAATAAGGAGGCTTGTACGGAAAAATCCAAATTTTAATTCAAAAACCATCAGAGATGTACTGAAAGTTCAAAAAACATAATTTTGTATTTTTAAAATAGTTCTTGGTTCTTGCAATACATTGCATGTGAACAAAAACTAAACCTTACTTGTACCCCAGAAATGATATTGGTTGCCATACAAAAAATTCAAAATAGGTAAAAAAAATTTAATTTTAGTGTTTTGACAGCTAATTTGAAAGCTGGTTAACCATAGGATAATAATAAGAATAGCATTATACTGCTTTGCATAGCCAATAAATGTGATGATTTAAAACTTTCGCAAAAACATGTCATGAAATTATTGAAAGCTTCAGAAAGCAATTCCTGCAATTTTACAATACTTGTCAATGGATTACGATTTTTATTTCGAAATGGTTATAACTTTTTTCATAAAATACTTTGCTTCTTCTCATGCTGGCAAACAATTAATCTTAAGAATGGGCAAAATCAATAATTTAAATCAAAATTCATTTCAAACTTATTTGAATTTACTGTATATGCAAAAAGTCTTCTTGCATACAAATTGTCATACATGCAACTAAAACAACTCGAATTGTCTCTTGATATGACATTTCTTGCACTCAATCTGATTTTTAATAAATAATTCAATAATTCAAAGACACTTTATATATCAATAAGTTTGTTTTTTCTACCGTCAAATCTTAAAAATAAATTTCTGAAATTATTAAACTCGTTGAAAAAAACTTATGTATGTATGAAAGTCGGGAAATTTGCATTGTCTGAAAAGTGTCAAAGTTAACTCAACTGCATTGGCTTTGAGAGACTACTTTGTCATCAGATTTATTTTGAAATCCTTTATCCCGACTATTTACTCAACATTTTATGTAAAGAATCTTAAAGCTGTTCTGAAAAAATCTGTTTCTCTAATTTCGTGACGACAAATCTAAAAGAATTTATTCCATGTCAACAGCGATCCCCTTGATATTGTTATTAATATTGTCAGAATATTGTACAGGAGGAAAACTTTGATCCAAAACGGTTTTTCAGCCGGAAAACTCTTGGGAAGCATTTCTATGTGATGTGATTGTTTCCCACTTATATGAAAAAGATATTTAAATCAATAAACTTTTCGAAAAAAAATTCTTATACAAAACTGTATATCATGAGCATAAATTTGTCGAACGATCTGAAACTTTGGGCGTGGTGGTGTCCATTTTCAAGTTTTAAATTGAAATTCATTATGTAAAAATCGATCGACTTCCAAGTGAATCCTAAAACATTTGTTTTATAAAATCGCATCTTCTTCATAGGGGTAAAAGGGGGCAAAACAGATCACGTTCTCTAATCTTTTCACCTGTTGATTGCCACTTAAAAATTAAGCATTAAATTCCTTTCAGTTCATTCTATGGGATTTTAAAGACATAAAGTTTTATGTTGGTAGGACATATAAAGAAAAAGGCTCAACATTGGGCAAATTAGGTTAAATAACACTCCACTCAAATGGCTTCGGGTAAATTAAGAGGTGAGATTCTGAAAACTTCACGTGAGATAAATGCTATTCCAAACACTCAAACCGGCGGCTTTGTGTTTTTTTTGAGGCCGAATTGGAATTGGAAAGTGCATTGGACGGTTTATATGGAATACCCCCCCCCTCCACTCCCCCCCCCTCATCAGGACCGTCTAAAAATTAGATTGCATTTGTTTTAGAAGTTCTCATAATAAGCTTCCGTAACAAATATCAGCCTATTCGACCTCATCGTGACTGATTTTTAAAATGTGCAACCATTGGAAAAAATCGGACATCATTAGGCACAACATCAAATTTGCCTGTGCAACTATTGGGCACAGACAAGCTGTTTTAAATGATTTTTTAAATTTTTATGTCACTTTTTTCAAACACTTGAACTTCTGGATCTTGTCGACCAATCCTGTATGTGTGCATCGACAAAAAAAAATCGAGTGAATTTGGTTGAAATGACTAAAATACAGCATAAACACCAAAATCATGTGCTTAGCTGTGCAACGATTGGCAAATCACCCTACTGATAGATTAGTCTTTTTATTTTCTTTTGTGATGAATGCTTCCAACTCTAAGCTCTGGTTTGGTCTGTTTTATTTAACTTCTGTATGTCTTTCTCTACCTTGTGCTCAAAGGTGCTGATAGCATGCATAAAGCATTCTATCGATTGATGGACAAACCCCTTTATATTCACTATTCAATATAGCTCGAAGTGATTTGCAGGCAGAAAAACATGCACCGGTATATACCAAAAATCTTTTATGCCACTAAATCGGAAATTTCTAATACACTCTTAGGGGCCGTTCACATACCACGTCGACAACTTAGAGGGGGGGGGGGTATGGAAATGTCCACGCTTGTCCACGGAGAGGGGGGTAGGGGTTTGGGTCATGTCCACGTGGACATACTTACTTTCAAAATATTTTCTAAAGGTGAATAAATATTAAGATGTTTAAATAAAAATCTTAAAATGGTAAAGCTTTCCAGTTTAAGTTTACACAATTAGTAGCTACTTGAAAGCTAGTGATAAATATTATTATTCAGAAATTTGAATTTGGTTATATCAGGAAATTCTTATTCGGTTTTTCAAAATCAGCCATTTCCATAAAAAGGCAAAAGTGGTGTTTATTCCAGGGTGTATTTCCCGAGCTATGTCGGCGAAACGTATTCTTTCTCGGCTTTCACAAATTAACACATTATCGACAACATAATAAAATTAACGTTAACATTTTATTTGGTAAAACATCTACACTTATTGAAAGTTAAGAGAATAAGAGCGGAACATTATGGGGTCATCTACCATTACACCTTTTCCCTCCTAAACATATCAACGCCTCAAAACTTGGTAGACTGGCGACATGAATAGTACTTCAAAATAGAACCGGTTGAAAAGATGTGACGTTAGATTTAAGGTGACCAACCGTGTTGAGAATCAACATACCGGCCAGCAAAAACAAATGTTTTTAAATTGGTAGCCCTAGCTTTGTTTTGGTGTTGATTTTTGCGAGCAATTTCACAACACAACATTTTCTTCTGCCTTCGAAGCGGGCAAAATTTCGGGTTCGTATGTTGCTGGCGAATCCTGTAAGCATCGGAACTGGTAGGTACCTCGGACAACTGGTAGCAGCGGGACATGGGAAGATTGGACCATCGGAACTTCTGGGACATGTTTGGAATTCTGGACTTGGCGAACATCTTGGACAGCAAACGGCACACTACCTTCGATTGTTTGTACGAAGGGAGTGCTGACTGGCAGTCAGCACGGCAGGTCCCCGAATGGCTGATGTTGAGGATATCAGTGCAACCCATTCGGGTCGTTTACTGTACAGGAACTAAGCTGGATCAGTCGGTAGGTATGAGAATGGTTTCGAACGGCTTCTCGGAAACATCGTGATCAGTAAACGGCTCACATACTTCGGAATACACGCCTAGTATTTCCAAAGAGAGTACTGGCTGGCTGGCAGCCAGTACGGCAGGTTTCCGGATGGCTGATATTCGACCATAAATACCAGTACCATCCATCCGGAATCGCTTTACTGATCGGGTACGGGCTATAGGGATCTTCGAAACAGGACTCGTTGCTGAAGTAGGCTGGGTCGTAACGGCATATGCATCAAACGTGATCGGGTCTATGGTTCCAGGATTGTTGTGTTTCAATTCCAGGACGGGGAATGGCATTACGCGATAGCAGGAGTCATGAACTCCTGGCGAAAGCTTCCACATCCTGGTCACGGCACCAAAATGTTTATTCCAGGGTGTATTTCCCGAGCTATGTCGGCGAAACGTATTCTTTCTCGGCTTTCACAAATTAACACATTATCGACAACATAATAAAATCAACGTTAACATTTTATTTGGTAAAACATCTACACTTATTGAAAGTTAAGAGAATAAGGGCGGAACATTATGGGGTCATCTACCATTACACCTTTTCCCTCCTAAACATATCAACGCCTCAAAACTTGGTAGACTGGCGACATGAATAGTACTTCAAAATAGAACCGGTTGAAAAGATGTGACGTTAGATTTAAGGTGACCAACCGTGTTGAGAATCAACAAGTGGTGTTTTCTAACTGTAAAATTATAGGTTTTTAAAAACAAACTATTTCAAATCTGTCCACGTGGACATCCGGGGAGGGGGGTAGGGGTTTGCTAAATGTCCACGCTTGTCCACGGAGGGGGAGGAGGGGGTCATAAATCTCATTTTTCTGTCCACGTGGTATCTGAACGGCCCCTTAATCGAAGTAAAAAATTAAAAAAATATCACTAAAACTTCCTGAACAATAAGCTAAAAAAAACTTTGAAAAAAATTCACGACTCACAGCTTTATATACAAAGTTTAGTAAGGAGACAGAACAAAATGTACAGTTTTCAATTGCAATAATCTCACCAATTTATATTAATGATCCATAATCTTAGGATTGAGAAAAAATAATTTATGAGAATATGCTATTTATTCACCAACAGCAATGATCTAAATAAATTTTCTTTATTCAAACCACAAAATCCATTTAGATTAACGACATTTTACCGTTTACCAGAGATGACTTTCCAATCATAATCAATTTCCTCATCTATAAGCGTCGCGGAGGTGTGAGAAGTGACTCTGAATGGTGCACCCTACCCACCCCCCCCTAGTCAAAGCTCTCACCTTGAAGTGATTGATTAATGCAATCAACACTTGAAACAGAAGCGCCAACAAGTCTCGTTGGAATCGGTTCTTATTTGTTCGGTGAATCATTAATGTGCGTACCGACCATTCGAGCAGAACTGACAGCGTTCGAGCTGTTGAAGCTTTTTAGTCGAGTAGAATAGAAGTGCAGATGCTTTCAGAAAGCTTACTAAGAAATGTAAGGGCGTGTCTATGGTAAGATATGAAATTAAATTTAAGTGAATAAATGTTTAAATTGCTTTTTTATTTGGATTTGATACAATAACGTTGTTTAATTTAAAAAGCTATGCTAAGAAACCACTCGGATTTAAAGTTCGTTCTACAAACTTGAATTTAAATCTTGTGATAGTAATATGCATAATAATAAAAGTATCTTTCTGTTCCCTATAGACTCGGAAACTATAGAACCGATTAGCTTGAAACTTGGCAGGTGGGTGCTTTAGAGGCGATGAAAGGTTCCTATTGATCTTTGGGACCCCTCTCTCTTACTGGAAGAGAGAGAGTCTCCCAGACAAATGACAAATATATGCATAACTCGAGAACCGATCAAGCAAATGGTACCAAATTTGGCATAGAGTAAAGTGGGGCAAGAGTACGCAGGCGGAAAGAGTACGCACTAGGCTTTTACAGTAAACGACAACACTGAAACTAGCAACACTGTACCGGTTCGACAGGTCATCGAGTCAGCTGATCATACGTTTATTTGTTTGTGGTTTGGTTCGCGCACGTCGGAGAAATGAGATAAGTTTTAGTTTTTCCAATTTTTATGTAATTTTATGCGTATTTGGAAACATTATTACGCTTCGTGGAAATTCTCTAATCAAATCTGCATACGTGACAAAGGACACATAATTCATATAGATTAAATCTGTGGAACACTCAAGCCAGGATATGATCGGAATATTTAACACTTTTAGCATTTTTCACAAATGGTCGTAGGGGGTAAGAGTACGCACGTTTGGTGGGGCAAGAGTACGCATTGGTTTCTTTCGTCTTTTTGATAGCATTTGGAAAGCTAACCCAAAGAATAATCATGTTTTCAATAATCAGGACGTAAAAAGGGAAAACCAGCCGGAAGATTTGCTCTCCGGAGATGCTGGAAAACGCCAGGCAGCGGTTGAAGGACGGAGAATCGAAGGACGGAATCAACCTTGCGTAAACGCCTTAAGAAGGTAATCAACAGAAGATATTTTTGTATTGAATTGTGAATAACAATCAATTTTCTCGATCAGGGATTCGGTGCTTAAAGCCATGGACAATTCACTTCAGTTTTTACCCCTCAGCAGTCAGAGGATCTCGTAAATCACTGCAGAGCGCTGCACAGTGCTTTTTACGGTCTGACTTTCAGTGATTTGCGTCACTTCGCCTTTGCCTTTGCTGAAGCGAACAGCGTTACCCATAAAAACACTGTTTTATTTTAACTATTGTTTATGAAATAAAGGTTTTGTTTTGTTTAATAAACGATTATAATGATTCAAGACCTCACTTACACCGGACCAGAATGGAATACAATGAGCTTATTTTATGCGTACTCTTGCCCCACCTCATGCGTACTCTTGCCCCACTGCTGCACTGGTGGGGTAAGAGTACGCTTTGGTAATTTTTGAAAAATATGATTTTTTATCAATGATTACAAACATAATCAAAACTTTTTGCGTCTTACAATCAAGGTTAAGAGCCTTACTTTAATTTGGTTTAAGTACTATAATCGATACTTTGTTCTTTGAAGAGATACCATAAGTACACAACTAAGTGCATACTCTTGCCCCACTTTTCTCTATGAGTGTATTTGGGTACGAGAAATGTTTCTACGATAATTTGGAAAATCTCTTTTTCACATAAATCGAGAACTAATAAAGTAAGTGAAACCAAATTTCACATGAAAGGAAGTTTAAAAAACGAAAAATGTTTCTATGATTATTTCAGCTAGACCCCTCATTCCTTCCAAAACGTGGATAGGAAAGAAAAGGAGTCTCCATATAATTTTTGCATTACTCAAAAGCTAATCGATCAAATGAAAACAAATTTGACATGGAAAGGTATTTCAGTGCGAGAAATATTTCTATGAATATTTGGTACTCCTCGCTTGATCCAATGTTAATATTTTCATAACTTAATAACTAATCGATCAAATGGAAACAAATTTAGCTTGGGATGGTATTTCAATACGACAAATATTTTTATGATTATTTGAGCCATTTCATTTCTTACAGTGGGGGTAGGGCATGTGGAGAAAAGCATTCCCACTAATAAAGTTTTGCATAACTCGAGAAGTGAAAATGCATATTTTCTAAGTTTAGCAAAGGAGGGCATTATTCGAGACTCCTTCCTCTTTTCATTGGGGTATAGGAAAAGAGGAGGGATCCTCCCATACAAATTTGTGCATAACTCGAGACCATTTAAATCAACTGAAACGAAATTTATCTGGAAAAGTATTTGAGTGAATGCATAGGAAGGGTGAGAGCGTTCTAATACAGTTTTGTTGGTAGGTTGAGATCTTATCAAGATAATTTAATCAAATTTATGTATTTGAGTACGAAAATGTTTCTATGAATGTTATGAACCTCTGCACCTTACAGTGTGTAAAGGGGAGGGAAGGATTTCGTTGTATGGCTGAAGAACAATTCTGTCAATGAAACTTTTAATATGAGAGAGTTTTTGAGTTCGAAAAAATGGACAAGATAACTAAAGAACCTTACCTTCATCCAGTAGTGAGAAATGGCAGTCATACATGGTTTTTTTTAGGGTTTAAATCCCTTTTTTTCAGGGTGGGATCGGTGACAAAGAAACAAGTTTTTGTTAGAATTATGTTTGGCGATATCAAAATACTTATCAAAGTATGAAGTAGCATGTGAGCGCTTTCTCCATTGAAGGATGTAGAGGGTGAGAAATCCAGAAAAACAAACATTTTCACATAATTTCTCATAAAGCTCACAGAAACAGAGTAAAATAAAATATTTTAGAAATAAGATTTAGAGATCAAGTTTCAGATAGTTAGATAACCTCATCTTTATAGTAAAATTCGAAACTTCAGCTGCAGCTCCCATTTTAACGGGGTTGCTTCTGAAAAAAATTTAACAGAAGTTGGGGTGCATGCAAGAATATCTCCTACACAGCAAATTTTTTTTTGCTGGAAACCAGCAAATTTTTGCTGGTTTTTGTCCCGCTGACTTTCCAGCAAACGTTAATGCTGGTTTCCAGCAATTCAAATTGCTGGAAAATCAGCAATCCAGATTGCTGGAAACCAGCTATTTCTTTCAACACAACCGGCTGTATTAAGTATCAAATTTATATTTTAATTCCAAATTAAATTTTGATTTGGCTGTGCAAATATTAAGCAATAAAACAATTATTTCCTCCCTTTTTTCAGTAAAGAGATATATTTATTTCCAGAAACCGATATTATTTTTTCAATAACACCGGCTCTGGGCTGGCAGCTTTGTGCCAAAGTGTTGATCATCCGCCACCTGTAAAAATAGCTTTGATTAGAATATTTTAGAGAATACTATCTGTCCAAGAAAAACTCACCCTTGACTTGCTAGAAAATAGAGGAAAATAAAATGATGATATCAATTTAATCAAAATTCGTAAAATAGAATCTCACCTTGCTTCAGCGTATGAAAACAAACAGACTCCAATTTGACAACTCGATTGCTGATTTTCCAGCAAACTAGATCAATTGCTGGAAAGTCCAGCAATGTGAAAACCGCTTGCTGATTTTTCAGCAAACATTACAAGAACACAACCGAATGCAGAAACATCCAGCAATTCGAAAACCGATTGCTGGTTTCCAGCAAAAATTTGGATTGCTGAACGTTTCCAACAATTTTTTTTTGCTGGAAATTGTGGCAAAAATTTACAGTGTACACAGCAAAAAAAAAGTATTGTGAAATTACATCAAATACCTGCACATAACTAGAGTCGCAAATGTTACTTAATATTACATCGTCAGCATGTATCCGGCTGTTTGAAACCATCTGATATGTATTGTACCGCTGATGCAAAATGGGCCAAATTTCCTAAAAATGAAAAATTAGGAAATTATATTCAAAGCGATAGGTTTGCTTACATTTTTATTTATTTTGGTAGTACTTACACGCCAAACAAATACAGCTGAGGTCCGTAATCCGATTCTAACTTTTTGAAAACAAAGAAATTTGAACGTCAATTGAAGAAAACATTGACTACTTGATGCGATATTACTCAGAAAGTTGTGATATTACACCACACGACGTATTCACATTGTGTACATCGTTTAGATGTATTATTTCAACAGAAATCCCTAATACTACAACGTCTCCAGAAATTACATCGTCCATCGTTACATTTTTTTTTTTTTTGCTGTGTACTTTACACATATCTAACGTTCAACTCCAATGACATTGTTTCTTCAAAATTTTATATTTTAAGATTTGATTATTTTTCATTCTATTATCTGATGACATTAAACAGTTTCTTAAGTATTTGAAACATGTGATACATAAATTCTATGAAAATAAGGCTCTTT
This sequence comes from Uranotaenia lowii, assembly GCF_029784155.1. Classification (NCBI taxonomy): domain Eukaryota; kingdom Metazoa; phylum Arthropoda; class Insecta; order Diptera; family Culicidae; genus Uranotaenia; species Uranotaenia lowii. The sequence continues at coordinate 341,057,099 of NC_073692.1, forward strand.
GAACTTCTTTCATTCAAACTGCAATATCTCACATACGACCAAACGCTTTGCTCTACAGAATGGTCACTAGACCGCCGCAAGCTTTGTATATAAATTTCAAATTCTTAAATTTTAACACCTCCCAAAAATTTTTTCGATTGTTTTTCTGCTAGAAATAGCAATAAAAATTTTGTAAGCGAGATTTCCATTCATAGTTTTCATTTTTCTTTACAACAAAATTCAAACGTTAAAAAACATCGCACGCGCGAAAATTCATCAAACACGTGCTTCAACCGGCGACGCCGCATATCGTGGGCGTCCCGTCCCATGCATTGGCGCTCGAAAGCTCCCGAGGAGCTTTTCAACCCTTTGGCTCAAGCAGCTGTTGTTGATAGGAGCCGGAACGTTTGAAAAGCCGGCTTAGCTATAGGTAGCTAGGTTGAATCCAACACTCATTCTCTAGAACTTGATTCAATTGGCATCAGTCAAGTGCCGGACGCGAGATGAATAAAGAACAGTACGATTGCGATGTTTTGCTCAGTCGAACGTTGACTTTGAACGCGTGCGGTTTGTTTTTCCCTTCGAGGCATAACTGTGGTGTAGGGAGTTTAAGTGAAAATTTGTACTCAACAAGGTGAAATATTAAGCTTACTGGAAAGGTGCAAAGGATTAGGGGAAAGTGAATTCGAAATTTGCAACTTATCGTGAAAAAGGTGTTTTATTAATGGAAAGCAAATGAAGGCCTGGTGATCAAGAAGCCAATCTCAGTTGCTGCTTGACAAATACGTCTGGAGAGAATTCAAACTGTGATAAGAAGATATTCTGTGAGAAAAGTTTCAGTGATAGAAACAAGTGTACTGAATTTGTGTTTCTGTTGGTTCAACTGAAAGGAGGCGTTCATTAAGTGGTTAGTATTGAAAAATTTGTTCGACACAAAAAAATTTCAAACATTCTTAATGAATTGAATACTGAAAACTCAAAAAACATAATAAATAAAAAAATAACACCAATTTTAAGTAGAGCTTGGAAAAATGCCAAAAAATTAAATAAGAATATATCCCAGCGGCGATCAAAATAAAATAACGAAAAAATTAAAAATAAAAATTAACAAAAGCCGCTTTAAAAGTAGGAAAAGAAAACAAGGATGTTTGTATCTTAATCATATGTTGCAAAATAGTAAATTATAAGCAATACTACAAAAATTGATTTCATCTTCTGAATCAACTAGAATTGGTGGAACTTTCTCAAACATGATTTTATCTGTAAATTTTTCTCAACAGATCGATTTACATAAACATATATGAGATTCTCAGAGTCAAAGGGGTATAAGTGACAAAATGGTCGATTTTGAGTTAATGATACTAAACGATTTTTCATATTTCAAACATTATTTGGAGATTTTTTGTATTTCGAGAATTATTTTACCTACTTTCACGTCTGAAAGAAAAATACAAATTCTCGTAAAATATATGGGAAACACAACAATTTAACAGCATGTTTTCTCGCATTAAGCTTTTATGCACTTTGGCTCCAAGGGCCTCATATTTAAAATTTCAAGCTTCGGATACAGAATTGAAGAGTAATTATGAAATAACTACAGGTTATCTATTTTTGAAAGGATAATTTACAGGTGTATCTTCATTGAAAAATATCAAATAGCCTCTGGGCCAGGAAAATCCAGAATATTTGATCTAAAAATCTTCCGGACAATACTCGAAAATTTTGGTCAAAACCCAATTATTCCACAAATTAAAAAAAAACGAATCGAACATATCAGAAGAATTTAAATTATAATTTTCAAATCCTGAAAACCGTTCTTTGATATTAAAAAAAAGTTGCATAAAACTTTGTTTTTGATTCAATTCGAGTTTTCAAAAATAGTGTTTATAGATCCAGGCATAATCCGGGCTTTATAGACAAAATTTGGGATCGGCCTTCTCCCAAATTTCATGTCAAATATCCGGGCTAGTTCGGGTTAAATTCTAATAAACTCAAAATAATAAAATAAGCTTTGACAACTAGTGGTTCAAATAAATTTAATTCTTCTTTCATCCTTGAAAACAAAACAATGACGCTTGAAGAAAACAAAAAAAAAATCCTTAATCCAAAATAAACAACCAGAATTTTAAATTTCATTTAAAATCAACAGATACAATAAAAAATTTAGATGGCTACATGTGTTCAGTCGGTTAAAATCTTGTCCGTACAGCACTTATATCGGTACCAACATATTCTCTGAAGGTACTTTTTCTTGAACAAAAATATTTTCATTTAATGTAGAAAAAAGTAGTTTTTTAGATGTATTTAATCATAAGTACCTATACTAGATCCAAAAATAATGCTAAAAATTGTTTAAAGTGTTTATTCAATTTTCCTCAGATATCAGCAAAAGTTTCCCGAATTGTTACTCACGCAGTTTCGAAAATAGTTGCCAACTAGGAGCTGATTTCAACCATTTTCTGATAAACTTTTATCAGTAATGTGAAAAATAGCTCTCATTTTTTTATTTTTCAGTAAATAAAAGCTAGCAATCTATTGATCCTGAAATTTGGTAGCTTATAGTTTGTTTTGATTGCTTTTAAACTGAGGTTGCCAGAATTTGTCACCACGTATCCTGGCCGGACAAATCTGGGATATTTTATCTGAAAATCTGGCAAAATCCGGCCATTCAATTTCAAAATCCGGGCAATATCGAGGAAAATTTTGTCAAAACTCAGGAATTTTTCAATAAAAACCAGATTGAAAACTTGAAAAAAAATTATCGTCAAAAATCATCAGCAGATTTTTTAATCTTATTTTAGGCTTTAAATCAAAATCTACAGACTTGTATAGTAAATTTTCACACTTGTATTGTAAATTTAACTTTATTTATTTCCCATTTCGGGATATCCGGAAAAATCATGGAGGTGGGGGTCCGACAAAAGCAGAACTTGATATTTGTTCCGGTTTAACTTCAGACCGCTTTGGTGTGTTGAGCTGATTTAATGATTTTTTCACTGGTTACGAATCAACTTAAACACAGGGCATAATTTTTTGGGAATATAAAAGAAGTTTTGACAGTTATCCAGAAACTTCTGGAAGCTGATTTCAAATGCAGAATAATTGATAATCATTTTTATATAATATTCTTGAGAAATAATATATGTTTTAAAGTACAATGAAATAAGTAGTAAAATTTATGTTAAATTTTTATCGAACCAATAAAATTTTTGACAAATCAAATCTTTTAACGCATTTAAAAAAAAAAACTTTGGAATAAAATAAACAGTTGCGTTCAAAAAAGAATGAAATCGCATGAAACTTCGCACCGTCTTCCAACTTTGACAAGCTGCCATTTCTCTCTCGGTTGATAATTTTTCATGAAATTTTCACACAATTTTTTTTTTGTTTCGATTATAGTCGTTTTATCATCTTTATGGCATTCGCGACTTCATCAACGGTGCAGTTGGCGGATCGTTATTGAAAAACTATCCGGTACAACTGTGTTCGATGTTTACTCTTGGGCTCGAACTCGCGGACATCGACTCAGGAGACAACAGACTTTCCAACTGAGTTTTATCACAAGCCCTTAACTCAAATTAGTTCATCTGCCCAACTAACGCTTTTTGAAAATTCGAAGTCTTTGCAATAACTGGATACAAAGATACATCTATTCTCGTAAAAAAGGGAAATTTGGATCGATTTACTAAATTAGCTGTATCTTTGACAATTCTGATTGAAAAATCTTAAAATTTGGTTCCAAAGGGGTAAAAATATAAGATCTAGTACCTGGCCAAGTTTCGTCAAAATAGATTATTGCGATAAAAAATGGTACCTGTGCCGGTAAAACTGCCAGGAAATGCATTCGCTAATGAGTTGTTGATGGTCACAATTTTTTTTATTTTTTCTTTAAGGTTAATTTAAAATTTTCATTCTTGCGATATATACGCAAAAATCAAAAATCTCAAAACGCTTTTTAACTCAAGGATTAGAGCTTTCACTCATTGTCATTGATAAATCACGCAAAACGATGTTCCTTGTTCTGATTTGTGGTTTAATTCATTGACGTTCTGATCTAGAAATTTGCCTTTAGCAAATTTTAAGCAATCTATTTTACAAATTTGAAATCAATACTTTCAAATCACCAAGAATCGATTCCAAGTTAACTTTTTGAATTTAACCATAATTAAAAGCTCCGGATAAAAGAATAAAAAAAATAAATCCAAATTCTAAAATAAATTTCAGATTGTCAGGCAGAATGATAATAATCGTTTACTTTTAACCATTTTTATTATCATTTCTTTTATTCATTTTCAATTGAAGAGTAGAAAGAATATTTTTGCTGCAATATCTCGGATCAAAAAAAAACATTTAATCTCGATTTGAAATGTGAATTCTCGATAAGATAATACATTTTCATTTCAAAATTTAGAGAATGTATTCAAACTTATAGTTCATGATTGAATTTAATTCGATTAAAATAAAAATAATTTAATTTTTAGAACCAGTACTTAATCATAGTCATAGATAATTTGATAAAAATCAAAAATTATTTCATTTTGAATGCTCAAAATTTTAATTATTAAAATAAAAGGCTTTAAAAGTTCGTTTTTGAAGTTGTCAATAATAAAAATAATAAATGTATCGTTGATGAATTTTCTAGCGCAGATTTAAAGGTTAAAAATTTTAAGCTATGAAAATTGTTTCGCCGTCAATTGAAATTTCGAGTCCTGGAAAGGACAAAACGAATAAACTATGTTTTTCTTATAAAAATTATGATTTATGGGCTTCCAAGAAGATTTTGGTTCCAGAACAAAATAAATCAGAATTGAAAAACAAGGAAATATCTATAGATTTTGGGTGAAAATTTAAATAAAATACGAACATAAGTTTTTTTAAACATTTATAAGGATATTTTTTAATTAAAACGTCTCACCATTTCAAAAACTTTTTTAAACGATTTAATTGGTAACTCTGCGGAACAGCATTTAGGTTATTTTTTTTTTAAATTTCATTTTGTAGGTTATGGGGTCCTGAAATCGAGTCTTTCATCAGATCTTGACTAACACCTCTAGTTTGGTTGATATGAAGTTTATAATTTTGAAATGAGTCAGTTTTAATTGAAATCAATCATTGATAACTGATGAACTAACAAATCTACACGTAGATAAAATTGATTCTGAAATTGTTTTTAATATCTCAATCAATTAAGTATTATTATTTAAAAAATGATGATTATAAAATATCTAAAACAAGTCAAGTTCAATTCAGCAAGCTCAGTTTAAAATTTTTGTTAAAGCCTACAAAACTATTTGATTTCTGCTTTGAAAAATATCTTGAATTCAAATTAGTTTAGATCATCTTTCAAAATTCGTTGAAATTCCCGTATTTAACAGAGTGGGAAAAAGACAAAAAAAAATCTATAACTTTTTTTGCAGGAGTCAAAATTAAGTGCGGTCTTGGGGAAAACTGATAGTTGAACCAAAACTTTTATTTTGAAAATTTTGATGTTTTAAAGATCCGTTCAAAAATGGGATAATTTGATAATAGAGTTATAATAATTTCTCACTTTTTTAGAAAATTAAAGCTGATAAAAAAAATGCATATTTGGATTCAGGGCATCCAAATCAATCAAAATTATCTCTTTAATACTTGAGCATCGGAAAAACGTGTATTTTGGATGTGGAGTTGAGCATTTAGGAAAAGTAGGAAAAGAAAAACAAAGTTGATGCTTAAATTGGTTTCTAGAAGAATGATTCATGACACCTTCAATTTTGTATTGACATAAACGATTTTGTTTATAATCAACGTGATTAGTATTGAAGTAATGCATACTAAATTTGATTTTTTTGCTTAATCTGTTGACTATCGTGACACTCACATGGCAACCAACTTTTTGATATGAAAAATTTGTATTTGATGAAATACTGTTGAGGTTGGAGTTTCATCACAACAATTTTATTGAATTGCAAATCGATATTTTCAATTATAAATAAGTTCATTTCGTGAAATGTCTGAAGCCTACACAGCAAAAATTATTTCCTGTAAAATTACGCAAATGTCCTGTAACAAAAAGGAGCAGGACATTTACCGTAATTTTACAGGTCGAAAAACAAATTACGTGACATTTAATTTTAAGTGTACAACTATTTTACAGGACATTTGCTGTAATAATAAATGATTTTCGTTAACTTTCAAGGATAACAATTCAAAATTACAGGTTTTGTTAATTACAGGTTGATTTATTTTAAAGGTTGCAGTTTTCAGTTACACGTAATAGTCAAATTTTTTTTCTGTGTAATGTGATTTTGAACTAAATTTTGGAGGCGAGCAAATTTTCTGATATGTTTGTTAACACATATTTTTACGGCCTTTTATCATCAAAAAAGGCAAGTTTCCTAGTAAATTAACAGTTTTTTTGTGGTGGTGATTGTGACATCGTAGTCTGTACCAATACTAGAGCATGACTGTCTTGGCACTACCTTCTTTAAATATTCCTAGGTGTTCGTTCTATAATAAAGTTTAAGATTAAGTTTATCTAAAATCTTGGATAGTTTGGATAATTATTCCTCAAATTTGACTTTGAACATATTTATTTCTTTATCTAAATGTTTAACGCTCATCCTGCCCAGAAATATTAACCCGTTACAGTCCCTGACTAAAATCAATAGATCTCTCTTGTTTCCCAACCGATTTATACAAAATTTATAGTTCTGTAAACCTCGTGATGTAACTCAAATATATTTTCCAGACAATATTCAACTTAAACTCTTCAGTTTTCCCCTATTCAAAGTCTAAGAAATAAAATCCAGAAAAAAAAACATTTTTCGGAAAAAAGACTGAAGATCAGCTTCGGAACGCTGAAAAAAAATTTCGCTTAATTTCAAAGAAAGCTGAATTTAGAAGCTATGCGTTGCACATAAGTATATATTTTTTGATTTTTTTTCTAGATCATGACCACAGAAATGTAAAAAAGTTATGTGAAAACAGTACTTTTTCATCAATGATCCGTCAAAATTTTTGAAGTCACACAAGATAAATTTTGAATAGAGTGTTTACGTAATTTGGCACTTTTTTGAATTTTGAGATTGTAAAAATGCGAAACAGCTGGTTTTGAACTTTTTGTAAATTTTCAATTTCTCAGATTTTCTTAAATTCAGATTTCCGCAATAAATATTTCTATATTCACCAAAAAGCCGATTTTATACCGGTTCTAGTGGTGTAATAACATAAGCGCTGAAGTCTTTTTTCCGAAGCATGTTTTTTGGATTTTTTGTCTTAGACTTTCAATAACGGAGAACTGAAGAGTTGTAGGTGAATATTGTCTGTAAAACATCTTTGAGTTACATTAGAAGGTTCCCAAAACTATAAATTTTGTTAAAATCGGTTGTCAAACAAGAGAGATACAGCCGTTTTAAGCGATGAGTGCCAAATTGACACTCAAGGTCTGATTAGGGAGTTTTTGCCTGGGCTTTCAGGGCGCGTCCATGAAAGAAGTAATGATGCAATATTTAAGGGGGGGGGGGGGGGGGTAGGGTCTAACACTTTCAAAAAATCATTTTTTTTTTATTTTTTTATTGTAAAATATTTCAAGAATGTTGTGCCAAATTTTCAAGTCAATTGAAGCAAAACTGTAGAAATTATAGGCCTTTATCTCATCCTATCTAAAACTGCAAGAAAGCAAGAGCAGAAACTTCAAACGCGTTTTTCTCAAGACATATTATCTACATATAAAATACCAGACCCCAACGTTTTTCTTTTTTGTTTTTTTTTTTACTTTGGGGAGATTTTACAGGTGAAAAATGGCGGATTTTTTCGTGAAAAATCGTAGTTCTTACTTCAAACAGCCACAAAAATATCATAAAAAAATTTTTTTAGTTAAATAAAAACGATGGGGTCCAGAAAAACATCTATTAAAAATATTTTGCTCTGATTTTTTGACTTCAGATGATTCTGTGCTGAGATACAGTGTCCACCGCAAATCCTGTTTTCTAAAAGGCATCCTCGAAAGTGCTCCGTCACCGGCTCATTTTTCAATATTTTTCTACGAAAAAATTACTAAATGTTCTTTTAACTATGCTTTGTATAATGCAAAAAATTTGAATACATTTGTTTGAACGATAGCTCTAGAAAAAAATCGTGAATATGGTGTTTTTTTATACCCTTTAAACCTAACCCCCCCTTAAGTTATCAAGAATTCATTCAGGGTTCCCGAAGAAATTGTATTATTTGGATGTACCCGAATAAAGTTACAAGCCGTCAAACTTCCAATAATGTCATATTAACACTCAAGAGTGGATTAGGGTAATATTGATTCTGATAAAGTTCATTCTGATTAACATACTTTCTTTTATTTTTCAGTTGAATAATGCTTTTACAATTACGACCTGACAATATCTCACAAAATTTAGTACAATTGATGAATGATAAAATTCTATCGCTTATCAGACTGTGGCTAGACGGGGTCACGCTTTTTATTATTTGCTCAAAATTTCACAGCTCAATATATCAACAACAAATAGTCTGAATATTTTTATAGACGCACGCAGAGCACTATTGTTAGAAATGAGAATCTTTTGTTATTTCAAACAGAAATTGCATCATTTCTCTTTGTATGTTATAAGTGGTGCAATAAATTACACACAGTCACCTTAAAATTTCAAGTTGAACGCAATCGGACATTGTGGACTGTTTTAAGTCAATGTTTTTTTTTTGTTTTTTTTTATATTTTAAGACTTTGAATTTCTTTGTAACCGTCATTTTTGATTTGCAACCCGGAAATACTTGCATCAGTAGAGTTGACATTTGAAAATCTTTACAGATTTAAATCTTTCGAATCAAACGATGCTCTCAAATTTTTTAATTCATCTTACTTTGAGATATATCTAAACCACTCATGGTCTTACAGAACTGTGAAAAACAGAAATATAACTTGAACTGTCCTTTTAGAGTTTAATTTACTTGTCAAAAGCCCCAATCAAAAACGACGCTTAGATTCCTAGTCAACTCTTCTGAGCCTATAATGTTGCGATAACCCAAGACCGTTTTTTTGTCCAACTATTTAAAATTGAAAGTGATACATTATAGGCTTGAACACAAGATTCGACACTAAATAGTTGGTGATATTAAAATCAGTTGTAGCTCCTGGTATGACTAACTTGCACAGTGGAAAAAAAACTTCAACCTAACAATATCATCTGTTGGAAGCGTCTTGTTCGTCATTTGGTCGAAGATAGTCAAAATTATTCCTACGGAACAGCTCGTGACATGATGATGTTCCGGATAGATCACGTTCTACCGTTTACGGAAAGCTCTAAAACGGAAATATCCAAATCGATTATGCATCATCCTTCTCCGTTTTCAAGTAACGGGCGTCACGGGGATTATTTATGACTTTGGTCTCGAGAACATGATTGCAGTTCACGCGTCTCGGATGTAATAAACTCAGCCAGCTTCTAAAGAAATTCACTTCACTTTCAGTTAATAGATTAATCATTAGCGCAAATCAGTCCGCGTGTGGTCTCTGTGAGTGAGGTTAGAGAATAACTAGGATCTGGAATCAATTGAACGAATCCAAGGAAAACTGGTATCGACTGCGCCTCCTGTCTGCTCGCTAGTGGGTCTTTGCTTAACAAGTTGCTCAGCTTCCCTCAGTCGTTGTAGGTACCGGTTTAAATAGAACTTAACTAACGATGATCTGGAGTCGGTTCGAAGGTGTAGGGGAGAGGCGGGCTATATGCGCATATTAAGGAAAGCACTCATTTTCTCCCATATTTCAATAGATAGGAGTCTGAAAACTATATACACATGAGCGGACATCTGTTTTATATACGTTAGAGCAATTTTTCTGTTAAAATCTCTTACAGTTTTTGTGAAAATAATTTTATAATAAAAGAAGTCAAAATAGCCGATTTCCGGAACAGGCGGGCTAAATGCGCATATTTATGTTTTAAGCTATATTTCATTAACACTTGCAATATTTTGATATTATTTAATTGAAAATGGTAGAAACGGATGTTAAACATACGTCAAGGCTGAAATTTGGGTGAAATTTTTTACATCACTAGTTTTTTTGCATGAAACATAGTTAGGTATGTCATATGGCCATATTTCATTTTTAAAATTTTGTTCACATCGTATTTTTATCGGTTCAGTATGAAGTTCTTCTTTTTTCGCTGTAAGATCGTGATTTGAGCGTAGATTTAATGTTTAAATGATAAAAAGTAAAAAATTTATAAGACTAATCTATTTTTCTTGATATAGGCATTTAACCTGCCTTGATATGGGCATTCAGAACCTGTCTCTTATTCCAATATCTTATCATTTACAACTCTGCCAAAAGCTTCAATTTGTTGAATTTCCGATTTCCAAATGAATAAGAAAGAAAAACCATTAAAACTTTTGTTCACAGAATCTGTACGCACGATAATTAAAGTTCAATATATTACAACAAAACTGACAAAAATCTTGTTTGAATTTTTTAATTTTTTTGGCTTTATATAACCATCAAATTTCTTCATGCCATGTTTCAATAGCGTATTACCCTCAAACTGCACTGATTAGATACGTTGAATCTGCAGCCATATCGTCAATCGGCTGTATGCGCATATTACCCAACATGCGCATTTAGGAACACTTCCCCCTACCTTTGAGTGCTCCTTCCCGTGGAGAACATACGTGTTTCCCTCGAGATTGAGCGTTCATTGAGCGATAGGCTTCCTGATTCTTCGTTGTTCTGTTACCTGGTTTAAATGAAAGCAAAAAGGATTGCGATAGAGCTAAGATAGAACCAGTTTATTTATTTTTATTAATTGACTACTGTCACGTTAGCGGGAGATGATAGTTGGTTAATGCGTAGGTAGGCACTTGTGTTGAACACTTTTACTCGAAATGCTTTCGATTGTTGCCCTACCGTGAACTCAAATAGAAATAACATCGAATGTGAAATTATTATCATAATTTTAAAACCAATTTACCACCATCCATTCCAGCTGTATTAAATTTAAGACAGTTAGGTTTAAAACCTTTAACGCATAATGTTGCTTTAAACAACACAACACAAACTTGAATCTATTAGTAAAACATTGATCCAGGATTTTGTTATATCTAAAATTCTGTTATACAACTAACTCATATGAAAACTTAACGTCTTTAAATATATTCAGTTCTGTATTCGAGTTAAATGAAGTTAAATTTATCCGACACATTCAACAGGGCATAAATTTTTTAACATTGAGTAAAAATCAATCAAATTTTGCACACTTTCGCATTGATGTGTAAGGCCGATGACATAGTGAATGCGATGCGATGCGAATCGGCGAATGCGATTCAATGCGGTGAACCACATTTGATGAAAATGTATGTAAATCGCTTATACCTGACATACTCAACGCGATGAAGCAGATGTCAATTTGTTCCGCCGCTGGAGTTCGCATTGGCCGCGTTCGCTAATTCGCACTGCATCGCTCCCACTATGTCATCGGCCTAATGTTTTCATGCTGTCAAACTCAAAGTCGTGTTTTTTCGATTCAACGATAGGGGATGTGAACGAAACCAAGTCGAGAAAACAAATTATTTCCAAACACTTGGAATGTGGAATGTGGAAAACCTGACGCACCGGCAGTTGGAAAAAAATTTGAACATTCACCATTCAACCGTCTCCAGAGTGTTGAAGCGTTTCCAGGAGCGGTTGACGTTGTACCACGGCAAAGAAGCTGGAAGAAAACCGGGCCCGGAGAGAAAGGTGAAGCGGGTGATTAAAGCAAATCCCAACGTCTCAAGCCGTGATTTGGCTTAAAAGATCGACATGTCGCAGAGTTACGTCCAGAATGCAAAAAAGAGAGCAGGACTACATACATACAAGGTAGAGAACTTCCAAACCGCGAAGAGCGGCAACAATCGACGACGGCTAAAACTCGGGCACGGAAGCTCTACGAGAAGATGCTGACAAAATATGGCTGCTGTGTGATGGACGACGAATCGTATATAAAAGCCTATTCTAAGCAAATTCCGGGGTTGGAATTTTTCACTGGCAACAGCAAGTTCGATGTGGACGACAAATTTAAGGAGAAGAAAATGTCAAAGTTCGCCGTTTGCCGTTCTTGCAGCAGTACGACGAAGCTCCGCTATTTTGGAAAGATTCGGCATCGTGCCACTGTTTTTAAAGATTCCTGGAGTTGTATGAGGCCAATTCTGTCCATTTTGTTCCAAAGAAGATGAACCCGCCAAACTGTCCGGAACTGCACCCGGTGGAGCAGTATTTGGCAATAATGAAGTGGGAATTTCGGAAGAGCAAGAAGACAGTCAAACACTTGAAGGACATGTTAAGAATATGAAAAAAAAAAAAAAAACAGAGGAATTGGTACCGGATGGCACTGTAAAGACTTGATGGAGGGCATCAAGCGAAAATGCGTTCAATTTAACACTCAAGGCTCCATCGATTAACTTTTCGTTGGATTATTGAAATTAACATATGACCCTAAAATTTTGGTTTCATTCTAAACATTATCAGAAAATAGGCATGACAGGCGACACCGAAAATTGTCGCAATAATTTCGTGTTCGCCTTTCACATTCAAGAGCTACTTCACTTTTTCTCTATTAATAAATAAATAAGTAAATAAATAAATAAAAATTGCGCATTTTTGAGTTATGAAAGACCAGAACATCTGAATTGAAGGTATAATCTGATAAACGACACACTATTTTCGCAGCTTTTATTTTTCATCACCTTCTTCCAAGTTTTAAATTCTTGAATTCTAAACAGTCACTACTTGAATGGGGCAAAGAAAGAAAGAATGGGGCAAATGTGTCACTCTTGAGGTCTGCAACTTTTATGTCTGACTTGATCAATTTCTTAAAAAAATGACATTTAGGAGCACTTTTTTAATCATCATTAGACCGATTCTTAAATAGGGCTATTTTTTCATCCCTGAAAAACTTGAATGTGCAATTTCATTAATTCTTCCTTCAAAATTACAAAAATACAACTAAATCATTATATAATTAAGGGAACTAGATCATTTTCCTCGTATCGCCAGAAAAACGAATGTCAAGCTCTTCTATTCACAGTGGGGAATTTGTAGGAATTGTAGAAAAATTAAGTTAGGAGATAAATTCCTAAATTTTACATTTATATCATAAAATTTTTGATGTGTCTGAAAACTGAATTTCCGAAACTGTCATAAATATAACCAATTCGTTCGCTGAATCCAAAAGTTATTTTGCGGTGAATAGCTGTGTCTATTCTTTATTATATTTTCATAATAAATTTTCAACAGCTTCCTATTAAAGAGGAATATTTATTTCAAAACTTTTTATTTTTATTATTGAATTTTTTCGGCGAATAAATTACTACTAAATTACTTGCCAGTTGGTCCGGACGTTTTGAGCTACTTTTGGCTTTTCACTACTCTTCAGTGGACCTTAAATCAAATTTATTTTCTTATAATTTACCATTTTACTTTACTATCTTAAACTTACTTAATCTAGCGATCGTCTATACTACTATTTGTAGTTATTTGTTTACTTTTGACGTTATGTTTACATTTGTCTGTCAGTATTTAAGTCTTAGATAGATTGAAGTTGTAAGCTTACTTAAAATTTATAGAGTCCTTCTGTTTATTGACAACGTCGTTATCACCCCTAATTTTGATGTGGAACATTTCTGCACAAATTTTTGTGTTACATTTTGAGACTTGTGGAATTTGTGCCAATTTATGCATTCAATAAAGGAAGTATTTCGCTGAAAAATTTTCTCGAAGATCGTTACTTCTTATCTTATTAGGCAAAAAAGTTATTAGCTGTTGAATTATAGGTACACAGCAAAAATTCCATCGCGCAGATTTACAGCGAATACGATGCAAATTTTTGGACCATCGCTTCATACGCTAATTTAGATTTCATTTTTAAATTTACATCGTGAGATGTAAAAATGCAATCACTGAAGAAAACGGAGAAATTTAAATTTACAATTTTTTTCTTTTCATTATTCATATTTCGTGTGTTTTTGTGTTGGATGTAAAAATGAATTAAATCAATTTTTCAGCTAAATACATATCAATTTTTTATTTTGAAAACGGAAGGAACGAATGCAAGAAGCACGGAAGATTTAAGTTTTGTTTATTATGCAACAGAATATCCAGTAAGCTGTATACTGTCACCCAATCAATGAATCCCGCTCAGAGGCTAGCGCCCGTTACCAGCCGGAAACGTCTCATGCGCAGATGATTGTGATTGCGCCAGCCCGCTGGGATCCTTTGATAGTTTGGGCCTACAGGTAAGCCTTGCCAAGACCACGGCTGCATCCTAAGCGTTCCAGTACGAGTTCAGCACACGTAGATCCCGATAACTCATTCGTTTTTGTGCGAGCGACTGCAGGTAGCGTTACGACTTCAGCTGCTTGACACTGTGGCTCTTCGCTATGTCTTTGGTGTAACCCTTGTTACCGGGCATTTGCGGCCATCACTGCGCCCCCGGCTGCGGAAGAGTAGAAAACCCAGCTGGGCCTTGTAGCCGAGACGACGAGCCATGTCCAGGGGGGTTGGCCTAGAAGTCCGTTGGAATTTGGTCAACTGCGGGTAATGCCTAAAATCAGAATCTGAAAGAATATATTTTAAATCAGAACAAAAATTGAAACCAAAAAATCATACTTACTTGAAAGCGGAGCAATTATGGAAAACCTTTCTCTCAATTCCAAACCATTTCGGAATCTTTGTTGTTTCGTTCCTGGACAGACAGGCACCGGCGTTCCTCCATTTCGAACTATTGAAACAATCCATTTATTGCTCGAGTGCAAGTTTTTTTTTTACTTTTGTTTGTGTTGTTTTGACGTTCGGCGGGGACAGCTGAGAAAAATTCATAGCGAGGCGATGTAATTTTAAAACTTTTCAATGTCACATCCAGAACGGCGATGTAAAAATAACATCGAATCACACTGAAAATAAAATCTCTCCAATTGGTTTTAACTTTAAATGCAATTCGATGTAAATTTATAGCAGTAAAAGCTTATGGTTCCGAATGTTTACATCGTTTATGCAATTACGTTGCGTGTGACTTTATTTATTTTTTGCTGTGTATGTCTTATATCATTGAAAAATTATCAACTAATTTAATATCACTAGTGGCGCCAATGACTACTTTTCAATGAATACTTTGCTAGGCACTAGCAGTGATGTCAGTTGAAATGAATGTTTTTCAATGCCAGAATACCCCTCCTAAACAGCAAATAACTATTTTTGTCTGATAAGAAACGAAGTTACGATCTTTGCATCGAGCTTATCGATCGTTTTACGAACTTAAATGAATTTATAAATTTACACAAAGCCCATTGGCAGACTCGGTTCCAGAGAAGAAACAAAAATTAAATTTATTTTTTTAAGAACAAAATATTCAATTTTCCCAAACAAACATAAAATTTTTAAACCCAGCTAACAATTTTCTTGATAAAATTTTCAACAACTTCATAATACGTTTCAAAAACAATATAGAATGATCGTATAAAACTCATAAAAGAGCATTTATCTAACAAAGTGGAGGCAACATACATATATTTTTTGAAATTCTGGATAAAGCAATAAGAACCTTACGAATTAAACTATATTCAATATCTAACTCGTCCGAAAGTTTTGCTCTCAACGCATGTAAACCGTCACCAGCGACAATTTTTGCTGCTTCTCTTATTGGGCAATTCTTAAACACCATCCGATTTTCAGACATTTTGGTTGCACTGCTGATCGCAGAGAGAACAACAAGCCTGGTTTCGCACTTGAAAACCGCGTGGGATAACAAATTGATCGATATCGACTTCAGAATCTGCAAAAATGGCGGACTTTTTATCATATCCTATTTAAACCGACTTCAAGAAATCATTTTTACGTTCTTTTACTTATTTGGTAAGAATTGCGATTCGGAGGAGCGTTTTTAACGATTTGAGCTATCATTCCCAATGCGATTTCATGAAAGCTGGGAATTTACTCAAGTACACTGCCGGCCAAAAGTTTGGAATCACCCGTTAAAAAACATGCAAATTATGATCGTTCATATCTCAGCTGTCTTAAGACACATTGAAAATCTTTTGATCTCATTTGAGAGATAATGAGCAATAGCCATTCTGGAGGTATTTTGCCCAGATATAATGTTTTAGTTTTGTACCTTAAACTTAACCTAAAGTTAGGACATTTTCAAAAAATCGCACTCAATATTCAAAGACGATCATCTCGGGATAGGGTGGACCAAATTTCAAAATTTGAGTTGCATTCTTTACTTTTCAAAATGCAATAAAAAATTTGTGCAAAATTTATGAATGTACTTTTAATTAATAGAATAGACACTTAAGGGGGGGTAGGGTGTAACACTTTCGAAAAATCGATTTTTTTATTTTCTTATTGTAAAACATTTCAAGAATGTTGTGTCAAATTTTCAAGTCAATTAATGCAAAACTGTAGAAATTATAGGCCTTTATCTCCTCCTATCTAATACTGCAAGAAAGCAAGAGCAGAAACTTCAAACGCGTTTTTCTCGAAAGCACATTTTTAAAGTCCGTGGACATCGTCATTTGAAAACTACTTATCCGATTCTTTTCAAATTTGGAACATGTTTTCTACATATAAAATACCAGACCCCAACGTTTTTCTTTTTTTTATTTTTTTTACTTTGGAGAGATTTTACAGATAAAAAATGGTGGATTTTTTCGTGAAAAATCGTAGTTTTTACTTCAAACAGCCACAAAAATGTCATGAATTTTTTTTAAGTTAAATAAAAACGTTGGGGTCCAGAAAAACATCTATTAAAAATATTTTGCTCTGATTTTTGGACTTCAGATGATTCTGTGCTGAGATACAGTGTCCACTGCAAATCCTGTTTTCTAAAAGGCATCCTCGAAAGTGCTCCGTCACCGGCTCATTTTTCAATATTTTTCTACGAAAAAATTACTAAATGTTCTTTAAAAAATGCTTTGTATAATGCAAAAAATTTGAATACATTTGTTTGAACGATAGCTCTAAAAAAAAATCGTGAAAATGGTGTTTTTTTTTACCCGTTAGACCCTAACCCCCCCCCCCCCCCTTAAGTTATCGTCCAAAAGTTTGGGATCACCCCTTAGTATGGTTTATCGGCCAAAAGTTTGGGATCATTCTTTCAAAAACATGTAAATTTATCTCATTCATATCTTCCTCAACAAACATCGTATTGCAGATCTGAAGGGTTCATTTGGATACTTAGGAATTGTTGTTTTTCCATAAATTCATTCAAAAATTATATTTCAAAGTGATAACCATTAAAAATTCGGAATTATAAATGTGAACGTTCAAAAAACAATTAATTTCCGGTGATTTTTTTATGGTTATCACTTTAAAATTTCATTTTTGAAGGAATTTATGAAAAAACAACAATCCCTAAACTTCCAAATGAACCATTCAGATCTGCATTACGATGTTAGAAGAAAAAGATATGAATGAGATGAATTTGCATGTTTTTAAAAGAATGATCCAAAACTTTTGGCCGATACACCATACTAAGGGGTGATCCCAAACTTTTAGACGATAACTTAATTGGCTATTTTATTTATTAAAAGTACATTCTTTAATTTTTGCAAAAAAATGTTTTATTGTGTTTTGAGAAGTAAAGGATAAGGATTCTAATGCAACTCAAATTTTGAAATTTGGTCCACCCTATCCCTAGATGATCCGCTATGAATATTGAGTGTGATTTTTTGAAAATGTTCTAACTTTAGGTAAAGTTGAAGGTACAAAACTAAAACATTATATCTTGACAAAATACCTCCAAAATAGCTATTGCGCATTATCTCTCAAATGAGATCAGTAGATTTGCAATATGTCATAAGACGGCTGAGATATGAACGATCAAAATTTGCATGTTTTTCAGTGGGTGATCCCAAACTTTTTGGCGGCAGTGTAAATGTTACTTAAAAATTCTGGCAAAATATCATAGAAGACTACATCCCTACAAACATTTCAGAAGGTATATTGCAGGAACAACAGAATTATTTAAAAATAATATACCAGATGAAAAGATTGTATTAAACTTACCAAAATAGCATATTGCTACAGAAGTGAAGGCGATATGTCTACAATGACAAGTTTCCAACGATTCGATTTCCCCACAAAAAGCATAATAAACGATTCCAAGTAATTTGAGCTAAACGAAAAAAAACTTCCTCGACCGAGATTTGAGCTCCAAGCCCTCGAATTTGCTGTCCGATATCTTACCACGATGCCAACTTGTCAGTTGATAAGATCCACGCTATAGCTCGATAGGTGAGATTTTTTTACAAACCGGTCAAAAGAAGGAAGGGAGAGACCGGATAAAGTGTCAATTAAAGGAACGCCCTCTTTAAGATAGCTCAAATCGTTAATATCGAATTAGCATATTATAAACTTTTCGGATCATTGTATTGATTTTACTACTATCCGATTCAACTTTTTTTAGGCAAGAATTTCGTAAATGAATGATAAAAAATCACTAAATACCAACGTGAATTTGAAAACAATGCTTTGAACTTGGAAAACTAATTCCATTCCAAATCTTATTAAAAAAAACCAATCTTTAATTGAACTTATTTGAACGTATGAATGCCAACAATCTACGCAATAATAGCTCATCATTCCATTTTTCAAGCACCGGAGATAATTTCTACAAGTAATTTCAGACAACATTTCACACCGCACATGAGTAATGTCAACAATCAAAGATTTTTAATCGTTCCGCCTTCCGTCAAACAGCAGATTTATAAGCGCCGGAATCTCACCGGACGATGTCACAGAAGTGCACTCTCACGATGTGTTGAAGCTCCCATCAAAGAGAATCATTTGCATACAATAATTTTCTAATCGAAGTTCGCTGCCACCGCATCAATGACTGAACGTGGCTAATCCTCCAAGTATACCCATCGGGGCATCTTCAGTAGCGCCGTCTTTAATTGACCTGGCCTAGCGTATCATTCGAGTATGATGCACTTGATCTTTCTCACTCAAGTACGCCGGTGTGGTTGATCAGCTTTCGTGGGAGAAGTATCAATTTCACGCGAACTTGAGGAATGCCACTCGTGGGAATTAGATTGACGATGCAAGGCATGTTTGATGAACTAAGTACAGGCGACTGGTTGTTGAACCTTGACCTACAAATAAGGGTTGAATTTAATTTTTGGAAAAAAATCCTATCTTCACCGTTTCCCAGTTGGTAGATCTATGACCGAAGCGAAGCGAAAACTTGAATGAATAACGGATTTCGAAGTGTGTTTGATCGATCGGCGGAGTGGCTGTTTCCGATTCAAAAGCTGCCATAAAATTGTACAAAAAATAACCAACGTCCAACGTGAGTAGCGTTAATTACTTCAGTGTTTTACGAGGCACGAACCGATGGCAAAGATGCGACAAAGCCGACATCGTTAACTGCATAATTACAAGTGGTAAATCGGTTATTGAAATTAATTTGCGATTGATTCATCGGGAATAAATAATAAATAATCGTTCAAAATAACATTCGTCACTTCGAAATTGGATTGCTCTTTTTATAGCTGTAAAATACTAGGTATAAGTACTGCATCGCCATGAATTTGAATAGTCTTGCTAGGCAATCGTCTCAAGTGGTAATCATGAAATACAAATAGGGAAGTCTGCTATGTTACGTTCAAAAACGTTGATGATACTTGAGAGGGATCAAAA
Source organism: Uranotaenia lowii (assembly GCF_029784155.1). Taxonomy (NCBI): domain Eukaryota; kingdom Metazoa; phylum Arthropoda; class Insecta; order Diptera; family Culicidae; genus Uranotaenia; species Uranotaenia lowii. The sequence continues at coordinate 341,076,738 of NC_073692.1, forward strand.
GTACATCAAACGAAAATTGTACGGTTAAGTGTTGAATAATTGTAAGATCAAATCTTAAGATTGGGTCTTTATACACTTTTTTTTGTTTTTTTTTATTATTTTTATTTTTTTTTTTTTACACTTCGTACCTGAAAACCATAAAATTTCCAAGGTGATGGAAAATTTAAGAGATACATGTGGATCAAAGAAAAGGAAGAACATAAGCCGTAAATATCATGAATTTCTCGAAACAGATACAACAACCTACCGACAGGATTTGAACCAGCAATCTACGTTTCAGAATAAAGGGCGCATTAGTCAGATGGGTGGTGATAGAGAAACTAAAGAAATCAATAGGAGGCAAGAACGCATGTGAAATACACACGGAGTTATCGATGGAAGGTCCAGCAGTCGACCGATTGAGCTCGTCATGCATGTTCGTGCCTGTTGCTCACCGTGGTATTGCCAAAAATAGTCTGTGTTTGGTGAAAAAATATTCTGATTTTCTTTGATACTTTTTCCATAATGACATTGAAAAGTTATGACGAATTGGGTATTTTTTACATTTTACTTGGGAGAAATCAATCGACATTACCAATCCTATCACATTTTTGGAAATCAAAGTAAGGAATCCAAAATTAACACATAGCCCAAGTAACACAGATCAAGCTAACTAGCATATCGATGTTTTATTATGGTTTTATCATGGCTTTTTTTTGTGCACTCGTTTTATGACGGTTTTATTATGGTCATGCAAAATGCTTATATTTTTGAATCGACCATCTGTTTTCAGATAGTTTTGAAAACGCTCATAAATCTTCCATTAAACATACTGTTTTAGTTATTTAGAAAGAGTTAGGAATGCTATGTTTAAACTACAATAAAACACAAACTTAGAAGTTTGCTCCAAGCTTTCTTTTGCATGTTCTATAATAGCACTCAGTGCCTGATTATTAAACCGCCATAAAACTTAGTGACAGTTCTCGATCGAGACGTCAAAACAGGACACGCTCAGATAGCACATATTTGAATTGTAATTCCCTTTTTTACACATTTTTGATAAGTTCTGTGTGTTAATTTTGAGTTAAATAATAAAAAATTATAAAAATCTATGAAAACTTCGAATTACCAGAAGTGGAATGAATAACTCTACAATATGAGTATTGAGTGAAAAGATTCGAATAGGAGGAACAAAATTTGTTGCTTGACGCCTTCATTAATACAAGATGGCGGCTTCTGCTTTTATTTTCAAAGCTGTAAATAACTGAAAATATCATGAAACCTTCTTAATATTGTTATTAGGTGAAAGTAGTAAACGAGTAAAAGTCGAATTTCGTTGTCCGTAGCCATCTTAACACGTTCGAGACCGATTGCACACCGTGTGTGCAATGGAATTTTTGTGCCTTTGTCAGAACAATCTTTCCTTGTGAGTTTTCTATTGCTCGGAAAAATTATATTCTCATACCAATGGAATCCGCAAATGTTAGGCAAAATGTATTAGGAAATGGTTTTGATGAAAATCAAACGACATAAAAGTTATCTAAGAGTAAAGTACTATGAGTACGAATGTCCTGAAAAGGCCTCCGTCTCGAATGGGTTAAATTCCAAGATGGCGGCTACCACTCAACTTGAAAATACTGTAAATGACTGAAAATCGCCTCAAACCCTTACAATATGGGTATTAGTTGAAAGAGATGAACCAGTAAAAGTCGAAGTTCGTTATTTGACGCCATCCAAATTCAAGATGGCGGATTCCGCTGAACTTTAAAATGTTGTATATGACTAATAATCATATGAAACCCCAACAATATTGGTATTGTGTGAAAGGGCTAAACGAGTAGTAGTCGATTTTCTCTTTTCGCTTTACTCTGAAATGCTGTAAGTGACTCAAAATCGCACAAAACAACCACAATACAGACCCCGATCGTTTTTGGCGACATTCGATTTTGGCTACATCCGATTTTAGCACATGTTCCTAAATCAAACAAATAACAGAAACAACATTACCTTATAGTTTTCGCTATAATAGGACCAATACAATTTAGACATATTAGCATGATAGACATAACACAATTACATAAATAGCAAATATGGCAAAAAAACAAAAACTATCGACAAAACACGAAAAGTGCTAAATGCATCAAAAACATGATAAAAAATGTAATACTAAGTAAAAACAAAGTTGGGAAAAAAATCGTTCGATTTTGACAACACAAAATGTTCGAGCGGATTACCAAAAACAATCAGGGTCTGGTTCTTCTAGTTTATCCCTTTCAACGAATACCAATATTGTAAAGCTTTCTAGCTTGTAAAGGTTTTTAGTCATTTGCAGAATTTTAAAGCTCAGTGGATGCCGCCATCTTGGATGTCGTTTGATAGAAAACTTTGACTTCTACTCGTTTGGTCCTTTCACACAATGCCCATATTGTGGGAGTTTCATGCGATTTTCAGTGTTTAACAGCATTTTAAAGTTCAGTGAAAGCCGCCATCTTGGATTTCGAGATGCACCTGATAGCGAAATATGACTTCTTCTAGGTTAGCCCTTTAGCCAATACCTATATTGTGAGGGTTTCATGCGATTTTTAGTTATTTACAGCATTTTAAGGTTCAGCGATAGTCGCCATCTTGGATTTCAAGATGATCTGATAGAGAAATTCCACTAAAACTGATTAAGCCATTTTACCCAATTACCATATTGTGGGAATTTCAACTGACTTTCAATGATTTCAATCACTTTATAGTTCAGTGGAAGCCGCCATCTTGGATTTCAAGTTGACGTCTTGGATTTCAATTCGACTTCTTCTAGTTTAGCCCTTTCACCAAATACCAATATTGTGGGCCTTTCATGCGATTCTCAGTGACTAACAGCATTTCAAAGTTCAGTGGAAGACGCCATCTTGGATTTCAAGATGGCGTCTAAAAGAAAAAAAAATTCGGCTTCTTCTAGTTTAGCCCTTTCAACCAATACCCATATAGTGGTTGTTTAATGCGACTTTTTGTCATTTACAGCATTAAAAGTTCAGCGGATGCCGCCATCTTGGATTTCAAGATGGCGTCTGATAGCGAAATTCGACTTCTACTCGTTTAGCCCTTTCACCCAATACCAATATTGATGGGGTTTCGTGCGATTTAAAGTCATTTACAACATTTGAAAGATCAGCGAAAGCAGCCATCTTGGATTTCAAGATGGCGTCAGACAACGAAATTTGACTTCAACTCATGATTTATTTCACGGGTGATTAACAACCAATCCGTTTTTATTTAAAATGTCTGTCCTCATTTAGTGTACTAAGGATTAACAACTCAGAAATGAGGAACTCATCCTTAGCGTGTAATTGGTTGGCTTGCGAGAGAAACGTCAAATCGTAGCTTTTTTTGGGGTCATAATTAAACCTTAAAAAAACTATGAATTGACTCACGCCATGTTGGTTGCTAAATCGAAGGGCACAAAATGACGCCATGTTGATGGATTCACAATGCAAGCATTGGAAAATATTTTTTCAGGCATATTTTCCATCAATTCCATCATGATTGACCATCAGATTTGACGAGGCGCATTTATTTGAAGATACTATTTCATACACATTTTACCTAAAATCTTGACTGGCAGTACAAAAGAGGCTCATAATATGGTTAAAACATTGCTATTTTGGCTATTAATTTTACCAGATCATATCTCAATAATGCAATTATCTTCGACTAAATTTGACACACCACATTCCGTAACTCAGAGATACAATATTCGTAGAATTGGGTACAGTAGTTTCTGAAATATAGTATGCCAAATTTCCCGAGAAAATCGCGAGAGAGAGAGAGAGAGAAAGATTTTCTTGTTTCAGGTTCAACACCCAGCTTATTTGCGGCATCTCAGAGAGAGAGGTTAGGGTTTCGCTTGAAACTACCGGCCGGCACTATTTGTCGTCTCAGCGACTTCCGGTTTTCGATTTCCCCCCGATCCAGACTCGACAAACGTTTCCCAAACACTTTAATTACATTTGTAATGGTTGATTTGGCAACTTTTAGCGATTTTGCCAGCTTTGCGTGCGAGTAGCTCGGATTTTCGCGATGCGCGAGCAAAATTTTGATACGCTGCTCTTCTTCCTTGGCCGGCATTCTGACAACAGAAGAATGAATTCCAAAATCAAAATAGGAGTAACACACACACATCTTCAAAATGAGGGGTGTTCAGGTTTTTAAATGCAAAATTGGAAGAAATACGTCAAGTTGATATTGACCAAATTTTGACCATATCACCCTTTAATGTGCGCGTTGCATTGGAGATTTGTCGAAACTAATAATCTAAGAATGCATATGAGCACATACTTAGGCAGAAATTGCGGTGAATCCGTGCACCCATGGTGGATAACTAACATACATACATGTATCTTGTAACGTTTTTTGCAAATGATAGAGACAATATTGTAGATCATTACTTCAGGTTTCAGGACACTCGTTTTTGAAATCCGAGACTAATAGCCATTAAAAACCTTAAAAAATCAATTCAAATCAAATTCATAAACAGAACCATTTTCTAACTCATGTAGATATGACCGTCATACAAAGTCTTAAAAATAATAAGTTTTACTGATACTGATGCGATTTCCGGTAAGTCATTGATAAATTATTCAAAATGATGATCCTTTTTCTGAACAAGAAATTTGCTACAAAAAAAAATTTTAAGTAGTTCAGTCTGGCAATGTACAGGATGGATGATGAGGATAAGGAACTGATAGTAATAAAGAAAAGGAATTCCCAGTTTTGTTATTAATATTGAAAGTACGAAGCATACTAATTCGCTTGACATTACACATGAAACATGTTACTTCGAATCATTTTTCAAAATTTTCATAATTTTTTAGAAAAATTAGGATCGATCCAAGAGAGATGATTTTAGATAATAAACAGTGAAACATAGTTCATTTTTGAGTGCAAAATTTGTAGTTGAAAATTTTAAGCTCTGAGTCATTTGGAATATTGGGTCCTGGATAGGAGAAAATGTAGAAATTATTTTTTCTCATCAAAAAATTAGATTTATAGGCTTTTTAGAAGATTTTTTTTTCAAAACACAGAAATTGAGGATTGAAAAACCAAACACAAACTTATAATTAATATAACAAAAAAATTTAAAAGTTTGACCTAAAAAAAATTGATAAACCTAAATAAACGATTCTTTAAAATTCGGTAAATTTATTTGGAAATTAAAACAAAATATGATAATGAAAAAGATCATTTTTTTTTTAGCAATTCAGAAGAAAATTTTCTAATAAAAAGATCTTGACATTTTAAAAACTTATTGAAAGAATTCAATTGATTATACAAGGAAACAGCTGATTGATTTGATTTTTAAAAAATTGATAGCTTTTAGTGTCCTGAACTCTAATTTTTTTGTCAGATTTGGTCTTGCACCTCTAGTTTTGATGATTAAAAGTTTTAAATACAGTTAAGTTGAGTTTTGAGTGAAATCAATCAGTGGTAACAAATCTATTTACATGAAAAAAAAAACTGATCCGGAATTTGTTTATTATACTTATTTAATTAAGGAATAATATTCTAATGACTATGTATAAAAAAGGTTTTCAAAAGTTGAATTCTACAGTTTAAAAAAATTTGTAAACTATCATCACTTATTTTACTGATATTACTGAAGAAAGTTTGAAAAAAAGATTTAATTCATTCAAAAAATTTGTAAATACTGCAAAATGTTTTTTTTTTGTTTTGATTTAAGTCGTTTAACCATTTTTATGCCATTCGCGACTTTATAACGATGTTGCATTTGGCAGAAAGTTATAAGCGCTGATGTGGTCTAGTGGATAGGCTGGCGCGAGTCTGGTAACCCAGGCGTACTGGGTTCGATTCCCGGTATCGGCAAGAAAAGCTTTTGGGTTCGAATCCCATTAGTTGCCGACAGGTAAGATGTGTTTCATTGTATAAATAATATATATTTCAGAGGGAATGCATCTGGGGTTAAGCTGAAGAGACTATTGCAAGCGGAGTGGATTGCCAACCATTGTAGGTCTCTGAAGGTTGGATGCATTTCCTCGACGAACCATCGCCCGTGGAAGCCTGAGAAGTAGTTCGAAGGCCAAGCCACACAGACATAGGCAGGACCTTGCTACCGATGGGGGAACCATACATACATACATACATACATGTTGCATTTGGCAGAAAGTTGTTGAAAAACTTTTCCGGTACAGCTGTGTTCGATATTTACTCTTGGGCTCGAGCTCGCGGACTTCGGCTCAGGAGGCAACTGACTTGCCAACTGAGCTATATCACAAGCCCGCAAAACGATTTTATGTTTTTTTTTTATCTAAAATTGAATTTGGTTTAACACGTTTTTAAAAACTGTTAAACTCCCTTATAAAAAAATAAATAAAAATTCTCTATAGTTGATTTCGCAGAAGTTGAAAGTACTTGTGGTCTTGAGGAAAGTTGATAATTAGTTTCAACCTTTTTTTAAATTCCAAGATTTTGCCAAAAACCACAGAATTTTTTTAAATAAATTTTACCTTTTTTCGAAAGTGATTTCAAAAATTTAAAATGTAAGAAAAAAAAAACTATTTGAATATTTGAATTAAGGGTACCCAAATAAAATAAAATAAATTCCTCAATTTTTGGCACCTTTGAAAAAAGTTAATTTTGTGGCCTTGTGTAATTTATCTAAACCCTTTTGAATGTTAAGTTGAGAAAGACAGGAAAAAATATTCAAGTTTTAAATTGGTTTCTTGAAGAATATTTCTATAAGCATAAATTTTGAAATGACATATTTTAACGATTTTTGATTATCAAAACGATTAGTGATAAAGTAATGGAAACTAGGTTTTAGATTTTTTGCAAATTCTTTTAACTATTGTGAGTATTGAACACCTGTAATATGGCTTATAACTTGTTGATGTGTAAAATTATAATACGACGAATAAATTTGAATGTTAAATAATCTTTTTTTTTAATTTTGAACTTATTTTGTGACACTTCTAATAAAAACCCATTCATAAGGTAGGGTTTTTGTGTGTCAAGGTTTGCTTTTCAATACCAAAGGTTTATTGAATTGCAACTCTAAACTTACCAAAAAAAAAAGTTTCAATTCTTAAAGGTCATATAACGTCGTCGAATGAAATGTCTTTGGCCTGAAGCGATTTAGGAAAAAAATTCGCCTGAGGCGAGCCAAATTTCTGACATGGTTGCTTAAACTTATTTTTGAACACATTTTGGGATCAAATCATGTCCGGTTACTATAGTAAATTCATTTCCTAATCTGAAAATTTTACTTGGATAAAATCTCCAAAGGGGGGGGGGGGTTAAACCTCTACCCCCCCCCCCCCCCCTTCGTTCGCACGGCCTTGGCGTAGTAATAGAATTTCAGGGTTTTTGCCTCAATTCAGAGTTCAGATTGTTACTCTGATTCGCTTTAGTCGTTCATCAAAATTCGATTAAGAATTCAAAATTTTGAGTTTCTACGGCCATGAACTCCCATGTTATAGCTGTTTTCTATGGTTAAATTAGCGTCCTCGTTAAGGTGGCCATTATGGATTTTTGTTGTTCCCTTTACCTTAACTGAATGTTTCTCTCTTATCTTTGTCTAATTTCAAACGAAGGGAGAAGGTTTCTTGATAACATAGGAATCCCTAAATGTTCTCTTGTTGAAATTTTAAGTTAAAATAAAATATTGGCCAGTGCCAAACTTACAAATTTAAATCCATAGATCTATTTTAAAACCTTCTTATAGCATCAAATGTTCAAAAGATGGACCTTGTATTACATTATTTTGTTTGATTAGCTCAACTGTGTCTTAATACTCGGTGTATGACTCTAGACAGCAATGATAGAAGCGTAACCGCTCAACATTGTTCAGAATGTTAAAATCTTATACTAATTAGGCAAACCTCCTATAGGCAAGGTCTGTTCCGTTGATGTATCTAGGTTTCTATCGGTTGAACAATCTCTTACCAAACTCAGGTAGCAACTGTCAAAGTTCTCACCAGCCACGATCAGCCGAATCGATTAAAGAAACTCCATTGAGTCATGCCAACAACGATCATCGCCATCATCATGCACATCGATTCTGCTCCTCTAAAAATATCCAACGATCTTGCCGCCACTAATCGCCCTCAATTTTAATGGAAGGTAAACAAAAACAGTAGGAAAAAAAACTCACTAAACACATCCACGTGTTCTCGGATCGGATCGGAGGTTTGTTAGGACAGGTGTGTATTAGCTAAGCAGCAGCTCCACCACCATTTGAAAGGGACACACGACGATGGAAGTTCAATGTCAAAGACCCGAGATGAAGATTCGCATTGCAAATTATTCGTACTTTTCAAGGTTCGATCGATAATTGGCGCTGCCTCTGGCTTTGAGGTTGTGAGATGTTGCAAATTCATTGTAGTGAGCAGAAAATAGAAGGAATTGGAAAGAATGTTCTTCAATTTCTTTGATTAGCTTGCAAATTTCCAAGAATCAACTCGAGCTGGGATGGACGAAATCGATCAATAATAATCAAATATTGGATTTGACTCTCATATGCCATACCCATGAGCCGATAAAATTATTCCTGCGTTGATCCTAAGAATCAATACATCAAACAAGATATGTTGGTCTCGAGGAGCTGTCCACAAATATGCATGATGAATAAATCAGATCTGAAAGCTGGTAATGGAAAAAGTAAATCCCACATATTTACTGCCGTCAAAGTTGTTTATTGCTCCGGATCGAAGACGTTATCCATCGACAGGAATGATGTTGCAGAAATTCGTGAAATCGCTTGGCATGGATATTTATCGTTGTAGTTCCGAAAATTTACCTAACAAGTAATCCAAAAGCATCATTTTATTCACAAATTTGAATCAGCATAGCTTTTTTGATTCACCCTTGATTTAAATTTTCAAATAAAAACTTATCTATTACTTTCTTTCATCCAGATGTGCGTAAACTTATTTCGGAAAAAAATAGTTCTGCTGGTTTTTCCGAGTTGCAGATTGATTTATCTGGTTGCACTGCTGGTCGCAAAGAGAACAACAAAGCTGTTCTCTCTTTTGACCCACGCGGGAGAAAAAAAGGAACGAAATCGTCTTCAAAATCCGCAAACATGGCGGACTTTTTATCATATCCGATTTGAACAATTTAATACGACTTCGAGTAATGATTTTTACGACATTTTTCTTGCGTTAGTTGGAATTACGATTCGCAGTAACGTTTTTAATGATTTGAGTTATCATTTTTAATGCGATTTCATGTTTGCTGGGGTAGTTAACTTCTCCAGACTCTCATTACATGCTGTAGTGATCTCTATTTGTAGTTTTTAAAGCCTTCTATTAATCTGGAAATTTTATGTAACGTTGTTCAGGTATGATTTGAAATCTAATCTCCTTTAGGTTGGTATACGTCGTTATTATGCGTCAAATTGGTATTCCTTTAATAATAATAATAAACGGAGAATTTTTTTTTTTAATCAAAGGTAAAATATTACATCTTTCATTAGCATTATTTGTTTAGAATCAATTAATTAAAAATCATGCCACCATGGACTTTGAATATTCAAACGTTCAAAAAGTTGATTATTATGAGCACCTGTTGAATGCTGAGAAATATGACAGATACAGAAAGCATTAAACTTGTGTTGTATTTTTTTTGTTCTGCTTAGTAGGTAACTGAATACTTATAGTTTTTGTGTTAGTAAACTTACGCAGTTTATAATTTGATAGGGTTTTTTTTGAACATCTAATGATTGCATATCTAATGATTCTTCTTATTTTATTCTTGAAAGTACAATTAACCATTTATTTTTGTTTTGATACACAGTTCGATACATATGAGGCTTTTTAGCTAGATTTATTGTAAAAATTTCTAAACTATTTATATGCATGGTATGATTACTAAACAATGCCAACTTATTTAAATATTTTTATCATGTAATAAGACTTCTATGAAAATTTATAGTTTTTGCCTCATAGTTAGTGGAAGGAGTTTCAGTAGGAAACATTAAAAGCATAGGAGGTGTAGGACAAATATATAACTCGTAATGCTGGCCTAGCATCTCCCAGAGTTAAACCTTCCCAAATTTACTAACAATGTTCCAAAACCTCCTCACGTTTATGGATGAGTCGTAGAGATCTCTGCATCTATCTATAAAGTAAACGTTGACTAACATACCTTTCCCTTTTCCCCACACAGTCCGCAGGGTTCGGCCAGGGCACCTTCAACATTCTGTGGTGGCTGGTTTTCCATTTTAAGAGATTTTATAATCTGAGGCAACGAAATGGGAGACCTAGCTTCTATTGGAAATATAAGTCAGAAAATGTACCAAAATCTCGAAATAGATAATGTTGCAATTCTGAACAACTGTAGTTTCATAAAACGGAGAGTTGATGCATAGCGCCAACCGAAGTTTTAGGCGACTGTTCCTGCGAATGCGAATGCGAATGCGAATGCAGATTGATTTATCTTAGCTACAATCAAGGCTGCCAACATTTTTTCTCAAAACTCAGAAAATCTTGAGTATTAAAATCAGGATACCTCAGGCTTATATAAAAAAGCCGACTTATCTTTTTTGCAAAAACATTTTTGTCATCGTTTGACGATATGATATTTTATGGGCTACCCTTTCAAAAATATCTATCGATTCATCTCGATGAAGGCGAGGGATAGACCTAATAGCGATTATCCAAGAATGCGGGGAAATTGTGCCTTATTATACATCGACTATAAACGCTAAAAAAAATTGTACGACCATTGAATTTTTAGAGGGTTGGAAAATAAACAACATTAATCGTACTTAATTTTCTCATTTGTTACAATCATGTGTTAGAAATGGTGTTCGAAATCTAAATTTCATATTGGAAGTGGAAATCAAAGCTTGATCAGATTTAAAATTAGAATTTAAATTTCAAAATTAAGTTCATAAGAAACTTGTAGAGTCTGCCTTTCATATTATTGTGAAAAATCACAGCACAATTATTTCACTAGGAAAAAAAATCAGTTTTTCGTATTTAGAGCATCTTATGATGCCAAAATGTGAAAAAAAAATTATTTCAAATCCACTGTTCAAAGTTTGTCTACAGTGACTAAAACAATTTTGGTGGTTGATCGATTGAAAGATATACAATTTTAAGGATTCTAAAAAAAATAAAAAAAATACATCGAAATGTGCGACCTATAACTTTTAATATCAGCTTTTTCAGCTTTATCAGGGCTTTTTGTGAGCATTTATAATAATAATGATGCAAAATTATAGATATCGGGAATTCATTGGGGTTGTTATTTTTGTGTTTGGATATGCATGAAAAAAAATACAAGCTATCAAACTTTCAACAATTTTGGAAAATTTTTTGGCTTTCAGTCAAATGATTTTAAGAAAAACAGCGTTTTCTAATTTCATCCGATGCTTCGGCGTTATGAATTTAGCCTTCTTCAGGGTTTTACTGTAATTTTTTTAGTGTAAAGGGTTGATACGGTCAAATTTGGTCAATAACAACTTGACGTATTTCTTTCAATTTTGCATTTAAAAACCTGAACACCCCTCATTTTGAAGGTGTGTGTATGTGTGTAGAATGTTGCTCTTATTTTGATTTTGGAATTCACTCTTGAGTTGTCAAAATGCCGTCCAAGGAAGAAGAGCAGCGTATAAAAATTTTGGTCACGCATCGCGAAAATCCGAGCTATTCGCACGCAATCAACCGTAACAAATGTAATTAAAGTGTTTGGGGAACGTTTGTCGACAGCCAGGAAGTCTGGATCAAGGGGAAAACGAAAACCGGAAGCCGCTGAGACGACAAAGGAAGTTGCCGGTAGTTTACAGCGAAACCCTAACCTCTCTCTCCGAGATGCCGCAAATAAGCTGGGTGTATCGTCTACAACCGTGCATCGAGCCAAAAAACGAGCCGGACTATCGACTTCGCGATGATAAACAAAATTCGACGGCCAAAGCGCGATCCCGGAGGCTATACACGACGATGCTGACGAAATTTGACTGCGTGGTAATGGACGACGAAACCTACGTCAAAGCCGACTGCAAGCAGCTCTCGGGACAGGAGTTTTATACGGCCAAAGGAAGGGGAAAAGTAGCAGATATTTTCAAGCACATGAAACTGTCAAAGTTCGCGAAATATCTGGTTGGGCGAGCCATCTGTACCTGTGGCATGAAAAGCAGCATTTTCATAGCTTCCGGGACTGTTAATCAAGAAATTTACGTGAAAGAGTGTTTGAATAAACGTCTGCTGCCTTTCCTGAAGAAACACGGTTGTTCTGTTCTGTTTTGGCGGGATTTGGCATCTTGCCATTACGGTAAAAAGGCCATGGAGTGGTACGCCGCCAACATCGTGCAGGTGGTTCCCAAGAACAAGAACTCTCCCAACACGCCAGAGCTCCGCCCAATTGAGAAATTCTGGGCTATTGTCAAGCGGAACCTAAAAAAGACAAAAAAAAACTGCTAAGGTAGGCTTGCCAGATACTTTCAGAAAAAAGCGGGACATTTCACGAAGAAAAAGCGGGACACAGCCGAAAAAAGCGGGACATTTAAAAAATGCTTAATTGTGAAGCCAAACTTAAAAGTTTACCATCAGCCAAAGATGTCCATAGAAAGTACACTAAGGTTTACGCAGATTGATTTTATTTATTTTATCTTACATGGCTTCTATTTACACGGTTTTTGCCATATGCAATGTTATTTTCCACGGTTCTCTCGAATTAATACGTTATTTGAGAGAAAATATTTGAAGTCGTACATGAAAACAGCGGATACTGTGAAAAAAAAACTTTTGTGTAATTTGTTTAAAAATTAGAAAACTCAAGAAAACTTCCATCACATTTCATCTTCATATAGGACTACTTTGGACAATTGAGTCGAAAAAGTTGGTGTATAATATAACGCAATTTAACTAAGATTGCGGCGCAAAAATAAATCTCTTTAATTCTATTATCTATAATTATTTGGAGGCAACTTAAACTATATTTTCTTCATACATTGGTTTAACGTGCTCCAAAAACACTTAACTAAATTATAATCTTACTGTCATGCTAGAGCTCTAGAGTTACTCAGTTTTGCCTTATATAAACTATAAAAAAATGCTGCTTATTTTGAGAAAATCCAAGCAACATTTCAGGTTTTATAACAGGCTACAAGACCAAGTTTAAGTTTCATAAGTGGCCTGAAGAGTCTCATAAATCAGTGTTATTTGGGAAAGATGTATTTGAAAGATTTTCTGTTCATTACAGAATTCAAATTGAGACTAAAGTTTGATTTTTTGTTCAAGAAAAAAAAGCGAGACATTTTGAGGAAAAAGCGGGACAGCGGGACATTCAACAAAAAAGCGGGACATGTCCCGCTTTTGCGGGACGGATGGCAACCCAATGCTAAGGACGAGCAGCAGTTCAAGACAAACTGGCTTTCTGCGGCGAAGAAGGTGGACAAGGTGGCTGTACAAAATCTGATGGCAGGGGTTAAGCGTAAGGCCTGACAATTCGGATTTGGAAAAGCGGAAGCCTAACTGAATATTTTTACTGAATTTTATACTAATTAAACTTGAAAAAGAAATTTAATTTGATTTTTTAAATAAACGATTTCACCGGTTTAAACGCGTTTTCCCTTGATCAAATTTTGACCGTATCACCCTTTATACATTTTGTTTTGATGCTGATCGTTTTCATAAATTCGCTATTGAGAACAATGGATTGATGATTGCTGATGACAGGTGATGACGATAAAAGCGGTACAAATGTTTACATCACCACACACTTAAGCAAAACTACTCAAATTAAGTTCGTGGAATCGTGAGATATTCTGAATAGAAGTATCGTTTTACTCATTTAGAAATGAGTACTTTCCCGGGTAGGAATATGAGAAGTGGAAAATGGCAATTAGCTATTGCTTATTAATACAGTTGTATTGTAAAGACCTCACAGACGAAACTGAATAAAGATAACTCTTTTCCACAACTGAAACCTGCGTTTTCAACATAAAATTTATACACATATATCCTGTAAAATACCAGTTTTGTGCTCACTAAGAAATCCCTGGTGCCTTGATTTCCGTACAACAAAGACTTCCAGAAATTCTGCGTTGTAACCAATTGAAACACCGACCGAGTCTGACGAAACCCCTCAGCGAGGGAAAGTTGTGTGAGAGCAAAAGAGAAGAAGAGGAGAGCGACAATAAACGTCATTCGATTCGACGAGAGGTGTTCGAGTGCAAATGTTTATGTTCGAATTGCAACTCGGTATCGAATTTTGAATACGGCGAATGCGCCAACATCACTGTTTCGAGAAAAACACGTTCAAAGTTTGACAGTTCCATAAGCTCCCAGCAAAAACATTATTTTGTTTTCGTTAATTTCGTTAAACCGAATATCCTTCAGATACCTTTGTACAATCGAAATGTAGGTCTTAGAACGTACATTTTTACCCTACTGATAACTCGGTTTGTTTACATTTGGCGCATTAGCCCTTTTCAAAATTCACTACCGAACTGAATATATTGCAACAAATCCATTCCTCACATATCCATTTGGCTTTGAAAGACTCAGCAATGGTTTCATTGTATTTTAACCCTCACTGCATGAATAAGGTTGCAAGATTTCCCGGTTTTATCCAGGTTTGCCCGGATATTTAATTCTAAATTTAAGAACAATCCGGCCCGCCCCGGTTGCCCGGATTGCATTGAAAAATGCTTGGCAAATTAAACAGAAAAAACAACAAAGAGCTTCAAAAAAAATTTTTGAGAGCAATTTGTATAAAAATAATCATGAAAGGTTTTTTGGAAGCCTCAAATACGGTTCAAAATCGATCGATGAGTTTTGATGAAAAAAAATTTTTTTTTTTTATTTTTTTTCTTAATTTTTGTTTTGCCAGGTTTTTATATAAAAATTACCCGGTTTGTCCGGCCCGGATACGTGCTGAAAAAATTCTGGCAACCTATGCATGAATTATAAAAACTTTTCCTATTTAATGAAATGACTTTATCTTCCTCTAACTAAAAGCTTCACGTCAAAAATACAACTTATCTATGAATTATGGCTATTATTTATTTGCTGTTGGAAAGAGAATAAAAATGTTTAAACAATTTTAATGATACTATTAGGCCGGAACAAATATCAATTTTACCTTATGTAAATGCAAAAAAATCAACTTCGAACCATGAATTTGATTGTATACAGGAGGAGATAAATTGAACATTAGACTAGTTCACTTTTCGGCTTTTTTCGCTGATCACAACGCCACTTACAGGGTTTGATCCTCATTCATTTTCAAGTACGCTGGCCGAATTTGAGCTCATTTGAGTAAGTTTCCAGCGTGCGCTAGGAGTTTTATTGAAAAAAGTCCATTTTTCTGGAAAATATCCGTAGATGTGTTCTAGCAAGCTGTTGTTAATATAAAATGATAATTTTAAGGTGCTCGGTGATTGGTATGGCAAGCATTCGTATGGACCTGTTTTAGATAATTGACTAAATCAAACCGAAAAAATTTAAAAATTCATAAACTACCAACTTTTACAGAAAATTTACTTACAAGTTGAGAGCTTAAAATCAGTGGTAAATAGAAAAAAAAATTTTTCGATATAAACTTTTCATAAAAAGATAGCCTTATTTATAACCTTTAATTTGATGTATAACACTTAATGATCGCAAGAGTGCTAGCAAAGTTATTCAAATATCTATGCAATAAATTTGATTTGATAAAATATTTTTCATTCAAGTTTGCTCCACACCAACTTGTGCACAAGAAAGGATATTTTATTCAATCAAGTACCCCATGACGGGGCCAGGAGTTAAAAAAAGCGCGCGCTTTGATCAAGTTGTAAGCAAGTCCTCTTGATGCCACGTTTTGCAGGTTGCATGATGCCAAAACTTGAATGGAGACAACATTATGATTCAAAGAATGTGATGTGAATGTTTGAATATCTTTGCTTGTACTGTTGCGATAATTAAGTGTTATACATCAAATTAAAGGTTATAAATAAGGCTATCTTTTCATGAAAAATTTATATCGAAAATATTTTTTTTCTATTTACTACTGATTTTAAGCTCTTAACTTGTAAGTAAATTTTCTGTAAAAGTCGGTAGTTTATGAATTTTTAAATTTTTTCGGTTTGATTTAGTCAACTATCTAAAACAGGTCCATACGAATGTTTGTCATAGCAATCACCTAGCACTATAAAATTATCATTTTATATTAACAACAGCTTGCTAGAACACATCTACGAAAATTTTCCAGAAAAATTGACTTTTTTCAATAAAACTTCTAGCGCACGCTGGAAACTTACTCAATTGAGCTCAAATTCGGCCAGAATTCTTGAAAATGAATGAGGATCAAACCCTGTAAGTGGCGTTGTGATCAGCGAAAAAAGCCGAAAAGTGAACTAGTCTATTGAACATATATGGCCGGGCTTCGACCAGACCGAACTGAACGCCATGAGAAAAATTTTAAACTGCCGATTCTGAAGCTCATGTCATTTTTATGCGACACCGAAAAACCTAAAATAATTCACTGGATCGCGATTCTTAGATTATGAACTATTCATTTTGGTCGTTAAGTTTGACGGAAATCGTGTATAGTAAAATATATCTGTACATCAAACTCAAGTGACTCGAAAAAATGCTGATGTCGTTCAGTTCGGTCTGGTCGAATCCCGAAAATATTAGATCCTAAAGGCAGTTTTAAAAGGATCTATTAAAAGTACCTGCTCGACCTACAGAAAGCATTTTTTTTTTCAATCAAGCTATTCTGGAAAGATTCCAAATAAAAAACGATTTTACCTTAAATTTAATTTTTTTTTTAAATTGGATCCAATCGACTTGTTATAGATCATTTAAAGTGCTGTTTCCTCAAAGTTCAGGTTAAATCGAGCTGGTGAACCAAAGAATAGTGCTGATCGATCAGAAATCGTTCAAAAGTAATTCCCACCTTGTTCTCGTGTCCGCTACATCAAGATGATTAATATCACCTGAATAATTTAATAATAGCCTTATGTATGATAATTTGGAACACAACATACGGCTCATGGAACGTTTCCATAAAGCATATTTACTGACTAACCCCAGCTCACATCACGATTTACCTAGGTCAGTTGCTCAGAATTGAACACCGAGCAACATGAGTTTGTTAGTTATAGATCGCATGGGATTGATTCCTATGTGCGGGAGCCCAAGTATTTATACCATACAGCAAAGCTTGAAACAGCGGTTGTTCGTTACTTGAAGGCAGCGATAGGTAAACACAATCAATTAGTCAGTAGTAGTAGCAGCAACTAAACTTGACATTGGCTCGACGACGAACGATGACGAATCAAGGCAACAAATTGCGGAAAGCGTGACGTAGTAATTCCTCCTTTTGTCGCGTTTGATAAATTGAACGGTGGCATGAAGTGCCGGTAATGCTTCCTAATCAATTGATTACGGATAATTCGTTAGTTGTTTAAGCCCTTATTTGGTGCACGATTTAGCTAAACAATTCATTTACATGAAGGTTCTCATTAAGTTATATTTTTGTGATTGGATCTTCGATCATCTTGAATTCAATCAAATACCAAACATATAACAAGTAAAAAACTGCAACCTTGCTCTAATCATCTGCTCGGCACACACCCACTCTTTCGGGTCCATAAATGGAGTTCCTAGTAAAATTCCAATGCACCACCTTGACTTTGAATTCGTCTGCTAGGCTTCAAGACAGTTCAAACACCTACAGTTCCAGCCTCTCTGCGAATAAAGAAATCTCATATCGGAACTCGCTTACAAATTATCAAAGTTGAATTCTGTTTATCTTCCGTGACGATGAGGAACCAGCAGCCGGCAAAAGATTTATCCACTACCGGCAGCAACTTTCATTGAACCATTTCGGGATGAGTGGGTGGACGGGCTGCTGCCGGGTAGCTGTCTCGTTACCAGCTGCGACGTTCGATCGGGCGAAGAGGTCTTGTTTACGACCTTGCGTGATGTCGTTACCGTTTTCTTTATTTTCGCGAATCTTTAAGGAACTTAACCTGTACAGTTTATTCTTGTACAAGCGATGATCGATTGAAAGTATCTAATGAACACAATGTCAAATGGGAAGGGACATCCCTGAATTAAAAAAAAATCAATTTAAGTTGGCAGCAATGGATAAAATCTGTTTAAACTACAAGTAAGCGTACAAAACTTTGCAATTATTCGGCAGAAATGAGAATGCCTTCGAAATGCAATAAACATCTAGGTACTTTAATCGAAGAAACCACAGTCAACAGATTGGACATCAAATCCATATTTCATTCTTAAACAGTATGTATAACAAGCCTCCGGTTAAGTAGATCATAATCGGAGATGCAACTTAGTTACAAGGTACTCGACCAGCTGATTGAATATCAAGACTTCACGCAACCAAACCTTCCAGACCGAGCCGCCAGACAGGTTAAGATCGCTACAAACCAGCGGCGGTGATGGTGATTGGTATTGACATTGAAAATTGACAAAGCGATAAGCCCGGTTTATTATTATTCATTAGAATGTTTCAAAGGAAGGTCTTTTAGTGAAAATTTTCTCATAGTTGAGCATTACCATATATTTATAGAACTTTCTCAAAATAGATAAAAAAATTGTTTTGTCTAGGCGAAAAAAGCACCTCTACTTATTTGAATTTGCATCCTCTCTTGCAATCGAGGAACGAGGAACTGATCCTCTTTCTGTATACAATTCATTCACAGATGGCATTTCTTAGGGAAAAAATTAAAACGTTACGAGATACACTGTATAAAGCATTGGTGGTCAAACCAAAGCCCGCGGGTCACATGTGGCCCAAGAAGCTTATTCCAGAATAACCTCATTATATTCTTATTTCTTAGAGATGAGTGTTTATTTGTATTTGTATCATTTGGGAAAAAATACTTTAATATGTATCAAAAGCATTGAAGAATTCAAAACAAAAGTAAAAAAGAAATATATATAATTTTACAATAATAATACACATAAACTGTACTTTCAACTGACATAGATGTATTGAGCAAATTTCCCTAACCACTACTCTTGAAGCGTTAAGAGCTTAATAAAAGCAGGGAAGGCACTACTTAGTATTAATTTTAACTGGATTGTAGGTTGGAGGTTTCAAGGAAGAATAATATATTTTTTTTAATATTTAAAATTCAATACAAAATTAAACAAAATATATAAACACATTTATCTACGAATTCACAAATTTTGTTTTATTAAAGTTTGATAATGTAGGCATTGTATAGCAAAAAATTTATTCCATTTGTAGGCTTCGAAGGAAAACAAATAAATATATTTATATACACCCCTCCCTCTTTTCATTGGGAAGATTTCATTTTTTTGAGAACTAATCAAACTAATGGAACCTTTGGCATTGGTAGGGTATTTTGGTACGAGAAATGGTTCTATGATTATGTCAAATCCAACCCTTCTACCAGTGGGGATATAGGAAAGGAGAAGAGGAGCCTCCATATCTTTTTTATAGCACTTTATAGCACTTACTTGAGGATTATTCAAGGGAATTTTGGTAAGAGAAATGGTTCTATGAAAATTTGGTTCTACCCCCTTCTTCCAATGGGGAGATAAAAAGGGGGCAGGGGGCTCCTTCAGAATTTTCAGCATAACTGGAAAACTAATCAAGCAAATTGAACCAAATGTGGTGTGGGAAGTATTGGAATACTGAGAAATGTTACTAAATATGTTATATTGAGAACCCTTTATTCTTCCAGTAGGAAAATTTTAAAGGGAGAGGATGCTCCCAAACATTTTTTTACATTTCTCGAGATCTTATCCAGTGAGTGGAAGCTTGGAAGAGTATTTGAGTAGGTATGAGGAATGTTTCTATGAATATTTATTACAACTGCCTTCTACCAGTTGGGTGGTAGAAAGAAGAGAAAGGGGCGCCTTCACAATTTTTCGCACTACTTATCGACCTATCGAGAAAATGGAACCAAATTTGGCATGGGAAGGAATAAGGACCAAGAAATTTATCTAACAAATGGAACCAAATATGACATGGGAAATCCAGAGAATAAGGGAGAGTATTTATAATTTAATGAGTTATCAAGTACATTTAATGTATATAGTGTTCCATCACTTGTTGTCATTTTTGGAACAAATTAACTCAACACGAATTACAACTTTAATATTCAAAATTTCAATTCGAACTTAAACTTAATTCAAACTCGCGACATTACAAACAAATGATAACCATGAAAATTTGACTCAAAAATACGTAAAAGTAGCATGTTTGCCTATCTTTTTAGTCCGATCGAGTACTCATAAATGATTGATTTCGTGTTTTCTTAGGTTTTTAAAAACAAACAAATAGAAAACTCCAATAACTGGTTTCTCAGAAGTCAAAATTACTCGCGGTCTTGGGGAATGTTGATCATTGAGTTGAAACCTTTATTTTAAAATATGTTATATAATTTTGCCAAACAAGCGCACAAATTTATAAAATAAATTAGTAACAAGCGCACAAATTCATTAAATTTTAATGAATTTTTACCTATTTCAAAAGGTATCTTGAAAACAAGAGCTGTTAAACTAAGTGAATTTTTGGAATCAGCACTTCAAAAAAGGTCAATTTTTAAAAGAAAAATGATTTTCTTTTTTGTTCCAATTAACGAATATTCGTAGAATGAATTTTAGGATGTTGAATTGTGTGAAACTCAAACTTATGCAATTTTTCCAATAAAATGGGATTTTTTTTCTTTGAAAGTGTATCCGTTTTAAATTTGCTCTTACACACCGGCGGGGAGTACGTGGTTTAGCCGATTCTAAAATTTTAAATTGTGCTAAAACTGTCATACCTAAAACCAAAATTTACGCCTGTTGCAGTTGCCCTTAGTGAGATAAAAAAAATGTTACCTATCACCAGCGGTGCCAGGTGGTTTTGACAAAAATCAGGATATCGCGATGAATCAGGCTTTATCAGGACACCACTAAATTGATGGAAATTACATGCAGCTCTGCTTACATTGCATAAATAAAGGCACAATACAGATACTAAGGCACTTAAAACTATACAACTGAAGCGAGCAGAACCTTAGTGGGCCTGCAGTTTATACCGAAAAACACCACTTAAATATCATCTCTACCAAATATTATTGTAGGTTAAACTATTTATTAACTGATTTGTTCGACATTTTCATCATTCAACTATAAATTTAGTTATTATTAAAATATTTTCATGAAAATCAGGACAAATTCTGAAAATCCAAACACCTGACACCTCTGCCTGTCACGGCACGTCTCCATCAGATTATATTTACATATTTTTTCCATTGCGCATAACATAGGAATGTAAGTTCCAGTTTAGAAATATAAGCCAAAGGCTAATACGAAAAAAATCCACCTTTATTTGTAAGGAAGTAGTTCGTAGAGAATTCTCACAAGAGAACAGAAAGCAAAAGAATTTTATTCCCAAGTATCATTTAAAGATTCTTTGCGGCCGACTAGACCAAATTTAGGTTTCATAAGAGGCTTAAAGAGTCTTACAAAATAATCGGTGTTACTTGGAACCTGTGTAAGATCTTTATTGAGAACATTTCCTTACATCCTAAATTGTGAAACTGCTTAACATTAGAAGTTGAATTTATAAGTTTCATGTCAGCAGGTAACCTCATTTTAACAGAAAAAAGAAAAGAATTGTGTATTAATACAATATTGTTAATATAAGGAAGTGTAATTCAAAAATAGCATTCGTGATATCAATACAAATTATTTTACTCGGCTCACGAAAGATGTAAGTTCAGCACGTTAAGAATTAGACTATCAACTCTAAACTTTCATTTGTCTAACAAATGCCACATTTTCACAGTAGACATCCGTATGGTCCAAAAGGCGATCTGTGAAAGTTTTTCTTTATATTCATATTTACCAACCGACAGCAAAAAAGTGAGGATACCTAAGAAACTTATAAAAACAAACAAACATAACAATCATTTGTTGAACTAAAGAAAAATCTTGATCACCAAAACCTCTACCACCATCTCAATCATTCTTCACAAAAATCTTGCTCCTAAACCATTGCAACTTTAAGCTACGATAACTCCAAATGAAGTAGCTCAAAAATTTTATCGTTGATTGCATTTGAAAGTTCATATTACAGTCTTTTCAATATAAAAAAAAATCTGGAGCTATGTTTTTAGTTAAAACGTTTAATCGTTGTTTGAAGTTTAGTAAAAAGCGCTTGAATCTTTAGAAAAATAGATAGTATTTGTATCAGTGTTCTTGAAGAACTCATAAA
The DNA here is from genome assembly GCF_029784155.1 of Uranotaenia lowii. Lineage (NCBI taxonomy): Eukaryota > Metazoa > Arthropoda > Insecta > Diptera > Culicidae > Uranotaenia > Uranotaenia lowii. The sequence goes on from NC_073692.1 coordinate 341,098,920, forward strand.
CATTTTCACATACCTCCAGTTTTTTTATATTATAAGGACTGTAATATGAACTTTCAAATGCAATCAACGATAAAATTGAATGAACTTTCAAATGCTACAAACGATAAAATTTTTGACCTGCTCCATTTGGAGTTATTGTAGCTTGAAAAAGTCATTTTTCAACACAAGTTGCCTTATAACTGCAAATCAGAAACAAATTTTGGTAAACCGTTTTCCACAAAAGATGCGCACGATGATTATCTAAAATCTTGCCAAACAAGTGTCATTTCAAAAAACATTGATTACGATATTTTCCATACAAACATCCGTCCAAAAAAGAATGAACTCGACTGTTGGGCAATAATGAACCTCATTTTCAAACCAGTTCCATTTTTGATCACGTTATTCGATTTTAATGATACTCGGCCAGGTACTAGATCAATCATTTTTACATCTTTTGGCCAATTTTCACGTATTTTTAATGAAAATTGTCAAAAATACATCTAATTTTGTGAAGTAATCTCAAATTTACCTTTTATACGAGAATAGCGGTATCTTTTTTGCCAGTCATAGTACAGTCTTCAAATTTTGTGGAGTGTTAGTTGGATAGCTGAAATAGATAGTGTGAAAATTTCATGAAAAAATATCAACTCAGACAGAAATGGTAGCTGGTAAAGTCGGAAGCGAACGCAACTGTATAAGGAAAAAACGCTAAAAAATAGTGCTAATTCAACCTCAATTCGTAAAATGTCTTCACTTATCCCGCCTTATGGAGTAAGTAGGGACGGTAGATTTTCCCTTTGATTTCTCTGAAAATTTTCAACAAATTTGTGTTTAGTATGTATTTATGTATGAGAGCCCACCAGTGGCTGATAGGTCTTTCGACCCGAGGCGGTACGGGAAGTCTCGATCGCACATTCAAATATTGTTAATACTTAACTCATCAACAATACTTGCTACAACTGGGGTCCGCTACCACTGGCTTGGGACAGGTTTGACTCATCTCACTCCCTTCCAACTGTTCAAAACAAATAAAGAATCCTGAAAAGGTACCTAAGTAACCTACTCATGATTCCCAATTTGCCGAGATACTCCGGCTGGCTTGAACCCACAATCCATTGTATATCAGTCTTCCGATCGTTTGATGTCCTGTCCAATCCCCCCACAAAACCCCATAATAGAGTTAAGCTATTTTAATATACAATCAAAAAAAATATTTACATATTTTAACTCATGTTTTATCTCTTACCTTGTTACAATTTGCCATTCCCTTGCATCGTTGTACTTACCCCTGTACCCCTAGCATTTTTATTATTAAATAAAAAAAAATTTTTTTTAGGCTGCTTATAAAATCACAGTGCTTTAAAACTATTTATCGCAGCATGCCGAGTTTTCTATAATTGTTGTGAGATCCGAGAAATTCACTTTCCCACCCCAGCACAACATAACATTGCTTTAAGAAATCATTTAAAATGCCGAATTTAATAGTCATGCACTGCATCCCAACACATTTCCACATCATAATCTGCCGATTTCAGAATTCGCAGACCATTATTGAAACACATCCAACCTCATCTTCTTGAAGCTTGTGAGATTGCACTACAGACGCGCAAAGAAAAAAAACGATTCAAACCTCTTGCTCAAAGTAACTTGAAGTACATTTAGGAATTTTAAAATTTTTCACTTTTCACGATAAAATTGAAAATTTTTACGGGTGGAAAAAACATTCTTTAAGAAACCCCGCCATTTCCGGAACTATTCTTTCGCCTTTAATTAGGTTTTATAACCTAACTACACTGGTAGTAATATTTGTTTTCACAATTTCACAGTATCCATGCATTTCAAAGAACTTTCATTTCCGGAAGCGTTCGCAATTATTTTTGTATTAAAACATGCAAATTAGTGAAAAAAAATCCGGAACTCCGATTCCTAAGGAGGTAACAACGTAACTTAACACTAAAGTTCATCTTTTCTCGGTAGTGTTGACTTTTCCCGATTATTCGAAACACTGTTTTTTGTTTAATAATTTTCATTTTCACTTGAAAAACATGATTTTTCCGAAATTTGTAATCAGCACACAAAAAAAACACGTGCGATCGAACCGAGTCCACGCCTACTCCTCCATTTTCAACAAATTTGTGTTTTCTAGACTAAATACGTTACTTTATTGCTCAAACCGTCCAAAATTTTTTTAAAAAGAAATCATGGTAAAGCATCTTACAATGATTATTGTGTGTAATTTATGTTGCAATACGCGAGAACCGATGTTATCGAAAATATATACTTACTCCAGAACAAACAAGTATTTTCCCAACTTTTCATGAGCCGAATGCTAAATAAAGTTTGATTGTATTGAATAAAGGAAAGAAAGTTGAAAAAATGTGTAAACATCAAATATGTATAAAGCCGTCCCTACTTACCCCAGGTAGGGTAGACAACATTTTAGATTTTTGTAAATAATTTCTTTTTCTTCATTTTTAACCGCTGTTTCTTTTCCAAAGTGGTTGTTTCGAATGTAAGGATTGTTTCAATGTAGAATTTTTCGTTAAGTGCCAGCTAGTTCACGAGAAATTTGCTATTGAGAAAGATGCACATCATCTACATCGTAGTTGAAAATAGAAAATTCCCAAAAAGTCGCAGTAAACATCCGTTACTGTCGAAATTGTTTCTTTTTTACAGTTATTGGAAAGATTACAAATAAATTTACCATTCTGCATTAAAAGTTTAAAAAAAATAGTTCACAGTATTGTTTTGATAGCCATCGTCCCCACTTACCCCGGTGTACCTTACATGTATTTATGCACCGATCAATGCTTCTCGTCATGAAGTTCAGGCCCTCAGTTTGATGAAAATGTCATAAAGACGAAGCTAAGCTACAGATAAAACAGATCATAATTGTAAAGGAAAACACATTCAAATCTATATCCTTCGGCGATAACACTAAGTAAATAATTGGACGAGACAGTTAAAACCAATCCAAATCCGAACGCCCTACTACCGACTTCAACTGACCTTGCTCTTGAAAACGTGTGAACTTGAATTGAACCGTTCCACGACGTTCAACGCGTCACCACACAACTAAGTAACCGGCTTAAACTAGGAACTGCAACGAAATAATAAGGTATTTTTAGTTATGCTGGAACGACGCACATGTTCCACGGCTCGCTGGTTATCGAACTGTATTTTGTGCAGCCCCTGGTACTTTGAGGGGTAGGTACGCAAGTCTTGAGTAGGATTGGAAAAAAAACTTAAAGCTGAACCGGCTCCGAAGCGCAATTTTGCTTGAAGTAGACACTCGACCGCTAGGGGTAAGGTTCTCATCGAAGCCGCTAGTATTCTTAGTAGCCAAGGAGGTGGGCTTGCGTGAACTTGCCCAAAAATGCTGTTTTAAACGGCTTCACGCAACTTGCTGCAGTCGTACACCGGTAGTACTGGTTTAATAAGGAGAGCTAAATTACTCTCCTCTAGTCTATAGTCGATGGCCTACGTCATCGACAAGTTTACGAGGAGGTAGGTATAGCTGCCAGAGATGTTAAAATCGCGAGTCTACATACTCGCACTTTGCCCTTCTTTGCAGAACGATTTTATTTCGTTAAACTCAATCTGCAATGATGCTATCTAAAGTTCAACTCGGAAAGCATCAGGAAGTAAGCTTCGGGTAAACTCGGCAGGAGTAAACAGCAATCGGGGGAGAAACATCAGCGAAGCAAACGAACAGTTCAGCGAATTAAAGAAAAAATCGTTTTCGTTCGGCAGCCGAACACATCAATCGGACAACGCATGGGGGCGTGGCTAAAAGTGATAGATACAAGGGAACGGGAAACGAGCGAGAGAAGGGTGCGAGGAATGTTAACTCGGTCCGTCGGGCAACGATCGCTCGTGAGCATTCGTTTACGGTAAGCTTCGTTCTGTTGTTTCATTGGTGTGATTTTATTCCTGCGAGGAGGGGAAAACATCAACTCGGAACTGTTCTCTTTGTTTTGTGTGCAATCACGTCATGATTGGAACGAAGATAAAATCGATCTGCACACAACAAGTTAAACTCGGAAAAAATCAGCCGAATGATTCTTTCCGAGGCGAGTTTAAACACCGCTGATAGCTGCTCGAATAAATTGGAATAAATGCATCTTATTTAAGTGCTGAGTGAGCCAGAAGTTCTCTTTCGGAAGTGATCGGGAGGAGGTGTCTGCTGGCGGCATGAAACCTCATCAACGCGTTGAGCTGGTGTAACTTTATAAATGCGGTAGTCCATGAGTCGGGCTATTATGAATGATCGATCTAGATTTTGAGTGAAGGGGTAAGGGTAAAGAAACGAGCGTTAAAATGCTTGGTAATTTAAATTGACAGGTGTTGGAGCGAAGTAAATATCCTACACGACAATAACACCAGCCCATTTATGCGTGTTTATATCAGATGTATCGGAACCGGAGGGATTTATTTAGTATTTATAGTTGTGTTTCGAACCGATTAACGACTTTTTGTTTAAGTACGTTTTAGATTTGTCATAGCCGGTTCTAAAATGTTTGTTATTTTTTTGTTGTTTATTTTTGTATGTGCAGGTGAAAGGACTGTTACGAAGGTCGTCTAGCAGCTGGTTGAGGAATTTCAGTGATCGGAAAAACAGCCAACATGGCCTCTACGGATGGGCACGAGAATAACGGATTCGTGGGAGACAGTCCATCGATACCGGGTCAGTTCCGGTGGAGCGCCACAATCGATCACAGCAGCATCTACGTGGTTGACGACGATAATGGCGTCAAGAGGCGGCATTCCAGAAGCGGAGATTCGGTAAGAAAGTTTCATTAGATTTTTTAATTTAACAAAGATTTCTAGTGGCTTTTATCAGTCGTATACTTTTTGATACAAATTAAAGAAACTGCCTTCGAGATGTGAGGTCATTGCATTTTACTCAGTTTACTAATTTTCTCAGAAAATCAGTGCACATGGTCCAGAAATGGAATTTAGCGGGAAACAATTATTTGCATCTTTCCCTTAAGTTTTAAGATAATTCATGAAACTTTGTCGAAGACATCAAACATCTTTCTCTTAAAAAAAGTTTTATGACAATTTGTTTTTATAATTTTAGGGTAGGCTTGCCAGATGGTTTTCTAAAAAAGCAGGACATATTGAAAAAAAAGCAGGACACAGCCGAAAAAGGCGGGACATTTTAAAATATTTTAGAAAAGTCTTGATATGATCATATGTTTGTATTTTTTTGGTAGATACCTGCTCTAGGTTAAGATTGCCAGAATTTGTTTAGCACTTATCCGAGAAATTTTATATAAAAACCTGACAATATCTGGGCATATGATTTCAAATAATGTGATGATTAAAAATTGCTCGATAAAATTGAAAACGAGCTTGGCAAAAACAAAAACTTGTATGGTATAACAACAATCAAAATGCTTATACATTTCATTCAGTTCATTCAATTAAAAAGCAATATCTTGGCCCATAAAATTTGATCGATTCCCGTTGCAAATAACGAATTTGCTGGAAAAAAAAGTTTGATCGACTAATATCTACCAAGGCCATTTTTTTCATTCTTGGAGAATGAAATGAAATATGTATAACATTTCTTTCCAATCTAAACTGGGTTGCTAGCGATTTTACGTTTTGAAATTCCAAAGTCATTCCTGGGTTTTCCCGGGTTTCTGCCGGTTTTTCCCCGGTTTTTTCCGGTTATAATTGATGATTTTCCGATTAAATATACTCGTTTTTTAATATAACACCATGGTGAAAAAAAAATTATTGTAAAGGGTCTCAAATTTCTAACAATTATATTCCAATACTTATTAGCCGGTTATAAATCATGACAAATACTTTGATGTTTTTTAACACGTAATCTTTTCGTATGAAATTGACAGGTTTTCATGATTTTTTTTAAAACGAACGAAACGAAGTTGGCATCTATTTGTTGTATTGCTCTACAATTTTAATAGTTTTGCAAAAAAAAAACAAGGTCAATTGATCTTGAAATTATAATGTAGCACTTTTCAGCTCCTGTGAAATTTCAAAAAATTTGCTATAGAGTTCTAGCAAAAAAATTGTATAGTTGGGATAAAAAATTTGTAAAAAAACACATCGAAACAGCTTGCCAACTTGAATGGAGATTTGTCTTACAAACCTCAAAACCACAAGATTGCAGGAAAATATTTAGTTATTTTTTCAATGCAGTTTTATTTTTTTGCAAATCCAAAGACATGTTTTAGAAAAAAAAAATATCAATAAAAAACAATGAATAATTTTAGTAGCACTACTCACCCTACAACCCTCCCTGACTACTCTAGTTATTTGAACTAAAGATTCGTGAAAATATAGAAAACTAGCTGACCCGGTGTGCTTTGCTACACCTTTCCAAAACAAATGATATTTTCAGAAATTATTCAAACTTTTATTGTTTTGTTGGCTTTATTTTAAAACTGCTTAAAATGAGAGCTGCAGTTGGAGTTTCGAATTGCAACACAAAGATGACATAAAGTAATTTTTTGAATTTTGATCTATAAATTGGTGTTAAAGATCTGATAATTTTAATCTGCTTCTTTAAGGAGGGTCTCAAATTAATCGTACGCAAACAATCTAACTTATAAAATATGGTTGTTTTTGCTTGATATTCTCTGGATTTATGCTAAAAACTGATAAGAGAGCCTCCCCTGCCCTTCCCTTCACCCCCTGTCGTCGTCTTTAATAATCATACCCATTTTTCGTGCCCAAAAATCCTCTTATATCAAATATAACTCCATTGGTTGATAAGTTTTTAAGCTTTACAACATAATTTATAAGGAGCATCCTCCTTTCTTCCCCTCTCTAAACTGTAAAGCGTAGGAGTCTATATCTATAACAATCGTAGAAACATATCTCGTAAACAAAAACCTTTCCATGCCATATTTATTTCCATTTGTTGGTTTCGTTTGCATAAATTGAGAACTTATGCTAACAAAATTGTATTGGGCTCACCTTCCTCCTTCTATGTACCTACTCATTGAAAGGAGGATGGTGTGTCAGATATTCATTGAATCATAGCAAAATGATTTTCCATGTAAAGTTTTGTCCATTTCTCGGGTTTTATAAAAAAAAAGTAAAATATAAGCCTTCTCTTCCCTTTTTATATTCCCAATTCTATCATCCTACTGCAAGAAAGGAATTGTTTCACATAGAAAAACTATTTTTCGTTCTCAAATACTTTTTGATGCCAAATTTAGTTTCATTTGCTAAATTTATTCTCGAGTTATGCAAAAAAAATGTATGGATGCCCCCCTTTCAATTCATAATAGAAACATTTCTCGTATCCAAATACTCTCACATGCCATATATTTTTCCATTTGCTCCATCGGTTCTTTAGTTATACTGAAAACTGTAAGGGAAACCTCCCCTCCCTCATTTCATCCATCTCTTTGAAGGAGTGAGGGATACCAAATATTCATAGAAGCATTTCTCGTACCCAAATATCGTTCCATGCCAAATTTGGTTCCATTTGCTGTTGTAGTTCTTGAGTTATGCAGTTAAAACTGTATGAAACTCCCCTCCTTCTTTCCTTTCTCCTCGATGGAAGAAGGAAGGGGTCTCAAACAATTATTAGAACATATCACGTTCCCAAATACCCGCCCATGCCAAATTTGGTTCCATTTCCTTAATTAGTTTTTGAGCTATGTAAAAATATATAAAGAGGCCCCTCCCCCTTTATATCTCCCTACTGGAAAGGGGGAGGGGTCTCAAATAATCATAGAAATATTTTTCGTATCCAACTACCTTCTCATGCCAAATTTGGTTCCATTTGCTTTATTAGTTTTTGAGTTATGTAAAAAAAATATGAAAGAGGCCCCTCCCCCTTTATACTGGAAAGAGGGAGGGGTCTCAAATAATCATTGAAATATTTGTCGTATCATAATACCTTCCCGTGCCAAATTTGGTTCCAATATCTTGATTAGTTTTCGAGTAATATGAAAAAATGTAAGGTAGCCCCCCTCCCCCCTTCCTATCACCCCACTGAGAGGAGGGAGGGGTATCTTATATTCATAGAAATATTCCTCGTTCCCAAATACCACCACATGCCAAATTCGATACCATTTGCTTGATGGGTTCTTGAGTTATGCAAAAAATAGTCTTTTGTTTGGGAGGCCCCTCCCTCCCTTCATGAGAGAGGGAGGGGTCTCAAACCATCATAGGAACCTTCCCCTGCCTCCAACAACCCCACCTGCCAAGTTTCACGCAAATCGGTTCAGTAGTTTCCGAGTCTATAGGGAACAGACAGACAGACAGACAGACAGACAGACAGACAGACAGACAGACAGACAGAAATTCATTTTTATATATATAGATTTTCGATACAATTTTCACATAAGACATATAAACGAAAAAAAAATATTCAGTCCGCTGGACTCTCACTTATCCAGGTTCGACTGTAGTTAGTTATGCCGATAATAGTTTCATCATAGGTTTCATTATTAAATTTATAACATTGGAGTTATGTCTGTAAGTATAGCACACTTACGGATGGCGAAAAAAATTAGATATCTCATATTGCCCCACGAATTTGTTAAAAAAAGGCTTCAAACTTCGTTTGTTTACTAATGAACGAAAATAAGCGTTTATGAGATAAATTATATCACGGCTGTCAAAAACTATTCCTAAATGCAGAAATATTTTTTAAAATATATTTGAAATTCCGTGAAAAAATTTCAAGCATGACAATTTTTCCGGTGCGGTGTCGAAATTCCCATTTTTTTTCCGGTTTCCCGGTGACGAGATGAAATTCCAAAGTTTTCCCGGTATTCCCGGTATTCCCGGTTTTCCCGGTATTCCCGGTTTTCCCGGTTCGCTAGCAGCCCTGTTTAAATCAAGTAATATCTCCTTGATATGTATAGTTGAGATAATGTGCATTCTTGAAGTAATAATATTTAATTCAAATTAGATTTCGTGGGGTCTCGTGATAAGTGAAGATAAAGCAAAATATTTATAGGTCATAATGTGACTTGCACAGCAAAATTTAGGAATATAATTTTCATTGCAATTAATGTTAAAAAAAACATTCATCCCTTTTGTGTGCTTTAAAGTAGGGTTGCCATACGTACTCTTTTGAGAGTACATTTACTCTTTTTCGATTCCGTCTCTATTTTTTAAAATAAAATCTTTAAAAAAAACTGTAGTTACCTAAATTTTACCAATCAACAGTACAGAGTTTCTTTATTGAACTTCCATCCCAATTTCTGTCATGGACTTCAAATTCGTATGGAAACATTTTCAACAGATTCAACCAAAATTTTATCATATACTGAAGTTAATATCCTGAAGTCAGCGTATCATTTTCCAAATGATCATTCTCAAATTATCGTAAAAACGTTCTCGTAGTTAAGTTGCAAATATTTCTTCAGTTACTGAAGTTCAGTTTCATGATTTTTCTGAATCTTGAGAACTCAGGATCTTTGTTTATGGCACTAAACTCATTTGGATTCCTTATGTGACTTTTTCCAATAATAACTGATTCTATGTTTTAAACATTTAATCTCTATTCTGATTTTTTTCAATTGATCATTTTTGCACTTACACCCCTTTGGCTTTGAGGGTATCGAATGAAACTTTTGTCACATTTAGAATATCAAGTTGATAACTTTTTATTTATCTGATGAGAATCATATTCATAAAAATTTCATTAAAACGTTTTTTTTGTTTGAAATATATGAAATTGAAATTCACATTTGGTGCAATTTCTGCTCTGGCTCTGCTTCTGGCTCTGATTTTACCTTTAAACTCTTTTTTTAATTTAATTAATATTTTGTTTCTTTAAACTTGATTTCAAGTGATGATTTAGATTTGAGATACTGAATTGAGGTTCTGAGTATTACCTGATTTTAAGTCTTGAATTCTTAAACTCCTTAATCTGTATCTCTATAGAATTTGAATTCAATTATTTTGTTTATTTTTTTTATTTTGTATCCAATGGTTTTAAATCTTCATGATACTTTCCAATTGTCATTAAATGATTGAATTTCTCGATGAAGCACAAACCAGACGATAAATGAAATTAGAGGCTTTTAGCCGGTGATAAGGGTGTTGATGAAAATGAAAATTAAATTTTGCATTTTGCAGCTCAAATCCGAGCTTTCGTTTAAAAAAAATTCTGAAATCTTACGCAATGTTTGCACGTTCTTAATTAACAATTTTTATTTGAAGGTACCAGAAACTATCTTCTACGCAAACAACATGGCTATTTGAAGACAGTAAACTCAGCTCATATCCAGTTCTTTTACACCTTAAAGTGTGTTGTATTCTCTGGGATAGCATTAGAAAAAAAATCGATTTTTAGGGGCTCCCCGAGAAAAATTGCCCCGGGCAACTCCATTAATAAGATTTTTAAATGGTAAGTCGTTTTTACTGAATAAAATTCCTACTAACATGTTTAAAAATGTTCATTTCCATCTTTATATTTTAATTTTTTAATTAATTAACCGAATTTTATCTATTTTTTTTCTAAAGAAAAGCCAAGTTTCTACCTTGTGTCCTTTCCAGGACCCAATATTTCTATTAACGGCGAGAAAATATTCAGAGCTAGAATTTTCAACATAAAATTTATTTTTATTATTTAAATTATGTTTTGAATTGATATTGGTTATTGACTTTATTTATGGGAAGTTCGAAAAATAATACAAAGTAGCAACTTCAAAGCGTTTTCAATCAGAGCTTAAAACTGTCGACAGCCTTGCGTGAATGTGAAATTTCTCTCCATTCAGAGTCTTCCGTTTTCGTTTCCTTCATTGCCTTCTCTCACTCGAAAAGCTCTCTCTGACTGACAGCGTTTACAATTTTCTTTCGCTCATCTTCCCATTCGTTTTGGCCTACGGTCACAGTCACTTCGAGGGCATGACTGTGAGCTTCAATGCAAATTCAGTCATTTCGATTTTGAATGAATGGAATCCGTTTGAGAAAAGTTGAACTTACGCGTTGTTCCCGGCGCAAAACTATCAAATTAATAGCGGCTTAACGGTAAACGATAGAACCTCGATGTCTTTGAGAGAATTTATTAACGCAACAAGATCTTTCATATTCTATTTGAAAATAAATGATTGATTCACATAGAAGGGAGATAAAAAATATTTTAAAAAAATACTTCGTGTATACAGTTTTGTTAATCCTCTAGAACCCATTTTTTTTGCTGAAAAATTCACAAAAGCCTAGTTTTATGATTACAAACAAGGTTTATTCTACAAAAAACTTTTAAGATGAGACAGAAATTTTGACAATTGGATAGGAGCTAAAGAAATTCACTTTCAGTACTTTTTCGATTGTAGTTTCTATAAATTCAACCAATTTCTCCTTAATTTTGAAATATATAAATCCTGGCCAATAGTTATATTTTAAAGTAATTTTTGTTGAAATTTGTCCACAAATAACTGAGATATTTCAACTTATACTAAATGTAAATATTGTACATATTTTTCGAATTGTTGTCATACTTTTCCAACCCCACCTTTAAGCGGGGTTCATCTCTCCTACCTAACTGTTTCATCTCTCTTACCTAACTTAGGAATTTGTCTTCTAAAAAAATCAATCCAGAATGGCGGTAACTTTTTAACCTTACTGCCAATATTTTTTTAGATCGTAAAACTCATTGACCAAGAATTTCTGAGACTATCAAATTGATCATTTTTCGAAAAATAGGTCAATTTTTAGTTTTCTCAAATTTTTAAACTTTTCTTAGCTGTTGCTTTTGACAAATGCTTGTCAAACCATTTGCATTAGTATGGTTTGTAAGCTTACCATATTTAGAAAGATTCTGCGAAAAAAGTAAATAAAAATTATTGTAGTAGAAAAAACTGATTTTATGGCGATTTTAGTATACCCCGTCTTAAGGCGGGTTTGGAACTAGAGGGTTAAATTTTTTTTAATAAAATTCAGAAAATCAGTGTATTTATCAACACACATCAATGTTCAAATTGCTAAAACACCCAACTTTGTTCAACATTATAGAGACAAGAGGATTTTATACCAATTCAATGCCCCCAATTATTACTTCAAGAGTATTTTTTTATTATTTGATTCAATTATTCAAGTTATCAGCTTTTCAATGATGTAAAAACGAAACATTGGATTGCATTAGTTTATTTATATGCATTCAATCACTATTGAGTTATTTCTGTTGTTGTGATTTATCATTCATTTATTGACTTTTTCTAGGTGAAAACGCCTCAGTTTGCAATTCATCTAATGAAAATTAATGTTCCGTGCGCTTACATCGTCTGAAAGCTAATAACTTTGAAAAATGAATCCATTAATAAAAATGTACGAACTCAGCCACACTCGTATAAGTTGATTGAAAATAGGCATTTTTCTCTTCTAGATGAATTTTTAAGATGTTTTTCAATAGAATACGAAAGTTTTTGTTGCGTAGATAAATTGTCTCGAAGACATCAAGTGTCTATCGTTTACCGTTTAGCCGCTATTAATTTTGATCACTTTTTTCGGTACATGCAAAGTAGCACAGGCGAATATGATTGGCTCACATATTCAAAGAGGATCCAATTGAATGATTCTTGAACGTTTGATCCTGTCACGACTTTGTGGAACGAATGAGTGTGAAACGAACGGTGAAACAAAAGAGAAGACATTCACAGCCAACAAAAAGCTCACTCTCTCCAAACGGAGATTATTTCATCGACTGCCGGAGAAGATGAAAGGGAGAGCTTTTTCTCTCACATTCAACCCGTTTTCTGTCAATGAAGGTGACTGTTTCGAGCACTGTTTTCAATATTTACAACAAAACTTGAAAATCTTTTTTTTCAGTTTCTTATTGATAATTCAAAAAGTCATGCCTTTCCCAACCAGGCACTCTTGAAATGCAAGAAATCAATCATCAACCAAACTCAGAAATGTTAATTGCAAACGTTATCATAGAAATTTATTTTATTTTATTTATCTACAGTGTTGCCGAAAACAAATATTATTTTATTTTATTATTTTTAAGATAAGTTAACCACCGTTAATTAATTTTGTAAATTTATTTTTCGGCATATCGGTGAAAAGTAGTTATGAAATTGATAAAGATGGATAGAGAAGGGAGAAGAAAATTTACAGATGTTGAAAAGAGCGAAAGAGCATTTTTGCGAGGAAACTTATTAACGTACACCATACTTTACCCTGCAACATTTCATTATTTAGGAGAAGTAGTACCGGGATAGAGGTGGCACTACCTTAACCTATACAATGAAATCTGGTTGGTCCTATACGTGTTCACCACATGGAGACTTCGGACCAACCAGATTTCATTGTATAGGTTAAGGTAGTGCCACCTCTATCCCGGTACTACTTCTCCTAAATAATGAAAATTTGCAGGGTAAAGTATGGTGTACGTTAATAAGTTTCCTCGCAAAAATGCTTTTTCGCTCTTTTCAACATCTGTAAATTTTCTTCTCACTTCTCTATCCATCTTTATCAATTTCATAACTACTTTTCACCGATATGCCGAAAAATAAATTTACAAAATTTTATTTTATTTTTAATTAAATTTGATTTATTTTCTGCATATCCTTAATCTCATCACTATTCTCAATAAAACATTTTTACGCTTTGACTTTTGTTTTTTTTTTCCTTTAGAACAAAATTTAATTTTTATTCCAAATTCCACATCTGTATTCTCCATCCAACAAATTTTATATAATTTCTAAATATCCTTCATCTCATCTGTACACTCCTCCTTAACTCTATTCTCAAAAGAATCTTTAATTTACAGACTTTCGTTTTTCTAAAATACAAAATTATTATATCCCAAGTATCCCTCATCTTAACTCTATTTTCCATTCTCTGCAAAAGCTTTTCAAATCTTTTTTATTTTTTTTTTATTTTCTGCATATTCTTCATCCCGTTCGAAAATATTCTTCACAAAAGCCTTAATAATTTGTGCTTTTCCTATCGCTCTGCTTTTGTTCACCAGAGCCGGAACAATCTGCAAAAAAAGCATTCTTAGCAACAGCTTTCCCAAACTGTGATTTTCTTGTCACTCTGTCTCTGTTTCCTAGAGCCGGAATAATTCTATAGTCTTCTTAGCAACAGCCTACCCAACCAGAAGGCTTATTCAAAACAAACAATCAGCAGCAGTAGCATAAAAAATCCAAGAATATAAAAGAGTTAGAAAAAAAAAACTCTTATGGTTTTAACGTTATTTTTTAAATTCTCATGTTCAATGATCATTGATATGCTTTTTTTATCAAACAACAACAATATATCTTTAATGTGGTTCTTTGAAATTTGAAAATTTTGAAAATTAGTAGTTTTTAGCTTTTCAGACTCAAAAGGTTGACGACCACTGGGTTAGGGTGGTCCTGCACAAAACCGGTTTTTCGTGATATCTTTTCAGGGTGATATTTTATCAAAAACATTTGTTTGGTATAAGTTCAGAAATTTATCATGCGCATCTTTTGTAGAAAACGGAAAACGGAGAATTTTTTTCTGATTTGAAGTTATTAGGCTTTTTGGGTTGAAAAATGACTCGTTTTGAGTTACAATAACTCGATAATAAGTCGAAAATTTTATCGTTAATTGCTCATAAAAGTTCATAATAAGGTTTTAACAAACTTAAGGTATTTTTTTTTTTGTTTGAAAAGTTTTATCGTTGTTCGAAGATTGGTAAAAGTCGCTTAAATCTCTCTAAAAAATATTCAAAACAAGGTCAATATGTTTCAGTACAATCATGTCGTCAGTTCTGAATGAAAAAAGCCCATTAAAAACTCTTCTTTTAAAAAAATGTACAACTTCTGACAGCTTTGTTGAATTGAGCTGATTGAATAATTTTGAACTCTTCAAGGCTAAACTTATACCCAGATGCATTAATATTTGAAGTTTTAAATAAAGCAAGTTTTTACCACTATCCCGTAACTTATACACCGAAAACACCAAAGTCTGGCTTCGCTTCGATAATGAACCAATTGTTTTGATACAAATTTTCGTTTTATTTTGTTGGTTTGAATACTATTTTCAAAGAAAATACTTGGTTTCTCACAAATTTTATTGGAATGAAACAAATATGAAAATATTTTCAACACGACACGCTTTAAAATTGAAATGTATTGCAACATTTTCACACTTTCTAATGTTCCACATATCTATACATATGTATAAATGTTTTGACGGTAGGTATGTTTTAACTTGAAAATGACATAATTTTTAAATTTGTAGGTTAACAAATATAAGGGTTTTTTTATTATCTGACAATTTGCGCCGGGGGTCTTCCGATCTTCTCCAAAATTGCCAATTTGGTTCATTTTGACGACTTGATTGACATGTATTTTTTCAGATTTTGAACATTTTAATTTTTTGAGTTAGCTTCGGTTAGTTTTTTTGTAAATAAAAAATAACCATATTTCAAAGCTACATAACTCTGTTATTTTCAACTAAAGTTATAACATAGCTCATCAAATTGCATTGAAATTTTATCGGCTTTCCAAATAAAATACTTCGAAAAAATTAATTAATGACCTTCAACATGAAAAATTGTAAATAAACTTTAAATGGCGTCTAAAAGTACCGTCTGCATCACCGAATATTTTGCAAAAAAATACCATTGTATTTATGACGCAACTTTCAGCTGAAGACACCAAAGTTCTTGGCCCACTCTACAAAGCACGAAAAAATTGTATTTTTTACATGCTTTGATAAGTTCTTTTGTTTTCATGTTATTAGAAGTGTGCGCTACCTCCATATGTGAGTGCAGTTGTTTGACCGTTGTATGATTCGATGCAAGAAAAAGAGATTTATTGTCATTATTTCTTTCATAACTCTTCAAGGAATTCTTGGCCCACTTTGGTGTCTTTAGATGAAAGTCGCGTCATAAATTGAGCTATACAATGGTATTTTTTATAAAATATTCGGTGATGCAAACGGTACTTTAAGACGCCATTTAAAGCTTATTTACAATTTTTCATGTTGAAGGTCATTAATTTATTTTTTCGAAGTATTTTATTTGGAAAGCTAATAAAATTTCAATGCGTATTGATGTGCTATTTTATAATTTTTGTTGAAAAATAACAGAGTTATGTAGCTTTGGAATATGGATATTTTTTATTTACAAAAAAATCTAACCGAAGCAAACTCAAAAAATAAAAATGTTAAAAATCTGAAAAATACATGTGTTTCTAAGGCCTCAAAATGAACCAAATTTTCAATTTTGGGGAAAATCTGAAGACCCCCGGCGCAAACCCGTCAGATAATAAAAAAAATCCCCATAAATAACGTTGAATAATCTCTTCATCGAATTAAAATTTCGTCCATTTTTTTTAAACGAAGAGTTATTGAGACGAGTCTTATACAGCAAAACAGAGCAACAACGATATATCGTTGTTTGGTTATTTTGGCGAGTGTTCTACACAGTGATATATCGTTGTTCGGCATTAAAAGGGTTGAAAAAATCAAGTCGTTGACATTTTTTCCCTATTTGTTTCAGATCGCAACAGAACCTGCCGGATTCAGCTCAACAGCCGCTCTCCAGCCACAGGAAGCGGAAACAGGTCGGGACCAATGGGGCAAAGGAATCGAGTTCCTAATGTCCTGCATAGCGATGTCCGTTGGACTCGGAAATGTTTGGCGGTTTCCGTTCATTGCCCTGGAAAATGGAGGCGGGGCCTTCGTCATACCCTACATCATAGTGCTGCTGCTTGTCGGAAAACCCGTGTACTACCTTGAGATGATCATCGGTCAATTTTCCAGTCGGGGAAGTGTTAAGGTCTATGATTGTGCACCAGCCATGAGAGGTAATTTTTGAAAGTTTTTTGTAGTTTTCCTAAATTCTTGTGAATATTGTAAATTGTACCAATCTCCTTGATCTCTAACAAACAATTCACCTTATCCACGAACACAAAAATCCAAAAATAAACACAAAAGGCGTTGGCTATGGTCAGATCCTTTCGATAGCGATCGTGTCCACCTATTACGCGTCGTTGATGGCCACCACACTGAAGTATCTGTTTGAATCCTTCCAAAGGATCCTGCCGTGGACCACGTGTGACGAAAGTTGGACGGATTTGTGCATCCCTTCGGGGAACATGTCCAGCTCCATGGAGAGTTCCACCAACTCGTCGTCCGCGGTTCAAATGAGCTCCTCTGCGGAGTTGTACTATAAGTAAGTTTCATCCGGAAGAAAGAAAAAAAATACACTAATCTACACGTTTTTGGGAATTTAGCGGTTTTCTGTAGACATTTTCCCCACCCACCAGTGCGCTAATTTGATGACAAAATCTTATTTTACCTAGGAAAACACTCGTAAACATAATTCAAACACTATAACGTTCCACACATCTTCAGGTGTCGGGTATGGACAACTTTTCTCAATTGTGGCTCTTATAACCTACTACTCATCGCTGATGGCACTCATAGCCAAGTACATGTTCGATTCTTTCATGAGTCCACTTCCGTGGGCATACTGCAAACCGGAGTGGGTTGCCGAAGGTTGTGCAGATTCAGCTTCTACCACAAAACTGTTCAAAAAATTAGAAAATGGAACCACCATAGGCAGGATTACAAGTTCCGAGTTATATTTTAAGTAAGTTTTACGAATTTTTTTATTGAGGATGTTTCGATGTCTGTCTCGTCCAGTGCAAGTCTTTATGTTTTCATTCTTGTGTGGTATTGTTTTGGATCAATTTTCAAAATATTTAGTCTGAATGGTTAGGTAAAAGAAATAACACTTATTCCGATGAAAACCGAGATTTTTTTACCTTTGTAGGGAATAACTTGAGGATATAAAATAAGCAAAATGGATTAAAATTGGATGTATTACAAAACTTTCGTATCGTGCCAAAAGAGCATTAGAAACAATCCTACGGTTGGCAGATTGACTTTGGAATCTTAACAATTGGACCAAAAAGGTATTAAATGGTTTTAAGTTGCTTTTGGGCCAATAACAACTGAGCAAAATTCGTTGGCTCTGGGATTTGACATTGGCTGTAGTAAAAAAATGATAGTTTGTATACGACTTTTTGTTTTAAAAAATGTACAGCCCTACTAATTTACTAAACTTTTTTTTAACCTACAAAGTATACTTGAAGATTGACATAACAAATTTGTCGAAAACAGTTAAGGGCTTTAAAAGGCTTTAGAAATCATATCTGTTGGAGTCGTCATGTCCCATTTCTTCATCTTTTCAATCTTCGAGGAGACTGTCTTTCTTGAGCTAAAATTAATATGGCTAGGGTGAGTGCTCCTACTTTGGACCTAGAGCCTACGGAAGTCCTAAAATGGCGAAAATCGCGAATAACTCATTTCGTATGCATAGATTCTAGATCTTGTGCAAATAATGAACTCTTATTCTTGCTTTATCCTATCATACCGCTATTTGCCATAAAAAGTTATCAACATTTAAAAAAACAGTACTTTCTCTTCAGTGATAAAACAGACATCTCAATTAGCAGGATGCATTTCTAGAAATCAGAGAGATTAAGAATAAATCACATTACTTAACAGGCCAAGCATTATTTTAAAGAAAAACTACGCTTGCTGTGATGAATATGAACAAAACTATCTATTTTTCCTCAAATAATTGAAAATCTTTGAAAAATTCGGAAAATAGGAAAAGGGTCCAAAGATTGGACACTTTCGGCCATGATGTTCCATTTTTAGACCTGACATCAGATTTTTCAATACAAACCATTCAATTAAGGTGCAAATTTTCATAAGGGCATAATAAAGAACCTATATTGAGCATTTCTAACATTTTTTGTCAGCTTTAGTTAAATAAGCTCAAGTAAACTCAAAAAAACCTTCTAACTTTTATGCTGCTGAGAAATGTGCTAATGAGAAAAAGTTTGAATTATTCATAACAGAAATTAAAGTGATATTTTAACCTGTCAAAATCCCTTACATAAGTTTATAAGGTTTTTGATGATTTTTCGAGAAATCTAACTTTTTACTGGTATTTTAGATCTATGTCCAATAAATGGTATAAGTTTAGTACCAAAACAGGTACAGTAGGTTCAAAGTAGGAAATTTTGATCATCCATATCTTTGCAAATCTCTCGAAAACGACAAAACCAAGGATTAAAATTCCCATTGAAACTTGCAGATAAGACCATTGACTACGAATAAGTTTTCTAAATAAAAACCACAAAACACCCGTCCATGTATAAGAAAAACATGGGTTTATAAAAACCACCGCTTAAAGGGTCCAAAGTAGGGCAACTAAACCTAAATCAACGGAGAAAATTGTGAGCTAGAACTTTCTGTGTTAAAACTTTAAAATTTAAAATTCAAATTTACCATTGATATGGTATAGTGCTGATTTAAATACATATTCGATGAATTTTCATCAACAGATTCATCGTTGGTTAGCGAAACTTTCTAACCAGCTAGCTCAATAAAAATTAACGGCAAAATCAATTTGATAATTTTTAGATAGCGTACTGAAAAACGATCTGCTAATTAGTGAATGAGCAAAAAATTGTATGAAGAAGAAATACTACATCCGCCTTCAAAATTGAAAAACTGTATGAAAACATTATTTTTTTTAATTTTGGCTATGTTGGTATTTGTCATGTCTACAATCCCTGCAAAACCATTGGACAATCGGGAAAGAAGTGTATAAACCGCGGAGAAATTCAATATCTTCTTCTACACGAATCAAATCTATGAAAATATACTTTCCTTAAATGAAAATATACGGAGAATTGATTGGACATAGTTCCAGGTACCACAAGAGTTTACGAACGGAGATGAAGACGCTTTTTAACCCCAAATTCCCTTCTTTTTTGTAAACAATCCAAAAAACACTGATTTGCGCAACAAACTTTTGAACAAAAATAGACCTATCTTTTGTGATTTTTTCGAGAAATCTGAGAATGCTGTTTGAGCCACCCAAACGTATCGGAAAATGGAGCTATGGCTGTTTTTACTCTCAATTCCCCTACATTTTTAAATATAGTTAAAAAAAAGCGTGTTCGGACTTTACAATTTTGAACCAAATGAGACTCATCTAGTGTGTTTTTTTTTTTTGTTTTCTTGAAATGTCAAATGAAGGCGATTTGAACCACCGCACGCATCGTAAAGTTTTAACTTCAATGAAGTTCTTGTCCATGAAATCGTAAATGCTGTTTACTGCATTATCTAAAGGGTGATACGGTCAAAATTTGGTCAAGGGAAAACGCGTGTAAATCGGTGAAATCGTTGATTTAAAAAATCAAATTAAATTTCTTTTTCAAGTTTAATTGGTATAAAATTCAGGAAAAATATTCAGTTAATCTTCCGCTTTTCCAAATCCGAATTGCCGGGCCTTACGCTTAATCCCTGCCATCAGATTTTGTACAGCCACCTTGTCCACCTTCTTCGCCGCAGAAAGCCAGTTTGCCTTGAACTGCTGCTCGTCCTTAGCAGTTTTTTTTTGGTCTTCTTTAGGTTCCGCTTGACAATAGCCCAGTATTTCTTAATTGTGCGGAGCTCTGGCGTGTTGGGAGGGTTCTTGTCCTTGGGAACCACCTGCACGTTTTTGGCGGCGTACCGGAATGGCAAGATGCCAAATCTGGCCAAAACAGTTCGGAATAACCGTGTCTCTTCAGGAAAGGCAGCAGACGTTTATTCAAACACTCTTTCACGTAAATTTCTTGGTTGACAGTTCCGGAAGCTATGAAAATGCTGCTTTTCAAGCCACAGGTACAGATGGCTTACCAAAATAGATATTTCTTCGCGAACTTTGACAGTTTCATGTGCTTGAAAATATCTGCTACCTTTCCCCTTCCTTTTGCCGTATAAAACTCCTGTCCCGGAAGCTGCTTTTAGTCGGCTTTGACGTAGGTTTCGTCGTCCATTACCACGCAGTCAAACCTCGTGAGCATCGTCGTGTACAGCCTCCGGGATCGCGCTTTGGCCGTCGTATTTTGTTTATCATCGCGATTTGGAGTCACTACCTTCTTGTAAGTCGATAGTCCGGCTCGTTTTTTGGCTCGATGCACGGTTGTAGACGATACACCCAGCTTATTTGCGGCATCTCGGTGAGAGAGGTTAGGATTTCGCTTGAAACTACCGGAATCTCCCTTTGTCGTCTCAGCGGCTTCCGGTTTTCGATTTCCCCCCGATCCAGACTTCCTGGCTGTCGACAAACGTTCCCCAAACACTTTAATTACATTTGTAACGGTTGATTTGGCAACTTTTAGCGATTTGCCAGCTTTGCGTGTGAATAGCTTGGATTTTCGCGATCCGCGAGCAAAATTTTGATACGCTGCTCTTCTTCCTTGGACGGCATTTTGACAACTGAAGAGTGAATTCCAAAATCAAAATAGGAGCAACATTTTACACACACACACACACACCTTAAAATGAGGGGTGTTCAGGTTTTTAAATGCAAAATTGAAAGAAATACGTCAAATTGATATTGACCAAATTTTGACCGTATCACCCTTTATTTGATTTAGATAATGGAGTAAACAGCATTTACGATCGCCAATCAAAATTATTCAAATGTTATTTCCGTATATTCTACTATTGATTTCACATTTGTTCAACTGCATTATTCGAACCTCAAAATTTCCAAGAGAGTGGAAGCTATCAAATATTGTTCCCATTCCACAAAAATCCAAATCTATGGAAATCTCATTGTCAAAAGTTTTCGAAAAACTTATCAAACGACAAATTTGCAATTATACTAAGAACTTCAATTTGATTCATGAATTTCAATCCGGGTTCAGAGAAAATCATAGTACTAAATCAAAATAAACGTATATGATGATTTCGCTAGAACAGTGGACAAGAAAGTAATTGCTATTCTCTGCTGATTGATTATGATATAGCTTTTGATAGAGTTTCTTTTAAAAAAGCTTTGTATAAAACTTACGTCTATGTATAGTTTCTCTAAACCTGCGGCTGATCTTATAGAATCTTATCTTATAGAAAGAATTCAGTCGGTTCAAATTCAAGATCCGTTTTCTCTATTCAAACCCATTTTGTCAGGAGTTCCCCAAGTTCCCCAAAAAATTACTTTTGTCTAAAACAGCTCAGAATTTCAAAAGTTAATTTAGACATTCCAACTTCAATTGGACTTTTCAAGACATATTTATTGCCTTATTTCTATTGTGACTTTATTTATTTCAATGATGAATCAACATGTTTGAATAAACTAAATGTTGCCTTCAATGCTTGTGTGAGATATGTTTTTAATTTGTTCAGGTTTTCCAGAGTTTCGCATCTACATGAAAGATTAATCGGGTACCACTTTTTGAACATTCTTCTTTACAGATCCTTAGTTTCGATTCACAAGATATTTACAGTTAATAAACCTCCTTACATTCGTACCATGTTGATACTCCTAAAAATCACACGTACTGCAAACTTATTTATTCCTTATCACAATTCGTCCTATTATAGTATTTTTTTTTCCTAATAAGAGGCATTGTAAACTTGAATTCACGACCTGAAGAACTTAGCTTAGCTTAGCTTGTTTGACTACTCATATCCACCTTAAATCATTGAACTTCACGACCTGAAGAACTTAAACAGATTAACTCGAAAAGTGTCTTTAAAAGAGATTTACTGGCATGGCTTGGCGAGGGGCAATAGAACTAAAGCATAGCTAGTGAGATAGGCGCAATTTAAATGAACACCTCAGAAACAAATATGAATTCATTTCTACCTCCCATTTGTAACAAATTAAAAAATGTAAATCTTATGTTGCAATAATAAATCACAACTAAAACTCAACTTAAATGGAGTTGTGCCTTCACTTGATTCCACGAAAAAAATCAAACAAATAGATTTATTTTTGATCAAAAGATTCTAGTCCAAATCAGCGTTTTCTGGAATGTTTACAAAATATAGGGGAATAAGGGCGTCTGAAACTATGTTCTACAAATTCTCAGGACATTTTCACAAAAGCAAATTGTATTTTCCGAGATTTGATTCATGTAGGAAAAATATTGAATTTCTTCACAGTTTATACACTTTTTTCCCCATTGTGGGTTACTTAATACTATACTTAATCTTCCTTTACTCTACCTAACTAATCTAGTTTATTTTAACAGGTTATCTCAAACTCAACTTTTCGATTCCAATTTGTCAAACAGTAGGGGAGAATGAGGATACTTGATCCCTGGGGATACTTGATTCCTTAGCTATATCTCGAAACTGGAATGTCTTACAAAGATCAAATGTTCTAGAAAAATGTGCCAAAATGAGCAAAATAACAATGCTTGTAGTTAAAAAATTTTTAACAAAATAATTGTTTGAGTAATTGAACTTTGTTTGAAAAATTTCACAACATGTAACTTGAAGATCTTTTTTCATCACTTTATAATGTTCCTTACATGGGAAAATTATAAAAAAAATATTTGTTCCAATGTATCAATCGTTCGAGCGTAAAATGAACTTCATAATGCCATATTTTCAAAGCAATGGAAAACTCTCAACTTTTTTCAAAAAAAGTTTTCTAAAATGTTGATTATGGGTACAATTGATCCCCTAGAATTGGGTACAATTGATCCCCCTTCCAAACGGCATATTCTTCTTCTGAATTGATCATTATGATTGCTGATTACGAAATTACTAATATTTATCCAAAAAATAATATTTATCAAACATTTGTATGAAGAAAAGAACAAAAATAATTAATTTTGTCTTTATTATAAAAATAGCGCCTTTAAGTATGCAATGTTTTTAGCGTTGAGACAAAGTTATAGAATTTTCTTCTTAAGTCTGCTATAAATTGTGAAATGAGAACAAACATGACCAAAATAGTCAATTAACATTCTATCTTGGGGTTTTGTTTGATTTTTATACATGGATTAGGGCTTCCTGAATAAAAGATCAAGTCTCCTTCAATAGGGAATCAAGTCTCCCCTAACTTTAGAAAAATCGCAATTTTTTTACTCCCACGAAAATGCTTCTAGTTCATCAACGGGTTCAAGTATCGTTCTAATTTTTAGAGCATAGACACATGAAGTTACAAGCTGTCAGAAAATGTCAAAGACGGCGAGTTGCAAAATTTTTCCAAAAAGATATGGTGAACATAAGAAAAGGGGATCAAGTATCCCCACTCTCCCCTAATACCCGCTATTCTCACAACTTAGAACGCAGCACATCTTCAACTCCTCGTGGCCAACGTCGAATTTCTTGTATTGGTCCAACAAATTTTACATTATTCGTGGAGGTATTTATTATAAGTTCGACGAATAGAACTTGTTTCAAGACCAAACTTATGCATTATTTCATATTCAATTTGAGCCGATGATCATCCAACCACTATTTGGAAGTTTTTTCTTATCTTCAAATTTAGTAAGGAGTGTATTCGAAAAGAATGCAACACTTTGTTTTGTGAATAAATTTTGAATGCATGGATGGAAATTGATGAAATTTTGCTGTCTGGTAATAGATGTTCAAATGTGCAATTTTTAATTTCTGTCAAATGATTTTTGAAATAGCGTCCAATGAAGAAGTTCATAGACTTAAATTTTTGTGCGCCATCGTTAATGCATACTATGAACTACCCTTTTTCCAAATCAAGGCTACTTCTGATATTTTTTTCTTTTCCCTGAAGCTTGGTTTCAAAACTAGTCTTCCCAAAATCAATCATTTTCACCGAGTCATGCTTGACTACATTCAGAGCCAAAAAATCAAAGCAGTCAAATTTTCCTTCTTCAACCAAATCATACAAACAATCATGCATGACAACGACGCTTCCGTATTTGAAACACTTTTGCGATACATGATGAGGTAAAAAAGGACGCAGACTATCAGCAACGAACGTCTCTATGCTGATTTCTTTCCCTTGACGACGTTCAACCTTTAGGATCATAACTGATATGTATCCGTTCTGAGCGATCTATGTAGGCTATCAGATGATTTTTTATTTTTCGCTTTGCCTAGAAGGACAAAAACATGACTAGGTAACCGCAATGAACTGTCCAGCATGTGCTACAGCTTTTTTGAACATGTAGTCCTGGTATTTATTCAGATTTTTCCTTTTGAAACATTAATGATCGTCTATCAATAACGAGCATTATCAACAATGATGCGAGGATAGACGTTCGGGAATGATTGAGGGAGCGACGTTCAAAATGTATCACCAAGTATGTCGATCACCGTCGATAAGCCACGTGACGAATAGCAACGGTAGCCTCCGATGGGGCATGGTATATCTTCTTGTATCAAGTTAGTGTTGATTTTCGACATATGTTCAATGGGTACTTTTACCACGTGCGTATCACAGCACTCGGAGGAAGCATCATTCTAGCTAGAAACCATTCCTGATTGCTTTTCTTGAGCGATTTTCCAACCATTGTTCAAAACCATTTTTTTTTATTTTGATCGAAGTTATGACATATTGAGCATCTCTGTTTTCAAATTATTGCAACTGTCCAGATCCAACCCAAATAGGGTTATGCAGGGAAATAGGCCGAATTTGAAGGCAGTGTTATTTGTATATTGAGCCATTCATTGTGTCCATAGTTATGTGATACTGACTGATTTGCAGCTTTCACATATCGTCAGCCACCTAAAGTGCTAGACATCATTTTTTTTATTTTTTCTCCTTGTTTATCTCCGGGAAAACAAGGTGAGACTTGTAAACACAAAGCTTTTGGCTGGAAACCTACCAGGTGGTCCCTAAAGAGTTCCTTTTGCTGTCTATCACGTAATGTTTCGAAATATCTCCTAGCAAGCGGTTCCAATATTTTGCGCACGATTTGACCACCGTATTTTGTTTATTTTAGGCGTGAGAAGCTTTATGAACCATGCAGACATGAAGTCAGGCCTGTTTATGAGTCAGCAAGACCAGAAAGTGAAAAAAAATGTCACCTTCATAATCGAAATTTTTGGATACCGCTTTATAAAATCTCAAACATTCCCTACCTTCATAGAATCATTCACCTTCACGTCATAAATAATGAAATTTGGAATGAACTAGTTCACCATTAGATCCTCTAGGACTCCATGAACAATTAACCAAATGAAGTTTGGTCGAATAGTGATTTCCAGCTGTTTTTGGGTCTCCCACAAGCAGGCTTGGCAAAAGTGAAGCCTCTTGGTCCGTCAAACTCAATTGACTGTTCCTTAACGACCAGTCACTTCGTTTGCCAGTCATTCATTCCCCATTCTTTTGAAGCTAAAATAATAACCTAGTCAAGCAATCGCATTCAAACGACCGATGACGAAAAAGAAACGCATTTATTATTATTGTTGCTCCTGCCAGCAAGCCGAAGACGAACAAAGAGGAACAAGGAAAGCATTTATTATTATTGTTGCTCCTGCCAGCAAGCTCGTTTTCAGTTTTTTATTGCTATTGTTGCTCTCTGCCAGCAAGTCGTTCAATTAGTTGTACCTGCCGTCAGCAGCCGATCGAAGTGTGAAGAGATTTGCCAGTCACTCTCAGGAGAAATTTTGACCATGTGTAGGAGCTTCGCCAGTCGATGATGGAGAAATGTTGATTGTTGTCGTGCTTTATCCGTCATGCGAGTAGTGAGGCTCCGTCAATTGAGAACAGTGCCAGTCGTTTGACGAAACAAAACTAGTCGGGTCAAGCGTGACGGGCGAAATTTACCATCACTGCCCACAAGGACTTTCCTGATTTTTTTTGTGATCCTACCCGAAAAATTTAGTCAATGACCCTGTGTATTCGACGATATTTCAAAACACACTTGACAGAACGCCTCAATTGCAAATTTGCACATGTAAACAATACACTAGTAGGTAGCTTCGCTGAAAATTTCATCACTTTCCATTCATGCATGCAGAAGGTGTTCACAAAACATAGTAATCCTTTTTTTTCGAATACACTCGTTATATTGAAATGTCCTTATTTAAAGTTATTTGTATACCCAAAAAATATCTGATACATGGATATCTTAATGAAAATATTCTTTCCACTGAGATTTATGATGTAATTAAATTTTTGTTACGTAACATTTCCTCGCACTAAGTAATTATATCTTTTAAGTCATCAGCATGAGTAAATTTTGTTCACGTTTTGTGTTTTTTTTTCCTTTTTGCTGTCAGACATGCTGAGAGCAGTTAGCGTCCATATGAGCATCTTAAGGTGGGGAAGTGTGGCGGATCGCTAAGAAAAAAATAGTAAAGAAGAAGAAGACAAAGAAAAGGAACAAGTTTGAACAAACATACTTTTCTTATTTGAAAATTTTCGATAAATTTTTAGATGCCACACAAGCTCAACAACGCCATAATGTCATTAGGTCCCCATTTCCTCAATTTTTTTCGTTTCTTAAAAAATAAAACAGTAATCTGAATTGAAAATTAACAACCAAATGGGACATATCATATGTGATTTTTATCGAGGAACCGAATGAATGTTGCTTGAGCCACGGCAAGTTTCATAAATTGAAGCTATGGCTATTTTACTCTTAATTCTCTTATATTTTTAAATTATTCAGACGAAATCATGATCGGACCTAAAAACTTTGATCCATATACGACTTTGTTTATATGTATTTTGGGGGTGTGTCTAATAAAGGCTGTGATAAATTGGAGTTTAGGCGGTTTTCACCCTTGAATCCCCTATATTTTTAAAATACCTAATTCAGAAAAAAATTAAACTAAATAGATTCACATATTTAGTGTTTTCCCGAAAAATCGAATGAAGGCAGTTTGAGCCACCGGACGCTTCGGAAAATTAAGATGTGACTTATTTACCCTAAATTTCCCTATCACTTTCATCGAATACCTTTTAAAATCATAAAATCAGAATTATTTAAAAAAGAAATAGGGGAAATGAGGGTAAACACAGCCATATTTTCATTTCCTTAAGTGTGCGGTTGCTCAATCCGACTGATACTGTATACAGATAACATTTTATTAAAAGTCCCTGATAAATAGAAAATGAGGAATAAGAGACGTCACTTCAGCATAGCGGCAGCAGCGGTTTTTTTGTCGAACATCTCGATCCTGTACTTCTGCTTAAACTTTGAGCAGTTAAACAAGCAAAAGGTACATTCTCCAGTCATCTGGACGTTATAACCTTAAGTCCTTTGAAGACCGTATGATGATACGAATGAGGACAGACAATTTATTAGGGATGGAAAATCTTCTATCGAACTTGAACCAAAATAAAATCTTCATGTTTTCATTTTTGTTGGAAAAAATGATGTTTAAATCTCATACAAATTAGAACCTCGTTGAGCGATCTCATAGAGTTAAACAAATGAGTTTAGCATGCTGCCTCCAAGAAACTAATTTGGAGGCTAAATTTAGAGACTCATCGGTTTTTTAGCCTTCTCTTATGATAATGGAAAGTTTGTATTTTTATATGTTTATTTTAAAGAGTTTGTATTTTAAACGGTGACGGTTTGCAAAACATTCAGCCTTCTAAATCGTAATGGTGTTCACTAACAAAAGCATCCTTCTAGGTATTTTATGAAATCTGAAACTAATAATCACGAGAATCAATTGCAGCATTGACAAATGACAAATTAACCTGTCACTTTCTATTACCAATGTCCAACTCTTGATAACTTAATTGAAAATGATTGAAAATTGGTAGTTGGGGTAGTTAGAGAATCTCAAAGCCATTGTTCACTCGCTTCCTTTCATGGATCATATATGTAAGTCGCAGTTGTCGTAAAGTGCTTCACATTCGTGTTTATGAATGATGCATATTAACAGCTTACTTATCATACAATATAAACTCTCATCCCTCCAGGCGGGTTGTGTTGAAAGAGATCGACAGCATCGAGGACGGAATTGGCCTCCCAGACTGGCAACTGACGCTGTTCCTCTGTTTGTCCTGGTCTATCGTTTTACTCACGCTTATCAAAGGTAGGTGATTGTAAAAAATGTGAATTGCCGCAGTTTAAATCAAACAATAGTTGACGGTTTATCTTTTGTTGCTGTTACCTGTTTAAATCGTTGTATCTTTCTCCTTTACAGGTGTTAAAAGTTCCGGCAAGGCGTCATATTTTCTGGCCCTGTTCCCATACGTGGTTATTACAATTTTATTGGTTCGAGCATGTACGCTTCCAGGGGCCGTCAATGGAATTATCTATTTTCTGAAGCCTCAATGGGATAAGATCCTGGATCCAAAGGTTTGGTATGCAGCCGTAACGCAATGCTTCTTCTCGTTGTCGATTTGCTTTGGCAACATCATCATGTATTCCTCGTACAACAAATTCCGCCACAATGTCTATCGGGACGCAACAATCGTAACGACGATCGACACCTTCACCTCGCTGCTAGCCGGATGTACCATTTTCGGGATCCTGGGGCATTTGGCCCACGTGATCGGTAGCGAAGATGTTGGCACAGTTGTTAAACCAGGAGCCGGACTCGCTTTCATTTCCTATCCGGAAGCCATCGCCAAATTCGATGTGTTACCGCAAGCCTTTTCGGTGCTGTTTTTCCTTATGCTTTTCGTGCTCGGCATCGGAAGTAACGTTGCGATGACTTCCTGCGTGATGACCGTCATTCGGGATCAGTTTCCACGGGTTAAGAACTGGCATGCCGCCTCGGTGATTGCCGTTTGTGGTGTGGCTCTGGGAAGCGTTTATGTGACACCGGTAAGTATTTATTTCTTAAAATTGGTTTGTTGGAAAGTGTTCTCCAATTAACAATTTTAGCTTTATTATGGTCAGCAAAATTTCGTTTGGACTATAGCATAAATCTTCATAAAAAGCTAAAGCGCATACTATAACATCACCTGGACTCTAATAAAGCCAGACTATTTGACGATATCCAAGAAACGTCATCATGACCAATCATTATGCTATAACATTTTGGGCACCAAAGCTTCTTAAAAGGCTATTATGAAACATGTTAGTATTTTTGTTGTTTTCGATTCTGTTTTCGGAGTTTTTTTTTATTTTTTCCAGCAACCATGATGGTTGATGAATGATAATTGCATTATTGAGATATGATCAGGTGAAATGGAGGCTGGATCATTCAGTCGAAAGTCATGAGGCCGAAAGCCATTCGGCCGAAGGTCATTCAGCCGATGGATGCCACTAGGCCGAATGGGTTATTCGACCGACGGTTATCCAGCCGAATGCTGTTAGGCCGAAAGGACGCAAGGCCGAAAGGATGTTCGGCCGAATGGTCACTAGGCCGAAAGGTCATTTGGCCGAATGGTCATGAGGCCGAAAAATCGTAAGGTCGAATGGTCATTAGGCCGTATGGACGATAGAACAAATGGTCATTAGGCCGAAAGGTCATTAGACCGAATGGTCATTAGGCCGAATGGTCGTAAGGCCGAATGGTCACTAGGCTGAATGGACACTAGGCCGAATGGTCATTAGGCTGAATAGTCAGCAGGCACTCTCCGGTCATTGTAAACTCAACTATCACATGCACAACATTCAGCGTGCTGAATCTCCAGTATGTGGTAGTTGTGAATCAGATGTGGAAGATCCCTTCCATCTTATATGTAACTGTCCCTCATTTGCCAGACTACGTTTTCGTACTCTGGGATCTTACGCTTTAAGCGAATCTGAGTTTAAGAAATTAAACTTAAAAAACATTCTATCATTCCTCACCGAATGTAGAAAAGAGCTTTAATGCTAATAATCCCTAGTGGAAAGGCTTTATGCCATCTTAAATAGATTGAATTTATTTCTTCCTTTTATAGGTTTTTCAGGTTTCTCAGGTAAATGATGAAATCAGTGCTGCAAATTTTCTTAAAGCACAAATGATACTGACTGTGATTTTCTATCAGTGTAAAAAGCTTCATCTGAAATGAACGGAATAGAAAAGTCAACAAATATAAAAGCTTCTGATCGGCTCGGTCATCCTCGTGCCTACAGAAAGCTGTGTGAGTGTGTCTATCAATCAGTAGAAAGCTCACTCGTAAACTCGAACTAACTTGTTTCACTCGAAAGCTACGAAAGCGTCTTTCGCTTAGGCATTTCTGTCACTCACTGTTTTTGATCAGTGACTGCAGCTTAAGCATTCAATCAGTGTCAGCGAAAGTTGCTGATAATTTCAGTAAGCATTTGTTTTTGCCATTTTTGTAAATTATGAATTGGGATTCAAAAAGAAAACGCGAATTGAAAATCGCTGAGACTATACGATTACTTGAAGGGGGGACAAGAGGATGGATGAATATAAAATTCATGAGAATTGAATTTATGGTAATTAATAATGACAAAAATATGACAAAATGTGGCCAAAAAATGACAAAATTATTACACAATGTGATAAATATGTTGAAAACATGATAAAGTTTTGACAAAAGTATGAGAAAAATCTGACAAATATGACTAAAATTTGACAATAAAATGACATCAATCAAACAATTATGTCATAAATATGACAAAAAATTGACAATAAAATGACAAAACATAACAAAAATAAGACAAAAATCCGACAAATGAGACAAAAATGTGACAAATGTGATAAAAATATGAAAAATAACACAAAAATGAAGCAAATTATTTACAATACAATGACAAAACATGACAACAAAATTACAAAATTATGACAAAGTCTGACAAAAACGACATAAATTTAAATATAAGATTATTAAACTTCGAGAAACCTTTGTCAAAAACATGTCTTATGTGATGAAAATAAGACAACATTATGACATAAATCTTATTATTAAAACAAAATTATCACAAAAAATTGACAATAAAATGATATATGTGGGTAAAAAATGGCAACAATCTGGAAGATACCACATTTGTAATATTTAATCATTTTGTCAAATTTTTACATAGATTGACGACATAGTCGTATTTTTGTTCTTTTGATATCAAATTTTCAACTATATAAATTTGTCTGATTTTATCACAATTTCATGTCATGATTTTGTCAATTTATTTTCATATTTTTACCACGCTTGTCATAATTTTGTTATATTTGTCATATTTTTGTCAATTGTTTACGACATTTGTCATTTTATTTTGCCATGATTTTGTCTTTTTTGTCATATTTTTGTTAAAATATTGTCATATTTTAATCAGATTTGTCATATTTGAGTTGTGTTAGTAAATATTTTTCCATTGTATTGTAAATTTCAGTCCTATTTGTCAGATTTTTTTTGTCATAATTTTGTCATACTTTTACCCCATTGTCATGTTTTGTCATTTTACTGCCAACTTTTTGTCATAATTTTGTCCCCCACATTCGTCTACACGCACCCTCACCAGCGTTCGTCTCGCCAACCCGAACACTCATATCTAAACCTTCACACCATTTGAAAAAGACGTATTTTTTATCAGAATCCTTCAAAAATAGCGATCTCAGCAGCAATTCTGAAATTTGCGCATGTCTAGCGAGTCGAACAATCTTTGTCACCATTCAACTAAACTTAATGATAATAGAAGGGCTCTTATTTCACTTTCAGCAATGTTCGCTTGACACTGAAAATGAAGATTGGATAACCTCATGAACCTGCAAAGAGCCTGAACCCAGCAAGAAAAAAATTCATTATCGTTCATTTTCCGCTTCGCTGCGAAATAAACACGAAGCGGCCCGCCTCGAATTTATTTCGCTGCGAGGCGGAAAATGAACTTAAAAATCACTGGGAATGTATACTAAGCACCGATGTTGCCGATTGGTGAATGAATGTGCAGAGAGCTTTCAGGACCGAGCTTTCTGTTCATTCTCGTATGAATCTAGTTGGAATTGAACTGACCGATACACTGCAATAAAGTCAGCTGATAATTTCTCACTGACACTGAAAATTTGCAGCACTGGATGAAATCGTGGATAAAAAAAAAAAAGGCTAGGCACAATTTTCCCGTATGTTTAGATAACGTGCCGCTATTAAGCCTACCCCCATTCTGATACCTGATACCTGATGGTCATCTGGCCGAATGGACACTATGGATGCAAGGCCGGATTTGAACATTCGGCTTTGCAAACACGGCCTATCGTCCATTCGGCTTGACGACCATTCAGTCTAATAACCATTCGGCCTTAATAGCCAAAAAACCAATGTTTAAACCATATTATGAGCCTCTTTTCTACTGCCAGTCAAGATTTTACGTAAAATGCGTATGAAATAGTAAAAAAATAAATGCGCCTCGTCGATTCTGATGGAAAAAGCTCAACTATATCATTTTCAATTCCCAGTTTTTCTTTCAATTCAGGAAGAGGTGAAACTACAGCATCTCCTTTGGGTTTTAACCCATATAGGCTATGTTTCTGTTTATTTAAAGAACCATTTTGTCGGTTTTTTTGCCCACCAATTTTCGTATAACGAAGACATTCGAAGACGTTTATTTCTTTATCTGTTACTTTTAGGATCGATTGAAAAAAAATTCAAAGCGGATACATACTGAAAGATACATAAATTTTAAACTCCTTATCTGAACTACATAAATACATCATACAATATGCCCCAAGCATAGGGTTGCCATCCGTCCCGCTTTTCCCTCAAAATGTCCCGCTTTTTTTCAAGGAAAATTTCTTTAAAAATCACAGACTAACACCGTAAAAAATCAAACTTTATCCTCTTTATGATGAGGTTTTTTTTCTCAAGCAACACAACACCAAAAAAATCGAATAGGTCATTTTTCTCAAAATAAGCATACATTTTTTCAGAGCTTTAATAAGGCAATATTAAAAGCTCTTAAGTTACAATAAGATTCGGATCAATCAATCGTTCTTGAAGCACGTTCAACCAATGGAATAACTTTAGTTTATATGATAAAAATATTGCTTAAGTTGCTTCTAAATGATTATAAAACTTAATTTTTCGACAGAATCTAAGTTCAATTGCCTTTTACACACCATCTTTTTCAACTTAATTAGTCAAGTATTCAATGAATGGAAATTGTCTTGAGTTTCAAATTTTTTAAACAAATTTGAAATATATTTTTTTCGTGCACAAAGGTGTTTTACACGATATTAAATTCGCCGTTTACTTGTAGGACTTGAAATCTTTCTCTCAAATAACGTGTTAATCAAGGTTTCTGAAATCACAGATAAATCTATAATTTCAAAGAATTTTGAGCAAATTTTCATCACAGAACACAGAATTTTAAAAATACTCACAGATTCCACAAAACTTTAAAATTGCATTCGTTTTTTTCAAAATTATTTTTTTAATGTCGTTATACATTTAAAATTTTTAAGTATGAATTGGAAAATATGTTAAAATTAATAATGTTCTTTGATTTTTCTCAAGTAAAATGTAAGACAGGCGCATATTGACATGACTTTTTAATGAAATTATTGAAAAAAGCGTCACAGAAAACTATCACAGAATATTTGGATAAAATCTTAGATTGTCAGGTTTTTTCATCGTCAAAACACAGATTTTTTTTGAAAACCTTGGTGTTTATTTGCGAGAACCGTGAAAAATAACCGTGTTTATGGCAAAAAAAAACCGTGTAAATAGATGTCATGTAAGAAAACTTTAGCAAAATCAATCCGTGTTAAAAAAAATCTTAGTGTTCTGTCTATAAATAACCTTGGCTGATGGTATACGTATAAGTATGGCAATACAATTAAGCTATTTTTTAGAGTTTTTTAAATGTCCCGCTTTTTTCTGCTGTGTCCCACTTTTTTGTCGTGAAATGTCCCGCTTTTTTCTGAAAGTCTCTGGAAAGCCTACCCTTACAATAAGAAATGTGAGATTTTCACTGATAGCGCGAGCTATCTCAGGGCTTCAGAATCAGCTTAGTCCAAACATTCGTGGATTCAATTATGTGAGGTTGCTTTGGAAAATAAAGAAATTGAACCGGTTTGGATACCCGGCCATGCTGGAATCTCGGGAAATAAGAATGCCGATTCCAAAGCTAAAGCTAGTGAATCATAATGGAGAGTTAAAATTGGCAGGCATGGCAGATTCAATGGACCTCTTCAAATCCTGATCTTTAAGTCATGATCTACTCCAAATGAAGAATAATGTCTCTAAACCCAATAATCGCAATCGCCTATATGAAAATAAAGTGTTAACTAGGCTGAGAATCGGACACAGTCGTTTAACCTATGAATTCCTTTTCACCCCCTGTTCTGATCCCCCTCTTTGTAACATTTGTAAAACTCGTTTAACTATCGATCATATTTTTTTCGAATGCTCCTTCTACTCAATAAAACAAAAAAAAATAATTTGGGAAACTCGATAGAAGACATATTAACGAATAAGGATTGTAATGAAAAATCAGTTTTTGAAAAATACAAATTTATTCGAACTTATGTGAAGTAGACTTAAGAAATTAGTTTTGTAATAATTGTTAATTTTTCATATTATTCAAAAAAAAAAGGGACGCCAAAGACCTCTGAGATTAAAGCGTCAATAAACTATTTGAAAAAAAAATTGAACATCAGACCGCTGCGAGCATTGTGAGGAAAATTTCATATTCATGAATTTTCACTACTCAGTTTTTTTTTTTTTGGTGATTGCAAAAATATCTCTGTGAGTTTTTAGAAGCATTCATTGAGTCCTGATTTAAAGCAACGAGATTCAATTTGTATGGATTGTATGGAAATGTGTATCAAAAAGCAAAATTTTTCATTCAAATATCCCCAGAGACGTACTGAATGTCTAGAAAAATACTAGTAATAGAGCCGGAAGCTACTGAACCGATTTTCTCGAAACTTGGCATGTGTGCGCTTTTGAGGCTGGGGAAGGTTCCTATTACAGTTTGAGACCCAACCGTCTTACTGGGAGGGGAGAGGGGGTCTCCAAAGCAAAACAGAAATTCAATCAAATGGAACCGAATTCGGCATGGGAGGAGATTCGGCTACGAGGAATATTTCAATGAATGTTTGGCACCCCTCTCTTTTTTCAGAGGATTCTTTCATAATTTTTAACAGATGGAACCAGATTTGGCATGTGAGGATATTTGGATACGAGAAATGTTTCAGTGTTAACAGTTTATCACCGCTGGTTTATGATTTTAATTTAATGATTAATGGCATTTCGGTGAATTATACATTCTAATAGGAAGAATTTCAAATGAAAGTAATGAAAATTATAGACGGATAGATTAGATTAGGAAGCATGAAAGGTGTTGAAAATGAGCCAAGAGCGTGATTTGAGAAAACTTCTTGCCGCACAAGACCATTTGTCCCACATCGTATTATTGTCTAGAAGAAGCAAAGTCGATAGGCTGACTTTGCATTGATCTATACAATGATACATGGATGGATCGAAGCACGTGTTTTTCGTACCCTCCGATCGGGGTACGAAAAACACGTGCTTCGATCCATCCATGTATCATTGTATAGATCAATGCAAAGTCAGCCTATCGACTTTGCTTCTTCTAGACAATAATACGATGTGGGACAAATGGTCTTGTGCGGCAAGAAGTTTTCTCAAATCACGCTCTTGGCTCATTTTCAACACCTTTCATGCTTCCTAATCTAATCTATCCGTCTATAATTTTCATTACTTTCATTTGAAATTCTTCCTATTAGAATGTATAATTCACCGAAATGCCATTAATCATTAAATTAAAATGAGAAATGTTTCAATGATTTTTTGACATCCCTCCTTTCTTCAAGTGGAGAAATTAAAAGGGGGAGGGGGGCTTCCATACAATTTTTATTGCGAAATTCGATAACTATTCGAGCATATGGAACCGAATTGGCTTGGGATGATATTTGGATTTCGGAAAAGGTTATATGATTGTTTGAAACTCTTCCGGATTTGCATTGGAAGGATAGGAAGAGGAGATAAAACTTTTGCAATACTCAATAACTTTTCAAGCGAGGGGAATCAAATTTGGCATGCGAGGGTATTTGGATGAATGAAATGTTCCCAAGTAGAAGCTCTTCCCACCTTTCATTAGAAAAACAGTTTGAAGGTGGAGGGGCCCCCATATAATTTTTAGCAGAACAGGTTGAATAATTGAGCAAATGGAACTAGATTTGGCATAAGAATATATGTGGATACGGAGAAAGGCTCTGGTTGTTGAGATCTCCCGTGATCTCAGTAAACAAATAGGAAGAGAAGAGGTGGCCACCACAGTTTTTTTTTTAAATTCGAGAGTTAATCAAGTCGAAAGACAACGAATTGGATATGGGATTGTATTTTGATATGAGTTATGTTTCTATAAGTATTTTGGACCCTCCTTTTCTTCCATTTAGTAAGATAGGAAGAGGAGACGGGAACCTCATACATTTTTGTTGCATATTTCTAGAGTTAGTCATACGAAAGAAACAAACTTTTCTTTTTTAGGGTATTTGGGATGGAGAAATGTTTCTATGCTTATTCGGGAACCCTCCAGTAGTAGAGGGATAAAAAGGGAAAGAGGGGGTTCTCATACATTTTTTGCATAACTCGATAACATTTTAAGCAAATGAGGTCAAATTTGCCATAGCAAAGTATATGGAAATAAGAATTTAAGACTTTGTTCAATGACTCGAGAAATGATTTAGCAAATTTGACATAGAAGGGACAGAGGGACTTTTGATTATTTTTTTTTCAGTTTTCTGAAGCTTGACTTTCAAAACTTATTTTTTTTTTATTTTATCGAAGTTTTGGCAAATTTAGCAGATTGTCCTCCTTTGGTAGAGAAATAACATATTTGACTTGCTATTACTCCATCTCTGTTTTTGAATAATTGCATCTTTTCAGATCCAACCAAAACAGAGTATCAACTTTTTAGGACCTATGGAAGTGTTATTCAGGTAAAAAGGTCGAATTATAAGGCAGCCTTCTGTTATTGATTGTGTCAAAAGTTATGTAATTAAGGGTGTTCGGATCAAAAAGTGGTCAAGCTAAATTGTGTGGAAATCGATTATTTGTTTATTGTAATAAACCAAAGTATCTTTCTTTTCAAATTTCAATCTGTATAAAAGATGTAAAAAATACTCAGTTAAGATTCCGGTCGACCTAGTTCAAATTGGCGAGACTTTCGTTTGACGCCTGACATCAGATTTTGTACAGTCACCTAAGGCTTAGTGCATTTAGAAAAGGGAGAGTTAGCAATACGTGTATCTTAAAAACCATTCGTTTAATCGAAAGTATTATGGAGGAAATGAAGGTAATCTAATGATAATTCATAAAAAAATTAAAAAAAAATAATAATCGTTTTTGGTGAGCGAAATTTCTAATTTATTCTTGGTAGATCCGATCGGCCGGCGCACACTTTTTCAGTCATTGATCAGTTTTTCTAACTTATACATCGTCAATCTGTATTTTAGGTGGCTGCATCATCCTCCTTCAATTTCTGCTAGTTTTCTAATTAATACTTCTCTTTTAGAAACTAAGGGCAATTTAGTGGATACAGCTGTTTCGGAATTAACAGAACTTGATTATTTTTTAGCCTTTTAAAAGCGTTTTTAATGGAATTTCTGCTGAAAAAATCTGTCAATAACGAAGGAAAACAATCATGAGATTGAACTTATAATCGGTATAATTGTATAATCGATTAGTATAGATAGTAGGTTGCGAAGGGTACATAAAATATAACACTTTTTTGGCTTTCAAAAACAGCGAAAAGCTTTTTGTTTTAAAAATTGTTGTACTTTTCCACAGGAGCAGACTATTGGCAAATCATTTTATTTTATGCAAAACAACCAGCAAATAAAAACTTTAATCGGGACCTTACCACTAGTAGACACGTTTTAGAATTCAAACGCTGGAATTCGTTTGAAATAGGAGTTTTCGTGATTCTTTTCGTCCATCAGAAATCACCTGTATCATTGCCTCGGTGCCGGCAGTACAGCTTTCGAGCAGTGGAACTAGCAAAAACTTGTTGTTTGAGGTTAGGTTTGAATGGCTTATAACTAGGCAACACTTTCAGGTTATCGTAGTATTTTTTTTTTGACATTTCGGTGACCTACACTTCATTTTTCAATTTTTAAAAATTAATAATTCTGGTAAGAGACTTGACTTCCCTGATGACTCTTAACCGTAGTTGCCGATCATGTCCTTCAATTCTAAGCTTGATTTGAACTTTGTGCATATTTTTGACAGTGTTTTAATACTTTTCCATCACTCTTACACAGTAATTTTTTAAAATTATCAACGGTTTTGTCAGCTATCAATTTTAAAAAGATGGATTTTGAAGGAAACTGTGCTAAAAATATTTATTTTCATTTTCTCTTGCATCGTAAATAGCTCAGAATTGCGTAAATTTAAAATTTTGAAAAAAGTAGGTCTGAAAGTACTTTTTACAGGCAGTAAAATGCTTACAAAATGTTGAATGTCCGATTACTATTCAATGAGCTAGAAGCAAAAGAAAGTGTCCCATTTCTAAACGAACTAAGCTTTAATCCAATTTCTTCGGCTCAAAACGCCAGTTTGCTTTGAACTGCTTCTCACTGCTTACAGTTTTTTGGGTCTTCTTACGGTTTTGCTTTACTATCGTCCAATATTTTTCGATTGGGAGAAGTTCTGGTTTTTTTTCCGAAGATTTTTATCTGGAATTCTTCTTTTGTCTCTAGGAATTGAAATATCATGAGGGGGGGGGGGGGGGGGGGGTTGTTATAATAAAAAATGATCAAAATTTTCAATAAATTGAAACAAATTTAACAAAACCTTGCATGCGACAATATTACATACAATCTAGATTGCATTAATTGAAAAAAAAATCTAGTTATTTTAGAACAAAAAATTTAAAATATCTCAAATTCAAAAGGTGATACAATTCGCATCTTCTACAGTTTGACTTTTGATCTTTCAACTGTGTGAATTTGTTTCAAATTTTCCATTAAATTTCCTCAAACTTTGTTTATCCCCCCTTCCAAATTATTGAAAAATCGAAGGGGGTGACAAAAAAAAATGTTTGTACGGGGTTGAATAAACCAATTGGTTTAAAATCCCAAAAAAAAAAGTTTGTTCCGGCCTAAATCGTTTTTAATAATTTTTTATGTTTCAAATCCTCCCATATCTTTCAGAATCAGACAGCTAGATAGAACCTTTCTGCACGATATTGTTCTCCATCTAAAATTTCTTTCGCATAAATACTTACGTAATGGATTCTGAAAAGGAAACAATGATGTACCTATTTAAAGTATTTAATTTAAAATGTTCTTCTCATCACTTCTTCCAGGGCGGCCAATACATTCTTACCTTGGTGGATCATTTTGGAGCATCTTTCATTGCGCTTGTGCTGGCCATTGCCGAACTCGTTACTCTGGGCTGGATCTACGGCGTTGATCGACTCTGCAAGGATGTCGAATTTATGTCCGGCCATCGTCCCGGAATCTACTGGCGGTTGTGCTGGCGCTGGATTACTCCCCTGCTGATGTTCGCCATTTTGGTGTATAATCTGATCAGTTTGGAACCACTTACTTATCAGGGACAAGTGTATCCCAATATTGCCTATGGTAGGATTGTTTTAAATTGGATAAAAAATGACAATGAAAATTCATATGATCGAATTGTTTATTTCAGATTTCGGTTGGTGCATAGCAGCATTCGGTCTGCTCCAAATTCCTATTTGGGGTATCTATGCAATAATAAAACAAGACGGTAAAAATATCACGGAGGTAATTTCTATTTAGGAAAAATGTAATAATACCCTGTAAAATTTACTCATGATTTGTTTGTTTTAGAAAATGATCAATGCCTTCCGGCCCCGTAAGAATTGGGGACCCATCGATGCCAATCTTCACCACGAGTACAAAAAGTTCATCAATCAAGAATAGTTAAGTGCTAGAGTACAAACATTCAATCTTCATTATCGAACTTCAATTGGGTGCAGAAGTTAACGCTGAGTGCTGCCATACAAGAATGGAAATGATGGAAGCTACACTATTAAACAAAACATTTCCAGTGCTTCTAAGTTATTATTGATTAGAGATTTGTGATATCTTTACGAATAGATAAGAACTAGGTTAGCCCGTACATTTTATTATATTATATTTATTGGTTCCAATTTTATAAAAAGTCAAATGAATAATATCCTTAGCTGACGACACCAGATAACTTTTAAGAGTTCACTTTAGAGAGATTTCCCAAAAAAGGCACATTTTCCGATGAAAGAAAAACAATCCCTGATACGTTGAAAAAGTAGATTTGATTGATACAATCTAGTTCGATGGTTTACGAGATGGATCTTCTTCGATGAGGGAGCCAGCTCCGTCACAAGCTATAAACACCAGACGTCCATTTTTGGGGTCAACTCGGGTTACCGGTAGGGTTTGATCTTTGTCAACCAGGATTTTCTGCAAAAAGGCAAAATTAAATTGAAATTATCAGCTACGTATAATCAGTAGATTCAAACTTAAGATTCATCATTTTTGTTTGGATAACCTGACGCTACACAAAAGAAAATTTCGACTATTACGTGTCACTGAAAACTGCAACCTTTAAAATAAATCAACCTGTATTAACAAAACCTGTAATTTTAAATTGTTTTCCTTGAAAGTTAACAAAAATTCATTTATTATTACAGCACATGTCCTGTAAAAAAGTTGTACACTTAAAATTAAATGTCACGTAATGATGTTTTCGACCTGTAAAATTACTGAAAATGTC
This sequence comes from Uranotaenia lowii, assembly GCF_029784155.1. Taxonomy (NCBI): domain Eukaryota; kingdom Metazoa; phylum Arthropoda; class Insecta; order Diptera; family Culicidae; genus Uranotaenia; species Uranotaenia lowii. The sequence continues at coordinate 341,140,180 of NC_073692.1, forward strand.
CTGCTCATTTTTGTTACATTTACAGGAAATAATTTTTTCTGTGTATAAAGCCTACCCCTTTTCTGAATAAACGTCCAGTTTCAGAACGTAGAAATGACGTGATGCAAAGATGGTAAATTTCGCCCGTCACGCTTGACCCGACTAGTTTTGTTTCATCAAACGACTGGCACTGTTCTCAATTGACGGAGCCTCACTACTCGCATGACGGATAAAGCACGACAACAATCAACATTTCTCCATCATCGACTGGCTAAGCTCCTACACATGGTCAAAATTTCTCCTGAGAGTGACTGGCAAATCTCTTCACACTTCGATCGGCTGCTGACGGCAGGTACAACTAATTGAACGACTTGCTGGCAGAGAGCAACAATAGTAATAAAAAACTGAAAACGGGCTTGCTGGCAGAAGCAACAATGATAATAAATTCTTTTCTTTTTCGTCTTTGGTCGTCTTCGGCTTGCTGGCAGGAGCAACAATAATAATAAATGCGTTCCTTTTTTTGTCACCAGTCGTTTGAATGCGATTGCTTGACTAGGTCATTCTTTTAGCTTCAAATGACTGGGGAATGAATGACTGGCAAACGAAGTGACTGGTCGTTAAGGAACAGTCAATTGAGTTTGACGGACCAAGAGGCTTCACAGTCACAGCTTCACGCCTCATGACGATGACTTTTGCCAAGCCTGACGTGATGGTGTAATAAAAGAGCAGCTTTTATTTCATTCCAAACATGAAATAGCCGTTTGAAAATCTCCAAGCCACATTCTTCTCGATTGTACATTCCTGTCTAATAACCGTAGGCTAGTGATTATCGCAAGCAGTTCCATTGCACATTTACACTGCAAATTAGAGCTTCAAACAGTTGGCAGAAACAACACACTGAAAAGTCAAGGTTTTAACTTGATTTTGAAAATAATAAAACAAAATTATTAAATAATGATGAAAATTGTACACACATTTGAAATTATGACCATTTTTTTAAACTGGTGGTTTTAGACAGTAAAGTTATTTTCAACCGCTGATATCCTTGTTAAGCAGTTTTGCGTGCGCTTTAAGTAAAACATTCTACAACATATCATTTTGAGTTGTTATCACTTTTCTCACACACACACTTTCTCTCGTGTACGAATGAGAACGGTATAAGAGACCTCCTAAAACTAAGTTCAAGAAACAAGCACGAGAACATGGTCGTTTTTAAGGTTTATTATTACAAAGGCCAGGATTAAACCACCAATAAGACTAGCGGGAAAGGGGACTTTTGTTGAAATTCACATCAATTGTAACGCAGCAGTCTTCGAACCTATAGAGACTTCAGACGTCATTGCTTCTTATCTACAGTTCTAAAATGTGGAAGAACAAAAATCTCTGAGAAGAAAAATAACAATAGCCATCATCCGGATAACCATACCGTATAAAACCAATACATGTAAAGGGTGTCCACGATGTAATTGCTACACCTCTAAAATTAAACCGATGGGTAGAATTTAATGAAAATTTGGGTGGATTTAGTTCATAGTGCATTGGTTTACATCCTGTAAAGCCTAGTCCACACTAGGCAACATGAACTGCGATATTTGTTATGAGACGAACTTTGTTGTCTGTTGTTGTTGTTGGAAACCTGAGCCGGTCTCAGTGTCTCCCGAAGAAAATGGGAGACGCTTAGACCGTCTCGAGACGAACCGTCTCCTAGTTTGGACTAGCCTTAAGTTTTAAAGTCCTCTGATCAAAACTTGCGGAAATAGAGTCAAAAAAACAGCTCGTGCGTGATAAAATCTTGCGCATTTATCACGAGACAAGAATTTCTCGCATTGTTTCATCGCCAAGACGTTGGGAATCGTGAATTCCACGGTGTCGCAAGTGATTAAGCGGTTCGAAGAACGATTGACTACCGATCGAAAGCCCAGAAGTGGCATTTGCCTATGGACTGTAAATAAAATACGAGTAAAATGGTAAAATCAAGTTTAATAGTTATTTTTCAATCCCTGAAAATTCGATAGCAATCGGATGAAAATTCGAATTTTGCGAATCAATTTTGTGTGTGGCAATTTCATCGTGGACACCCTTTACAGCCACAAATGTATAGATTTCGGGAATTTGTTCATCTCTCTATCAGATATTTTAAGTTCACAGCCGTTGATTAATCTGATAAGCAAGTTTGACACTCTCTTGTGGCGGGATTGTTATTTATTAGTGTTCGAAAAAAAGGTGTTTCGCACAGACTTATTATTTTTCACCTTTTTTAAAATGACTGCTTACCCAAGCAACCAAAAGTCACATATTTACTTCAATGAAGGCATTGAAAGTTACATATTGGCTGACAAAGAGAATCAACTGCCCAATTCCCTCTAGTGAACTTTATGTACTCATTAATGAACTTTAAAGTTGTAAAAGTGATTAATATGTACTTTGTATGAGATTTGTTTAGCCCAAATCCCATGAGTGAACTATATGTACTCATTAATGAACTTAAAAGTTGCAAAAGTGATTTATACGTAAGTAGTACGGGACAAAAGTGCTGTAAACGGGATTTGGTAAGTCACAAAAAGTGCATTGAGGTGCTTTCAAAATCAAATCACTACTTCCCGTTTAAGTTTCAGTTAGAACAACATCTAGGCGTGGTCTAGTGGTAGCGTGCTCGATTCTCATCACAAAGTGGGGGTTCGATCCCCAAGCCGGGCAAGTTTTTTTTTTTCAATAAGTAATTTGGTAATTGAGTGATCATTCTGATGCGAGATATGTAGGAAATGTAGGAAAGAAGCAATTGAGCGATTTGTCGAGTTTGGAATCCGGCGCGTGACATCATGGCGGCACCATGTACAGAACATAGTAAAGTCTGCTTCATTTAATATTGGAACACAAACAATTGCGTGTAGTTCAGTCATTTATTAACGAATTCATAATTTGTTTTTCATACAAATGTAGCATTTTCTTTACTCTTTCATAAAAAAAAATTAAAAAAATTATTCATTGCTGTTTCGAAGAAATTCTCGTACTTTTCCCGTAATACGGCACATTAGGCGGCGCACACCCTTTTCGTCCACCGTTTTGGCGATTTGATTCCACCAGTTCTTCATTTGAGTCATATTCCTAACAAGTTTTCCCTTTGCCTTAAGCCTCCGCTTCGTGATTGCCCAGTATTTCTCTATCGGCCGGAACTGGGGGCAGTTTGGAGGGTTGAGGTCCTTCGGTATTACGCTGACCCCGTTCGTTGCGTACCATTCCATAACCGTTTTGCTGTAATGGCAGCTTGCGAGGTCCGGCCAAAACATTACTGGACGGTCGTGGGCACGAAAAAACGGCAGAATCCGTTTCTGTAGGCACTCTTTTTTGTAGACTTCTGATGTCATTGTCTTGTCAGTGAGAAAGACTTTGGTTTTCTGTCCACAACTGCATATCCCCTGCCAAATCATGTACTTGCGGGCGAATTTATCCGCAAACACGAACTTAAATTTTGCAGGTACATCCCCCCGAGCCGTCGCCAAATAAAATTTTTGACCTGGGATTTGCCCAAAGTCCGCCTTCACGTAGGTCTCATCGTCCATCAGAATACATCCGTCGAACTTGGTCAGCACTTGGTCGTACAGTTTTCGAGCACGGATTCTGGCCACATTGTTCTGCTTCAGCGTCCGATTTGGCTGTTTGCTGGCTCGGAATGACCTTATTCCTTCCCGGAGACGAATTCGTCGCACCGTACTGTGAGCGGCCTGGAACTTATTGGCCAAATCGCGGTCTGAAAGATTGGGATTCCTCTTGACGGCCTTGATGACTTTCCCACGCAGTTTCCGGTCGACAGTTCCACTCCGACGCTTCGAATGCGGCTTCCGAGCCGTCGTCAATGTTTCCTTGTACTGCTTGATAACACGCCATACGGTATTTCTGGGCATTTTAAGCTGTTTAGCTAGCTTCGATGCCGACAACAATGGATTTTCAAGAAAACTGTGCACAATTTGATCTCTCCGTTCGGCTTCCATGGCGGTTGTTTACAAAATGCTATCGTTTGGTGTTATGACATAAATACATGGTGAAAGGTAATGAATTTCCCGACACGTGGGTGAAAAAAGTTTCCAAATCCGTCCACTAGGAGCGCCACAATGAGCAAAAGAATTTGTTCCAATATTAAATGAAGCAGACTTTAAATAATCAAGTGAAGGTTATATGAACCGATGCCAAGGGTGCAGTTGAGACAGGAAGAATTTTTCTGCTTATTTCATGATTTTTTGGAAGCTTAATTGAAAGGCCGCTGGAAGCTGAATAGTTAATCATTAATCATTTTGGAACTTGAAAGTATCAATTCACAGAACTTCAATAACAAAACAGTAAAAATCCACAAGACTTGGAAAATTCTGGATCGATAGGTCTGAAGCCAAAAGAGATAAAAAAAAGAACTTAAATTTTGAGCTGCATAGAACGCACTTCATATCAATAATGGTGCTGGGTAAGCGTTTTTGTACCTGTTTTATGGGACTTTTGGTTGCTTGGGTAGACATACCAAAATATACAATTAAAGCACACTCACTAAATTAGTGGTTACGTGTGGCTATCGTAGGCTTGCCAGATTGCCCGGTTTTATCCGGGTTTGCCCGAATATTTGATGCAAAATTTCGGGAAAGTCCGGTCCGGCCCGGTCGCCCGGATATCGTGAAAAAAGTCCGGACATTGCCCGGATTTTTTCACAATTTTAACAAAGAAACCAAATAAAAAATCAAAGTTTTTGAGTAAGTTTCAGCAAAATCAATTAACGGTGTGGACATTTCCAACGGTTGTTTCAAATAATTTCGCTGATTTACTTTCATAAACCTTTAAATATTTAAGTGTTCCAAAAAGTTTTTGGAAGTCTGCAATTACATTAATAAAATATTAATTTCATTTTTTTTGCATTTTATGTTTGCTTTTATATATAACAACACCTAAATTTTGCCCGGTTTTTGGATTTCAAAAATTGAAATCCATGCCCGGATTTTGCCAGGTTTTTTTGAAAAAATGCCCGGAATTGCTAGGCCCGGATGGGACTGGAAAAAATTCTGGCAACCTTAGTCTATCGGATTGTAGTGAAGCCAGTAAGTCGAATGTGAATAAACACTGCGGGAACTTCCTTCTACGGGACCAGCGTTTCAAGATGAATCAGGTTACATCGATGTTCATAGGGAGTCCTGCCTTCGGGATTCCAGTTAAGTTTCCGAAGAGCAAAGCTAACAAACGCTCCCTGGACACCATCGAGAGATTGACTCAAAGTCAGTTGGAACGGTGCCCAAACTGGAGTTGTGTATTCAAGTATACTTCTGACGATCGAACAATTAAGTGTTTAAAGGTGCATACACGTCCTTGAAATGGAAACCAAGCATAGCTTAAGCCTTGGCTGTTATTGTAGTGATATGCGTGTGAAATCTAATCCGGCTATCGAAGGTAATACTGAGGTCCTTAATTGTGTCAACAGTTTCGAGAACAGTATCACCCATTGTGTAGTCATACTAATGCATGTTACGCGTTCTTGATAAACTTATTGTTTTGCACTTTTGAACGTTCACCAACATTCCATTCAAACCGCACCATCTCATGACAACGTCGAGATCGTTCTGCAACATGATGCAGTCCAGCGGTGATGTAATTTGGCGGCAAAGCTTTAGTTCGTCTGCGTAAAATAGTTTATGCGACGTCAACATCTTACACAAATTAAAAACGAACGATATCAATATTAACGGCCCAAGACTACTGCTTTGGGGAACAACAGATGGTGTCAAAAACTTCGAAGAGCAGAAAGAGTTGATTCTAACATAGGCCAAGCGAGAGGCCAAAAGCTGTGAGGAACGCGGTCAAAAGCTTTGGAGAAATCGATGTATACAGTGTGAACTTGCTGACGACTCAGAGACGATATAGACAGAAAGGCGGTAGCCTTACGGGGTTTCGCCAGGGCAGTCGAGGCAGTGCAAACGAAGAATTTTGTTCTGAATTCGCTCGATATGGACAGAATGCTAGGGTGCTCAAACTGGTGCCGCATATTCAAAGACAATTCGCACTAAAGAGCAGAACACTGTCTTGAGAGCGTAAGGATCCTCATGGATTTCTGCAACGAAATACTTTGAGCTTTATTTCGTTGCAGAAATCCAAACATAGCGAGGGCTTTAGCTGTTGTTGTCGCGATATGCTGATTAAACGAGAGCTTCTGATCAAAGGTTACTCCTAGATGGTGACAACTCTTTCAACCGGATTGCCACCAAAAGCGTATTCGAAGACCAAGGAAGTTCTGGTTCTACAAAAAGCTGATACACTTGCACTTATCGGCGTTTACTTCACTCCCATGTTTTCCACACCTCGCGAGTAGTCTATTGATGTCTTCTTGAAGCGTAGCACAGTCTACTCTCGAGTCAGTGTTCCTGTATAATTTCTAATTATCTGCTAACAGTAGTTTTCGCGATTGAAGGAAAGTTGCTAGGTCGTTGATGAAAATCTCAAAGATAAGCGGTCCTAAGTGACTTCCCTGTGGAACACCAGACGGCATATCAAAACTAGTAGACTGAATTCCACGAACATTTATAAAGCCATGACGATGTAACAGGTAGGAATGCAACAATTTGGTTGCCTATTCTGGGAATTCGTAGCGCTTAAGTTTCTCCATCACGACCATCGAAGGATTTGACAAAGTCTACATATATTGAGTCCATCTGCAGTTTTTTTCATCAGTTGCAGCTTGCAATTCAATGACATAGCACATCAAGTTGGTAAAAGTCGATCTTCTCCGGATAAACCCGTGCTGGACATTGGCAAGTAACGGTCTAGCTGCTGAATAGAGCCTGAAGCAATTTTTCAAAGGCTAGGAGAAACTCCTTCTGAGATGGATTGGTTGAAAATTAGACAAAGCGGTGTTGCAAGAGAATATTCTCGAAATCTACGACGATGGAATTTCATCTGTACCTGGAACTTTCGATGGATCGAGCGTACTGAGAACGTTTAGCACCTCCGGATCGGTATTTAGCCTGACGTCGTAGTTCCAAAATAGGTATCAGCACAGTCAGAAGTTGACGAGCTATATACGCTGCTGAAAAATTCAGCAAACAAACAGCTGTTTCTCTGATACTGCTCGAGGTGCATCGATGAAACGATACAGAAGATGGAACCAAATATAGTATAACTTCTCTATTATAGGTCTTATCTCTTTGATGTCTTGGACAAAGTTGTTTAGCATCAAATTTTCTATAACTTTGTTTCAGATGTCAAGTTTCTAAAATAATTACTCTCCGAGCTATAGGCTAAATATGAATCTTAACCTCTAAAAATCAGTTTATTAATAATAACTTTTTTCAGTTAATTTTAAGCTTAATAATATGTTCCACAAAGTTGTTTATCTTGTTTAAATACACCATTTTGTTGAACATTTCAAGTTTGTAAAATGTTTTAATATATTTGAAAAACCGTAATTCTTGTGGTTGTGCCTTATATGCAACCTCTTTACTTTTTCATTCTCGAATGACGTTAACAGATTTTCAACGTAAGTTTTCAGATTTTCTTAAAACTTACTAAAAAGAGTTGAAAAAAAAAATTACGTTAACATTGCGATCGTGTCTTATACCCAACTTTCATATCTTTTTTACTCACCTTCAAAATATCAGCTTTTGATTGTCCTTGGGCCCCGAAAAGGCAGATTTTAGCATTGTTGATCAACGGGTAGGTCATCGTGACCCGTTTTGGAGGCGGCTTTGGCGAGTTCTCTATTGGTGCAATTAGCAGCGTCTTCTCATCCAACAGCGGATGCCCGGGAAACAGCGATGCAGTATGCCCATCCGGTCCGATACCCAAAATCAACAAATCAAAGGACGGAAGTTCTTTCGAGTTTTCTAGCTTGAAAGCTTTCCTTATCGTCTTCTCGTAGTCGGCGGCCGCTTCCGTAGCCGTCAGAGAGCAATTGACCGGATAGAAGGCCGATTTCGGGAATTCCGGATGCTGATCCAGAAGATCTCGTTTGTAAATGCCGTAGGTGGATTCCTTATCATCCTCCGGTACGATCCGTTCATCACAGAAAAATATCTGCCATCGACTGAAATCCGACCGCAGGTCGTACATTCCTTCCGACAGAACGGTAGCCACTGAGCCTCCTGGGTAAAAAATTTCAATTTAGTTTGACTTTCAAATGAACGTTGGAAGGTTGAAGTTGAACACTTACCTGAAACTCCCAGGCGGAAGAATTCCTGCTTGGCTAGTGTTTCATTGGCGAATTTTTCCAACAGCCCCAACATCTCATCGCAAATGGCATCCCCAACGCGGTAGAAATTCAAACAGGAACACATTGTTGATAGGAATTTCGGGAACTTACACGTAACGACAACGATGATGACACAACTGGTAAATGTTTTGCTGGGAATGAAGTAAAATGCACAAAATTCTATCTACGCGACCGGAGTGCTGGAGTGATGTCATGCGTATGCATAAATTTGTTTACATTTTTCCAGCCGACACGGTCATGAGCTTCTGATCGATTCCAACTGTAAATTTAACCATATTGAAGCTTGAAGAACAACATCAAGAGGGCAGTGCGAATGGAAAAGAGTCGCATTGCTGCGCCACCTGTTTGTCATGTTTTGAACTAGCGTCCATTATGACTACCAGAGGACTCTGACTGTTACATTTTACAGTCAGCCCAATGTTATTGAAAATTGGAAGTTTGTTTAAAAAATTTAAGATTTGAAAAACAGAATAAGGGCGGATTTGATAACATTCGGAATTCAGAATTTGAGAAAAGAACACCAGCGATTTAATTTCAAAACAAAGAATCGTTTATTTTCTTCCTGTTTGTTGTGTATAGTTTAGTTTTTTTTTTATCGTTTTAATGTTCTGTTATCGGTAGAGATTTTTAGTTCCAAGAAAGAGGATTTGATTTGCATGCTTTTCGTTACAATATTGTGTTGTTATGTTTTTCTCTCGAATAGGTCTCGCTTTGAAACATAGAGGAAAACTATCTTTCGAAAAGTTATTTACATTCCTGTGTTAGTTTTGACTATGAGAGATTTTTTCCGTTACAGGGTGACTGTTTTTTTTTAGTATTTTCATCGCTGGTTTACCTTTTTGTAGAAGGTGCATTTAAGTTGTGATCTGATCACGTTTTCCGGACTTCAGTTTCTTCCACTCTGCAGAAGAGAAACAGTTTCGAATAATGACGATTTTTGTGTTTTCTCAAAGGAAACTTTTTCCTCACAGAGTAGTGGTTTAACAGTTTTTTATTCGTAGTTACTATAATACAGGTGTTACTATCAACTAAGTGAGAATCAATAAATTAGTCAACAACGCTCGCTAGTTTACACAGGTAGATTTCAAATGTAGATCGATCTTAGTGTAGAGTGTTTCTTGCTTACTACTTCCTAGTGCTTTGGGAGATTTGGTTTAGAAAAAGGTGGAGACAACTTATAAACAAGACAATGTTCGTTCTTTGGAGTTTCTATAAGTCTACAAGTCAATGGGAGCCTCGATAGCAGCGAATCATGAATCCATTTTAAGATGCTTTCGCTTCGGAACTTAGATCTTGTCCAAAATAGAAGTGCTTGGGCGAGAAAACTTCTTTAATATTTACTACTGATTTTTGTAAATGCTATATTCTATTGTTATCTATTGAATGCTTGCTTGCTTATGAGAGTGCTTTTATACTGAAATGAAAACAGAAGCACGTTATTCTCCCAACCGAAAACGGAAGCTGGATTTTGCGCAAAACAGTCAAAAGCACGTGGCTTGGAAATCAACAGGTGGTTTTACCGGTCAGAAAATGCAATTGAAATATTTTTACGCTACTGCTTTGAATACTTTGAACACAAATAAGTTTCCGTAGTTTTGGTTTTTAGCTTTAGGAAAACGAAAATTAAACCGTAACTGTGCTCGATTGTTTAGTAACTACCATTTAAGAACTTGACATCTACAATAATTGTGAATTGAACTGGTTCTAGTATCTCCGCTAGGTTTAGCCTACAAGAGCTCTGTTTTCTCATATTGCACATTTTTTGCTTCTAGATTTACAGGATGCTGTTTTCTGCATTTCAGAAACATCGTCGTTTATCGTTTATTCTTACTTAGAAGAACGTTAAAAACTAGGTGAAACTACTATAGGATGTCTCTCATTACGCGTAATAACACTAGTTTACAAAATTTTGAAAAAATCGTGAACTTGATTAACTGACCAACATTTTTAATGTAAAATTGGGCGCTGAATCCGAAAATGAAATTCAAAAAAATCTCAGTAGAACCGTTTTTGAGTTATGCTCCAAATATGAAATTTCGAAAAAATTAAAAAAGTTTTTGTACTAAGATTAAAATATCTCTGACGGCATAGCAGTAATTTGAAATCCCCCTTTTACATATTGAAGGTGAATAAGTTTTCTATCGACCATCTGAACACTGTTTTTGCGTTCGACCAACAGTATTTCTGATATTAGTGACTTTATGAGAAAAAAAATTATAAAAACGCATTTTTTTTAGAGAAAATTTTGTTTCAACGAAAGTTTTAGACTCAATGGTAGCATTTAAAAAATCTGATTTTCATTTGCGCTTGAATGTCAATCTAAAACAAAGATTTCAAGTGGTTATTTATCAAAATTGGTTGAAAATTGAAGAAGTTATGGCTACTTTACCATAACTGAAATTTTTGGAGTTTTTAATAATTTAACGAACCGCAGTACACTTATCATTGTGTAGGAAGAATGAAACATGATAAATCTCACTTGCTCCAAGTCAAAATTATTTATTAGCTTACCAGAAGGTCACATGCCAAGTTTCAGGAAGATCTGACCATAGGGAGGGGTTGCTTGAGTCTCAAACTTGAATAAAATTTTGAGGTATTTTGCCAGGAAGGAACGAAAAATACTGGTTATTCATCAATAACTTTTTTCATCACTAGCTGATTGTTTTTTACGGTTGATTTTCTTAAATCCTAAGTTGAGACAAATATTTCACCCGAAGACTGTAACTCGATTGGATTTGAAACAGAAAAGTTATTGCGGTTTAAAGATTGAATTTTGGTCGAAAATTGTCGTATAAATCGCAATGGGTAAAAAGTACTCATTGCGTGTTGGACAAAATTTGCGGTCTTTGAACCGCGATAACTTTCCTGTTTCAAATCCAATCGAGTTACAGTCTTCGGGTGAAATATTTGTCTCAACTTAGGCTTTAAGAAAATCAACCATAAAAAATAATCAGCTAGTTATGAAAAAAGTTATTGATGAAAAACCAGTATTTTTCGTTCCTTCCGGGCAAAATACCACAAAATTTTATTCACGTTTGAGATTTAAGCAACCCCTCCCTATGGTCAGATCTTCCTGAAACTTGGCATGTGACCTTCTGGTAAGCTAATAAATAATTTTGACTTGGAGCGAGTGAGATTTATCATGATTGATTCTTCCTATACAATGATAAGTGTACTGCGGTTCGTTAAATTATTAAAAACTCCAAAAATTTCAGTTATGGTAAAGTAGCCATAACTTCTTCAATTTTCAACCAATTTTGATAAATAACCACTTGAAATCTTTGTTTTAAATTGACAATAAAGCGCAAAAGAAAATCAGATTTTTTAAATGCTACCATCGAGTCTAAAACTTTCGTTGAAACAAAATTTTCTCTAAAAAAATGCGTTTTTTATAATTTTTTTTCTCATAAAGTCACTAATATCAGCAATACTGTTGGTCAAACGCAAAAACAGTGTTGAGATGATCGATAGAAAACTTATTCACCTTCAATATGCAAAAGAGGGATTTCAAATTACTGTTATGCCGTCAGAGATATTTTAATCTAAGTACAAAAACTTTTTTAATTTTTTCGAAATTTCATATTTGGAGCATAACTCAAAAACGGTTCTACTGAGATTTTTTTGAATTTCATTTTCGGATTCAGCGCCCGATTTTACATTTGAAATGACCATCAGTTTACTGAGTTCAAAAATGCTGTAAACTAGTGTAATTAGTCAAAGATGACCTACCAAATGCGCTTTATCGTTTCATATCGAGATAGTATTTCTTTGAAAAAACAAAACTTTTCCATTTTTTCACTCTTTGTAGATCTTGAATTCTTGCGTTCGCATACTGAACATGTTCATACTTATTAATTTGACTAGCATAGATACTTTTTCTTCGGTTTTAACGGTTTAGTCCGTCATTTGGGCCCGGCGCCGGAAGTTCCGTTGGCTGTGCTGCCCCCACTACCGACGACTCCAGGCTGGGGCTGCTGTGGGGTGGTACTGCGAGACTGGGACAGTGCAGCTCGCGCATTGGCCACGTGCTTCTGGAAGGCGTTTTCCGCTCGCGATGTTCCGCAGACCTAAAAGATAACGAAAAATTATTCTATGATGATACCCAGTAGCTTACAATATAAAAACTAAATGGTTAGTTAAGATTAAGGAAAATGAGCTGGAAGTTGACACCTAAGGGCTGGTTAGATAGTTTTTTCCAAGATCTAGGCTTCGTTTGACGAATATGATTGCTAACTTGTCTAAAATGCATTAAAAACTGTGTTCTGGCTTAGAACTTGGAATAATTTGAGCTAATTACCTTAAAACTACCAATTAAGATGCTGTTATTATTGGCCCCTTGTTCTTAATCTTGGCCTGTTCAACCTAAACCATTTTAGAAGCTTGTTTTAATCGATTTTTTCTTCAACTTTGAATAATGTAAAAACAATTGAGACTCTGAGGATCAGAGGGATGTGAATTTGACCCACACAAGTATCAACGTACCACTCCTATAACTTAAACGAGTATAAAAATTGGGACGGATGAGGATTGACAACTCACCTGATGGTGTTGATCCCAGTCCTTATGTTGGCAGAAAGATCCACAGTACCGAGCCAGGTTGCAGCCGGAGCAGGTTTCATTTGCTTTCCTTCCACAGTTCCAACAAGCCTGTTATAAAACAAATCCAATGTAAGAACAATATTCTCGAAACCTTCAAGAGAAAAATCTCACCAATGTGCTAATATTCTGACTGCCACCGGTCGTTCCCTCGACATCCGGATCCGTACTGCTCCGATGGATATCGGCCAGCATTTTCTCCATCTTTAGTCGCTCCTGGGCAAACATCTCAATCGTTCTGGCCTCGGCTGCGGCCACTGCTCGCTGAATTTCGATTACTGCTTGCCGTTTGACCTTTTTTTTATAAAAAGAAAATTCGAACCAAATTAAAAACCTTCAAAAACTTTTCCGTTGACTAACGATTTTCACCTGATTAACCGACTCCTCAGCGCTTCGTCGAAACTCGGCAATCTTTTCCTCGGTTTGTCGCTTAATGTCCACCAGCAGCACATTGTCCTGGTGCGATTCCCTGGCGTGGCTATCGATACCTCGTTGCTGCAGTATCGAAATTGCCCTTTTAGTCTTTTCGACCATGGCCGAGATGCAGGTGAGCATGGTGTGGATATTTTTCCATTCCTCTTCGCCGCTGGGACCGGATACGGAATTACTGCTGCTGTTGGCACCGCCGCCGCCACTTGTGCTTCCACTGCCGCCGCACAGCGCGGAAACGGAAATGCCCACATTTGAATTGGCTCCGGAGCCACCTGTGACTGATCCTCCACCGCCGCCACTTCCACCACCCGGGGGAATCCGGGGTGGCCGGTGGGAATCACTTGGTGGAGGTGCCCGTAGGTCCCGGTCGTCACGGTGAATGGAATGCTGAAAAATATTAGAAGAAAAAAGAGACTGATGAAATTATGTTTCACCATACAATTGAAGGCATAGGTTTTATGATCTCCAACCTCAGACACAAGCAATCAATTTCCTTAAAAATGTTCACTATAATCCTCTTCTTTAATTAAACCAAAATTTTTGGTCAAAAAAATAGAGGGCAATTTCTCCGCTTGGGATAATGACTTTCTGAATTACAGGGAAATTAATAAAAAGTCACGAAATTTGTCAGAAAATAAAAACTAAATCTCGTAAAATTTCAAAACTTCTGAAATCTTGGGAGAAAATTTTACCAGTAAACAGCAGCCCTAAACAAGGTTCTGAATTCAGAACAACAGTTTCCTTAAAAACTCCCATACATAATGCTCGTTTTTGTTGTATTCTTCTAAATTGCCAGGAAAAAACTTTGAGGAGTCAAGAGAGTACCACGTCCGTAAGAGAAAAGATTAAACATGTACCAATGGCTGCTGCTGAGTGCCTAGAGCAGCGGTGGGGGAACCGGGGTAAATTACCCCAAATGGGGTAAAAGTGAAATTCTTGGGGGTAACAGTATTTTGTGAGTGAAAAGTGTATATTTTCATTTTGCAATTTTATGAACTTTGTTCTCCAAAACATAGAAGATTGTATAATTTTTTTTCTTTTTTTTTAAATAAATTTTTTGTTGTTACAACCATTATTGTTATTTTTATTACTACTATTATTAAAATGATAATTTTTTTATTATTAGTCACAGTACCCCAAATTGTTAAACCTCAATTGATTTTAATTTTTTTATATGTCTTCTATTATCTATTATTATCATCGTTATGTATTACTACACAGTAAACGAAAATTACCGAGTTCGGTAATTTTTTTACCGAAATCCTAACATGTGTAAATCGGTAAACTGTTCGGTAATTTTTTCGGTAAAAAATAAACGAACATCGGTAAATAAAGAATCGATTTACCGATGTTCGTTTATTTTTTACCGAAAAAATTACCGAACAGTTTACCGATTTACACATGTTAGGATTTCGGTAAAAAAAATTACCAAACTCGGTAATTTTCGTTTACTGTGTAGGATTTTTATCAATGAACTTTATAAATGATGTTTGAATTAAATTTTTTATTATTGTTTTCTTTTCAAAATGATCATGGGGAGTTATGGAGGGCATAATATGAAGATGCTGAAAAAAATCGATATCGTTTATTTTGCTCTTCGTCATGGGGTAATATCAACTTAAATAAAAATGTTTTGGGGTAATGATTCAAAAAGTTCCCCGACCCCTGGCCTAGAGGTATGGCGAACGATTTAATTATAGTCTCACAAGATTTTTAAAAATTAGATGTCATGACTCCAAGGATTCAGAAATAAAAGTAAGTCCTTGCTGTTTTTCAAACCATAAGTCCAAGCGTAGGGGAGAGTGGGGTATCGTGGGCCATGGGGAAACGTGGGCCATGGGGAAACGTGGGCCACTTTTAATATTTCAGATGTGTGTTGAGATAAAAATCTCGAACCAACTGTCATCGTCGTCGCTTTGCGTGAGCAAATATTTCTATATGCTGTTGACTTAAATACGCATCATATGCTTCTTTTATTTATCAAGCTAAAAAAAGTTAGAAAAATTTACTTTCATAATTAAAAATACATCCGCTAATTGCATCGATGGGGAACCTAAAGTTCATATAAAAAAATATGCTCATACGCTTATGATCTTGGTTTTGTCATGATCTTTCACGTGGAAAAGGAATTTTTGATGAAACATCAATAAGTCACACAAACACACATTCAGAACCTAAAATACGTTTTCCCTATCTGTAAAGTTTTCTTATGCCAAATGAAGAGTTATGAAAAATATTTTGTCCATCCTATATAAGAAATTATGCCAAAACGTTCGCGAGCCAGATTTTGGAATCTATTCGATCATACACAGCTCTCTTTTTTATTTCATCATCTGAAATTGTTTTGAAATAACGAAATGAATTATGAAATCACAGTTTTGGGTCAACTCATAAACTTTGCATGTTATTTGGTCAATTTGGATTTAGTGGCCCACAATTCCCCACCATTTTTCAAAATCCAAAAAATATTGCTTTTTTTAAAACAGTCTGAATTTGGAGAAAATAACTTATTAAAAATTAAAAAAAAAACCTTATAATTCAGTGAAAATGTCGAAAACCATACCAATTTTTATTTCCATTTAATCTTTTATAATAAAGAAGTTATGGAACAACGAAAAAAAGTGGCCCATGATTCCCCACTCTCATATTGCTTTCTTCAACAAAGTAACGAAATAAGAAAAAAAAATCTGATTATGGTATCTCTGTCAGAAATTTCCAAAACAATTCCAAACATTTGTGTGATTTGATTTATTTGAAGTGTTCAAAACTTAAAAAAAATCTTGAGCCTGACCTCAATGGAAGATAATAAATAAGTATGTTGAAATTTTTTTTGAATGCTTGCAGAATTTGATGAAATTTTCAGTGAAGCTTTGTGTGTAAAAACTACAACAAGATCCCAAAGCATGACGTTTCTCAACTCAATGATAATGACCTAATGAATTGTTTGACCATTGTATAAGATGACCTGCAATTTTTCCTAGAGAAATTGGGATTTCTACGTGATAACACCTTCAAAGATGGTATTGAAGCCAAGAAAATCGCTCATTTTGACCGAAAGTACATATTGTAAAATATTCCTAAATGCCTCAAAACAATTGCCCAGAATTTTTTCGCCAAACGAATCAATCCCCAGACATTTTTTCACCAGAATAAATCGTTTTTCAGAAGGATTTTCGCCAGAAGGACAATTTCCCAGAGAACTAAATAAATATTAGGATAAACTGGAGTTTGAAAAAAAAATTGTTTATTTCCAAAAAAAATGGGTTTCTACTTTGGTAGGTAAAGCTTTTAGTTAATTTAGAAATGGGACAGTTATGTAGGCGTGTGTCTTGAAAACCATTAATTTGATAGACAATTTTTCTGAAAACGAAAGTAAGGTAATCTTTTTGTAAATCATGGAAAATATAAAAAAAAAAAATAGTTAACGTTTTTGGTAAGAAATATTCATATTTTATTCGTGGGTCGGCGCACATTTACTTTCAATTATGTTATTGATCATTATTTATAACTTCTACTTTGTGTTATCTGCAACCTTCTTCTTCTTCAATTTCCGCTTCTTTTTTGGGCAATCCTTCTTATTTGACAGAAACAAGGGACAATTTTTTGGATTCAGCTGTTTCGATTTTAAAAAGATTTGAATATATTTGTGGCACTAAACACGTATTCACTCTAATGTTGTTAGTATTCAAAACCTTATCAATACAATGTTGAATCATCATAAGTTTCAATTAATAGTTAAATCTATTCGTTGTTATCAAAATGTTATCAAACAAGACTACTCTTCTTAAGCTTTTTAAAACATCGAAAACTAAAGTTTAAGTCACGAAATTTCTGTTTTTTTTTAATTCACAGGAGAAGAGTTCTCCAGAATCAAGATATTTGTTGCAAAACAATCAGCAAATAAAAACTTGATTCTGCTGTAATAGGATTCTTTCGCCGTAATTTTTAAAAATGTGATTTTTTTTGCCAGTTTTGTCGTCCATCGAATCTCAGCCGTCGCATTGGATCGGCACTGGCTTTTCAACATACGAGCTCTGGAAGTAGCAAAAATTTGTTGTTTGAGGTTTACGTATTAAATCGTAACTTTAGAAAATTGGTTCTAAACCTGAAAGGCGAGCTAAATTTTTATAATAAAACCTTCTTCAGTAACAAAATATGGAATTGGAGTTCATCAATGGCTAAAATCTTTGAATTTGTCCATGAGTCTGGTAGGTCAAACTGATTTGATTTGAGCATAAAATAAGCTTTTTAGGAGAGCCTTCAATAAAAAAAAAGTAATTCTGTACTCAAATAAAAAAGCCCAATCTTCCAAACTTTTTTGCAAATTCAAAAATTTTAACCTAAGATGAATATAAATCAAATTTTCAAAAATATACTGAGGGGTAAAAATTTTGCGGATCAAATTTACTTGAACCAAATTTATGATTTTAGTTTAATATTTGGCTTTTTTAAAACTGCAGTATTTATTTAAAATATTAAACAATAGTTCTTAAGATAAGTAAACCACCGTTAATTGATTTTTGTTTTCGGTATATTGGTGAAAATCTATATTCTTGGAGAATGAATATCAGAATTGAAAAATGATAAAAATGGATAGAAAAGTTACGAGAAAATTTACAGATGTTGAAAAGAGCGAGAATAAATTTACAGAAATAAAATAAATACATCGAGAAAAAATATAATTTTGTGCTGGTTTTTTAAGGTGAAGATCACGTAGATGTTTCTTAAACAGTACATATTTTCCATAAAGATTAAATTCCATAATGAAAATCCTGTGGATGATGTTTTTAAAATAAAATACGGATTTTCCATTAAATAAAACTATTAAATTAAATCCTACTTTAAATTTGTGATTTTCTGCTGAATTGTGTGTATCAATTAATTTGATTAAAAAAAATGTAAAATCAGGAATTTGAATTGACAAGCCAATTTTTTCGTTTATGACATTTTGATGTCCTCAACAATTTTATGTTGGTTGTAAAATTCATTCACAAGCTTTTTTTTTTCTGAATTCTGAACCTGAATTGACAGTATTGAGAAAAAAAATTTGACTTTTAAGCTGTTTTCGAATTTCTATAGGGAAGAGTGGGGTATCATGGGCCACTTTTTTTTGCTTCATATCTTCTTTATTATGAAAGATAAAAAGGAAAAAAAAATAAATGGATAGGTTTTCTGCATTTTGAAGGTATCATTAGGCTATTTTTTTGTATATTTTAAATAACATTTATTTCCGAGTTTTAACTGTTTTATAAAAGTTTTTTTTGATTTTGAAAAACTGTGGGGAAACGTAGGCCACCAAATCCAAATTGACTAGATAACTTGCCAAGTTTATAAGTTGTCCCAAAACTGAATTTTCATAATTCATTTAGTTAGTTGAAAGCAATTTGAGATGAGAAAATAAAAAAGAGAGTAGTGTTTGATCGAAAAGTTCCTAATTCCTGGCTCGTGACATTTCGACAAAATTCTTTATATAAGATTTATGTTCGTCTCAATCGCATTGCAAAAAATGGACAAAATATTTTTCATAACACTTGATTTGGCATAAGAAAACTCTGCAGGTAGGAAAAACGTAATTTATGTTCTGAATGTGTATAAAACACCAAAATATACAGTTGCGTTCAAATAAGAATGAAATCGCTTTAAGCTGCACACCCACGTCCAACTTTGACAAGCTGCCATTTCTCTCTCGATTAATATTTTTTCATGAAATTTTCACACAATCTAGTTCCACTATCCAACTAACGCTCTAAAAAATTTGAAGTCTTTACAATGATTGGAAACAAAGATACAGCTTTTCCCGTAAAAAAGGGAAATTTAGAATTGCTTCACTAAATTTGCTGTACCTTTAACAATTTTCATTGAAAAATCTTGAAATTTGGTCTAAAGATGTAAAAATGTTTGATCTAGTACCAGGCCAAGTTTTGTCAAAATCGATGAACGTGATCAAAAATGGGGCTGGGTAGAAAATGAGGTTCATTATCGCCCAACAGACGATTTCATTCTTTTTTGGACGGATGTTTGTATGGAAAACATCGTAATCCATGTATTCTTGGTTTTTTCTTTCACAAAACCAAAAGTTATCACAAAGAATGTTGTAAATTGCTAAAAACTTCATTCGTACTTTGTTTAAAAAGAGAAAATGTTTCAACAAGGTTCAAAATAAGAAAAACAGAGTTTCAGAAATGACCTGCTAATTATACCGATAAATAAATTTGATCCACAATTAAAGCAAATATTCTATTCGCTCTTTTGTTTCAATACCAGCTCTGTTGGAACAATTTCTATTTCTAAACAAAGCAAGGATGTAGTTTCTATCAATTTACAACATTCTTTGTACTAAATGCTGGTTTTGTGGAAGAAAAATCAAGAATTACATAGATGACGATGTTTTCCGAATGAAATCGCCTGCTAGGCGATAATGAACCTCATTTTCAACCCGGCACCATTTTTGATTACGTTCATCGATTTTGACGAAACTTACCATGCCAAGTTTCGTCAAAATCGATAGATCAAACATTTTTACATCTTTGAACTAAATTTCAAGATTTTTCAATGAAAATTGTTAAAGATACTGCAAATTTAGTGAAGCAATTCCAAATTTCCCTTTTTTACGGGAAAAGCTGTATCTTTGTTTCTCGTAATTGTAAAGACTTCAAATTTTGTGGAGTGTTAGTTGGATAGTTGAACTAGATTATGTGAAATTTTCATCTAAAAATAAAAACCGAGGGAGAAATGGCAGCTTGTCAAAGTTGGAAGTCTGTGTGCAGCTTCAAGCGATTTCATTCTTTTTTGAACGCACCTGTAGGTGGCCCAAGATACCCCACAAAATGTGGCCCACGATTCCCCACAAGCTATGATTTGGAAATTGGTTGCGTTTGTGTGACTTATTAATGTTTCATCAAAATTTTCTTTTCCACGTGAAAGAAAATGACAAAATTAAGATCATAAGCGAATGGGCATATTTTTGTTATGTACTTTAGGTCTCCCACGAATGCAATTTGCAGGTGCTTGTTTAATTATGCAAGTACATTTTTCTAGGCTAGTTAAATAAAAGAAGCAAATCATGCGTACATAAGTCAACGACATATAGAAAAACATGGTTACGCAAATCGACGACGATGACAGTTGGATTGACACACAGCTGAGATATTTAAAGTGGCCCACGTTACCCCACTCTCCCCTACGATTTTTGAAATATACAATAAAAAAATGATTTCCAAATCAGATCCATCCAGAAATTCATCCAGAAATCCATCAGAATTTTATGAGCCGAGTTTTAGAGCCCTCATTCATGAATCTACTATTTAAATTCTGTTGCTCTGATTTAATCTAAATTCATTATTCAAATTATTTATTTTTAATCTGTATTAAAACATGAATTTCAAATGACACATTCCACCGTGACGTGAAATCACTTTTCCGGACTTTTTTGCACTGTTATCATTCTAGAAGTCAACCAATTTACTTGAAAATGAAAACAATTGATGCAAACGGTCGCAAATTGAATAATTACTTTTGTGACGTGAATTCACACTAGAATTAACCATTTCGGCACTTTAGTACATACATCTTTGATTTTATGTTCTGTCTGTGGAAATAGAATATCGGTGTCTTCGAATGAGTTGTAATAAAAACAATTACCCACAATTTGATGTACGGAACTTCTCGATTGAACAATAACGAACGAAGTTATGCTTATTTGAAGTTGTAACGTGAATTCACTCAGTTCAAACAGAACAGGGTAGTTGACTGAATTAACGTCACGAAATATAAAGATATACTGTGGTTATACTGAACCATTCTTTGGAGTCTCCAAATTTTATGTACACTTTCAAAAACGATATTTTGTTGTTCCAACTTTTATAATCATAAATTTTCAGTATCTGCACCTAACTTTTTCCTTATTTGGATTGCGACTTGAATAGCAACATATTGAGGGATCATATGTTAAAATTACTACTTTCTTCATATAAAGATTCAAACAAAAAAATTATTTTTTTAAATCTTCTTGTATTTTTATTTAAAAATAATGAACTTATTAAAAAAATCAACTAAATTAAAAATCCGACCATCTGGAGGGTCAAAACAGCTTTCAGAGCACATTTTTCATATAAAATTTAACAAAAAATCAAATTTTGTGACGTGAATTCACTCATTCGCGCTGTTGTAACTCAGCTAGATTCCAACCGATTTCTATAATTTTTAGAGTTTTAGAATCGTCTTATCATTTTCAAAGAAAATCTCATTTTCTTATTTAAAAAAAAGTCAGAGTTTTCTCGTAAAATTAAAACTTCCCTTTTTTCGTGACGTGAATTCACTCATTTGCGACTGTTTTTGTTCGCTTTTCAAACCAACTACATTGGATACAAACAAATTCTTTTTTCTACAAAATGAGCTTCTGAACATACTGAAAATATTTCCAAAAAAAAATTATCCATATATTAAAATTAATGATTTTGTAAAAGTTGTCGAAAACACCACACAAAAAAACAGATTTTCAAAATCATCTAAAATATTTGTAAAAAAAACTTTTTTCTCTTTTTTCCGTTGGTTTTGTGTGATTTTGAGATTTTTTGATACGCGAACAGATAAAAATCACTTTTGAGCGGTACAAGCGCGTGAAATGTGTCAAATGATGAATCTGAATCTGAGTTTCTAATTTTGGATCGCAATTTAGCAGCTTTAAATGTTTTAATTTTTTGTTAGAGTTAAATTAAAGAACTTCTTATTAGAATATACTTTTTCATATTGGGAAATCTATTTTTAAAATTTTGAAAATGCATATATGATTTCCAAAATAGATGAATCAAATTTGATATTAATTGCAAAACCTAATTTGAACCTGAATTTCAAAGCAGTTTTTAATTTCATATTTCTATAGATTATTTGAACTAAAAATCAAGAATCTTAAACTGGATACAGAATCCGAAATACGAAAATAGAAATACAACTTTGGTTATGCGAACATGGAACCACAACCTCCGATATGGGTTTAATTTATTATTAATTTCTTTGAACGAGTGAGAAAATTTAAAAAATCTGTAGCAAAATTTTGAACTTGGGATGGGGAACTTTTTTTTGCTAAAGATATGTATTCTAGATTTTCGAAAATATATCATCTTCAACACAAAAACTCATAATTTTGATTTAAAAAAAAAGTAAAGAAATAAACATAGTTCAAAACTTCGAAGTTAGCATGGTTACCAAAAGAAAAACCCTGCCTAACTCGAACAAATAATGCGCTACACTCCCCAAGATACTCACCAATGCATCGGAATGTGCCGGATGTAGCCCACCTCCATTTTGGTACTCGAACAGGGCCGGGTGGGTGGCGTAGAGCTGCGGGGCACCGGCAGTGGCCAAAAGCAGCGACGGATGTGGTGGAGGTCGTTTGGCCGCTGGCGGTAGCACATAGTCGCTCCATTCGGGCGGACCAACCGAAGGATGTGTGTCGTACAGACTGCAAGCAAGAGAAGTGACAGGAAAAAATTAATGGTGCTGGAGTGGCTGGAGAAAGGTTGCTGGCTGAAAATAGGAAACGGAAGTGAGGAAGGTAACATACTTATCCGAAGCTCGTCGTTTCAAGCCCAATCCGTTCACTGCTGGCGCTGGAATCGGGGTGGATGTGCCGAATCCTTCATGCGATAGGAAGATGTCAGCTGTGTCAGCAGGATTTTGAACGTACTCCATCACACTGCTCTCGTTTGATCGAACATACTGCGAGGGTGTCTAAAAATGGGGATTGGAGAGAAAAAACAGAAAGCCCCAATAAACATTGCTGTTCTTCAATCGGATCAGAAACAATAGAAACTTGTATGTATGTAGGATGGAGCACAAACTAGCTAGACGCACTATTTTTAGCAGTTCGAAAAATGGCACATAGGTCAACAAAACGGTTCCGACAATCCAACCTCTGCCGGGAGCCATATGGTGGCAGCTGGTTCAGAAATAATGATGAAGTGCCCACCAGGAGGGGTGCTCTATTCTACTTCCAGGAGGTTTTTTTCTTCTTGAACAGGCAACCGGACATCCAAAAAGGAACTTCTAGCAGAACTGTAGGATATTGTGAAGTTCTTCACCCCACCCCCAACCACTATGTATAGTAGAAGCAAGGGCATTGAAAGCTTGGCCGGAAACAGAAAAAGGCACTTATAAACAGCACATGCAGTTTTGGGGCCGTTGTCGCCTTCGTTTCGGTTTCAAATCAGTATTTTTAGACTTTATCGCGATGGAAGATGGAGTTTTTGTTAAAACAATGGTGTTTGATTTTTGGAAGGCGTTTGAGTTGAAACTCCTGTAAAATACGCCTGAAGGTATTTTTTTTCTTGCACGAGGTATAGAATATTCTTAAAAAGTGTATGTGTTTATACAATATTTAGAACACTTCTTTGAAAAACTTCTTACACTTGAAGGCCAACGTTTTTTTCTACTTTTGGAAGGTCCAGAACATTCTAGAAATGTCTGAAAGTTGAAGAAAAGTGCAAATCACATGACTTCGTGCATGTATTCAATTTCTTCTATTTCGCTTAAGGAAATGCATTGTTTGCCGACAGTGAAAAAAATATTTAAAGTATTTCAGTCATGGAACCTTAAAGCTTGCTTCATTTAG
Organism: Uranotaenia lowii; assembly: GCF_029784155.1. Lineage (NCBI taxonomy): Eukaryota > Metazoa > Arthropoda > Insecta > Diptera > Culicidae > Uranotaenia > Uranotaenia lowii. Next base: position 341,164,029 of record NC_073692.1, read on the forward strand.
AATTGTAACAAGCTTTTGCTCATATTGTGGCGCTCCTGGTGAATGGATTTGGAAGTTCTTGGCACCCACGAGTCGGGAATTTTGTCAATTTGTTCACGTATGTATTTTTGACATTCCGCAAATAGACTGTACTTTGCAAACAATCAACATTTTAGCCGAAAGAAAGGAAAAAAAATCTGCACAGCTTTTTTTTTGGAAAAGTCATTGTGGTCTGAATCTAGGCTTGCTAAACAGCTGAAATTGCCCAGAAATACCGTATAGCGCGTTTTTTTTGAAAGAGAATAAAGCGGCCCACCACACTCCCCCACACCAAAAGGCTCCGTTGAGCCCCCTGGTAATGGACGCTTTCTGTTCTCAGCATGCCTGACAGCAAAAAACAATTATCAACAAGAACTTAACGCGAGCAAAATTTACTCATGCTGAGAACTTAAAAAAATATTTACATTATGCGGGGAAAGGGTACGATACGATAAACTAAATTTAGACATGAATCTCAGTGGAAAATGATTTCCTTTTAAGAGATCCATTTTATTTAACAAAAACAACAAAAATTAAACAAGAATCTATTAAACTAATGCTTTACAAAAGAAAAATCCAAAAAAAATTTTTTACTACTAAATGTTTTACTACTAAATTAAAATTAACAGATTAAAAAATAAAATTATTGACTAAAACGCAAAAAAAAAAACTGGAAGGGTGATTTGGTTATTTTTTATTTTTTTTATTTTTTATTTTTTTTTAATTTTTTTTGTTTTTTTATTTTTTTTTCAAACGGTATTGAAAACATTGACGACGATTCGGAAGCATCAAGCCAATCGTCGGGGAGGAACTGTCGACCGGAAACTGCGTGGAAAGATTTTGAAAACGATTAAGAGGAATTTCAATCTGTCGGACCGTGATTTGGCCAGAAAATCCGGTGCTGCCTATAGTATCATGAGGAAAATTCGACTCCGGGAAGGAATCAAGTCGTATAGAGCTAGTAAACAGCCAAATTGGACCCGAAAACAGAATAGTGTGGCAAAAAAACCGTGCTCGGAAGCTATACGACCAGGTGCTGACCAAGTTCGATGGGTGTCTTCTGATGGATGATGGATTTTTGCCGATAAATTTGCACGAAAATTTATTATTTTCAAGGCATTCGCAGATATGGCAAAAAAAATACGAAAGTTTTCGTTAAAATAAGACAATGACGTCGGAACTGTACCAAAAAGAGTGTCTTCAACACGAATTTTGCCTTTCATTCGATCCCACGACCCTCCCGTAATGTTTTGGCCCGATTTGGCAAAGTCGCTCAAGAATGGCATGCAGAGTAAAAGGGTTCAGTTAGTTCTGAAAAACCTTAACCCCCCCCCCCCTCCCCCCCCCAAACGATGGAGGAAGAAGGTGTGCAGTTAAAAAAATATTTTGTTTTGAGTCTACAAAGTTAATTATAATCTCGATTTCCAGCAAAAAAAATAGTTAAGGTAAATTTTTTGAAGAGATAAAGTATTTTGCTAAACAAACTAATATTTTTTTTATTATTTCAAATAAAGCACGATGTACTAGACTTGGCAAAAAGCGGCCGACCAACTGGAAGATATTATTTTAATTTGTTATAAAAATGGAAATAAATGATATCATTATATTTATTTCAAAAATAAATATAATGACAAGTCCTCATTTTACCTTTTTGCTGGGTGAATGAAAAAAAGGTTAAATTTACCTCGAAAGTGGGGTGGAAAAAAATCACCTCGTAAAAAGGTACATTTTACCTTTTGTTTATTTTCCGTGTACTACATCAAAGATGATTAAGACCCAGTTAGATAGATAGGGGAGAATGGGGATACTTGATCCAATAATCTTGATTTCATCATATCTTTTTGTCAAAATTTAGAAACTCTCAGTCTTTTGCGTTTTCTGATAGCGATTATTTTTAAGTTAATATGCTCTTAAAATAGAACGATAAATGAACCCAATGATGAACTTATAGCTTTTCCGTGAGACGAAAAAAAATGTAATATTTTTTTAAAGTTAAAGGAGACTTGACTTGATCATTTACTCCGCGTACCCTAACCCTTGGAAAAAATTGGCCATATAAGTAGTCATTTCTCAGTTTATATGTATCAGACAAAAATAATTCTAAAAGTTTGTTTTCTCTTACCTCAGATTCATTTCATGCTTAAAGGCGCGTTTTTTTTTATTTTCAGACTAAAACATTTTTTGAGTTCTTTTCATCAGGCTTTTCTTGTATATTGAGTATTTGTTATTGTAAAGGTACATATAAGTAATTTCGTGCCAGGCAATGATCAATATTTATTTAGAAGAATTATATATGAGGCCCTTGGAGCCAAAGGGGTATAAGTGACAAAATGGAAAAAATCGAGAAAACCATCTAGAACGAATCCTTGACTGTCAATCATCATACGCTATTTTAATCATAATTTTATTTCTCTATTTTATTATGTTTAGATCTCGTTAAAAAAATCCTGCTAATTGAAATTTCCTTTTTGTTTGGAGCCAAAGGGGTATAAGTGCTGCACTTATACCCTTTTTCCTCCAAAGTCCATTAAACTGATGTACTTATACCCCTTTGCCACCAACCCTTACTTGATTTCATGAAAGTAATGTTTTTTCATCGGGACCAAAAAATTTTAAAATAAATGTAATTCACTTTTCTTTTGAATAGCTGATGATGTTTAAAAATTTACCATCAACTGTGATTCATCTGATTGCATTTAGTGATAATTCTAGTAGAAAATAAAATTAATATATTTAATTATTTTTTCTATTTTAATAACTAATTAGCGGATCACAAATTCCTGATTTCTGGATATATGGAGTGTGTCACGGATTAAAGGCTTATAAAGTACAAAAAAATGTATTTGTACGAGATAATTGGGTTAATATTGAAGCGCCTATCGTTAATTTACTGTAAAAAACCAACTCAGAGTGACCGCAAGCAATTCCAATACCCAATTGATTAGGCAAAGACGTACAAAACACGTGATGATTGGAATTTAGTGGAAAATACCTTTCACGAATTATTATAAATTAATCCTGGGGAAAAAAACGTTGTTTGGAGAGATTTACTAGAAGTTGCCAAGACCAGGTCGATCTTCAGCCATGAAATCTCTTAATCTACTGTACCAGAGTACATTTCGCATCAAAACAACAAAAAATATGTTCATACGAAAACTAATTGACTCTTGTAGCAATGAATATTTATGGTTTCTTACCCATATCAACAAGATAAAAAAACATGGATGTGAAAATTTGTTGGTGGCAAAGGGGTATAAGTGAATTTATTTGGTGGCAAAGGGGTATAAGTGCATGTGTTTGGAGCCAAAGGGGTATAAGTACCAAATTTAAAAAATATGTGTCGCCTCAATAAACGTCAAATAAACGTTGTTTTTTTGGAAAATGTTGTAAAATGCTTTGTTTTTATTTAGGAAAATCATTCACATGAAAAAAATTCATAAAAAATATCTATGGAATTTACTGGAACACAACGAAGTTCAAGAGCTTTTTTCTCGAAATCAGCATTTATGCACTTATACCCCTTTGGCTCTAAGGGCCTCATATCTTTTTGGACTAGAAACCAAATAATCCCAGAACTCATATTCTGGAAAACTTTTTCCTAAAAAAATATGAGAGTTTACTTTCTTTTTGAAAATATGACATTATGAAGTTCATATTATACTAGATTGACATATTCGAATGAATTCTTGTAATAAAATCTTTTCATTTGAGAAACGTTTCAAAGTGATTAAAAAAATGTATATATAAGTTCTAGCTGATGTTGTTTTGTGGTTGTTCAGTTGTTTTGGCGATAGTTCGCTTTAAATACTTAGAATTCTCAGCTTTCTTTTGTTAACAGTATTTGGTTTAATGGCTTGAATGATAAATAATGAATCAACAAAATAAGTACGTTATGTACGTTATGCCAGCGGATTTGGCGTAGTGGTTAGAGTTCAAATCATCTACGTCAAAGTTCATGAGATCGAATCCCGGTCATGGCATACATAGTACACTTTCTGTGGTCTGGTGGATTTAGCATTTGTAAGATGCTAGCCATCATTACTTCGAAAGATGTACGCTTAGAGTTAAGAAAAGAAGATCTCTTCAAAGAAACATGAATTTTCACTGAGATCCTATGTGTGTGTGTCTTCGTTTAAAAAAAAAAAGTTTACTTATGGCTTCAAAATATGGCCAAAATGGCATAATTTTTTTTTGAGTTATATAAAAATAAACTTAGCATATTTGCTATTCATAATAGATTAAATCTTTAATCAACTAATATTTTTCCTATAAGGGCCAAAATGATTATCTATTTCTTCTTTGGAAACCGCCCTCCCTCCCCTCTCTTTCGATTTTCTTGGGGGAAATTAATATTTTTTTGAGCATTTTATCACAAATTCGTAAAAATAATAGCCATATATTTTTTTTATTTCGATTTAAGTCGTTTTACCTTCTTAAGGAATTCGCGACTTTATTTTAATGTTTAAATTGGTGAACAGTTATTGAAAAACTTATCCGGTACAACTGTGTTTACCGGATGTTTACTCTTAGGCTCATACTTGCGGATATTGGGTCAGAGGGCTACAAACTTGGCAACTTAGTAGTGTCCTACCCGAGATTTCACGACAGGAAATTAGCGGAAAAAATCAAATCGTGGATTCCCGAAACCCGGGGAACGCTAAAAAAACTCTGAAATTCCCGAAGCCAATAAACAGTGATAAATTACTAAAAATTTACACGATCTTATTTTGAATTTTGAAATTTTGAAAAATGGAATAGATTTAGCTAGGAAGTGATAGCTTCACCTTGATATATGGCAACATTTTTTTCCTCACATCTTGTTAAAAAATTGTATTGGATAAAAAATGTTTTTTCGTTCGGAATCTTCGAGATTTGATATTCTTTATAATTTTTCACTTTAATACAAAGTAAAAGTGACAACGACAAAAAATCTATAAAGTCAAATAATTCCAATAAAGAAACGCTACGAAAAGAATCTGAAAGTTCTATTTTGCAACACTTATCATTTAGAACTTAAGTTTCGCAAATTTTTGACAGTAGCAAAATCATCGGCAAAGAAATGACATATTATGAAACAAAAGTGTAGTAATCTGAAAATTAACAATATTTGATGAATAACCTGAAATCCAGCAAACCAACTTCTATAGATAGTGATAAGTCTTTCTAAGACAAGTTAACCACCGTTGAAATGATATTTGTAAATTTTATTTTCGGCCTATCGCTGAAAATGTATACTCTTGGAGAAAGAATATCAGAATATATAATTGATAAAGATGGATACAAAAGTAAGAAGAAAATTTACCGATTTTGAAAAGAGCGAAAGATAATTTTGTAAGGAAAACATATTTAGGAGAATAAGGACCAGAATAGAGGTGGAACTACCTTAACCTATAAGTCAAACATTTAGGATAAGTGTTTTTTAATTATTCAAAATTTTTGTAGCAATAATCAGCCAAGTTTGTCGGTTAAAGAACTTTGTTTTTGGGGTCTTGGGTTTCAAATATGCAATATAAGTACCTTAAAAATTTAAAAATACCAATAAAATAAGGTTTCGTATGCAGTCGAGTGTTAAAACATGGAACCTCGTGAATTCCCGGGAAAAGTCTTGTCGGATTTCCCGATTTTTGGAAACGCTAAAATAACCAGGAAATGGGACTCCTCAACTGAGCTAAATATTTTCAATAATAACAGTTAAAGAGTTGAAAACAAATTGAGAAAGGTTGGAATTTGAACACCTAGTTTATATGAGATTTTTATTCAAAAATTTTATCAAAAATACTCCGATTTAGATTTTTTTTTCCTCAGCTCTTGTTATTGAGTAAATTTACGAAAAAAAGCTAAAAAAATCACTGGCAAAACTGTAGAATATAACAAATAGATTGAAAATTTTCTTAAAGGCGAGTAATTCTGACTACTGAGAAAAAATTGTAGAAGTTCTCATTTTATTTGTTTTTCCCAATTGTTTAGCATAACGGAATCCTGACAAAAATTGTAAAAAAAATCTCGTCATAAATCTAAGATTTTTTTAAGTCAAAACGGTTTCCAATCTTTGATGAAAACATAAAAATCTTTTTTATCAAGTTGTTCCTGCAAATCGCTCAAACTGGAACTGATAGTGGAAATATGGCAAAAGGTTGGAAGTCAAGATGCAAAAATGTTTCAAAATCAGTTATTAGTAGGGGAGATGAGGGCATAACGAGCACCCAGGGCATAATGAGCACTACTCTTTTCTACGAAAGTACGTATTTTCTTCAATAAATTTTCATGAGGATTTGTTTCGTACTTCCTATAGCATTAATTTTTCACAAAAAAAGGAATCTACTTATCATCTTTACAGAGATATTAAAAAAAAACTAGCTTGGTTCTCAAGTTACGAAAATATTATAATTTTTGAGCACCACGAAATAAGCTCTCATGATCTTAAAATAACCTTGATCTATAATGTACGCACTGCAACATGATGTACACATTGTTTCTCAATTTTTACCATCATAAAAATTTTGATTTTATCAATTTTAAATCACGTTTTTACTTAAATTTGTTGACTAGGGGCATATAGAGCACCATATTATCGAGGCATAATGAGCATTTTCTGCCGTAGAATCTAGCAGCGAATTAAAATTGATTTATAGCGCCACACCTTGACTAGTTTTCATCCGACGATTTAGCCTATTGGTAAGGTGTCGGAGAGGTAATCAAAAGACTAGCGTTAGATTTCTGTTCGAGGTGATTTTTTCCATTTACAATTCATGATCGATTTTTTTATTGTTACATTATACGGCTAGTAGCATCATCCTCCGAACAAAGCACATAATGTATGAGCGTGCGTGAATTGTTTGTATTCTACAAACAGACCTAGATTATTTAGTCATTGCTTTGTTTGATGAATCTACGACTCACCTGACTTAATCGAATAGAATTCGCTGCTAGATTCCCCGGCAGAAAACGCACATCTTGCCCTGATTAATGGTGCTCATACTGCCTCAGGGGGGGTTCTCATTATGCCTCCACAGTGGCTGGTTTTCAGCTTTTGGCAAAATTTTTTAAAATGCATTTTTTAACGTTTTCATCTAGTTTTTCACGTTTCAGCCCGTTATGGAATAGGCTTTTCAATTGTCTAAACACGAAACAATAATGTAACCTCCATATTATAGCTATTTTCTATGGTTAAATAACCGTTTTCCTTAAGGTGGCCATTATGCCCCCATCTCCCCTACACACATTATTGGCATAAAAACTTCTGTTTCCATGTATTGATAATTCATTTACTCTTATCTTTCTATTCAATTATCAATGTGAAAAGAAATTGGTTTATTGGTAATTGCATAGAGAAAATGAATTTTACTATAAATCGTCCAACTCAGAAAATAAATCGTTTCTCGCGATATTAAACAAAGGGGAGATAAGGGCATAATGGCCACCTTAAGGAAGACGCTTATTTTACCATAGAAAACACTTATAATAAGTGACTCACATTATTGTTTCGTGTTCAGACACTAAACAAGTCTATTTCCTAATTGGATTGTACTTGAAAAAGTAGATAAAAACGTTTTAAAAATGTATTTTAAATTTTTTTTCCAAAAGCTGAAAATCAGTCACTGTAGGGGCAAAATGAGAATCCCCACTGGGGCAGTATGAGCGTTTTCTTCCGTGGAATCTAGCAGCGAATTTCACTCGATGAAGTCAACTGAATAATAGAGCTACAGCTTGACTTGTTTCGTCTGACGATTTGGCCTATTGGTTAGATGTCGGAGAGGCTCGAGTTCGATACATGTTCGAAGTGATTTTTTTTCCATTTAGCGTTCATGATCGATGCATTTTACACTAAACGGTGAGGCGTAGATCCATCAAACAAAGCAATACTAAAATAATGCTTGACATTTTGTAGAATACAAGCAATTCACACACCGTCATACATTATGTTTTTGGTGCTTTGCATCACCCGCCAAGATGCTACTAGCCATGAAATGCAACAATCAAAATAATCGATCATGAATGGCAAATGAAAAAAACAATCTCCTCGAACAGGAATCGAACATCGTCAGACAAAACAAGTCAAGTTGTTGCTCTATCATTCAGTTGACTACATCGAGTTGAATTCGCTGCTAGATGCTACGCAGAAAACGTTATCGGGCCCCGAATAATTGTGCTCTGTTCGCCCCGAATCAACAAGTTAATATAAAAACGTGTTTTAAAATTGATTATAGAGGAAACCCAAAAATTTAATGATGGTGAAAATTGAGGAACAATGTGTACATCATGTTGCAGTGCGTACGTTATAGATTAAGATGATTTAACGATCATAAAAGTTTAGTTTCCAGTGCTCAGAAATTAAAATATTTTCGTCACTTGAGAAACGAGTTGGTTTTTCTTAAATATTTCTGTAAAAATGATAAGGAGATTTCTTTTTTTGCTGAAAAATTAATACTATAGGAGGTACGGAACTAATCCTCATGACAATTTATTTAAGACAATCCTTCTTTTGTAGAAAAGTTGAGTGTTTATTATGCCCTGGATGTTTAGTTTTTTCCAAAATCCCACACTTTGACAATAAGCGTGTGCCTGTATTTTAAAACACTTTCAAGGAACATCAAATTTCGCGAGATATTAGAATGATGGTAAGAATTACATAAAAAATTAAGAACTCAAAATTAAAGTAAAGGTTAAAACGAAATATGTAACACACACATGATCATCTTTAACGGGGACTGCAATCAGGCGAAAAATTTCTTAATTATATCCGTGCATAGTTTTTGAGTTGAGTTTGTCGTCGAATTGATGTCTTGTCGCATTTTTTCTCACCAAAGACGCCTGCCTGTTTTTGCTTCTATCGAAAATGCATAAACGATTTTCTACTCCGATGTTTTATGCTCGCATGTTCCGTTCGGTTGAACAATAGCGAAATCATAGAAGCATCATCAGCACAAACACAAAACAAGCAAAAGCTCCACAAAAAAAAATTTGAAAACAGAAAAAAACAAAATAAAAGAACGAAATCACAACCAAACAACTTAGAACTCGTTCGTTTTAGCAAAACAGTAGGTCGTTTCCCACGGCTCAAGCAAAAATTTGTTCTTCATCTTTCCGCTCTCGAGTGGTGCGTCACTTGTGTCTAAGAGTGCTGTCCCACAAAATGGAACGTAGCAATTTTTTGAGAGTAAAAAATGTGTCGACAATCAAAAAAACTTAAAAAAAAATTGTTTTAACTGAATTAAAAGTTTTCCAAACAAGGATTTATATTTTGGAATTTTTTTAATCATAAACATTTTCCAATTAAAAATTAAGTTAGGTAACCCTAGCTTTTTGCCCTCAGATCAGCAGCAAAATTCCGAGAGCAGGTTTGTCATTTGTGTCCGTTCTCAGGCCGGGGTTGTTGTTTCGTCGAAGATCCTTTCTGGAACCACAAACAAGGGAAGTAAAAATAGCTAGGCTAGGACCATCCCACACAGATAAAAACCGAATCTCGAAGCATCGGAAAGATGAGTGTTCTTTTGTTTTTTTTTCTGGTTTTATTTTTTGCCCAACAAAAACAAGCTCCCGTGAATGCGTTCATTCATCTGGATGTCCCATCGAATTGTGGAGTCCTCAACGAAAGGACGAATTTTGAATTCGTGTTAAACGTAGGCCGGTTATGCAACGTTCAAAAAATGTACCCCAAGACTTACCTGTTTGCTGGATCGGGACAGAAGATTGATCTCTCGTTGCAGCACCGGAACGTGCGATTTGAGGAAGGGAACCACATTGGAGCGCAGTGGGAAGTTGGTAGCCTCTTGGACCGCGATTTGGAATTCTTCAACCGTGAGACCGCCGCTCTGGAAATGAAAGAATTGGTTGAGAAAGAATATTAATATCCATATATCTAATATGAACAAAGTTTTTTAAAAATTAAAAAAAAACTGAAACTATACTGCAACTTCATCTGTGCTGCAACTGACATGATGCATTGCTAGACATTCGTTTTTACAATTTTATCTGGTAGGCAGCTCTTCCGAAATCTTCAGCAAATGTAAATAAATCATAAGAAATTTTTATTTTTGACTCAAAAACACGTTTGATTTTTGAACAATATTCTTCTGAATGTTAAGATGTATTAATAGCAGTTGTCACATCAAATAAGCTAAGTATTGTAATCGAATCAAATATTCGTCCATCTAGGGGGATAATGGCCACCTTAAAAGAAATCTTAAACAACAGCTATATTATGTGAGTACATCACTGTTCCGGGATCATCAACTAAATTTTTTTGTCGAGAGCTGAAAATAGGTCACTATAAGGGCATAATAGGACCTCCTTCCCCCTGGGGCAGTATAAGCACCATAATCGGGGCTCGGTGAGCATTTTCTGCCTTAGGAGTTCAACTCGATGAAGTCAACTAAATTATAGAGCTACAGCATGACAGATTTCATCTGACAAGTTGGCCTAGTGGCGAGGAGTCAGAGAGGTTATTAAGAAAACTCAGGTTCAATTTCTGGTCGAAGCGATTTTTTTTTTCATTTACTAATAATAATAGTTTTTTTTTAAATATTTCACAATACGGCTAGTTAAAATAAACAATACTTATTATATTCAGATATTATAGAAGTTATGTTTAAGTACAAAATCTAATCGTGAAATCAGAAGATGTTTTAAAAAAGGTTAAAAAATTGAAATCATATTTCATAACACCGCAGAAAAATTATGTAGAAACATGAATTCCATTTGTTTTTTTCGATACCTCTTGTTTTACATAAGTATCAGTGTAAAATATGAGATGATTTGAATGAATCCTGAATTAGCGCGTCGAATTAAGTTTTATATAGAAATTTCTATGGAAAAAAAAATTGTTGCATATTAGTTTAACCCGAAAATCCAAATGATCCTGAAAAATAATATACTCACAATTTTAGTTTTCGTCCATTTTTAAGGTTATTTACTTGCTTATTGCTGGGGGTTAAATCCCCCCATAACGGTCCAGAAAAGCAAGCATCATGTATTTTTATACACTCAAAATCTGAAATTTTTAATTAAATTGAGGTTATTCAATAGTAACAATTTTAACTCGGAGATAATGCCAAAACCTCAAACACTATTCACAGGTTCAGAACTCTGCATCAGTTTTTCAATAAAAAAAATTCTTGTTGATAAAAATTCGTTTCTGAACATTGAATATAAATGAGATTCAACTCATTCCAGAGGTCCTGGTTCCATATTTAAAAAATCTTAATTGTATTTCTGTTTTCATATTTTGGATTCTTTATCCAGTTTGGGATTCTTGCCCAGACAACCAGAAGTCGTATTTTCTTTTACGGATTACATCGTATAGAATGTTATTTATACTCATTTTCGTATATCTGCACCTACAATGTGCGGTTCATGCATATTCTTTATCGTATTTAAAAGCATTGCATGATTTTATTACGACAAGAAGAGAGACTCGTATTTATGTACATATGAACTCGACCTTTGTGTACGACAATAGGCAAAAAATCCGTGAAACGACCGATATACGGTGATCAGCCGTGACTGAGAGATTTTGTCGTGCTATGCATAAAATAATTCGAAATAAAAAACGTATATAACTGCATTGATTCGTAATAATGTGCATGCAATCGTATACCTTTGCAAATTAATTCGCATGTCTGATTTTCGTAGAACGTATTTGCTGGCAATCGTAAAAGAATACAAAAAAGTTCAATAAAATCGTTTATGATAATGGGACATCGATGATTGGAATCGAATTAAAGGTGGCTTCAAAATGTTGGTCTATTTTTAGATCATCGATGACGTGTTCTACGATTTAAAAGATTTAAGTTATAGAAATATACGATTTCTTTTTGGTTTAATGCCTTTGAAGCAAATCCCCTTGAATTTATATATCCCAGATAGCTTCGAGGAACCATCATGAGCTGCAGATCGTATGGTCAGGGGATCAAGTCCAGGTACTTACAATAAAATCAGCAATCTGGCAAATAATAAACTTGTACGATATAAACTTGAGTTTGACAGCAAAAAATGCATTTCTTTGAAATAATCTCATTTTTATTATTTTTATGGATGAATAAACTGATTGGTTTAAAGCATAAAAAAAAATAATAATCTTATTTTTATTCAACTGACGGAAAATGAGAGCCCTGCACTCAAGTCGCAAAAGACGACCAAATAAGTCATCAAACTTTCCATATTGTTACGAAAAATGTCGTATATTACAACCTCAATCATCTATATGATAATGTAAATTGTCATAGTATATTCCAAAAAGAATCAGGGTAGTCGTAAATGATGCGCATGACAAGTCGTGCAAATCGTAATTTAATACAATCCAAATCAAGAATATGTTTGCTAATGTACTTACAGTGTTGTTCCGATTTTGTCAGCTCCCGATTTTGTCTACCCCCGATTTTGTCTATCCCCGATTTTGTCAGCATTTTATCCCGATTTTGTCAGCCTTTAAATTTAGTTGAAATTTTCTGCTTTTTAGCTAAAATTCCCAGTCATTTAACACTGTATGTTTTTTTTGGGGGTTGTCCTGACCCACGTAGAGGACCACCCATTAACCACTTGGTATTTGAAGGGTTGGTATTTAACCCTTTAATGCATAGTGTTGTTTTAAAACAAAACTAATCAAAATCCAAATATCTCGAAAACGCGTGGATATTTTTGAGTGTTGTATTTACAAAAAATATTCAAGAGATTGAAAGAAATTAGCTTGTGGTATTCTTATCACGATTTTTCAATGCATGTGTGAGATATCCAACAATGTATGCAAAAAAATGTGAAAATCAAACTTATCTATTTTTTCGAAAAAAGTTGTTTTTGGAAAATGGCTGTTATTTCTTCAGATTTGCAAATTCTTAATTTTTTTTTTAATTTCAATCAATCACAAACACCTTCCTGTACCAAATTTATAAGTTTTTGAAGAAATTAGCAAAACCGTAATGTAAAGAACTAAGAATTTCAAAAATATTTTTTCATCTTTGATGGACCATAACTTTTATAATAATTTTACGCCCTGGAGCGCTAGCCTCGTTCGAATTAACAAGTGATTCTGTTGGCAACATTTTAAAAAAACAATTCCGATCGTCCGCATTATACGCCATCTGAGCAGCAGCTCTCGATGAAATATTTCCTCTTGAAAGTTCTCCAAAAAACCCTCAACACTTCCTATATCGCTCGACAACGCTTCGCCACATATCTTAAGCTTGCGGATACCATAGCGCTTTTTGAAGATATGTATCCAGTGCAGTGAAAATTTAAATGAATCTGGGATGTTGCAACTTTCAGCAAATGTTTGAGCTTTGACTATGAGCATGGTCGAAGAAACTGTTTTGTTCAGGCGTTAAGAAACCAAAGAAACAAAACATCGTCCAAATTTTTATACGCACCTGTGGAAACGTATTTGAAAGTCTTACCAAGACGACACGAGGTGTTGGATGCCGCACAAAGTATGGAGTCAGCATTCTTTTGAATTATTCTGACGGTTGTTGGATGGATGTTGTACTTCTTCGCGATGTCTGCTTTCTTCGCAGTCTTGTCCTCAAGATTCCGAAGGATTTTGACTTTTTCCTTAAGGCTGAGCGAGTTTCGTTTTTTTTTCTCAATAGCCACTATTTTTGGAGACATCTGTAAATTGTTGAAAAAAAGCCACCTGTTTTGAAAACCGTACAATTTGAAGCACTTAGGATAGTACAAACCTTGCTCTGCACAGTGCTTAGCTATTAATGGTGACTCTTTTTAAAGTAAGTTATAACGAAGGTTCTTGATGGTGTTTCCGATATTATTGCGGAAAAATAGGTAAACGTATGTATTAGGAAATAGTATTTCCAGATTTTATTTGGAGTTTAGAACTTACCTCACCTTACCTCGGCGGTTGGAAGCAGAAAGAGGTTGTTGAATATTGACACCTAATCATGAAGCATTTCTGTAATGTTAGCAGCAGTGAGCTGTCAACACGTGATGATAGGTTCAAGATGTATTAAGTTTAAAGTGATCTAACTTATGTGATCAACAAATTCAGCTGTTGTGCAATTGCATATCAATCCTGCAGCTACGCACCAACGGGTTTTCAAATGGCATGTACACAATCCATTGTATGAAGGGTGTTTGTAAACAATCACTTAGGGTTGAGTTTTTGAACAGGTCCTCCATTTTGCTATTTGCAAGACCTTTCATTTGACGCCTCAAGAACTCAAATCGGTCAAGCGGTCATCGAGAACGTGTGTGACATTATTTTGTAACATACACACACACATACACATATACATACACACACACATACAGACATGTTCCGATCTCGACGAAATGAGTCGAATGGTATATGACACTTGGCCCTCCGGGCCTCGGATCGAAAGTTAGTTTTTCAAGCGACATTTATACCCTTCTTTGTAAGAAGGGTAAAAAATAAAGAAAAGGGGTCAATGTCACCCCTTATCACGGTATTGACATAAAATATCGAAATAATAAGTAAACGGACATTTATCAAATCAAAATTGAAATTATTTTCAAGAAATTTTTTTGTTCCGATTTTGTCAGGTACCCTGTTTTGTCAGCCCTAAATTCAAGATGGGGCTGACAAAATCGGAACAATACTGTATATGGCTTCCAAAATGATACGTATATACTGGTTTTGCTACATTATATATGATATGTTTACAGGTATACTTGCATGTATATTTGCGTTGCAAATTCGAAATACCCACCAAATGGTTGTCTGGGTGATTTTCGATTCGAATCATCATTAGAAAATAGAATTAAAAAGCTGTTTTGAAAACATTCAAATTTTGTTTTGCTTTTTATTTAAAATTTAAATAAAGCACAACCACCGCCTAAATGTTTCTCAATATTTTGACGTATAAATCTTTAAAATATAGAGAAAAAAATAAGGCGGTACCTCCTACCGAACTGGTTCTGCTTGAAGGTTCAGATAGGCTCAAAACGAACACTTGCGTTGAAATGATCCACAACGCATCCGCAATACGAGTCGCCCCCAGAAAATTCAAGCATTAGTTCTATCAGATAAATCGTATTGAAATTCGGGAACAGATATGAAATTCATATACGGAGTACAGGTGCAAAATTTAGATTAAGAATTAATATTCAAAATTACGATTCAGATCAAGCTCGTTAATGACCTTCACAGTCCAGATAAAACTATCGTCATGACTATTTCGTTGGGGAATTCAATTTGCAAGAGATCGTATACTTAGTATTTTTATTGTAAGCTCATTTTGAATTCATAAATCAGCCGAGAATTGCAAATTTTATGTAGAATTTAAAATGATTCTGCCATCTTTCAAATGAAAAAAACCTGGGTTTTGTTAGTTTAAAATAATTCATAGAGTTTTAATCGCGGAATTGATTTTCAAAGAAAAAAACTCCTGTTATCTTCCTGAAAAACCAATTGCAGGGAATACCATATTTTTAATGATATTTTTTAATACTGTAGTTTTTTCAAAAGCCAAATTTAAAACAAAAATCTAAAATATTAACACGTTTGCAGGAATCAGGAAGATTTCAAGTTTCCTGTTTTGTTACTGAAGGAATCGACATATTAATTAAGCGTACCATTTCAAAGATGTAAGGATGTCTATATGTATTTTCAAAAGTTTCTTTTCAATGTGAATAGCTGTTTATGTACAAGAACTTAAAAATGAATAATGAAATATGTAGCATAAAAGAAATACCATTAAAACTCATTTTTATATCGCATGAAAATGATTCAGTTGATGCAATACTTTATATAAGTTTCATGTAGGAGTATTCCTATAGGAAAATGAAACAAAATCACATTGTATAAAAAACAATATTAAATAAATACACTATCCAACCCTTTTGGAAAGTGATAGAAGCCTCTCTATGCAGTTAATCTGCCATTAAATCAAATCTATACGGTGAAACACATGTTATGAAAAAAAATTAAAAATAGATCTTGATGATTAAATGTTATATTTATGATCCATGAAAAATCGTTTAAAAAAAATGGATTTTCAATAAAATAAACTATTTTATATCATCAAATCTTATTTGCAATTTCTATAAATCGCTTATCATTTAAAAACATTTATGTGCATAAATTTCCAATGAAATGTCTTAAAAACTATTCGAATTATGTCATTTTTTCGAATATTTTGTGTGGGGCAAACCCAAGGTGGATACATACATACATACATTTTTCGAATATTTTGTATGGGAGCTCCCTTAACAAAAACGGAATCGCCTTTCAATGTTTGTAGTTATGTATGTAGGTAATCCTCCATCAAACATAAAATCGCATTAAAAATGATTGCTCAAATCGTTAACAAAGTTAATGCGAATCTCAATTCCTACGAAATAAGTAAACGATCGTAAAAATGGTTACTTATAGTCGGTTTAAATCGGAGACGATAAAAAGTCCACCATGATTGCAAATTTGTTCTTTCGCGCGGAACACAAGTGAGAAAACAACCGTGTTGTTCTCTCTGCGATTAGAAATGCAACCAGATTACTAAAAATCATCAGATGGTTCATCTGAACAATTTGTCCAATGAAAAAAGCAGCAAATATAATAGCTGTAAAAATATGTATATTGCCTTTACTTTGGTAAGTGAATTCTGTTTTTTCAAGTTTTATGCGATGATTCTATAATGTATATGAAACGTATTACAAAATTTGTTGAAAAATATACCTACGAAAATGTTTACTGGGCTACCATGGGTGCATGGATTCACCGCAATTGGATCGAAGGTGATCAGGTTTAAGTATATTAACACATTGCGGACCAAAAACAAGAATTCTCGTTTTTACGCTTGCCACGAATTTGCGACTTTCAGAAGCATAACTCATTTGTTATGAAATTAATAATGGATCATTCTTCTACAAAATTGAACCTAATATTTTCGGTAAATCAAAGATATCAAATGTTTGAAATTTGGTCAAACGAGTTTTGAGATATAAAATGCCGAATTTCAGAGTTTCTTTTCTTAGATTTCTTCGCGGTCCTTAATGTGTTAACAAGATTACCATATCGGCGTATTTACGAAGCAAAACATTTCATACCCAGCATTTGGTTATTTTGAAAATTCCTATTCATTTATTTCTTACCTGGTCACCACGACTCTTCTAAACTTAGCTTATATTTTTTCAAAAAGATATTTTTCGAGCTTCTTTTTATGTGTGCAAGTAAGTAACTTCGCTATCAATAAGCCAGCATACATTTCCCTCTTTTCACGATAAAGGGTTGCTCTGCGACGTAGTTCCACCTCCTCGTGGTGCAGAGTGGAAACGTGTCTGCAAGTCCGGCGTATTGCAGATGTACGGCCAAGAGAACTACACCAAACCCACTAGAGGCTGTCGACGGGTCTGCCAAACCCGCGCGGAAGAAGTGGTGCACCCGGGTATTTAGGTACCAGTACTTGGGTGTGTGCGTGGAGGTCCAACACGCTTTCGGGGGGTCATGGCCCTGATATGCGGACGTGACCGGAGGGAGAGCGATCGCCAACTCGTTTTGCGCTTCGGTGGGTATAGACCCGACCCGCAAAACGAGTAGATGCGCAAAGTGGTGGCCAATGGTGGGCCGATCACTTGGGACGTGTTATCACGTCAGTGTCTGAGAGGCACATTTTGCCAGAGGTGTCAGGGTTCGACACGCGTTTCGGGAATTGATGCGCCTGAACCGCGAGTGTGACCTGATGAGGGCGTTCTATAGCTCGAACTGCGCTTCGGGTGGTCAAGCGCCCGACTTGAAGATCGGGTAGTTGCGCTGAGTGGTGACTTAAGTCAACACCATTTGTGAGTTCGGAGGAGTCTGAGTCCTACATGTGGCTTAGGGGGCTTACCCCTCCTACCCGCGTGTTTTAACAGAGAAAGTGTCGTCGACAACTCGCTTTGTGTTTCTGGATCTTGGACTGGATTCACAAAGTTAGTAGTTGCGCTGTGTGGGGACCTCATTCACACGATGAGATGTCGGGTCCTAACTCGTCAGAGGAGGGATTGCGCATCGAGTTTTGTTAGAATGAGGTATGCTGATCGAGGATTCGGAAACGAGTATTGCCTTGGAGCGCACTAGCGCGAATTGACCTCCCACTATTGAAGCAAAGTGTGTCAAACAGTTCGAGGTGGGAACAAACGTCAGTGGCCCCAGGTGGACTTTATGACGTAGGGGGTACAGTGTTCCTTAGCATTGTATCATGAGTCGTCCAATTGCACCCATGGACCCAGAGTAGCAAACTGGGGGGACGCGGTGGCTCGCCGTGCCTTGGAATGCAATCCGTAAATTGGATTTACCACCTGGGTTAACAACTAATAAAAAAAAAAAAAAACGATAAAGGGTGATTTGCCATTCGTTGCACAACTAAGTACATACTGTAGTTATTATGCAGCTTTTTAGGCATTTCAATTGATTTCGTTTGACTTTGGTGTCGATTGTACTCATACCGGCTTGGTCAATAAGATCTTAAAGTTCAAGAGTTCGAAAAAAGTGACATCAAAATTCAAAAAAAAAAACGTTAAAAACAGGTTGTCTGTGTCCAATGTTCATGGAGGTGGGGCTCCCATACAAAATTTGTAGTTTTTCGAAACAAATTAAAGTCATGACATCCATTTTCTCGAGATTTTTTTTCCTTTGGGCGGTTTGTTTTTCGTCTCCATGGTCGAGGCGTCGCGAGCCAACGTCGCGAGAGGATAGTAACCATGGCGTAGCATACTGATCAGTGAGAATATTTAGGTGCGTATTTCTCAACCAAGCATATTTTCAATGCACGTGGTGGCGATATGAAGCCTTGATGTAATTTTTTCTCTACTTGATTCTTAGCTCATTTGTATATCACATGGTTATGAATGAACGCCTAGATGTGACTCAGATTGACATTTTGCCGATCGAATAAAACATATAAATTTTTTTGATAAAATCTGAAATTGAAAAGGCATGGCATTCATTTTTAGAGATTTTCTTTTCTTTGAGGGGTTCGTTTTTCGTCTCTATGGCCAAGCAAACGTCGTCGCAAGTGGGTAACCAAAACATACTGTTCATTGATCGCTCGAAAAATTTAACAATCAGGCGCCTGTTTCTCAACCAAGTAGGCCTATATTTCTTATGCACGTGAGGGCGCAACCTAGATGCAACCTAGATGTGTTTTTTCTTGCTTAATTGTACACAGCACGTGGAAATAAATGACGCCTAGATGTGACACGGATTGGTATTTTATCAATCGAATCAAAACCAATTGAAAGATTTTTGATAACAGAAATATGAATAAGATGTTTTCTACAGTGGTAGATCGGAAACATTTTGTTGAACATATAAAAATATACTTAACTGAAGTTTTATCAAGCGCCATTTAAATTTAAAGAAGATAAAAAAATCCGATCCAACATATAATCTGATCAAGAGTTTTTTCTTTAAACTAGATAAGATAGGACTGACGTGTGCATAAGTGAAAGGTATCAGTGAAATAAACTGATTTTTATTGACCAAAAGTGAGGGAATTCATTTTACAAAACAATTTCATTCAAGGAACACTAGAACATGTTCAAACGTTCAACTTTTCTCTGATACAAAAAAAAAGTTTTCTTCTAGAAATCGTTACTTTGGCCCAAATGCACAACTGAAACGCATTTAGAAATGAAAATAGGAGCTTTTTATTTTTTAAATAACTCTGAAAAAAACATCGTACATACTTTTTGCTTACAAACCAATTCAAGTACGTACTTGACATGAAAAGTGTTTTGTGTTACATGGCTGCATGAAAGAGACTTTTAATCTGCATCTTTTTTTTTTAAGGTGAGACTTTAGAACTGATATACAATTGGAAGCAAAATTTTTATGAGAAATTTTGAGTATACCCTTAAAGTGTTAAAAACAATATTTCCTCCTGTCAACTTACACGGTTGGGCAGGGGCAAACGTCGAACTTTTAAGAAATTCATCTTCAAAATGATTCAATATGTTGGAAAGACCAGAAGGGGTATTCCGAATATTAAAACTGAAGCGGATATTTAAAATTCTTAAATGTCATTGTAAATGAAGGTCATTTTCTTTGAACAGCATTGGTTAAAAGTGGAGTAACAAACATAAATTTATGCAGCAGTATATAAGGAATATACTCAAAAACTGTCCCGATTCACGGTATTGATCGATTTTCAAAATTCTATCTCCATAATGTACAATATGCAATAAATTCCGATATGCGAATCTTTTTCTTTCAATTAGAAATTTATGTAAACCCGAGCCGATTAAATCCGCCTACCTTCTTCAAGCAGTGGGGGACAAAATTGGAAAAGATGGGGGAGCACCCATGTAAGTTTAAGATAAAGAGTTTTTCAAAGTTTGTAACTGCCCACTTTGCGAAAAAGGTGGAAAATCCATAAATTTTGATATTATTTAAGTCATTTTGAAGCTCTACAACAGAGTACAAATTTCAGATCTTGAGAAACAAATATAGAGATCAAGTTTCAGTAAATAATTGCAACTCGGAACTCCAGCTGCAGCTCTCATTTCAAAGTTATTGGATCTGGACTATGATGAGGTCTGGATGCCTAGAAAAATCTATATTCGAAAAAAAAAAAAATTACAAATTATATTTATTTTCGGAAGGTGTGGCAATGCACACCGGATCAGCTAGTATTTAATAAAACATTGTTAAGGATATTATGAAAATTGCTTAGTTACTGTAACGGTTGTGCTATATTTTAAGTTAATTTTGTATGCCCCCCTCCCTTCTTCAAGTCGTAATGGGTTGAAAGTATTATAGTAACTCTCTTATACCCGATTTAACATTGATCGGTTAAGTAGGTTTCGAGTGTATAGGGAACAGAGAGACAGAAACCATTGTTTTTAAATAATAAGAGAAGAAATGTAATAAAATAAACACTGAATTCTTAAATTCAATTTTCCATTGTCATCAAATTAAACGCTTGTCAAAAAGCCTTACCTAAACTTCTAAGCAAAAAATGCACAAATACTCAACTCAAAGCTCATAGTGTCAAACATAATACTTACCGCCAAGGATAGCACCAGAGACCGCACTCGGTCCCCGATGTCAACGTTGGTGTCCTGTCCGAATTGTACCAGAGCCCCCAGGAAGCGCCGTATCTTCAACAGCTTGGCAGTGTCCTGCTGAGCCACGGCAGCGGCCACCGAAGCGGGTGTGATTGCCGGCGGGGGTGTTATCGAACCTACGCTACCTGCACCACCACCTCCCAGCCCACTTCCATTCAGGGTGGGTCGACCCGATCCCGGGGGCAGTGGAGAATCACTCGGCGGCGAGGAACTCCCGTTGCGACCGACGACAATCTGCGATGACTGTGACGAGGAAGAGGACGATGACGATGAACCGGTTCCACCGCCGCCACTGCCGGATCTGGCCGGAGGAGGTACCAGGGTGCTGTGATGGTGTGACACCTGAGGCGAAATCGGTGACCGTGGCGCCACCACTCGGGCGCCCTCTGGAGAATCTGGCGTTCGGCACTGTTCTTTACCTGCGGGTGGAGACAAACGAAAAAAAGAGAGAAAAGAAATAATGAGTTAATGCGAGTGACAAGTGACGGGCGTATTGTGTATCCTACATCGGTTGGGTTCGGAGTTTGTTTTCTACCGATCGGCGAACGATGGCAAGTCGGTCCTTTTAGTCGGTTGTTTTTCCGATAGCTTGCAGTCGTCGTCAGTTTCAACGATTGGAAAATCTGAGTGCGGCTGGCAATGATTGGTGAGGAACAAACGAAAATTAATTGAAACTTCATTCAAGGCTGATTGTGCATGACACGGTGAATGGGAACCGGAGTTGCACTCTTCTGGGAGCTTTTTTTTTATGATAAACTAATGGGAAAATATTAGAAATTTATGTAGACAGGGAAATTTTCAGAGTTCCGAAAGGACTCGGAAATTTGTATTAAATTTGGTTCCAATCATCGCTTTGAGACATTTTTATAGGATTTAAGAAGACGAACAGGTGTAAAGCCGAATGCCGAATATTATATTCTTCACCTTAACAGCCCTATACGAAAGTTAATCAAACGGCAGCTTAACACTGAACAGTGATTTAACTTTCTAAAACAGTAATTTTCAATTGATCTTTCAAATGCTGAAAAGCACCTGTTTTTCGTTTAACAATTATTTAATTAGGTTTTGTCTTGGTCTGACACATTCTTGCAGGTTCATGCGTGTTAATTCGCTCAAACTTCGTTGAAGTTATTTAAGGTGATAAATAAAAATTGTGCGATTAATGGTTGTTCTAAAAATAGTCAAAATAAGCTGTATGTAGCAAGCTCAATACTGAGCAAATAAGGTATAACAACAATCCACTGAGATGGCTCCGGTGAAATTCAGTGGCAGATTTCAGTTTCTGAGAAAATTTCACGTGTGATAAATGCTTTTTCAGTCTCTCAAACCGGTAGCTTCGTGTTTTTTTTTAGATTTAGAGTCCGAATTTTCGCATTGTGCATTTGCTGGTTTATATGGAAGACCCTTCTCAAAAGGGTCTCCAATTTGGATTGAATTTGAACTAAAAGGTCTCATAATAAGCTTCCGTAACAAATATTAGCCACTTTGACCACATGATGGCTGAGCCTTAAGAAGGGTTTTAAAATGTGCAATCATTGGAAAAAGTCGGACAACATTAGGCACGACATTAAATTTGCCTGTGCATCTATTGGGCACAGCCAAGCTGTTTAAAATGATTTTTTTTCGAACACTTGAACTTTTTGATCTTGTTGACAAATCATGTATAGTGCAATGGACAAAAAAATTGAGTGAATTCGGTTGGAATGACTTATATACGGCA
Organism: Uranotaenia lowii; assembly: GCF_029784155.1. Classification (NCBI taxonomy): domain Eukaryota; kingdom Metazoa; phylum Arthropoda; class Insecta; order Diptera; family Culicidae; genus Uranotaenia; species Uranotaenia lowii. The sequence goes on from NC_073692.1 coordinate 341,186,776, forward strand.
TAAAAACCAAAATTATGTGCATAGCTGAGCAACGATTGGCAAATCACCCTATGTACTTTGTTCATTTACTTTTCGATGTACTATTATTTTTCAATCATCTTCAGTTATTCATTTCTATTCTCCTAAGTGCCTGGTTTGGAATACAGAAAAACACTGATCTCAAACAGCTGTTGTCGGTATTTTGTTTTCGGTGATGGTTTTCCTGGTTTGCGCTAGTTTTTGTAGTAGCCCGTCGTATACACATGAAATATTCTCGGTGTCGCGCTGTAGGTTAATTGCCTGTTCTTGTCAACAAAAATCCCAAAGTAAAGCTTATTCAAAGCGGTACTAACATTAGTAGCTTGTATTAGCTTACTTTCGACACTAATTTTCATCACCTATATGTCAAATCCTTTTACCAGAGGGGTCGCTGTTGAAATCGGAGCTTTAATAAATTCTATCGGTACTAACAAACTTGTATTACTTATACTAAATAGCAATACTAAATAGCTTGTACTAGCGAGCTCACGACACTTATTTTCGTTACCTACAAGTCCAACCCTCTAACTAGATCGGTCGCAAGATGAAATCAGAGCAAATCTAATTCAAATAATACTAATACTAGAAGCTTGTACTAGCGAACTCGCAACACTAATTTCCGTCACCTACAAGTCAAACCGTTTCAACAGAGGGGTCGCAAACTAAAATCGAAGCTGAACTAATTTCTAGCGGTCCTAGTGCCGCTATTCATCATTTGTTTGCAATCATCTTTTGCATTAAAAGCGGTCGCGACAGTCAAATTATAACATTTCAAATTATGTTACCAAAAAGTAAATTGAAATTGTTGATTTTTCAAATTCCTATGAAATAAAGCTTAAATTGCAAAGACAAACGTATGTGTATGCAATAAATTTTTAAATTCTAAGTTAATCACTGAAATCAACACACGGCACAAAAAACTTGTGTATAATCAGCAGGTCCCGGCAACGATATACAATCCGTGTGGAGCACATCTCTCAGATTTAAGGTTTTTTCCTCAGATTTAAGTTTTTTTCTTCAGATTTGAGCTTTCATCTCCTATGGTCTCAAGGCAAAAAAGCTGAAATCTGAGGAAAAAAAGCTTAAAAACGAGATTCACCAACACTTAGTTAAAAGATATTGGTCACACGATACAGGACTTGTCTATGTATTGTGTGACCAACATCTATTTGAAAAGTGTTAGTGAATCTTGTCTGTGTTAGTGAATCTGAGGAAAAAAAACTTAAAATTTTTTCCTCAGATTTCAGCTTTTTATGCCTTGAGAGCATAGGAGATGAAAGCTCAAATCTGAAGAAAAAAGCTTAAATCTGAAGAAAAAAGCTTAAATCTGAGAGATGTGCTCCACACGGATTGTATATCGTTGCCGGGACCTGTGTGGAGCACATCTCCCAGATTTAAGTTTTTTTCCTCAGTTTTAAACATTTTTCTTCAGATTTAAGCTTTCTTCTTCTATGCTCTCAGTCCAAAAAAAATGCTTAAATCTGAGGAAAAAAAAATTATAAGCGAGATTCACTTACACTTTGAAAATAGATGTTGGTCACACGTTACAAAGACAAATCCTGTATCGTTGCAGGGATCTGATAGTTAGGTCCCGGCAATGATATACTATCAGATCTTTGCAATGATACAAGATAGTCTATATATCATGTGACCAACATCTATTTGCTAAGTGTTAGTAAATATCGCTTTTAAGCTTTTTTTTCTCAGATTTAAGACTTTTTTGCCTTGAGAGCATAAGAGATGAAAGCATAAGTCTGAGAAAAAAAAGCTTAAATCTGATAAAAAAAAGCTTAAATCTGGGAGATGTGCTCCACACGGATTCTATAGCATTCTCGATGCCAGGCAATTGTTTGACGTTTTGTAGTTAGGACAAATGTATGGCCGTTTTCAAAAGCTTCCTAACTAATCTAAACTTTTCTACGGAGGACATGGTGTCGTTAGTGTTTGCCAAATAACTCCCATTGCAGCCTTGTTGCAATTCATATTCAATGCAATCCCATTCCATGTATGCAAGCTTCGAGCATCGTGCTCTAGTACGATTTCCGTTGGGCGTTTCTTTCGCTTTCGAAGCTTTCGGATGAATCACAAGGCACTCACTCGAGGGTCGCGTTCACTGCGGCGATATACGCGACAACTTTGGAATTATTTTGCTGGGGATTCGAGTACCTCAGGTGACTCGACTATCGTCACCTCATGCGCGGCGCAGAATAAATCCGACTATGTTTGCTCTTAGATTGCTCCTCTGCGCAATGCGCAATAGAATTATTCCGATAAAAGAATTCTCTGCATCAGTAGATGTGAATGATTCTTAGTAAATATCTCGCTCTGGTTAGCAGTGCGACTTATTTCTCTCGGCACAGCTTGAGGAGCAGTGTATACTAAAATATCACTGGACAAGCAGCTCTTCAGAGAAAAGCCAACCATAATCCTACTAAAAGTAATAAGCCTTAAACATCACTCAAAAAAAAATATGGCAGTATAATAAAGTTCTCAACCCTTTGCTTTCACTTTATTTACTGGATTCCAAAAAAAAATTCGTGGCGAGTATTTTTTTAAATGAATTTTAAAAACATGCTTTTGGCATAATGCCGTGGTTTATCAAGTGAAAAGGATTTTTCAAAACAGCTTCGATAACCCTCAAAAACCCAAAGCCGAAAAAAAAATCTAGTATAATTATTAAAATTGGAATCAACGAAATTTTGGATGCATCAGCGCGAATTGGAATTGGAGGAAACATCCTACCTTGGATCGAGTCTTATTTGGTGAATAGACAACAGTACGTGTCTGTAAATTCTGCGTGCTCGGCACCCTTTGAAACGTCTTCCGGAGTGCCTCAAGGCAGTCACTTGGGACCTTTGCTTTTCATTCTTCTAATGAACAATTTGCCGGACTCCCTTTTGGATGCTTTCGTACTGGTTTACGCAGATGATGTGAAACTATTTTTGCCAGTAAATAGGATAGAAGATTGTAGAAAACTTCAGAACGATTTGAATGTGATCTCTGAGTTTATAATCAGAACCAAGCTAAAAGTAAACAATTCAAAATTCGCAGCAATATCTTTTATAAAAAGCAGTACACCAATCCAGTTTACGTATTTCCTAAGTGGTGAAAGTATTGCAAGAGTTACCTGTGTTAAGGATTGTAAGTATTAAACCAACCACTCCCACCGGCGTGTAAGAGATTCCCTTTCTAGGCCTCAGGGCGGCACGCTTACAATCAAAATCGCAGGGGGCTCCCAGTATGCACTCAGAAAAAACCCCAAAATTGCACTTCTCGACAAGAATGTTTTATTTACAATAGGCACTGCACAGATTGTTTAGAAAAAGGGCACGATACCTGGAGGGCCAAGCTCTTGTGGATGCTGCCACCTCCTAGGCGGTAAGGCTGACGTTTTAACGGACTCAGCTCCCGTGTTTGACGGTTGATGGCGGCACCTCCGATCACGCTTCGTGTTGGCAGAGGCCTTCAACTGGTTTATGGTCCACTATTCCGATTGATTCGTAGAGTTCTGGATGGACGATCGACCGAGGCCATTGATCGAGGGTTAACCGAAACTTGGTGGTGGTTATTCCCGTCGTAGTTGGAGGAAAAAGGTAATTCCAACCCCGGTCTTTTATCCCAAACAAAGGGGTCCTGTATTAAGGATATACTGGCATTAGCGCGCGTCCTTCTTGGCGAGAGCAAAATGGCGGATGAGCGGCGGTTGGCTTACCTGGTGTCTGGCTGTTATTTGCACTAACAAACTTTCTTCTGTGTACACTGCGGTGGTTTTTAGCAAAGTGAGCCAGCACCAGGAAGCCGCATTTGACCGGCCTTGAACCGCGAGTTTCGGTCGTTGCTCTCGCTTCGCGATCGCTCTTCGCTCGTCGTATCGTCGGGGCGTCGCTGCCGATCGTGTGAATACCCGGAAGCATCGACTATCCAAGTTGGCCCTCTGGTTGTGAGTTGATAAACCATTCTGGCTGCATGCTGTTGACGTTCGTTGCGCAGGCGTTCGTTGCTTCGAAGGCGGATTTTTGGGGAAAAACTTCACACACACTAGTCACTCACTGCGATATACTACTTTTTGAAAAAGCTACGTTAAACCGCGATCAATCTCTACCACCTCGATGGAAGTGTTATCTGACGCTTACAGGATTTAGGCATCAAATTGGACCATCGCAGGACGAATTACAGCCGCAACGAACCAGCTTCTCGTTTTATGAGAGAGGTGAATAATATTAACAGTGTAAGAGATCTCAATTTAAGCATCCCGACAATCAAGAAGCTCTATGTGCTAAATTTAAGAAATCAACTCTATGTTAGATAATTTTAAGTAGTTCGGATGACGGGCTCGGCCCATATATCCCTAATAAATAAATAGATTAAATAGATTGGACTTAAGAAAATATGATAAGCAAACCTTACGTACACCACCAAGAAAAACAAACAAGCATAATAAATTAAAGACATGAAAAGAAAACGATGGAAACAAAACTTAGCTCCCGATAGGAAAACGAACTTGGGGGCAGTCCCCAACCGAAAGAAAACGGGTTTCAGGATGGTGAGAAAAATACAAGACGCCTGGTTTTGGCCTGGTTTCTCTCATGTCCAGCTACAGGTGGTCGTCGTCTTCATTTGTTGTGCATTGTTGGAACAAACACTGGGCGTCCCCAGTGGTGATTTGTTTTTTTTTCGCCATTCCCACCGAATGTCTGGTCCAGCTAGACAGGGAAACAATTGTCAAGTGTAAACGTGGAAGTAAAACGGGGGGTATGAAAAAAGTTTGAAATTCATGCAGCAGTCATACCTGAAGAGAGTCGCGTTTTCTGCCGTGGGAAAAAAGGATTCGAAGCAGGGAAAAAACAAGTGAAAGAAAAGTTCTGGCTGCAGCATGTCTGCCACAGAAGAACAATCATGATTCCTTTTTTTCTTCTTCGGAGCAGCTCTTCCGGTTTTCTTTAGAAGAGGTTACCGGAAGTTTTTACCCCTGAGGAGGTTCTTTGGGGGTTTTCAAAACAATACGCCATCGCGGTGTGGAGCTTTTTGTGCACTTCGGAATAATTTTTCTGGCCGGAGTTTACCGCTAAATCATAACCGCACAACTTTTGCCGGGGTTTTGTTTTATTTTTGCCCTGTTTTGTCGCCGTAGATCACCTGCGGACAGCGTTTGGTTTTGATGTAAGGTAGCTCTACTAGCGGAAAGAAAGAGGTACTTCTGCCGCAGAATTGTTCTGTGCGATATTCGTTGTGATTAATGATCAACTTTGGAAATTGTTTTGGAAAATTACCGGTAGAGTTTTTAAGAAAATTCATGTCAAAGATGAGAATCGAATATTTCTATGAATGAAGAATTCTCTTTCAAATGGTTGTTTGAAAAATAAAAAAGTAAATCTTACAAAAGATAAAAAATAAATACCACCGGAATAAATGTAACTTAAAATCAAAAGCACAAAAAAGCACAATTTAAAAAAAATGTGGATAATAATTTCTATGTTACCAGTCAGTGATATTATCCTTTACAAAAGGAAAAAAATACATCAGACCGTTGTTAATGGAATCTATGCTCCGAGGAGCTAATTTTCTGCAGCAACAATTATCTATACAATTTCATTCAAATGGGTGGCAGTTTGGAAATTATTTCCAATTTATTCTGGTACGAATAGCTTCCTCCACCCTTGATTGCATCTATTCGAATTAAATATACAGTTTTCAGAATGCTACATGAAACCCAAATTCATATATTCGATGATATAACAGGGAAAAAAGAATCGAATTGTTGAATCTCCGGATCAGGATTGCCACCAAATGTTGTGGGGTATTCTGGGGTCCAATACAACAGATGAAAAAACAATCATTTACCATAGGTATTTCATTTAAAAAAAAAATGACCACAATGACATTAATTTTTACAATCAATCTTTAACATTTTATCATTCGTTAAAAAAAAAAATCATTTCATCTTTCTGTGACCTTTAAACTTTAAATTAAATACTTTCAATCCCAAATACCCTGCTGAGGATGTGTTTCTAATTTTTTCGCCCATCTTCCACAAGAAGCAAAGCATAAAAACTAATAATATGCTTCAGTGATTATCATATGGCGAAAGTTTGCCTCCCTTTTTTCAATCCGGATACTTTCCAAATGGGGCACTTATTTATACAATTTTTGGGGGTATGATTTCTCGGGATATGTACAAACGATTGCTGCTTGGAAGCATCTGGTGGTCACTAAACGACCAACAGTCGAGCTGCCATACAGATTTAGTTTGGGTAAACTGCACAACAATTCAGAGCTTTTTATGAGATGTCGTCTGGTTTTGAAGGGTTTTTGCCTGTTAGAATAACTGTGTTTGAACGATTTACTACCATTATCAGCTTTTAGAAAATGTCGTTGAACAAAGTCAGAATTTTACTGAATCAAAGCAATCGAAAGATTCTCTTCTCACGGTTAAGGGTGATACGGTCAAAATTTGGTCAAGGGAAAACGCGTGTAAATCGGTGAAATCGTTTATTTAAAAAATCAAATTAAATTTCTTTTTCAAGTTTAATTAGTATAAAATTCAGGAAAAAGATTCAGTTAAGCTTCCGCTTTTCCAAATCCGAATTGCCAGGCCTTACGCTTAACCCGTGCCATCAGATTTTGTACAGGCACCTTGTCCACCTTCTTCGCCGCAGAAAGCCAGTTTGCCTTGAACTGCTGCTCGTCCTTAGCAGTTTTTTTTTGTCTTCTTTAGGTTCCGCTTGACAATTGCCCAGTATTTTTCAATTGGGCGGAGCTCTTACGTGTTGGGAGGGTTCTTGTCCTTGGGAATCACCTGCACGTTGTTGGCGGCGTACCACTCCATGGCCTTTTTACCGTAATAGCAAGATGCCAAATCCGGCCAAAACAGTACGGAACAATCGTGATTCTTCAGGAAAGGCAGCAGACGTTTATTCAAACACTCTTTCACGTAAATTTCTTGGTTGACAGCAGTGGTCGGAAAATCGCTCAAGAAAAGCAATCAGGAATGGTTTCTAGCTAGAATGATGCTACCTCCGAGTGCTGTGATACGCACGTTGGGTACTTTTACCATTGAATATATGTCGAAAATCAACACTAACTTGATACAAGAAGATATACCATGCCCCACCGGAGGCTACCGTTGCTATTCGTCACGTGGCTAATCGACGGTGATCGACATACTTGGTGATACATTTTGAACGTCGCTCCCTCAATCATTCCCGAACGACTATCCTCGCATCATTGTTGATAATGCTCGTTATTGATAGACGATCATTAATGTTTCAAAAGGAAAAATCTGAATAAATACCAGGACCACATGTTCAAAACAGCTGTAGCACATGCTGGACAGTTCATTGCGGTTACCTAGTCATGATTTTGTCCTTCTAGGCAAAACGAAAAATAAAAAATCATCTGATAGCCTACATAGATCGCTCAGAACTGATACATATCAGTTATGATCCTAAAGGTTGAAAGTCGTTAGGGGAAGGAAATCAGCATCGAGACGTTCGTTGCTGATAGTCTGCGTCCTTTTTTACCTCATCATGTATCGCAAAAGTGTTTCAAATACAGAAGCGTCGTTGTCATGCATGATTGTTTGTATGATTTGGTTGAAGAAGGAAAATTTGACTGCTTTGATTTTTTGGTTCTGAATGTAGTCAAGCATGGCTCAGTGAAAATGATTGATTTTCGGAAGCATGGTTGATAGTCCCGGAAGCTATGAAAATGCTGCTTTTCAAGCCACAGGTACAGATGGCTTGCCAAACCTGCTACCTTTCCCCTTCCTTTTGCCGTATAAAACTTCTGTCCTGGAAGCTGCTTGTAGTCGGCTTTGACGTAGGTTTCGTCGTCCATTACCACGCAGTCAAACTTCGTCAGCATCGTCGTGTACAGCCTCCGGGATCGCGGTTTGGCCGTGGTATTTTGTTTATCATCGCGATTTGGAGTCACTACCTTCTTGTAAGTCAATATTCCGGCTCGTTTTTTGGCTCGATGCACGGTTGTAAACGATACACCCAGCTTATTTAAGCATCTCGGAGAGAGAGGTTAGGGTTTCGCTTGAAACTACCGGCAACTCTCTTTGTCGTCTCAGCGGCTTCCGGTTTTCGATTTCCCCCCGATCAAGACTTCCTGTCTATCGACAAACGTTCCCCAAACACTTTAATTACATTTGTAAAAGTTGATTTGGCAACTTTTAGCGATTTTGCCAGCTTTGCGTGCGAGTAGCTCAGATTTTCGCGATGCGCGAGCAAAATTTTGATACGCTGCTCTTCTTCCATGGACGGCATTTTGACAACTGAAGAGTGAATTCCAAAATCAAAATAGGAGCAACATTCTACACACACACACACACCTTCAAAATTAGGGGTGTTCAGGATTTTTTAATGCAAAATTAAAAGAAATACCTCAAGTTGATATTGACCAAATTTTAACCGTATCACCCTTTATGTCGTCGAGCTTAAAAATGCACATTCTGGAGGCAGTCCACTTAATGCGATTTGCATCATTCTTTGAAAGCTATTTGGCGAAATGTTAAGGCCAAAAGGCAGTCGGAGGATTTTGGAAAGAAAATCTTTGATGAATGTTCTACGCAGGGGGAGGGGGGGGGGGGAGGTCGAAAATGGCCGAAAATTGCTTAACGTAATATTTGAACGGAATAAGGGTTTTGAAATAAACACTGATTTTTTTTCCCGGCAATTTCAATGCTTAGTCATATCGATATGAAATCTTCAATCACAATTCCATGTTTATTATCAAAATGAGGAAAGTTATTCACGTATATATATATATATACAAAGGTTTTTCATTTGTTAATGATTCAATTTTTTTTTGACAAAATTGGATTATCAACGAAATTAGCGTTTTCGTTCAATTTTACAAAATAATCATATTATCAAATAAAAATCTGCTGGATTAATTTATCATACAACTTTACCTTTGACAGAAATTTAAAAAAATCATCATCATGTGATCATCAGTAGTCTACCGAAAATTTTATTTGCTTTTGACGACTTGGTATGAGTTATCGATTTTGAATCTAAAAACCTTGAAGAAAAAGTTATGAAAACTGTATTTTGAATTAGAATAAAAACCCAATACAACGTTTCTGACTATGATGTTGCTATTAACCCTTAAAAACAGATTGAATGATCAAATTTCTGAAAAAGTCACCAATCTTAATGAATGTGAGACAAATATTAAAACAAGTTAGGCAAATTTCAACAAGCCATCGATATATTAACTAGTTTCGGTTTTGTGAGTGGTTTTTCATTATAATTAACGATCTATCACAGGAAAAATTGGAGAAATTTTTTTCAAATTAAGAAAGGCTTTGCGTGCGGCCGCGGGTTGCTCACCCCTGCTCTAGCACACTAAACCGTGTTTAGATCAGATTACTTTGAAAACCTTATTTTACCCGATTTTCCCTACGTTTTTCATGAACAGTTGGATAAAGGAGAATATGCGGGTTCGAAAGATCTCGACGAGACATGAAAAAGTTACAATAGGATCATAACAATCTACCATAGGAGACAACAAGTTATGGATTGAAGAAGTTGTGATATTTCCAAAAAAGTGTGGCAGCCAGGGTATTGTTTGATATCGTGTCATTTTTGACTCTCAATTTCGTTTGATACCGTTTAAACAACAACAAAATAACTGCTCACAGAAATTGTTTTGGATTTCAACGAAGCAAAATATTTCAATTAAATTGAACATTGATATGCTCGTCCGTTTCACGCGGCCATAGTTTTCCAGTAAATTCGTTGCCTTCACACGTTCAATCATCCCCCCTTGCCTCAATTCAGAAAGGAAGAAAAGCATCCTGAGCCCAGGTGAGGAATATAGAGGGGGAAAACATTCAAACGCGACGTTCCCCAGAAGGAACCAGGTTCTGATCGAATTGAACCAAATTGCACAAACCCCCGGATCCCAAACCAATTTACCTTCATCAGACACCGGGCCGGGTGGCCTTCCCCTCGACTCAAACATTTTGCCGCTCGTTCGCTGACGTTTTTGTAGTAAATTTATTCAGCGCAAAGTTTTTGGTTATGACAGTTTTATAATTAGTTACATATACTGCCTTGGCTGATTGGATATGGGAAAAAGTACCGGCTGGCTGGCTGGCTGCCGTTCTTGTTGTTGTTTTTGTTGCTGCTCTGTTTTCTGTTTTGTATTGTGGTGGCAAATAGCAGTTCCAGCTGTGTGCGGTACCGGTAACAAACAACAGACGAATTTCCCACCCACACATTTGCCCCAATCCCCCGAACCATTTTCTATTGGATATAGTAGGTACCAAACTTCTTCCCATTCATGGAACCAGTTTTCGATAAACGAGGAGGTTGCTTTTCGTGTCTATGGCAGCACCTGGTTTTTCGGAAAACTGAAAGCAGAAGAAAGAAGAAAAAAAAACAAATTGCTTGCATGTGTTCCCGTTTGTGTGCCGGAATGTTGGAAAGTGCATGCTGCTGCTGCTGCTAGCGATATGTGACGGTGAATGTGATGGAAAACAATTTTCCAGCTGCCTTGTCAGGTTGTGGCAGCGCAGAACCAGTTGTGTGCAGTTTTCCCTGCCCCCAGGCTAACATTTTCAGATGCAGCAACACCACCAACAGCACCGGTTGCACCATCAGGTGGTCGATTGGTGGGGATTTTGTCCTGATGCTGTAGAAGCTGAGGTTTTGTGGAGGTGTCGAATTGGGTTTGCGAAACTTAGAACTTTAACTATAACTGATTAATTCTATATTATGTTTAGTGAAATTAATGCTAAAAATCTATATATAAAAACAAATATTTATGACATAAAAATCACAATTACAACAAACATAAAGAGTGGAACGACCAATAAATGCATAACTTCGACGTAGTATCCATCCCATAATCGAATATTTGGAAAAAAAATGGAAACTCGTAGTTTTATTGCCAAGGGTGCATATGTAGAATAATAACTAAACTAGATAATTCTTTTGCGAATTTTCATCATCCTGTCGCCGTGTTTAATTCCTGAATTAATGCTTAATCTTGTGAGAAAAATTTTGCTTTTTCGCTAACTGATTACGTTACAAAAGCAGAAATCGTTGGAGAGCGCAAAGCACTTTCTTCTTGGGTGGAGGACATATTTTGACTTCAGAAGAGCGAGAACCGAACACAAAGTAGGCTAATTTTTTTAGTACTTTTCATCAAAAATCTTGAAAATCACTCAATGAGAAAGTAAAATTTGAACCTTTGCACTGCACTATGGGACAGCCCCATACAATGAGGCGACAAAAAGTATAATTTTACTATTTATGAACTTTTTTGAAGATGAAATGAGTTGTTTACGTTCGAAACTAGAGATGTACCAAATATTCGATCGGCTGAATATTCGGCGCCGAATATCGCCGAAAAACCGTTAAGCCGAATATTCGGCTCACCGAATAGTTGAGCTAAGTATTCGGCCGAATATCTTCTGCAAACTAAAAAAATTTTCAAATATTTTTTGATAATTTATAAAATATCCTAATGTAATGTTGTAAAAGCTACACAATCATTGAAAACTTATGGTTTCAGCAAAACATCTAAGGTGTATCCGCGTATTTTTCACTGTAGATCGTACAGGAGAATGCTGGACGGTATTGCTTTATACTTTGGTTATAGTTTATTCCAGATTTTCTGGATATATTCGGGTTTGCCCATAAATTCAGTTAAGATTCCAGATAAGTCAAACTGGACGGAATATCCAGATATTGTTTAATACTTCACGAGTTTTGCTCGGGTTTATTCAGATTATTTGCTAAATCGAATTGTGTTCAACTTTTCAAAAATTTGAAAATATGCATAAATTTTGCCTTTTTTATTTTTTTTTTTTCAAAAATCGTTCTGAATACCTGACCGTCTGGGTACGTATCGTACGTAATATTATCTATATTTCCAAAAACTATTTTAAAGACATCTTGCTCAAATTCGACCTTCATGTAGTTCAATATCAGAGAAGCAATTTCGAAAAGCATGGCACCTGTTTCGATATGTTTTATCCCAGATTTCACAGGAACGCAATCTCTTTGGTGATAAACGCCCTAGAAGCGACTAGTCATCTGATGTCTTATCAGTTATTGGTGACATTTTAAAAATCAGTAAGGCCCCTAGGGACCATTCAAATATTACGTAACGCTTTTTGGGGGGAGGGGGTATAGCAGTTTGTTACGGTTTGTGAATTTTTGATAGAAAATAAGATAAAAATGTGTTACGTAGGGGGTGGGGGGGGGGGGGGTCGAAAATGACCGAAAAATGCGTTACGTAACATTTGAACGGCCCCCTACTTAAAAAATATCTTGTAAAACATCATCCGATAATATCATCATCATATATTGAAAATAATCGACTAAAAACATCAGAGGCATTAATATGGAAGAAATAGAAAGCATTGTAATAATCTCTTAAGGGGTTTTCACTAAAAACTCAAAAAAATATTCGACCGAATATTCGGCCGAATATTCGTTTGGCCGAATAGTTGAAAAGGTCAGTATTCGGTATTCGGCCGTTCGCCGAATACCACTATTCGGTACATCTCTATTCGAAACCCAATATAAACTATTTTTGGCTTTGGTTTTACATGTGAGCTCAGAAAGGGCAATAAAATTGGGACATCAACTCGTAAAAATGCATAGTGTAGTTTTGAAACAATAATTTTTTAAGTAAACTTATTTCGGGAATGCGTGCATATTTTTAAATTCTGTGTTCACAAATAATATGTATAAGATTAAAGCAAAACCATTCAGGGTATTTTTGTTCAAGATATTCAGTTTGGTATGAAGAATTAAAGAGTACACGCAAAAAAATGCAGTATAAAATTTTTTAAATTTTTGGGAAATAAGTAGTTTTTAAAAAATCTTAGTTATTTCTACAGATATCAAAATTCTATCATAGCTTTTGATCACAATCAATTACAATCAACTTCCTGCACGTTATGCACAATGTTCGCTTAATAATGTTTAACATAAAACATACTATTTTTCCAAAAATGGTTAAAAATTACCCATTTTTTGTTTTTATTATAACTTTGAAGGATGCAAATATATGCAACTATTTTTTCTTGCATTCGAATTATTAGGCTCTTAGCTATGTTTAAAATTCAAAAAAAATTTGGGAAACATAAGGCTTTTTTCTTAGTGACCAAAATGTTTATACCATTTCAGTAAATCATAAAATTACTCATTTTTCACACTTTTTTGTTAACCGTGTAAAAATGAAAAATATTTCGAATAGAAGCTTAAAAAATAAGCTTTCTAACGATGTGTTGAGAATGGTTGTAGCTTTTCATTTAAAGGAGAAAAAATGATTTGAATATTATTGGATCACGACGTCTGTGAAACCATAAGTGCTTATGATAATGAATTGAAAAATTGAGGATCTTAGTGAAATATAAAGCTACAAACTGGTATATAACAAATATCATTACAATGAAGTTAATTTTTGACTTTTTGCCGCCTCAAACCCCATAGTGCACTGGTCGGTAGATTGATGAGAGAAATTTGACGTTTGAACGATTTTTTTTCTTTTTTTATTCAGTCTTCCTGCATGATGAAACTAGTATGGTGGTCTCACATGCCAAATCGCACTTTCAGCCATATTGAAAAAAGTTTTGACAGCTGGCTGAAATGTTTACGAAAAAAGGGGTCCAGGGATGCCAGGTATACAAAATCAAAGAAAAAAGTCTATGTATGTATCAAAAGATTTAAAATCAAAATGGGTTTTAGTTTATTTCCTTAATTACAATACACTCCGCACTTTTCGGATGCTTCGAAATAGCTGTGATTAACCGTGATAATAGGAAGGATCTTTAAAAGGTGCACCAAACAACTATAATCCTACACCGGATGTTGTTTGTCCGATCGATGGCATCAAGGTCGGACTCAGGGTGTTCACCATCGAAGCGGCAGGCGAGGCTACATCATGCACTACGACACTGCTACCGGTTCCCTCGTTCAAAAGGGCCAAAAACTCCATCTGGTTTTCCCAAATGATACCCATCAGATCCGGATTACTCGATTGGATCTTCTGGAGCAGCGATGGCAACAGACGGAGATCCTCCTGAAGCAGTTGTTTCATCTCGATGAAGATCAGATGGAAGGCCAGCCGCTTCTCGGACAATGGAATGTAATACCTCGTCATGTTACCATTCAATTTGATGATTTTCTGCTGCTTCCAGACAGCTCTCGGAAGAAAATAGTGTTGAATAAGCATAAATCTGTTTTAAGTAATGGATAATTAATGTTACTCACTGCAACCGGCAAAATTGGCACCGTCGTCTATTGGTTCAACGTCTTCCAGCTTTGTTTATCAGCACGGAATACAGCCGGAAGAATTTTTTCGCTTCTATGGATTATATTTGCAAAAATCATGGCGCAATCTTTATCTGAGCAATATATTGATGATTGGCAAAACTCCGTGTTTTACAAAAATCAGAGCACCTGGCATCCCAGCCAGCCAGCAGCCCAGTCAACAGCCAGCTGTCAAATTTCGGCTGCGTTTCGCCCCCACCGCCGCATCCAACCCTCGTCTACTTTTTGCCAAAGTGAGACCACCATATCTAGATTCATCATGCCCCAATGCAGTGATGTCAACCTTCCAGATTTTTTCTGAATCTTCCAGACTTTTTGGACTTTTGCCAGTCAATTTTTTAGGTTTCCAGACTTCCAGACTTTTGTCATTTCTTCCAGACATTTCCAGACTTTTGAGTTTCAACATGAATTTTCTGACAAAACAATCAAAATTCAAAATTTTCTTTGCAAAATGGCAGGAAATGACTCGAAGTAATTGAAGAGTGAGAAATGCCACGAAAAACAGGAAGTAAAGCATAAAACGTGATACCGCCGACATCACCACAATAGTCTCAGGCATTGATAGTGTATAAAATGTATGATTATCATGAAGTAATGAGTGTTATTCCCTAGGCTGCAATATTGCGATCTGGCGACCAAAAAGTCATCACCTAGAAAGTTCGCCTTTCAGACCTTCCAGACATTTCCAGCCATTTCCAGACATTTTTTCAAAATCTTCCAGACATTTCTGAAAAACAGTTGACATCACTGCCCCAATGTGCAATCCAATAGAAACCACACTTTATTGTGCGTTTAGATAAAAATTTCATAAACGTCGTTGGTGAACTGGCATCATGGCTGACTTCCGACCAAAACACATTGAGTCGTTTTATTTAAGCGTGCGCCAAGAAATTTTCAAATCAACGTTGCCACAAATTCATTTGAATCGTTTGTGTATCTCATTCTTGCCCGTAAGAGTATATTTCACGCGAACACAAACGATTGCTGGCGAAAACAGTAAAAGCAACAAAAAAACATTTCCACCCCGGCAGAAGGTGGTGGTTTGTACAAAATATTTCGATCCCAACCGATAATGTTACTCAAATTGTTTGGGCGCTCATACAAGCAGTGCCATACACGATGCAAATCGTGTTCACAGCGACAAAATTTCATCTAATTTCATCGCACTTGTACCAATGTTGTGTAGTCTGTGGCCCGCTTAATGTATGTAGAGATACTCTGGTGGATACAAATTTATGAGTGGCAACGTTGCATATAATACACTGTTATTTTTTTAAACACAACTGTCAAAAGTTCGGGCTCGGAAGTCCGGACTTCCGAAGTAAAATTTAGTGCTGGCGCTATAATATATGTCAATTGAGCCACAATGGTCCTAAGCCTTGTCGCTGAATGTTTGTTTACAATTTGCTTGATTGTTTTTGTTGACGTTTAATAAAACGTTATCCAGAAAACTGTGACACAATGTAATATTTCACATTTTAACTCTGTTGAAAATTGAAATGAATTGGAAAAACCATGATTTTTATTAACTTGAAATTTAAACTCAAGAAACTCCAAAACTTAATTTATGCATAGTATTTGAATATTAAACCTCATTGAAAACGTCATGAAGTTTAGCTGTAGCACTTACCGCAATATTCCTGTAACGTGTTTATAAAAACTTTTCAAACATTCAAAGGATTTGCATTCAATATTCGTGAGATAAAAAATGAATCAATGTCTGAGAACAAGATGACAACTTCACTTGTATTGAAATTAAAAACTTTTAAGGTGTTTTCTCAAATAAAGCACAATTCATCTTCAAGTTAATCTCTTAATTCATCTTTCGATTTTAAACTGTTCTTCCAATATGCTTCCTATTTTTTTCTTATCTCCTGTCATTACATCACGTTTAGGCTGCCGTCTTTACCCACCTTTGATTTACAAGCTGTTCCCTCATCTAGCTTGATATTTTTATCAATACGTCTAGGCCTCGCCCATCCTAACTCGCCTATGAATTTTCGAGGGGTCCTCTCAATTCACTCCAGTTGAAATTCCAAACTATCATCTCAACTCTTTTCAATGGATTTTTTTTAACCTTGTTTCATAATGCCTTTTCAACTCCCTTGAAATTACATTCCCTCCAAGGTGTCTTCCTTACTTTCTTAACGGCATTTCTTTATTCCAAATTTTTATGACAAAATGTTCTAAGATTATTGTCCTCACAGCCTGCTTGAGTTTGCATCTTCATCTAGAAGTCATCTCAACTTGCTTCAATGTTTATTTGTTAATATAACTTATGTCAAGCTGTCCTCGTTATCTTTTTCTTTCGTACCAATCTGTACTCTCAATACGCATGAGTTTTAATTTTCAACAAGCATGAAGTTGTTTTTTTTTTGTCAAGCTGTTCTTTCAAACCCGCTTAATTATCATGCTGTCTTCTGAACTCGCTTTCTGACGTTTTCTGGTGTTTTCCATTTATTTCAAGCTGTCCTCTCAACCCGCTTGATCACAAAGCTGTCCTCTTAACTCGCTTTCTTTCCATTTATATCAAGCTGTCCTCTCAACCCGCTTGATCTTCAAGCTGTCCTCTAATCGCTTATCGATGTTTTTTTTCCTTTTCTATGAAGCTGTTCTCTCAACCTACTTGATTACCAAGATGTCCTCTTCACTCACTTGATCACCAAACTGTTCTCTAAACTCACTTATCAGTGAATTTCATTTATGTCAAACTGTCCTTTACAACCCGCTTGATCACAAAGCTGTCCTCTTCACTCGCTTCTCAGTGCTTTTTTTTATTTATATCAAGCTGTCCTCTCAACCCGCTAGATCATCAAGCTGTCCTCTCAACTCGCTTATCGGTGATTTTATTTCATTAATGACAAGCTGTCATCTCAATCCGCTTGATCCCCAGGCTTTCCTCTAATCGCTTATCGGTGATTATTTTTTCTATTTCTATCAAGCTGTCCTCTCAACTCGCTTGATTACCAAACTGTTCGCTAAATTCACTTATCAGTGAATTTCATTTACGTCAAGCTGTCCTCTCAACCCGCTTGATCACAAAGCTGTCCTCTTAACTCGCTTTTTTTTCATTTATATCATGCTGTCCTCTCAACCCGCTTGATCCTCAAGCTATCCTCTAATCGCTTATCGATGATTTCTTCCATTCCTATCAAGCTGTCCTCTCAACCTTCTTGATTACCAAGATGTCCTCTTAACTCGCTTGATCACCAAACTGTTCTCTAAACTCACTTATCAGTGAATTTCATTTATGTCAAGCTGTCCTTTTCAACCCGTTTGATCACAAAGCTGTCCTCTTAACTTGCTTATCGTTGATTTTATTCCATTAATGTCAGGCTGTTCTCTCAACTCGCTTGATCCCCAAGCTGTCCTCTAATTGCAAATCGGTGATTTCTTTTTTTTTTTCTATTTCTATCAAGCTGTCCTCTCAACCCACATGATCATCAAGCTGTCCTCTTAACTCCCTTCTCAGTGATTTTTTCATTTATATCAAGCTGTTTTTTCAACCCGCTGGATCACCAAGCTGTGCTCTCAACTCGCTTATCGATGATTTTATTTCATAAATGTCAAGCTGTCCTCTCAACCCGCTGATCCCCAAGCTGTCCTTTAATCGCTTATCGGTGATTTTTTTCCATTTCTGTCAAGCTGTCCTTTTAACTCGCTTATCGATAAATATCATTTATGTCAATCTAACCTTTCAACCCACCAGATAACAAATCTGTTCTCTTAACTCCCTTCTCAGGGATTTTTTAATTTATATCAAGCTGTCCTCTCAACCCGCTTGATCCTCAAGCTGTCCTCTAATCGCTTATCGATGATTTTTTTTCGTTTCTTCTAAGCTGTTCTCTCAACCCACTTGATCATTAAGATATCCTCTCAACTCGTTTGATCACCAAACTTTTCTCTCAACTCACTTATCAGTGAATGTCATTTATGTCAAGCTGTCCTCTCAACCCGCTTGATCCCCAAGCTGTCCTCTAATCGCTTATCGGTGATTTTTTCCATTTCTATAAAGCTGTCCTCTCAACCCACTAAATCACCAATCTGTCCTCTTCACTCCCTTCTCAGTGATATTTTCATTTATATCAAACTGTTCTCTCAACCCGCTGGATCCCCAAGCTGTCTTCTAATCGCTTATCGGTGATTTATCAATTTCTTTCAAGCTGTCTTCTCAACCTGCTTGATGACAAAGCTGTCCTTTCAACTCACTCACTTATCGATGATTTTATTTCAGTAATGTCAAGCTGTCTTCTCAATCCACTTGATCCTCGAGCTGTCCTTTTATCGCTTATCGGTGATTTTTTTTCCATTTCTGTCAAGCTGTTCTCTGATCTCGCTTATCGGAGCTTTTTTTCATTTATTACAAGCTTCATTCACAATTCGCTTGAATTTATTTTCTATGATCCTATTTTAAATAAATTTACCTGTTTTTATGTTTCTTTTTCTGTTCGTTCTATTTTGCATCCAGAATAGTATGTCACCACTTTTGGGATAAAGCATGATTCAGTTTTCGCTTTTTAAAACAAATTAATAATTTTGATACTCCTTTATATTATTTGGAAGAGAAATCACCGTGAATTTGTTTTGGGAATTATTTTGCGCCTTTATCGATGAGGGTTGAATGGTTGAAATGAAACACGGATTGAAGATTAGAAGAAGATACTAAGACAACGTGTTTTTGTTAATAAATATACGTGATAGAATGCATTAAGAGTTCAACTAAATCGTTGAACTATTTTATAATCTGTTACGGCGACTTTTTAAGCTATTTTTAGCTCATTTTTATTTTGTGTTTTACTTACAACTGGTTCAACATTTTTTAATTTTCAACTTAAGCCGAACAACAAATCAATTTCGAAAATTGAAATGGCCAGAATATTATCCTGATCCTGAAACTGATTAAAATACTTCACCGAAACACAAGACAATTTGATTGATTATAATAAGGACATTAAAAGAGTCATCAAAAAAGAACATCGATGGGAAACTTACAGAAATTAAGAAGAAATTTGTTTTAAGCAATGAAAAAAATGAAACAAATTCAAATGCATTATTCTTCATTAAATTATTCAAAAAGATTTGTTTGCGTTGGGATACTTTAGGTATATTTTTTTAAAAAAGACATTCACCGTCTTAGCCGATTTAGGCTTTACAGACTGAATAAATGACGTGGACAACTTAAGATTAACATTTAACACCCAGTACCGAGATGGGAATCGAACCCATGCCATCAGTGGACCAGCGATTACCGTCCTACCACGCTGACCACTCGACCACCGAGACGTACAAATATTGAGATGGATTCCTTCAAATATTTGTAGTAATGATTATCAAGAATTGCATTTTTTTCACTTCTACGATTTGGGGTCATTTTTGAATTTCTCAAACCCTGGGGTCTAAAAAGCTTCGTTTTAACTCAAAACTTATCCATAATTTTTTGCAGAATTTTTAAGTAACGTTTGCATGAGTAAATTTTAACTTTTATTTTTGTATGGAAAATTGAATATTTTTTACTGAAAAATCAATATCATTTTTGTGTCTTCTGTGGAATAGTTTTTATGCCAATTATAGTTTATAGTTTTTATGCCAATTTAAAAATTTTTTAAGGAAAATTTTGCGCTGAACAACTTTGTAGAAGACCTTGACTTTGTATCTAATTAGGCATAAAAGTTATTAGATGTTTAACAGAGGTATGTCTTTTGGCATTGATAAACAATAAATTCAATAGACATCTTTGCTTGTGCAGTAGTCGTGCAATCCCAAGCAACCAAAAGTTCGGATAACATTCCTCTATCAGGTTTGATCAGTAGGCAACGATTTTACTCGATGTGATTATTTTCTTTATAACGACTTTCAGATTCTTAATTTCTACTCAATTCCCACTTTCAAGTTGTTAAAAAGTTCTTCCGGAATTAAATGTGTACTTCACATTGTTGTTTCCCAAGTGTGTTTATTTATACAAACACGTGTTGAAGTTCGAAAAAAGTAGATTTAAGCCTTTAAATCTACTTTAAAGTTTCTATATTGCGAAGTTGCTTTTGAACGCCCGTTGGAACTAATTAAAAACTTTCAAGTTTACAAAATAGTACCACAGAGATTTTTTAAGAACTATTGAGCTGTACAAAAAGACTTTAAACCCTTTGAAAGCTACTTGATTTTGAAAAAAAATGAGAAGTACGTAACAAGTAGATTGTTATTCTTTAAACAAACTTTAAAGTTCCCAACAATTAGAAACAGAAACCAAAACAGTAGGGGAGAGTGGGGATACTTGATCCCCTTTTCTTATTCGCACCATATCTTTTTGGAAAAATTTAGCAACTCGCCGTCTTTGACATTTTCTGACAGCTTGTAACTTCAAGTTCCTATGCTCCAAAAATTAAAACGATACTTGAACCCGTTGATGAACTAGAAGCATTTTCGTGAGAGTGAAAAAATTGCGATTATTCTGAAGTTAGGGGAGACTTGATCCCCTATTGAAGGAGACTTGATATTTTATTCAGGAAGCCTTAATCCTTGTATAAAAATCAAACAAAACCCCAAGATAGAATGTTAATTGACTATTTTGGTCATGTTTGTTCTCATTTCACATTTTATAGCAGACATCAGAAGAAAATTCTATAACTTTGTCTCAACGCTAATAACATTGCATACTTAAAGGCGCTATTTTTTATAACTAAGAGAAAATTAATTATTTTTGCTCTTTTCTTCAGACAATTGTTTGATAAATATTAGTCTTTGGATAAATATTAGTAATTTCGTAATCAGCAATCATAACGATCGATTCAGAAGAAGAATATGCCGTTTGGAAGGGGGATCAATTGTACCCAACTCTAGGGGATCAATTGTACCCATAATCAACATTTTAGAAAACTTTTTCTGAAAAAAGTTGAGAGTTTTCCATTGCTTTGAAAATATGGCATTATGAAGTTCATTTTACGCTCGAACGATTGATATATTGGAACAAATATTTTATTCATAATTTTCCTATGTAAGGAACATTTTAAAGTGATGAAAAAAGATCTTCAAGTTACATTTTGTGAAATTTTTCAAACAAAGTTCAATTACTCCAACAATTATTTTGTTAAAAATTTTTAAACTACAAGCATTGTTATTTTGCTCATTTTGGCACATTTTTCTAGAACATTTGATCTTTGTAAGACATTCCAGTTTCGAGATATAGCTAAGGAATCAAGTATCCCCAGGGATCAAGTATCCTCATTCTCCCCTACTTTAAAGCTTTTTTTGAGTATTGGCTGAACTTGATAAAGAATGAAGTTCCATGGACCTCGAAAAAACGTTTTGAACAGCAAAAAAGTTCCACAAGACTTTTGTACAGCTATATATGAACTTATTAGTTCGTTATTTAAGTGATATTCAAACTTTTGGTTGCTTGGGATACCTCGCAAGGCAGCCAGCAGTGATTTCAATTGAATTTATTGTATATCAATGCCAAAAGACATACCCCTGTTTAACAGCTAATAACTTTTTTGCCTAATAAGATTCAAAATTAAGGTAAAAACCCAAGGCTCGGTTCCACAGAAGAAACAAAAATGATGATGATTTTTCAGTGCAAAATATTCAATTTCTTCTTCTTCTTCTTCTTACATCAACATGGCCAAAACATGTAGGCATCCTGGAAAATGGAAGACTTGCGTCTTTCATTTTTCTTTTCAGCGTATTATCTGTTACATACTACCATGCATTGCAGATTTTACTACGGCCAGGCCAACCATGTGATGAAAACCGCGAAAGATACAGGAACAAGGGAGGAATGAAGCGTGGAGATCCCTACCAAACGCTTCATATGATATTTTGCTAAAATTTAACACTATTGATTGATTGGTAATTGGGAAAAATCTGGGACGAATAAGGGTTAAAAGAGTGATTTTAAAAAGAAACGATCTCACCAAACTCCTAAAGTTCCTGCTGGTGCTATCTCCATATTTTTCCTGGTTCCGATAATCTTCAAATTGGTTTCATTCACATTTTCTCAACATCACTGTTCCCTCAGTTTCAACCGCCTAACATCAACTGCCAATTGATTATTCGCTTTTACCTTAGACTCTGTTCAGCAAATACGAGCCGATAGTAAATGTTGCTCAGACTTCCAGTTTGTTTTTTCCGTTCTTCTACTCGGAAAATCTACATGAGCAAAGAGAACAAAAAATTTAACGGAAATACACTAATCGATTGATGCACAATCACAAGATCATCAATATCCCTCCAACCGAAACTTAACTTATTTGATTTCAATTATGAAAATCACGACGACCGGGAATAGAATTCCTTTTTTTATAAGCACCGATTGATTTTCTTCACGCACGATTCGCCAAGCACAACAGATCACCAAAATTAGAAGTAAAAAGCATCTATTTCAATTATTTGGATGCATTTCAACCACTTGTAATATGTATCTTTCTAAACAGAAATCTCCAAAACACCTAAAATTCATCAAAATTGATATTCGCGAAAATACAAACGACAAAACGCGACGTTGGAAAAACACGACCGTTCTCGAGCACGGCTTACTGCGAACTCCAGTGCAAAATATTCAATTTTCCCATACAAACCTAAAAGTATAAATTTACTCATGTAAACGTTTCTTCAAAATTCTGCAAAAAATCATGAATGAGTTTTGAACCAAAGCGAGGCTATTTATATCCCAGGGTTAGAGACATTCAAAAATGACCCCAAATCGACTCATTGTAACGTGACAGCTCTAAAATGATCTTTTTCTGGTCATAAATAAACTCGAATGTTTTAACCCTTTACTGTATACGAGACCATAAAGGGTGTCAATTTTTTTACGGTTTCACTTGCTAAATTCAGTATTGTTATTTATTTCTATTTGAAACAATTTTTATGCATGAAAAATACAATTAGCAATAAGAAAACCATTAAAAAAAAATCTAAAAAAATTTCACACTTTGTTTAACAATTTTACCAATTGAAAGAGCCATTTAAATATATTTAGAATAAATTTATTAGTTAGAGGTCAATGCTATCACCATTTTTCTTATTATTTCTAAAGTTTTTAATGTTGTGTTTTTGCAGGCCTAATAATAATTTCCATATCTAATTCAGTATAGAAAATTTTCTGTTTTATAAAACTCTAACATAGCTAATGGTCGTTACTTGAATTTCTAAACGTGTGCAACTTTAAAATATTCAACAGGTTATAAACACAAAAAGTGGGTATTTTAGGTACCAAACCTTAACTGTTAACGCAATAAGGAGCCGTTTGAATTCAGAGCGATCAAAAGACAACCAAGCAACTCAAGAGCCTGGCTACCCGTGCTTGTCTCAAATTTCCTTGAAGCAATTTGTCATTGCCATCTGAATAGTACCTACTATCGGATCCAAGCAGTAAGCACAAGAACAAATTCAGCTGTGCTAGCAAAAATAAATCCTTCATCCTTACGATTTCCCAGGACGTCCCCGGCCATATGAGGACGAGTGTGAGAAACAATAAGCGGGACAAACAGTAACCCAGACTCGATAATCTCCACATTTGTGCTTGGGCGAGAACGGCGACGACGACGACGACGACGAAGAACATGTTTGTCCATCTTGAAATTCCGGATAAATGTTCCGGGTTTGTTCGTTCTCTAGAAGCAGCAGCAGTGGCAGCAAATAACGACGACGGCTGGTTGATTCGAACGTGTCAGCATTTCATCTCTCAAATCCAACCAAACCGGACGAAGATCCATATCAGCAGAACTCAGTCCACCCGCCAATCAGCATCATCAAGGATCTTCGGAAGCCTCGGACAAATGTTGTGATAAATGTTTTCCCGAGGCCTGGGCAGCAGATGAGCTATTTGGCCGCATACTCATCCCATATATATGTATGTTATGTACGTACGCTCGTGTATGATAACCTGTCGCCATAGATAACGATTGAATCCGGAATCTGTCGGTCGAAAGCGACATCTTCGTCATCACTCGACGGATCTTCAATCTATCGGACATCTTGGGAAATGGCGTACAAGGAAAACGGTTTGGTTTCCTTCATACACACCAAGCTTCCAATCCTACCACTTCTACAAACTTCCTTGTTGTTTTCTGGATAGCGCCAGCCGAAGCTCGGGGTTTGCCACGCTGATATTATCCTTCCTTCAAACATACGGAATTTATGATCGAATAAGCGAGCGGTGTCGCAGCTGTGGCACTTTCCGCAAATTGTGCTTATCGTTGTGTCGCCCATACTTCTCCCCCCTCCTTTGAATAGTGTCTGTGTGTGTATATCATTATGCTGAGGATGCCTTTGATTATAAAGAATAGAAATATTTAGGAATTTTCCAAAATTTGCATTAAGAACATTGTTTTATGAGGGCTTGTGATATAGCTCAGTTGGCAAGCTCGTTGTCTCCTGAGCCGATGTCCGCGAGTTCGAGCCCAAGAGTAAACATCGAATACAGTTGTACCGGAGAAGTTTTTCAATAACTGTCCGCCAACTGCAACGTTGATATAAAGTCGCGAATGCCATAAAAGATGGTAAAACGACTATAATCGGACCAAAAAAACTGGTTTTATAAATTGGGTTTTGGTCACCGTTCCTTTTATTTTCTCGATTTTTTATTGATTTTTCTCGGTGATCACCGAGAAAATCAACCAAAAATCGAGAAGAACATTGTTTTATAATGGCAGTATCACACGCCAAGTTTAAAAATGTTTAGTTTGTATTCATGGCGAGTTTTAATGATTGAATTTGAAATGAGATGGGAGAATAGATAGCGATATCAAAAATGTTTTGGTCAAAAGCTAAATATCTGTTAGGAAATTAAAGGAAAGGACAGGTTTAGGTCTTTATTGTAGCAAAGCTCTGATGTAATTTAGATTAATTTGAATTTTCAATAAAAAAAATCAGAAACTTTGTGCAATTTCCAAATGATGAAGCGTGAAAATTTCAGAAAATTTCGTTTTTGAAAAGGAATGAGTGAAGCGAATCCAAAGAGCGCTTTCCTTTTGCCTACGCCTGGAGCGCCGCTTTCGTGGCACTACTGGAGCTTAAGCCTCGTTGGTCGGCCGCCCGTCGTCTGGAGCGCCTCTTTTATCGGCCATCCTACGCCTGTGGCGCCATCTTGATGCCCTACTGGAGCCAAGGCCTCGATGACCGGGTGTCCTACGCCTGTGGCGCCGATTTGAGTACTGCCGGGTACCTCTGCTTCGATTGTCGGCCGCTCTGTGCCTGGGATGCCGATTTGGTGGTACAATGTGAGCCTCAACTTCGATTGTCGGCTGCCCTACGCCTGGGGCGCCGATTCGGTAGCTCTATTGCTGCCCTCGCCTCGATATTCAGCCGCCCTTCACCAGGGGCGCCGATTGGATGGCACTATTGGTGCCTCTGCCTTCGATAGTCAACCGCTCTGGAAGTTAAGGCCAATTGAATGGCACTATTGGTGCCTCTGCCTTCGATGGTCAGCCGCCGTGGAGCCTGGGGTCGATTGGATGATAATGTTGGTGCCTATACCTTCAATCGTTAGCCTCTCTTCGCCCGGGGCGCCGATTGGATGGCACTATTGGTGCCTCTGCTTTGCTTTTCAGCCGCCCTACACATGGGGCGCCGATTGGAGGGCACTATTGGTGCCTCTGTCTTCGATGGTCAGCCACCGTGGAGCCTGGAGCCGATTGGAGCAGTGTCGGTGCCTCCACCTTCAGTCGTCAGCCACCCTTCGCCAAGGACGCCGATTGGATGGCACTATTAGTGCCTCTGCCTTCAGTTGTCAATCGCCCTT
This sequence comes from Uranotaenia lowii, assembly GCF_029784155.1. Lineage (NCBI taxonomy): Eukaryota > Metazoa > Arthropoda > Insecta > Diptera > Culicidae > Uranotaenia > Uranotaenia lowii. The sequence continues at coordinate 341,212,831 of NC_073692.1, forward strand.
GGAGCCTTGGGCCGATTGGAAGGAGCTATTGGTGTCTCTGCTTTTGATGGTCAGCCGCCGTGAAGCCTGGGGAATCCAACGACGAATTTGCTTAGGAAAAGTTAGGAATAAGGGAAATCGGTCGCCCTTGCTACCCTTCTCTGGTGCTTGTTATTATTTTTGTTCCTTCTGGCCCTTTTATTCGGCTTACTGTTCGACGGCTGGATTCTGTGCAAAGTATACACGTGGCGTGGTCGGTGTTTTACTGCGTAGAAGCTCCTGCTGGTGCTTCCGCTGCCAAACCGCGATTTCGCACGCACTACTGTCACAACTTTTGTGACGAATGACCGATCTTTTTACCACCGGAAACGAGAGTGTCGTTTTGGCGGTTTTCTCCTTCTTCTACACGCTCAACCTGGTTCACTCAATCGTTTACACGATTAACCAGGATTCTTGAATTTGCGTTAATTTTTTATACACGCTTACGCTATTCTATAAGGGGATGGGTTCTAATGAGTTAATGTTGCCAGTCGCCATCAAAGGAGTAAATTGAAATGCAACACCAACAAGGTGGCTTCCGTTCAACTTTACAATGCTGAAAATGACTAAAAGCACATGAAACCCGCATATTATGGGTTTTGGAAGAAAGGGCTCAATAAGTAGAAGTCGAATTTGGCTTTCCGACGCCATCTTGAAATCCAATATGGCAGTTTCCCTTTAACTTCAAAATGCTGTAAATAACTTAAAATCGCATGAACTCCCTACACAGCAAGAAAATTCGTGTAAATTTAGATCGAAAACGATGCACGAAAACGGAACATCGACTTTGATGTAAAATTCTATCACGGTTTATTTTTTCAAGGATGTAATTTTTGAGGCGTGTAAATTTAGATTGAAATCAATGCACGAGATCGGATCACAAAAGCCCTCGTTTAAAAATACACAGGGATGTAATTTTTTAAATTTATTATCGTAAACATTGATATTTTTGCTAAATATTCAGGTTTTTGCTTTTGTCTTTGAATGAATACGCCCACATGTATTATTTTTAATTCACATTTATTTACAAAACTGAAAATTAAACCACCATCACGGACAGCGTCAAGCTGGAATTGTTGTTGCATCCGATGATTCCCAGCACGGGGATGTCTTTAAAGATCAGCGTCATCAGTATCTTCGAATGGTACCGGAACATCATGATCTTTCGGTCAGCACAAAAGTTTTTCCGGATAATAACTGTCCGGATATCAGCCACTGCGCAAAAATCTGACCTTGCTGTAATGGAGAAAAAACTGGTCAGTTTCAACCGCATTCTTCGTTTCACGTATACCTACGACTTTAAAAGACTCTAGTAGTGCTGCTGTAGGTAGCTACGCCTTTGATCGACCCGTTTCCGAATAATTTTTCGACTTGTTAACTTTGTGCGCAAACTAACGAAATATAAAAAGGCAGAAGTTAAATATTTGCATTCAATTTTAAATCAAACAGATTTAATTTTACACTGTTTGTGACATAAATTTCATCGACCGGTTGATTTTTGCATAACGCAATGTAAAATTACCTCAAAACAGTTTATTTCTATCCTATTTTTGAAAAAAGTCTAATATTACATCAAAAGGAGTTTAAAATAACATCTATTTGCAATTACACTCAAGAAAAAATAGATCACTCGTTTTTAAGATTCCGTGTACTTTAAGAATTTTTTTTGCTGTGTACAGCATGGGTAGTGAGTGAAAGGGTTCAGAAAGTACATGAAAAATGAAAAAAAAATTACGAAAAAAACACAAAAATCTGAATAAGCACTGAAAAAAAATGAACAAAGATATAATTAATGTTATTAAAGATAAGAGAAAAACATTACAAAAAATATAACAAAACTGTAGTAAAAATATGAAAAAAAAACTATGACTGAAATATGACAATCAAATAAGTAAAAACCTTTAAGAATTAGGACATAAGAAAAAGTGGCAAATGACACAACTTTGAATAAAAATGACAAATGTAGTAAAAAACTATACCGAAAATATGACAAATATTACAAAATTATGACAAAAATATGATGAATAATTGCCTTCAATTCTAGTAAGAATAATTGCCAACCATGGCAAATATGATAATAAATATAACAAAATTTGGACAAAAATACAAAAAACCAGAAAGATCTAAAATAAGGACAAATATTTGACAAACAATTTACAATATGACATAAAAATAACAAAAAATTTAAAAATAAATCACAAACATATGATTAAGCTATGACAAAACTCTGACAAAGTTGGTATAAATATGGCAAAAGTCTGATATTAAAATGACAAATGTGCTAGAACATAACAAAGTTCTGACAAAACTATGACAAAAACAATGACAATTAATTGACAAAATTATGAAGAATGGGATTAAAATATAAAAAATTCTGAAAAAGAAAAAAATATCAAAAAAGTGACAGAATGATGAAAAACACGACAGTGAAATGACAAATATTCAAAAGAAAAAAATAAGAAAAAAAGCCGAAAAAAATAAATATAAATTTTTTTTTGGAAATCAAATGAAAAAAAAATCTGACAAAGGTTTAACAAAAATACAGCAAATGATAAAATGACAGAACTATAAAAAAAAATTATACAATAAAATGACAAAAATCTGACAGAACTATAACAATGTTTTGTCATTTTTTGTAACATTTTTTGGTCATAGTTTTGTTATATTTTTATCAAGTTTTCGTTATAATTCAATCATATTTTAGCCATTATTGTAAATTTTTCATTTTATTTGTAATATGTCATTGTAATATGTCATTTGTAAGTTGTCATTTTTTATAACATTTTTCATATTTTTCATAATGTTGTCAAATTTTTGTCAAAGTTTTTTTTTTGAGTTTTGTCATAACTTTAAATTTTTGTCAATTTTTTTGATGATTTTGGCAGTTTTTTTTTTTAAATTTTCTCGTAAAACTTTTGCCATCCATCATATTCTTACTTAATTTTTTTATACCATGGATTTGTCATTTTACTGTCAGATTTTTCAATTTTTTGCCATATTTTCTCATATTTTTTCAAAATTTAGGTATATTTTTGTCATTGATTTGATACATTTTTTTTCATGTGATTTTCACTCATTTAAAATATTCTACAGTTGAGCGGATTTCTGCCATATTGGATTTCTATATGGTGTACAATAGCGTAAGACAAGGATATTCGACTTTTACTAATTGAGTCCCTTCTCTCTATACCGATATCGTGGGTGCTGAAAATCACAGTCATTTAAAGCAAGTCCTCACAAAGTCCTGGCACCGTCCATTATTTTCCTCAAGATTCCTCTTCATACCTCCTAGGGTCTCCTGTCCAGGAATTCGATCTTTTTTACGCGGTTTCCCGGAATTAACAATGTTTTAAACGCGGTTTTTCGGAATTTAAGCGGATTGTTTTTTGCGCTCACATTATTGATTTTGCAAAATAATTCGCAAAGATTTTTTCACGTGTGATTAAATTTTGTAAAACACCGAAGGATTTTTTTCAGTGTTCAATCGCTTCGCAATTCGCGTGCACTGTGGCTGGTCTTCAACAATGAACTTGCGAAATTTATCCGGTGAATGAACATTCCGTTTCGCAGTTTGCTTTGAGCTCACTTTAGGGGAGATACCGGTGTATAGTAAGCACTCCTCTTTTCCACGAAAGTACGGTTTTTCTCAAATTAATTTACTTGAGGAACAGTTTTGTGGTCTAAAGTGTTAATTTTCCAGCAAAAAAAAAAGAATTTCTTTATTATCTTCACAGAAATATGTTTTTTTAAAAAAACCAACCAGACTCTCAAGTGACGAAAATCATATAGTTTTTGAGCACCGGAAAATAAGCTCTTACGGTCGTTAAATCATCTTAATCTGTAAGATACAAACTGCATTTTTATGTATAGGGGAGATAAGGGCATAACGAGCACCCAGGGCATAATAAGCACTCCTTTTTTCTACAAAAGTACGTATTTTCTTAATCAAATTTTCATGAGGATTTGTTTGGTACTAACTATAGTATTAATTATTCACCAAAAAAGAAATATCCTTTTCATCTTTACAGAAATATTAAATAATAACCAGCTAGGTTCTCAAGTGACGAAAATATTATAATTTTTGAGCACCACCAAATAAGCTTTTATGACCTCTAAATCATCTTGATCTGAAATATACGCACTGCAACATGATTTACACATTGTTTCTCAATTTTCACCATCATAATGATCATTTATGATTTTTCACTTTAATCAATTTTAAAACGCATTTATACTTAAATTTGTTGACCTGGGGCGAACAGAACACTTTTAATCAGGGCAAGATGAGCGTTTTCTGCCATATAATTTAGCAGCAAATTCTACTCGATGAAGTCAACTGAATAATAGAGCTAAAGCTTGACTTGTTTCATCTGTCGATTTGGCCTATTGGTAAAATGTCGGAGAGGTAATCAGTAGACTCGAGTTCGATTCCTGTTCGGAGGGATTTTTTTCACATTCATGATTGATTTTATTGGTTGTTACATTATACGGCTAGTAGCATCATCCGTCAAACAAAACACCAGAAACATAATGTAAGAGCATGCGTTAATTCTTTGAAGTTTACAAACAGACCTAGATTATTTTGTTATTGCTTTGTTTGATGAATTTACGCCTCACCATTTAGTGCAAAAAGCATCGATCATGAATGATAAATGAAAAAAAAAATCACCTTGACCAGGAATCGAACTCGAGTCTACTGGTTACCTCTCCGACATTTTACCAATAGGCCAAATCGACAGATAAAATAAGTCAAGCTTTAGCTCTTTTATTCAGTTGACTTCATCGAGTCGAAATCGCTGCTAGATTTCCCGGCAGAAAACGCTCATCTTGCCCCGAAAAAATGTGCTTATACTGCCCCAAGGGTGGTTCCCATTTTGTCCCTACAGTGACTGGTTTTCAGTTTACGACAAAAAAATTTAAAAATGCATTTTTTGGAATTTTTACTTTAATCAATTTTAAAATGCGTTTTTACTTTAACTTGTTGACTTGGGGCGTATAGAGCATTTTCTGCCGTAGAATCTAGCAGCGAATTAAATTCGTTGAAGTCTACAGGGTGACAAAAAAGTCCGGTCACACTTTTTTGGGGTCGCCTGTAGCCTACACGTTGCATCTCTCTGGTGCCATCTATATGTCAAATGAAAGGGCTAACTTTGATGACCAAAGTGGCAGAGTTTCGTGTCTGTGCAGTTTGTTTACATTAAGTTGTGAGCCAAGGCAGAGTTAAGAACAGCTGTTATCGCTGCTCGGTTGGCGCGCAGATGACGAGATAATTTTTCGGACGAGAAGCTGTTCGTTTTGGAGCAAACAGACAATCGCCAAAATGATCGAGTTTGGAGTGTGAGCCTCCAGCAAGCTCCTGCGGACAAGCTGAACGTTTCGCGGTTCCAAAATAAGACGTCAGTGATGGTTTGGGGAGCCATTTGCAAGAGAGGTAAACTGCCTCTTATTTTTATCGATAAAGGGTTCAAAATCAACGCAGCTTACTACCTGGACACGGTTTGAAGAAAAATGATCTACCTCAAGCTGAACAAATTGTTTGAAGACGATTACTGCTGCTTCCAGCAAGATGGCGCCCCATCCCACACCGAAAAGGTAGTTCAGGCGTGATGTGAGGAAAACTTGACCGATTTCATTTCGAAGAATGAATGGCCTCCGTCGTCTCCGGATCTGAATCCACTAGATTATTTCATGTGAGGATACATGATGTCGAAGCTTAACGACTATAAAATAACAAATTTGGAGCAATTCAAGCGATTTGTCACGAAAATCTGGGACGATATGCCGATGGAGTACTTGCGTGCCGCTTGTATTAATCTATTGAAAATTATTGCTTACAACAAACTTACAAGAAGAAGTGATAATTTGAACATTTCATTATCATGCATCATAAAAAAAAACTATATTTGGATGCATCATTTGTGCCAGTGAGAGATAATTACTTTCATCTAGTTGTCCCAAAAAGATTTTCGACAGAGTTTACCGGTTGTAATTTTGAACCATTTCCTAAGCCATAAAAAACACTTTCTTCCTCATCTTGAGTGTGAGAAGGTGAGAGGTAAAAATGTGGGATTTTTTTCCTGCTGTACAACTAACTACTGGTGGACACATACCAGCCAGACTCCCACCCACTGGCAGATAGATGTTTTACTGCCGGCAGACGCCAAACGAGAGCGCGCCCCTCCAGATATGATTCGGTGTCTGTCGGATGCTGCAAATGTAATAGAAAACAGAAATCTGCCATAATGAAAAATCTGCTGCCGGTATCACTGCTGCTGCTGCTGCTTCTGGATTGTATGCGGGAGATGGCGGTGGAGCAATCATTGTCATCCAGTGGGTCTTCCTGTCAAACGATCGAATTTGTGGATCTGGCCGAAAACGCAACTTGGTGCCACTTGTCTCATTCTGTAAGGTTTTTTTTTCCTCTTCTGGTTGCTCTGCCATCTGTAACTTTGGCTTCGGCCATGAGGATATTACTATGCCCTAGTGAAGACGGACTGAGGACCGGTCCTGCTCGAGTTGCTTACAGTTCCTTCCAACTGGGATTAAATTTTTGGGCACCGGAATATCCGGTGATTATCCCCATTTGAAAGCTATCCGGCAGAAATGCCAGACCAGTTTTTCTGGCAGCCGACATCTGGCCCCGGTTCTTCGATGTGGCAAGGCCAGTTTGGAGTTTGAGTTATGTAAGCTAGCCAGCATTTCTCAGCAGAAGCAGCTGGTGCTGGTGTGTAGTTGAGAAGCTGGCTGGAGAGCACCAGAGTACAACACCTCCCCCACACCGGCGGCGAAAATTGGCCAACTCACACAAACCCAGACATGGCAGCAGCACATTTGCTGGGTACTACCCAAGCCGGCAGCTCTGCCAGTGACGTTGAACCATACAATACCAATTTATAATGATTTGTGAATAATATTTTTCGTATTACCCGTGGGTGGCCTGGACATTTGGAGGGGTTGCAGAAATGGGAGCCAGGGAAAAGCCGGCACAGAACCATTCCCGTTCATGGGGGATGGAGACTCTGTGTGTGAAAAAAGCCATGTGCCGGTGCCAATGAATGGTGTAGCTGCTAGCTGACCAGCTTCCAGTTCTGACTGCTGGGAAAAATCTGAACCTCCCCTCTGTACCAATTGTTATCAGGACCAGGGTCTTCGTCGTCGTCGGTTTTGTCGCACAAGTGACCGGTGGCCAGATTTAGCCTAAAAATGTCAGGAAAACCACCACCAAAGAGAAAAAAAGAACTTCTAACACACCTTTGTCCGCATATTTTCCCACCGAAAAGCAGAGCTTTCTTCTGGTCTTGAATATGTGGGGTTGCTTCCGGTATTTCGATTCACAAAAAGTTAGCGTGCTAAAGCTGCCAGAAGCAGATTTCAGCGTTAGTTTTTCGGGTGGTGGGATAGATTTTTTTCGGATCCAATATAAAGAGGGGCTCCATCACTTAAGAGGGCAGTACTTCGAAAGTAATTTTTGAAGACTCCATAAGATTTTGTACACAGACACATAGACTTCAGAAATTTGAAGGTTAGAGAGCTCTTCAAGATGCAAGTGCTTTCCTAAAAGTCTTTCTAATTTGTTAAAGGACCCTATGGCCAATTGGCAAGCGACATAAAAGAGATCAATGATGTAGAATACAATTTGTCTATTGGGTGTTTCGAATGTCTCGAACAACACCCGATCAATTTTAAACAAATTTGTTCTAAGTTGATGCATACAACAACATACATAAAATGGCATCAAATGATTATTTGTTTCATAGAATGACCCTTCGTGCTTTGAAAAAAGGGGGTTAGGGTAAGGTTGCCAGATTTTTTTCAGCACGAGCCGGACAAATTCGGAATATTTTATCTAAAAACCTGGCAAAATCCGGGCATTTAATTCCAAAATGTCCACCAAAAATCCGGGAAATATCCGGGCAAATTAGGTCAAAATCCAGGTATTACTCAACATAAATCAAGAAAAAAAAACTTGTTTTTTTCCACCAGCAGTTTTTAAATTATATTTCCAAATAATTTTTCATGATTATTTCACTAAAACTTGCTGAAAAAATTTCGTTTTGGACGCATAAAGAAAAAAAATACACAATTTGTTTTTTGTTTATTTTGGCAAATAAAGTGAATAAATTTGGGCAAAATCCGGACATTTTTCAATGAAATCCGGGCAACCGGGCCGGGCCAGACTTTTGTCAAGATTTGTATTAAATATACGGGCAAACCCGGATAAAACCGACAATCTGGCAACCTAAGGTTAGAGTGACTTCGATGGGTTCAATATAAAAACAGCAAAACTCATACAATTTTCATGCACTAGTGACAATACAATTTTTAGTATGTGAAAGTTTTGACATGAAGAAACGTGGAATAAGGCAACAACGCAAACGAGATTTCCGAGAAGAAAGTTATTACTTATTGTTTAATTTTATATGGGGTCTCCCGTTTTTTTTTTGTGAAAAATACCTTTCTATTCAATGAATAATCTCATTGCATGGGAATGTATATTTCACAAAAAAAAACCGGGAGACCCCATATTAAATTATACAATAAGAAGTAACTTTCTTCCTTGAAATTTAAACAACATTCTGTTTTCAAAACAGATGATTATAGAAAACATACTTTCATGATAGTGGTTTTTCAAACTTTTAACAGTGTTTCCAGATAATTTTCTGTTTATTGTTTCGTTTGAAAATTATTATGAAATTTGTATATTTTCGCAAAAGATGAGGTTAAAAATCAATCTATTAACAATTGTCATTTCTTATATTAACTTACGAATGATTCACAAACAATTGACTTTGAATTTAAAATTTCTAAATGAAGCCTAATCCCGTTTTGAATAAATTCCGAATACAAAATGAGATACAATTCCCATCATCTGGAGTTTGAATTTCGCTCTTTAAACAAAGTACCTAAAACTTTACTTAAAACTCCCTTGAAGATTTTCGAAAAATTGAAGAGCGGGGGGGGGAGGGGGGGGGGGGGTTGTTACAAAAGAAGAAATTGATATTTGTTCCGGCCTAATGTTATGTTTGACTGAGTTGATTATGGTTAGTTTTTGAGTTTATCAGGCCATAAGGTATACCAATTTTGGTCTAGAGCCATCCATGTTTTTTTTTGCAGAGTTTATATAAAGTTTTAATGAGTTATTCTTTACTTTTATGTTTGTTTAGAAAAAAAATTTTTTTTTAAATATAAAGGTGATTTTTTTTTCTACTTTGGATTCAAGCCATCCATCTTTTTTTCGCCAATATGTATATCTAGAAATTCTGCCGAACAATTTTGATGAAGAATGAACTACATATTTAAGCATTCGAGTTGGTTTGGTCTAGTTCTGCCTGATGTTTTTTTGTTAAAAGTTTTAACACCTTTATTTTTCAACAATATCGCCATAACATGCATCCGATTCAGCGTGCAAAACGTTTTGATTTTTGGTAAACTTTCAAAACTGGAATTTTGTTTTTTAACGCCTCATTTCATATTTAATGTCATAAATTTGCAACAGTTAATGTATAAAAAAGGAAAAATCGTATTTATTTTTTTTTCTTTATGTACATATCCAGATGTCTCAAATGATTTTGAAAATTAGAAAAACCCAGAAACTAAGAGTTAATGGTGCAGAAACTCATACTTTGACATTTTGAAGCTTTTAATAAGCTATATAGATATGTACATATCGTTTTATTTCTTTGAAAATACAAATAAAAGCATAAAAGTTGGATAGCTTCCGATTTTGTTTTTAAATTTCTCATATTATTTCAATAACGTGTTCTGAAAAGCTGTAGAATCTACAATGTAGATCAGGAATGAGCAACTCGCGGTCCTCGAGACATATGTGTACGGCCCGCGAAGCTAATCTTAAATTGAACTATGTACTTCACGATTTTTTTCCACAATTGATTGTAAATTGTCAAAAAATAGCAGTCCCTGCTAAACCAAAAATGTAATATCAATAACGTGCATAATATGCACGTATCTTGTTTGCAGTTGCATTTGTCCTATAATCATCTAGATTTTTGACTTTTTTGTGGGATTTGAGCTTTTCATTAGGTTCTTTTAAAGGCATAGATGCATTATTATTTATTGAAAAAACATAACATAGGAATTAGTTAAGTAACAGTTTTTCGTTTCAAGCAAAGATAAAATTGTATAATGAAGTGAAATATCTCAGTTCTTGATTAATGACTTAAAAAAGAAATAAAATATAATAAAAGTTGGGTGAATGACTATAGATTTCTTATCGACATGAGCCAGAAATATTCTGATTCCTCTATCGGTAATTCTGTGATTCAACTCAAAAAGTTTGTAACGATTACACAGGAGAACAGCATTTTGATGCCTATGTTTCAATAACTGATTTTGTAAGATGTTGGCGTCCGTAATTCAAAACATTTCACAGATTTTGTCTATTACTTCTAGTGTCGGTGCTATGGCGTGAGGAATTTAAAAAAATTAATCAGTTTTGAGTAAAATCGATCTTTCATAACTGATAAACCAATTTACATAAAAACCAAAAGCTGATTTTTAATCAATTTACTATTCTTCATTCAATCAAGGACTAAAATATTGCCAAGACATTCTTGTATATGAGATACAGCGCATTGAAAAAATTGATTCTACGATTTATAGAAATACCAAAAAATAAAATTACAACTTGTTCTGACATCATTAAAAGTAATTTAATATTGTGTATTATACATTTTCATTCATTCTACAACTTTTTTTAAGACTGCGAAATTATTTTCCTTACGGTTTTAAAAATATCAAGGATTCAATTTAGTTTATTTTTTCCTCAAAATTGCATCATCATTTCCGTTTTTTGCAGGTTTGGAAAAAAAAACATAAAGAAAACTTCCATAACTTTTTTCTCATAATCAAAAATTACTCGTGGTTTTTGGTAAAATTGATTTTTAAGTCAAGAAGTATTTTTGTTTAACAGTTTTATCAGAAAAGTACACACATTGAATTACTATTTATTTTTTACCTATTTTTAAAAGTTATCTCGAAAACTAGAGCTAACAAAAAAAAACTAATTGAATATTTAGATTCGCGACCCCGAATGAGCCAAAATCAGTTCTGAGGTTCCTTGCATCGCGAAAAATTTGAATTTTGTTGTTTTGTGTTATCAGGCCAAACATCGATTAAATTGTTCACATTGCCAAAGTTAAAAGATTTTCATGATTAGCTCTTCTTTTCTCGGTTTTAGATTTTTGCATGACGTTGCCAGAGTCACCCAGCAAAAAAAAAGACTAATTAGCCGGTTAGGGTCATGAAGACCCGGATTATTCTTTTGGTTATAAGATTAAACATACTGAACCGATTTTCATAAACTTTACCATTTAGTAATTGTCCAAATGTCTGATATCAGTTGCCTTAAAAGCCTTAAAAAATTAATGTTTTGCATTAAAGATTATGTTGAAGTCGTATTGAAAAACTTTTAATTGATAAGAATTCAGATAGATTGAAAGCTCATTTTGAGATAATAAAAGTGCTTGGTTTTCCAGACCATAGCTGGTTATTGCCGTTCTGCTCAATTACATTCACTTCAAACCGATAGGGTAAAATCAATAATGAACAGACTGATAAAACCACCATCTAGTATCAAATCATTAAATTTCAACATTTTGATGACCAAATCTGAGATGTGTCGATTTTTATTTAACGCTTCTTGTTACCCTGAGCACAACTACTCTGAAATGTTAAATTTGATGTTACTTTAATTTATGGGCTTTATGGTGAAAAGTGATGTCCTTTTTAGTAGGGACACCTTAAGATTATGAAATTCATTCAAATCTCTTCTAGCTTCACCGATTTCCCCGCTAATTTCAAATGGAAATGGTTCCGCTTATCATAAAAAATAATCACGAAAAAGGGGGTGTTGCGAAAATGTGCACTTTTCGATGGACGAGCCCTTCAAAATTCCCTATAAAATACACTAAATGCTTTCTATAAGGGTAGGGTGAGTGCTCCTACTTTGGACCTAGAGCCTACTTCAGTCCTAAAATGTCGAAATTTTTTAATGATTCTTTCTGCTGGCATAGAATGAATATATGCCTATGTACACAATGAACTCTTATTCTTCCTGAACTCAACCATACCGTTTTTTTTACATTAAAAGTCTTCCTGATAAAATTTTCAACATTTTTAAAAATGTAGCCCCTCATCAGTAGTAAATCAGACAGCTGTTTTAGTGGGGCGCGTTCTAAGAAATTAGAGTGTTTAAGGAAAAATCACGAATTTTTACTGCCCAATCCAAAGTTTAAAGGAAAATTACTTTCACTGTGAAGAATATAAACCATCTTACCTATTTTTCTTAAAATTTATGAAAATCAATGGAAAACTCGGAAAGTTTGCCACGAGTTCAAATATAGGAAACTTTCGACTTTGATGTTTCATGTTTAGACCTAACATCACAAAAACTTTGTATCAATACCAACAAATCAACATAGGTGCGATTTTTTGATTAAGGCATCGTTCTGAACCAATATTGAATATTTCGAACAGTTTTTGCCAGCTATACGCACATTAACTACAAGTAAGTAGACACAAATAAATTTCAGCTATTGTTCTGCTGATAGAGCTGACGGGAAATGAAAGTGTTTGTGATATTCATAACAGAAATTTAAGTTTTTTTAAATGTTAAAAAGCTGTAAAACTTTTGTATGATAATAATTGATTGAAGATTACATTTTCAATAAATTTGTTTATTTATTTTCGAAAATCATACTTTAATATGAATTTTAGTTCCAGGTCCATTCAAAGGAACCAGTTCAGTACCAAAATAGGAACAGTAGGTTCAATGTTGGAACTTTGGATCGTCCATATCTTTGCAAATCTCCCAATAACGGTATAACCTATGTTAAAAATTTTCATTGAAACTTGCAGATAAGATCATGACTTTTAAATGAACTCCCTAAAGGATATAAATTCCTTGTCCATTTTTGAGAAAATCAGGATTATATAAAAACCACCGCTTAAAGGGTCCAAAGTAGGGCAACTAACCCTATATACGGACGATAGTATTGGCGAAAAATTGGCCTCAGCCATAACCTCAAACTTTGATTTGCTGGCGGCCTCACCAGTGATGCTAGATGCGTTACTAAAATCAGTATTTGTTTGTTTTAAACGAATTATAATATTTCTGAGTTGATTGAAATCATTCACTGTGACAAAAAAAAAGTAAATTGTTGAAAGCCCCGTCTATGTTGACTTTGAAAATAATCGCCTACATGCTCTGATTATTTAAAACATATGCATATAATTCGCTACATCGTTTAAGTATGCGATACAGACAGTTATTTCGTTCAGATAAATGTTGCGTTTAATTCCACATTTGAATAGAAATCTACGGGAATGTTGCAAATTCTCAGTACTTATCAAAAGGTTTTTCAATAACAATGCAATTAAAAAAAAATTTAATCATTTTCCAAATATCAATGCACTTGGCATCCCTGATCACCCAAAATATCAAAACATGAACATCTGTGTATCGTTTTTGCATAGGGCGAATTTGTCGATATTAGTACCAGAAAATCGCGTTTATCGAGCGCCCTTCTCAAAAATCGATTCTGTTCTTCCATGGTTTGAGGTTAGGGTTGAGGCCTCCTGCTATTAAGGTGGTGTTCGTGTAAAACCGTCAATGTATCCTAATAGGGCTTCAGCAACTTCTAAACCCATCATAATGTATGAGACAATTGTAGATCGTGGCTTGTTACAACTTTGTTTCGAAGACAGCGAACCATTTCATCCATTCTACAACGTGTCAGATTCTGTTTTTTCAAGAAATTTTTTTTAACTTTGACTCTAACTCCTGAGGGTGATGTGATAGGACTTTGACATGTTCAACAAACTTTTGTATTTTGATTAGATAAATAACTTTGTTGAAGACATTGAAGCCTTAATTTGAAAAACAAAAAAGTTAGCATTTTTAGTATTTTTATCGGTGGACTCCTCGACAAAAACTTTGATATTAAAATATGCTCCATGTAGACCAATGTTGCTGAAGACATCAAATGTCTATCTCTTCATCCCTGGGCGCTATTATTTTTTAACAGCTAGATTGATGTTCTGCAAGCTGACTTTGAATATTTTGCATTTTATATTCAGAAGCATTTTCTTCAATGTAAATCTCCTTCATAAGTTTGCTTCATGAAAGATTTCCCAGCAGACTTAAGAAAATGATCGAATCAGAACAAAACAACCATTATTGCGACCCTTGGAGCTAAATGGTATAGGTGACCAAAATTGAAAAAAAAAATACTGAGATAAGCATCTGGAATGAATCCTTGACGGCCTAACATCACATGGTATTTGAATCATAATTTTATTCTTTTGAAAAGCCCTTCTAACTGAAAGCCACTTTTAGTTTAAGAAAACCAAATCTGTAAAACATTCGATAAAAATGAATGGAAATGGAAGTCCAAGAAAAGGATTTTGTTGTTCAGTGATGTCAAATTTTCATACAAATATGAGCGTCGTTTTGTGACCTCTAAGGCCTAACAAAATAAATTGAAATTTGACATATGGCCTTTTCTGGTATGAGCCTTTAAATAAAGGATTTACAAAAAATGGCCTTTTCAGGCCAAGGAACAATTTCAGCACTTTGAGTTTTGATTCCGGAACAAACCGATTTTTCAACATCTTTATCCAGGTCTTGTCGACTTCGACGAAACTTTGAAAAATGAAAGGAAACATTTTGAACGTTTGTGAAGTTAAATTGTTCACAAAAACAATTTCATAAACTCATATGTAGGATGATCAATTTAAAAGAAAAACGTCTTTAAATCGTGCACAAAATCGATTAAAATATTATGAAGTTCTCTTTGCAACCCGATAGGCGACAGCAATGCTTCAGAACCAAAACAGAAACTTTTCGAAACTATCCAAAGCAATTAGAAAACCGCTCACAACACCTGACACCTGCTACTAAACTAGCTAGTGCTATTGCTGCTGCTATCGCTGAAGCCACTAACGGATATCATCATTGCCATCCGGCTTTCCCGCGTACTCTAGCTGTGTTTTATAGTAAAAACACACTACCTTCAACAATGTGTAGTAGGTAGGTATCTTACACACTTGGCAAGATGGTTTGGTTAGTGTCGAAGAAAGCTTCCCCAACCACCCACACTATACATCGCTAGTATAGGTGGCTCAGTGCACTTCTGGTCTAGCCAAGCAGCACGCGGTTGCTTTACGAGTTTCGCCTGGTTTTTCTCCATCAACAGCAGCAACATGCCGCGAATGGTTTTATCCTCGGCTTGGGGTTGAAAGGAAAGCCATATGCTATCTCTGGCTTTTTATAATTTTTTTTTTTGCGTTATTCTGTTTTCTATCGCCTATATCGTTGAGAACGAAAGTTTCCTCCTTAATGATCGTTGAAACACAAGGTTTGATGCGGTTTAAGTTTAATAGAAAATGGCGATAATTGAATATTCATAGTTTTTAAACAAAATATGGTTGTTTTAACCATACTCATCAAAAAATATATCAAAAACAAGCATATTTTACCGATTCAGATGAAACTTACTTATTTCGGTGTTACATCAAAGTCATACCTGCAAAGACAAGAGAAATAAAAGTTAATATAATAGTATTAGTCTGTGATAATAGTTCCAAAGTAGGTGTAAGTAACACCACTTTAGATTATTGATTATCATTACAAATTTCTGATCCATAGCTGAAGGAAGTGCAATTTTTGGTATTGAACTTATCCAGAAGAAGTATCGGACACTGCAAAATATGGCCAAAAACCCAACTGCGAGCAGAAAGAGATTACAGAATGTGTCAAAAAATTGACATTTTTCCGGTGTTATCTTGACCTCAACACTCACCAAATGTGCTGTACCTACTAGAGCCTGTATGTATAACCCAAACATCTCTCTCTCTGTCTCTGGCTTTCTCCCTGATGGGTAAGCTGCTGGAGCGTGTTCTGTTGTGTTTTTTCACCGATAGCAATTTATTCCAGCATAAAACACAACAACACATCCCTTGGAAACACACACATTTGTTTGGTGAGCACAACTGTTCGGCCAGCAAAAGCAAACATTTCCCTTCCAATCCAATTCAGACCTACCTCCCTGTTTTTCCTTCGCTGCTGGTTTTTCTTACCCAAACCAACCCAATCATCACCACCAGTTGCTTGCTGTTTCCTACTGGCAGTTGCTTGCTGCCGCAAGCCGGATCAGACACATTTATCCCATACCAATCTTTCCTCGCCAGTAACCGGAAGGCAAATGCTGGTCATCGTACGCACTTTTTAATAACATCTAACGATAGTGCCCCATGCCCTAGTGGGAAGGTACTTTGGGTGTATTTCTCTAGGAATGCTTATCGCTATCTAACAGGCTTGTTTTAGGCTTCTGGTTGTGTTTTATAAGAAAATTTTTAAACCCCTTACAGAACTCGGATACAGAGTCATCAAAGCTTTTGAAAAATTGCAACCGAAATCATAATTAATTCGCTGTTGGTCTCTTATTTTATTGACCAGCATGTCACTATGCTGTCACAATATAGCATTGGTAAAATCTTAGAATGTTTGAAGAATTTATTAACGATTTTTTTAACGGATGAAAAACAACAAAAACATGTTCAAGTAGTATAAAGGTTTTGCGCGCTTTGTTTCGTCCAGACATCGATGATCTTTTAATTATAAAAAAAAGAAATGGCATCAATGACTGCAGATCCTTACATACGCATTCGAAGGCACTTGGGATGAATCATCCAAAAGGATGAAAATCCATGACAAAAAATAAGTATTTGAAAAAAAATCCAACAAAAATCTGAAATGCCACAGGATGTAGAGCCACTACTCGAGAAAGTCAACGGTTATTTTTGATTTTAAACTTCCACTTGCTACGGTAACGATTTTAAGCCTTTCGCTTATAATTCGTGTTCTTGGTTCATTTGAAACGTATTTTCATGCAATTCTGACTTCTTTCTAAAGGTTTTAGCTTGAATTTTTCGAATATTTAGTATTCAAAAAATTTCATTTTTGAATTCAGCGTCCAATTTTACTCTAGAAACATTGGTTCAAGGTTTTTTTTTAATTTAGTAAACTACTAGCTGACCCGGTACACTTCGTTTTACCCGTTACTTAATATATCGTTGGAAAATGTATACAGTTCTTTAACTTCTTCGTGCTCGTGAACCAGTTTTCATGAAAATTGTCTTCAAGTTGTTCGAGTTTTGTACCGTTTCTAGTTGATTTTGTATAGGAGCTTCCCTTCCATAGAAAGTAATAATCTCGAAACTGTTATATAAACCATCTCTGACCCTTAAAACCCTCGGATACCTAATTTGACTTCATTTCGACCGACCATTCATACGTGATGGTATTACAAAGAATACGCCTCCATTTTTATATATAAGATGTTGAAATAAGATAATTTTGTATGGGGACCCCCCTTCCATAAAAAGTGAAATTCTTGAAACTATTATACAAACCATCTCTGGCCCGAAAAACCCTCGGATACCAAATTTCACTTCATTACGACCAACCATTCATACGTGATGGTGTTACAAAGAAAACGCCTCCATTTTTATATATTTAGTAAACTTTGTATGATTCCAACATTTTGGCTCTGAAACTTACTTAAATTGTTCAATAATCATAATTTCATTGAAAGAAACTTATCATTTTCAATTTTTTTTTATCGTAAGACCTTTAAAAAAATTTATAGCTCAGTAATAAATTGCCTGTATTAAAATTTTCTAGCAGATGACTGAAAAATGTCTCACATCCTCGGAATGTTAATTGCATCTAAAACTAACTTAAAATTATAACACAACTAAAATTTAATCAAAACAGATTGCCATGATAACGCTCTGGTGCTGAACTTTTTTTAATTTTTCAAAAATTATCAGGTTAATATAGAAATTAATGTTAGATGAGAATTTTTCAACAGTTTCCCAAATACTGGACAAAAATTGAGGTATAGCTATAATATTTTTTCTTATAAATTATCAATTATAAATGACTGTTTTCAACACAAAACACTTTATTTTAATTTCATATGAGATAAAGACACTTTATTTCTCATGCTTTTTTTATGTACTTTGATTTTAGATTTTTACTTTAGATTTTTTTCATTTAAAATAATACCATTAAAGTATCTATCTTAAGGTTGCCAGATGGCCCGGTTTTATCCGGATTTGTCCGGATATTTAATACAAAATTTGAGAACAGTTCGGCCCAGTTGCCCGGATCTCGTATCAAAATGCCCGGATTATTTTCACTTTTTTTGGCAAATCAAAAAAAAAAACAAATTTAAATGTACATTTTTTTCACATATTTATGCCTCAAAAACGAAATTTTTTGAGAAAGTTTTATAGAAATAATCATGCAAGGTATTTTGTTAGCCTAGAATACGGTTTAAAATCTGTCGATGAGTTTTTATGAAAAACATTGTTTTTAGTTTGTTTTCTTGATTTTTGAAGATTTGATTTGAAGGAAAAAAGTGGTTCTGCTTTATGAAATCGTTCTCCAAAAATAGCAAAAAAGGCAGCCTATTTATATTTTGTCGTCCAGAAATGTGGGGTTCTATCCTACATAATCAGAAATCAGAATTTAGTTATATGGAGTTTTTTCCCATCTCTAGTTAAAGTTTAGAAACCTACAAAAATTATTGTGTTTTGGAAAAAATATTCAAGATAAAAAATATCAGCTTCATCTCAAATTACAAACTTTTTTGAATTATTTAGGTGTAAAATATGCCGAATAAAAAGTAAAAATATTTGTAAAGAAAAATACATTTCAGATTCCGTTATCTCTTCTTCAACCAATGTAAGCGGAATTTTCAAAAAATATTCAAACCTTTCTAAGGATTTCTTTGAGAACTCATAAATGGGTAAACTTATGACTAGTAATTCCAAGGTTTCATGTAGCCTGAAAACTTCCGGAACACGGTGTAGTGTTTGGATAGATAATTTTAAGCGCTTAAAAAATCGACTTTCTACCAGCTTTTATGGTTATTGGACCATTGTGCGCTGCCAAAACAAACGTCAAACTTTTCTCACTTTCGCAGCCGAGATTTTTATCGCATCTCGCTTGCATAAAACTGGGTGAGGCAAATAGAAATTCGATGTACCAATTTTGCTGCATTTTTTTTTACTTTTCGACAAAAAAACTGAGCAGTTTTGCGAAAAGAGTTATAATCGTTTTAGATAAAAATTTACGCCGAAACAAAACAAAACCAACAAAACTATCGATTTTTATATGAGGCAAATTTTCAATCCTGTTCAATTCAAAACTTTCTTTTAGACTTCAAAACTTTAATTTAGACTTTTAAAAAGTTTTTAAAATGGTTATTTTCAAGAAACGAAATTTGTTACCTACTCACTGATCGATGATTTAATTAGACCAATTTAACAACTAGATGATTTTTTTTTTCATTTTTTGTCCTATTTTCCCGCCTTAGGCATTTAAGATAAGCAAAAAATATCTAATCAACCGTCTCGAGTTTTTCATGTATGTACGGGAAATTTCTTTCACCAAGCAGGCAGTGAGCAGTTGTGACTGTGAGCAAAAAAAAAAAAATAAACGCGTAATAAGGAGTAGTTAAAATTTCGATTCTTAAATTTTCAACCAAATTTCTGGTAAGTAAAATAACAAATTTTAACAAAATAAAATGCTTGAATTGATTTACAAGCATAATCATTTAGTTGTTTTATATGCATGTTAATCTATTAAACCAGAAGATTATTTTTTCAGCTCTCATTTTCATACAGGCAGAGGATTCCGACATCAAGATTTGAAGTTTGGCTAAGAATTCTTAAGAAAGGTATATTTTTTCGTCAACGTATTTACTGTAACGTTTTTTTTTTGCATTTCTTCGAAAGCAATCCATGCTTCGTTTTCCAGAGAATCTCAAGGAATAAAAAATCGAATGATGACGAAATGCTAATTGAAGAGTTTGAATTTCTTTTTCTGAAGAGTGCAATAAACAGTTGGTTCACATAAATTCGGTTTTTTGCTTCAAACGTCTCCTGGAAATGCCGGTAATATTTACCGCAAACTGAAAATTTTTTAGAAATTTTCACAGAAAACCATAAAACTTTAAGTAATTTTATTTGCGATACACAGTGTATTACGCGGGATGAATCGCTACATTCGAATTTATTCGCATTATACGCTGTGTGTCAAAAGCTGAAATTACCTTTGGTTTTTTTTGGTTTTTGATAAAAATTATCAAAAGTTTTAAAGTTTCGGTAAATATTGCCGGTATTTCGGTAAAAGTTGCAGATAATTTAGTAAAATTCGGTGAAAACTTCTGAAGTTTCAATAAAATTTACCGGAATTTCAATAATTTAGATATTTCGGTAAACATTATCGGTTGTTTGGTAAATATTACCAAACTTTTTCAGCTTGCTCGATGAAAATTATTGATTGTTTGGTTTTATTTAAAGGACGTTCAGTAATTATTACAGATTTTCGATAATAATAACAGGTTTTTCGGTAAACTCTGCCGTTTGTTCGGTATTCTTTACCGAACTTTTATTATTTTCGGGTAAATATTACCGGTCTTTCGTTTATGATTATAGGCATTTCGGTTCAACAATACCGATTGTTTGGTTATGCAACGAGCTGTCACGTTTACGTCAATGTTTTGACAGTTGATCACTTCTCACTTCTCAGCCATGAAAAAATTACCGAACACATTAACGAATTCCACATGGTAGAATTTCGGTAAAATAATTACTCGTTCACTGTGCAATTGGTATTTAAACTTCAAACACCACAAAGGAGGAGGGAGGTATAATTAAAAAATTACACATTTCAATAAATTATAACCTATTGGACATAAGCTTCATTGTACAAAATCTAAATTAAGAGTTATTTTTGATCAAAATAAAAAAAATCGAAAACGAAAGGTGATACAATTCTACAGTTTTACTTTCGCCTTGCTATTTAAATTAAAAGAAAAAAGATTACCAGTGGTATGAAATCTTTCTAAATTTCAAACCTTGACTTAAGAAGAAAAGAAACACCAATGAAGGTTTAAATTGAGGGACATTCTCAGAAACAATTCTTCGAGCTCCTACTACCAATGCAAAAATGGTTAAACGGTTCTTTACGCTGTTTCGAGTAATGATCGAGATTATGGCTTCCAGATTCGATGGAATTCCAGATGAAAGTCTTGCGACATTTATGATCCATTTTATCGTTGAATTTATGCACTACATGAAAATTGTTCTATAATTTATGCGAGCAGAAAGAGTGGAAAATATGAATAGGAGAAACAGATCAATGAATATACATGGATCTACAACATCAAGAAACATGCACTGAAAAACCTGAACACCCCTCATTTTGAAGGTGTGTGTGTAGAATGTTGCTCCTATTTTGATTGTGGAATTCACTCGTCAGCTGTCAAAATGCCGTCCAAGGAAGAAGAGCAGCGTATCAAAATTTTGCTCGCGCATCGCGAAAATCCGAGCTACTCGCACGCAAAGCTGGCAAAATCGCTAAAAGTTGCCAAATCAACCGTTACAAATGTAATTAAAGTGTTTGGGGAACGCGTGTCGACAGCCAGGAAGTCTGAATCGGGGGGAAATCGAAAACCGGAAGCCGCTGAGACGACAAAGAGAGTTGCCAGTAGTTTCAAGCGAAACCCTAACCTCTCTCTCCGAGATGCCGCAAATAAGCTGGGTGTATCGTCTACAACCGTGCATCGAGCCAAAAAACGAGCCGGACTATCGACTTACAAGAAGGTAATGACTCCAAATCGCGATGATAAACAAAATAAGACGGCCAAAGCGCGATCCCGGAGGCTGTACACGACGATGCTGACGAAGTTTGACTGCGTGGTAATGGACGACGAAACCTACGTCAAAGCCGACTACAAGCAGCTTCCGGGACAGGAGTTTTATACGGCAAAAGGAAGGGGAAAGGTAGCAGATATTTTCAAGCACATGAAACTGTAAAAGTTTGCAGAGAAATATCTGGTTTGGCAAGCCATCTGTACCTGTGGCTTGAAAAGCAGCATTTTCATAGCTTCCGGGACTGTCAACCAAGAAATTTACGTGAAAGAGTGTTTGAATAAACGTCTGCTGCCTTTCCTGAAGAAACACGGTTACTGTACTGTTTTGGCCTCATTTGACATCTTGCCATTACGGTAAAAAGGCCATGGAGTGGTACGCCGCCAACAACGTGCAGGTGGTTCCCAAGGACAAAAACCCTCCCAACACGCCAGAGCTCCGCCCAATTGAGAAATACTGGGCTATTGTCAAGCGGAACCTAAAGAAGACCAAAAAAACTGCTAAGGACGAGCAGCAGTTCAAGGCAAATTGGCTTTTGCGGCGAAGAAGGTGGACAAGGTGGCTGTACAAAATCTAATGGCAGGGGTTAAGCGTAAGTCCCGGCAATTCGGATTTGGAAAAGCGGAAGCCTAACTGAATACTTTTCCTGAATTTTAAACTAATTACTTGAAAAAGAAATTTAATTTGATTTTTTAAATAAACGATTTCACCGATTTACACGCGTTTTCCCTTGACCAAATTTTGAACTTATCACCTTTTATGTTATTCAACAGTATAGAAATTCAATATGATTAAAATTGAACTGTTCACTTTATAGTTGTTTATTTCAACAGGAAAAATCCAATTTTAATTGTAGAAATTAATTGGAACATCAATTAAAAAAAAAATTGAAACAGAAGTTTTGTTTCGAAAAGGCCTGCTTTCCATATAGAAAAAAAGTGTCGAAATGTAGTACTTTTCGATGCAGTTCTCAAAACAGTTTAAAAAAGTGCACAAAACAGTAATGAATCTTATTAAGGAAATTAGATTATCGCGTTTTTTGTTTGAATGTTTGCTCTCTCTCTTATTGGATAGTCAACTTCCTCACTTCTCTCAAATCAGCCATTCATGAATAAAAATTTCTATCACTCAAGACAGATAGTTAACTAATGATTTTTATATATTTATTATTTAAACTACATGTAATAAAACAAGATATGCGGTGACGACGCGAAAACTGCAAGTTTTTGTGAATCACTGCCTGCGGAACATCATCCGCGCTTGGTGGCCTGGCAACTGGATCTCAAACGTTGAACTTCATCGCCGGTGTCATCAAAAGGCGCTAGAAATCGAGATTCGGGAACGTAAGTGGAGATGGATTGGGCACACGCTGCGAAGAGATGAAAACGAGATTTGCAGAGAGGCGCTTGACTGGAATCCAGATGGGCATCGAAGAAGAGGCAGGCCCAAAAGCTCGTGGCGGCGAAGTCTAGCCGCTGAAATCCGCACAGTTGACGAGAACCTTGGCTGGCAGCAAGTGAAGACGCTGGCTCCGGATCGCCAGCAGTGGAGATCTTTTATCTCAGCCCTATGCGCCGGTCAATCGGCGCTGGACCCTTAGGTAGGTATGTAGGTAATAAAACAAGATATCCGTCAAAAATTTTCATGAGTTGTGGTTCAAGTCAGAGTGCCAACGTTTCCCTAATATCACGTCTCTAGCTTGGTTTTTAATTAGAAATCTATCACCAAAGAAAAACAGAGTGGAAATAAACATAATATACCGAAATTTGCCTAACTAAACCCTAAGTCGACTGTCGCTTGAAATGCAATGCCAAGAGCAAAAACCTGTACAATTTTTTGCCCAAGGTTAGGCGACAGGATGAAAACATTCCCAATTCTGCACCCTATTTTCGAAATGATTGGTTAACTGAGAGAATAGGAACAGGAAATCTGGTGGAAACAGAGAGAGAGCACCCAACTTTCACAAACCACGGCATTTCTAGCTCCAGGTTTTTATCAAATTTATTTAAATTTGAATAAATACGCGCCCGGTTAAATTAAATATACACTCGCTCCACATTTACGGAAGCAAACTAACAATCGCTTTTACGCGCACAAATAAATACAACCATACATACGAGAGGCAGGGATTGTTGCTATTAGACCATCAGATGGAAAATAGGAACCAACTTTGAATAAAAAAAAGAACCGGGACAAAATAAATAAAGCAATCGAGGGAATCCTACGGGACTTTGAGTGATCCTAAAACGAGGCACCATTTAGTTCTGAAAGGATTTGTTCCTGCCGCATTGGACATTTTCGGTCACTCGCGTAGATTCGATGTGTGGTCAAAACACATTCGCACACACTTTCTGATGAACCAGGTTATAAAGGTGGCAAATAATTTATACTATTTAATTAAAATATTTTTGGTGATCTATACAAACATTATGTTTTTGAAAATTGACTACCATTTCAATTTTTGTTCTTTTATTTCATGGTAGCATATGAATTAAACAATAAACTAGCAATGTTGAAGCAATTCAAAACAACTTATTTGGCGACCATGAAATTTAACAAAGTTGAGTTCGCAAATATTCTCCCCTAAATGTTCGTTCAACCAATCATTTCGGAAGTTTGAACATAAAATATTTAAAGATTGTATGCAGTAGGTATTCAAATTTCCAGTTTAATTTATTCGAGAAAACATGCTCAATTCATCGCCACCCCAATACAGCCAGTTGATAGCGAATCAGATTATAAAAACATCGTCAACGGAAAATATTTTCATAACATTTCAATTTTCCCACCAACCGAAGCATTTAAATTCCAATTTCACGCACCGTCCGAAACTTTCATCAAACCAGAGTGAAATTTGGGGACAGGAAAAAGAGTGACCAGCATCCACCTTCCACTGGACCTGCTTCCGGAAAAAGGGAGACACCTCCATCGTTTTTCAGGTGATTTCCAGGTCCCATTCCGAGTTTTCCGAGCTCCAATGAATTATCCGAATGCGTGCGGGCATTCATGTGAACGGTTTTCTCTCTCTATTTATTCACCAGTCCTATCAACAATTCGGCCGTGTGGATTTTTTTTTCTATCACTATCACTGGCGTGGGCATCCGGCTGCAGCTAAACAAAACCGGGGATCAAATTTGGCTGAACAGATTAAATGCCGAATGATTCCAATTATTTATTTATTATTCGTTCCTGGTCGGCGGCACAAATTGCTTTGCTTTGCTGAATATTTTGGTAACGGGAAATTTGGGCTCACTGAACTGGATTTTTGATTTTTGCTTTCCTGAATGCCAATTAGGTTAGTTTTTTTATCCTAGTTTGTTTGACTATCGATAAAATCACATCAACCCGTTTTTCCGTAATCTATTTAAAAACTCGATTCTCAACACCGATTTTTAAATTCCAGTTCAAAACAGCACCAACTCAAAACAAATTTCGCCAAACTTTGCCTTTCATTAATGTCAAATATAATCTCTTCCGTGACGTATTAATAGCGTATGGTCGGCGAAGCGTCAAGGAAAGGGGGGATGAATGAATGAGCCATCTCTAGGAATGGCTACCCACCATTCACCCGACTCGAAAGAAATTGCTCAACAGCAACATATTGTTCAGCGAACGAGCCAGCAGTTTTGCAAAATAACCACATCGAAACCCATATGGGGACGTTTTCGGAGATCTGTTCGTTCGTTCTAGTATTAAAAGTGTTGAGCAGAAAAAAAATTATAAATTTTCCCAACCAGCAACACCATATTGTTTTTATTTTTTTCCCTCTGATCCTTCTATCTGGCTTTCTGCCTCTATTGCTGATGCTTTCGCTGATTTTCAAATGGGCCACAGATGTTTTCCTATCCATTCATATGTTGGAGCAGTTGTTTGGTTCTGGAATTGTTTTATTTTTAATATTTTTTGTTGCTAATTTTGGCAGCATATTTTCCGCTCACACAAATCCGTTCTGAGGGTTTTGGAGGGAACATTAACATTTGGCAAAAGCTCGTTTTAATATTTCTTTTTGTTACAATCTGCAAATATTCATTCAAATATTATAAGGATAGTCGTTGGATGCTTTTTCGTAATACTTGAAAATTTAAAAATATTTACTGAGTTAATTGTCCTCAATTTAAACTGGAAAAAATAGTCGACTTGAAAGTTTCTGATAGATATGATAATTCTGACTTATCAAAATCCTTCACTTTTATTGGATACAGATCTGCAATCTACTTCAATGCAAATAACATTGCTGATGAAATTATACTTTTTACTCTGTGTTAAGGAAAATATTGTTCTGGAAATATCTGAACATATCTCGCGTGAGCTTTCATTACGTCGTATGAAACATCTTAAGAATTCACAGCAAACTGCTGCAAAAGTTATCGAAACAACTTTAAACTTTGTATTTTACATATAGAATATGTTGTCCAGGCTACAAATATTCTAAATTGAAAGAAGTTGCGTCTAGTTTATGTCAGTGTTTATATTTTTTCGTAAATTATTTCATACGACGTAATGAAAGCTCACGCGAGATATATAAAAAAATGAATATTCCCTATAAACTCAAAAATAACTGGACCTACTGCAGAACACCGACTTGTGAGGGCGGGGAAGGGGGGGGGGGGGTCTTTCATACAAAAATAACATATTATATTACACAATCTGAATAACTTACAAGTGATTCGCATGAACTTTTCTACACAAACATATTTTTACACAATCAAATGATTCATTATGTTGAATGACAGGTTTCGTTATATTTGAATGGGTAAATGAAATAAAACTTTTTTTGTTGGAAAGGTCTGGAGGAAGGTCTGTTACAAATTCATTGTAAAATGATACAGAACTTGAACGATTTTCAAACGATTATGATCAAATTTGGTACAAAATGAAGTTTTAAATGACATGAAATTATTGCAAGCTTTATCTTATCGTTTTTGTAAGGGAAGGGATCCTCTACAAAATAAACAAAAATATTATAAGTTCGAACAATCAAAAAAAGTGACCAAAATTGACAAACATAAGCGTTTGGCTTCATGAAAAGACACGTTGATTTGACTAGAAAGTTTTACTGAAATTAAATGATATGATGTATTCAAAGACTCTTCCCATTTTATTTAATGAGAGCTCTCATAGATGTTTCGAAATTTTAAACGTTAGTTCCGCCCTAACGAAATGATACGCTATACGCGAAATTTCAATCATTCGTATTTTAACCAGCAAAACAAACATTTGTTCGACTTTTCTTTGAAATGCGAAACGAAAAAACGCTCGAAATGAACTTTTAACTGAATATCTGTAAAGATTTCACAAAATAAAAGAGAACACGTCCTTAGTTCGTTTCACGATTCGTGGATTGATAAAATTGAGTTTTTTTAACCTTCAACTTTAGATAACATCATTGGTCGTAGGAAGAGCCGACTAATGAGGCGGTGGGGAGGGCTTTGGTAACTGATTTTTTCTTCCCAACAATGCACGAATACAAAAAATAACAAAAAAACATAAAGAAAACAAAAAAAAACCAATTGTATTCGGAACCAGGCCCGTGCGAAGGACTCGTCCATGGGGGGGGTTTTCGAAATTCAAATTCAGCCGAAAATAATAACAATACCAAAAATACACAAGAAATAGGTAAATTAATTTTAAACTATTTTCTTACTTAAAATTAACACACAAGCTCAAAATATAATAAATTCGAATTTTCAATAAATGTCAGATCACGTTAAAAATTACCCATGATAAAAAATTGTTAAAAAATAATAATGATAGTTTTTTTATAATTCATCTTATTTCACATTTCTTTTCTTCATTTTTAATGGAAGTTTTGATTTAAAAATCCACTGTAGTAGGTATCTTGAATTTGGGAAAAAAATTATCCCGATTAGCAATGTGAATCTTGAATAGGAAAAAAACATTTTGAACTTCAAGAGTAGATAATTGAATTTTATTTGATGAAAAGAAGAAAATATTTAATTTTGATCAAAGCCAAAGATAAAACCCTTTTCTATATTAAAATTCATTTAGTAATTCAAACAAAAGGCAAAAAAAGTTCTGAAGTTCAAAATAATAATTTTTACATATCTTTTGAATACAACATGTTCTGTTATGACAACAAATTACAAATTTAGAAATGATCAATATGAAACTAATAAAATAAAAATAATGAACTCCAAGTTTTGTTGTAAATATTCAAACCACAAAGATAATACAAATAAAGTTAAAATTGCGCATTTAAATTTTACTTTAAAGTTGGTACTTCGAATCAAATCAATTATAGATAAGATAAATTGAAATTCATGATCGATTAAAAAACATTATTTATTATAATGAAAATAAGATAAACTTTTAAAAATTTTCAATCGAATTTTAAAATTTGAAGATCTGAATATTTTGTCGCAATCAATTGCAATACTGGGTCCTGAAAAGGACAGGAGATGGAAACTATGTTTTTCTTATTAAAAATTTAGTTTCAAAAGCTGTAGATTATGTTTTTTGAACACGAAAATTCAGATTTGAAAAACAAAGATAAACTTAAGAAAACTATTTCGTAAAATTTAAATAGTTTTTTTTTTAATTCATTAAATTTATTTGAAAATTAAATCAAAATATGAAGAAGAAAAAGGTTAATTTCTTAAAATTTTAGAAGGATTTTTTTTTTCAAAAAACTCGTCCAAACATTTTAAAAAGAATTTAATTGACAAATTTAAGGAACAGCATTTCGATGCCTTGATTTGGTAGATTTAAACGTTCTGAACTCGAAGCTTTTTTCAAATTTTTTCCATCACCTTGTTTTGGTGGTATGGAGTTTATAATTAGCTTTAAAATGCATCAGTTTTAAGCGAAATCAATCATTGATAACTGATGAAGTAATACATCTACGGCTACAGAAATTTTGAATTTGTTTACTATACCCATTTAATTGAATTAAGGAATAATATTTCAAAGATGATGATGCATAATCTAAAAAAGTTAAATTCTCCAGTTTATAAAAAAAATTCAAACCTGCAAAACGATTAGATTTTTGCTTTAAAAATATTCAAATTTCAATTCAACTTCAATAAAAATGAAGAATGGTACACAAATTGAAAATCTATATAACTTTTTCGCAGAATCCAAAATTACTTGAAGTCTTGAGGAAAGTTGAATATTGATTTAAACCTTGATTTTTAGATCTCGTGTTTTTGTTTTAAAGTTTTGTCAAAATGCAGAAATTTATAAAATTATTTTTAAATATTTGCAAAAGTTATTCAAAAAACAAAAGCTGATAGTAAAACTGCATCTTTAGATCCAGGGCACCTAAATTGAACGAAAATAAGCTTTTAAATTCTTTGCACCTCGAACGATGTTTATTTCGGGGCCTTGTGTAATTTATCAGCTAATTCTGATGACCATCCTGAGCCATGATACATGGCTTCCAACTTGTTGATGCATAAAATTAGTATTCGGTAAATTAATTTTGAAGATACAATGTTTCAAATTCTGAATTTGTTTGGTTACACTTCTGGATTAAAAACCCATTCTAAAGACGAGGTTGGGTTTTGTATGACAGGTTTAGAGTTTCCATGCTAAAGGTTGATTGAAATGCAAATCGAAATTTACTATTGAAAATTAGTTTCAATTCGTGAACGGCATATATGTATGTAATGTCGTAAAATAAAATGTTTCAAGCCAAGGGTGATTTAAGACTAATTTCCGCCGGAGGCGAGAAAAATTTCTGACTTTCTGTTAACACTTATTTAACACCTTTTACGATGAAGTGATTTCTCTTTACTTTTTCGAAAATTTTACTTGGAAAAAATCTTCATGGGGGGGGGGTTAAACCCCTAAAACCCCCCCCGTTCGCACGGCCTTGTTCGGAACTATGTTATTCTTCATTTTTATGTACTTTGAAACTAAAAGTTATCGTATTAAATCGCAATTTCAGAAAATTGGTCTTAAATTTAAAAGGTGAGCTAAATTCACTTTATCGATGAATAAAATCTTTGAATTTGTTTAAGAGTCTGGAGATAAAACTTTGATGATTTGAGCATAAAATAAGTTTTTTAGGAGAGCATTTCATTTCTTCGAAAAAAAAAAAAAATTTTCTTCTACACTCAATTCAAACAAGCTCAATCTTCCAAACTCTTTTTCAAATTCAAAGATTTTAATCCTTGAAAAAATAAATCAAATTTAGTTCAAATTACTAAAGTTTATTGAATTAGCAGAATTTATTCTATTGGTTTCTGAAATTTTGGTGTCTGACGGCTTAGATTTTCTCGTGGTCTTTAATGTGTTCATGGTGTTAATACTTCGAAAAATTATTGAATTAGTGCAGATTTTTAAGGTAAAATCAGGTAGACGTTTTTTTTTAACAGCAAATATGTTTAATAAAGAGACAGAGTCAATTCCATAATGAAAATCCTGTTAATGATTTAATTTTATATTAATTATTTTATAAGAAAATTCACTCAAATTCTACTCTTTCTTTGTGACTTTCAGATGAATTGATTTTACAAACTAGTTTTGATCAAAAATTTGAACACTGGAAATTGAATTGACACGCAATCTAAAGTTCATGATCTCTTGACTTCCTCAACAATTTATGTTGATTGATGAATTTATTTACATGCTTACTCTCTTTTTTCTGAATTTTGAATTTGCATTCTCAATCTGAATTCTGAACCTGAAATCCAAAATAAAGCTTTGAATCTGTATCCAAATTTCTTTACTGTTTTTTTCAAATGTACAGTAAAATACGTTTTCCATTTTTTACCAGATCAGAATTTTATGAGTCAAGGTTTGAGAGTCCTCATTCATGAATCTATTATTTAAATTCTATAGTTCAGGTTTTATCTAAATTCGCTGTTTAAATTATTTACTTTTACATACCTTTAATATGAATTTCAAAAAATGAATCTGAACCTAGGTTTTCAATTTTGGATTGCCATTTTTAAGTTTTAAATATTTGAATTTTGTGTAAGAATAAAGTTCAGGAATTCTAAACAAAAGGCTATTTTTAGCATAACTCGCGAACCAATCAAGAAAATAGTATCAAATTTGGCATGGGGTAGTAATTGAGAACGAAGGATATTTCTATGAATATTAGGTACCCCTCTCTCCTCTCAGTGGGGTGATAGGAAGGGGGGAGGGGGGTTACCTTATAATTTTTCATATAACCCGAAAACTAATCAAGATATCGGAACCAAATTTGGCATGGGAAGCTATTTGGATACGAAAAATATTTCAATGATTACTTGAGATCCCTCCCTCTTTCGAGCCTCTTTTAAATTTTTCTACATAACTCAAAAATTAATAAAACAAATGGAACCAAATTTGGCATGGGCGGGTATTTGGGAGCGTGACATGTTCCAATGATAGCTTGAGACCCCTTCCTTCTTCCAGCGCACAGAAAGGAAAGAGAGAGGGGAGTTTCATACAATTTTAACTGCATAACTCGAGAACTACAACAGCAGATGGAACCAAATTTTGCATGGAACGATATTTGGGTACGAGATATGCTTCTATGAATATTTGGTATCCCTCAATCCTTCAAAGAGGTGGATGAAAAAGGAGAAGAGAGGTCTCCCTTACAATGGATTTCATCTTTTTTAACATTTGCTTATAGAGAGTTATTTATATTTTTTTAATTATCAACTTTTAATCATCGAAGACACGATAGTTTTGGTTTTTGGACAATTGATGAACAAACATGTTTTCTCTGTTCAGTTTTGTTTGTGCGGGAAAACTCATTTTAGTTTCAATTTCAATTCAAGCAAAAGGAGAACTATCTTTTATTGCAATATTTACCACTAAGTCTTCTTTGAAAACAAAACAAAAATTTGAAAAGTTTGAAAATTTACCAAGAAAATCGTATTACACTTTACTTTACTGAATAGGCTTCAAATTGTTGAATTGCGAGCAAGTATTTGTAATGTCCTAGAAGCCTTCAAATTAAATCTTCCGGTTTAAGTCATTGTCCAATCAAAAGATGTAATGGAGCATCAAAAAGGATACAACAAACCATCTCTGT
Source organism: Uranotaenia lowii (assembly GCF_029784155.1). Classification (NCBI taxonomy): domain Eukaryota; kingdom Metazoa; phylum Arthropoda; class Insecta; order Diptera; family Culicidae; genus Uranotaenia; species Uranotaenia lowii. The sequence goes on from NC_073692.1 coordinate 341,244,590, forward strand.
CTTTCTCATCCCCATTGTATGTGATCAAACTCGATTTCTTGCGGTCAATCCTAAATTCAAGAGACTTCCGGTTGGCTCTCGTAGTGCGGTGCCAAACAGGAAAGAACGAAATTCCATCGAATTGCACTTCCGTCCGCTCAGCTCAGCCCAGTCCAGTCCATTGAGTGTGGCACGTGAGATAGTGCTAAGACGAAGGATTGAACCGGAGGCACGTTCATTCGGAAATAATTATCTCTTTGCCCACCGAGGATTCTCCCCTCTTTTTCTCCGTTCTTTCAGACAGTGAGAAGGATCTGTTCCGGCAGCCAAAGGGCTTTGTTTACTTTCGCTGAAAGAATGGTAGATAAAGGATTTATTGGGAATGATTCAGGTGTTGAATTTTAAAAAATAAATATTTCATCTTTTTTTGGTTCTCAAAAATTCTGAATCAAAATAAAATTGTTTACTAAATATTGTCAAAACAAAAACTTTATAAAGATTACTCAGGACTTTGAAGAACATTCGTAACCAACAATGCATCAACCGGAAATCCCAAACCATTTGTGGTTCCTCGAAACAGGTGTCGATGTAAATTTATCATTTTGCTCCTTATTCTCGGAAACCACACTCGGAAATAAACCCACACAAACATGCCCCATTTAACACCCTGGCCACAAATACGACAAATCATCGTCATCATCATCATTGTCGGCGTCATCATCGTCGCCTCCGTTGTGGAAAGCCAGACGAGATTCATTGTCGTCGTTGTTGTTACTATTCCAGCTCAACAGAAGTAGAAGGGCGGCGTTTATGTTAGGAATTAAATTGGTTTACCGAGCCTGTCGTCAATCATTCATGCACGTAAACGGCGGAGCAGGTTGTAATTTTTGCTGGTCTCTCCAGAATTTTCCTGATTAAATCTACCACCTGGTAGGTATTGGGATCTTTGGTTCCCCTCAAATCCACCAGGTGGTTGTGTCGATTTCTTCTGGTTTTCAACCAGTCATTCAACGCTAACAGAATGGTGGTGGTTGACTTATTCATTCATGCGTTTTCCGTTGGATTTGCGAAGTCGGTTGTACCTTGACGCTGGAAAAAGGGGGTAGCAGTACGGCGGTATCAGCTAATAGCTGTGGAACGTGATCTGTGTGTTTTGAGCGATTCTCAAGTGTGTGTTGAAGCTTATTAAGTGTTAAAATAACCTACTGATATTCTTATTGGTTAATAGGATTTATCCTTTAATTTTCAGAAAGGATTAAGGTAACAACTTGATGGTCATTTGATTCAACAAATATTTGAAACTTAAAGATAATTTAAAATCTAAATCACAAATTTAGCTTTAACTAGTGAGTGGATAAATTTAATTTAAACAGTGGCTCCAGAGATAACATTTATTAGTTATTCTAAACACCGCTGAAAATGTAAAAATATTTCATCATATAAAATCCAATTCTGGTCAAGTCCTAGGTTTGTTTTGTGCCCTTTATCGGTAAATTTTCAAAGACGATAGGTGACTTTTTTTAATTTTAAATGTTTTTTAAATTTTATAAAATTTTATTCAATTGTGGTTAAAATGCAGAGATTTTGATTTCCAATTTCTGTTATTTTTAACTTTGGAGTATTGTTTTCAATTTCCTATACTCTTGTCCAGCAGCGTTAAACACGGCGAACGAAGAAAACCTGTTCAAATTTCTCAAAAGTTCAAATTTACTAAACAAATTGTAAAACTAAGGATGTAATTTAAAATGTTTCTTTTTATAAGAGGAAGAATGACCATGTTGGTTAAAATCCTCTCTAAATAAACAAAATAGAAATAGAAAAATATACTCTTGTCAGTAACCTGATGCGTATCACTTATTTTGCTATCTTAGCAATGTGGAAATAAGCCTTTCAACAACCAAAGCAACCAGAGTCCCATGAAAAAGGTACAAAAAGCTTACTCAGCCCCATCGTTGATGTGATGTACGTTCTATGCAGCTCTAAATTTAAGTTCTTATTGATACTTTCAAGTTTCAAAACAAGTCTGAATGACCTTCTATTCAGCTTCCTTTTTATTCAACTTCCAAAAAATCGTAAAATAAGCAAAAAATCCTCTCTCTCAATTGTCTCAATTTGTTCCAAGTTTGGATTTTTTGCTCGATTAGTTTTCATGATCTGCAGAAAAAGGAAGAAGGAGAGAGGGATCTCAAATCCAAAATGAAATATTTCTCGCATCCAAATGCCAAGAGCCAAAATGTACACAAGAGATAAGTTCTGCAAATGAACTGCTTGAGAGCCCTTTTTTACAATAATTGAAGAGGTTAATTAAAAACATCAAATCATCTAAATATGTAAAAACTCGATTTATACCAATTTTGGGGAATGTAACTCAGGAATGATTCGATAGGTGTAATGATGACATTAATGATGGTTGTATATGGGAGACACCATTTTGCATAAAATAGGAGGATCTTTATTACAATAAATTGTTTAAACCCCTCCCATGAGGGTCCAGAAAAAACAAGCAACATTTTCTTATCTACACTCAAAACTTTAACTTTATCAAATTTGAATGAATCAGTAAGGTTTTTTAAAAGCAATTTTTATTATTACATGTTCCAAATTTTGAAACAGTTATTCGAAAAATTAATTTTTTTATAATTTTGAATGGTTCCAATGTGTTTTTTTTTCATTTCATTAAAAATTTGGTTCGTAGTTTTCGTAACTGAAATGTATTATTAATATTTAAATAATAGTTTTCCGAATTCCGACTTTTTGTTCATCATTCAGATACGAATTTCTCAAATTAAATTCTTATGAAATATACAAAATTAACAGAGCATCTAGCTTGCGATCCAGAATCGGAATTTTGAATACAGAAATCATTTTTTTGGACATTTCAGAAATTATATTAAAATTTGGGAAGAGATTGAAGGTCCAAAATTCATATTCAGAATTATTGTTCAAAGTTCAGATTCAGATTCAGCACAGATATAACTGAAGTTTTAAAAGTATTACGATGACTATTTCGTCAAGGAATTCAATTAAAAGGAAATCGTTGACTTACAATTTTGATTGTTTGGTATTACAATTACGAAATTTGATATTTTAAATCACAGTCAGTTTGTTCACACAATTCAGCAGGAAATCACAAACGTATTTGAGTTTTTTGCAAGCATTGGTTAATTATAATAAAACGTTTTTATTTTTCAAAACTCATCCAACAAAGTTTTAATTCTGAAACCGGTTTTAGATCATACTAAAAATAAAAAAAATGCCTGATAATGAAACCTTCACACTTAAAATTTCAAGGAAATGCAATATTTTTTTGGTGTATTGCAACTTTTTTCAAGAGCCAAATATCGTACTAAAATCTAAGATTGGATTGAATTTTCAAGAATCAAATTTGAACCGTACAATTTTAATCTCCTTCTGTTTGAAAATTCGATCCACAATTTTCATCGATGGAAAATATTATTAAAATTTGCTTAAGATTTTGGTAAATGTATCTTACTCCATTTATGCATATAATAAGTTTTTTTTTTCAATGTAGGTTAAGGCTTCCTTGAAAATACATATTTTTTGCCTCAATCAAATAACCCAAATTTCCTACACTACACAGCAAATTTTTTATTGCTGGAAACCAGCAAAATTTTGCTGGTTTTTGTCCCGCTGACTTTCCAGCAAAGTTTCCAGCAATTTGAATTGCTGGAAAAATCAGCAAACACGATTGCTGGAAAATCAGCAAAATTTAAAAAGTCATTTAGAAAAACCTACAAATGTTTGGTTTATTTCAGTATGTGTTTATAATGTTATATGATAGCTTTTCCAGAAATAAAAAGAAATGAAATGCTTTTGTTCAACATAATTTATTTTATTCATGCCAAACACAAAGGTTGAACTGCAATCATCACTGCCCTTTGAGGCGGCTAAACACATGGTCCAGCACCAGCAGCTGCGCGCACGAAGACATCCTCCAGCCGGAATTGCCAATTGATGAACTAAACCTGTAAACTAATAAAATTTCGTCAGCTTTGTTGCATTATTTTGAGCGGAACGATCTACTTACAGAATGATTCTTTGGAATAGAGTTTTTTTATTTATCCTCACGGTCCTCACCTAACTTCCGCACTTTCTAGACTGACCTGAATTTAATATCACGGAAATAAACTAAGTTCAAATCTGACAGATCGGATACTGATTTTCCAGCAATACGATTCGATTGTTGAAATTTCCAGCAAACCAGAGCAATTGCTGGAAAAGTCAGCAAAACGAATCATGTTTGCTGGTTTCCAGCAAAAAATATGATTGCTGAACATTTCCAGCAAAAATTTTTGCTGGAAATCGACGCAAAAATTTACAGTGTAGAGATTTCAAGATTTTTACTATCGATGAAAGAAAGTTCACTATTTTGTAACTGAACATTTCAAATTACAAATTAAATTTTTGGACGTATTTTTAAAAGTAAGGAAAGTGGGATAACGTGTGGGTCATGGGGAAACGTGAGCCACCATCGATAGGGAACCTAAAGTTTATAACAAAAATATGGTCATATGTGGAAAAGGAATTTTTTTGAAACATCAATACGTCACTTAAACGCTACCAATTTGCAAATCATAGCTTATGGGGAATCGTGGGCCACATTTTGCAGGGTATCTAGGGCCACTGATATTTTTATGTTTTTATACACATAAATAACTTAAAATACCTTTTCCTTATCTGTAAGTCATCTTATGCCAAATGAAGAGTTGCGAAAAACCTATATAAGGAATTTTTCCAAAACGTTGGCGAGCCATGTTTTTGAATCTTTTCGAGCATACACAACTCTCTTTTTTTATTTAATCACATGAAATTGCTTTAAATTAACGAAATGAATTTTAAAATAACAGTTTTGGGTCAACTCATAAACTTTGCATTTTATTTGGTCAATTGGGATTTAGTGGCCTACGATTCCCTACCATTTTTCAAAGTCAAAAATATATTGCTTTTTTTAAACAGTCAGAAGTTGGGTGAAATAACTTATCAAAAATTAAAAAAAAGGCCTTATGATACCTTAAAATGTAGAAAACCTTACAAGTTTTTAAATGCATTCTATCTTATATAGGTAATTAACAAGTTATGGAACAAAGAAAAAAGTGACCCCTGATTCCCCACTCTGCCATAACTATTTATATGGAAAACTTTTAATGTAAAAGAACAACATTAGACTTTGACAACATTCGATTTTGGCAACATCCGATTTTGGCACATGTGCACCTTTTTGTTTTCGCTATAACAGGACTATATAATTTAGACAAACACCGAAAATACATTTTTACGTTCTGAAATGGTTATCAAATACAAAAAAAACAAAAGTTTTTTAAAAAACTATAAAGTACTAAAAAATGACAAGATGAAAAATTCTAAAAATTAAAAAACAAATACAAACAAATGGTTTAAAATTACAGAAAATAATTTAAAAATGATGAATAATGGCAAAAACAACGAATAGGACAAAAAACAAAACAATTATAAACAAAACAAGATTAGTACAAAACGCATCAAAAACATCAGAAAAAAATAATAATAAAATACTAAAAATGGTCGGAAATTGACTAAAAATAACGATTATGATAATAAAAATAGTTTTTTTTTTTGTAGAGAAATGAATCCAACTGTAAGTTGAAATTTCAGGGACTAGACAAGATGAAAATGAATGTTGAAAAACCTGCGAAAAAAGTTCGCCTTGTTTCCTGGTAGGACTTGAACCCACATCTTGCACCTCTCCGGGGCCCATGTATTAACATTCTACTACAGGAGACAACCTGGCGTATGAAAGTTATACTGGTCGAGTGTCGATGTCTATCGGAATGAAGGGAATTGTATTCCCATGTGATCATTATCATTTTCGTAGTCTATTTCTATTCCCATCATTTCAACTTACGGTAGTTGGGCTCAAATTTGGAAATTTTAGTCACGTCAAGATTTGCATTGCCTTCTCATATACTGCACGGGTTGTCAGTTATGATGAGAAATGATGTGGGTTCAAGTCCTACCGGGAGACAAGGCGATTTTTTTTCGCATGTTTTTCAACATTATTTTCATCTTGTCTAGTCCCTGAAATTTTAACTTACAGTTGGATTCATTTCTCTACAAAAAAAGTTTCGCTGACTGAATGTTTGAGTCAAGACCCACCTCTGGGTCACAGTTTAAAAATAAAAAATAGTTATTTTGAAAAAATAAGAGAAAATTTTTTTAAAAAAACGTTCGATTTCGGCAACATTCGATTTTGGCAACACAAAATGTTCGGGCATGTTGCCGAAAACGAACGGGGTCTGTACATTATCGAACCAAGTTTTGAATCAACGAACCAACTTCATAAATTAAAGTCAGAATGTACATATAGTGAAGTATGAATTTCAAAAACGGTCTTTGAAAATCCTGAGCAAAGACTTTTGCACGGCAGGTTTTCAAATATTTTTTACATTCCATTCAGCAGCAGGGCTAAGCTCCCTTCATTTCCTACCTTCAAATAGACCGATTAAAAAGTAGGTAAAACGAATCCTTGCCCCAGCAGAATAGGATTGCTAAAAGCACATTTCCTAAAGTTCACACGACCAACCGCCCTTCTGCTGTAGTTCCAATTTGTGAAGGAAGATGGGTGGGTGGGTCTGGGTACTTAGTAGTACGGTTTTGAATGCTCCTGTCTTTTTTTTTTGTTTTTCCCCTGGCACCGGAGACGGATTTCCCGAATGATGCCACCACTGCTGCTCTGCTCGTAGTGATACGATGATGGTATAAATCCCGCGTGTGAAATTGTACAACTGCAGACGAAATGATGTACTCTCCACTAAACACATCCGCCCTCGGAGCGACGACGACGACGCCAGAAATGGCATTTGTAGAGCTGGAGCCCTCCCACCTTCCATATCTTCTTTTCCATGTCCATTCACCAAATGCGGAGGGGCCAAATGGGAACTCAGTCAACTGTTATGATGGGTTTTTAGATTGTTGTCTCCGGTTCCGTTGAATCGGTGCCGTTCGGGGTGAATACAATTTGTTTTGTGTGCTTGGGATGAAGAAAAAGAACTCGGGGAAATGCCTTATTTCAAAGCTGGAAATATTTGGTTCACACAGAAAAAAATATTGATACCGAGGGCGAAGCTTTTGAACGAAGACAGATCCTCAAAATAGTCCCGAAAAATTGTTTTATGTAACTTATTCCGAAGAACTTGAAAAGCACAACACGCATGGCGTGAAACTATTTTACGATTTGAATGTGGATTTGAATGGAACATGAAATGCTAAGATAAATTCGTGCTCTACCGTGCAGTCATGAGGGAAAATGTTTCAAACATATGTGAAGCACTAGGTAATTAATTAGTTGGAAACTCCACTACAGGAATAAAAAGTTTAACAACGCATACAAACAATAATTATCATGTCGTCAAATTTTGTCAGTTTAATTACTGATACACCTTTTGACCCAAATTTCCTCACCGAATTACTTATACAACCCAAGGTGTACAATTGGGGGTTCTGCTCACAAACTTTTAAGTGGGACTGCTTAATTAGGCGTTAATTAATGGTATAAAAATACTTTGTTTTATTTCCTCTCGTCAAGCTGAAGTGTTATTAGAAGTTAGTCTATCGAAAATATTGACATTAATTGAGATTGGGTGAAAATTAAATAAAAACTCATAATTAACCTGTAACAACATGCATTCATCATTGAATCGATAGCATTTTGGAACTGCCTGAACTGCAAGAATCTAAGAAAGCAATTAGAACCACACCATCGGATAAGTTTTTTTCGCGTTTTCTTTATATTGGATGGGGACCCCCCTTTTCTTAGGCGGAAGGGGCCCTTGTGTGCTTAAAAATTATCTGAACATGTAAATGTAAGCATTTTCACAACATTTGATGAGGTTCGTTTGTCAATAGATTGAATTTTACCGCTTTTAATCGTAATTTACGATTACTTTGCATGGAAGCCCTCTCTCCCTTGAGTGCGACGGACTCAAAACTCCACAAATATCATTTATTACTCAAAAAATTACTCCTGGACGAATTTCACATCAATCGGTCCAGTAGTTTCTGAGTTCTTGAAAAACAAATGTACAAATTCTCCCTATTTGTGTAGAAATTTTGACAATTTTTAGTAAAATTTAAAAAACGATTAAACGCATTAATCAGAAAACAAATCTACAGTTTTTTGATATTGTAAAAATTACATTATCTTAAATGTAGCTGGGTAAATGATTTTTATAAAATATCACCATGAAAAGATATAAAAAAACTAAAGGACCACCCTAACTTCATGAAAATAAGTTGTCTTAAAACTTTCAGTTCGAGTGATTGGTATGTGATGTCTTCGACAAAGTTTGTGAATTATTATGTTCTACAAAATTTCGGATCTCAGAAATCTTATGAGCCACCTTAAAAATTTTCCAGTCAAAATGACCGCGTTTAGTTGTTGTACAAGTTTGTCTAAAACATTAAATGCGGCAAACTTAAGAGGAAGACACCAATAACTGTTTCCCTCTGAATTTCATTTCTGAACCATTGTGCATTGGTTGATAGGGAAGAATAACTAAATTTGATCCCATTTTTTCATCATATAGTTTTTAAAATCAATCAAAATCAATAGACAAACGGTCCATTGACTATTTTTGGCCATATTCCTTTACAACGGACAGTTTCAATGTCATAAAAAAAGGATTATTAAAGTTTGTCTACAACAATAAGCTTCAAAGCAAAAATATCAATTTTCAAGACAAAATTCATCTTTGTATTTTAACGGGAAAAATAAACTGCTCTTTTACAAATATCAGTTTTATCTTGCTTCGCTCAAAGAAGAGGTTGCAAAATTTCAATGCTGATCGGAACTTACTATGTGCCGAAAATGTGCTTAAATGTGCATTGCGCCAAAGATGATATGGATACTTTCCCGTCCCGGCGAAATGATGCAGGCCCACAATATACAAACATTCAAGCGAAACAAGAATATATTTTATGTCATTTTCATTCTATAAGATTATTCAACCCAGAAACAAGAAAAAAAAAAATGCTATCTTTGAGATTCGAACTTAGAACAATATTCTACCTTTATCTTGTCCATCCCATAGCTTAATCAGTGTACCACCAGAGCAAGGGTTGATTTTCATAGTAATTCTGCACAGTTCATCACCAAAAAACATGGCCTTGTGTCTGGCGTTTGGCAGAGGGTTTGCCATTATGATGGGAAAGGGAATTGGAAACGAGAAACTGTTTTTTGGTTTCCTACTGCCAGCTTTCAAACAAACACACAGTCGGGCTCCTTGGCCGGAGGATGATTTGACTCAGGACAATTATTTTTTTTCTCTATACACCTACATGTAGGACTCTACTCCAATGATGAACTTCCTTGGAGGTGAAATTATCGGTATAGGATTCAATGCCGGACTGGCATTAACAAGCTTTCTTATAACTGAAATTGTCCTCGCAGGGTAACTGCATTGCATTTGTCTGAAAGAAACCAAATAAACATATCCCACATCCTATCACAAGACAAAACAGGATGGAAACAATTAGCCAGCAAGGATATTGTCGAATGAAGTATCGAGCGCTGTGTGTGTATGTAAACCGGCATTAGAAAACAAAAAAATTCTTTGATTCCAACCGACGGCAAAAAACCGCCAGCCAAGATAAGCTGTGCGTGTGTATTTTAATCGGTCGGCAATAGAAAACAGTTTCTAGTTTCCAATTCCCAACCCATTTTCCCATCCCAAACTTATCTTTTTCCCATCAAGACAAAGGAGGATATGCAGTGCGTTTTTTCGGTAATCGGCGATGACAGAAAGGCTATGATAACCCTTTGTTTGCCATCCGACTTAAATGGTGCACTGGGTAAGATATCAGATTGACAAGCCGAAATGAGATGTTGCAGTGAGTTCGATTCTCCCTATTATTTTTTTTGGATGAATTATCCAACAGGATAAAAATCCCAACAAATGTTTTTCTTGTTTCGCTTGAATGTAGTGGTCATGCCCCAGCAAAGATTTAAAAAGGTATATCGCAGGAACAACAAAATTATTCAAAATATTATTCAGATGAAAAGATTGTATTAAACTTACCAAAATAGCACATAGCTACAAAAGTGGAGACGATATATCTACAATGACAAGATTAAAACGATTTGATATCCCCACAAAAAGCAAAATATACGATTCTAAGATTAAATAAAATCACCGACCGAAATTTGAACTCCAGTCCTCCGAGTGCTCCGTCCGATATCTTACCACGATGCCAACACATCAGTTGATATCATCTACGCAATAGTTCTATATTTTGCTTTGTTTTTGGGATTTGCTTTCTACGAACCGGTCAAAGGAAGAAAGGGAGAGACCGAATAGAGTGTCAATTGAAGGACCGCCCATTTATCGTAAATCAGTTCACTCAAATCGTTTATGCTGAATTAGCATATTCTCAACTTTTTGGAGGCATATTTACGAGTTGACTTAACTGCTTTACGATTTAACTTTTTTTGAGCAATGCTTGTCGTAAATCATGTCATCATTTCTATTACTATTTCATGTTTGCTGGGTGCATCATTTTGCTTGGAAGCTCGAGTCACTATGCCAGTAGTGATTTTCCAATCATATTATCTTTAGTACAGTACACTTTTCAGAGCATTTTCGGCACAGAAATTTGCTAAATAAGTATTGGATTTATGCAACACAATGCAACATAGTTTACATAAAGTTTTGAAAAATCATAGTTTACATAATGTTTTGAAAAAACATTGAAAAGCAGTTATCGAATGATTTCATTTGCTGGAAAAAAATAAATGAAAAGACATGCGATAACCACACAACCTCAATGAAAATACATTTTGATGGATTTTTCATATACATTGCTGTTTAGAAAAAGATATCTATCGTAGCAGCGAACATCCTTCCCAATTTGATGGGCTTCAGTTTCTAGCTCAGTTAATATTTTTTTAATAAAATTTTTTCGGAAGTCAGCTCAGTTTGTCAACAATCTTTCAGCAAATTTGGAGCATTATAGGTAAACTTAGACGAAAGGTAGAGCATTTCTCGTTAAAAAGGGACATTTTAGATTGCTCTCCTATAAATCAACTGAAAACATGCCAATTTAGGCTGCATTTAGGCTGGAATAAATATTAATTTATTCTTTTGTCACCCCCGCCCCCTTCTAAATTTCCAAAAACCCGAAGGGGAGAGTGAATGAAATTTGAAGTTTTTTATGCAAAAAAAAAATACAAATACCCGAAAGATTAAAAGACCAAAAAACAAACTTTGAAAGATGAAAGATATTTCACCTTTTGTATTCTTTATTTCATTGAATTAAAAAAAAAAACTTGATTTATTGGTTTTGTGCTATGATATAATGTCATTTTGTTGCATACAAGTTTTCGTGCAATTAATTGTAATTTATTTGTTTTTCACATTTTTCTTTATTATCCCCTCCCCCCCTCGTGATGCTTCAACTCCAACTCCAACAAGGATTTTCAATTTGTTCCGGCCAAATTTTTTACCCTAAAAAAATTCAAATTCATGCTTATTGAGATTTGCCATATTTTCTAAAAAATAGTTTAAGGATTTACTTGTGTATCCTCTCCCAAAGATCAGTTTATAAAGCTTTCCTTATGAATTCCAACTACATATATAACTGATCATTGTAAAATAATATTTTTGCTCCAACAAAGCATAAAAAAAAACTTTAAAAAAATTGTTTGGGAAAATTTGATTATCCCTTTTTTTAGGTTTTTTCATTAAAAGTTTTTTGTATTAAACAGTTAATTTAAAAAAAGAAACGTCCTGAGTTCTTTGAAATGGTAAGCAAAATTTGTATACTGAAGCGTAAGTAATGAAATAGGGAACCTACTTTCATCGATGGTTAAAATCTTTAATTTTTTTAAAAAAGTTTGGTAGATTAAGCTTCTTTGATTTAAGAATGGAAAAGGTTTATAAAAGAAGTCTTCAATTTCTTGAAAAGAAATTTTGAGTAATTTCAAAGATTTTGACGAAGACCTTCGATGAAAAACAATAAAATTTTCAAAAGTGAAATTATAAAGTTTAGGTTGAGATTTTTTTTGTTTGGTTCCGAAACTTGGAAGATGTTCGATAGATGTCTGGCCAACATGAAATGACGTCAGTGATGTCACCGTCGCTGATGGTGACAAAAACTTCGGTTTGGGCATTCAGCGACAATACATAGTCATCCTTATATTTTTATCTTGATTGTAAAACTCATGTATGTTCGTACTGAATCTGAATTTTGACTATTATTTCTGAATCAGTACCTAAGTTCGAAATTTGAATTTTGAGTCTGTTTCCAAATTTTCATATCATTTCTGAAATAAACAAAAAATAACGATTTCAGAATCTAATTTCACATCACAATTTTGAACATGAACTCAGAATGGTTTCTTTTTTAAGTATATGCGGAAAATTTTTACCCAAATTTTGAAAATGCGTATGAGTTTCGAAAATTAAATTTTTAATAATATAGCAATCCGAATGTGAACCTGTTTTTCAAAACAGCTTGTTATTCATAACTTTATTTATCATTATTTGAACTGAAAATAAAGAATCCTTAACAAGCTGGATACAAAATTCAATCCAAATTATGAAAATAGAAATACAATTTGATTCTTATAATATGGGACCAGAACCTCCGACATGAGATTAATCTTATTTCAAATTTTATATTGAGGAACGAATTTCTGTCAACAAGTGAGAAAATTTTGAAAAAACTGTTGCAGAATATTAAAACTGGGATTAGTTTTCGAGGTTTTGGCATCAGTTCTGAGTTAAGATTGTTACTCTAGAATAGTCTTATTCAATCATCAAATGTGATTGAGAATTTAAAATATAAGTGTAGATTAGAATACCTCGTTGCTTTTCCTGAACCCTCATGGAGGGGAGGGGTGTTTAACCTCCAACCCCCCTCCCTCCTACACATTCCTTGCACATTGCATTAATTTTAACTATTTTTATTGTTAAAAAAATATGCCAAAACCCAGAAACAAATATTTTGATTTTTATATTAATTATCCAGAAAAATATATAAAGTTGCCTGTTATAGGTAAAGAACCTCAACCAACCCCCCCCCCCACCATTTTTAATTGCAGGGGTCAATTTTAAAGAAAATTTGCCAGCTACTTGATAACATTTTTTTTTCACATTATTTCACAAGTTTCGAGATAACCATAGAAAAGAATTGATTAAGTTACGGTTAACTTAGTGAAGCAATATCATATTTTCCTTTTTCACGAGAAATGCTGTATCTCTTTCTAAGCCTTTATATGATGTCCAAAATTTGCTAGAAGACTGGAGTTGGACTGGGCTGTGAGAAAATTTCTTGAAAAAATATTAACAGAATTATTAAGCAGCGTGTCTAGTTTAGAAAATTTGTTTGATGCCGCACAGCAAAAGGTAGCGCTGAATTTCGTTCAAAATTTGTTAATTTATTTTTACTGTGCATTGAATAATTTTATTTTTTATTTTGATCTGAGTTAAGACTATTTATAAAAGTTCAAAGTTCTGAATTTATCAAGATTGTTTTCAATGTGTAAAGTATTATTCAATAACAACTATTCTAGATTAAGCTTGCTAGATTGCCCGGTTTTATCAGAATTTGCTCGGATGAACAATGTCTTGCCCGGCCCGGTTGCCCGGATTTCGTTGAAAAAGGTTGGATTTTGAACGGATTTATTCACTTTACTTGCAAAATTAGACAAGAAACTCAGATTGAGTTCTCATTTTTTGTTGCCTTGCTTCTATTCGAAGAGGGCGTGAATGAATAAGTAAACTCAATTCAGCCTTGATGCCTTTCACGGTGAACTTCAAGTGAAATTGCCATAACGATTACGCAAAATCATCAAGGAATTGTGTGCATAAATTCGTTTTCTAAATATCTCCAAGAGTCAAAATTATTTCATCAATATTAGTTCTTTAATCAGTCATGATAAACGCTCAATAACAGTAAGACGATTCAAAAGAAAGACGCGACTAATTGCATTGCATTTTGATTTTAGATGCATGATCTTATATTACAGTTATTCTTAAATCTAGGTTGACTTACATTGTACATTCAGTTTCTCGTACGTGTAGGAACATTCCGTGTTTGGCATGCAGGTGAATCCTCATCGGGCCACGGATCAATATAGTAATTGGCTTTCTTCTCCCACTACAGCTTCAAGCCACACTAGTATGCTGTCAGTTATCTGCAGCTCACGCATAATCAGAACCCGTTTGTAAACAAACCCGTCCTCCCATTCTCCGAACTCATGCACACTACTTAGCACTCGGTGGGTGGGATTGTCCTGCATGCAATATCTCCTCGTTGTAGTGGTGACCACCAATCTGCTCTGCCCGCACACTCATGTGGGAACTGTAAACACACCAGACCTCCTACGGGCTGATGTCATGCACACATCCGATATTTTCCTCTGTGGTGGTTACACTCCGAATCCGGGAAACTTTCTTCCCGAACAAACGCTTGGAAACAATTTTATGCTGGCGAACAGAATCGGCACCTTTCTGGATCGCGGACACATGAAGCGACTACCCAATTCTTTCCCATTCACTTCAGTGGATTCATCCACACACAAGCACACACCTTCCGACGCTGATATTCCGCGATAACACTCCTTGTGATTCGACCGACGCTCGAACATCCGACGCATGCAAATCTCCGTCCGCGAACTGCTCGATTGTCGTCCACTGTATTGGTTTTATGCTGAGTTGCAAAATCGATCCATCCGATGCGCATGTGTGATGTGACTCAGCATCTGAATTAAAGGCCCTAATGCACGAATGTTAGTTCACGCTTTCTGAATGTCTGCGATTTCAAAATTACCTCTATTGAGAGCCTTTCTGGTTTATGCTTCAGATGCAAGTTAAGGCCGGTATGCAGCTTGGAATCGTTGTGGCTTTCTCGATGTGACATGCATGAAGTTGAGCGTTTACCGGAGACCAAAGTCTTCTGAATGAATATGAAACCTGACATTAGGTTCACACAAAGTTTGAGAAATTGAGGTTATACCTATGAGGTTTGTGGTTCCGTGACCGGATGTAAGATTTGTCGCAAGAAAGTCGTCCGTCTTCAGGATTTGTTACTGTGTTCCTGCATCCAAGTAAGACATCATTTAGGCGTGATAAATGCTTCGTTATGTATCAAATTACCTGTAGCTAGAAACTTATATTCGTAGCAGTAATACAAAATACCCTCGTGGTGTCGATGTGGTGTTCTGTAATTGTAGGTAGGAATTAACACCAGAATTTCAATATGCAGTTGGGTTTTACCTCTGGATTACATGCAGCATGCAGTTGGTCAAGCAAGGACTTTATCCAGGTTTTTTAGACACCTCTTATCTTCATCGATTTTAACACCACGGCACTTGTTTCTCTTGGACAATGCGACTTCTTGGCGACTACGAGTGGGAATGAGCTTATGCGGAAATGACATGTGGCTTGTCTTTTGACATTGAGAGCGTCGATGGGTGCAGTAGATGGATTCTGATGTTCTATGTGTGACTTGTGAGAAACAGTTCTAGCTTGCTGATTTGTATCTCACGATTAATTATTAATTCTGATTTTATCTGATATTGACGTTGAAGTTTATTTCACTCAATAAACCCAGTAACATTTTTTGCATCCGAAACTGTAATTTTTTTAACAAGTTTGATCAATTAATCATGAACGGTCTTCAGAAATCACAAAAGTGTGATAGAAAATCTGCTGATGTGCTTTGATGAATTTTTTTGACCAAATTTTCCCGTACGCTGCCCGGATTTTGCCAGATAAAATAGCCCGAATTTATCCGGCCCGGAAACGTGCGAGAAAAGTTCTGGCAACCTTATTCTAGATGCTTCAGATATAATGATAGCAAATGAGCAACCCCGACAGGAGTAGGTAAATCTGCACCACATCTCCTTCCACAGCAGCAATTGACATGTCCAATCTGATGGTAAAACTGCAGCAGCGCAATCTATCGGGCACAGTTGTATATCCCCAATAATCCGTAATTGAGGCAAAACGTCTCTCACATCATTTGAATCATTTGTTCATGTAGAACAACTTCCGCTGCACCAGCACTTCTTGGGTGATTCTCTTGCCCCAAACGATAGCATCCCACAGACAGAACTTCCACCCCCGGGGAGGATGCATCTGTCCCTGACAGCTGATTTTCCCACCAGGTATGCTCGGAAGCACGGAAAAGCACCATCGTCGTCGACGTTGTGATACCCACCGCTGCTGGCTGCCTGCTGGAAATGATCGAAATGATCCGCAGCGCTCGATATCTATCAGTTGCCACCGGCGGCGGGGGCGTCTCCGGAGCGTGGTTGTATTCCGACTTTCCAAGAGGCATCCGACCGAGGACACCAGAAGCAGCAGCAATGACAGGTGAAGGTGTAGCAGGGTAAAAACATTCAAACAACATTAGAGCTGAGCTTAACTGAGCCACCTCCTGCAGTGAAGAAATATAGGTGAAACATGAATTGCAGTGGTTCGCACATTTGGGGTTTGATAAGCTGACGATTTTGAGCTTTCAGATATGAGAGAAAATAATCGATTTAGTGTTTTTTTCGACTTTACAAAAAACCAAATTTCTAATTTTTTTACTTTTCGCTGAAATTTTTACTTTTTCATTTGCATCTTTTTCCAGAATCCCGATCCTCATCAAACGAAATGACAAAGCTCCGCTTGGTGCATCACCTAATCGAAGCCGGAAGTACACCCCAAAGGTAAACTGTGATGCGCCGCCCGAGTTGTCGAGTGTTAGTGGCACCCTGCAGCGAAAAACGCGGTTCCATCGCATCTCGACGGATGTCATTTGCCCTCTAGTCATCCTAGAATGATTTCATCGAATCGGTATTCCATTGCACCCAAATTTTTTAAAATCTACAAAAGAAGGCCTCCAAAAATTACGAAATTAATTTAGGATTTCAGTCATCGTATTTCAAATAAAATATACACTTTTGGATGAATAAAGTAAACATGCAGTAGTTCGATAATAGCGATGAGTTTCAATATTAAAACGATTCATAAGAATCGGATCTATTCTTAATTAAATTTAAAAAAAATAGTTAAAATTAGGTTTAAAATAATGGGAATGGGTTTTTTGTGTTTCCTACAAACAATAATAATGCAGGAGAATATAATTTTTATACTCTCAAATCACAACACAGACAAAAGTGTCTTCAGATCATATCCATTTATGCACTTTCCCAAACAAAATTATTTGCTGGGATGCAGGGGTAACGTCGGACCTAAGACAGAAATTATTTCTTTCATCCCATTCTTTTTTTCCAACCTATCCATTGACAACTAAGACGCGGCCGGCGCCGTTATTGCTGTTAAAAGAGAGAGCATCAGTTTTGTGCATTGATATTGATGCTAGTCCCAAGCATCAATCTTTTGTCCTTTGCACAAAATTGATGGCCTCGGTCAATCACGGAGTAGCTACGATTGGCGATACGTTCTTCTGAGCCACGCCTACGGCTTGAAGTTCAAAATTCGTTTAAAGTGATGTGATTTTAATAATAAAGTTGTTAAATGCCATAGACATTTTTGTAGATTAAAAGAATCTTAAAATTGAATTTGAAGCATTTTCGGATTTCATAGGATAAGGTGGATGTGAGAAGTCCATCCAGCTAAGCTAAGTTAAGTACATTACATTGGTCAAATCAGAACGAATATCGATTTCCGGTATAAAATTTTGTATACAGGGCCTGTCAAAATGGCCGCCCATATAAACTTTTTATTGTTTTTAACGATATCAACGGTACTTTACAGTCGAGATGAAAATTTGCACTCGGAAGTTTTGGAGAACGGGCAATCGATTTCAAGTGTAATTTTTTTTTGCCAGTGTCGACAAAAAGGTCGTCTATATCAATTTTTTACTGTTTTTGAGGTAATGTCATGATTTTCCATCCGATTAAGATGCAATTTCACAGTTTTAGTGGTTTTGATGTATTATGCAATGGATTGTTTTATAAATTTGCATGCGGGAGTTTTGAGAGACGGATGTATCTGGGTTTGCCCGGATATTTAATACAAAATTTGAGAACAGTCTAGCCCGGCCTGGTTGCCCGGATTTTGATGAAAAATTTCCAGATTTTGCCCGGATGTATTTACTTTATTTGGCATATCAAACTACTAAAAATGAAACAATGTGTATGTAAATTGTTTTTTTATACCTCCAAAACGAGTTTTTTTAGGCTTGTTTCCTGAAAGAGATTTTTGTCAATTTTGAAATCAAAAGGCCGGATTTTAAGGTCAGATTTTTTTTAATAAAATTTCTCGGATTAGTCCAGCCTGGATACGTGCTGAAAAATTCTGGCAACATTCGTTTAACCCTCATTTCATGATTTTTCATTTTTCCTTAAAAATCATTTTAAACAGTTGGAAATGATGAGTACATCAAGAAAAACAAATTAAAATAAAATACAATTTTTCACTTTTTTCATACAATAATTGTTACAAATTTGTTACTTTATGAAACAAAGGATTTAGTGCTTTAAAGTTATTTTAAGGAAACACGTTTCAATGTTTAGGCAATGGTATAAATATAAAAGTCTGAACATTATAAATTTGCACCACACAAAATTAAACATAAGATTTTTCTGGGGAAGCTTTTCATCAAAATTCATCACTTTTATACTGGAATACCCGTTTGGTTTCAAACGGCTTATGAGTTATTTTGTTTTTCAAGATAAATTGATTGAGGAAAATAGAATTTCTTTTTTTTTAAATATCAAAAATATTTCTGGAAGCAAGTTTTATAATTCTATATTTTCAAGGTTTATCGCACAATCACACGTTAAATCATATTTAACATGAAATGATCTTCTCTATTTCAAAGTCCAGTTTTAAAGACGGGAATACCAATTAAACGAAAAACTGTAAACCTCGGTTTTAGTTGCTAGATAACTTTGAAAAATATTTTTATTTTTCAAAATAACACTAAATATTAAAAAATTGAAAGAAAAGCTCAAATTTTTATTCGAATCACAATTTTTACACCGTTCTTTTTGCTTCTGTAAGGATTTGCTTGGAGAATCGAGTTTGAAATGCATTTATACTCGACAATTAAGTTGAAAAATAATAAAAATGAAAAAAACCAGAAGTTAGAATGATGATATTGAGCAATAAAAACAATTTAAATTTAATTTGAATAAAAACAAAGTCTCGGTAGAAAAGCTCAAAACTGTTTTGAATCATTTTAAAAATGAATCTAACATTTGATTTATGATAACCATTTAATTTCGAATATTCAAAGTCGAATTTAACATATGACTGATGATCAGTAATCATGTTCAGTTGACAAAAGTGGACCCTAAAACAAAACATCAAATTCCAAATAAGCGTTAAAGCGTTGCCACAACTTTTTCATTTTGTTATACCTGAAATTCTAGGCTTTGATGGTCCAAATTCAACGAAGTTTAGCAAAATGTTCAACTAATTGCATTTATCAACGCATTCATATAATTGAAAATTAAGACAAACTCGATTCTATTCTAAGGTATTTGTCATCTTTTATCAAAATCTTTAAAAATCATTCCACACAATATTGTTATTGGTAGGGAAACCTGGAACCGACGATACTATAGTTCATTTAAAACGTATTTTTGATAGATGTTTTCAAAACATGTTCACAATGAAATAAGAAAAACTTTGTTAATCAATGTTTTCTTTTACTCACTTGTCATTATGCCCGTGGCATGAACCAAAATAAATTAATCAAATATGATATTCTGTCGATTTTTATAAATTACGGATACCTAGTGTGTCATTAAAGTTCACAAAAGGCGTGTAGCTGGGAATTTTAAATTGTTCTGAAGTGCGGTCATTCTCACTCGTACAGAAAATTCAAGTAAATGTTGATTTAAATTGGTTTACTTCAGTATAAGATTCAATTTCAAGTGTATTTAATTTTTGAATCTTACTGATTGTTAGAGGATTGTTCGTAATTAGATCATATTTGTCAAAATTCGAGGTAGTTCAAAATACTTGTTTTTGGGCATTGTTTGATTATTCAAACTAACATTTTATGATTAAAATACGAATAACAATCAAGATCTTGAAAATAATCCGCTCACATAGCATATGAAAAACCAAAACAAAAATACTCCATGATAAGTTAAAAGTTATTTTTGAAAAATCGCAAATCCTATCTAAACGCAGTGTTTAGAATCATCCAGAAATATTGCAAACACTTGAAGTATTTACATAACAACAACAAATCCAAATTATTTTGATCATAAATACCTTTGTTGACTTTAACATTTTCGTACTTGTCTTCTGTTTTTTAACCCGAGTGTTAAAACGAGAAATATTTTCTGTACAATGAATTTTTTTTTCTTTTAAAAAAAGCCAATAAATTGAAAATTACCTATTTATTTTTAAATTCCTTGTTTTTTATTAGAACAATTACATAATCAAACATTGTTGCGAAAGTTTAAAATAAGGAAAACAAGTTACACAGTCTTGAATTAACAGTTTTAGGGATAAGATGAGTTTGAACCTTATGTACCGGTAAGAGATGTGTTGGCCGCGATGGACTTAGTATATATGTCTGAACTTTACCTATTCTTTAAATCTATCGATCTACGTCTTTAATACTTTTACTTTTCTATCTGCTATGTACAATAGTATTTACTAGAGAATAACTATAAAACGTAATAAAAACTGATTTCGGCTCCTTTAAACCCAGTGTATGAGCCGTTTTAAATAAATACATTTAAAAAAAAAAAGATGAGTTTGAGAATAAAGTTCGAGATTTAAATAAGAATGATGAATTTGTTTCAATAAAAATTCGCCCACTGTATTTTTTTAGCCAAGAAATTTCAATTTCGAAATGAATATTGAAAAAAATGTGAAAGGCATTCGAAATTAAACTACTAAATTAATTATTAATCAAAGTTCGTAGACTAATAAATATAAGGAAACAATTATTGCTAAATTTTATAGTCAAATAAAATTGTAATTCTCAATTTTGCAGTTTAAATCGATTGAAACTAGTATTTAATTGTACTATTTCAAAACTAACACCGGATTCAGGATGAATTTAAAGTTCCAGATAAAATTTCCGTTAATAATTTAAGAAATCAGAGATCAGTTTTTTTTAATCAGTGATTCAGAGGAAAGCTGTACCGGATATGCAGTCTGAATATTACCCAAATTTGTCAAATATTCAGCGCATCAAACAGTAGCGCCTAGTATTCGGCTGAATATATGTAAATTTAGAAAGAAAAACTTAAAAAATAACAATATGTTTGTAGAAGCCACAAAGGTTTTAAACAAAACATTGTAAAGCATGTTAAAAATTCTCTACTGCATACGACCCCATATTATTTACAGTTTTTAAGCTCAATTTAGTACTGCAAAACATTGCGAACAGATTTTATAATTTTAAAAAATTATCTAATGTCTTTCACCTTTTAAATAATTCTAATTTTTTTGGCATAAACTTATCAGAAGAAGTAAATCAAGTTTTTTTCAGCGACACATTTTTTTTTAACTTATTCAGTAGAACATGAAAACAATAAAAACATAAATTTATTAATTATGCAGTAGAGAATAGAGCTTTATAAGGCAGAAACATGTGGATATGATTTCCGTGAAAAAAGTAACAGTTAATTTTTTAACATGTGTTTTTATTTTGAGTCAGTTTCTTGAGGTCAAATTCATTAAAAATAACTATTGAGTTTAATGATAAAGTTAAAATTTTGTGTAATATTTTCTTGAAAACAACTATTATAGGTTTTTTTTTGCAAAATCCTGCTAAGCTGAATTTGCAAAGCTTACACTAGATTGATTAGTTCTCATATAAAGTATCAAAATCAAACAGACTTAATAGACTATGAAAGCTGAGTTATACATTGCAAATAACACATTATATTTTCTTGTTTTCAAATCTGTAAATAACGGAACTAAAAATTATAAGGGCATCAGAAAGGAACAGTGGTGCCTTTGTTTCAAAAATTTATTTTAAAGATTTTGCCGTTTTAAAATCGAATCATTTATCAGAATCTGAGTACTAATATTGCGTTTTCAATTTTAAAAATTACTAAATTTTGAGTTAAATCAATCATGGACAACTGATTTCAAATCCTTCAACTATCCTCCATTTGATTGCGGATTAAGATATAAACTAACTATTCTTGTTTCAAAGCAAAAAAAAAAATAAATTTAAAGAAAACCTCAGTTATTACAAAAATTACAACTACTCGCCGCCTTCGTAAAAGTTGATCATTGATTCAAAACATTCGGTTTCTAACATTTTTTGGAAAGTTCTTTAATTTTCACAAAGAAATTCAGTTTCTGTTGTCCGCTAGCTTAAAAATCAAGCAAATTTGGTGAAAATCTTTATACCCATGGTGTAATTTGAAGTTTTCTGGATAAATTAACAGCACTTATGTGTATAAAAAAAAAACGAAATTTGAAAAAAAAAACTTAAAAAGAATAGCTCACGGATGATTTTTCCCAAACAGGGCGTTTGATAGGAGATCCTTTCCTATTTAGCTCCGCAAATTTTAAGAAGTATTGAATTTGTTGTAATTAAGTTACAAAAAAATATACCTTAAGATGATTAGTAGATTTTTTTTCAAAATTTGGTATAACTTGAATAAAATACTGTCACTCAAAAATTTTAACCTAGCCTCTTTTTACATTTTCAAGTTGGCAAAGAGTTCTGAATTCAAAATTTTAATTTAATTCACTTGTTTTTATATGATTGATGGTTTTTAATGAGTTTAATGGCATGCGATACTTGAACAAATTTTAAATGAGCTTTCGAGTTTCTTATCTCATTCTTCGAAACAGATTTGAACTCTGGGTTCAAAAATTAAATTTTTTTAATTCAAATTAACTGAAGAGAGATCAGACATATGATTTTCTTACAACACTTTATTTTAACTGGGCTTGTGATATAGCACAGTTGGCAAGTCTGTTGTCTCCTGAGCCGATGTCCGCGAGTTCGAGCCCAAGAGTAAACATCGAACACAGTTGTACCGGATAAGTTTTTCAATAACGATCCGCCAACTGCAACTTTGATAAAGTCGCGAATGCCATAATGATGATAAAACTACAAAATGAATGGATTCCAAGGGGTGTTTTATAACAATTATTCAAGCCTTTTTGAGAGAAAGCAGCAGAAAAACAGGCAAAAAAAATTGTCGACGAGGTAACTCAACGCAATAACAAAATATGTTTTGAATCGATTCATTATTCTCGTTAGGCTCCACCATAATATTAAGCTTGAATTTAGATGCGTTCTTTGCACGTCAAATCCTTCTGCTACACTTTCTTTCCTCGAAGGACCACAAGCGATTCGTCAAAACGTTTACATTCCATTATTTTTGCGCGCTTCCCCGCTGTAACTTCTCTAATAGGAGTACTCCGATTGTGCCGAAGCATTTTGCGCCCTAGCCCAGGTCGACTTGGCGTGGCCCCGTCGAGATAAAGCTTGAGTTATGTTTGTACACACTCCACACTTTTTCTTGAAGAGAGTGGGCGGTGGGATGGTGGCTTGGTTGACAATTTTCTCCGGGATAGCAAGGCATCGGCAAAGGTTTCCCACCCCTTTTTCACTTGGGGTTGGGGGAAATCGAGAAAACCACAGTGACATACAAATTCGGGCTAACCTTTTTCGCCGAAAAATTATATTGGTTCTCGAAAAACGCTTTGCGAGGTATTTTACTTAGCTCTGGCTCCCTTATTTAGCACCAAAATTGCACCTTTTCGGCGGCACGCTTCTCAGAAAATGGAGAAACTGCGGAGAAGCAAGTCGGGGAAGGATATCTGCTCGGTTGCTGATATCACTTGCGCCAAAATTTGGAACGGCATCCTTCTAATGCTGCCAGGTACCTGGAGAGGAGATACGATTTCATGGGAAGAAAGTTCATGAATCGACAAATATTTGCCCATTTTAGCACGGCAAACCACCAGCTGAGTTGATTGGATTTGTAATATTGTGTCATAACTCAAAGCATACCGAGAGAAGACGCTGTAATTTAAAAGACTTGGAATAATTTCATAATTTATGTCAATGAGAGAGGGACGTTGACTTGATAGAAAGTCCGAGGATTCAATCAAAAATAATATATACAAAGATACCTAGCTCTATAAAATTTCCATACAAATGCCAACAGACAATCTTTTTACAAACATTAACACTATCTACTGATAGAAAAGGTCAACATTTCTCGATTATTGAAGTTTTCGCTCGTACCCCTCGTTTCGGGGGGTTAAAATGCACTCTGATACTCTTTTATCCAATTTTGGAACAAATTTGCAAAATGCACTCTGACATAATTTTACCCATTTTTGATGAAAATCTATGCCACTGACTCAATTCAAAGGTAACTTACTAAATGCGCAATCAAATTCCTGGATTGAAACAGTAAATATTATAACAGATGAGAAATGACGTTCAAAAAGTCTATACGTTTTCTCTCTTACATCAGGTAATTTAAAATTGAATATTCTTGTGAATAGTTATGACATTTTAAACAAAAATTTGAAGACATTGATTCACAAAAAATATAACATATTCTGACAATAATAACAATCTTGAGAGATGTGTAGTAACTTTGCAAATCTTACTTCGGTAAACTCATATTTTCGAAAAGCCGCGCGTCTATCTTTCCCAAAAATCGTTAAGTGAATGACCAAGGAATGGATGTTTCTTGTTCATCCCAGTATCATGCATTTCGTTCATACCTTCTCATTCTTGAATTTCAACCTTACTGTCCCGCTCTTACACATCGTTACATCGTGAGAGGTTCACAGTTTGCTTGATGCTGTCATCTCTCTTTCTATTTTATTTAACACGCTCGAATCCAACTATGTATATATTTATGAGAAAACACTGAACTCATTTTTGAGCTTCACCAGCTCTCGCATACTACAAGATGTAAAAATTGATTTCAATTCGAGCAAAGCCATTAAGATTTTTAACAGCCCAGAAGACAATCAAGAAAAGTAATGTGATTATTTTCAGTTTTGGTGACTGTTTGTCAATACTCAGTATATCAAATGAACATAATTTATTACCACAGTGGTGGCTTTTGGTTGTAGTTTCTACTGGATTGTTACAAAATATATGTTATTTACTTACACTGATGGACAAAAGTATTCAACTTACGCTTACTCATCGCTTTTATTGGAGTTTACGCACTAACTCTAACTATTTTGTGATAATTGGACACTTTTATGTGTCAATAGATTCTAGAAAATGTTTTCTATCTAAAGACATGAAAATTCCTATTCTCAATTCTTCTTCCATAAAAAGGAGAGAATATGTTAAAACTACGAAAATTACAACAGAACACTGAAAGTGTCGAATACTACTCAGTGTATGTTCATTGGATATTTTGTAAATTAACGTTCACTTGAGCTGGATCATGGATCAAAATTCCTACGATCTTCCAAAAATCTTACGACCAAGAGTTTTTTTCGATGTGGCTAGGTTTTTATTTTGACGGGTATCATCATTTATGTTACAATACAATTTATTTTTGCAAGGCCTCAATTCAAACTAGTCAAGATGCACATCAAATTTATCTGGTTTTGTATTGTTTATTATATTTTATCTTTTTTAACCTTGATTGATTTTGATTTACATGTTTTAATCGTACTTTGTTTAGTATTATTACACCTTACTTTACATTTTTATATCTTGGTTTATTTTGATGACAAAGAAATTAAAATTCTTCCTGTGAATCCTTTTACCCACTATATATATTGGGGGTTTCATGCGATTTTTTAGTCATTTACAGCATTTAAAAGTTAAGCGAACAACATATTCTAACTTTTATTCGTAAGGCTTTTTCATCTAATAACCATATCGTAGGATTTTCATGCCATCGATCATTTATTGCCAATTCGAAAAATTTCTCAAGGAAAAAGACTGAATATCGAATACTGACTCTGATACTGAAACACTAATTCTGAAAAACCAAGACCGCGTGAAGAAGATTGCAAAAAACACGTCTAAAAAGACCTCAGTGTAATTGTAGTGCAAATTAACTCTCAAACTGCAAGTTTTTTCAAAACCTGTAAAATAAATTAGGTTTATATATCTCTTTAGCGTGTTTATACTGAGTAGTTGCATTTCTGCCGCAACATTTGAAGGTGACGCTTTTTTATTTTGTCCGTCGATTTCCGTTTAAGTCTGGAATCTTGTAATGGATTATTTTTGATTCAAGGATTTAGAATCAAGAATAAAGCAATTAAACTCGGGAATGGAACTTCTGGTTTGAGGATTTATGGATCTCATACAAACAAACTGTATAAATTCCACATGGGTATAGAAAACGTTTCAATAGTTGCTTAACTTTTTTTTAAGATGCTTTAGTTAAAAATTGTAACAAAATGCTTCAAACAGTTTTTATACAACTATTGAGTAAGTATATATGTATATATATATAAATAAACATTTTATAGATCGATTTTGATGGCTATACTATGACTAATTTAACAGAAAATTTAAATAATTTGAAGTTTTAATGTTAACAACTATATTTATTTCTGACAGCACTTTCAAATTTTGTATATTTATACATTTTACCAATACAGCATAAACATTTTCAAAAAAAGCCAATAAATAGCCAAATTACTGCAAATTTAATACAAATTTGACATCAAAATTCAATTCATTAGTATATGAAGGTGTCGTTTGTATTTACTTGAAACTATCAACCAAAGTTAAGCAATGTTATATTCTGCATAAATATTCATGTGGAACTTTCATAAAAATATTGGACAGATATTTTAAACATTCATAATTTTTATAGTATAAGGATTTTTCGATGATTATTCGATGAATTCTTGGCAACCCTCCCTCTTTCCAATGGGGTGATAGGATCCCTTACATTTTTGCATAACTGGAAAATTAATCAAGCAAATGGAACCAAATTTCACATGGGAGGGTTTTTTTTTTATTATTTGAGACCCCTCCATCCTTCAATGATGAAAAGAGAAGAGGGAAGCGGGCTTCCATACAATTTTCGTTTATCTTGAGAAAAAGCTGACCCTTTTGTCATTTTTGATAATTTTTTGTAATTTTTAGTAATTTTTAGTCAATTTTAGTTATTTCTATTCATTTTTAATAATTTTTAGTCATTTTTAGTTAATTTTAGTCATTTTTAGTTATTTTGTCATTTTTAGTCATTTTCAGTCATTTTTTGTCAGTTTTCGTCGTTTTTAGTCATTTACAGTTATTTTTAGTCAATTTTAGTAATTTTGGTAATTTTTTGTAATTTTTTGTAATTTTTAGTCATGTTTAGTTATTTTTAGTCAGTTTTTCTGAAAAAAGATAAAATTTCTATTCAAAAATTTTTAATTAATTCTGACAACACTGTAAAAAAAATTTAAAACTCCATTTAAGTGAAGAATTTAAGCCTAGATACATCTTTTATCAGTCTACAAGTTGTTTTAAACTAAGCAAAAATATTATGGACCTATTCGTTTTTAATTTCCCATACATTTTGTATGGGGATTTATGAGAAATAAAAAATTTAACAAAAGTATGGCGGGGTGCACTAAAAATTTATTGCACTTCGTGATTTCAATATCAATTATCTAAAAAGATAACAAATATATGATAGAAAATAGTTACAGAAGCGTCAGCTCATCATGTGAAGTAGCCAATTAAAGTGGATAATAATTTTTTGGCTCTTAAACAAATATTTATGATCTAGATAAATCATTAGCATACGACGGATATGGGTGCCCTTTCCAAGTTTGTTCAAGTGATTTTATTAAGAATAATCTTTTCTTTTTTTTAAATTTTCGAAAAAAAATGCATAGTCAATGAATGAAAGGGGCTCAATAAAGCCTTTCGGCTTCACACATTTTATGAATGATACAAACGGAAAGAAAAGAAGCCTCTTTCAAATGCATTGAAAGATTGATAGTTTAATTGGTTAGAAGTTTAGCTGATTGGTGTTGCTCTGTTGTTGTTTTTTTTCTGTTATCACCACGAGCTGTGAACTGGGTTTCCTTTGTATCTTTTGTGAGAATTTTATCTATTTTATCGAAATGAACTGAGAATCTGTTTCTGTTAATTTGTTTACATTTATCTTATAGAGGAATGTTTTGTCATTTATGTAACGTTGTCACAATTGTAAAATTTGTATTTTTTTTTTGTTTTTTTTTTTTGAGAAATCAGATCCAAAAGCATATATGTATATTAAAAGAATTTTTGTAACGTTACGAATGATGTAAAATCGTTGTTCGTTGTTGATGATTCCTTTCTCATTGAATTTTTTTTTTTCATTATTACCCTAATTTGTAGCTTTTGAACAATAATTTGGTTTTGAATTCCATTTGTGTTACCATGTTGTCTATACCAGTTAAACATAAATTTAGGTATAATCATAGCATTCATAAACCCTTAAAAATCCTTAGAGTAAAAATTTCAGATTTTGAAAAAAAAAACCAAATATAGATCACATTTCTGAAAATAATATGAACTCATCTTTACACTGCATTCTTAAATTCTAACTGAAATCATCATTATATGTATGTATATATGTTATCACTTATTGATTTTTCTCGGTGAGTAAAACAACTATTTGAAGTGAAGAATATTTTGTAATTTTAAAAAAATGTAATTTAATTTAAAAAGTTTAAAATTTCTAATAAAAAATTAAATTTTAGACGTCTGATGATGGGTGAAGTGAAGTAACCCGAAACGTTACGTAAAGATAACAAATAGTTGTTTTACTCACCGAGAAAAATCAATAAGTGATAACATATAAAAGGAACCGGTGATTAAGTCTTGTCAATGAAATCATCATTAGTTGTTGCTTCGGGGTAATATTAAAGTTTTATTTTAAATTATGCCTACAAAAATGAATATGAATATTTTCTACAAATTTTATTTATTTTTGGAAGGTATTGCAAAGTGTACTGGGTCATCTAGTAAATAGAAATATAATCTGCGAGAGTTAAAAAACTGCTTATCACAAAATACATTAGTAGAACTTGACTTATATTTAATTTAACTTATTTACGGGTTATTTAAAATAAACATTTGATAGGTAAGTCCTAAATTTAAAATCATTCAAATTTCTTCCCAAATATCAATTTTGATTTTCTGGTATCCTTTAGTCATCAGGAATGACTTCAATCTTCAATTTTCATATTAAAATCAAGTGCAACATTTTCTATTTGATCCAGATATCGGAAGTTCCCAAAGAAAATGTTTGTCTCGAACAGTTTGTATGCTACAACCAGACATCAAAAGCCCAGATAAAGCTCCCCGAGGCTTGAATCTATCCTTTGGTTGAAGCAGCAGCATCAGCCTCGGCAGCAGCAGCTGCATCTGACAGCATTGCCGAAATTTTGCGGGATTGGAGATCCCCTGTCAGCGGCAGCATCAAGTGTTATTAACCTGCCTTCAAACATTGTGTACTTCATTAAAATCCAATTCCTGTGGAGAACCTTTAATATCAACACACCACACCCTGCGATTGACTCCTTCCTCTTTCCTCCTGATGTTGCTGCCAACACTTCTCGACCATAATCCCTGATTCACCCTCCTCCCACAAACTTCCTCTTTCGAGCATCTTACACACAATGTCGGTAAGGCTCTTCTGCTGTTGATGTTCTTGAGGGAGAAATGTTTTCATATCTTTTCGGTTCCCTTTTGGCCGGAGCCTTCCAGCTGGACCATCGCACGATTCTAAAGAAATTTCCCTTTCATTCATGGATTTTCAAAAGCGACTTCGCTCGGTGTGTGTTGAAAAGTTCACAACCAAAAGATGATGGCAAAAATGGGCAAAAAAGATTTTCGTTTTCCCTTTTTTCCTTTTTTGCATCGCTTCTGGAGCCTGAATCCATACTTTCCTTTTCCCACCAAATGAACGGTAAACCAATCGGTCTTTTGGCAGAGCGGAAAAAATATTTGGGAAAAAACTCTGATACTTGCCAAATTATGAGGTGAAAGAGGAGTTCAGCGGGAAGCACTGGCAGGGAAATTACACTTTCACTTTCGCTGTTTTTGGGAATTTTTTTCGCGTATTTCCTGGAAGTGTAAGGCAACAATTCCGCCAGTAACCTTTGCACTGAAGATGGCGAGATGCCCCTCGGTCCGATTTCTTGCTTATGTTTATGTTATTGCGAAAGAAAGCGGTGGGAAAATTTATCGATATTGTCAAATGGTTGTAGGAAAATTGTTTACCCTCCCCGGAGGCTGCTGCCCGCGGCTTATTGGGTGGTGAATTTTATTTAGTTGGGTGAGTTTTAAGGTCAAGTTATTTGAAATTTAAAATTTGTTTGGAAAGGAATAGAAAATAATACGGTGAAATTAGTTTACGAAAAAATTACACAAATAATGTTGGGTTATACTTTTTGCATTTACTGATTCGGAAATTAATCCTTTTTGCTTTGCCCTTTGTTTCCTTATCGTTGAGGTATTTTTGTTACAATCATATAAAAAAATTGCATATGCACAGGCCTTGACAACTTGTCAGATTGCACAGTTTAACCCGAAGTTGGCCGGATATTTGGGAAAAGTTCGGTCCGGTCCGAATGCCTAGCTTTCGTTGGAGAAATGCTCAGATTTTAGCTAGATTTATGCACTTTAATTGTAAAATCAAACAAAAACAAAAATTTTGCATTCTAATTTTTCATTTTTGTTATCTAAATCGATTTTTTCGAGCAAGTTTCATCATCTAATGGTTTTTTGGAAATCTCAAATACGGTTGAAATCCGCTGATGTGTATCGATAAAAAAAACCCTTGTTTAAAGCGTTTTTTAATGATTTTTGTTTCAAAATTCCTTGCTTTTGTTAAAATTTTTCCCGGATATTTCCAGGAGTTTGGGTTGAAAATTTTGGTATCAAATGTAAGGATTTTGTCAGGTTTTAAGATAAAATTCCCTGGATTTGCAGGGCCTGTATATGTTTGAAAAAGTCTGCCAATTTTAATATGTTAACCTTAATTAGCTCTTGAGTGCTACAATGACACTATTGGACGTTTGACGTCTTGTAACTTTATTCGGGTGCATCCAAATAATACAGTTTTTCGGGGAACCTCAATGAATTATTGAAATCTTCAATTTTGCATCATTACTTATTTTATGGAGCCACCTTGAAAGTCCAGGAAAAAAAACTTCCTAATCAGTTGAGTGTCAATTTGACAATTTTCGCTTAAAACTACTAGGTATATCTTTTTTGTTTCTCTACCGAATTATACAAAACTTATAGTTTTGGAAACCTCATTCGATTTGAAAATCTCAATAGAAAATCCGGATAATATCTGGCAAATTTGGTCAAAAAACAACAATTATTCAACAAAGGTAAAGAAAAAAAATATTTTAAACATTTTGTTTTTTCATGGAAACTTTTCAATCAACGAACCGTCAAATTTTTCATGTTTTTGTAAAGTATCGCAGCGCTTATGTTATAACACCACTAAAATCTGTACAAAATTGGCTTTCTGGTGAATAAAAATCTTGAGTTAGTACTCTCAAAATCCAGTGCAAAGTTTAATTTAAGTGCATGAAAATCTGAGAAATTGTAAATTGTTAAAAAGTTGAATAAAACAGCTACATTTGAAAAATTGTTAAAAACCCTGTGTTTCGTATTTTTACCATCTCAAAAGGCAAAAATATTCCAAATTACGTAAATTTTCCAGTCCTCTTCTTAAAATTAATTTGGTGCGACTAAAACAATTTTGACGATTCATTGATTGAAAATGGTATGGTTTTTACACTACTTTTTATATTTTTATGGGGTCATGATCTTTAAAAAAAATCAAAAAAATAGATAGTTATGTGCAAAGTATAGCTGCTAACTTCAGCTTTCTTTGACTCTATTAGTTCATGATATTGAGAATGTTTTCCATCTCAAAGCTGTTAAATAGATTATAATATATCACTTCAGTATATACATTCATGAATTTCTACAGATATTGATGTTTTTTTAATTGTTTGAAATTAAGAATAGAAAATCCCTTTTTTTGTGTTTAAATTGTCGTTCTTATTTGTTTGATGGAAGGTATATAAAAAGTCCCAGGAAATATCACGTCAAAACGTTCCTTGAATTTTGAAGATTCTAATCCTGAACAATAAAGTTTGTTGTCACTGACTTGAAAATTGGACTATTTCCAGCTTTTTACGGATTTGAACCACTGAAAGGAGTGTATTCGAAAAAAATGCAACACTTGTGTTTTGTGAATAACTTTTGAATGCGCAGATGAAAATTGATGAAATATTCAGCGAAGTTACCTGGTAATGTATTGTTTACATTCGCCATTTTTGGTTATATTTTATGATAAGCTTTTTTGAGATAGCGTCCGATTAAGAAATTTTTCGAATTTGATTTTTTGGCTACACGTGCGCCATCTTTAATGCATACTATGAACCGTCTTTTTTACACATCAAGGCAATTTTTGATAACGTTTGCTGTTTCCTGAAGCTTGATTTTCAAAATAACTTAAAATTTTGAATTTGGTCGAAGCTATAATAAATTTAGCCGATGGTTCTCTTTCGGCACAAAAACAACATATTTTTTTCTTTGGGGGTTCTCGTTGATGTTGTTCGGTGATGTTTCGATGAAAAAATATGCTTTTGTTTCGGTTTACTCTTTATTTCTACCATCTTCAGAAACTATTTTATCAATTAAAATGATTAAAAAAAAATTATAATAATTATAGCCTAGTTAATAACATAAATACAAAAGTAAAACCACTCACAAGAAAGCTATTTTTCCGCCTGCTAAGGTCGTCCCTTAAATTGGGAAGGAAGTCAAGTCTATTGCTGCGGAGTGTTTTTACGTTTGTACTTATGTTATTAATAAGGCTATAATTATTATAATTTTTTTTTACTCATTTTAATTGATAAAATAGTTTCTGAAGATGGTAGAAATAAAGAGTAAACCGAAACGTAAAAACTAAAGCATGTCTTTTCATCGAAACATCACCAAACAACATCAACGAGAACCCCCAAAGATAAAACCAGCGGTGATCTATCCGGTCGTAAATAATAATAAAAAAAAACATATTTGATTTTTTATCACTCCTCCACCGTTTTTGCGTATTTTTTTTTTTGTTTCGATTATAGTCATTTTACCATCTTTGTGGCATTCGCGACTTAATCAAAGTTGCAGTTGGCGGAAAGTTATTGAAAAACTTATCCGGTACCACTGTATTCGATGTTTACTCTTAGGCTCGAACTTTTTGCGTAATGGCAGATCCAACTTGAACAGAGTATAACATTTGTGGAGCCTGTTGAAGTACTATGCAGAGAATTTGGTCGAATTTGGAGGCAGTCTTCTATTTAGCCATTCATCCTGGCAATAGTTATGAAAGAATGAGTAATTCGCAATTTTCGCAGAACGTTAGCCTCCTCAAGAACTAGACATTAAATTTTTCAATTTCCTATCCTTGTTTATCTCTGATGATTGTTTAACGCTGGGAAATACAGGCGAGATTTGTCAAGGAATTTTTTCGGTTGAAAACCTGCCAGGTGATCGCTAAAGAGTTCGTTTTGCTGTCCATTACGAAATTTTTCAAAATATCTCTTCACAAGCAGTCCAAATATTTTTCGCACGATTTTACTGCCGTATTTTATTTATTATTTTCGGTAGGCAACTTTCCTACATTTTAAAAATGAAGTCAAGTCTATTTATAAGTCAGCTAGACGGACCAGTCAGAAAAGTTTGACTTTTTTGTCACTTCTTATTCATATTTTCGAATTGAGCTTGAAAAAACCTCTCACATTTCTCATGGAATCAATAATCTTCAACTTTATTCATATTTAAGCTCATTATTGGGTCCTCTTGGACTTCCTAAACGATTAACCATGTGAACTTTGGTCCAATACTTGATTTACAGCTGTTTTTGTGCCTCTCAGTGGGACTTTTCAGGATTTTTCTCGATTCTGCCCAAAAAAAATTGTCAATGAACCTCAGTATTGGACGCTATCTCAAAAACCACTTGACAGATTGTGATCAAATTTTGTGCACTTACACATTACATTACTAGGTAGCTTCACTGAAAATGCCATAAATTTTCATCCATGTATTCAAAAGTCAACCATGAAACAAAGTTTTGCATTTTTTTCCGAATACACTCCTTACTTCACTTTTAGATTGGGTTTAAATTCCATCTCTTCACTTTTTTAACATTCAACATTTTTATAGATAAAACAAACGCATGGACCAAGTATT
Organism: Uranotaenia lowii; assembly: GCF_029784155.1. Taxonomy (NCBI): domain Eukaryota; kingdom Metazoa; phylum Arthropoda; class Insecta; order Diptera; family Culicidae; genus Uranotaenia; species Uranotaenia lowii. The sequence continues at coordinate 341,278,721 of NC_073692.1, forward strand.
TCTGAGCCTACACCGAAAATTCAGCGTTGACTCCAATCTTGAGTTCTCAATATTTCAACGTCATTGGCATAAGATGAGAACGTCAGCGGTGATGATTCGCTATGAGGCCACCGGCATTAACCTCCTAGCGCAACCGCATTGCGTATGACTGAAAAAAAAAAACAAAATTAAAATGTTTTCATGACCCTCCCTATCCCATCACACAATAGAGGAGGATGAAAACAATAAATGAATGAATTGATCCGCTCGGTCTGCTGTGGGTGCGTATGGGCCAAAAACTCGTTTTTAATTTCTTTCCCCGTCATAAACAATTCTGACAAACACCGGGCCAAACGTCAGAAAGTTAGCACGGCGCTTGTTACTATGACTATGACAATTAACCCTCGTTCTCCATCTGGCTTTGATAGTCCACTGGTGAAAATGTCGTATGGGTGAGATGAAGATAGAAAATGGTTGTGGGTTCGTATCTCAGTATCCGACGGCATTTTTATTTAATTTTCTTGTTCTGGAACAAATAATCCAATAGGATAAATTTTCGGTAACATGTTTCTCTTGTTGCAGTTGGTGACGACTTCAGTCGTCATGCATCTTTGTCTGAGAGATTCAGTTTTTAAAGGGTGATACGGTCAAAATTTGGCCAATATCAACTTGACGTATTTCTTTCAATGTTGCATTTAAAAAACCTGAACACCCCTCATATTGAAGGTGTGTGTGTGTGAGTGTGTGTGTGTGTGTGTGCGTGTGTGTGTGTGTGTGTGTGTGTGTGTGTGTGTGTGTGTGTGTGTGTGTGTGTGTGTGTGTGTGTGTGTGTGTGTGTGTGTGTGTGTGTGTGTGTGTGTGTGTGTGTGTGTGTGTGTGTGTGTGTGTGTGTGTGTGTGTGTGTGTGTGTGTGTGTGTGTGTGTGTGTGTGTGTGTGTGTGTGTGTGTGTGTGTGTGTGTGTGTGTGTGTGTGTGTGTGTGTGTGTGTGTGTGTGTGTGTGTGTGTGTGTGTGTGTGTGTGTGTGTGTGTAGAATGTTGCTCCTATTTTGATTTTGGAATTCACTCTTCAGTTGTCAATATGCCGTCCAAGGAAGAAGAGCAGCGTATCAAAATTTTGCTCGCGCATCGCGAAAATCCAAGCTACTCGCACGCAAAGCTGGCAAAATCGTTGAAAGTTTCCAAATCAACCGTTATAAATGTAATTAAAGTGTTTGGGAAACGTTTGTCGACAGCCAGGAAGTCTGGATCGGGGGGAAATCGAAAATCGGAAGCCGCTGAGACGACAAAAGAGAGTTACCGGTAGTTTCAAGCGAAACCCTAACCTCTCTCTCCAAGATGCCGCAAATAAGCTGGGTGTATCGTCTACAACCGTGCATCGAGCCAAAAAAACGAGCCGGACTATCGACTTACAACAAGGTAGTAACTCCAAATCGTGTTGATAAACAAAATACGACGGCCAAAGCGCGGTCCCGGAGGCTGTACACGACGATGCTGACTAAGTTTGACTGCGTGGTAATGGACGACGAAATCTGCGTCAAAGCCGACTACAAGCAGCTTCCGGGACAGGAGTTTTATACTGCAAAAGGAAGGGGAAAGGTAGCAGATATTTTCAAGCACATGAAACTGTCAAAGTTCGCTAAGAAATATCTGGTTTAGCAAGCCATCTGTACCTGTGGCTTGAAAAGCAGCATTTTAATAGCTTCCGGGACTGTCAACTAAAAAATTTACGTGAATGAGTGCTTGAATAAACGTCTGCTGCCTTTCTTGAAGATACACGGTTGTTCCGTACTGTTTTGGCCTGATTTGGCATCTTGCCATTACGGTAAAAAGACCATGGAGTGGTACGCCGCCAACAACGTGCAGGTGGTTCCCAAGGACAAACCCCCCCCCCCCCCCCCAACACGCCAGAGCTCTGCCCAATTGAGAAATACTGGGCTATTGTCAAGCGGAACCTAAAGAAGAACAAAAAAACTGCTAAGGACGAACAGCAGTTCAAGGCAAACTGGCTTTCTGCGGCGAAGAAGGTGGACAAGGTGGCTGTACAAAATCTGATGGCAGGGGTTAAGCATAAGGCCCGGCAATTCGGATTTGGAAAAGCGGAAGCCTAACTGAATATTTTTCCTGAATTTTATACTAATTAAACTTGAAAAAGAAATTTAATTTGATTTTTTAAATAACGATTTCACCGATTTACACGCGTTTTCCCTTGACCAAATTTTGACCGTTTATGCCAGTAGTACTTCCCCAATCATATCATCTTTGGGGCAGTGCATTTCCAGTACAGCGGTATCGAAATTTGGCAACCTCTTCTTTGGGTATACCAAAATGATAATTGTCCCACGACTGTTCAATTGACATATTATTTTATAATTATTTTAAAACTTCACTCTAAGTTCGTTTTTCGAATTTCTAAAGCGAGGCTCCTGATTCCTCTTCAATAATTGATGTGAAACATTTCCGCTCATCGGAGCCACTTTAACAGTCAGAGCTGGAGGATGGTAGACGTGCAATAATAAGCTTATGGAGCATTTCCCACGATTCGCACGGCAGCTATTTATGTAAATCGCGCTCCTCGCGATGTTTGCCTTTCGTCGCTGAAGGGGATGGTTTTGAGCAACTTCAAGATTTGGATAATTCAATCAACATGAATGAACTCCTGGCAGCAACTCAGCTGTGCGGATGGTTGTATTTGTGCTTAAGCTATGGTGTTTGTGTTCGTAGGCATGTGTTTATTTTTCCAAAGTATTTGCACTGCTTTGATTGATACGCACGAGCAAGTATCGGGATTTAATTCTCCAGTTGTTTGGACATTTCGATTAACTCTTTTCGGTTTACCAATTCGTCAAAATTGACTGACTAGTCGAACCGAGATTACTCTTACCATGAATGCATAACTAAATATCTACAAGCAATCCCCCGCCAGAATAGTTGAAACAGCTGCTGAATTCACGCGGGAACCAGTCGATGTCTTGACAGATGGTGTTCTAATTCGACAGATTGCGGAGGTGGACAGAATACACGATAACCATTAAGGTGGGCAGGAAACGGTCTCATTTCGAAAAGCACACTCACTTGTTTATCGAATCAGCGTCATCAACCAAGAGACGGTTTGTTGTGATCGGATTCAGTTAAATATTTCGTACCTACTCCAACAATTATCCACCTACCTACGTCATACTGATCTAAACGACTGGGAGGAACCAACCAATTTTCTTGCAGAGTGGAGGTAGAACTTTGATTATGGGGTAGGTTACTCTAAACGATGCGTTTGGGTCCAATATTGAAGAGATATTTTTGTTTCTATTTGTTTATGCATCATGAGTAAGAATACTATAAATCCAGTTCGATGTATATAGTATCCTTTAAAAAAACCTATAAGCAGTAGACTGAGTCGTTTTGGAGTCATTTCTTAATTTAACAAACCCTGGGGTCTAAAAAGCTTCATTTAGGTTTAAAAACTCATTTATGATTTTTTGCAGAATTTTTAAGTAACGTTTACATGAGTAAATTTAAACTTTGAGGTTTGTAGGGGAAAATTGAATATTTTGCATTGAAAAATCAACATAATTTAGTATCTTCTGCGGACCCGAGCTTGCTTATGGTTTTTGTCCAATTAATAAGTTCTCAATAGAAAATTTTCCGCAGAATACCTTTGTCGAAGACTGTTACTTCTTATCTTACAAGACAAAACAAGTTATTAGCTGTTTAACAGGGGTATGTCTTTTAGATTTGAAAAACAATAAACTCAATTAACACTACTGCTGGGTGCCTCGCGAGGTATTTCATAATTCCTGTTCATGCAACACTTCGCTATGCACTAACAGTGATGTCAATTGAGTTTATTATTTTTCAATGCCAAAAGACTGTTGAACATCTAATAACATTTTTGCTTTATAAGATAAGAAATAACAGTTTTCGGAAAATTTAAAAACCATGAAAATCATAAGCATTGCTCAGTTCCACAGAAAAAAAAAACAAAACAAAGATTGGCGTTCATATTTCAGTACAAAATATTCAATTTTCCCATCCAAACCTTAAAGTTTTCATGTGAACGTTACTTAAAAATTCTGCAACAAATCATGGATGATGAATCTTTTCAGATCCCAGGGTTTAAAAAATTCAGAAATGACCCCAAATCAACTCAGTCTAATGAGCAATAAAACTTTATTTGGTTGATTTGTGGAAGATGCAAATCGGTAAGAGCAAGTTCACTCGTGTTGGGTTTAAGTAGTAGAAATTTAAACACTTCGCAAATTTTACCATGCAGAACATATTTTAATATCTGCGACCGTCAAATTTTTTTGCAACACCAAAAATAGTTGTCTTTCTATCAAATACGGATGAAATAAAAACAGTGTTGTGAAAAAAATTTACAGCTAAACATCTTAAAATAATTTTCGCATGGTAGAATTTTCAATATGTGCTACAAGTTTTATTATTTCTAACATTTTTCTCAACAAAAGTTTACTTGCTCTAAGTGGTACTTAACGATGGACACAAATAACGGCCTAATATACAAAAAAAAATGTCTACAATAGCTACCGTTTTCCTTCCTTAGTACTTTCAAAGGTTTGTCAAAGTTTAGACACTGTTTGGTTGTATCTGGAATCATGCCAATTTGCGTTGGTGTGATCATAAGTCGAAACTGTTGTTTTCTTGCAGAATGTGGACAATCTGGTTAATGTTTAACATTAATAATGTTTAATGTTTAAACTTGTCATAACCCCGATAAAAAGGAATATGTTGTATCTTCAGGAGATGATTAAAAACGTTAACAAAAAACCTTGAATTAGAAAAATGATGGTTGATAGTGTGCAAAATAGATGGTGCATATTCTGCTTAAACATTTTGATCAATTCGTTAAACGATTTTTCAAAAACCATCTATGAGTCAGTTTCAGTAAGCCATTTATAACGATTTTTTGAAAAAAAAACAATGTATTTTGTGAAAAAGAAAAATCTACCAACCCTGTCAAAGTTCAGGTAGATAAATTTTGGGTTATTTAAAGATCATGCTCCAGGAAATAGAAAGTCCTTAAAAGTGCTCGAAATTTGAAAATAAAAATTACTAATTTCCATCAGAATTTCACTCATTACAAAATTTAACTCATTACATTTCTAACTAATTTTGCAAGCTTTCATAAGATTCTATTCATGCAATCAAAAGTAATTAATAACAGAAAGTGATGCATTTATTTTTCCTAGTAGAGACCTCAGTTGATTTGGTTAACTATAAAAGGCTGTTCAAACATTACGTAACCAAATTTTCGATTAATTTCGACCCCACCTCCTCTCCATCCTATGTAACACTTTCGTTTCATATTTTCAAACCAAAATCCACCCAACTTAACATGTTGTTATGTCCTTCGCTTCAAAACGTTACGTAATATTTGAAAGATACCTAAGGAATAGCTCTACGAATTTTGGCTTCATATTTCTAAAAAAAACTTTGTTGGGCGAAAGTCGCTTTTTTCTGGGTATTTTATTGATTATTTTTCAAATGCGATGCATATTAAATTCATTAATACCGAGTTTGTCAATGGCCCAAAAATTTCCGAATATTTTTTACAAATTAAATAATGAATTACAAAAAAAACAGCTTTCTCAGAACAAATAGTTGCATTTGTCATAACAAAACTTCAAATAAAAACCCTCGTAGATAAATAATTTTTTTTGAAATCTGAAAATAACAACAAGTTCTTTTGGAAAGGAAATTTCAAACATTTTGGAATTCGAAAATGTTGCATTTTGACATACTTTATTCATCATGTGTACATTGTGGCCCTTAAAGTTATATGGAAGTTTTTAAAAGTCAAATTATCACTGCTCCCACTCCCTTGATCCTTTTATCAAGATAACAAACTGTGCAAAATTTCGCTTTCGTTTGTTAACTCTAAGACGACTCTCAAACGCCTTGAAGTTGAAATTATTTCGAAAAGAAAAAAACCAATGAAAAAATAAAAATTAATCATGGCAAATATTTTAATTTAATTCCAGAAAAGTTGGACTAAGTTTAAAAAGTTATAGACAATTTTGTTAGTATTTTCCAGCCTTTAAATTTTTGATAGAGATACACGAGAAATAATAAATTCAACAAAAGTAACTGCAATTTTGCTTAGTTTCAATTTTTTATTTCTTCGCAAAATTTCTCATGACCTTAAAATCTTGAAAATTGATCATTCAGAAATGTTAAAAAGTGTTTTCAAGAATGTTAAAGTGATTTTTTTCAATACGAATTACCTCTTAGATGTTGAAAATTTAGAAGAAAAAAAACAGTCAATGAACTGACGAAGTCGTAATTGATCCTTACCGCCATTCATATACATATTTATGATTGGTAAAAGACGGAATATGCCTAGTTTTAAAAAGATTGATAGTTTAATTGATAAATAGTAAGCTAATTGATTTTGATCTGCTGGTTTTTTGTTATTATTAACGCCCTTTTTCATCAATTTTTGATAATTTGAAGGCAAGTTTTTTACCAAATTTTAGATACATTTTGAACTTTTGTGTGATGTTTTTAAAGTTCGTTATTTTAAGCATATTTGTAATTTTCGTTATTTTACATCTTTTTGAAGACATTTTTTGTCATTTCTATTCTTTTGTATGTGTTAATTATTGGGTTTAATGAATTTTTATATGTTTTTCGTAAAATTTGAATACTTGTTTTTTTTTAAATGTTGTCATATTTTATAAACATTCAAGAACGTTAAAACAAATTCATGATGTTTGCTAAAATGGTATATATCCTGTAAACGCGGAAATATTTGGTAATGGAATTTTTTTTAAATCGTTTGATTTTGGCGAATGTTGCTAAAAACGAATGAGGCCAAAATGGAATGTTGCCAAAATCGAACGGAATCTGTTTTACATTTCCCAAATTTAAAGGTTTTTTTTTTGAGAAATTACAGATTTTGTAATGTTAAAAATCATATAAAATTGTTGCAATTTCATTGATTTTCATTCCGTCCTTTAGATCTCTGTTTAGATCGTCTCTTAGATTCGAAATCAGAATTCGAACATTTTTCAACTATGTTTGTGGTTGGCACATTGTCATACAATAACAGATTCAGGAGAGTCAGGAGCCAAATGCAAGCAGGTGTATTTTTTTTAATTTTGGGTGTACCCTGATGAGTTTCCGATATCGGCAGTCAAGTCTTGCCAGTTCTCCGTCTGTGTATAGTGTTTATTCGGGGAGTTTGTTTGGCTTGCAGTCTTGTTTTTAGCAAAAACGACGTATTGATTTACGTTTCCAACGATTCGATCCTTATTGGATCTTCTTCAGGGACTAAAATAGTGTTTATTTAGTTAGTTCTGCTGATTATAATTTATGCTTTCTTACCAAAAAGCTGTCTTTTGATCTGTTTTCCGAATAATTTAATTTAATTCGTGTTTTTAGATGTAAGGTGTAGTGTATCGAATTACTGCGTACAGATGTTTGTGGATAAAAATCCGTTTGTCTAGCGATTTTGGGCTTAATTTTCCAAAGCATCGAACTTTTAGCACAGTCTTCACTTTTCACTTCTTTTTTTTTTTGATCAAAAATCAGTTGTTGTGTATGTGTTTTGGTGGTGTGCAATGAAATTTTTTTGTGAACTTACGATTAGAGTGTCCATTTCCCGGCCATTTGAGCGTTCCCGGGAATCGGGAAGTCTGACGATCCTTTTCCCGGGAATTCCCGGGATCCTGGGAAAACTTGAAAACATGAAGATCTCGCCAAAAAAAGTCGATAAAATCCAAGAGCAAACATGCAGATCTTAACCTTCTACTGCGTACCAATCCTTATCAATGTGTTATTTTTAAATTATGATAGTATTGTTGCGAACATTTCAATTTTTTTAATGCCTCAAAAATTCAATAAGCAAACCAAAGGCCCAAAACAAAGTACCATAACCGACAAACTAGTCTGATTATAGCTGCAAAAATTTGAAATAATTGAGAAAGATTCCTTACTATTGATAGAAGTTAGTTAGCCAGATTTCAGGTTATTCCTCAAATATCATAAATTTTCAGATACATAACCCATTTGTTTCACAACACGTCATTTCCTTGCTGACGATTTTGCTTCTGTCAACAGTATCTGAAACGGATGATTCTTTCCGTAGCGTTTCATTATAATTGGAATTGTTTGGTTTTATAGACTCTTTGTCGTTCTTCCCTTCAACACTGAGCTTTCGATTGAAATTTTTTTTCTTATCAAATTCAATGTATTAGACCAAGCCCACCGCAAGTTGCTATTTCGGTCGGTATTTTAGATGTTTTGATTAGTTGCGTTTTTATCTACTTACTTATTTTCGCACCCATTGTTGCGATCCAGGTTGATATTTGTGTTTGTTTATTTCTGATAGCGACTACCGGCTGCGTTGCTACCGGGTTGCTACATAAACGCATCCTGTAACAACCTACTGCTCGAATGCTATTTCTCGAATCAAGTTAGCAACTGTTGGTGCGATGCTGGGTTGATAAATATGTTGCTGAATGTACTCGATTCGAGGTTTAGCAACCATTGATGGGCCTGGTCTTAGCCAGATTTAAGAAAAAATAAAATTTAAACTAAGCTATCAAGGTACCCAGTGAACATTTTGGTCTGTATATTTCAGTTGTTTCTGAGATATACACACTTTTGTGCAATCTGAAAAAGTTGTATAGAATATTCTATATGAGCCTGTACGTACCAAAGTGGAGGCAATATACGGACCAAATTCTGCTCACCTTGAAAATATAAAACTTTGTATTGCGTTTTCAACAATTTGATAGCAACTTTGCTTTGCATAAAATCTTCGGATTGTACAACTTACAACTTTCTGTTGCCTGCCCTACAATTTGATTACAATTTCCTTTTGCAGGTAGCTTGAGGTTTGTACAACTTTTTTCGCCATGTAATACAATTTATTGTTACTGTATCCCAAAGCAATTATATTTTTCACTTATTACAATTTTACTTTGAATCGCCGTGAACATTAATACAACAGAATTTAATGTTTACTGCGAAAAAAAATTGAACCATATACAACTTTATGTGTCTCTTTTTCCCCAGTCTCGAACACACAACGTTCCGATCCCTGTCCTTCGATGCTTCCTCGGCGCCATTTCATGTTGATACAAACAAGCAAATTTGTTCATGTACAGTTGAGAGTTCCGTTAAAAAATCAGTTGATCGTATAAAATACCACTGACTGCATCATCTCGGACTTCAAATCTATTTATAGATGCCGTTTTTTGAAATACAACTTTGACTTATCTCATAGACGATTCTATAACAATCAATTATTGTATTCAGCGCTGTGCGATCTTAGCTAGCTATTTACTGTACTGTTAAACAATTTGACAATCTGCAGATTGTTTAAATTCCATTATACGATGTTCTTACAATAACTGTACGACCTTTCATGGAAATAATATGTCATCATAGATCGCAAGCATGAAAGGTTACGTAATTGTACAATGGGATATAATATTGAGCTTTACACAATTCTACTGCAACTCAAAACAACTTTAGTGATCTTTCTATACGATTAACAAAATATTACCGTATATAATGAACTATGCAAACCATAAACGATAAAATATAACTTGGTTTAGCTACAACATGATGTTTATACAACTCCAATCTAAACTGGATGCTTATACAATCTACAATGAACACTACTTCACGATTTCTGGTTAAATGGAATCGTTTATCACCGAACCCGACTTTTTTAAGCGTCGGCTGTGTTTTTGCAACCGCCGACTGTATGTGCCACTTTTTTCATTTTTATATTTTTTCCTAATTAAAACTGCCTTTATGTTTGAAACAAAATTCGTCAAGGATTTCCAATTTTTGCAATTGTTGTCATAAGATGATTACAATATTACTAAGCATAGGAATTGCATTATTAACAATTATTTACCGATTGAGTTTATCTCAATGAGCGACTTTGAATGACATGTATGATTAGATTGTTTAAATTCCACTATACGATTTTCTCTTAATTACTGTACAACCTTGCATGGAAATAATATGTCATCATAGATCGCAAGCATGAAGGATTGCTTAATTGTACAGTGGGATTAAATATTGAGCTCTACACAATTCTACTGCGATTCAAAACAACTTTATTGATCTTTCTATACGATTTACAAAATATTATCGTATATAATGAACTTCACAAACCATAAACGATAAAATTTAACTTTTTTAGCTACAACATGATGTTTATACAATTCCAATTTAAAATGGATGCATATACAATCGAAAATGAACACTGCTTTACGATTTCTGGTTATCTGGGTAGACCTATCATTTTTCTTGCTCAAGCTGATTAATTTTTGTAATTTAAATCGTGAAAACTTTAAGTAAAATGTGCTATTATTGGCTTCGGTGATTCCCGGGATTTTTTAAGCATTTCCCGGGATTTAGGAATTCCCGATTTTTTTGAATTCTCGGGAATTCCCGACCGGGGAATCCCGGGTAGGACACTCTATTTAAGATTAAATTGAAAACTTCAGTTTTCAATGTTTTTGAGATAAAAATAGATGGAATCAGAGAGAAAAAAAAACACTCCAGAGGGTCGCTTTTGTAAAAAGTCGCTGCCTCGAATGGGTTAATCTGATCAGGAAAATTAAAATATTTTAAATGCTTGTTTATGAATTTATAAATTAGATCGAAATGTCTGAGATTGATAAACAGGACCAATAATCTATAATATTCATTTTAATTAAGAAATTTCACAAGATTTACAAATAATAGGAGCGTAGGAGAAAATTTGAAATAATCGATCACACTAGTCAAAAATCTCGTGTAGGTGCTGATGAGTTTTTAAAATGCTACGGCAGACGTAGCTTTGTGATTTTATTGCACGTGTAGTGAGATGTTGTTTTTAAAGGGCCTTTTTTTGTCTTAATCAGCTAAGGTTTTGATTTTCAATTAGTTTTTTTTTCTGAAAATTCAGTCTTGTCAAGTCAAGCTTATGAAAGACCAACTTTTTTTTGATGATTTGTTCTTCGTGCAATTGTGAAATCAATTTGAGGCAAAGAGTTGAGTTGCACAGATCAGTTTCCGAAAACGATTTTATTCAGTTATCACAACCTACATAACAAGTTAAAAATTAAAAAGAACAAAAAGAAGATTCACTTCATCCATAAATTTTTTTTAATTTTTTTTAATCTCTCCTTATAAATATTCTTCGAAGTATGATAAAAATATCTTAACACTAAAGGGTCGTTTTTGAAAATACATTATGTGTATCAGGAACAAGAATTAGGAAAACAAAATAGTTTAAAGAATTGTTTTTACTTTACAATAAAACTTCTTTTCACTGCCTCAAAGATAGAAATTAGGAGTTTCCTTAAGAAAAATCTAGGAGCATAGGAGGTGTAAAAATCGATTTTTAGGAATGGTGCACCAAAATGAATCCTGATCTATAACCACTGATCAAACTGACATGACACTTAGAACAAAAATTCAACCATTTTCTGTCTAATTTATTTTGTCAGATTTTGTAGGTTCGCAAATCGCAATACCGACGGCAGGTGGCGAACCTGAAAAATGTTACAAAAAATGTTCTGTAGGAAAAATGTACCTGATTAGCCCGATTTTACCGTAGAAATTGCCTGTTTTTTTTAAGTTGGGTGGCATTTCCTAACTGAGATAGCATTTCTTCAAATCGATCGATACGCACTCTGCAATCGATATTGCGTACTGTTATAAAAATTATCCAGGAGACGAAATCGAGTGTCCAGTCAGTATGGTCAGTGCTATAACCTTTCCCTTACTAACACATACCTTTCTTTGGATAGATTCGAAGACGTATAGACGGTTTCTATAGTTGGAGATATTGACTTACTTTTGTTTCTGAATTTTTCAAAATTAATCTTTGAAATATAAAGGAACAAAAGGTTGTTAATTGATCCTATGAAGTATCCTAAAAACAATCCTTCTTTCATTCCTTATTTAATACTAGGACGTGGCCGGCGCCTTTATTGATGATTTTTCGAAGAGAGAGCATGAGTTTTATGCATTGTGAATGAACTGCTAGTCCCAAGCACCATTCTTTTGGCCCTTGCACAAAACTGATGGCCTCGATCAATCACGGAGTCGCAACCATTGGCGAGGTGGAACTTGTTCTGCTTAGCCACGCCAGCGATCATAGATTTAGAAGTGCAAAAGTTCAGCAAATTCTAATCAATTATGTTATCTGAAGTTTTAAATAAATAATCATATCTAAGCACTTCAAGTTCAATGATTTAAGGTGGATATAAGTAGTCATCTATGCTAAGATAAGCTAAGCAAAGGTTAACTTATATTAGAAACTAACAAAATGCATTGAACACTGCAAATGAAGGTAAACTGATAAAGTTCTTAAAAAGTGCATACATACTAAGTAAGATTTAAATTTAAAAATAACTATGTAACCTTCTTTTTCTAAGAGGAAGAATGACCAAGATGGTTAAAATCCTCTATAAATAAACAAAATCCAGTCCAATCCAAAATAACAAAATAATAATGGAGGTACCAACCAATTGAGAAAGGTGATTAAATACTTACCGGGACAGTGATTTTGCTGGTGCGTTTCATTGATTTTATATAAAAAAATGAAAAGGAAAAGAAAAAACCTAATATTCCTGTAACATTTTTGACGTGCGTCAAAATGCTTCAAAATGTTCTTCAAAATTGTTGTTCAACTCAAAACCTTAACGCACAAAACTTGGTGTGGATTTACAGTGTTTGCAGAATTATTTACAATTTTTTTGTGAAAATTTTCACTTTTTCCGTAGTAAGTTCCATACAAATTTCTACGAAATCAAAAGTAAAGTTTTTGTGATTTTACTGAATTTTAGGGGGGCTTATAGAAAGAGTTTTAATGAAATTATTTACAGCAGCATTCAAAGGGCCCCTCCAATTATTTGAAAGCATTTTCTATATTCCTCAAATGTAAAACAGGTTTTAGACGAATTCTTATAGAAATTTGACGATGGCGATTCTTCTGTATGAACTTGTGTTCAATTGAACTATACTAATTAAATTTTCCAGTGTTAATTCCTTGAAGTCCTTGTCCAATTTGGCCCCACCTGTACCCAATTTCACCCCTAACATCCACTCAAAGGTACATAAAAGCTTAGCAAGCCGCCCTTCTCCATCGAATAAAAACAAATAATCGTAAATCTTACCTTTCACTTTTCGCGCGCTTGTCTCATATGTGTCTTTGTCAGGAATTTCCTCCTTGATTGCCTTAGCATCCAAAGCCATCTGAAAACATCCGAAGAGAAAAAAGAAAGAATAAGCAGTTTGTTTTTTTTTTTCTGGAGGTTCTCTCACAAAAAAAAAGGAAATGTTTGAAGTTTAACGCTCACTATGAAGCGAGAGAGAAAGCAAACACTTTACGAGTGGTTATGAGCGACCCTAAAATGTGATTAATATTTCATCTGTTAAGGATCCCACGCAATTTCCGGCAGGACTTAGCCCCCGCTCTTTTTTCCCCCGTCAAATGTCCTCCCCCCAATACTGCCAATCTAAAGCGCCCTGCTACTGTCGGGTGGCGAAAAATATCGCAAACAAACACAAACCAATTCCGAAACCGATTAAATTGACATTCAACCCCTTTTTGCAATTAGAAAACCTGTCAGCGACACGTTTTGCCATCAGCCATGAAAACACACGCGGTGCGTTTCGTGCGATCCAAACGGTCGAGAAAATATAGAGAGGATGAGACACCGAGGTGAGGGTGAGAAAAAAGTTGTTTTGGGCCCCATGTGCTGGGAAAAAGCACCATTCAGCAAACCGAGGGCGCCGGAGAAAAAATGATATGTTTAAACTTTCAAAACCTCCTTTTTTGCATTTAATGGCAAAAAAAATATTTCATTTCTTTTCCAAAATTAAACGTTAATGACGACACTGTAAATTTACCAAATGGATCAATATTTTAACGAAACATAAATCACAAAAATAACATAAAACATAAATTTAAATAAATAACAATGTATAGTTATACGAAAATTGACGCAATCTGTGACATCTGTAAAAATTTTTAGTGTGTATTAGTCGTATCTTTTCCTAAAGAACTTGATTTTTCCATTTCCATCTACATTTCCAAAAGATTTTTATCATGTGTCCTTACTGTGACTAGAACAGTCCTAAAAAAAAGTAGAAGATACCCCCAAAAACCAGTGCCACTGTCTTCTAGCAAAGCAAAACACGCTCAATCAGCAACACTCACTTGTCACACAAGGAAGCAAAACAGACCGGCCTAGGAGTACTCGTCCTATACTGATTCTCAACACTGCTATCAGCCGGTTTTTCCCCAGAGGTCGGAAAAATTTCCTCAGCAGAACCACGACGTTCGTAAGAATGAATGGCGGGAGTGTTGTGGGTGGTAAGAATAAAGCCATTCACCATCCGTTGCTGCCGTCAAAAACGGCACTACCGCGTGCCGGGGGAAAAAACAAAAAAGTTCACAGCTGCACGAAACACCAGAGCAAAACGAAAAACTGTCAAAATCAAATCACAGCAGAATGTTTCCACACTCTGAGCTGGCCCCGGTTGATGTTGAACAGCATGTTTCAAGCGGAAAATATTGGAAGCTCGAAAGACAGTGGATGTTGCAAAGAATATAATTATAAATCATACTAAAAGTGCTTAATTTAAAAAAAAATGCAGTTGAATTTATGACCTTTTTTTAAATAACATAAAAAACCTATTTTCATTTTGTTTTTTTATTTTAAAAAGTTCAAATAAGTTTGATTAATGAATGCTATTTCCTTAACTAAATTAAATATAGTATTGACTAAGTTACCTAATATAAAAGTAAGCCTTCGCGCTGCAATTTGGTGATCGTTCGTGCCCATGAAATGATTCTTAACTATGTTATCCAATGATCGTGAATCAAGAAAATCAAATTTGAAATTATAATAGATGAAAAAAAGTGAAAAAAAATCCTTAATGAAATTATTTCGTTGTCTATAATCTTTTTTTATTTACATAGCATACCGTTTCACGACATAACTTGACGAACATAATTCCTATAATTCACTCGGTCCATGGCAACCGTTCTCCAATTTCTTGGGCACCCCACGTTCGCCAGATTACGCTCCACTTGGTCTAACCACCTCGCACGTTGCGCCCTCGCTCGTCTTGTTCCTACCGGATTCGTAGTGAACACCTGTTTTGTAGGACAGTCTTCCGGCATTCTCGCAATATGTCCCGCCCAGCGTATCCGGCCAGCCTTCACCAATAGACTGGCCCATAACAAAAAAAATCCCTATATTCCACGCGGCACCCCCTAGGTTGGTGCATTTAGGTGAAAAAATGACTTTCTGAAAGTTTCAGATCATTTGAAAGAAGCACGAGCTGGCGCAAAGAAATTGAAATTTGTATGAAGATTTTCGGCAAAATGTATGAAAAATCGACATACTCTCACTCTTTGTGTTCCAAAATATGTTTCCAGTATGCTAGAAAGCTCAGAATTTCAGAAATTGTAGTTCAAACAATGACAAACAAGTTTGTAGAAGATTGTGACGTGATACGAGTTGACTATGATGAGTTATCCGCAATTGAATGTGTGATTTTTTTCTCATTTTATCGATATATCGTGAACAGTGTATAGTTGGATTATTAATACTTACTTGATCGCATTGTCACACAATGAGAATTACAGATAGAAAGTTTGTGTCCTCGGCAAAGTTGTAGCTTATTTTATAACAAATATCTTTGCAAAAAATTAAAGACAGGTTTGAAAAACTATAAACTGCTGCATTGTGCCGACGACGCGATCAAGTTAGTGCGATTATTAGCCCATACACCGGCGTTCACGATATATCAATGAAATGAGAAAAAAATGACACATTCAATTGCGGATAACTCATCACAGTCAAATCGTATCGCGTCATAATCTTCTACAAACTTGTTTATCATTGTTTGAACTACAATTCCTGAAATTCTGACATGTTTAACTTACTGGAAAAATATTTTAGAACACAAAGAGTGAAAGTATGTCGATTTTTCATACATTTTGCTGAAAATCTCCATACAAATTTTAAGTCCTTTGCGCCAGCTCGTGCTTCTTCCAAATGACCTGAAACTTTCAGAAAGTCATTTTTTCACCTAAATGCACCAACCTAGGGGGTGCCGCGTTGAAAAAAATGTTGTAAAAATCATCCCATACAAATTTGGGCCAGTCTATTCACCAACTTCTGGATACTGGGTTCGCCGTAGAGTCGCGCGAGCTCGTGGTTCATCCTTCGCCTCCACACTCCGTTCTCCTGTACGCCGCCAAAGATGGTTCTTAACACTCGTCGCTCGAATACCCCGAGTGTACGCAGGTCCTCCTCGAGCAATATCCATGTCTCGTGCCCGTAGAGAACAACCGGTCTAATGAGCGTCATATACAGGTTACACTTCGCACGAGGGCTAAGTCTTCTCGACCGCAGTTGCTTGTGGAGTCCATAGTAGGCACGACTTCCGCTGATAATTCGCCTCCGGATCTCACGGCTGGTGTCATTGTCTGCGGTCACCAGTGAGCCGAGATGGACAAAGTCTTCGACTATCCCCAGCTCGTCGCCGTCGATCGTGACCTTGTTATTACTGGACAAGCGGGTTCGGTCGGTCTCGGGTCCGCAAGCCAGCATGTACTTCGTCTTGGACGTATTAATCATCAACCCATTTCTTCCTATTTCACGTTTTAGTTTGCGGTAGATCTCCTCCACCGCCGCAGATGATCTGCCGACTATATCAATGTCATCGGCAAAGCAGATAAGTTGACTGGATCTGTTGAAAATCGTGCCCCGCATTTCGGCCACCGCTCGTCGAATAACACCTTCTAGCGCCCCGTTGAACATCATGCAGGATAGACCATCACCTTGTCGAAGCCCCATGCGCGATTCGAATGAGCTCGACAATTCACCCGAGATTCGCACACCGCACTGCATCCATCCATCGTCGCCTTGATCAGTCTGATCAGCTTCCCGGAAAAGCCGTTCTCGTCCATGATTTTCCATAGCTCGTTACGGTCGATCGTGTCGTATGCGGCTTTGAAGTCGATGAATAGATGGTGCGTAGGGACTTGGTGTTCCCGGCATTTTTGGAGGATTTGAAGCCGGCCTGATGACTTCCCACGAATCTGTTTGCTTGTTTCGTTAGGCGGCGGAGTAGGATTCGGGACAACACTTTGTAGGCGGCATTGAGGACAGTGTTCGCTCGGTAGTTCTCACAGTCCAATTTGTCGCCCTTCTTGTAGATGAGGCATATTACCCCCTCCTTCCACTCCTCCGGTAGCTGTTTTATGTCCCAGATCCAGACTATCAACCGGTGTAGGCCAGTGGTCGGCAACCTTTTGAGTCAGAAGAGCCAAAAACTTCAAATTTTAAAAATTTCAGAGTCTTAAAGAGCCACATTCAAGATATAATGTTTTTTCTAAGAAAAAAAAATAAATGATCAATAAACTGCCGTTGGAAGCATAATTGTCACATGTTACAAAAAGGCAAAGCGAGAAAAACGCAATTAAAGTTTCACCAAAACATTTTGCTGTTATCGCACAGTTTCGCAACGTTTGTTGACTTCAATGCCGTAGATCTCTAAAGTATACTCCTTTCATACGAGCCTCGATCTAATTTTTCAAAAATGAACTGTTTTTTCAATGAAAATCCTTGTGTGACATTTATGCCGCGAAATTCTATGAATAGCCGAAAAATGGACGCATATTTGTCACACCACGAACATTTTCTCAGTAGTTGTTTGGTTTGGAATTTCGTGCGCGGCTCTTGTGTTTTATTCGTAAAAGGAAGCTTAAATTGAAAAAACCAGGTCTGAATCGGATTATTCGAAAGCGTACATTATTTGGTGACAAACATGAAGTGTTTAAAGGGTTCGATCACTTAAGGGCACAGGGAGCCATTTGCGGCAGCTGACTCACTGTACAGGAAGCAACATTTCTTCAAGAAACTGTCAGCTGCCGTGCTGAAAACGTCGCAACCGCGAGAGAAGCGATACCAGAAGAGGACAATCAATCCGTTTAAAGTGAATACGGTCCGGAACAAGTTCCGGATGAAGTTACTCTGGCGAAATAGTTTGTAAACATTAAAAAACAGACATCTCCGGTATTTTGCAAGGTGCGTCAAAATAAAAACTCAAAGCAAAACCAAAGAAGAAATAGTCTGCTAAAACCACCGACAATCACTTATGGCCATCCTGGACAATTTTGGATTACAGTTCCACGGCGAAGGAAGAGTAATATTTGACTAATGTTGTGAAGTGGGTTTCGTTTGCATGCACTTTTCCAAGCGCCAGCAACGAACCCGAAGCAGTTTGCAGAGTTCTTCTTGCACATACTGGGATGTCGCGAAAACAGTGACCCTTCCCCCTCTTTATATTTCCATGATCCCCTCCCGACTATCAAGGACACGTATGCCAAGTTTGGTGAAAATCTATTTAGACGTTCCGAAGTAATAATACATTCATTTATTGAGTGTGACAAATATGCGTCCAATCGTCTCAATGTGACAGTTATGCGTCCATTTGTCCCAGTGTGACAAATTGACTTTGAATTTTTCTCCAAATTTCTAAAATAAACTTTATGTTTCGACAAAGAATTTCGATAATACGTATCAAATTATCACGATTGGCATCAAAAAGTCAAAAACGTCGAAATGTCACATGTGACAATTATGCGTCCAACGGCAGTAAACACAAAAAAAAAATAAAAACATATAAATATATTTTTATCTTACTTTTTTAAACTGTTTCTGATCATCATTTAGTACAGGGATTGTATTCTAGATCGTCAACTCTTCTAACATGGTTTGATTGTTTATCAATTTGGATGACAGCGTATTTATAATTTCTTCGGCAATGAAAAGCTTTTAAAATAACAAAGAAAAAGGAAACAAATTTTCTTAAAATTACTTAGCTTTTTCATGATATTTCCCCAGATTTAGCTAATTTTTTCCGAAATCCAAAGGTATGAAGTTCAAGTGAAATTAATGTAGCCGAAAATTTTAATCTTTAAAAATTATGCTCCTGATGTACGTCATTCCAAAATGTGAATTTTCAAAATTCATGACATTAAGCACACGTGTCTTCAGAATTTTTATGCATCTGGAAAATTAAAAAATCTCATTTTAATTCACATGTGATTCTTCATGATTGAGCGATCGATTGAATGAAGAATGAAATTCAATAAATTCTATTTAGATTTTTCATTAATACTTACTAAATATTTCTGAAAAAAAATCTGTAGTTGAACCATTATAAATTTGTAAAAATGTGATTCGTAGCCGACAATTAGTGACAATTAATAAAGCAACAGTACATTTTGACTGCCAAGATCCCTTCAAGGATACTTCTAAAGGTTCGAAACAAAAATTAATAAAAATAGATAAACGGTAAGCAAATTTTAATCAAAAATTTAAAAAAAATATATATGTTCGTAACTGAAATTTCATGACTTTGGTAAATCTTTGCTGCAGGCATCACACTTGAAATTTAAAATGTGTTCAAAAAATGGCTCGGGATGTAAAGGTCAATAAAGTTATCAATTACAAGTATTTATCCTGTGATTAAGTTTTCAAATTGATTTTCAGTAGTGAAATTTTCATTCATTCTCCCTTTTTTCTGTTCGTCTCCAGCCCGGGCAAATTTAGGCATTGGATTTTTAATGTTAAACTTAAAACAAGGTGATATTCGGACAAATTCATCCAAATACGGTGTATTTTCCAAAAAAAGGCAAGAAAAAGCCTAAATATAAACACATGAACAATAATTTTCACCAGGCACATCAGCTGCGTTAAAATCTTATCTCAAAATTCTAAAGAATTGCATGCGAATTTATTTCGCTAAAACAAGTTAAAAATTTAGAGTTTCGTAAAAATTGTGAAAAGTCTGGGGGAAAACCGGGCCTATTTTCTCAGGGCAACCGAACCGGAGCGGACATGTCCAAATTTTTTTTTCTTTGAAAATCACGACAAGTTGCTTTGAAATCGAACAATCTGGAAAGCTAATCAATATTTAGAAAAATCAAAACTATCGTTTTCAATTTAAAAAAATATGACTAGATTGAGGAGGTTTTAAAACTATTTTTATGTTGTTTCGCTTCATAGTTTTCAATATTTGTCGAAGATGGTTGATAAATTCAAATACGGCTTTGGAAATTTCAAATGATAATTTTGCGAAGAGGGCATGCGAGTGCTTAAAACATAAAATTGTATAAGGGTTACGTTGTTAAGAACTACTTTAAGTAAACGAAAAACTTTGATTTTCCTGTTAGGTATACCTCAACTTTTGTGTTCAATTAATTCATAAATATAAATACAAAATTTGATTTAAGTTTTCGTTGTTTGATAACAACAGCATTTACGCAATCTTTGATGGAAAATGATAAAAAAAATCTTGATCTCTATGCTGATGCTGCAAAAACAGTGAAATGCATAAAATGGTAAAATAAGGATTAAAAAAATTCTTATTTTGACCTTTGGTCTTCCGCTTGATGGTACAGCGGATGCAATTTTTGAATTTTCTTCTTGACTTTTAAAAATCAGTGTTCCAGGTTACAAGACTCAATTATCGGTTTGGTAAGGTTTTTTTAATTTTTTATTTTCAAAAATATTTATAATATTTGCGCAGTGAGTTAAAGAGCTGCAGTTTTATATCTAAAGAGCCGCATGCGGCTCGCGAGCCGCAGGTTGCCGACCTATGGTGTAGGCAATCGGCCAACTTGTCGAGGCCCATTTTGATGAGCTCAGCTGCGATGCCATCCTTCCCAGCCGACTTGTTTCTATTCAGCTGTCGAATGGCTTCCTTAACCTCACTCATCGTTGGGAGTGGCTCCTCTACGTCGTTGGCTACGCCGGCGATGTACTTCCCCCACCGTCTTGATCTCCTGCATGTGCGCCGTTCAGGTGTTCATCGAAGTGCTGCTTCCACCTTTTGATCACCTCACGATTATCCGTTAGGATGCCCCCGTCCTTATCCCGGCACATTTCGGCTTGCGGCACGAAGCCTTTGCGGGATGCGTTAAGTTTCTGATAGAACTTTCGTGTTTCTTGGGAACGATGCAGCTGCTCCAGCTCCTCGAGCTCCTCCTCCTCCAGGCGGCGCTTTTTCACCTGAAAAATTTGGACTCGCTGCCTCTTCCGCTGTCGGTGATTTCCCACATTTCGACGGGTGCCTCTTTGCACTACTGCCGCCCGCGCGGCATTCTCTTCGTCCATCACACTCCTACACTCCTCGTCGAACCAGTCGTTCCGTCGAGTCCGCTCCACATAACCGATGACGTTCTCCGCAGCACTGTTGATGGCTGTCTTGATGGTATCTAAACAGTCCTCGAGAGGGGCTTCGTCAAGCTCGCCCTCTGCCGGCAGCGCTGCTTCGACCGATTGCGCGTAGTCTGCTGCGACCTCAGGTTGCTTCAGTCGTGCGATATTTAACCGAGGCGGGCGCCGGTTTCGTGTGTTGTTCACTACGGAGAGTTTTGGGCGCATCTTCATCATCACCAGATAGTGGTCTGACTCGATGTTGGCGCCTCGACATGATCTGACTTCGATGATGTCCGAGAAGTGCCGGCTGTCAATCAAAACGTGGCCGATCTGTGATTGCGTTTGATACGGTGATCTCCAGGTGTACTTGTGTGGGAGGCGGTGCTGGAAAAAGGTACTACGTATGGCCATTCGTTTGGAGGTGGCGAAATCAATAAGTCTAAGGCCGTTTTCGTTGGTCAGCTGGTGCGCACTGGACCCTCCTAATTGTCGGTTTAAATTCCTCCTCCTGGCCGACCTGAGCATTAAAATCCCCGATGACGATCTTGATATAATGTTTTGGGCAACGGTCGTATTCACGCTCCAGCTGCGCGTAGAATTCGTCTTTGTCGTCACCGGTACTTCCGAGGTGAGGGCTGTGCACGTTGATGATGCTGATGTTTAAGAACCGGCCCTTGATTTTCAACCGGCACATTCGTGAGTTGATCGGCCACCACCCGATCACGCGCTTTTGTATCTTTACCATCACTATAAAAGCTGTTCCAAGCTCATGTGTGTTGCCGCAGCTCTGATAGATGGCACGACCATCTGGGTACGTTCGTACCGTGGAGCCCTTCCAGCATACCTGCTGCAGCGCTACGATGTCGAATTTGCGGCTCTTCAATTTGTTGGAGAGCACGTGGGTACTGACAACAAAATTTAGAGATCGGCAGTACCATGTTCCAAGTTTCCAATCGCTAATCTCTTTTCGTCGCGTGGGTCTTGCCGATTTCCATCCGAAATTTGTTGTTCGTTGCTTATGTTTTTTGTAGTCACGGGCTCGCAAGGCCCGCAGCTAACCCCACTATCTCGCAGGAGGACCGTCGTGATGTTGCTGTTTTGGGTCCCGAACACCACCAGGACGTTGTTGCACTCCGCACGCCACCCCTGACATGGAGAACAGACGCGTACGAAGCCCCCTGACTCAGTCTGCATGCGACCAAAGCATCCACCGGGGTTGGGTACCCGATCTCCGCTAAGGTTGCTCGCACCCCAGCTAGCACCACGGGGAGGTAGAGAATCGGAGTTGTAGACAAGAGGTGATATGACACTTCTCGAAGGTTGGGTGTATGGGGTCTCGAGTTGCACATTGTCTACCGTTCACTAGCCTCGTTGTCTATAATGTTAGTAGCAAATTGAAAATATGCGAATGGTTTGATACAAAATACGCAAAACTAACCTGCCGAATGTTGAAAATTTTAAATGTTAAAAATGATGTTCTTTAACAAGATCTTGAACTTGTGTAAAACGAAAAAAAAGGAATATCGCTTTTTTAAGATGGGTTTCTATGGCCGATATATCAAATTCCTAGTTCGGATATAAAAAAAAGATGAATTAATAGTTAAATCATAATGAAAATCTTCACCAAAAGTGAACCGAGAATAGCTGAAAATATATCATTTCAAAAAGAGCGTATCAAAATCTCTTAAAAACTTTATCCAAAAACTGGACGTTCAAACAGTTGGATTGAAAGAATCATAATGATATTAATTATTTTAAAAAAAATCTCAAAAATTTCAAATTAAATTTAAAGAAACAAAAAAAAAAAGAATCGGACAAACAATTTTTGGATGAAAATTGCATAATTTACACAACGGAAAAATGGCAAAAATTTACCATCGGAGAATCATGTAATTTGTCAAAAAATCGCGCAAATTTCTGTTAATAACAAAAAAAAACCTTCGAAGTAAAGCTTTTTTGTATAAAGAATTCACATTGGAAAGCAAATAAAAACGAGCTTCACTACCCCCGTTCACATAATGTTTTCTAAGTTTATCTGTTTAATAGAAAATCACTCGAAGTGCGGTAATTACTAAAAAATGGAGCACACACGTATAGGATCTTAGTGAAATTCCATGTTATTTGAAGAGATCTTTTTCCTAAGCACAGTGTACATTTACATCTTTCGAAAAACTTCATTGTCATATGAAAGCTATCAGTTCTAAGCATTTTCAATGAAATTATACGGAAATATCGCCAGTAAAACAGAAAATGT
Organism: Uranotaenia lowii; assembly: GCF_029784155.1. NCBI lineage: Eukaryota > Metazoa > Arthropoda > Insecta > Diptera > Culicidae > Uranotaenia > Uranotaenia lowii. The sequence continues at coordinate 341,302,176 of NC_073692.1, forward strand.
TGCCCAAAACATAAATATGTGCATTTGGCCGGCACGGTTTGAGGTTCGGCATTTTAGACAACAGATATTAATAGTAAAATCGTTTCTCGTAAACTGAAGGAGATTTCAACTTAAAAATTACTCCAATACTCAACTTTTAGTGCTTTCCATTTCATCGTAAAACGATCGATTCCAACCATATCTGTTGCATTGGATGGCAAAAAAACATAAATTTTATTTAATTTTCAGTTGACAGTATTATGCATCAGGAATATACAGTTATTATTTTAGAAATAACTGAGAGCTCTTAAAAGCATTTTTTTAGTTAATTTTAAACTTAGTGGAGAGAAACTTGGAACTATCAGAAATATATAAAATTGAATGAAATTTGCAACTTGAATTTTATTATATTTATTTTTTTTTTTTTGCTATTAAGATTTTGACGAATTGACAAGTATTTTGAGATGAAAATTTCAGTCACACATTGTCGTCTAATACACACCGTGATTGTTAATTAGTTGGTCCTTAAGAATTTTAAATGTTCGAATCGTTAAACTTTTTCATGAAAAGCACTTTTATTTGATATCCGAATGTTATGTTTGTATTAATTAAACTGGTCAGTAATGAAAAAAGTTATCGATAAAATATCACTTTTCATGCGTCTCCCAAACGTAATGTCTAAAAATCTCATACAAAATTGAGGCTCGTTGCGCGTTCCATTTCATCTTGCTGCACGAAAGATGTATCGAGTTTTATTTTTCCCTTACGAATTTTATTTGTTCAACAAGTTAGCATAGGGTGACTACAGTACACACATATTGCATTGGCAGGTTCAAATAATAATTCAAAGACACACAAGATGCCGAAATTCAAGATGCCGAAAAAATTTCGATTCAGTATTCATTACAATTGCTGCTCTTGAAGATCAGTTTGGTACCAAAATGCACACCGCGACAAGTCAATGTAAGCTTTAGAGGGATTATCGGAAACAGCAAAAATAACTCTTCAGGTTAAGGTTACCAGTGGTCGGTTTTATCCGGATTCGCCCGGATATTTAATACAAAAGTACGGCCCAGCCTGATAACCCGGATTTAATTGAAAAAAGTCCCGGACTTAGGGGCCGTTCACTAATTACGTAAGCATGATTTTGGAAATTTTCAACCCTCCCTCCTCCTCTGGTAAGACTAAGTAAGATTTTTCAAACTCCCCCCCCCCCCCCCCCCCCTAGTAAGATCTTACGTTTTTTATTCTTTGAGAAATTGACACTTTTTTTAGGTTTTATTTTTGACACTTTACCAGCATTATGACATCCGTGTCAGCGATATTGACAGGTTTTATCAAAAATAGCTTAAAAATATTAAAATTGTGACATACATACTTCAAAGCAAAGCACTTTTTAAGTAAAATAAAAAAAAACTGTATTTGAAAAGCACAATCTATACAAAACAACAGATGAAATGTCATAAACCATTGAAGTAAACATTATTCAAGACATGTTTAGGGTAACAATAATTTTCAATAAATTTTCACAATCGAATAAACGATATAAAATCTTAATTCCGATTTCAAAAAGAGAGATAAGGTTAGCACAATGTTCCATAAAAAATTGTTATGTTTTTTACCTGAAAATCATAAAAGTCTTTTAAAAAAATATCATTCTATACTACTAGAATTGGCGCAAAAATGTTTAACGACAATCACGTTGTTAACTAACCTTAAAGCTCAGACTCATTCAGAGGTAAACGATAAAGTTTTAGAATTTTTTGGTAAAGCTTTTGTTAAATTAAGAGTTGGTATTGTCTATCACTGAAAAAACTGTCTAGAAATTCATTATTTAAAGCGCCTTATATTGATTTTTTAAGATTTTTTCTGAATGAAGTCATTTTCGAAATATGATGAATTCAAATCGTGGTGTCACAATGCGCCATTTTCCTTGTTGTTTCTACAAATTTCTCAATTGAAAAGATTGTTATGATGAAAAGCGAAAAGCGATGGTCTTTTTTAATAGTGTGGTTTAGTGTTTTTGGTTGGAATTGATTCTCTATAAATGTTATAAAACATGCAATTTTTTTTATTAATTCAAAGATATTAAAAGATAAATAACATAACATCAAAATTAACCAACAAATAGGTAGTAAGTAAAATAAAACCTGAGTAATAGGTTTCGTATGGCTGTGGCTGTTATGAATTTTTAATATTATATTTCTTACGTAAGATTTTTGGAAACCCCCCCTACCCCCCTAGTAAGAGATCGTAAGCAAATGTGAAACCCCCCCACCCCCCTATGTGCTTACGTAATTAGTGAACAGCCCCTTATTCACTTTATTTGCCAACACAATTATGCTGGAAAAATTTTAAATCCTTCTCTTGTCACTCGGAGTTGGAACATCGCGAGGGGGTGTGGGGGGGGGGGGGGTGGACAATAAAAAAATGTGAAAAACAAATAAATTGAAATAAGTATCAGGAAAGCTTGTATGCAACAAAGTTGCATACAATATCATTGCACAAAACCTAAAAAACAAGTAATTTTTTATCGATAAATTCAATAAAATCAAGAATACAAAAGAAAGGTTAAATACCTTCCATCCTTCAAAATTTGTTTTTTCGTCATGTAGTCTTTTGGATTCTTGAATATTTTTTTTTTTGAAATTTACATTAAATACTTCAAACTGTATTTATTTCCCCCACCGGGTTTTTGGAAATTTTAAAGGGGGGGGGGGGGGGTGACAAAAAAAGAAATTGATATTTGTTCCAGCCTAATCGAAACATCTTTAAAATTTGTATTTCACATATATAATATGTTGTCCAGGCTACAAATATTCTTAATGGAAAGAAGTTGCAACTAGTTTATGACAGTTTTTGTATTTTTGTGTAATAAAACTGTTCGTTTGCGTTTAGTTTCATACGACGTAATGAAAGCTCACGCGAGAAATATTGTTTTTAAAAAGAAAAACAACGACTTTTTCCATGAGTAATCACGACTGCTTCTACCAGCTGTTGAATTATTTTAGCGATAAGCAGTTACGAATGCTCTACAGCCAAATCAACTTCGCACAAACGCTTGTTTGTCCATGGTTATTGATGTTGATTAAGCAAAATTAAGGATTCAACCATAAATTTGTGTTTCGGAACAGCCAATTATTCGAATTGCAGGAGTGTCAAATTGATACTCAAGGTCTGATTAGGGATTTTTTTGTCTGGGATTTCAGGGTGAGTCTTTAAAAATAAGTAATGATGCAAAATTAAAGATTCAAGAATTCATTGGGCGTGCAAAAAAATTTAACGCGAATAAATTTACAAGCCATTCAATAGTGGCATATTGAAGTATAAGAACAGATTAGGGTTAATATAAAAAAAAAGTGTAGTAGCTTGTAATGTAGCTACGACCACAAAATAAACGTAGAATTACGCCAATTTTCTCTTGCCAATGTTTTATGTATGTATTTCTTCTTTGGTATTCGGACTTTATTGATATGGATCAACTACACTCACAAATCAGATTCTAATGCAATAATGAACTTTCTTGGAGGTGGAATTATCGGTATTAGATTCTATGCCGCACCGGCATTAACGTGCTTTCTAATAACTGGCATTGTCCTCTTAGCGCAACCATATTGCATTTGTCTGAATATACCAAATGTTTTATTATCCCATAACCTATTACAAGACAAAGCAGGATGGAAACAATTAGCCATCAAGTATATTGTCGAACGATGTACCGAGTGCTGTGTGTATGTAAACCAGCATTAGAAAAAAACAACATTCTTTGTATCCAAATAACGGCAAAAAACCACCAGCCAAAATGAGCTGTGCGTGTGTATGTAAACCGGCAGGCAATAGAAAACAGTTTGTAGTTTCCCATTCCCACATCCCATTTTTATCACTAACCCAGCAAAGACAAAAGAGCATGAAAAAAAAACCTGCCAAACGGCAGACGGCAAATGAACTGCTTTTTTGTGGTTATCAGCGGTGGCAAAAAACTATGACATACATTCGTTTGTTCATCGACTCAGATGGTACATTGGGTAAGATATCAAACTGGCAAGCCAAGAAAAGATGTTGTAGTGAGTTCGATTCGCACAATTTTTTTTTTGCTGAATTATCCAATCTCATAAATTGTTTTTCTTGTTTCGCTCGAATGTAGCGATCATCACGATTTGTGGATTTTTATACTCCTGAGATGCTCAGCCAGTCTCTTTGGGCTATCTTGCAATATGGTAAAATTTAGTTGTGTTTTTAAACAGTTTATACGGTCTGAAATACTTTACATTGTTTGTTAACAAAATATGACTAATAAACATAACTATGTGTTCATATGTTCTTACAACATACCACTTTAAATCATGCCCATATGTATTTCCTAAAGTGCTTAGAAGATTAAAGTATTTCCATTCGCCAATTATTCGCACCAAGCATTGTCATACGCTCGCAGATTCCCCGGAAAAGTCATTTCCAAAAGGACATCGATATTCCAAAATTGCTTCGCCATGGGAAAATTAAATAAAGCACAGAGCGACCAGAGCGAGTCTCATCTGGTACAAGAAAACCCCAAAAGCAATCCAGCAGCTAACATTCGGCGAAACGAAAACGACTAAGAGGGCTCCCCAAATTTTGCTGGAAATTCTCAAACCAAGATTTACGACATGTTTTTGCTTGCCGGGGTGAATTTTTCCGGACCCCTTCCTCCTACTTCTCTTTAGCCCTTGATTGTTCCTTAAATCGTGCCGTGTCCCGGTGTATCGTTCGGAACCACGTGTAGATCGAACTCCTCCTCGACACTAAAAAGGTACCTATAACTAAGCTGAGCTGCTACTCGGAGAACTTTACCCAAGTAAAGTCGAGAGGCGAGCCACATACACTTTCGTTGGTTTTAGATTTTTTCGGTAATCCAAATTGCCACGTGTCACCTGCTACCTTTAGTCGAGTTTCCGGTGGAGGGGATGAGAGGCGTTTGCGTTTTCTGTCGCGTGCGCTGGCTCGACGGACTTCCTTCGTAGATACGTATGTTCCTACATACATTCTTTTGGTTGTCTAATCGACACCGATCGTGTGGACACTGTGCAAAAGTTTCTGAATTCAAATTTACAAATTCACTAGATACCAAAGAAGATTTGATAGATATGATTTTGGCTATGAATAACATTAACGTAATCGTATCCTGTTTTTATCACTGTGTAAACATTCAACTTGAACAGCGACTAACCGTGTCACCAAATCTATCCACTTTGCACTAACCAAGGAGCTGCTCTACGAGAAGCTCGCAAAGCAACACTGTGCAAAATGCGTGTGAATTGGTTGATGCAAGGACGAATCGAGGGAGGAGGAGCAAATTGTAAGCTGCGGTAGCAATTGCACGTTCCATCCCAGCCCACAACTCCTCCTTCATTGAATGGTTATGGCTTCGTCTGCCTTTCTAGGCTGCCACGAAACGACGACGGCGATACCCACCTCCGAGTGCCTAATGGCAGCAGCCGGAGTTGGAACATAACCTATATTAAAATATCGTTCTTCATAAGTTTTTGACAGATAGAACATATGCTCCCGCACTCAGGCAGGTTTCAGTCTCCTCTCTCAGCCTGAGCGAGCGCTTTGGGTCCGATTTCTTTCGGAAAGTTTTTTTTGCGTTGTAGTGATGGAATTGAGTAAAATGTTTTTTTTTACCTTCTTCTTCATGTTTCCTCGATTTTCTACCTGTACAACAGTACTTATTGAATTTATACTTATGTATGTATTCCTTTTTTTCCATTTGTTTTTCTGACGGCAATTGCAGTAATTGCAATATTAACTCTTCAAAACCATTTTTTTTTTCAATTGTTCAAAAATCCACTGTAGCTTAGTTTTGTGATAGAAATCAACTTTTGTTCTACGGAAAAGCAAATAAAAAATAATACGCTTTCAATTAATTACAAAACTCGTGTGTGTGTTCAGAAAAGTGTACAAGCAGATCTTTTGCGGAGCAATACGTATCAAAATGTACAAACTACTTCTATAGAAGAAGTTGTTAAAATCCAATGTCTATTTATCAAATCTCTGTGCCAAAAAATGCGCTGAAGGCTCAACTGGCATAAAGATTCGAGCACTCAAGTAAAATTATGCATGACCACTACATTCAAACGAAACAATAAACACATTTTATGGGATTTTAATCTTATTCGATAATTCATCAATAAAAATCGAACTAACTGCAACATCTCATCTCGGTTTGCCAATCCAATATCTTACCCACTGAGTCGGTTGGCAAACAAAACTTTATTGTCAAAGTCGGCCTGCCACTGCCGATTACCAAAAAACGCACTGCATTGGCCGCTGTTTTTTTCCCAAGCAACCAAAAGTTCCTTACTCAGCCCTATCATTGATATGAAATACGTTCTATGCAGCTCAAAATTTAAGTTTTTATTGATACTTTCAAGTTCCAAAACGAGTCTTAATGATCTTCTATTCAGCTTCCAAAAAATCATTAAATGAGCAACAAATCTCTCTCTATCTCAACTGAACCCTTGGCTTCGGTTCATATCATCTTCTCTTGATTATTTACTGTGTGCAATGTGCATTCGTCAAGGTGAACCATGAGATTGCCATCGGAAAACTCGTACGCCAAGGATTCTGTGGTACGCTACTGGGTTGGTTCCGCAGTTGCTTAACCGGTCGTAAATTGATTGTCCGAACGGGTGACACCTTTTCCAGGCAGTTTCCAGTCACCTCTGGTGTGCCCCAAGGTAGCCATCTAGGACCGATCATTTTCCTAATTTATTTCAACGACGAGTTGTCACTCCTCGATGTCCCCAAACTTTTCTATTTATGCCGATGACCTAAAACTATTTTACACCATAAACGACCACGACGACATAAATTTTCATGCAATGTCAATTCAACTTCTTCGCTGATTAGTGCGACATAAACTGCCTGCCACCGCAGCAAATGTGCAGTCATCAGATTTTCTCGTAAGCGGCAGCCTTTAATTGCGGAGTACTTCCTAGAAGACGAACCAAACTCACGTGTGAACCCCGTTAACGATCTTGGCGTAATCTTAGATCAGCGCCTGGAATTCAAGGCACACACCAACTACGTGATTGACAGAGCATCCAGAAGTCTCGGTTTCATTTTTAGAGTGGCTAAGGACTTCAAGGACGTGTATTGCCTGAAAAGCCTATACTGCAGCATTGTCCGTTCCATCCTTTAATACGCATCAGCTGTCTGGTGTCCCTACTAGCAGATCGATGTCGATCGGCTCGAGGCTATTCAGCGGCGATTCTTGCGATACGCCCTTACACACCTGAACTGGCAAGACCCTTTTCGCTTGCTTAATTACGAAAATCGAGGCCGCCTCATTTTTTTTTTTCCTTGTAGGGGAGAGCCCACTGCGACCAGTAGCTGATCTATTGTGGTATTTACCCCGCGTTACTATATGCTTTCAGGCCGCCTCATAGATATCGATACTCTTCAAGCCCGCAGACAAGCAACACGTGCCTCATTCGTCGCCGATCTCTTGACATCGCGAATCGACTGTCCCACGCTTCTGTAGGCTATTCCGCTTAGTGTGAGACCCCGTGCTCTTAGAAATCTGGATCTTCAGTTGTACATTCCCTTTCGAATGAACAATTACGGAGCTAACAGCGCCTTCATCGGCGCTTAACTGATCTCATTATGAGATCGTTAAACCGTTTCTCGGTGCATTTTGACTTCGACGTTTCGAGGGATGTTTTCCGAAGAAAAGTGATACGGGCCTTGAGAACCCCTTAGTTAGACTTAACGCTATGTTTTTAATTTTAATTTTAAGTTATCATTCGGATCAACATGTGATCCGTTGATAAGAAATAAATAACTAATAACAAATGAATAGCGTCAAATTGCTTTCAATGAATTTTACTTCCTACCTCGCAAAAATACCCTCACCAACTGGCAACGTAAGTGGAATGAGGATGAGATGGGCAGGTGGCTTTTCTCCATCATTCCCAAAGTAAGTCTTAAGCCGTGGTTCATAGGTTTGAACTTGAGTCGAGAGTTTATTAAACTATTTTCCCGACTCATGTCCAACCACTACTCTTCAGAAGCTTCACTCTTCCGCGTTAATCTGGCTGACAGCAATTTGTGTTCTTGCACCCTTGGTTATCATGACATCGAGCATATTGTCTGGTCGTGTGAGGTCCATTTTATCGCCAGATCAAAGTTAAAGGACTCCCTAAGGGCCCGAGGAAAACAACCTTACACTCCAGTACGAGATGTTTTGGCTGTAATGGACTTAGACTATATGTTTGAAATTTATCTTTTTCTCAAAACTATTGACCTTCATTTATAAAATTTCTGAATCTTTACTTTTTCTTTCAATTCTTTTTCTACCCTTAATTTTCCAAATGCATTAGAATTAAGCAATGAATTGTAAATTTAAAGCATACAGTGATTTTGGCTCCTTAAAACCGAGCGGTACGAGCCTTTTCAAATAAATGAGATTCAACAACAACAAATGAATGTTAAAATTATTTAATTGTTGGATTCTACGTTGTTGAAAATTGATATGCATGTTTAAGAGTCATTTATAAGTTATCATCCAAAATGCTACCTATCTAGTTTCTCAAATCAAAGCTCATCTAAGCATTTATACAGACAGACAGGCACCGCGTTATTTTCAGCAGCATTCCGGCTATGATATGCCACTTCCAGCTGCTGCGGTGTAGAAACGCCTGGAAGCAGCTCGGCATACTCTACAACTGTCGGTTGCACTTGGACTGAAACATGCCTCCGAGGGCTCGAATGTGGCACGTTGAGCTTTCGTTGTTTTCGATTGCTGCAAATGCCTGATCCTGGCTCAATTCCTTTGACCTTGCTGTGTTCTGTCAGAACTCTGGTTGCTTGAGTTTGAAATTTGAAGATGGTTTTTCGAATTTAAATTTAAATAAATTCCATAAATTTCCAATCAGTTGGAAAATGATTTAAAAAACAGTTAAAAAGAACTATTCAGAATGGCTTTCTTGGTGTCAGCGAAAAAGTTTGATTTGAAATTAGCCCTTACCCGTATATCGAACTCTTAAAAAGAAAGTTGAAGATAAAGAAGCATTTACCGAACATACTGGTTTGACACTTAACCCTCTCGTCAAACCGAAAAGCCAGGGCGACGTAGACGATGTTTGAAAGAAACTGAATCGCCCCCTTGTTGGCAGGGTTCTCATTTATGGCAACATCAGAATGATAAACTGGGAAGCAGCGAACTAAAATGTGTAAGGCCATCATCATCATCATCATCAGCCAGCATCTTTTCCGATCAGTTAGTTTGCTTAGGTTTACTTTCGTTTCAGTTTTCTGAAAGACTTGCTGGTTTGGTACTGCATGGAGCAGACAAATCGTACGCTTTATGTAGCAATAGCTATGACCTCTGTGTCATGTGGGTTGAAGCCGAAAATAAGGGTTGCCGCCACTTGTGAGGAAATAAATATAATTGTGCTCAATTTACAAAGCGACCTCAGCCTTCTGACTGAAATCTCGATTGTTAAAAAATATTTTCGCTTATTCTTAAAAAAATATAAGAGGTTCAATAGCATAAGTCTCGAACTTTTTTAAGGAATAAAAAATGTTTTTTGAACTTGGTATTTGGGTATTTTTAACATGTTAAATTGAAATATATTAATCAACTTGAATAATTGTTTTATTTTTTTTTAACAAAAATCAATAAAAGCCACCTAGAGTCCATCAGGCACATCATTTGTCGGTTCCCACAGCCCCGAAAAGACGGCGGCCCACATCAAAACAATCGAAATGAATCCTCTCCGCCACCCTGGCCCAGAACGACATCTTCAGCTGGGGGCGCCAAAACATTGGAAACCCAAACCCTCGGCCCGCTTCAAGTAAAACTTTTTAATTTATTATCAATATTTACGACATTGGCAAAATTTGGCCACATGAACCCCTCGACTCGGAACGGTTCAGGCCCCGAGGCCACAGCTGGCAAATTTCATGGCGCTCCCTACACTTCCGGACAACGGCAATCAATGGCGGGTTTCGGTTGCATCTGGTTCCGAGATACTTGTCATAAAATTGGTCCCCTTTATGCCAGGGTAGTGGTACCCGCGATGGCTCCACAAATCTCCGCTCAACGAGGACAAATATGTGTATGTGGTCTGCCTCGGATCCCAGCCTGTTCGAAATCAATCGGTTTGCAGCATAAAAGTGATGAATTTTTCGGCTGAAATCGTTCATAAACCGGACCGACCGACCGATGTTGTTCGAAATCGCGCGACATGCTGTTCCCAGGAATGTGCTGTTATAGGCTCACTCGGGAAAATTCATTGACTCAATCCTCGAAAAATCCTTACGGGAACTGATCGGCGAGGCGGCTGACCGAGAATTCCGGAAGAAGACCCAGAACCAGCAGCAACAGTGATCGGCTTTTTTACGAGCTCACTGGACCAACACCCACATCACATTGTGTGGCTCATATTGAACTTTTATGGTGCGCCGTTATGCTTGTAGAGGCCACGCGGACAGCCATACCAGCGGAATGATACCAACTGGTACGGGTCCCGTATTTGTTAAACCTCAGAAATCCCTTTGGCACGGGATGTACGGCCCTCATGTTGAGTGAAGAAGTGTCGCTGTTTTTTAAAGGGTTTTCGTTGCTCACCAGTTGATTAATGTATCAACCACAAATATGTTGGAAACAAACTGATTCCTCGAACTGCTTTAAAGTTAGTCTCTAAACTTAATATTCGTATCCAGTTACTAAAAAATAATCACATATTTACATGAATGAAGGCTTTGAAAGTTACATATTGGCTGACAAAGAGAAACAACTGCCCAATTCCCATTATTGGACTGAAAGAAGAAGAAAAGAAATGGAATCAACGATGAAATTGCCACACACAAAATTGAATTCGCAAAATTCAAATTTTCATCCGATAGCCATAAAATTTTCAGGGATTTAAAAAAAACTATTTAACTTCATTTTACAATTTATCTCGTATTTTATTTACAGTCCATACGGAAATGCCTGGCTGGTAAACGGTGGATAATGTGCAACACGAGACCCCATAGTGGTCATATCACCTCTTATTCACAACTCCTATCTCTACCTCCCCGCGGTGCCGGCTGGGGTGCGAGTAACCTAAGCGGAGATCGGGTACCCAACCCCGGTGGATGCTTTGGTCGCATGCAGACTGAGAAGGTGGCCGCACGCGTCTGTTCCCCAGGTCAGGGGCGGCGTGCAACAACAACCGAGCGTCTGTTCTCCAGGTCAGGGGCGGCTCAAACAGCGTCTGTCTTGCAGCAAGCGGCTGAATTTATGAAATGCGGCTCCCGCCAGCTAAGTCCAAGATGGCAGCCCCATCGCGGGATAGGGACTTTAGGCTAACAACCTACTGCTCCTGATACCTTGTATTGTTACAGAAACTGAGAGAAGAAATAACCGAATTGGAACTTTGGCAACGACCTTTAGCATGAAAACACGGACTAGAATTGGAACTTGGAATGTTTTGACCCTTGCCCAGCCAGGAAAGCTGGCTCAACTTGCTAGAGAAGCTAGCCGCCTCAAGCTAGAGATATTGGGACTGAGCGAAGTCCGTTGGCCTAACACTGGAGAACACAAGACACAGTCCGGGCAAGTACTGCTTTACTCTGGCATACGAGGAGAACATGCTACTCGGGAACGAGGAGTTGGTTTCCTATTAAGTCCGCAGGCCCATGCGGCCCTCATAAGATGGGAACCGATAAACGAAAGAATAATCGTAGCCAGATTCAGAACACGGGTTAGAAACCTTACAATGGTCCAGTGTTATGCGCCAACTGACGTTGCCGATTTGCAGGAGAAAGAGCAGTTTTACAGTCAATTGAACAGCGTGGTTGAGAGAATTCCGAAGGGTGACATTCAAATCCACTTAGGCGACTTCAACGCAAAGATTGGCTCCGATAATCAGGACTTTGAGCGCATCATGGGGCGCCATGGTCTAGGACAGATGAGCGAAAACGGAGAGCTGTTTGTAGAATTTTGTGGCAACAACAACATGGTGATCGGTGGATCGCTCTTCCCCCATCGACCAGCACATAAGGTCACTTGGGTATCCCGAGATGGCCGAACAGAAAATCAAATTGACCACATCTGCATCAGTCGAAAATGGAGAAGGAGCCTTCTTGATGTCCGCAACAAACGAAGCGCAGACATTGCATCTGACCATCACCTCGTCCTTGGCGAGATACGACTGAGAGTTGCGCGTGTCCAACGGCGCGAAGAGAAAGTCGGGTGTCGATACGACGTCCGCCGGTTGAAGAATCCAGAGGTGAAAAGGGCATACGTTGAACAGCTAGAATCCCGAGCCTCGGAGCTGCCGACAAACGGAACAGTCGAAGAACAGTGGTGTGGAATCAAGAATGCCTTTATCACGACGAGCCATGGTACTCTCGGTAAAGTTTGTGGAAGACGAAGTGAATGGATGTCGGATGAAACCTGGAGGATGATCGATGATCGGAGAAAGGCGAAAGTCGGAATTGAGCAGGCATGTACCGGGTCAGCCAAAGCAGCCGCCCGCTTACGATATGCGGAGCTGGAAAAGGCAGTTAAACGAGCTTGTAGACGAGACAAGAGAGCCTGGATAAACTCCCTAGCCGAAGAGGGAGAAAGAGCCGCCGCCATTGGAGATATCCGATTATTATATGATATTTCTCGCCGCCTTAGTGGTGCAAGGACTAATGCAAGAATGCCGCTGAAAAACCGAGCAGGTCAGCTGCTGACAGATCGAACAGATCAGCTCAAGCGTTGGACTGAGCATTTTGATCAACTTTTCCGAGTTACAAATAGCAATGGCCAACAGAACCCGCAGCTCGAGGCGCCCACAGTAAGTCGCATTAATGGCGTCAACTCGGAAGCGCCCTCGCTGGCTGAAATAGAAGCGGCAATCAAGGACATGAAATCCAACAAAGCGCCTGGAATCGATTGCATTCCTGCTGAAATGCTCAAAGCCGACCCTGCCTTGTCAGCACAAATGTTGCACCGTCTTTTCGCTGACATTTGGGATACTGCAACATTCCCGGCCGACTGGATGCAGGGTATCCTCGTGAAGGTCCCAAAGAAAGGAGACCTAACAGAGTGCGGTAACTGGCGTGGCATAACTTTGATCTGTACAACCCTTAAAGTACTCTGCAAAGTGATCCTGAACAGGGTCCAGGAGAAAATCGACGCTACACTCCGACGGCAACAAGCTGGATTCCGATCCGGACGATCATGTGTGGACCACATCACAACGCTACGAATAATACTGGAACAAATCAACGAATTCCAGGACTCTCTTCTGCTGGTGTTCGTTGATTTCGAAAAAGCATTTGACCGACTGAACCACGAAAACATCTGGGCTGCTCTTAGACGACGAGGGGTCCCAGAGAAACTAGTCCATCTCATCGAAGCACAGTACGAGGCATTTTCGTGCAAGGTCTTGCACGACGGTGTCTTGTCCGAACCAATCCCGGTAACTGCTGGAGTGAGACAAGGATGTATTTTGTCACCGCTGCTTTTTCTCATCGTAATGGATGAGATCTTGACTGGATCGATTGACTGTAGACCAAACCGAGGATTGCCGTGGAATCCTTCAACCATGGAGCAACTGAACGACCTTGACCTGGCAGACGATATTATTTTGCTCGCCCAAACACAACAAGACATGCAGAGCAAACTCGACGACCTCACCGAAAGCTCCAAGGCAGCAGGTCTCAAAATCAATGTCGGAAAGACCAAGTCGATGGAAATCAATACAGAAAATCATTCCAATTTCGTGGTAGCTGGACAACAGGTTGAGACAGTGGAGTGCTTCCAGTATCTTGGTAGCCAGATTACGCCTGATGGTGGTACCAAGAAGGACATCGAAACCCGGATCAGAAAAGCCCGATTTGCGTTTGCGAGTCTCCGAAACATCTGGCGGTCACGCCAGATCTCTCTACGAACTAAAATCCGAATCTTCAACTCAAACGTCAAATCCGTATTGCTGTACGGGTGTGAAACTTGGTGCACATATGCGGTGACGACGCGAAAACTGCAAGTTTTTGTGAATCGCTGCCTGCGGAACATCATCCGCGCTTGGTGGCCTGGCAACTGGATCTCAAACGTTGAACTTCATCGCCGGTGTCATCAAAAGGCTCTAGAAATCGAGATTCGGGAACGTAAGTGGAGATGGATTGGGCACACGCTGCGAAGAGATGAAAACGAGATTTGCAGAGAGGCGCTTGACTGGAATCCAGATGGGCATCGAAGAAGAGGCAGACCCAAAAGCTCGTGGCGGCGAAGTCTAGCCGCTGAAATCCGCACAGTTGACGAGAACCTTGGCTGGCAGCAAGTGAAGACGCTGGCTCCGGATCGCCAGCAGTGGAGATCTTTTATCTCAGCCCTATGCGCCGGTTAATCGGCGCTGGACCCTTAGGTAGGTAGGTAGGGTATACGGAAATGCCCGCACCTTGGCCTTACCCCGGCCATAAGATTCTGCAAAACCTGTGAATCAACCGTTTTTTGCATGTAAACACATACTTTCTTCAGTTCCTCGACTGTCTTCACTACCTTAGGTCGTTTAAGAAGATGCTGCTTCATAATCGCCCAGTACTTCAGTGTTGGGAGGGTTGAACATTTTCGGCACGAAATTGACCATATTGTCCGCATACCACTTCAGCACGTCCTTGGAGTAGTGGCATGAGGCCAAATCCGACCAGAAAACTGTCGGGACGTTGTGGGACTTCAGGAGAGGAAGCAGCCACTTCTGGAGGCACTCTTTCATGTACACTTGTCCGTTTATCGTGTTCTGGGTCACGAAAGGTGCACTCCGCTTTCCGCACGTGCAGATGGCTTGCCAAACCAGGAATTTCTTCGCAAATTTGGACATCTTCTGAGTGCGGACATGCTCCGGAACGTTGAACTTATCCTCGTCTATGATTAAGCATTTAACTTTCGTCAGCATGTTGAGGTACAACTTCCTTGCACGGGTTTTGCGGACTTGTTCTGCTTCTCGTCGCGATTACGGGCCTTTTGTACCTTAAACGTTCTTCTTCTTCTTCTTTCTGGTATCATGTCTCCTTCGGATGACATGAAAATAGATGAGGGCCAGTATCTCAGACTATATGCCCACCTTAAACGTTCAAAGGGCATCCTTTAAAACTTGCAGGATATAAACAATGCACTATGAACTAAATCAACTTACATTTTCATTAAATTTTACCCAATGGTTAAATAGTTAGAGTAATTTCATAGTGTGGCAATTTCATCGTGTACACACTTTTAATGAAGTGAGGGGAATCACAGTTGATGGTTAATTTTGAAACATAATCAGCTATTGAAAAGATAAGTGAATTAACTTTTTTTAGATTTTCTGGTCCCGAAAAAAAACACTTCATTCGGTAAATCACGTTAGGATTGGTGGCAAAGGAGTAAAAATACATCACTTAGAGGGACTTTGGAGGCAAAGGAATATGCTGTACTTCTACCCCTTTGCCTCCAAACAAAATGTGGCTTTCAGTTAGTAGGGGTTTTTCACAGAGACCAAAAAATAAGAAAATAGTTCAATAAAATTATGATTTTAATAGCATGTGATGTATCGCGGTAAAGGATTCGTTCCAGATGATTACCTCATTTTTCTATTCAATTTTGTCACTTATACCCCTTTGGCTCCAAGGGATTTAATTACTATATTTGGGTAGTCTACCTGTTATCAGGAAAGTGTAGATAATTTGGGATTGCTTCCAGTGTATTGGATTATCCAAGGTTTTTGAGGCTTTTTGCTCTAGTCGACTTTGAAAAGATTGTGAATCTTAAAGTTCCCTCGTTTCATTCGCTTATGTAGCTAATGGACTGATCCACACTTCTAATTATTAACTAAGGCACAACTGAAAAAGATAGTATTAAGATTTCAAAAAAGATTCAGATCTGGATAACGACCTGGCAACTCCAAAAAATGATTCTCTCGGAAAACCCTCCCAAAGTCTTCTTGGGGACATGAATCATAACATTATTTTGCTGAAAGATAATGTCAACATGAGGGATGATAAGGGAACAGTCTTATTGTATGTATTGAATTTTCGCGAAAACTACTAGACAGTGTAGTGATAATTTTTATGGTGGATAAAATGGATGTTAACTTTATCTTTCAACAAAATATTGTCATGATTCATGTCCCCAAGAAGACTTTGGAAGATATTTTCGAGAGAATCATTTTTTGAAGTTCCCAGGTCTTAATCCAGATTTGATTCCCTTTTATAATCTTAAGACTTTTTTTCAGATGTGCCTAAGTTGATAATTAGAAGTTTGCATCAGTCAATTAACTGCAAACATGCGAAAGAAGTGAAGGAACTTTAAGATTTAAAATTTTTTAAAAAGGGTGGAACAAGAAGCCTCAAAATCCTTGGAAACCGTCAACTGGGGCATCATGCAATACCTTTCAACTTCAATGGCTCCTAAAAAATTAATGTCCACAGAATATCATACATCTAAAGTTTTAAAGTTAATGGGACATCAAATTGACGTAGTCAGAAAAAATATTGGTTTACCATTTAATATTAAGGCTGGAACATATATCAATTTCTTCTTTTGTCACCCCCCTTCAAAATTTCCAAAAAACCCGAAGGTGGAAATAAATAAAGTTTAAAGTAATTTATGTAAGTTTCGATAAACAAATTTCAATATCTGAAAGATTACTGGACCAAAACCAAATTTAAGAAGATGGGAGTTGTTCCACCTTTTGTTTTCTTGATTTGATTGAATTATTCGATAAAAAATTACTTGATTTATAGGTATGCAAGCTGGTCCTTCACAAGGAATCACCCAACAAGCAACCATATAGTATGCAATTTTTTTGCATACAATCTCCCGTGCAATTTATTCCAATTTATTTGTTTTGCGCATTATTTTTTATTGCCCCCCCCCCCCCCTCGCGATGTTCCGACTCCGAGTGACAAAAGAAGGGTTTGAAATTTGTTCCGTCCTAACTTTTGCAGCAGTTTTCTGTGCATTCTTAAGCAAAGTGACTAAAACCACCTAAAATTTAATATTTTTTTTATCGAAACACGTCAGCAACGTTCAGATCTCTTTTCAAACTCCCGGCAAAGGAATTCGCATAAAACAAGCACAGAAAAATTGACCCTAATTTAGATCATAGTTGGCTTTATATGTCCACTTTATTTTGAAAACCAGAGCATATCCGAATAAATCTAGGGAATCTGAAATGCGTGCCCTGCAATGTATAATACATCACTTCATCTAAAGTAGATATTGAATAATATTTCTGGAGTGTCCAGCGATTCAAGCACTATGTTTTGATAAGGAAGTTTTTTTTTCATTATTTAAAAGAAAAATTATAGATTCTACGAGGAAAAGATTAACTTTTCCTTAGGTTGGTCAAAAATTAAAAAAACAGATTTGGAAAGAAAATTTGCAGAAATTTTAAAAAGTAAAGTAAGTATGAAAAAAACATTAAAAATTTATATTGAAAGTTTTCTCGGAACTCTCAACACATTTTAATTTTGAAAAAATAAAATAAAATAAAAGAAAAAGAAAACTATAGTGTACTAAATAGGATCAATCGGCAAAATTGAGTTCCACTATTGAATTTTTATTCCAATAAGAATCTAAGATTTGAAATTGTAATTGAAAGCCCAAATTTCATACTTATGATTCCGATGTACTTTTTTTAATTATCATCTACTAAAGGCTTTATCCTGACTTCAGCGTATCATTTTTTAAATGACCATTCCCAAATTGTTATTATTATAAAAACTCTCTCATAGTCGAATTGCGAATATTTTTGCTTCGTAACATAAGCTTCGTAATTTTTCACACTTTTTTTTTTATAAAATAATTAAAAATAAAATAAATTTTAAGTTTTATCCGCATTACATTTTAAAAATTAATACACATAACATGAAAACGTTTTTCTTTGTGTTTTAAATAAAGAAAGTGAAGTAAACATTTGGATTTGAATTATAAATTTTGCAATTCTGGCTTTACTCTGATTGAAACTTTAATTCACAATTTTGTATTTGAACTTTATTTGTAATTTGTTTTACGAATTAAATTTGAGACTTTGAACTGTGAGTTTAAATAAAATCCGATTTTGGTTTTGCATTTCACTGTTGAACTAGCTGTATCTCCATAGAATTTGAGTTTAATTCTGTAATTTTTTTTTAATTTTAGATTCTTTGTCTTAAGTCTTAATGCTACTTTCAAATAGTCAAGAGGGAAATCTTTCTAATCAAGAGATTTGTGGAAGGCGAAAGAAATTTTAAATAAACTGTGAATTGAATGTTGCGCTTCACAGCTCTAATCAGCATTGTAATTTTCGATTAGTTGATTAACTCTTCCGCAATGTTTGCACATCATGGGTTGACAATTATTGTTCGATGATAAATATTTGACATAATGGTTATCTGAAGGAAATATAACGAAATCTTTAAAGTATATGAAAAAAAATTTATCATAGGGGCTTGTTATTTTTCATAATATCTCCCCGTTAGCGGTTCAAATATTTTGCGCATGATTTGGCCATCGTATTTTGTTTATTTTAACGGCGGGCAGCTTTTTTACTTTGCAGAAATGAATTCAAGCTTGTTTATAAGTCAGCTAGCCGAGTCAGTAAACAATTTTTTTTGTCATTTCCTTAATAGAATTTTTTGGTTTACGATTGATAAAATCTCTAACACTCCCTACCTTCATGGAATCATCCACCTTCACTTCATGAATAGTGAAAATTTGGAATGAATCAGCTCACCATTAGATCCTCTAAGGCTCCATGAACGATTAACCATATGAACTTTGGTCGAATAGTTGATTTCCAGCTGTTTTCGGATCTCGGGACTTTCCTGAATTTTCCACGAACCTACATAAACAAATTTAGTCAATGACTATGACTATGTAATGGACGATATATCAAAGACCACTAGTAGGTAATTTCACAGAAAATTTCATCAATTTCCAATCATGCATGCAGAAGTTATTCACAAAGCCGCAGCCCGTGGCGTAGAGGACCTAAAACCTTCTAAACCAGCGAGCATGAGATCGAATCCCGGTCACGGCATACATAATACACTTCCTGTAGGTTGGTGGTTTTAGCATTTGTAAGATGCTAGCCATCATATCCTCGAAAGATGTACGATTTGATTTAAGAAAAAAAGGAATCTCTTCGAGGAAACATCAAGAAAAAAAAGGAATCTCTTCGAGGAAACATCAAGTTTCATTGAGATTCTATATGTGTCCTGTAAAGTCAGAGATAAAATTCTTTTTTATATTTTAATTCTTACAGTTATCAGAATGAAAGGCTACAAAAGTTTTCTCATAACGTTATAATCTATTCTAAGAAGATGAATTGAAAATACAATAACAAAAAATGAAAATAAGAGAAACGTTATAAATTTTCAAGCGGAATTTAAGTTTAAAATTTCAAGCTCTGAATGTTTGTCACCGTCCAGTGCAATATTAGGCCGCGAAAAGAAAAAGGACGAAATTATGTGTTTCTTAAAAAAAAATCTAGATCTAGAAACTTTCTATTCGCCTGTATTTTTCAAACCCTTTAAATGTGCATTGAAAATGCATTGAAATTTGGAAGGCGAGGGTTTTAGGTGTCAAATGTGCGTCACCAAAAGGTCTTAAGTTCTTTACATTTATCAAAACCCTTTTCAATGTGGAGTTGAAGAAAAAGATAAAAACAAAAACAAAAACAATATAAAATTGAAGCTGTATTTGTTTTTTTTTTGAAGAATATTTCGTAGCTGCATAAAATTTGTAATTATATAAACGATTTTCGTTTTATTATAAAAGCAATTAGTAATAAAGTAATGGATGAACTTGTTTAGGTGCACTTGTTAATAAAAACAAATTTTAAAGACGAGGTAAGGTATTTGTGAGTAAAGATTCGAGTTTCAATACAAAAGATTTATTTGATTGCAAATCGAAATTGACAATTAAAAATTAGTTTTAATTAGTAAAAGTCATACAGCATCGAAGAATGAAATGTCTTAGGCTTAGAGTGACTGAGAAACCTCCGGAGGCGAGAAAATTTTCTGATATGTATTTTAACAGTTGTTCTCAAACACCTTTTGGAATCGAGTAATTTCACGTTACTACGGTAAATTTATTTCTGGAAATTAAAATTTTACTTGAAAAAAATCTCCATGGGGGGAGGTTAAAACCCTAAACCAATCTCCCAGTTCGCACGGCCTTGCCACAGATCGTCAGCCTAATTTAATACTAGATATTTTTTTTTTAAATTTTACTATCTTTCTTCTGCGGAACATTCAGGCGAGGCTTTTCAATTAAAAATTTCTGACAGGAGATCCGTCACGTGCCCGCTAGAATATTCGTATCGATTTCCTTCACGAAATTTTTCAAAATTTCACCCCGCTAACGGGTCAACCATTTAACCACTGTATTTTGTTTATGTTGTCGGTAGACAGTTTTTTTTATCATTAAGGCACGTTGGTTGGAAAAGTTCGGATGGCGCTTTTTTAAACCCGTTACTTCCCATACTTTCATGGAATTAATTATTCTTACTTTAATTGAAATTTAAGCTCACTGTTAGATCCTCTAGGATTTCTAGAACGATTTACCACATAAACTTTGATCGCAAAGTTGATTTACATCTGTAGTGGGGTCTTTATGTGGGACTTCCCTATATTTTTCACGATCATACCCAAAAATTCGGACTAATGACCAATGAATATTCATTAGACGGTATCTCAAAAACTACTTGACTGATCGCCACAAAAATTTGCATATGTCAAAATAATATTATTGGGTAGTATCACTGAAATTTCATCTATTTCCACCTATTTCCATTCCATCCGTTTAAAAGTTATTCGCAAATGAAAGTGTTGCAATTTTTTCGAATACAGTTTATGTATGTTTAAATGATATTTTAATATAAAAAAAATATGTTAATAGCTTGCTGTAATTTAAATTGAATTTGTAATAGCATTTTTTTGTTTTACCTATTTTCAAACCACCCAAATAAAATTACTGGATTATCTTAGTAAAACAAAAAGTTTAATACGCTTCTTATAAATGTATTAAAATGCTATGTCGTATAGCGCTTAGTGATTAATTTTAAAAGGCAGCTTTGGAACATTCCATACAAAACCAACTGTTCCCCAATATACAATCCCAGAAAGTCGATTTTTGGCCAAATTTTTTTATCCCAAGATAGCAAGAGATTTTGACGATTTATGCATTTTTAAGTCAATTGGCATTCAAATTTAAATTATGATTAACTTGATTCACTTAGGAGATGTTTAAGGATAAAAAATGAGTGCTTTGAGCCATCTCTAAATCAAGTCCGATTGACTGAAACTTTTTACAAATCGACTAATGATAATCATCATGCCCCATTTTTCAGTCAGCCTAATAAACACGGTAGAAAATGTTATATGGAAGAATTGTAATAAACAGGATTTGTAAAACTGAAAAAAAACCCTACAATTTAGCACCGTCTTTTCGTATGGTTGATGCAAATGTTTTGTTGAGTGACATATTAAACTTCCATCAGCACAAAGGTTAAAAGCACAAAAATTGTATAAAGGTAGCATATTGAACCGATTCTCGTGATAACAATCTATGAATCGAAGGACCAAACTTTCATACTGTATACTCGAGCATAGCTTCTGCAAAAGGTGACCACGGTCGCTCTGCTCATGACGCCGATTCTTCATACACGTTCACCCCGATAGTCAGCAGATGATATGTTCATCCCCAAAATGCTGCGGGTCGATTTAAGGGATGGAGGAATAAAAACATGTCAACGGTGGGTACAATTGCTTCGAAAAAAAAACCACACAACCAAAACGACAACTACAAACGGTCCATCCACCCACAACAATAACAACAACAAGGCAAAAAACACCAAATGTCTTTCAGTGACAACAACAGCGCGGTGTGATTTTCGTGGCACATTTTTTCCCCTAACTCACAGCAACTGGCCAGTACTGGCAGCGGCTAAACGAGAGGAATCCCTGCTTCTTCCTTCCCCCATCCATCCCTCAGTTTGGCAATTCCGGTCCTCCGGAAGGTTCCGACAAAAAAGCTCACGATACAAAACGCGCGCGCGGCAAACTCGAATTAGATTAAAAACCAAATGTTACGACTGTTTGTGACATGTTTTTATAATTTCATTTTTTTTCCCTCCGCACGTTATCCTTCGGTTTCGGGATGAGGATGCTTTTAATTTTTTTCTATCTGCCCGTTCCTTTTGCCGACAGAGAGTCCTTGCGAAGAGCAGAGCAGATTTTTTTCTTTCCGGGCGATGTTTTCATTTTCCTCGATGACATTTGCATCCGATTTGCGTTTGGAAAATGAGCATATATGGAGGTAAAAATGTATTTAATATTTTTTCTTCTTCTCTAGAACCGTGTACTTTGGGCGAACTTGTCGCTTTGCTCTGGCAAATGACAGTTTGTGTGTGATTCTTTTTTTCTCCGGTGCAAAACACAAGCCCGATTTAGCATTCAGATTTCGTTTGATAAAGGTACCTGTTTTCCCGAATCGCTAGTGGCGAGTTTGGTTGAAATGAGATAACTCATGTTGGAGGATTTTCCTACCGAAACCAAACGAAAACCTCTCCACCTAAATAGATCCGTACATATGTGTGACATGCTGTGGTGGGAAATTGTTTCGAATCAGAATTCGAATCAGAATAAAGTTGTGCTTGATGAGGTTTTTTTTTGCAGCCCGAATGTATGTACCTAGATATGTAGAAAGTGGCACAGGATGAAGGTAAGCGTGGAAAATTGATATGTCAAATGCAACTTATGAATTTCGCTCGGCTCTCTCGGTGTGGGGGCAGCAGAGCAACAGAGAAGCCATTAGACAAATCAACTGTGCGGTTGATGTTTGAATCCTCCTCATTCCGCGTGGGTCGTTTCTGGCTGCAGGGAGCAAACCTGCAATGGTCACCGGGTGGCACACATGCTTTGATTCCGATTTATTTTTTAGGAATGCAAATGTCAAATTTTATCCATGGTTTGATACTTTTTTCCGATGGGACAAAGCTTTGCTACGGCAGGAGTCAGGGATTCATAATAACCCAAGAGGATATTTTTATTGGAAGATCAAAATACAATTTGGGTGAAAAAATCAATAAGTCAAAGTTTTAGATATATCAACTTATAAAAATTAATTATTTTGAAAAGAGACACAACAAAGGGGATATTATGAATTAATATTATTTATTTTTCTTAAATGGACAAAATTCAATAACATCTTACATGTGTCTTCAACAGTTAAATAAAAAACGTAGTTCTTGAGGAATTTTTTACCTGAGTGGTGAATAACAGCTCTTATGTACACAGTAAATTTTTGCCTCGATTTCCTCGATGCTCAGCAATAAAATTTAGCTGGAAACTAGCAAACACTATTTATTTTGCTGGTATTTCCAGCAACCGAACCGAATTGCTGGAAAATCGGCAATCGATCTGTCAATTTGGGACTTGATATTTTCATGAAAATGTATCGGTCATATCGGTGTTTTCTTACGAAAATATCGACATGTTGAGGCCACCTAATCTGTAAGTAGATCTTTTTGACAAAATGAATGTTTGTCTGTCTGTCTGTTGTTGTTTTATAAAGGTTTTTGGGGCCGGAGATGGTTCCTTAATACATTCCAACAGCTCCGACTTAAAGGAAGGGGAGCTCCCATACAAACTTAATGAAAAATATGACATAATACGAACAATTTTCAAAAACAACTGAACCGATTGGTATGTAGCCGCTTTAAAGACTGGGAATGTTTTTCAAAATACTATCAAACCCCTCCGAATCCAAAAAGGGGGGTTTCCTATACAAAATTAACAAAATTTCACACAATTCGGACAATTTTCTTAAACTACTGAACCGACCAACGTGAAATTTAATGTGTTACCATTTTCGACACCGGGAATAGTTTCTTTAAAACTTTGAAACCCCTCCAAATTCAAAGAAGGATGACTTCCTTACAAAATTAACTATAATTTGAAACGATTCGAACTACTGAACCGATCAACGTGAAATTAGGTGTGTAGCCGTTTTCGAGAACGAGAATGCATTTTATCATAGTTTCAAACCCCTCCAAACCCATAAAAAGGTGGGCTGTCATTCAAAATTTATGAAAAAATTGACAAAATTTTAACAATCCTCGAAGGATTGTTGTTAAAAATCCGTTTTGACTTAATGAGACGATTTTTTGAATTGACAAACAAGTTTTAACCAAATTGGATGATATATTGTGTTGATAGACGCTGCCCATTTTAATGATAATAGACCCTCATATTCAATAAAAGGAACATACACATTATGTATGTATGTATGTATGAATCCACCTTGGGTTTGCGGCAGCGCCGCGGTTATGGCCAAAAAAATAACCCACGCGTCCATTTTGGCTACCATGCAACACAGTTATAACCTCTCAATGAGACTTTTAAGGGAATAGAATCGCAAGCAGAGGCACTTACGGTATCAAGGGTATAAGTGGAGTAGTCTCGAGAAGCTATTACCATATTGTTGACTAACCAAAATAGCATGTAAATTATAATCCCGCCCCCAAGGCTTCCGAAAAAAGAGTGCGTCCTTATTTTACAAAAAGTAATCAAATACGATCTTTTTCTCAACCATGCCACATTCCCTTGACATAAATTGAGAAACGTCCAGTATTCGAAACGGGTAACGAGCACATACCGCTACCTGCTCCTTTTTCAAAACAAGGATACCCTGATGCCCCATCCCTTGACTTTATTTTAAATAAACAATATCAATATAATACAATATAATATAACAATATATAATATAAAATAATATAATATAATACGGTAAAATAAAATATAACACAAAATAAAAACCTACTATGAGAAAATTTTATTAAGAATTATGTTGTATTTAACATACACGGATACATTGCAAATAATCCCGAACAAAGCAAGAACATGTATACGACCACGGCAACATAACTGAAAAGATTGTCGGATTAAGTGTTGAAAAATTATTTATGATCATTAAAAATCATCTAAAAATTACTCAAAAATGTATTAATATTGCTTGTTTACCTGAAAAAGAGATTTCAAAACTACCAAAAAATCTTTTATGGTTTTTAACATGTAAAAAGAATAAACAAAAAAATTATGATAATTTCCAACATAACTCAAAAAACTTTAATATTAATTATAACTGATTTGAATGAAACAGTATAATATAACATAATAAAATAGAATATAAAATGCCATAAAGAAATGTAATACAATTCTATAAAACATTGACTACATGTTTGATATATTATGTGTTCCTTCAGCCTATGAAAAACTAAATAAGTCTCACAGTAAATACTTATAAACATTAGTTGATTTTGGTAAAATTCCTGAAATATGATTCATCATGATTTATTCAAGCAATATTTCACAATATAAAAAATTTTCCGTTGAATTCTGAAAAACATGATTAAAATTATTAATAAATCATGTTTTCATTAAAAAAAAAAAGTAAATATGACTAACAACTATTCCACAGTAAATTTGAAAATGTTGAACTGATGCATCCGGCCAATTTCTAATAATATTATATATGTATAATATTCATCTGATGAGTCTTTTGTACTTTTGTATGAATATAGTTCATAATATTAATGGAATATAGTTAAATAAGTTGTAATGGAGCTATAATAAAGTTTATTTTTATGAGATATTTCAATATGTTTACCAAATATCCTGCAATAAAGAAATTTTTGTAAATAATTCATAGACTATACATGTAAGCATGCGACTGTTTGATATAGATGGTTTCATATTGTATATGTATACATGTTTGTTTACAGCATTAGTATTAAAACTGCCACTGCTCATCTGTACAGCTTCATTTGCTGTGTTGATGACTGTTATGCCTGCAAGTTTAAATGTTTTAAGGATATTATTGAACAAAATAAATTGAATTAGAATTCCAGATAAAAATGATTTTTCCACCACCCGGTATGATATTGGATATAAATCTATCTGAATAAGATTGAAGTTAATTAACTGATGCAATTACTTATCATAGAAATACTGTAATGCTTTTTTTCAAAATGGTGTAACTGTAAAATTTATTATAAAAAGGCATAAAAGGTGAAGAATAGTAAAATAAAAAAAAAAGAAAATCAATTTTCATGTGCTGTTGCCAATATTTCAGCATTATGTGTTCAATTTTGAATCTGAAACGAAATATGAAAACTCATTTTTACAAAAAATCAGCCTCTGGATCGTTTACTGCATTCCACCTTGAAGCTAGGAAAAACGTAAAGGTAACACTGAATGAAACTTCACTCAATTTGGTAAGAAAATCTATATTAAGTAAATTTTTTAAATTAAAGCTGATAATGGAGTTGCTTGAAAAATTGAAGACAAAAAATGTGATTGTAATTTTGAAAAAACGTTGTTTTTCATCTAAGTTCTAGTCACTATGAAGAGATATGTAGATTGTCATCGTTGATTGTGAAGTTGTCATACCTGCCTTTAAACAATAACTTTAATCACAATTTATAGTTCATAATGGATTTGTTGAACATAATATCGGCGCTCAGTAAAAAAAGTCAGAGATCTCGAAGCATGCAAACAAGATATAGCATAAATCATTAAATTAAAAATGAGTTTTCCAAGCTACCTGACGGAGCAAACTAGGTTGAAATTGAATGAAAAAAATTTAGTATTGTAGAATCTGGTGAAAATGGTCAGTGAGTATAAATTAGGAAAAAAACAAAAATATGTAATACGTAGTTCTGAAAAAATACTAAGAACATTGTTTATCATCATTAAGTTTTTAATTTTAATTTCAAGTGAAAAAAAAAAATTTAGGTTGAACCGTTCTAACTTTGTCCCCCTTTACCACAGTACATATTCGACTAACAGTACTACAGAGCAGAAAGGAAGCGATGTATTGTAGGGACATACACTGTAGAAATCTATTTCTGTATGGTATTAAAGAGTGAAAGACGAAGAGAGAGAAAGAAAGAAAAAATGGAAACGCCTCACTCTGAACACGCTTTCGCTCTCGCATGTCGTCCCTCTCTGCCGTTCATTCATTAAAGAACGTGATCCAACATGCATAACGAGACGACGGAACGCCAAGCATCATCCGAGGTCACGCCACACATACACTTTCAAATTACCGACTTCTTAACAACTTTTTATTTAGTTCTTCATAGGCTGAAGGAACACATAATATATCAAACATGTAGTCAATGTTTTATAGAATTGTATTACATTTCTTAACTTCTCCCAAACACTTCAACAGTTGCATGCCAACTTTATTTTTTTTATATAACTGATCGCACATTCATTACACCAACTAATTAATAACACTAGTTTACAAAATTTAAAAAAAATCGTGAACTTGATTAACTGACCAATATTTTTAACGTAAAATCGGGCGCTGAATCCGAAAATGAAATTCAAAAAAATCTCAGTAGAACCGTTTTTGAGTTATGCTCCAATTCTGAAATTTCGGAAAAATTAAAAAAGTTCTTGTACTTAGATTGAAATATCTCGGACGGCATAACAGTAATTTGAAATCCCTCTTTTGCATATTGAAGGTGAATAAATTTTCTATCGATCATCTGAACACTGTTTTTGCGTTTGACCAACAGTATTGTTGATATTAGTGACTTCATTAGAAAAAAAAATTTAAAAAACGCATTTTTTTAGAGTAAATTTGTCTTTAACAAAAGTTTTAGACTCGATGGTAGCATTCAAAAAATCTGATTTTCTTTTGCCCTTAAATTTCAATTTAAAACAAAGATTTCAAGTGGTTGTTTATCAAAATCGGTTGAAAATTGAAGAAGTTATGGCTACTTTACCATAACTGTAATTTTTGCAGTTTTTAATAATTTAACGAACCGCAGTACACTTATAATAGTATAGGAAGAATAACACATGGTAAATCTCACTCGCTCCAAGTCAAAATTATTTATTAGCTCACCAGAAGGTCACATGCCAAGTTTCAGGAAGATCTGACCATAGGCAGGGGTTGCTTGAGTCTCAAACGTGAATACAATTTTAAGGTTTTCTGCCCGGCAGGAACAAAAAATAATGGTTTTTCATCAATAACTTTTTTCATCATCAGCCGATTGTTTGTTATGGTTGATTTTCTGAAAGCCTAAGTTGAGACAAATATTTCACCCGAAGACTGCAACACGATTGGACTTGAAGTAAAAAAGTTATTGCTGTTCAAAGGCCGCAAATTTTGTTCAAAACGCAATGAGTACTTTTTACTCATTGCGTTTTATACGAGAATTTTCGACCAAAACACAATCTTTGAACCGCAATAACTTTTCTGTTTCAAACCCAATCGAGTTACAGTCTTCGGGTGAAATATTTGTCTCAACTTAGGCTTTAAGAAAATTAACCACAATAAACAATCAGCTAGTGATGAAAAAAGTTATTGATGAAAAACCAGTATTTTTCGTTCCTGCCGGGCAAAATACTTCAAAATTGTATTCACGTTTGAGACTCAAGCAACCCCACCCTATGATCAAATCTTCCTGAAACTTGACATGTGCCCTTCTGGTAAGCTAATACATAATTTTGACTTGGAGCGAGTGAGATTTACCATGTGTTATTCTTCCTATACTATTATAAGTGTACTGCGGTTCGTTAAATTATTAAAAACTGCAAAAATTACAGTTATGGTAAAGTAGCCATAACTTCTTCAATTTTCAACCGATTTTGATAAACAACCACTTGAAATCTTTGTTTTAAATTGAAATTTAAGGGCAAAAGAAAATCAGATTTTTTGAATGCTATCATCGAGTCTAAAACTTTTGTTAAAGACAAATTTACTCTAAAAAAATGCGTTTTTTAAATTTTTTTTTCTCATAAAGTCACTAATATCAACAATACTGTTGGTCAAACGCAAAAACAGTGTTCAGATGATCGATAGAAAATTTATTCACCTTCAATATGCAAAAGAGGGATTTCAAATTACTGTTATGCCGTCCGAGATATTTCAATCTAAGTACAAGAACTTTTTTAATTTTTCCGAAATTTCAAAATTGGAGCATAACTCAAAAACGGTTCTACTGAGATTTTTTTGAATTTCATTTTCGGATTCAGCGCCCGATTTCACATAAGAAATGACCTTCAGTTTACTGAGTTCAAAAATGCTGTAAACTAGTGTAATTATTGGAAAGACATCATTCGCGATTCTTCACCAAACAACCCAGAGCGTCGAGCAGTTTTCCTTCCTTTCATGATAAAAAAAAATTATCACACAGGGCAAGCTCTTCTGTCGTCCCTCATGTAACCGGATATTCACATTCATTTTACGCACTAATTCAGCCTATCGATTAAATAAACGGTACGGTTCCAAATTTTGTTTCTTCTCGATAGCTGTTAATAATAAAACTAAGTTTTTTCTTTCAAAACATTTCAACCTCCCAACACATTCTCGTGAATATGCAGGCACACAACTCGACATAAAACAGACAGCACACGAGGGCGGAGAGCAAACAAAAAGTGACCGAACGCGACGGCAGTACAAAGCAGACTGAATAAAAGGAACATACACATTATTAACAAAAATAATGTCTAAGTGTTTTATTGTTTAGTGTCTTAGTGTTGTTCTATTGAAGATCCCTCCTATTTTTTCTTAAGGGTAGCTCCTTCAACCTTCACTTTATAATAATTTTAACGCATCTAATTTTTCCAAGCAAGGGGTAGCAAAGCACACTGGGTTAGCTAGTTTACAATACAACTGACGAAATTTTCATATTTTCCAGAATAATTACTTCGTAATAATCATCCGGGAATGAACAATTTAAGATGCTGATGTGCCACGGAACAGCCGCTGAAAATCATGTAAATTACCTAAATTTTCTGTGTCAAAACTATAGTTTGGAATTAGTAAAATGAATAAATGAAACAAAACAATGTAGATATTCCTTGTTTTGGGAAAAAGTAACCCAGACAACCAGAAGTCGTATTTTCTTTTACAGATTACATCGTAAAGAATGTTATTTATACTCATTTTCGTATATCTGCACCTACAATGTGCGGTTCATGCATATTCTTTATCGTATTTAAAAGCATTGCATGATTTTATTACGACAAGAAGAGAGACTCGTATTGTGAGGGACTGGCTTATTGTTATGTTTGAATTTCTATCTGCCCATCGACCTTTACATTTGATCACCCCTCGTCAAGGACTAAAAAAATCGTATTCAAATCGGAGCAGCCAAGAAACAAAACCGCGCGTAGTTCACAAAAGTTCTGACCACAGTAGGTTCGCGACTCAGCAAACACGTGATTGGAGGGGATTTTTTTCAAGGGGAATCCGATCGCCAGAAAATCGTGAGCGAGCCGTGGCAGAAAACCTCGCGAACCTCGCGATTCTGATTCGTGAACCAAATTGGAAAACGCATTGCACACTTGATGGTCGTGTTTTCCGTTTCGTTATTTTGTCTCCACATGGTTTTTGATTGCGCCAAATGCAACGCGTGGACAGATGAAATATATCGATTTTTCAAAGTTTTCATAACAATTACTTGAAAATAATTTACAATGTTGTAAGTTTAAACGATGTATATAATTTGTGAATTGAATTTTGTCCTTTCTGATGTTAAACAAATTTGACAAATTTTTATATAGAGTTTCGGAAGGATGCGATCTGGCCCAGAAACAGATAGAAAAAATATTGATTTCATTTTCCAAAGGATAAAAAGTTCCTCCCACTCCTAAAAAGGTGTATGGGGTGGAGGAAGGATCCAAAAAAAATTACAAGTCCAATCTAGAAATGTGCTACTTCGGCATCTTAATTGTATCCCCTTTGTTTTTTTTTCAAGTTTCTTCCGAAGTTCAAATTGAGGAACTTATATAAGTTTGGAATTTAAAATTCCATGTCATGGCAGAAAAAAGGAGGCATTAACCGTGCAATGAAGTTTTGAAAGCGAGGGAAAACCCTTAAGATAATTAGGAATTTCAATGTTAACTCATTGCGGACCAAATACAAGATATGTAGTTTTTTCGCTTGACGCGTTTCCGAGCCGGACAAACCGGCCAATTTTAAATAAAAACCTAGCAAAATCCGGGCACTTAATTTTAAAAATGTCCATAAATCCGAGCATTATCTGGGCAAAAAAAAACTTTTTTGCTCATCAGAACTTATCGACAGGTTTTGAATCGTACTTTAAGATCCAAAACACCTTTCACGATTATTTTTTCTCAAAAAATTCCGTTTTGGAGGAGTTTGTTATTTTGATTTTCCAAATAAAGTGAATATAACCGGGCAAAATCCGGGAATTTTTCAATGAAATCCAGGCAACCAGGCCGGGCCGGACTGTTTCAAAATTTTGTATTGAATGTCCAGGCAAACCCGGATAAAACCGGGAAATCGGACAACATTAATTAAGAAAGAATCGCTATTTCTTTAATATCATTTTCAGTTTATGAGCAGATAATAATGACGAATTAAAAATAGCAGGAGAAAAGTTCAACAAGCTCAATCAAAGGAGATCCAGGCAATAAACGTTGATTTCAAATCCATGAGTTTGATCAAGATCAAGTTCAAAATTAATGTTAGAGATTACTATACTATACTACTGTTTTGAAATATAAAAGATCTTTTTTTTAATTCAATTGATTTTGGATGCAACGAAATATTGGTGTTTTACAATAAACTATAGCAATAGGGAGTATATGATCTCAGTTGAATTTCTATGCAATCAATTTAAACAGAATTCTTTTATTAAATATTCAACTAATAGATGGATAAGTAGGATTTGATTAATAATAAAATATGTAACTCTATTATTCACAATTTGGATGAAATTCAGTTGGCACGCTACGCAGCTTATTTTCAGACGTTTTGAACTAAATATAAAGAATACAGTTTTGTATGCGACTAGTTCAGATATTCACCAATTATCATCAGAATAAAATTTAAGGAGTCATATTTGGTGAATTGGAAGCCATCTATTTGGTTCAAAAAATCGTGTTCATTCTCCTGTACCAGTACTTGCGGTGTAAAAAGGCAGAAAAACTTTGAAACCACAGTTTGTTTGATGATAAATAGTACAAGATTACGTGTTACAGCTTTCCACAACAAAAAGTAAAAAAAAATATTCGAACTCCTATATTGAGCTTTATTTCTGTAAGAAAGTTCTCAGGCTTTATATTGACATAATCTTTGATTTATGAAACTCACTCATGACAAATTAGGGACTTACTTTTTAGATAACTCTAATGTTTTGCATTTGAGATATAAGTTATTTAGAAGTTTTTTTTTGCTGTAGTATCGTATGAATGATAGAAAAATATTATAGAACTGAAAGTCACGATGCCAAATGAATAAAAAACAACAACGAGTTTTGTATTTTTTGAATATATATATTTACAAAGATATTAAAACATGAAAATTGTAATAAATTATAAGTAAGGAAGAAAATCTTAAAATTACATATTTAATATGAAACATTAAAACACTAAATTTGTTCATTATTCAACTAAAACGATATTAAAACTATTTTTAATTATGGATTTTAACAAATGATGTCTACACAATAAAACTACTCAATAGAGTATTTACATGCTCCAGCTACCTTAAACAGAAGGTCTGCGTTCAATTTTTATATCATGACATCGCTAATAGAGTCATCATTTAAATTGGTCCTGGTGTCTGTCAATACGGTTCTCAGCACCCTAAAACCTCGTTTGACCGAGACTTGTGTTGAAGGAGCCGTTAAAACCACCATAGCCAGACGATGCATAACTGGATTCAAGATTTTTTGTGCCTCCCAATGCTTAATAATGTCGAAGGACTCGAAGCATACTGATGTTGAAGTTGATGTACCTGCCACTGCATACTTCATTTGGGCTTTTTCGTGGAGTTCAAGCTCTTTGATTTTGTGGATAATGGAATCATCTACAATCTGAAAAACAAACTCCGTACTAACTAACAGTTCAAAACAAAGAGTTATGAACCCATAAAAAGAATTTTGGCAGTTTTGAATCATAAATAATGAATAATTAATTTGGAGTTATTCATTTTAAAGTTGCGTTGTGAATTTTGATTATTGAAAAATAATCTTCAGATTATAAGTAGATAAAAATGACGAAAAAATGGTGGATAAAAAAAATGCAGAAATCAATTAAAGAAGCTCAATCGAAGGAAATTCAGGCAATAAACGATGATTTCAAATCCAGTAGTAAGATCAAGATCGGATTCAGAGTTAATGTTAGACATTATTATAATTGAAAAATAACAATGCAAATTTGTAATTTATTTCCCGACGTATCATTAATTCTATCGATTTTTATCATTGATTGAGTATCATACTCTTTTTTTTATTTAAAAAGATTTGAATTGAGAATAACATGAATTTATTGTAGTATTTAAAAACTACCGTCCCGTTATTGTGGTCAAAGTCCGTTTTCGCTTTGACAAAATAAAGTACACACTTTTATAATTCGGGGTTTTTCTCTTCTTGGAAAATTGTTTCGTCTTCTTATAAGTTGAAAAGAATTCAATTCTCTGCAAAAGCCGTTGGAACTAAGGGTTTCATTATTCCTTCATCCTTTTGGGGGCATGTGAATCCGATGAGGTGGTGAAAAAGCAAGTTTCCGTAGATATTTGTATCCCTCAAGCCAAAACCCCTCAAGAAAGTTTTTTTTAAAGAAAAATTACTTGAAAACTCTTTTTTTAATATTGAGTTAATTTATCATTTTTTTATGATATTCACTTTAATCCAAAATAATCATTTATACGTTTGCATATGTTTTCTTATTGAAACCTTACATATGAAATCGTGGTTGTCTTTTCCAAATTTAAGAAACAGTTATGGAATTTTACACTCAGTCTCTACTACAGAAATGTAGTAATTTGGATGAAATTGTGAGGCTCTATGTTTTGATTTGATTATTTATTCCTTAAACGGTTGTTAAAGATCATTATCACGGTATTTTTGTGTCCATTCTAATCCATAGTTTTGTCAAAAAGCTTTGTTTAATTCAATTGACCACCCAGGAGTTGACATGGCAGAATGAATTTGATTTAATATTTAGAGTTTCGTTAATCTTAAAACGCTGTAAGTTATCAAAAAAAAAAATTTTTATTAATAAACTTAAAAATAAAACAGAAATATTCCATACAATAATTGAAAGAACAGTGGAAAATGAAGAACTTCCTGCTGCTGTTTGAAGCACAATTTATTACCCGTACGCGTACCTAAAGAGACGCACAGCCTGCCTACGGAAGAAAATCGAATAACCACGCGTTCCCTTCCAAAAAAAAGTTCATGAACCTTTTCGCTAAATGGTTCGTGAGCCAAAATCGCGGGGAAAAATTTTCATGTATGTTACGATTTCCACGAGCGAGACAGGATTCAAAATCCAAAAGAATCGTCTGTTGGTTGGACTGCCTCGCTCGTGTTTCCTATGGTTCGCGAACCTAAGGGATTTTTTTTCACAGCCTGCTCGCGCTTTGGCGAACCTTTACGGGTAAAAATCGTAGACGAGCGGGAATCGTCACTCGTGTACACGATTTTATTAGTCCTTGCCCCTCGTTACTACAAAATACGGCTAACATCTCTCCTTCAGTTCTCCCTCGCACTAACACAATCACAATATTCCGGCGGTCAGTTGAATAGCGTCTTCGTCTCGGCAAGATGCGTTTTACGGTTAACAGCAAGCAGTTAATCCGGGCTTGGCCAAAGTCAACTAGGCAATCGGAGATTTCCTGTAAAGTATTTATCTCGTATTTTACACGTATTTATGTACAAATGAACTCGACCTTTGTGTACGACAATTCGCAAAAAATCCGTGAAACGACCGATATACGGTGATCAGCCGTGACTGAGAGATTTTGTCGTGCTATGCATAAAATAATTCGAAATAAAAAACGTATATAATTGCTTTGATTCGTAATAATGTGCATGCAATCGTATACCTTTGCAAATTAATTCGCATGTCTGATTTTCGTAAAACGTATTTGCTGGCAATCGTAAAAGAATACAAAAAAGTTCAATAAAATCGTTCATGATAATGGGACATCGATGATTGGAATCGAATTAAAGGTGGCTTCAAAATGTTGGTCTATTTTTAGATCATCGATGACGTGTTCTACGACTTAAAAGATTTAAGTTATAGAAATATACGATTTGCTTTTGGTTTAATGCCTTTGAAGCAAATCCCCTTGAATTTATATATCCCAGATAGCTTCGAGGAACCATCATGAGCTGCAGATCGTATCAGCAATCTGGCAAATAATAAACTTGTACGATATAAACTTGAATTTGACAGCAAAAAATGCATTTCTTTGAAATAATCTCATTTTTATTATTTTTATGGATGAATAAACTGATTGGTTTAAAATATAAAAAAAAAAATAATAATCTTATTTTTATTCAACTGACGGAAAATGAGAGCCCTGCACTCAAGTCGCAAAAGACGACCAAATAAGTCGTCAAACTTTCCATATTGTTACGAAAAATGTCGTATATTACAACCTCAATCATCTATATGATAATGTAAATTGTCATAATATATTCCAAAAAGAATCAGGGTAGTCGTAAATGATGCGCATAACAAGTCGTGCAAATCGTAATTTAATACAATCCTAATCAAGAATATGTTTGCTAATGTACCTATATGGCCTCCAAAATGATACGTATATACTGGTTTTGCTACATTATATACGATATGTTTACAGGTATATTTGCATGTATATTTGCGTGGTAAATTCGAAATACCCACCAAATGGTTGTCTGGGAATAATAAAGCAAAAAAAAAACAAATTAGTTTGAACCAATTATTTGTAGGTTTCCAGAAAAGCACATTTTTTAGATTACTGGTTTTCCAGCAATTTTGTTTGCTGAACCAGCGGGACAAAAAACATCAAAATTTTGCTGGTTTCCATCAATAAAAAAATTGCTGTGTACATAGATAACAGTATCTGATGAAGACGCACGCACACCCACACTTCAGACTTTGCTCTGATCATGGATCATGAGTTACACACTTTATATTTTTGTAGACTCTCAACGCCTCCCCACCTCAAACCCCCCCCCCCCCCGCGTCGGTTGGGACCACTTCGCAAACCACTGTTCTAATCAATATATTCTATATTTCTATATTTCTGACAGCCATGAAGTACTTTTAATCCCAAAAGTAAACTTATTATTTCATAAAAAATTTCCCTATGAAATTTTCTATCATAAGCGTTGCATGGTGCCCATGGTGATGGTGAAAACATCCTCCAATGGAAAAATAAAATCGTTTTTAAAAATGGGTGCCATGACTTTTGATTCGTGGGAATAAAAACGATCGTTGTATGGAAGGGTCCCTTTTCTTATGTGGAGGGGCTCAGAACTATTACTCAAACTTTACCCTGGTCCACATCACTTCCAACATCACTGTACAACATTTCAGGCTGATCGGTGTGGTTTTGTATAATGTGCTCACAAACAAACATATAGACAAACAAACCAACAAACATATATTGGCCATATAGTCTCTGTTACTGCCACCAAATGAGGTTGTCAGAAGACAACTTCGCCTAGAAAAAGAAGAAGTGAAGAGCTCCGAGTTCGCCCACACGTAGAATTAGAATCAGAAGCGAGCATAAAAAAAATGCTGCTATAAGCACTGACTGAGTTTTTTTTTTCTATAATACTTTTGTCCACACAATCTGATAATAAACTTTAAAAACCATTGTTTTGGATAAATTATTTATATTTTTATTTAATTTTTCCTATTCAATCATAAATTTTGAAAATACATTCAAAAACCTTTAAAATTATAATCTAAATTTGTCTATCAAAGCCCCAAGAAATTCAAAAGGGAAGATACTATCAAAGGTGGTTAAAATTTTAAATTTGCCCAAGAGTCATTGATAATGACATTCTTTCATGATTTTATTTGATTTTTTTTTTAAGTTTTCATCTTCAAAAAAATTGTTCAATGCGCAACTGACATAAGCTTAATCTACCAAACTCTTAAGCAAATTAAAAGATTTCCACTATTGACCAAAATAAATAAATGAAAAAAAAGATTTATATTTTACGCTTCAATTTAATTCAATTTAATCGATCTTTAAAAAGATTTATAAAAAAAAAACTTGTTTAATAACCAGCAAATATTTTTTCTTTTAAAAAAATGTCTATAAGTGGAAGATTTAAAAAAATACAAATCAAGTTTTTTCAGAAAACAAAACGTAATAAATGAACTGCAATTCCACTTCATATCTGTTATTTTCAGCTTACTTGAGTAAAGTGTGGTTTGATAAAAATTTGAAATTTTTAAAATTCATGTAACCATGAAATTATAATTCATCAATCTCAGCCATTTTGAATATATAAAAAAAATAGTTTTCTTTATTTTTAGCTTGATTGAAAAATGACTAACGAACTGAATCTGAATCTAAATTTTGAGTTTAAATTATGAATATGAACTCTGAATCTGAATTAAAAATTAAATTTCAATCATAAATCTTTCATCAATTATTGATTTTTTTTTATTATTCTGAACTAAATATTCGAATTTAGTTTTAATCCAACTTTTTAATCCGAATCAAAATATGATTTTCTAATGATGTTCTTTTTTCAATTTTGGATCGCCAATTTAATGCTTTGTAATGATTGAATGTTGCATAAGAGTTAAGCTTAAGATAATCGAAACTGAATATAAAACAAATACTCACGATAAATTCTCGTTTTTTTTTCATCTTAAAATATACAAGCATTTGAGTTTCGAAAATAATGAGTATAGTTTTTTATTGCATGCAAAACCCAATTTTATCAGGGTTTCAAAACACATTTTATCGTTAAATTTTAAATGATGATTCGATTTGAAAATTTACAATCCTAAACTGCACCTGAACTGATAACGAGTCCGAAATAAGAAAACAGAGATAGAATTTTGAAGAACTGTAGAGGTATTTTGATTCTGAGATAAGTTTTAGAGGTTTTGGTAACAGTTCTGAGTCAAGATTTTCACTGTTGAATATCCGTTCTAAATCATCAAAATGTTATTAAAAATTTAAAATTTTGAGTGTAGAGTAAAATATCTCGCTTGAAATTTCTGGAACTTCATGGAGGGTTTTGTAGTGAAATAGAAATATAAAGAACACAAAAAGTCTTCCGAAACCATGACTAAAAGATTATGTATGAAGAAAACTGAAATGAATTTGGTGTTGAAGGCAGAATATAAGTTGAAATCAACTGTAGGAAACTGTGAACACATTAAACAGCGGTCCCGTTCACACTCAGACAACAACAAAATAAGAATGGGACTTGAAGTAAAGTAGAAATGAGCGAAGAATTGGGTCGCAATGCAAAATCTAAAGGGTGACACGGTCAAATTTGGTCAATATCAACTTGACGTATTTCTTTCCATTTTACTTTAAAAAAAACCTGAACACCCCTCATTTTGAAGGTGTGCGTGTGTGTAGAATGTTGCTCCTATTTTGATTTTGGAATTCACTACCCAGTTGTCAAAATGCCGTCCAAGAAAGAAGAGCAGCGTATCAAAATTTTGCTCACGCATCGCGAAAATCCTAGCTACTCGCACGCAAAGCTGGCAAAATCGCTAAAAGTTGCCAAATCAACCGTTACAAATGTAATTAAAGTGTTTGGGGAACGTTTGTCGACAGCTAGGAAGTCTGGATCGGGAGGAAATCGCAAACCGGAAGCCGCTGAGACGACAAAGAGAGTTGCCGATAGTTTCAAGCGAAACCCTTACTTCTCTTTCCGAAATGCCGCAAATATGCTGGGTGTATTGTCAACAACCGTGCATCGAGCCAAAATACGAGCCGGACTATCGACTTACAAGAAGGTAGTGACTCCAAATCGCGATGATAAACAAAATACGACGGCCAAAGCGCGATCCCGAAGGCTGTACACGACGATGCTGACGAAGTTTGACTGCGTGGTAATGGACGACGAAACCTACGTCAAAGCCGACTACAAGCAGCTTCTGGGACAGGAGTTTTATACGGCAAAAGGACCGGGGAAAGGTAGCAGATATTTTCAAGTACATGAAACTGTCAAAGTTCGCGAAGAAATATCTGGTTTGGCCAGTCATCTGTACCTGTGGCTTGAAAAGCAGCATTTTCATAGCTTCCGGGACTGTCAACTAAGAAATTTACGTGAAAGAGTGTTTGAATAAACGTCTGCTATCTTTCCTGAAGAAACACGGTTGTTCCGTACTGTTTTAGCCGGATTTACGCCGCCAACAACGTGCAGGTGGTTCGCAAGGACAAGAACCCTCCCAACACGCCAGAGCTTTGCCCAATTGAGAAATACTGGGCTATTATTAAGCGGAACCTAAAGAAGACCATTAAAACTGCTAAGGACGAGCAGCAATTCAAGGCAAACTGGCTTTCTGCGGCGAAGAAGGTGGACAAGGAGGCTGTACAAAATCTGATGGCAGGGGTTAACCGTAAGGCCCAGCAATTCGGATTTGGAAAAGCGGAAGCCTAACTGAATATTTTTCCTGAATTTTATACTAATTAAACTTGAAAAAGTAATTTAATTTGATTTTTTAAATAAACGATTTCACCGATTTACACGCGTTTTCCCTTGACCAAATTTTGACCGTGTCACCCTTTAAGTCGTGCGTGCGGCTTACAAAGACTCCGCCGTTGTCAAACACCAATGTAAAGGAGTTAGTTATTTTACTTTTTAAAGATGTTATTGAAATCGATTCCGATGTTAAAAAAATAACTGGAAAATGTGGAAAGATAGAAAGTTTGATGTTTGAAAACTTGTCTATTGAATTTCAGAAAATTAATAGGTCTCTAATAAAAAATACTTTTTAATAACAATTTGGTTTAGAAAATGATGTTCAAACTGAAGTTGGAAGAAGGAGTTGCAAAAGAATACTTGCCAATTGAAAAGGTTTTATCCTTACCATAGATGCACCTGTAAAGAAAAAGAAAGCACAGTATTAGTATTTTACAAGTTTAACTCTCCCTTACAAATATACATTTAAGTTTGTATTTTCTATATGAATCTATATTAAATTTTCAGCAAGCCCATCAAACTTTAAAGCAATTCTTATTGATTTGAATTAAACTTCCTTTCTGGTAGAAAAGCTTAATTTAGTTCAACAAACCAACAAAAAAGAGCCAAAAAAATTTCACATGATATTGAGTGATACACACTCATCCCATCTCATTCCCGCCAGACTTAGACCACACCGCCAAATGTTGTTTTGTATCGCATACATCAAGCGCAGATCTCCCAAATCCAAATCCGAACCAGACCAGACCGAACCAAGCCAGACGGCGCTCGGTGTCCAAATCCGGCAACGGCAGAGGCAATCTGTTCCCGACAGGCAACAGCAGCACCAGAAGCGGAACCATCACTTCACTTCACTTCATTCGGGAAGCCGGCTTGGCTGTCTGGCTGAGTTGATGACAAGAATGCCGGGAGCAGAACATTCCGCAGTCTCTTGATATTTTCAGGAACAGCAGCATCAGCCGCAACAACCCTGAAGGGTGTCAGTGTCAGCACCGAGACGGGAACGACGACGCTTCTAGGGCTCAAATCCGGGGAAAGTTTTTTTTGCGTTTGGTGTGATAGGTCGTGAAGCATCAGGGAACAGAAACAGGGGCCAGCATGATGGGAGTTATGTTAAACTACGCGATTTTGTGGGAAAAAGCACTTAAGGTTAGATCTGTACTGGATTGTATTTTTCAATTGTTATTTCATCGTAGAATTATTCAATCGAAAGATTTCAACGATTTAAATATAAAGAAATCTAATGATTAAAAAAAAGGAAGATAACCTTCGCACCAATGCTGATCAAGGTTAAACTTTTTTCTCACATGGCGACCGTGAAAAAATGTCTTGAGTTTCATGTTTTACAAAAACCCAAGAGTTGAGACTTAAATAAGAGTTAACAACTGTCCTGAACTAAATAAAATTTGACTTAATGAATCAGTTATCCTTATCATATTTACCATAGGTAGCTGAATGACATGTGATGATAGCAAAAAACTTTATGAAGATTGAGCTTTCGTCCACATTTTGTTTTAGTGCTCCACAATCTTTTCGATCCATTGTCAAAACTTTGATCAAAGTGTCAATGTTTACACGGGTATAATATGTCTCTCATTTTAATCGGATCCTAAACAAACACCTCAACCATTTATGGCGGACCATTACAGCTTATCGTTCCCAAAATCCCACACGCCGATCTTTTGACCTTTTTTAAATTGAAAATCTTTTTCCGCCGGCAAGTGTGTCACTGTCAGTTCGCAAAGCGTCGGTACATTAACCGGCAACATCTACAATGTAATACATACTGTGGTGTGATTAATCTCCTATTTTGGCGGGTATGGATTTTCTACATTCCTACCAGAAGAAAAAAAAGGAAATATACCAAGAGCTGCCCCAATTAACATTATCCAGAAACTCTTGGCAGTTTTAGGAGCAGAGCTAAAACAGCCGACCGACTTACAAAATCGACACCCCTCTGGAGGAAATTGCCATTCGCTGCTGTTTTGGGGTATTATCATAAATGTGAAGAAAAGTATTGATTTTGAAGTTTATGTCTCAATCGTTAATTAAAGATTTTTTTTTTCAAACCGTCTTAGAAAAAACAATTACCTTATAAAAAATTATAAGATAAATTAATTTCATGTACCTCAGCAGAAAAAAAATTCACACTATCACTAGGTGGATTTGTTTAATTTTTTTTCTCCGTGAGCCAACCACCAAAATCAATTGATGAAAACCCACCCGAAAAGGCAAAAACCAGACGGTGGGGAAATGAGTTTACGCCAAACCACTTTTAATTGAGCTCAACCCGGATGAAACTGTCCAGAAGCGGCTACCCCTTGGAGCTATTGGGAAATGCTTGAAATAATAGAAAAGAAAAATCGTATCGTAATCGAACCGATCCGAAAGCGAATTGTTGAATTATTTTAAATACAGTTCCAAGCTCCAGTAGATCAAACATTAAACGCTGATAGAAAGCTAAATGGTTTCAGAAACTATGACTTTTCAATTGCATCTTTCATAAATTATATTTCACCCTTCTGCAATGTCTGGAAGATTAAAAGTAAACACTAAGAGGAAAGTAAACATCCCTAAAAATGAGAAATGATACAGTTCAGCTTAGATCACTGAAGCAGACACAGTACAGAATACACACTGGCCGATATTATTGAGACATTCCAGCATACATGGAAGGCCAATTTAAAATCAATTAAATGTAGGCACGCGTACAAGTGCTTGGTGCTGGGGATTTTTTTTCGTTTACTCGGTTTCGAATGCCGCTTGTTGAAGCTGATATCACTTCCTTTTGCCCATTACGCGTAAGCCAAGAGGGTTTATCGTCAGCTTGTCTGGTTTCTGTCCATTAAGATGGACTGAAAATAAATGTTGGCACTGTAAAATTTAAGCTTATTTCCTGTAAAATTCTTGTTTTATGTTGACTGTTGTTTTTATTCTTTTAAAAACTAAATGCCTTTATTACGATATTTTGTAATTTGATTTTTGGTTTTATTGATTTTAAAGCGACATTGAGTTAAATCTTCTATTATATAGATTCTCTTGTAACGGTGTTTGTAGTACTACTCCTCCGGAATGACCCAAACGATTCAAAAGAAATTATTTTTAGAATATTCTGTAGGCATGCGAATCGGTTTATATCCTTATGTCACCGTTTTTAAAGTTATAGTAAAAAAGAAATTCACAAAATTGTTGTTGATTTGTCAAGCATTTTTTTCTCATGATTAATCAATCATTTTACACTTTTCCTCTTGAGTTTTTTTAAATGTTTTGATAATAGTTGTAGTTTATTTCTCAATAAGTCCAATAAAAGGCCTGCAATATAATAAAAAGTAGGGTCGAAAATAAAATCAATCATCTTACTTTAAAGTTGCTTTAAAAATATTATAAGAAATTAACTTAAATTTGCTGAAATAGTAATTTTCATACATATTTTTCAAAATTTACAAAAGAGTCCAAACCACCAAATAATACTTTTTGTCATCTCATTGTATGGAACTGCCTAATAGAACAATCGAAGGGGTGTCGCTCAATTCCGGAATGGCGTTGGACTACCATACTAGACTTTTACAAGTGAAGTCCCAACCCCAAAACGATAATAAGGTTTCGATCAATTTTCTGTCCATT
This sequence comes from Uranotaenia lowii, assembly GCF_029784155.1. Lineage (NCBI taxonomy): Eukaryota > Metazoa > Arthropoda > Insecta > Diptera > Culicidae > Uranotaenia > Uranotaenia lowii. The sequence continues at coordinate 341,345,213 of NC_073692.1, forward strand.
ACGACTTATTCCATAACAGTGCAGAATTTTAAAATGCTATGCTTTACTATCTCTCTTATGCCATGATTATTGCGAAAAACCAATTAAAAGTCAACTATATTTTTGTGACAACTTGAATTTCTTAAACATTTCAGAACTAACATACTTAAATAACCAGCTTTTCACATTTCTATACAACTTATATATTGCTTGTTTGAGAAAGAAAATGAGTGAGGAATTAAAAAAAATTACATTTTGATTATCCAAAAATCAGTGTTCGGCACAAAAACGCTAATCCGCTAATCGCTAGTTAGTCCGATAACTTTTTGTTAGCGGTTCAATTTTGCCGCTAAATTTTGATCGAGCTAGCGAATTAAAAAGTTCCGCTATTTTTTGGTTCCGCTAAATAAAGACCGCTAACTTCCATTTACTTGTTTCAAATTCACGAATTATTACTGATAGAAGAAAACTTTTTGTCGTTTGACAAGTTTAGGAGACATCGGGTATCATTCTTAAACCAACATGCGCTTCAAGTGAAAGTGGTCACTTCGAATGGTCTCAGGGCAGGAATGCCTCAAATAGATTAACTTTTTTTCTCTTTTAGTACTTCTTTTCTCAACATTCTTAGAAAAAGAATTCAAGAAATATAGTTAAACAGTATTAAACTATTTTAAACATCCTTTATGTAATTCATAGCTAAAAGGTCAACTTTCGATACTGTTTTTTTGCCTGCAAAAGTACAGTCCACGGCCTATTTTATCAATATTTTACGTGATTTTAGCATGGTCGTTAACATGTGGTGATTTGTTGAAATGTGCTTTTTTGGTTAATCGATGGATTTTCAAAGGCTTTTTCAAATTTGTTTTTTTTCTTCATTTTAGATTTCAGCGTTACTATCCCATCCGGCAAGTCTCGTTTAAAACATGTACGAATCGTGCTGGAAAAATCCACTTTCTACAACTTTTTTGAAGTGGATGAGATATTTACTATTCACAAAACAGTTTTTCACTGGTATTTCAAATCAGGTAAAATAAAGATAAGATAAAATCGCCATAGAATAAATTTGGAATTTCATTTCATTTAGTTTTCATAGATCCACGTTTGGCAATGCTTTTATCATAAGAATTTTCCATTTCTATTTTGAATGTTTGAAAAAAGTTAAACCTGGTAAAAAAAATTCATCAGACTGGGCACAATAAATAATCCATCTTATTTGAAAAGTTTTTGAGCAAACGAATTGAGATGCAACAACAATCAATGCTCTGGCCATGCTGTTTACGTTATTGTTAGTCAACAGTTAGCGATTAGCGATTAGCGCTTTAAACTTGAAGCGATAACTTTTTCAGCTGCTTTAGCGGTTTTAATTAGCGATCGCTAAATTTGAATGAGTTAGCGATTTAATTAGCGCCGCTAATTTTTCAATTAGCGATGCCGAACACTGCCAAAAATCATTTAAAAAATTTCATTTTTCAATTAGCAATGCTGAACACTGCCAAAAATCATTTAAAAAATTTCATTGATCAAAAGACTGACATATAAAGGCAAATCTGAAACCCATCGTCATCAAATCTATGAGCATTATTGGATTTTTGTCTGTCTGTCTTTTCCCTAGAGAATCGGAAACTACTGAACCAGTTTTGCGTGAAACTTGTAGGTGTGGTATTGGAGGCCGGGGAAAGTTCCTTTTATGGTTTGAGACCTCTCCCCCTCAAAAGAGAAGGGGGCCTACCAAACAAAAGACAAATGTATGCATAACTCGAGGTCCGATCCAGCATATGGTAAAAAAATGACCTGGTAGGGTATTTGGGTACGAGACAGATTTTCCATATTATTTGAGACCCCTTTTCCCCGTAGAGGGATTGTAAGAAGGGGAAAGGGGGCTTACTTACAATTTTTGCATAACTGAAAACTAGTCGAGCAAATAGAACCAAATTTGGCATGGGAGGGTATCTGGGTACGAGAAATGTTTTTATGATCATTTGGGACACCTCTATCCATCCAATAGGAAAACAGGAAAGGGGAGGGGGTTTCGATATAATTTTATTATATCTGAAGGACAAATCGGGCAAATGGAACAAAATTTGACATGGGGGGGGGAGTAATAGAGTAGGATAAATGTTTCCCTGAATCTTTGGTATCCCTCTTTCTTCCAGTAGGAAAAAAAAAGAGGGAGGGGGTGCTATTATCCCATTTTTAACATAATTCGAAAACTATGCCAGGAAATGAAGCCTGATTGTGCATTGGAGGGTATCGAAATACGAAAAATATTTTTATGATTATTTGAATTTGAGATCCCTCTCTTCTTCCATTGCTTGAAAGACAGGAAGGGAGGAGAAAGGCTTCCATACAATTTTTATTGCATATCTCGAGAACCATTCGAGCAAATGGAACTAAATTTAGCATGGAAGGGTATTTGAGAAAAAATATACCAGGGTATATGATATTTGGTATCATTTCCTCCGTGTAGTGGAGAGATCAAAAAGGGCAAGGATTGCTTTAATATTTTTTTGCATAACTTGAGCATTTATCAAACAAATGGAACCAAATTTGGCATGAAAGAGCATGTGATACGAGAAATGATTATATGATTACTTGAATCAGGGCCGCAGGAAGACCCACCTTATGAGGGGGATTTAGTGACCGATTTTTTATTTTAAATAGTATTTTTTTCTTCAAACAAGAATATTTTTTTTTGTTTGAAAATTTAATTTTAAAACCATGTTATTAAACATTTGTAAGTATGTTTACATTAATTGGTTTTCGTGTTAAAAAGTAACTTTTGAAAACATGTCCATAAATCTAAAGTAAGAAAAATTTGTATAATGAACCCTTGAGGAAATTTATAAGATTATAATTATTTACAGGAATGAATCAAATTTTGAAAAGAATTTTGCGGCAAAAATCTTTACCGTACATTCTTAAATCAAATTTAAGATTATAATTTGAAATTAGTCTCTAGAAAAAATTGCAATATTAACACCCTTGAACTTTTTTTTTTTGGCCAAAAAATTAACAGAAGTTGTTTGTTGGGATTTCAAACTACTTTTGTTTTACAAAATAAAAACATATTTTTGAAGAATATTTCATTCATCAAAAAAAAATATTTTAGGTAATTTTCATAATTCATCGATTTGAACCAAATGCGCGCAATTTTCTCTTTGAAAAATCAATCGAGCATCTTTGTTAAACTAAGGGCTACATGTTACGTTTGTTTTTTTTTAAGAACCAATTTATTATTTTTTTTTTTTTGAAATTATGTTTCCCGAGACCTCGAAAACAATGATTTTTACTTATTTTTTTCATATTCTCGTTTCAAATGGTTTTAAGCTTCTCTCAGCCGTCATCATTAAAATCCTACCATTCATCATATTCTTAATGGTTTAGCGACAAAAACTTGTAAGAATAACTATTTGATGCAGTTTTATGACAATTTTAGTAAAGGCACTAGAGCAGGAGTGAGCAACCTTTTGAACCCACGGGCACTAAAAACAAAATTTATTGATAACTAGCAGAGCTTAACCTATAAACATTTTTTTCACAAAATTCTGAAAATGGAAAAATAAAACGATAAGGTTTAAGGTAACTTAAATTTTCCATTGATTTTTTTTTATGCAAGCCGCACAATACAAGCCCAAATTGAATAGCTACATACTGATATGTCTTGATCATTTTATATTCATCTTAATTTTCAAATTGATTTGTACTTCTTCGGAATATTCGTTCTTACCTAAGATTTCACCTAAGAATCATTTGCTTTACTTTGTTTTTAAAAGCGAACAGTTTTGATGTTCATAATATGGTTTATAAAAAAAGTTGGGACAATTTTTTTTACAAAAATCCGTCTTTTCTCATACCGTTGTTACTATTTGTCATCAATTCCATTAAAAAGAATTCTGGGACGATATCACAGCGATAACTTATAGTGATAATAATATATTTCAAGGAAATCACTGTCTTCTCAGCGTTGGACGACGAATCGTTATTGAACATTAATTCCTTTTTCCTGTGAGTATTTTGGAGAAACTCTTCTACAATATAAATTTGGCACGACGTCCCGATATTTTAACTTACAAACGGTGAAAACAACTGTGTTCTTAAATCACAATGTTCGTATTTTTAAGATCATGCATTGAGATGTTGAGCAAGGTTGTCAAAATCATAGAAAATGCTACATTTCTAAGGTTTTAAAGCAAATTTCGTCGAAATTACAGTTCTAGATTCTAGATTTTTTTTAAAGATTTCGTGGATTTTTTCCATACAATTCAAAAACCTTTTCATTTCTACAACTTTATCATTGCTTGGACAGAAAAAAAATAATGCCTGCGATCATCAAGATTTTGATTTGGAAGTGGCAGTTTCAGTTTCATATCGCAAGCATACATAATATTATACTTATGCTTTTTAAAGATCATAATAAATGCTCAAAATGCTAGAAAAGCAGCTCTACGAGTTTAAGTGCATATTTGTTCAAATCACTGGCACACCATTTTTTTTGGTTTTGTACCTATATGTACTGTTATTTCATGCTTATTAACAATCTATTGTAGAAAAGGTAATATTTAAAAAGAAAAAAAGAGATAAATTCTTTCTGAGAAAAGCTTCGCGGGCCGCACAAGAGGGTTTCGAGGGTTAATAATGTTGAACAATACACTAAAAAAATTAAATTTCGTGCAATTTTTATGTTTATTTATATGCTAATATTTTACATTAAAATAACATTCCATATTCAAAATCCTTTCAATAATAATAAAAAAATAAATAGAAATTTGTTATTTTCAGCTGAATTGTGCATACAAACTGACTTTGATCAAAAAATTTAAATTTAGAAATTGAATTTACAATATATGTTACAAGTCTGCAATTTCTTACGATTTTAACTACTTACCTAGTTAGTACAACTCATTTACGAGCTTAATCTGAATTTGGAATATAACTTCTGTTTCTAAATTTGAAACCGGAGTTCAAAATTTTAACTTGGAACCTTTTTCCGATTCCATCAATTTTTTACGTTTGAGACATTTCATTTGTCGACGCTACATGACGTTCACGAATTGAAACTTATTTGTAATTGTAAATTTTGATTTGCAAAAAAAAAATATTCAAAAAAAGGCATTTATGATAATACAAATGTTACGCTGATATGAAATATTTTTTAAGAAAGCAATTTCACCCTCAATTAAGAATTTTTCCTTGTGCTTCTCAATGCTCAAAATCACATTTAAAAAGGTTTTGATAAACTACACAAGGCCACAAATTTTACATTTTCCGAGGTGTGATGGATTAAAAATGTAATTTTGACTAATTTTGGTGCCCTAAATCTACATATGCAATTTTTCTATCAGTTTTAGTTATTGAAATAACTTTTGAAAACATGTTCAAATGATTTAAAAAAGTTCTGCTCTTTTTTGAAAAAAACTTTGAAACAAAAACTTACCTAACATTTGAAAAAAAAAAAAATTAAACCAATTATTAACTTTCCTCAAGACTTCAAGTAGCTTTGAATTCTGCGAAAAAAGTAATAGATGTTTTCTATTTGTTTACTTTTCCTCATGTAACAAATTTGCATAGCAGTTTTAAACCGAATTGAATTTTAGATAATTTTTAAAGCAATCGTTTTGCAGTTTTCAACAAATTTGTTAAACTAAATCAATTTTTTTTATTTCTGCAGCAATGTCAAAAATACTTGTACCTAATGATATTTTTCTAAACTTTTAAGAACTGTTGAATTTTTCTTTTTTAAATCATACATCATCATCATCATCAAAATATTTTTCCTTAATTCAATCAAAATAATAATCAGATTTTTTTTTTTAAATGAATGGTTGGATAATGTATCAGTTAGCAATGATTGATTTCACTTCAAACTGACACATTTTAAAACTCCATATCCCTAAAACTAATGTGATAGTTAATATTTGACAAAAGATTCGATTTCAAAACGCTTAAATCTACAAAATCAATCATTAAAACATAAACATCAAAATGCATTTCCCTTGAGTTATCCATAAAATTCTATAAGTAAGTTTTATAGTTATAAAACGATTGAAAAAAATCTTTCTTTAATGGTACAAAACTTTACTTTTAAATCTTCATATTTGTTTTATTTTTCTAATAAATTTACCGAATTTTAAAGTACAGTTTTATTAATTTTTTAAACAAATATACCGAATTTTATAGTCAAACTGTTTAAATTTCTAGAACTATTTTTGATAAGTTTGTATTGTTTCTCATTTCTGAATTTTTGGTGTTCTAAAACCATAAACCTTTATTTTTTTCCCTTATAAAAAATTCACATTTCAAATCGCGACTTTTTTTTCAAATTCAAGAACTACAGCAATATTTTTTGATCATTCCTTCAATTGAAAATGAATGAAAGGATTGTACATTAAAATGAATAATTAATAACAATCATTATCATTTTCCTGCCAATTAATCATGGTTCATTTTTTACCTGATCTTACCTGATTTTATATTTTAATTTTTTTTCTACGTCTGTGGTTTTTGAAAAAAATGTTCAAATTTAGAAACTAAACTGCTTGGCAATTTTTTTGAAGCCAATTTCTAGTTCAGAATAACAAACATCATTTTGAAAAATTTATCAATGACTTACAGAAAATATCATTGACTTGAAACTCTCATTGTGATTTGTTTTGGAAGTTTTAATTTATTTTATCAATAAAATTTACAATTTGTTGAGTTTTTGTGATAATTATTGATAAGAAAATGATGTTTGTAATCCGTTCCCTTAATTATTGTGTATTTTAGGTATTGTTTTTATTATATTCATCTGATTTTCGAAAACCCCATGGACGCCTGTTAAAATGTTTATAAAATTTGAAAATCATGAATCAAATTTTAAATGAAATGCCAAACCAAATTTGAACCATGATTTCAGAACAGCTTTTTATTTCTGAATTCTAATGATGTTTCGATATGAAAATCAAGACTCATAAATTAGATTTAGATTTAAATTCGAAAACAGTTAAACAACTTAAAATTCGAAAACATAATTAAACAATCTGTTACATTTCATTTAAAATTTTGAAACGTAAAACAGGGTAACATTGATCACTGGGGTAGCTTTGATCGACAAGAAATTTCCCACATAATCATCAATAACTAAGTCTAAAGTTAAAATACCTCAAAACTTTTATCTACGTTGAAAAACCTATAAGTTGAGTTTCAATTTGTAAAATGTCATATGGATGAATCATCCTAAAGGATGAAAATCCTTGAAAAAAAATCAAATTGGGAAAAACTTGGCAAGTTTTTGAAAATTACAAATGTAAGTTAAAAGTTTAGAAGCAGCAGGTTGATTAATGTGAAAGTTCAACTTTTTTCCTTAGTAAATGTAAATTTTTAGTGTAGTTTTTGTTGTATTTTGATGTAAATTTTTAATGTTTAAAAAATAGAGACATTTTCCAAGAGTAAGCCAGTCTGGGACAAAAGGCTAGAAACCTTATGAAATGGTATAGCTTATAGAAAAAAATAAAAGAGGAATAGTGCGAGGGCTTAGGAAGTAGAATGAGGGCAAAATTTCATTTTTTTATGTTACAATTTAAAACGTAATGTTGAAAAATAAGGCCCCTTAATTTATGATACATCATTGTCCATTTTTCGATTTTAAGTGTTGTTCGACCTTAACACATTAAGGATAGCAATGTTGTTTGTTTTGGACCGCGAAAAAATCTAAACAAAGAAACACCGAAATTCAGCATTGTATATCTCAGAATTCACTGAACCTAAAGTTACAAATTGAGTGTCTATGAACCACCGAAAGTAATGTGTTCAATTTTGTAGGATTTCATGATTAATTTTATATCATTTGAGTTTGTTCCGAACTGCCTTAGCAATTGGTAAACAAGCATTTGTAAATATTATAAAGGTTTTTTGTATCCTTTATGATCAAGAAAACTCGTTAAAACTGTCAAAAAGGAAACTGATCAATGCTACCCTTAAGCATCTAATTCTAAACAAAGACGAAATCGATTTTTAAATCAAATTTAAAGTAGTCTAATAAATTTCTGCAACCATGCTTTACGATCATAGGAGTGTTCTGAAACATGCCACATTCCCCTAAAAAAATAATCGAAAAATATAGAAAAAAGTGATCGATCATACCCCATTTTACGGAACAATGAACTGAGTTTCGATCAACAAGTGAAGGTAGCAGTTGAAGGCTAAAACCCTATTTAAATAAACATTCAACAACATCAACAAATGAGAAAATTTTGAAAATCTGTGACAAAATTCTGAAATTGGGATTAGGTTTTGAGGTTTTGGCTTCAGTTCTGAATCAATATTGTTACTCTTGAATAACCTTATTCAATCATCAATATAAGATTAAGATTTCGAAAGTTTCAGTGTAGAGTAGAATACCTCGCTTGCTTTTTCTGAACTCTCATGGGAGGGGGAGGGTTTAACCGTAAACCACCCCTTCTACGACCATTATTTAAATCCCAAACATTCATGTATTGAGAATATTGAAAGGTAGGAGGGAAGGCTCGTATACAATTTTTAGCACAACTTGAGAACTTGTCCAAGAAATGGAAACAAATTTTACATGGAAGTCTTATAATTATTTTAGATACCACCTTTTTTCTAGTGATAACACAGCAAAAGGAAAGAAGCCCTTAGGGAATTTGTTGGCATAGCTTGAGAATTAATCAAGCCAATGAAATAAAATTTGGATCGGGAAGACATTTTGGCACGAGAATCCCTTCCGCCTTTGGATGAGAGGGGAGGGAAGGAAGGGGTTTCATATAATTTTGTTGTATCTCTTAAGAACTAACCATGGGAACCAAATTTTATATAAAAGAGTTTTTAGGTACAAAAAATGGGGGGATGCTTGGTGACCCACAAAGCATCGAAAAAACAAGTATGTATGTATGTATGTATGGTTCCCCCATCGGTAGCAAGGTCCTGCCTATGTCTGTGTGGCTTGGCCTTTCGAATTGCTTCTAGGGCTTCCACGGCCGATGGTTCGTCGAGGGAAGGCATCCAACCTTCAGAGACCTACAATGGTTGGCAATCCACTCCGCTTGCAATAGTCTCTTCAGATTAACCCCAGATGCATTCCCTCTGAAATATTTAGTGCATTTAGTTATTTATACAATCAAACACATCTTACCTGTCGGCAACTTAAGGGATTCGAACCCAAAAGTTTTCTTGCCGATACCGGGAATCGAACCCAGTACGCCTGGGTTACCAGACTCGCGCCAGCCTATCCACTAGACCACATCGGCGCTTACAAAGCATCGAAAAAACAAGTGGGAGCAAAAAGACAATTTTTGCTGCGGTCAACTGGCCATTTTCAAAAGAAAATCAAGCCTCCAAAAAGCGAACTGTCAAGGGCCAGCGACAAGTTCGTTTTTCTATCGCTGCGCCATCATTGCAGAATGACATCTAACGAGCGACGACGATGGTCTGTGCTCTCTGTTGAACCATGAAAAAGAACCTGTGGTAAAAGTGCAGCAGCAGCCGATGACGACGACAACGCAGCAGCAAAACAACAACCAACCTAAGTAGCCAACAGTCAAAAGCAGACGCAGTCACATCACATGTGTGCAGAATCGCGCGTTGCCGTCCGGTCTGACGAAAAACGTTCCTTATTTCTTGGACGGATGGCGATTCTAACTATATGCTAGTAGCATCGTTTTCCCGCCCAAAGGATGTGGGTGTGTGATTTTTATCCGGCTCGCGAAAACAAACTGCTGGCTGTTGGTTGCAAAAATTTTCTGTTCGCTAACTCTTTTTTTTCTGTCCTGCTATTGATGTTTCTCCCTTTTGTTGTACCAGATTGGCTTTCCGGCACAAGTACCCACTAGCTACTGGCAGAAAACTCGTCGTCCAACAGCACCAGAAACAGCCGCCGCCGCCGTCAGTAATGATTTCTGGTGATTTTGGCACTTGCCGTTTGCAGCAGGTCGTCAAGTTATGGATGTGAGAGCTGGCTGCTCTCAGAAGTGCCTTTCGGTGAACCCAGGAAAGGGTACAACAAACGGAACAAAACACCATAACGTTGAGAATGGCAACGACGACGACGACGACGCGAGATCACGTACCAATGGCGCTACACCGGCTGACCGGAAGCAGTATTATACTGAAGGCTGCCGCTGATTGCCGTATCACACGCTGTTGCTTGCAAATGTTGGACGCGTAAACTGCTGCCGTTGACTGCTGGAGTTGACGGAAGTTGGATGCTTTTGACTGTTGCATAATTCAAGGGGGCACATTCGTTTCTGTTCCGGAATTTAGACGTCACCGGCAGACGTTGCTGGCGTGATGATGTGGTGTAATGTGCGTGTTTGTGTGCTCTTGGCAGGGGTTTATCGAACTGTGGTTCTATGAATATTGGTATTTTTTTTTTTGGTCAATACGTCAATTTCACCCTAGAATGTCTCAGGGTGATAAAATCATTACCAGCAAATCTTCGAGGAACTTACAATGAAAGAATGTACACTGGGGATTTTCGAATAAAAATGGGTCCTATTTTGTTTTCAAGCACTCCGCATGAGACAAATTTTTGTAAACTATCATTTTTCATGTAAGAAAGAATGCGAGAAATCGAATGGACTAAACCATTTTTAGATCAGATTACTCTGACAGCCTCATTTCACCCGATTTACCCTACGTTTTTTCATAAATAGCTGGATAAAGTATAATGGGCAATTTGGTTCTCGGATGTACACAAATGAGAAACATACGGTTCGAAAGATCTTGACGAGACAAGAAAAACATACTTTGAGTTCTAGAATATCAACCGTGAGAGAAAAATGTTATGGGTTGAAAAAGTTATATTACTTTGAAGTAAAGAGTGGCAAAATTGCTCTGCTATATAGCTTTGGTTCCACTTTTTTCTTTGAAATTCGTCGTTATATAAGAAAAGTATTTATCAACTCATTTGCATTTTCTTTCAAACTTGATAGAAGAACAAAATTTTGAAAAATAGAAATTTAAAGTGAAACGTTCAAATATCTGCTCTATTGTTCTTGGAATTGGTAATGCTGAGTGATATTGATAGTAAAGAATGTTTTTTTTTTCAACAGGAGACAACCGGTGGGTCCTCAAATTCTGACAATCGGTTGAAAAGTGCGAAAACTTGTTACAAAACTGACAGCTTTTTTGACTGCCCTTCTAGTGGAAATAAGAAGATAAAGAAATGTCGTTCAGTAAAAAAAAAATATTGCGTTTATCTTCTCAGCAAAAAAAAAAGTCTTGTATAACCTAGACAAACGATGTAAGCCCGCAAGATAAACTTCTTTCTAATTTTACATAATTTGGATGAACATTCACGTGAACATTCACGTAGCAGAACAAAAAAAATCAATTTAAAACCCTAAAGATCAAGTTGCAAATCAAACTATCGGCTTTGCTCATGTTTTCTGTGATATTTAACAGTACTCACAGGCAAGGTTAACAAAAATGAAAATTAAAGAACAATCAGAAAAATTCAACGAATATTCGAAAATAGAGAAGCAAACAATTGTAAATTTGATAGTGCATTCCATCAATACTTTAAAGCCATTGTGGCTTTCAAAAAGACAATTGTTTTAAGCCGCTTTTGATAAATAAACTAAACTAAGATTGCCGAAATCACAGAAAAATTTGTAATTTAACAAAATTTTTTGCAAATTTTCATCACAAAATCTTTGTCACAGAACACAGAATATTGAATTTTCACATTTTTCACAGAATTTCTAAATTTTGATTGGATTTTCAAAGTTAATTTTTTTTTTTGGACAGAATCAAATTGAGATTACTCACTTTGATCATAAAAGTATGACAAGATTGGTAACGGTAATTGATTTTGCCCAACTAAAATGTGAGAAAGACCCAATTTTTCATGATTTTTTTAAAGAAATTCATGGAAATAGCATTACAGAAATTCATCACAGAATTTTTACATGAAATAACAGAAAGTCCTTTTCCTCAAAAAACACAGAATTTTTTGCGGTTACCTTGCTTACACGTGAAACATTCCTTTTCATAGTTGTTCAAAACCTCTTAAACTTCTCGTAGAAATTGCTACTGTCTACAAAATAAACTAAAAGGTACTACATTGGAGGATTTGCTATAAGGCTATGATAGTCAGTGATATTAGACTAAGTTTGCTCATTAGCATTCTCAAACCAAATAAATAAAAAACAAATAGTGTTGAAATTTTTTTTAGCGAAGTTTTTTGAACAAGTTTTATAAAAATAATCAAGAAAGGTTTTTTAACAAAACGAATACAAATGCTGCAAAAATGACACAAAACTAACACGAAAATGACCAAAAACGATACAAAAATGACACAAAAGCAACAAAAAATGGCACAAAATTGAATCAAAAATGCCAAAAAGAAGCATAAAAAAGGTACAAAAATGACACAAAAATGGCACAAAAAAACGTTCAAAAATGGCACAAAAGTGACTCGAATAATTGCAAACATAATGGCACAAAAGTGGTACAAAAATGACTCAAATGAGAAACTGTTAATAAACTAAAATGAAAAAAAAATTTCTCAAATTTTTTGTTATTGTTTTTGGGCTTTGACAAATTTTGACACAAAATGACATCCAACTGACACAAAAATGTTACCAAACTGGCACAAAAATGGGCCCAAAATCGACACAAAAATGATACAAAAATAACACAAAATTGACACCAAAATGGGACAAAAGTGTCAAACCACTACTGGCACAAAAATGGTACAAAATGGTAGAAAATGACACAAAAACGATACAAAAATGACACAAAAGCGACAAAAAATGGTAAAAAATTGACAGCAATTATTTATATTTATATAAGGGGCATGAAAATGTTACAAAAATGACACAAAAATGGTACAAAAAGGCACAAATGAGACTCAAAAATTGCAACATAACGGCAAATAAGCGACACAAAATTCACTCAAATGAGCGGCTGTTAATAAACTTTACTGAAAATAATATTTTTTCAAATTTTTGTTGTTGTTGTTGGGCTTTGACCAATTTTAACACAAAATGACATCAAACTGACACAGAAATGATACCAACATGACACAAAAATGGCACAAAATCGACACAAAAATTGTTCAAAACACCAAAGACAAAAAAATGACACTTAATGGAAAAAAATAACATAAAAATGACACAAAATTGTCAAAAAACGTGCACAAAAATAACACAAAAATGGTTCAAAAATTGGTGAAAAAATGACACAAAAATGAAACAAAGTTGACAAAAAAATTGTAGAAAAATGACAAAAAAATGGCACAAAAGTGCCAAAAAAATGGAACAAAGGTGTCAAACAAGTGGCAAAAAAATGGTAAAAAATGACTCAAAAATGGTACAAGAATGACACAAAAATGATACAAAAATGACACAAAATGGCACAATAATGACATAGAAATGATACCAAGGTGAAATAAAATGGCACAAAAATGACACAAAAATGTAACAAATATGGCACAAATTGGTACAAAATTGGCACAAAAATGGCACGAAACTGACACAAAAATGGTTCAAAAATGGTACAAAAATGACTCAAAAATGACACAAAAGTGACACAAAAATGGCACAAAGGTATCAAACAACTAGCACAAAAATGAAACAAATGGTAGAAAATGACACAAAAATGGCACAAAAGTGACACAACAGTGGCACAAAGGTGATAAACAAGTGGCACAAAAGTGGTAAAAAAATTGTTCAAAAATGGTACAAAAATGACACAAAAATGATACAAAAATGACAAAAAATGGCACAATAATAACACAGAAATGATACCAAAATAAAATAAAATGGCACAAAAATGACACAAATATAGAACAAATACGGCACAAAATGGTACAAAGTTAGTACAAAAATGACAAGGGAGTGGCACGAAACTGACACAAAAATGGTTCAAAAATAGTACAAAAATGATACAAAAATGGCACAAAAGTGAGACAAAAATGGCACAAAAATGACACAAAAGTGACACAAAAATGTCACAAAAGCGTCAAACAACTAGCACAAAAATGAAACAAATATGAAAAAAATGGTAGAAAAATGACACAAAAATGACTAAATGACACCAAAATGCAAAAAATATAACACAAAAATGACACAAAAGTGACACAAAAATGGCTCAAAAGTATTAACCAACTGGCCCAAAAATGGTTCAAAATTGGTTAAAAAAAGACACAAAAAACATAAAATAGCACAAAGCAACATATAACACAAAAATAACACAAAATTGGCACAAAAATGACACAAAAATGATTCATATGAGAAACAAATAAGAAACAATTTTGATTAAAAAAAACCAATTTTTATTATCTTTAGTTGTTGTTTGATTTTGACCAATTTTTTCCGGAGATTGTCCGTATTTTTGGTCGACAATTTTGAAATCAAATGCCAGAATTTTGTCTTTTTTTTTTAAATAAAATATCAATGAGAAATATGAATGAATGATATAAAAATGTCATAAAAATGGTACAAAAATAACATAAAAATAACACAAAAACGATACAAAAATGGTACAAAAATGACACAAAAATGGCACAAAAGAGACACATAAATGACTGAAATGCGAGACTATTGATGAATTTCGATGAATTTTTTTTTCGATTTTTTCTAATTTTTGCTGTTGTTTGGTTCTGACCAGTTTTTCCCGGATATTCTCCGCATTTTTTGACGACAATTTTGAAATCGAATGTCCGGATTTGGCCACTTTTTTAAATAAAATATCACGGAATGATACAAAAATGGTACAAAAATGACACAAAAATGGCACAAAAGTGTCAAACACCTGGCACAAAAATGGTTTAAAAATGGCACAAAAGTATAAAAAATTACTCAAATAAGAGACTTTTTATGAACTTTGAGGAACAATTTTTTTTAAATTTATATTGCACTTGAGTTCTGCTCAATTTCGTCCCTATATCACCCGGATTTTTGGTCAACAATTTTGAAATCTGATTCCCGGATTTTGCCAGTTTATTTAGGTAATATAGCCCGGAATTGTCCAGCCTTGGTACGCGCTGAAAAAAATCTAGCAACCTTTTATTCGACTGAATCGATTTTGGGTCATTTTCAAATTTCAGTCATGCAATACCTCGCTAGGCACCAGCAGTGATGTCATGTGAATTGATTATTTTTCAACGCCCAAAACATAAACCCCTAGTCAACACCTTATAACTTTTTTGCCTGATAATATACGAAGTTATGGTCTTCGACAAAGTTGTTTTACGGAAAATATACTTTCAATAATTTATTAATTGGCTGCTAGCCCGTTAACAGGCTTGATGCCACAGAAAAAGGAAAATTGTGATTATTTTTCAGAACAAAATATTCAATTTTCCTATACAAACCTTAAAGTTAAAATTTACTCATCTAACTCATCTAAACGTTACTTAAAAATTCTACAAAAAAACATGGATGAGCTTTGAACCAAAAAAAGGGTTCTGGCTTGAGAAATTCGAAAAAGTCCCCAAATCTACTCAGTCTAATGTGATATTCCATAAAACATCAAACGTCCAAATTTTACAAAATTTCAGGGGGTTTAAATTGGAAACCAAATCCTTCGTACATTCATCTTGGTTTGAAAACATGTAATAACATATACTTACATTCTTTTTATCAAAAAGGAAACTTTTGTGCCCCCAGACGTGTTGATATTCGATTTGTTGATCCAAATATGACGTACCCTACTGTATAAAACATTCATTTGCTCAAAAAGCTTGGATTTTAACAAAGTGAGTTTTTGACGGTCGCCAAGTAAAAATCAAACATCAGGTGAAATATTGTACTGAAAGTTTGAATGTATCAAATTTATAACTTCTGAAAATATTCATTACTCGTCTCACTCGTCTTGAACCTCTTTTTATTCAACATTCTCTATACATATTCGTTCGATTTCACTTCCTAAGTTCTGCATCAAAGCTTATCACAAATTACTAACTTTAAAAGTAATCTTGGCCCAGCCGGCAGCTCCAACCAACATAAACAAACGGATTCAATATCCTGCCGGAAAAATCGTAACAAATAGTAGCAGTGGCATCAAGTGTACGACATTGGTTAAGGTTTTTATTTATTTTGTTTGGGCCCCAACGCTCTATTCCTTCGAAAGCGTCCATCTGTGCCAGAATTTTTGCGCGAAATCAGTTCCAACAAACGAAATTCCCAACAGTTGTTACCCCGATTCGAGGACCTATGTTTCTTCTGCTGGATACAGCTTCACACCGAAGGAATTTCGTCGAAACCTTCGGCGTTTGTCATCAAAAGGGAACCGGCCTGACGCGATTCTTTTTTCGTCTTCTCATTTTCCGAAACAAGTGTGAGTAGGTATGGAAACAGCAAAGCTATAGATATCGGTAGACTTCCAGTTGTGAACAAAAATATCCGTCGACCCACCGGCAGGCCTGGGAAAGTATGAATTTGTTTTTCTCTCTTCGGTAGCCTGCTTCTTGTGGAATTCATTCGTCGCGGGACGTTTCATTCAAATTGGGCTCCATTTTCAACGGCTGCCACCATTAAGGACGGCTTTGAAATTTTCCACGTGGTGCCACCAAGGCTGTTCTCTTTCTCTTTCATCGACAGCCTCTCAAAACTGCCGAGCGCAAGACAGTTGCAATTTATGGGCACCACTTAGGCTGTTGTGTGTAGAATTTATTGGAATTGATAAGTTTTAATTTAAAATTTCAATTAACTCAATTCGAAAAAACCGGCGCAATGTTTAGCAATCAGTGAGGAAGCTGCTGGCTCCGGTCACTGAGCTGAATGTTGGACATTCCGGTGGGAATCTAATGAATGAAAGTTCCTAGCAATCGGAAGGGAGGCTTTCAAAATTGCCAACAGGTTTCGGTAATATTTCGTCGTTAAAATATGGCTGATGGTTGATACTTGGTGAAACACAAAGGAAAATTTCGGCAATGTTTGACAAAGTTTTTCAATTCTAGATGGTGCTGTAGATACACATGAGAAAGATTCAAGAAAATGTGAAAAGATGGAAGAGATGAAACGAATGAGTTGAAATTGAGGAGTAGAGAGTTAAGAGTTGAAAGTTGGGAATTGGGAATAGAGAAGAAAAGTTGAGAGTGCAAAATATACGATAGAGAGACAGAAGAGAGTAGAAAGAGACGAATGGAGAATAAAGAGTAAAGGATAGAAAGTTAAGAGTCAAGAGCAGAGAATAAATGGTAGACATTAGAGGGTGAAGAATAAAAAGTAAGGAGTCAAAAGAAGAGAGTGACGGGTAGTGAGTAGAGAGTAAAAAGTAGAGAGTAGATTAAGTAACTAAAAAGTAGCGAAAATACGGTTGAATGAAGACAGAGTGGGGAGTAGGAAGAAAAATAGAAAAGGAGAGGAGTAAGTCTAGTCACTATAATAGTACTCATTACATTAGCGATAGCTATTTGTCACTTTCCACTGCTCATATTCCCTAATCGGAAGAGTACTCATTTCTCAATGAGTGTTCCGATAAATCTACTCATTTTTATCTGCCAACACTGCAGTGTTACTGTTAACCACAGTTTGAGTAGGTTTGCTTTACAGTGTGATTATGTAAACATTTGTACCGTAGTACATCATCACCAACTGACATCAGCAATCATCAATGATCAATCGCTATTGTTCTTAAGCCTAGTCCACACTAGGCAACATGAACTGCGATTTTTGTTATGAGACGAACTTTGTTGTCTGTTGATGTTGTTGGAAACCTGAGACGGTCTCAGTGTCTCCCGAAGAAAATGGGAGACGCTGAGACCGTCTCGAGACGAACCGTCTCCTAGTGTGAACTAGGCTTTGATAGAAGAATTGACCAAAACAAACGGAAAAACCAAAACAATAATGTTTTTGGTTAGTCGACGGTGCAGCTGAATCTCCTGCTGCCGGGATACGTTTTTCCTCTGAAGGATTCGAAAACCGTAAGTTCAACACAAATTGAGAAAGAATCGATTCGATTAATATGCAAAAAAGTATAAGTTCTCCGGCAAAACAAAGAATATACCTACAACGTGAGCTGCTGCTGCACTCTTACTTTCAAATGTTTGAGCAGACCATGTTGTCTCAAGTGCAAGTAGCTCTTCTCAAACGTTACCTACTTATGTATATTTATTGTTGGCTATGATGACTGTCTTCAAAATTGCCGACCAGTATCTCGCCATTCTCGCCATTTGTTGTGTGTACACACTGAAACCTTCGAGCAGCTGCGCAGCAGTTGTATTATTCAGCTGCCGTATTGAGATCGGATCGGGTCGCTATTCGAACTATCGGAAGTAGCCCGTGTCGATTTGTGGTATTTTTTCCTTTTTTTTATAGGAATTTAACCCATTGAGTTTATTTTTAATCTTATTTGTGGTATGAATTTTCGAATTCATTTGATGAATTTAGGATTCGAAGCAAAGTTTAAAATTCCTTATTAAACCTCTGACCGAACACATTAATTTAAAGTTTATGATCTGAGTTATAAATTCATAACTTAATATTCAATTCTATAAACAATGAGTACTGAACTCTAAACTCTTAGGTTTTCGCTCTTAATTTCACACTTTAAGGGTTGATCTCCGAGCTCTGAACTCTGAACTGATTGTTGTGAATATTAATCTGCAAAATTAAAAACAAAACTTTGAACACTGAACTTTGTCCTCTAAATTCTAAACCTCTTTTGTATAAAAGTTCTGAATTCAGATTTCTCAAAACTCTGAACTGTGAACCCTGAATTCTGAGCATAAAACTCTAAACTTGGAACTGTCATTCCTTAATTAGAACTGAAAATTCGAAACTCTACATTTTAGACTCTAAAATTTGTTGTTTATTTATATTTGAGTACTTTGAACCCTGAATTTCCCCTTGAATGCTGAAATCAGGATTTTGAGTTTCAGAATTCAAAGCTACATATTAGTACTCAAACTTTGCAGTGCAAAGTCGTAAGCCTGAGCTCTGAACTGTTATTTCAGAACTCTAAAACTCCGAACACTGAATTCTGAACTTGAAACTTAAATTTCTGTATTTTGAAATTCGAACTCTAAACTTTTCTTCGAGATCTTTGAACTTATAAATCTGAAGTTCGAACCCTGAACTCTGATCCCTGATCTCTGGAATCTGAACGCTTAACACTTAATTCTGAACTTGGAATCTTAAACCTTGAAAAATGAATTTTGTTTTTAAAATGCAGATCAATTATGAATTATGAAGTCCAAACTCTAAATCAAGAACTCAGAACTTAGACGTCAAACTTTGAACAGTTATTTCCGTAAACTGAACATTTTATAGCGTAGAAACAAAATAAGGCTTCAAACTGTATTAGCATTTAAAAAAAATGCACTCTGAACTTTGAAGATTGAGCTACGAATATTGAAATAAGATCTTTGGTCTTTGAATTCTGGATCCTGAACTTTGAATTTTTAATCCCGAAGTCTTAATTCCTAATTTAAAATCTAGCATCCAGACCACAAAAATGACAAAAATGACAAAAATGACAAAAAAGACAAAAATGACAAAAATGACAAAAATGACAAAAATGACAAAAATGACAAAAATGACAAAAATGACAAAAATGACAAAAATGACAAAAATGACAAAAATGACAAAAATGACAAAAATGACAAAAAAGACAAAAATGACAAAAATGACAAAAATGACAAAAATGACAAAAATGACAAAAATGACAAAAATGACAAAAATGACAAAAATGACAAAAATGACAAAAATGACAAAAATGACAAAAATGACAAAAATGACAAAAATGACAAAAATGACAAAAATGACAAAAATGACAAAAATGACAAAAATGACAAAAATGACAAAAATGACAAAAATGACAAAAATGACAAAAATGACAAAAATGACAAAAATGACAAAAATGACAAAAATGACAAAAATGACAAAAATGACAAAAATGACAAAAATGACTAAAAAAAATGACAAAAATTACAAAAATTACAAAAATTACAAAAATTACAAAAATTACAAAAATTACAAAAATGACAAAAATGACAAAAATGACAAAAATGACAAAAATGACAAAAATGACAAAAATGACAAAAATGACAAAAATGACAAAAATGACAAAAATGACAAAAATGACAAAAATGACAAAAATGACAAAAATGACAAAAATGACAAAAATGACAAAAATGACAAAAATGACAAAAATGACAAAAATGACAAAAATGACAAAAATGACAAAAATGACAAAAATGACAAAAATGACAAAAATGACAAAAATGACAAAAATGACAAAAATGACAAAAATGACAAAAATGACAAAAATGACAAAAATGACAAAAATGACAAAAATGACAAAAATGACAAAAATGACAAAAATGACAAAAATGACAAAAATGACAAAAATGACAAAAATGACAAAAATGACAAAAATGACAAAAATGTCAAAAATGACAAAAATGACAAAAATGACAAAAATGACAAAAATGACAAAAATGACAAAAATGACAAAAATGACAAAAATGACAAACATGACAAAAATGACAAAAATGACAAAAATGACAAAAATGACAAAAATGACAAAAATGACAAAAATGACAAAAATGACAAAAATGACAAAAATGACAAAAATGACAAAAATGACAAAAATGACAAAAATGACAAAAATGACAAAATTGACAAAATTGACAAAATTGACAAATTTGACAAATTTGACAAAATTGACAAAATTGAAAAAATTGACAAAATTGACAAAATTGACAAATTTAACGAAATTGACAAAATTGACATAATTGACAAATTGACAAATTGACAAAATGGACAAATTGAAAAAATTGACAAAATTGACAAAATTGACAAAATTGACAAAATTGACAAAATTGACAAAATTGACAAAATTGACAAAATTGACAAAATTGACAAAATTGACAAAATTGACAAAATTGACAAAATTGACAAAATTGACAAAATTGACAAAATTGACAAAATTGACAAAATTGACAAAATTGACAAAATTGACGAAAATGACAAAATTGACAAAAGTGACAAAATTGACAAAATGGACAAAATTGACAAAATTGACAAAATTGACCAAATTGACAAAATTGACAAAATTGACAAAATTGACAATATTGACAAAATTGACAAAATTGACAAAATTGACAAAATTGACAAAATTGACAAAATTGACAAAATTGACAAAATTGACAAAATGGACAAGATTGACTGAATCGAAAAAATTGATAAAATTGACGAAATTGACAAAATTGACAAAATTGACAAAATTGAAAAAATTGATTAAATAATTATAAAAATGCCAAATTGGCAAAATTGACAAATTATCAAAATTAATTATTTTGACAAAAATTGACAAAATTGACCAAATTGACAAAATTGACAAAATTGACAAAATTGACAAAATTGACAAAATTGACAAAAGTGACAAAATTGTCAAAATTGACAAAATTGACAAAATTGACAAAATTGACAAAATTGACAAAATTGACAAAATTGACAAAATTGACAAAATTGACAAAATTGACAAAATTGACAAAATTGACAAAATTGACAAAATTGACAAAATTGACAAAATTAACAAAATTGACAAAATTGACAAAATTGACAAAATTGACAAAATTGACAAAATTGACATAATTGACAAAATTGACAAAATTGACAAAATTGACAAAATTGACAAAATTGACAAAATTGACAAAATTGACAAAATTGACAAAATTGACAAAATTGACAAAATTGACAAAATTGACAAAATTGACAAAATTGACAAAATTGACAAAATTGACAAAATTGACAAAATTGACAAAATTGACAAAATTGACAAAATTGACAAAATTGACAAAATTGACAAAATTGACAAAATTGACAAAATTGACAAAATTCACAAAATTGACAAAATTGACAAAATTGACAAAATTGACAAAATTGACAAAATTGACAAAATTGACAAAATTGACAAAATTGACAAAATTGACAAAATTGACAAAATTGACAAAATTGACAAAATTGACAAAATTGACAAAATTGACAAAATTGACAAAATTGACAAAATTGACAAAATTGACAAAATTGACAAAATTGACAAAATTGACAAAATTGACAAAAATGACAAAATTGACAAAATTGACAAAATTGACAAAATTGACAAAATTGACAAAATTGACAAAATTGACAAAATTGACAAAATTGACAAAATTGACAAAATTGACAAAATTGACAAAATTGACAAAATTGACAAAATTGACAAAATTGACAAAATTGACAAAATTGACAAAATTGACAAAATTGACAAAATTGACAAAATTGACAAAATTGACAAAATTGACAAAATTGACAAAATTGACAAAATTGACAAAATTGACAAAATTGACAAAATTGACAAAATTGACAAAATTGACAAAATTGACAAAATTGACAAAATTGACAAAATTGACAAAATTGACAAAATTGACAAAATTGACAAAATTGACAAAATTGACAAAATTGACAAAATTGACAAAATTGACAAAATTGACAAAATTGACAAAATTGACAAAATTGACAAAATTGACAAAATTGACAAAATTGACAAAATTGACAAAATTGACAAAATTGACAAAATTGACAAAATTGACAAAATTGACAAAATTGACAAAATTGACATAATTGACAAAATTGACAAAATTGGCAAAATTTACAAAATTGACAAAATTGACAAATTTGACAAAACTGATAAAATTGACAAAATTGACAAAATTGACAAAATTGACAAAATTGACAAAATTGACACAATTGACAAAATTGACCGAACTGGCAATGTTGACAAAATTGACTAAATGTACGAAAATGAAAAGCATGACAAAAATGACAACAATGACAAAAATAAACAAAAATTAAAAAAAAATGATAAAAATTACAAAAATAACAAAATTTTCAACATTGACAAAATTAACAAATTGACAAAAATGACAAAATTGACAAAGTTGAAAAAAATTCAAATGCCATTTTATGATTCATTTTTAAATTCTTTTACATAAATCGTTTTTCCTTAAGAAAAAAATTTCCAAAAATCCATTCTCAATTCTTTAAAATGATCAGAATGTGTATAAAGAATTCATTTGTAAAAAATCGGAAGCTTTATCGATGGTTGAAATCTTCAAATCTGTATCATAGTCTGGTGAATTTAGCTAAAGATTGTCAGAAGCCTATTTTTATTAAAAACTTGGCAAAATTCTGGCATTCTATTCTCATATTTTCCAACCAAAATCCAGGCACTTGCAGTCAAAATTTGACAAAAAACCAGGATCTATTAAAAAAAAAATCAAGAATAAAAACATTTGAATAATTATTCTTTCATCGGCAAACTTAACTAGATTTTGAATCGTTTTTTAAGCTCCCAACAAATCGTTTTTGTTCATTTGAATAAATCTAGCTTGTAAAATGTCATTTTTGGGCGACAAATTTCAAAATTATAGTGATGCAATTTGAATTTTTCGTTTAATTTCCCAAAATAATGTGAAAGAATCCGGACAAAATCAGGATATTTTTCAAAACAACTTGGGCAACCGGATGAACCTATCCTTTTTTTTTTATCAAATATCCAGGCAAGTCCGTATAAAACCGGGTAATCCGGCCAGCTTAATTTTGCTAAATAAATTTGAAATTACAATAAATAATTTTTAAGAGAGCCTTCAATTTCAACAATATAAATTCTATAATAAAATACAATTTTCAAAATTAAAAGTAAAAGATTGAAATTTTGTGGTTCTAATCGGATTTATGTAAACTGGATCGTAGTAAAAAATATTAGTTTGAGAATTTATTCTTGAAAAAATTGCTATATTAATAATGTTGAACATTATACCAAACCGTATGGAATTTCCTTCAATTATTTACGAGAAGATACATGTGTCTTTATCATCAATTACTTTTCATCAAAAATCAATTCCTGTGTATGGTTTTTTTTTATTTTCATACGACAAAACTTGCAAAATAAACTTTAGAATTTGTAATAGTGTGAATGAACTCAAATTCTTCTTAATTTTCGTCATTATCAGCTGAATTGTGCAAACGAACTGACTTTGGACAAATTATAAAATCGAACAAACAACCAGAATTAGAAGCCAGCGATCTCTTGCAGTTAAAATCCTTGCTAAAATAGTCATTCGGAACTCAATTACGAGCTGAATCTGAATCTGAATTTGAATCTGAATTCTAAAATTGAATTTTCAATCTGTTTCCGAATTTAAATACGTTTTCTGAAACGAACATAAAAACTAATGCTGAATTTAGAAATATGAGCCAAGAAATGAAATAAGTTTCAGAGCTAAGTATAAAGAAATAATTTTTTTTTTCATATTCGCAAAAATATTAACTAAATGTAAAAAATGTGTATGAGTTTCGAAAATCATGAGTCATATTTTGAAGGAAATGTAGAATCAAATTAAAACGACGATTATAAACACAGCATTTTAGTTCAAATCAAAAATCAAGAATTCTAAACTGGATACATTTTTATTAAAGTAACCAGAATCTCTGAAATGAAAAAAATATTATTTTAAATTTTGTATTCAGAAATGAACAACTATCAATAAATGAGAATATTTTGAAACAATGTTGCAGAATTCTGAACCTGGGATTAGTTTTCGAGGTTTTGACATCAGTTCTGAGTCAAGATTGTTACTATCGAATAACCTTACTCCATCATCAAAATTTTATTTAAAAAAACAAATTTTGAGTGTAGAGAAGGAATACCTCGTTTGCTTCTAATGGGGGTGGTAATGGATGTAAGGAAAAATTTCATGGTCGAATTTCAAAAAACGACCATATAAATTTTGTAGATTGGCCCAAAAAACTGACCACAATTTCAGCTCAATCGTACTTGATTTAGGGGTGCCTCAAAGCGCTCAAAGCTCCGCTGTTTTTACCCTAAAAAAACCAAAGGGAGTGTCAAAGGCAATCGGGAAAATAGAAATTGTAATTTTGATGCCAAATGACTTAAAAATGTATGAAAAGTCAAGATCTGGTATTATCTCGAAAGCTATTTTTTTGCCTGGAATCGATTATCTAGAACTGACTCGGTTTTCTGAAAAACAGCTGGTTTTCAGAAGTCCTAAGAAGTCCCCTCTTATGTGATTTTTGAAATTTTGAACTCAACTTTTGACAATTTTTTTTCTAGATAAGACAAGATTTCGACGTACTCAGCATTTTTTCTCCCCTCCTCCCTTTGGTGATTTATGAGGGTCACAAAACCGTTAATCTAAGCGCTTTGAGGCACCCCTAAATCAAGCACGATTGAGCTGAAATTTTTACCCGGGTCAGTTTTTTTGGGTCAATCTTAAAAATCTATATGGTCGGTTTTTTGGAATTTGACCATGAAATTTTCCCACACATACATTGCCACCACAATCGTAGTTTCAATTCAAAATGCACTACTCTGGAACTTCTTTGCATTCCGGAGATTTTTTTTTTCCATTTAATTTTACTACTCTCCCGATCCCTATCGAAAAAATCAGCCTATATCAGCTTGATTGAGTCTGAGATGCAGCTAAAAAATGCTATGCGGTAATTGATAAGCTGATTAGGCTTTTTAGAATCTGTTCTATTTAACTTTTGGTAAAATGAGACTATTTTCTAATTTGTTTTATGGGAAGGCCTTGCAGCATTTCGTTGTGCATAAAATTACGTTGTACCTATGTGAAACTCTCAATTTTATTTTAGTTCAATGCAAAACAAATACTGATCCAAATAGCTGAGCAAGCTCTAAAAAGCTCGTACTATAAAATGTTCAATTTATTCGAGTCTTACTAGTTTTTAACAGAAAACTTCTCATAGTGTCTTACTTTAAATTGATATTTATCGTTAATTTTGTAGGAAGGTACTGAACATTTTGCTTGCTACATCATTGTACATATTTAAAACATTATTTTCTGAGCTCTGAATAATCTCGATGACAAATATTCAAATTATCCCAGGTTAAATTTTATTCACTTTTAAGTTTTTTTCTTTAGTGTATCACTTTTTTTAAATTCGAAATTCAACACGTCCATCAGCAGCACAAGTGCAGCCCCATAATAGAATATGCGGGCCCAAACAGAAGTTCAGAACTTTGAACAGGTGTTTCCCGGCAGCCGGCGGCTCCTCCAGTCACTTCTACTTCCCGCCTTCCGGAACCGATACCGATACCCCGGGAACCACTGGAAGCCCATTGTGTTCCCATCGTTGAGGAGGGATCGGCCAAAGAGGAATTTTGTTATTGTTCGGTCCACCTCCTACTTCCGCTTCCCCCACTAGTCTTTGAGGGGTTTGCGCCATCGGACTCGAAACTTGGAGCAAAAGGTTGGCATATTTTGGCCCTCCTTCGCCCACAGAGAGAGAGATCGGTCAATGTCGGGGTGGTGATGAAGGAAAATCAAACACAAACTTCCTTAATTTTGCAAACAAGGAGGCAGCATCGAGGAAGAAAAAAAAACAGAACAGAACGATTCAAGGGGTGTTCCACTTCCAGCCAGGAGATTGAGCCAGTCCCACGAAAACACCCTCCACACTCGGTGCTGTTCGGGTGGGAAAAAGCAATAATATTCTAGGATTCGATTCGAATCAAACATTTTTCCCTGAACCCAAAACAAACGCGCGCTGGGAACTGGCTGCAGCTGCTGCGGAATGGAAAATGGTTGGAAAATATTTCACGACAGCTTTTATTTTTTGCTACCGGTTCTCTCGTGTGTTTTTTTTTTCTTGTTTTAAATGGGGGAGTAAAATTTTCTTTCGCAAAATTGGGCAACAGCTGCTGGAAATCTGACGGTCGGTCCTGAAATGTTGCTAGCTAATGGAGAAAGCTTTTGGCAAAGAGGTTTTTGGTTCGAGTGATGGAACCAGGGCAACGTGGATAACATGTGTTTCCGCGCTGGGCAATATCAAAATTCCCATAAGTTACATTTGGAAAACGTCAGCTTCGCGAGCGGAATGCGATAGTTAATTCGGCAAAATTATAAGCTGAGGCAAAAACAAAACGATATGGTTGCAGCGCAACGTACCCCAACAGTTAGTTATAGGTCTTTTTCTGGAAGTAAGTCTACATACATGATGGGAACAAAAAAGGATTGTCTCCATTCTGCGAAATTTAGTATTTCTAATGAATTTCAATATTAAAAAAAGTCTTGTTTTCAAAAACATTCCTTTCAGAAACTAGGCAAGGCTTATGAAAAATGCCAACTTTAGCCTCCAAGGGGCTATAGACTTATTTACAAATGGTTTTATTAAGACATTGTACTTATATGCCGGGAGTATTTTTCCAAACTTTGGGCTAGTAAGAGGTCAACTGTTAATTCAGATCTTATTATAGGAAAGAAAAGGAGATTACCTGGGGTCACTTCCAAGAACAGTTTCCGTCAGCGTCAAGGGTCTTTAGACTGTTCCTAAAATTAAAAAAAAACTTTCTTTCTTAAATATTCTCAAACATACTGCAAATAACACTACTCATCAGGTTCTGCACAGTGTTTTCTCCGACCATTTTTACCAATCCAAGCCAATTTTTCTAGAACTTTTCAACACTGTCCTCTGTTTTTCATGTATTTCCTCAGATTTGCCTCCGTCAAAGCCCAAAAGGTTTCGATTGGACGAATCTCTGGACAGCTTGGTGGGTGCATGTCTTTCATGAGACCTGGTTAACTTCATACCACTTTAATGCTGTGGGGTAGTGGCATTAGGATACTATCCAGGGATCGCTGACCCATGTCGTAAGAGGTCCTACCCCCCCCCCCCCCCCCATAAAAGTCATACGCATGCAAACTCGGTTTATTCACTCAGAATAGATCGGAACCACCCTCCCCCCTCTAATTATAACAAATGCAACGGAAATGAACTACGCAAACGGAACTGACGGAACCCTTCTATGGATGAAGAATTACGTAACGAACTCGGACTTTTCTAACGGAACTTATTGGATACAATGACCCAAGGTTGCCCAAAGTATGCCGCTCATAGGGGCGCGGAAACCTCTATACGAAAGACCGCGCAGATGAGATGGAAGGCTGGCGGGTCGAAAATGTTTCAGGGGCAATCGGTAGCCTATGGGGTACCAGGACGCAAACCACAGTAATGAAATCCTTGCTGCGGCTAAAGCAGGGCACTGGCGCAGTGGACCGAATATTTCCCTAGCTACTCGTGGGACGGAATATATACATATACAACCACAATACCAAAAACAGGAGGAACGTTGAAACAACTGGCGTTAGCTCTGACGAAGAAGGAGAAGGAAGAAAAACGCAGACGGAGGTCTTTGTTAAGAGAGGACTCCTCAGGTCTCCTCTACTGAGCAAAGTCGTAAAGCAGCTAGGAAAGGAGATTGGCATGAAGGTTGCCAAGGAATCCTCAGTAGTTCCCAGCAAAAGAAACAGGTCCTAGTCACAGCCTGTGGCCTTTTGGAGGCAGTCTACATGGTCGACAAGATGCAGAAGTTTGTACAAAGTACCAACAACGTGCACACGCACATCAAGACCTGGGTGCCATAATTGATGGTGCTTCTGCAGAAGGACCTGTGCGTAGCAAAATTGGTTGCTTCTCAAGGATCTTCGAAGGAGTCCAAGCCGAGAAGAACCGTAAAAAGAGATCGCGACTCCACCGTCGTAAACAATTCGTCCAAAAAAAAAAGAGGGGTACGGACTAGAAGGATGCCGGCGGAAAAAGCAGTAATGGAGGCGACGAAAACTACACCAATTGGACGTTATCCGACACTTTATTCGTACCTACCTATTTTGCTCTCATAGCCTTCAAATCGTTGCCAGAGACAATGTATTTCAGTTCTCTCATTGGTCAATATTACTAAATTCCTATTTTTTCACTTGAAGCCTGCACGGGAGCAAAATGATATTTAAATTTACAAACATGGCCGACTTTCTATCATACCCGATTTAAACTGACTCCGAATGACATTTTATACGATCTTTTTACTATGCAGTTGGAATGTGATTCACAACACCATTGTAAACGACTTAAGTTATCGTTTCTGATACGATTTCAGGTTTGCTGGGCTGGCATGAGCAACGAATCAGTAGCTATTAAACTAAGCAAGGCGTACGGTGGAATGCAGATAACAACGGTTCGCCTCTCACCAACAGCGGCCAACACGCTACTGACGATAGGGCATTTTAGAACCACGCCCAGCATACCGAAGTGGATGCTTAAATTGCTGGGATTTTGGTCATCTATCCCGAAGCTTCAGCGGACCTAACCGGTCACGAAGCTGTCGAAGACGCGGTGAAGATGGACACTTCGCTCGAGAATGCAAAAATCAGCCGAAATGCATGCTATGGAAGCAGGCGGATGGCAAAGTCCACGAAACTGGTGGCTTGGACTGCCGTGTATATATAAAGGCTAAAGCAAGCCAGTAAAAATGGAAATAACCCACCTAAACCTCAACCATAGCAAAATTGCCTAGGTTTTGCTGGAGAAAACGGTAGGCGGAAACAAGTGTGATGTGGCTCTTTTATCAGAACCATACAGAATTTCGTCTGGAAACGGTTATTGGACAGTGGACAGATCTGGCTCATCTGCTGTCTACACCACGGGACGTTTTCCTATCCAGGAGCTAGTGATAGATTCTCGGGACTGATTAGTGATTGCTTAAATTAATCCATCTTGGACAATCGAAGAGATCAAAACAATGGTGGATGAACTCGCTCACGAATTGACAGGAAGAACACCTGTAGTAATAGGAGGAGACTTCAACGTTAGGGCGGTTAACTGGGGTAGTAGTTGCAATAATCGTAGGGGCTACAGTCTACTAGAGTCCTTCGCGAGACTGGGGGTTGGCACTGGATCTATCAGTACTTATCGCAAGCATGGAATCACCTTTACGAGTCCATCATCAAAAACTGACATGAATTGGAGAGTGTGTGACGATTATACGCTATAGCGCTATAGCGAAATCCGGTGGCAGTAAGGCAACTGCCAGTCCATGAGCGGAGTTGGAAGTCCAAAGTTTTTGATAAGGAAGTGTGCACCGAAGCTATAAATATGCAGGATGCATCGCAGGTCCATAATGCTAAACAGCTGACGAAAATGATGATAACGGTGTGCGACATGACCATGCACAGAAGGAATACACCGAAGTGGTGGCGACGACCAGCTTACTGGCGGACGTCAGAAATTGCTGAGTTTCATTCTAGCTGCCTTAAAGCCAGACTACGAACTCAACGGGCAAGAAACGAAGCCGATAGAGAAGCGAGAGATGCCTCTCATCGAGCAGCCAAAGTGGCACTTAATCGAGCTTTTAAAACAATCAAAGAGAACTGTTATTGAGCGTTATGCATGAGCATATATGATAACCCATGGGGCCAAGCTAATAGAGTTGCACTGACGAAATTCGGGGGCCCAAAGTCACCGACCGAAAAGTGTCCAAAAAAATGTAAAAATATCTTTTCCCGCAGTGTGGCCCGACGCAGTGGCCACTAACCCCTAACGACGCGGGAGTCCACGGCATGGAAACAGTAACGGACGAGGAATTTGTGGCTATCGCTAAGAAACTTGCGGTGAATAAGGTCCCAGTTCCGGAAGGAATCCCAAATGCAGCGCTGAAGGTGGCGGTACAGACCAATCCGAATACTTTCAAAGTGGTGCTACCAAAGTATCTCGATGAGGGATCTTTTCCATATCCGTTGAAAACGGCGAAGTTGGTGCTACTGCCGAAACCTGACCCCCCTGACCCCCTGACCCATTTGTTTGCTGGACACCCTTGGTAAGCTACTATAGAGGATACTATTCAAAAGACCTATCATCAACACAGAAGGCGAAAGTCGACTGGCGGACAGACAGTTCGGTTTTTGGAAGTTGCATTCCATCCGAATGGTGACATAGTACGTAAAGCACATGGCGATCGTCGTTAAGAATGCCTACAATGTCAGCTGGGAAGCTAATGCCAAAGCGCTTCAAAGGATGCGTGTTCCCAATACCTTCTGCAGGATAATAGGAATCTTCTTCGAAAATCGAGTCCTGACATATGATACCGAAACTGGGCTACGATCTACTGCGCCAACAGCGGTTGTTCCACAGGGCTCCATACTGGAATCTTTGCTTTGGAATGCCATGTATAATGAGGTGTTAAAGCTGAAACTACCAGCAGGCATGCAGATAGTCGAGTTTGCTGACGATGTCGTGCTCATGATCACCGGCAATATAATCGAGGAGGTTGAAGACTTTGCAACGGTATCCGTAGAAACGGTTGGCATCTGGATTGAAGAGAGTTAAGCTTCAGATAGCTCTCCATAAAATCAAAGTTCTGCTCATGACCAACAAAAGAGCACATGGAGATTGCTGTTGGAGGACACACGACATCTTCGAAACAGCAGCTGAAATATCTTGGAGTAATGCTCAACAATCGCTTAAGTTTTGGTGCGCATATCAAATACTGTTGTGAAAGTACATCGATTATGCCTTACTGCCATGGTCCAAAGAGTAGTAAGAGACGTTTCTTTGCGAGCGTAGCACTTTCAAAACTACGATACGGAGGAGCGGCCTGGAGCTCCGCCATAGAAGAACAGCGAAACAGATCCGAACTACGGAGCACACATCGGCTGGTAGCCATGCGAGTTTCCATATTAGCAGATGCAGCTTTTGTCATCGCGGGCATGATTCCCATCAACATAACTCTGGCGGAGGATATGGAGTGTTACGAAGCGAGAGCTCTTAGAGGAGTGCGTATAGCTCATCGAACAGCGTCAATGCTCAAGTGGCAGGAGCAATGGGACGCATCGAACAACGCAAAATGGACACATAGGCTAATCCCGCGACTTTCAGGCTGGATAATTATTTTATTTATTTACATAGTATTCCGTCTCACGACATAACTTGACGAACATAATTTCTAAAATTCACTCGGTCCATGGCAACCGTTCTCCAATTTCTCGGGCATCCCACGTTCCCCAGATCACGCTCCACTTGGTCTAACCATCTCGCTCGTTGCGCCCCCGCTCGTCTTGTTCCTACCGGATTCGTAGCGAACATCTGTTTTGCAGGACAGTCGTCCGGCATTCTCGCAACATGTCCCGCCCAGCGTATCCGGCCAGCTTTCACCACCTTCTGGATACTGGGTTCGCCGTAGAGTCGCGCGAGCTCGTGGTTCATCCTTCGCCTCCACACTCCGTTCTCCTGTACGCCGCCAAAGATGGTTCTTAACACTCGTCGCTCAAATACTCCGAGTGTACGCAGGTCCTCCTCGAGCAATATCCATGTCTCGTGCCCGTAGAGAACAACCGGTCTAATGAGCGTCGTATACAGGTTACACTTCGTGCGAGGGCTAAGTCTTCTCGACCGCAGTTGCTTGTGGAGTCCATAGTAGGCACGACTTCCGCTGATAATTCGCCTCCGGATCTCACGGCTGGTGTCATTGTCTGCGGTCACCAGTGAGCCGAGATAGACAAAGTCTTCGACTATCTCCAGCTCGTCGCCGTCGATCGTGACCTTGTTATTACTGGACAAGCGGGTTCGGTCGGTCTCGGATTCGCAGGCCAGCATGTACTTTGTCTTGGACGTATTAATCATCAACCCAATCCTTCCTGCTTCGCGTTTCAGTTTGCGGTAGATCTCCTCCACCGCCGCAGATGATCTGCCGACTATATCAATGTCATCGGCAAAGCAGATAAGTTGACTGGATCTGTTGAAAATCGTGCCCCGCATTTCGCCCACCGCTCGTCGAATAACACCTTCTAGCGCCACGTTGAACATCATGCAGGATAGACCATCACCTTGTCGAAGCCCCCTGCGCGATTCGAATGAACTCGACAATTCACCCGAAATCCGCACACAGCACTGCGTTCCATCCATCGTTGCCTTGATCAGTCTAATCAGCTTCCCGGTAAAGCCGTTCTCGTCCATGATTTTCCATAGCTCGTTACGGTCGATCGTGTCGTATGCGGCTTTGAAGTCGATGAATAGATGGTGCGTAGAGACTTGGTGTTCACGGCATTTTTGGAGGATTTGCCGTAATGTAAATATCTGGTCCGTCGTAGACCGTCCCTCCATGAAGCCGGCCTGATGACTTCCCACGAATCTGTTTGCTTGCGGCGTTAGGCGGCGGAGTAGGATTCGGGACAACACTTTGTAGGCGGCATTGAGGACAGTGATCGCTCGGTAGTTCTCACAGTCCAATTTGTCGCCCTTCTTGTAGATGGGGCATATTACCCCCTCCTTCCACTCCTCCAGTAGCTGTTCTATGTCCCAGATCCGCACTATCAGCCGGTGTAGACAATCGGCCAACTTGTCCGAGCCCGTTTTGATGAGTTCAGCTTCGATGCCATCCTTCCCAGCCGACTTGTTGCTATTCAACTGGCGAATGGCTTCCTTAACTTCACTCATCGTTGGGAGTGGCTCCTCTACGTCGTTGGCTACGCCGGCGATGTACCTTCCCCCACCGTCTTGATCTCCTGCATGTGCGCCGTTCAGGTGTTCATCGAAGTGCTGCTTCCACCTTTTGATCACCTCACGGTTGTCCGTCAGGATACCCCCGTCCTTATCCCGGCACATTTCGGCTTGCGGCACGAAGCCTTTGCGGGATGCGTTGAGTTTCTGATAGAACTTTCGTGTTTCTTGGGAACGATGCAGCTGCTCCAGCTCCTCGAGCTCCTCCTCCTCCAGGCGGCGCTTTTTCTCCTGGAAAAGTTGGACTCGCTGCCTCTTCCGCTGTCGGTGATTTTCCACATTTCGACGGGTGCCTCTTTGCACTACTGCCGCCCGCGCGGCATTCTCTTCGTCCATCACCCTCCTACACTCCTCGTCGAACCAGTCGTTCCGTCGAGTTCGCTCCACATAACCGATGACGTTCTCCGCAGCACTGTTGATGGCTGTTTTGATGGTATCCCAACAGTCCTCGAGAGGGGCTTCGTCGAGCTCGCCCTCTGCCGGCAGCGCTGCTTCGACCGATTGCGCGTAGTCTGCCGCGGCTGGATAAATCGGAAGTAAATGGACAGGTTAACTTCTTCCTGACGCTGTTCCTTTCGGGTCATGGGTTCTTCAAGCAATACTTTCATTGGTTTAAGCTTATCAGCTCGCCTTATAACCCGGAATGAGTAGATACGGAGAAATCGGCAGAAAATGCTCTGTTTTTCTGCCCCAGGTTCGTTTCAAGGCGTCAACAACTTCAAAATTTGAACGCTGAAAATGCTGTGAGTGAAATGTGTCCCGACGAACAGTGAAGACGTGCTATAGACGACAAAATCATGCGCGGTCTAATACCAATTAAAAAAGACGATGAACGGAGAGGAGGAAAGGGTTGTCTTGGGCCTCGTATGACACCACAAGTTAAAAGCAATGCGATCTTAGAGCACGTTATAACCCTATTCTGGACTCATGTGTGTGGAGGGGCTTAAAGGTCTCACGTACTCAAATATGATCTTTCCTGCAGCAAAAGGAAGTGGAAAACCATCCAGAGTGGTTGTGTCGAGATTCTAGCTTGACATTGTGGTCCAGGTAAAATTTTCTAGCCGCGTTTAAAGTAGGTTTCATCATTCATGATAACACAACCCGATTTCTTGGTCAGAAGTTTGTCGTAAAATCGTAGAGCCACAACCCGTACTGATGCCGTTTGGAGTAATCCTTGATTTTCTTGTCCATTGTAGGGTCAGCAGGGCCAGGTTTCCTACTGCGTTTCGGGGGATCTGCGTAAGTACACTCTTCTCAGCGTAGTTTGAACTGCTCCGTCACTCACACCTTCTTCCTTAGCTAGTTTTCTGATTGAAAGACCACTCACCGTGCTTCATTTGTGAACAATTCGTTATCTCTGCCCGGAAGCAAGGGCACGCATTTTCAGATTTCTTCGCGAAAAACGACAAAAAATGACCGTTTACATCACTTGGATGTAAATAACAGTACGCAGCCAAAATTTGGATGATTTTTGAAATGACGGTTATTTTCAAGTGTATTTATAACTATCGTAATAGTGTATATTTGGCATAAATAGTTTTTCAAATGCCTATTTTTATAGCATACCATTTTAACCTAGACAAAATTCATTGTTATTTAATTGTTCAACTTTTAAAAACTAATTTCAATAAGGGCGTAAAAAGCTGAAATCTTCGAATTTCAACATTCAAAAAATTATTTGATTATCAGTAATTGGATTTTTGGCAATATTAATGAAAGTGTAAAAGGACTTCCATTTTTTTTTAAAATTTTGATGATTGAGATATTTCTGATAAAAAACAATAGCATTTTCAAGCATTGATTCTTCTCATCCCGTTTCTGGTTGTGAAGATTCATCACCAAATATTGATGGATATCATCATGTACCATTTCTGATGAAAAGCATCCGCTAAAACAGAGCGTAAAACCATCAAAACATTTCCACTGCACGTGATGAGCCGGCATTGGTACTAATTGATTCAGCACCACCGTAACGAGTGAGTAACACTTCCAGATGTTACGTGTTACTGCACGCGTGTTCTAGCAGCCAAAGTGCTGGTTTCTCCTATTACCTACTTTCTACTGGATGGCGTAGGACTCGGCTAAGATCTCCAACTTAACACACAGGCTGCACTTCATCGCTCGGGAAAAACCGCGGCAAGAGGTGTGGAACTCATCAGCTAGCGTGCACTTTTCCCACTCACTAAAAACTTCTCCCTGGGGCCTCTCGTCGTTGTACGTTTGGGAAAATGAACATATTCCGGAACAGGGAATGGATTGGGCAGAAGAAAAAAGAACACCACCCTTGACTGGATGAAAATGTTTTCTCTCACCTTACACATACCGCAAGCGAAACTTCCACCTTGCACCATGCTGCCGGCCAGAATATTTGGTTATTTTAGAAAGATTTTGGTTTAAGGGAGTTTGACGACTACAACACCTTGATTTCTTCGAGAGTAGGTCAATTGAGGGAAGAGGAACACGCGGTGGCGCATTAATGTACAGGAAAACGCCGAGATTCTTAATCTGTTATTCTTCAGCGCTACCCCAGCCGAGTGATGAAATGTGAAACCGTACATTTGCTTACCTGTAAAGCGTTTGAGAAGAAACATGCTTTTCCGGCCGAAAGTGGGAAAACATTTTTTCCCAAATTTTATAATGTTGAATTGCTGTGATTCATGTTTCCTCCCTAGTAGCAGACGTACATTTATTTGACAATCTGGCAAATCAGAAGTACGGCTATCCGAAACAGACGCGAAAACTAGTTCTAACTTAATACAATTTTGACGGTCGCCATAGACAAGTAAAGATTAACAGTATACAGTGACTTAGAACTTGAATCTCTAAACCCTGAACACGAAATTTCAGTTCTGGGTATTGAATATTAATACAAACAGGTCCATCCTTCGTTTGCTATTGGTTTGCTTTTCGAGAAAATTTGTCACTTTGCAAAGGAAGTCATCTGTAAAAAAATACATCTTGCTGGCTTTCACGACTTTTTCACCGTTTACACAATTTCCACAATTAACAAAACTTCAAATAGTGGACGACGCCAAAATATTTATTAAATGTAGTAGAGTATGGTGGGGTAAAATTACGACCTTAGTGCTATCCTATTTTTAGAAAATTTTGCCGGTTGGTTTTCAAAAAACCAAGAACAGCATTTGATTCTTTAGACTTTTATCTCTCTTCTACAAAATTACGAAGATAATCGATCGACGCATTTGATAGCAGTAGTGAAAATACCTAACTGCTATCGAAACGTACTCTTACCCCACTCTTGGGCAAAAGTTCGAATGATGTGGGGTAAAAGTACGACCATTCAAAACTCCACAATTCTGCATGAAGTCACCAGGAAAATTATTTTGTATTAATCTCTGCTTACAGCAGCAGCTTCTTTGTTCGCTTCTGATACAAATCCTATACATGGGCGAATAACCTGCGCGAATTTGGAGTTCTCCACTAACTGTTTATATTCAGCAGGTTTTTGAAATCCAGTTTTCATCGTATTTGGGCAATTTTTCGCGCGAGCATGTCTTGTAGAAACAAATATAGATATGCGCTGATGTTTCCAGAGCATTTAAAAAAGAAGTTAAAATTTTCCGTTCAGGTTTACTTCAGTAAACCCTTCGTACTTTTGCCCCTTCAAGGTTTCTTATGATTCACAGTTTATTGTGCAGAACAGAGACATAGTAATAAAGTTCTCTTTTTGGCATTTGATAGTGATTAAAAACAACTAGTAAGACTCATTAAAACTTGCATTGAAAGCCAGACTTTTGATTGCACAAACATGATTGCCGTTATTTGAAATATTACATCATTCAAGCAAAAAAGCTACTTTACCTCATTTTTCGCAGTATTTTCCATTTCTACGAAAAAAAAATTATGGCTGGTTGTTGGCAGTCCAAATCACTATCAATCCACGCCAGAGTTTTGAATTTTACTGTTCTCAGTTTGTGATAATCCCAAAACGTACTTTTACCCGACTCGTACTTTTACCCCACCTTACTCTACCTACTATTTTTTTTCTAACACGAAATTTAACAACTTTAATCAGCACAACCACTTGAAGAAGAAGGAGCTATTGGAGACAGTAGCTGTTTGCTAAAAATGGATAGTTCATAAAATGCGTATCTACTTCAATATTTTTTGTAATATTGCAGTTAAAATCATGCGGGTACTAAAAAGTGAGCATTTAAGGACGGTAGATCTACATTTGTATCAACCTATAAGTTCTATAGCTGAACATTAGAGTGGCACCGAAAAGTATCATGTCGAATTTCGAAAACTGACCAAATACATTTTTAAGATTGGTCCGAAAAACAGCCCGATTCAAAATTTTAGGGGAGGACCTTAAAGCGCTCAAAGTTGGGGACCAAAGAAAATCTGAAACATCTCAATTTTTATGTTGATGCCAAATAACTTAAAAAAAAACATAAATCGTCAAAATCTTGCGTCTCGAAAAATAAAAATCGAATTTCTGGGACTTCTAGTTCACAAAAAAAAATGAAATTTTTATTTTTATGTCAAATGACTCTAAAACTAAACGTTGAGATCAGGAGTTAATTGATGAACTTATTTTCTGTCAAAAATTGACTTTTTGGGCTTCCGAGAAAGTCGATTTTTGGCCAAAAGAGTTTTTTTTTCGAAATAACACAAGATCATCGATAAGTCATCTTGGAATCAAAATTAACGTTTGGATTCTCCCGATTTCTTTTGGTCTTCCCTCAGGTTATTTCTGAGGGTAAAAAAAATCGAAACTTTGAACGCTTTGAGGTAACCCCAAATGAAGTTCAATCGAGCTGAAATTTTTTTACAGGGCTATTTTTTGAGCCAATCTAAAAATGTACATGGTTAATTTTCAAAATTCGATCATGAAATTGTGGTCTTGTCTTTGTCTTTCGTCTTTTCTTATATCTTAAAAATTGGAGCTATTTTGTCCAAAACGTTTAAACGATTAAAATTTTTAAAAAAATAAATTAGATATACATTGCATTGAACAGGTGGGAGTTTTTGAGGCCGGGGAAGGTTCCTATTATGGTTTGAGACTACTCCTCCTTTTTGAAAGGGGGGAGGAGGCCTTCGAAACAAATGAAACATGTTTGCATAAATCGAAAACTGATCATACAAATGGATCCAAATTTAACATGAAAGTGTATTTGGGTACGAGAAAAGTTTCTATAATGGTTTCTTTTCAGTGGGAAAATAGGAAGGGAAAAGGGAGGCTCTTTTATGACCTTCACCCCTCATTTTGAAGCTATGTGGTTTATCTATAGGTGGGGACAACCAAAAACTTTAGTATTAGTTTGTTGTATCCATACAGTTGTTTATGCACGATTGTGACGTAACGCGACGCCATCACGGGGCCAAGTATTAGGCATCCAAATGTAGCCATAGAAACAGTATAAGGAGGAATGTTTGGGGACGCAAATAAAGTTGTTTATTATTTAGAACTCATAGCGTTGCCGTAGGGGAACATGCCCTATCATGCGCCACCTAAGCGAATCGCTGATTTTATATGTATTCCACGTACAAATTGTGTTAAAAATGGTTGTAACCGTTGAAGAAAAGTGTTTTCTACAAATTCCTATGATTTTTCATTACTCAAATTGCTATAGTTTCTTCAAAAACATGATTTTTAAAAACCATATTCAAAGCCACAGAACGAAACTGTGTTGCGAATACGCGCCGCTGTGTATCCAATACGCGCCTAGCAGCCGAACACACCCGAGAGCAGCCGAAGACCGAAAACACACCAATACTTACAGACACTTTGACTGAAAAGAAAATCAAAATGGACTAATAGAAATTTAACAAAAAATGAAAAATAGATTTTTTGGGCTGAATTAACGCTCAAAATATGGTTTTAGACTTTTTGTTAATTTTCAATGAAAATTGGCCTTTTTGAAAAATTAATGCTATTTTCAGCCTACTACGATTGGCGCGTTATAAAGAGCGCATGGGCCGTGATAGAACATACCCATGAAAAGCATACCTTAGCGAGTTCAGTATGATTTTTTAGCATAAAATCATAATTTAGATTCTCCTCTATCGATGTGTCAGAAAATATTGTCTTATTTGTTTTTCTCTGCTTGGTGACACCTTATTGAAAGTGTTTTAAAATTTAGATCGAAACGAAGAAAAACCTAAATTGTGAAATTATCACGACACAGGGGCATTTTAAGGAAAAATTCATACTTGCCATGACCAATCACAGCATTTAAAATAAATTGGTAATATTTTGCAGGCTTAAAATGTGTCAGATTCTTCAAAACAAGAGTGGCGCGTATTAGCCACATGGGGCGTTATATGAACTTTTCCCCTACTAGGCGTTAGGAAAAAAAAATCATAAATAAAAGGGTGCTTTGATTGTGATTTTTCGAATAACATGAAACGTCGAGACGCTCATGAACGTTTGTGACGTAACAATCAAAACATTGAAAAAACTGATTCTCACACTCGTGCAAGGGAAGTCTTGTCCTCACCTATAGATAAACCACATGGATTTTGAAGGTGTGTGTGTGTGTGTGTGTGTGTGTGTGTGTGTGTGTGTGTGTGTGTGTGTGTGTGTGTGTGTGTGTGTGTGTGTGTGTGTGTGTGTGTGTGTGTGTGTGTGTGTGTGTGTGTGTGTGTGTGTGTGTGTGTGTGTGTGTAGGTGTGTGTGTAGGTGTGTGTGTGTGTGTAGGTGTGTGTGTGTGTGTGTGTGTGTGTGTGTGTGTGTGTGTGTGTGTGTGTGTGTGTGTGTGTGTGTGTGTGTGTGTGTGTGTGTGTGTGTGTGTGTGTGTGTGTGTGTGTGTGTGTGTGTGTGTGTGTGTGTGTGTGTGTGTGTGTGTGTGTGTGTGTGTGTGTGTGTGTGTGTGCGTGTGTGTGTGTGTGTGTGTGTGTGTGTGTGTGTGTGTGTGTGTGTGTGTGTGTGTGTGTGTGTGTGTGTGTGTGTGTGTGTGTGTGTGTGTGTGTTTTGTAGAATGTTGCTCCTATTTTGATTTTGGAATTCGTTTTTCAGTTGGCAAACTGCCGTCCAAGGAAGAAGCGTATCAAAATTTTGCTCGCGCATCGCGAACATCCGAGCTTCTCGCACGCAAAGCTCGCAAAATCGCTAAAAGCTTCCAATTCAACCGTTACAAATGTAATTAAAGTGTTTGGGGAACTTTTTTCGACAGGCAGGAAGTCTGGATCGAGGCGAAATCGAAAACCGGAAGCTTCTGAGACGACAAAGAGAGTTGCCGGTAGTTTCAAGCGAAACCCTAACCTCTCTCTCCGAGATGCCGCAAATAAGCTGGGTGTATCGTCTACAACCATGCATCGAGCAAAAAAACGAGACGGACTATCGACTTACAAGAAGGTAGTGACTCCAAATCGCGATGATAAACAAAAGACGACGGCCAAAGCGCGATCCCGGAGGCTGTACACGACGATGCTGACGAAGTTTGACTGCGTGGTAATGGACGACGAAACCTACGTCAAAGCCGACTACAAGCAGCTTCCGGGATAGGAGTTTAATACGGCAAGAGGAAAGGGCAAGCCATCTGTACCTGTGGCTTGAAAAGCAGCATTTTCATAGCTTCCGGGACTGTCAACCAAGAAATTTACGTGAAAGAGTGTTTGAATAAACGTCTGCTGCCTTTCCTAAAGAAACGCGGTTGTTCCGTACTGTTTTGGCCGGATTTGTCATCTTGCCATTACGGTAAAAAGGCCATGGAGTGGTACGCCACCGACAACGTGCAGGTGGTTCCTAAGGACAAGAACCCTCCCAACACGCCAGAGCTCCGCCCAATTGAGAAATACTAGGCTATTGTCAAGCGGAACCTACAGAAGACCAAAAAAACTGTTAAGTACGAGCAGCAGTTCAAGGCAAACTGGCTTTCTGCGACGAAGAAGGTGGACAAGGTGGCTGTACAAAATCTGATGACAGGGGTTAAGCGTAAGGCCCGGCCATTCGGAATTGGAAAAGCGGAAGCCTAACTGAATATTTTTCCTGGCTTTTATACTAATTAAACTTGAAAATGAAATTTAATTTGATTTTTTAAATAAACGATTTCATCGATTTACACGCGTTTTCCCTTGACTAAATTTTGACCGTATCACCCTTTAGTATTACGGAGAGGATATCCTGAACTTTGCATTTGTATTGTGGTCAGTTTTTCGGCTTGTAAAATGTTAATTGCAAATCAATAAATTTGTTTTGTGGAATTCTCTACATTGCATTTGAGGTTAATGACCGGATATAGAGCTAGGCAATAAAAATCATCTGAAATATGATCTAAAACAAGCGTTTTATTTACACATAGTTTAGTATTAAGAATAAGTCATAACATCCTCGCTGTTTTTAGTACAGTACTTGGAGTCCCAGCAAATAATTTGTCAGTTTGCTAAAATCAAGGTTATTCTGATAAGTTCCTTCGTGCAATTACTGTCTCAATTAACCTTCAAGGTCTCCCGGAATGAAACGTCAATGGACGCAAACACCCACACTCTCCGAAGCAAGCCAAAATACTCCTCGTACAAACTTGTCACTTAGTGCATTCCACACTCTCCCACATCGGAAGTTTGATCGGAACCAACTGGTTCGAACGACCAACGACCACTTGCCATTGCCTGATTCCGTTCCCTGATTTTGTTGTTTCCATTTTCGGTTTCCTCTAATGAGTTTCGATTTTCCTCCGTTTTCCGAGGGGCCAAAACGTGCCCGCACTACTTCTGGTTCACGTCAAATCATCGCGTTGCTGAAGTCTGTTGCACGCCATCCGAATGAATGGTTCGAATCAGATATCGGGCAGATTGTTTTGTTATTTCTCCACTTTGCTCACACTTACTCACGTCGGTCGTCATGGTGAAATTTTGCAGCCCCCCAGAATTCAAGTTCGAAAACTTTTAGAAGCTCTCAATTAAAAATGACGAGTTCCAGATCTTGCTGCTTGGGTGAGGGAAAATTTTTTGTTATACTGATGAGATTTTGAGCTCATAAGCTGCAAACACAAAGCCATGTAAAGTTAATAGATTTTATGAACACGTGAATATTTAATATTATCAAAAATGAAACTTGATCAAAATGCTCTGAATTTCCACAAACATAGCTTACGATTGTTTAAAATTTTATGGTTATACTAAGGTCTTTTTTCACCCGATTTTTTTGTCATAAGAGCGATTCTCTAAACGGTTCTCACGAATACCTAAATATAGTTTCTGAGAAAAAATATTTTAAACTCCATGTATGAACGACGGAATATTAAGAAAATAAATGAACGGCTGATTTCATACCGTGAAAGACTCTCTAAATATATTGACGTATAAAAGTAGTTTGTTGATGATACTAAGGGAAAATACATCCATCTTAAACTTTTTCTGCCATGCTCAACTTGAGCATCAGGTGAATTAAGACTCGACATCTTAAGAGGGCTATCAAAATAGACGGTTATGTTTCAAGGTGACATAAAAGTATAGAGCTATGAATTTTTCATCAAAAAACTTTCATAAGTGTCTCGATATAGGTTTCTTTGAACAGATTTAATTCTTCCTTTTTATATTATCTAACATGAAAAGAATCAAAATAAGTTAAAGGAATTAAACTAAAAAAGTTCAATCAATCAAACAGCATACAAAAGCAAACAGCATTTGTGAATGATTTGCATCCGTTTTAAATTGTATTTCAGGGGCGAATCGCTCTAAAATATTATTGAAACAAGCGAAACAAATACAAATAGCCACCACTAAATTTGTCGGGAAAAAACTACACCATCGAACTTGTTTTTTTTTTTTCAAAACAATATTCGATTAGTTTGGCACACCAAACATTTAGAATCCCGTTTTTGCCGTTGATGTTGATCGATTCGCTTCAATCGGATTTAGGAAAAAAGTTTATTCGGAAGCTTGGTCCGTGGTTTGGTGGTTATTTGGCTGTTTGTTTTATTTATTTTTGCTTTACACTTTTTTACAGGTAAACAGGTGACCTAAACGGTGGTTTTTTGTTCAAATTTTTAAGCAAATTCTACGTACGTCAAGTTGATATTTCCTCGTTACGGAAATTTCATTTAAGCTAAATTCAATTTTAAATTCAAAATTATTTTAATCGGCTCATACTGATCTCATACGTTCTCGTTTTTCTGCAATTCAAAGTAGGTTGCTTATTTAAACTGCAGCATTTGTGATTGACTTCCAGCAAAAATAAAAGGTTTTTGCATATATTAAACCAAATAATATCATATTTTACTCTGATTCTTGGTGACCCAGAGGGTTTGTACCGAAAAAAAGGATGCAAAACGACAATGTTTACAAACGAGTTAAAAGTCTTGAAAACTTTGTTATGAAGTAAGGATTATGTACAAGCACGCATCAACAATTTATATTATATAAATCACTGGGATTAGGCATTGAAATCCATAGAAAATAAGAACGTTGATACATGTAATATTTCAGGTAACTCTTCTTAACCCATTACACAAGGCAACTAAATCCACATTTTTCTGAGTTGCAAAGAATTTAAGTGTCAATTTTAACTCAGTCGAGGGCGATGATTCCAAATATGTTCATTTTTTCTATCAGCTCTTTCTTTTAACTTCTGAAAAAAGTTTAAATTTATTTTAGATACTTGTGCCCTATTTTGGCAAAACTGAAGAACATTGGAAGAAATTTGAAATTAAAGGTTTAAACACAATTATCAACTTTTCCGAAGGCTGTGAGTAATTCTGACGTCTGAGAAGGTAATTAAAGTTTTCTTTTTGTTATTTTTTGCGAATTCCGAAAAATACAGGAATTTTTAAGAATAAAACTTTGAAAGAGAATGATTTTCGAATATTTTTAATAGCATTATTCAAATCGATTTGCAGTCTTCAACAAAGTTGTTTAAAATATTTCAAGACTTTCTCTTATGGTTTCAGAAATAGAGGTTATATTATCTGTTTAAATTTTAAAATCTATATGTTTACCGTCGTATCTTTGAACCTTACAATGCACAGTGGTGCAGAACATCAATCTATCTGTAAGAAATTGATAGCACCCAGGGATGAAGATATAGACATTTGGTACCTTTACCAAAAATGTTGAGTTTTAAATGGAACATATTTTAAAATAAAAATTTTTGAAGCAGGGTCCGCTGATAGCGAGATAAAAATGCTTCCTTTTTTGTTATTCAAACTAGGGCTTTAATGGCTTCGACAAAAATGTTTATCTGGTCAAAATACAAAAATTTGTCGAATATTTCAAAGTCTTCTTACATCATTCTCAGGAGTTACAGTCAAAGTAATAAACACCTTGAAAAAGCAGTTTTTTTAATCTAATACGTTGTAGATGGAATTAAATGGTTCGCTGTCCTTAAAACAAAGTTGTAACAAGCCAAGATCTACAATTGTCTCATACATTATGATTGTTTTAGAAGTTTCAGAAGCTCTGTAGAAAGCATTTAGTGTATTGAATTGGCAATTTTGACTTTTTTTTACAGGAACAGTTAAAAAGTTAGCATTCTTGATTAATATTATATATTATTGTAATTATAATTGGTGTTCAAACATTCCTGCACTAAAATTTTGAATGATTGGATTTTCAGATTCTTTTTTATCTATTTTTCTCATAAACCGATTGAAAGTACAAACGTCA
Organism: Uranotaenia lowii; assembly: GCF_029784155.1. Classification (NCBI taxonomy): domain Eukaryota; kingdom Metazoa; phylum Arthropoda; class Insecta; order Diptera; family Culicidae; genus Uranotaenia; species Uranotaenia lowii. The sequence goes on from NC_073692.1 coordinate 341,390,062, forward strand.
CTGGATTTCCAAAAATTATCATGCACAACAAGTCTAGACCAAATATAAAATTCTTCGTTTATCAGATCCCAAAGGCTTTTTTTTCGAAAAACATGAAGGGAAGAATAAATAAATAAAAAAAGTATTTGGCTGAGTTTCAATCAACTATTCGAATATTTATTTAGATTGTGGCCAATTTATACCAATGAAAACTAGGATTACGGACTTTTTAGCTATATCTATCTTTACGGAAACCCGTCTTTGACGAGGGGAGAAAACAAACATTAACAGAAACTTAACATTTTCTGATAAGAATCAACTTTCTTGAAAGCCACAAGTTATTTTGTCTTTTGCGAAAAAAGTTGCAAAAGTTTTCATTTTTTCCTGCCATTCGGATTTTTATAGGAATTTTAAAGCAAAATATGGCATAAAAAACAGAAAGTAAATCTCTAATATCTTTTGAACAATAAGTCCAATCATTTTGCGGTCTGCAACAAAGTTGTTGAATAAGTTAAGGGCTTAAATGTCTGTTACTTAATTTATCGACCTTAACAAACAAAAAAAATAAACTAACATAAATTCCGATGATTAACCTCTTCATAGGTCTTGAAAATCAAAACTCATGAATGATCTCCAGTGAAGCCATAAATTGAACGGCTAATTTTCCTTAAAATTTGAAACTTTTCATCTTTGAGCCGCCATAAAACCAAAACAAGAGCCAATAGATGAAAGCTAACATTAAATTCGAGCTCTGAAAGTGAAATTCCTTCAAAATCATATTTTGTAATTCAGAAACGATGAAGCGATGAAAACGTCTAAATGACGAGTTGCCGTAAAGACAGGCATACCATTATCTGAAAAAATATTCACTAAGTGTCCAAGAAAGCTGAAGTTTGAAACTAACGTTGCGCTCAAGAATATATGCGCTAGTATAGTTACACAACTAGAACCAGTTTAAAATTGCTTTTATATTAAAAATGAATTTATTGCAGAAATCTTGCATTAATATACTTAAAATCCAGTGCAAAGTTTATTTTAAGCATTAGAAATTCTGGGAAATTGAAAATTGAGAAAAGGTTAGTAAAAAATCTTCTTTTGAAAATTTCTCAAAAATTTTGTGATTTTGTGCCAAAATGTGTCAAATTATCTTAACTTAAAATCCACTTTTCAAAATTAATTTGATGTGACTTTAACAATTTTGACGGTTCATGGATTGAAAAGTACGGTTTTTACACCAACTTTCAACATTTTTTGAAGTCATAATCTTCAAAAAGTTTAATAAAACATAACCTTATGCGCAACTTCAGCTTTCTTGGACACTAGGAGAAATTTTTTTGAGCATTTCTTAGCTAACCAACAGAATTCTTTTCCGAAGCATGTTTTTCTGTTTTTTTTTCTTAGATTTTGAAAAACGAAAAATTGGAGTGTTAAAATTAAATATTGTCTGAAAAACATATTTGAGTTACATTACTAGATTTCAGAAACTCTAAATTTCGTACAAATCAGTTGACCAACATCAGTTCGCTAATTGCAGCCAAAGCATTTTCTGTCCTGGGCTTCATTCGCCGCAACGCAGCATTTATCACTGACGTTTACGCTCTCAAATCTTTATACTGCTCATTGGTGCGTAGCAGGGGCGGTCCTAGAGCTGGCTCTTGGGGGGTGATTTTCCAATTTTAAAAAATCAGTAAAAATAAAGGATCAGGATCAGGAAATCATTTGGGTGAGCGGAAGGAGCGGGGAGGGGTAGCAGGGGGGGGGGGGTATGGTCAGTTGCAAATGAGTCTACAATATAAGCTGCACACTGCTCCTCCTTCCCTCATAAATTTCACTGAATAATATGTATTTAAAAAAGTATAAGATGAATAATGAAAACTTTATCAAAGTTTCTCTGTTTACTTATTTAAATATTCTTCTACACAACTTACACATCCTTTTATTCAACAACCAGCGAATCTATAATATCCAGTGCGAAAAAAATGTTGATAATTTTTTTTAATTTGTATGTATATCTGGTGTTTAAAAATTGTAACTTCAAGAGCTCTTTAAAGAATTTCTCGTTATGAATGTAATTTTTTCAATGAAAATAATTGAGAGATGAAAATGTAGAAAAAAAATTTTCAAGCTCTCTTCATTTTTTTTTCCGGGGGTTCTAAATATTTAATAATTATTCGGAAGAATAAACTAATGAACAAACATAACTAATGGTCATCAAATTCTTCATTGGGGTATTTTACTGAATCGTGATTTGGTAATTTAGTATTATTATTTTCAACACTTTCAACTTAAATTAAGTAGAAAAAACCGATTATCAAAATCAGATTTTGAATATGAAACTTCGAAACCTAATTTTATTTGAATTTAAAGTTCTTATTCAAAATTTTCAATATTAATTGTACAACAACGAATAAATTATAAAAAAAGTGATTAATCTTTTTTATTGTTCATGTAGGTACCTTCACATAATTCTTAAATTTTAAATAATTTTGAACAATAAAAAAAATTATGAAATGAAGGATTAATGGCCAAGATTTCAGATTCCGAATATCAAACCTTAAGCTAAATTTTAACTTAAAATTTCAATATTATTGTGTATATAAGCTGAAAGCACAAAAAGATCTTCTGACTGTTTATCATGATAGATTGCTTGTTGCCGGAAAAATAGTGGAATGATAAAGGGATAGTTTTAATTTACAAAGGAAAAATTAAACGGAGGCAAACTGATTTTGGGAGATTTTTGCGTTTTAAACTCGATTTTTTTGTCAGATATTTTCTATCCCTTCTTATTCTCTGGCATTTATTGATTTTAAAACTTAGCAGTAGAGTGACATCGATCAGTGATAACTGATGAAGTAACTAACCTACATGAACAACAAAAAATATTTAAAATCTTTTCATTATCCTTTATTCATTTAACGATACAGATAAGAGGGAAGAATGCCAAAAAGTAACAAATTCCCGGAAAAAAAACAATGCATTTTTCGTCTAGATAATCATCTTATTTTACAAAATGGGGAAAGATACTTACTTCTATTATTTTTTTCTCATGGTAAACAAAGAAAACGAAAAAAACGAAGAACAAATAAAATAAAACAAGAGAGATATGGTGATTTTAAGCGAGGAGTGTCAAATTGAAACTCAAGGTATGATTAGGAAGATTTTATCTGGGCTTTTAGGCATCGTCCATGAAGAAGTAAAGAAGCAAAATCAAAAATTTCAAAAATTCATCTAGGGTCCCCGAAAAAATATTTTTCATTGGATGTGCCTTATAAAGATACAAGCCACCAAACTTACAATAGTGTCATATTGATACTCAAGAGCGGATTATGGTCAATAATATTTTTGATTTATTTTTGTGGCTATTCCCTTCTGGCGGCTAAAGAAACACCTGCAAATCTGGGAATAAAACTTTAAAATCTGATCAATCGAAATCAACTGAAAATTTAAGTTGAATTTGTATAATGTTTTTTTTTTATTGAAACAACATAAAACGTGCTAAAAATTAAGCAAATAACACTGATTATTTCAAAACTTTTAGGTGTGAACAAAAAATAATCCATGGAAGTGATTTTAAATTTCGGAAACTTGAAATTTTAAAGTTGAACATTCATCGGAAAATATATAAAAAAAAAAAATTTGAAAAAAAATATAAAATCAAATTTGTTACTAGATTTATATTTCAAATGATTTCAGAAATGATATCAAATAAAAATGTATTTAAATCCTAAAATCGGGAATAGTCTTGTTTGTTCTAAAAAATTTAGAACGTTTATAAGCTGTCGTTTAAAAAGTCTTTAGAAAGAAATTACTCAACAAAAATCAAGTAATAAATTGATTTTTTTTTTTCATCAAAACTTATCGACAGATTTTGAATCGTTTTTTAGGCTTCCAAAAAACCTTTCTTGCTGATTTTTATAAAACTTGCTCAAAAAATTTCGCTTTGGAGGCGTTGGTTTTTTTTTTTTTGATTTGCCAATTAAATTGAATAAATCCGGGTAAAATCCGGCCATTTTTCAATGAAATCCGTGCAACCGGGCCTGGCCGAATTTTTTCAAATTTTGTGTTAAATATCCGGGAATACTCGAATAAAACTGTCAATCTGACAACCTTATTCTATTCACTAAGTCATCAGGAATGGCGAAAAAAGTCTGTATGATTTTAAAACTTTTTGTTGATTCAAACATACATATAATAAATAATTGGATAGCCATTTTGTACTGAACACTGAATAGATTTTTTCTCGCTCAAAATCCTACGCAAAGCTTGTAGTATTCACATGTTAAAATGTTTGCAAAACACATGTTCAAACAGCAACATTGCTGGCTCTGTTTTCTCCACAGCTGGACAATAGTTATGAATACTTTTTTCCCGACAGGATCCAACTTTCGTCTGCTGTCTCCAGAAAACACGAACTCGAAATCGAGAGCGAGCTGCAAAAAAGAATAAAACACGTCGAGACACATCTGCCTGATGTGCATCCTGACTGGTATCTATATGTTTTCCACTTTTGGTTTGCATCATCCGAGAAAAAAGGACACGCTAGAGGATCCCTGGGCAAAACACAACCCGTTGTCGTATTAATGTTTTATTAAATCAAAGGCTTATTATTTTCTGGAAATTGTTTCTCCATTCCGGCTCTTTGTCGTTCGTGTCGTTTCTGTCTTCGATTTTTTTTTACTTCAATTTATCTATTCCACCGGAGTCCCACGAAGAAGTGGCTCACTGATTCACATGCGAATGCACACATGTGTAGTATAATTCAACAACATTGCTTACCGCGAATCATGTTAACCCATTATAACCATGTTCCTTAAGTATTTTTTTTTATTAGAAATGTTTAAAAAATATTACCATGATTATAAAAAATGAATAGACATTCTTTATATAAAAAATTCAAAAATTTAATTTTTCGTACAAAAACAGTAAAAACAACTTTTCTTAAATATTAGGAACAGTTACCTTGTGCATCGTTTGAAAGATGATCCATTATCTTCTAAGCAATCATACCATACCTGAAAACAGAAAAAGAGAAGTCTGATAAAAATCGATAAAATTACAATTTGCATTTGTAAAACAAAATCAAAGTTATTGATCAATAGCAACATGATAAGGACACAGAACCTTCTGCGCTATTCCACGCACTTTGGCGCAAAACGGAACCCCACGAATCGAAAAGCCTATGCGAACCAGCACAGATTGTCAATAAATTGTCAATTTTCCCCATTAAAATTTAATAATGTTGTGGTTTGCTCGAGCTGCTCGTGTGCGACGAAAAGATTATTTTTCTTTTCAAATTATCCCCGCAGACCGCGCACAGTCGCAGCCATCTGGTTCCGATTTTCCTCCCACCATCCCAACTCCCCATTCAAAACAATCGTTACAATTGTCAGCGAAAGCTTCCAGCCGGCTACACTTTTTCGATTTCCTTTCCAAATGGATTATACCTGGTCTGACAGTCGCACAATGCCTATCGAGTTGTACCGCGTGGTAAGCTAAATTATTCTTTGCATTTCACGGACGGCCGGGGGAATAACATTTTCGAATGAGACTTGTTTTGATACAATCAATAATTACTTCCCGGCATGTTCCGGCACCCGTTGGGGTTCCCTCCATTTTGTTACCTCCCCGTTTCAGCTTCCGCCAACCGCTAATTGGAGTCATTCGAGTTAAACGGAAATAATGCGCTCCATTTCGATTTCGAATGTTAGGACAAATCCGGAATAGGTATGTTTGTAGCTACCGTTTCCGCTTTCATAGTTACAAATGTCACCACTAGTCCTGATTATTCGAATACCTCGAAGACAATTTTCGTTTCATCCAATGTCCGTCCAGATCCATCATATACTTGGGTTGACAGTAATCGATCGAGATTTAAGGAAAAAAAAACAAATAAATTTTTAATAGATAAGGTTTATCGGACAAAACCCTATTAATTGTTATTTATGAACTATCTTTTAATGCAAGTTTGGAATGTGATTGCTCCTACGGTTGTAGACAGGGCCATATGAAGAACGGGCTAATATGGCCGAGTTTGGGGACAATTGAATAAAGAAAATCTCTTTTGAATCGTGCATCTAGCCAACTGCAAAAAAAATTGCAGTGCCGAAACTTTATCTTCCTAAAGTAAACAGAAAAAAATCATCGAAAACTCTGAATCGGCATAAAAATCTTGAACATTACCGTAATCCTGAGTAAGATTAATTACTTTTTCAATATTTTTCAATTACTTTATCTGCCAAATTCTGAGATAAACAAAGCTTAAGGTTGCCAGATTGCCCGGTTTTATCAGGGATTGCCCGGATATTTTGTACAAAATTTGGGAACAGTCCGGCCCGGCCCAGTTGCCAGGATTCAAAAACGCCCGGATTTTGCCCGGATTTATTCAATTTATTTGGCAAGTCATACAAAAAAACAACAAACGCCTCCAAAACGAAATATTTTGAGCAAGTTTTTTTTATATAATCATTAAAGGATTTTTTGGAAGCCTTAAATTCGATTCAAAATCCATCGATGAGTTTTATCAAAAACAATTTTTTTTTCAATTTTTTTCATGATTTTTGTTGAGTAATTTCAAGGTTTTGAGAAAATTTGTCCGGATATTGCCCGGATTTATGATCGTCACTTTTGAAATCAAATGCCCGGATTTGCCAGGTTTTTATAACAAAATTGCCCGGTTTATTCGGCCCGGATACGTGCTAAAACAATTCTGGCAACCTTAACAATGCTGAATTTGGGTGCTTTTTGGTTTAGATTTCTTCGCGGTTCAAAAAACAACAACATCGCGGTCCTTAAAGTGTTAAGCTCGAACAATAATTTTTTTTTAAATTTTTCCTTCAAACTTTACCATTTGATAGGGTTTCTAGCCTTTTGTCCTAGACTAGCTTATGCTTGGAAAATGTCCCAATTTTATAAATATCAAAAAATTACCTCAAAACAACAAAAACAACACCAAAACTACACTGTTAATTTGTGCCTCGATTTCCAGCAAAAAAAAATTGCTGGAAACGTTCAGCAATCCAATTTTTTGCTGGAAACCAGCAATCGGTTCTCTAATTGCCCGTTTATTTAGCATTCGGTTGTGTTCTTGTCATTTTTGCTTAAAAATCACCAATCGGTTTTCAAATTGCCTTCAAATTGATATTCCAGCAATTGATCTAGTTTGCTGGAAAATTAGCAATCGAGTTGTCAAATTAGAGTGTGTTTGTTTTCATACCTTGAAGCAAGGTGAGACTCTATTTTACGAATATTGGTTAGATTAATATAATTATTTTATATTCATCTATAATGTAGCAACCAGATATCAAGTCAAGGGTGAGTTTTTATTGGACAAGTAGATATTCTATAAAAGGTTCTAATCAACACTATTTTTACAGCTGGCTGATGATCAACACTTTGGCACATAACTGCCACCCCAGAGCCTGTGCAAGAATATTGAAAAAAAAAAATATCGTGTTTCTGAAAATAAATATATCGCTAATTGAAAAATGGGAGAAAATAATTATTGCTTTTTGTACTCACAGCCAGTATTCAAAATTTAATTTTGAATTGAAATATAAACTTTATACTAAAAACAGCTGGTTTTGTTGAAAGAAGCAGCTGGTTTCCAGCAATGTGGATTGCTGATTTTCCAGCAATTTGAATTGCTGGAAACCAGCATTGACCTTGGCTGTTTTTTCCAGCAATTTAAATTGCTGGAAATATTGCTAGAAAATCAGCGGGACTAAAACCAGCAAAACTTTACTGATTTCCAACAAACAAAAATTGCTGTGTATACATTTACTAAGGAAAAAAGTTGAACTCTCACATAAATCAACCTGCTGCTTTTCAACGCGTTGATTTCATCAGGAAGGGTGTTTGTTTGCGAGCTTTCGAAAAAAATAGGTATATCAAGATTTTGAAATTACATTTTTACTTTCAGTTTAAGTGTTTAAAAACAAACCAAGTTTTTCCAATTTAAAACTCAACTCAAAGGTTTTCAAACGTAGAAAAAAGTTTTGAGATATTTTAGGTTTAGACTAAAGGGAGTGTGGGGTATCTCCACTTTTTTTTTCTTTACTTCATAACTTCTTTATTTAAAAAGATAAACAGAAAAAAATAAATGGAAAGGTTTTCTACAATTTTAAGATTATTTGGCTTTCTTTTTAAATTTTTTTTAAAATAAATTTATTTTCCCGAGTTCTGTCTGTTTGAAAAAAAAGTAGTTTTTTTTTTATTTTGAAAAATTGTGGGGAATCGTGGACCACCAGATCCAAATTGACTAGAAAACGTGCAAAGTTTATGAGTTGACCCAAAATTGAAATTTCAAAATTTATTTAGTTATTTTACAGCAATTTCAGATGAGCAAATAGAAAAAAGAAAAAATTTTAAAACCTGGCTCGCGAACGTTTTGGCAAAATTCCTTATATAGGATGGATAAAATATTTTTTATAACTGTTAATTTGGCATAACAAAACTTGGCAGATAGGAAAAACGTATTTTAAGTTCTGAATATGTAAATATAAAAATATAAAAATATAGGTGGCCCACGATTCCCCACAAGCTATGATTTTGCCAAGCCAATTGGTTGCGTTTGTGTGACTTATTGATGTTTCATCAAAAATTCCTTTTCCACGTGAAAGAACATGAAAAAAATAAGATCATAAGCGTATGAGCATAATTTTGATATGAACTTAAGGTTCCCCATCGATACAATTAGCGCAGCGGTTTTCAAACTTTTTTCACCCACCGACCCCTTTTGCGCAATTTTCGAGCCGACGCACACAGGGGTGAAACATGAAAAAGGCGATCAAAACTGTTTTCTGCCGAAACTGTCCGTTTTAGACCTATAGTGTCTTCGAGACAAATGACCAACATCATAAGGGCTAAAAAATTAGTTTTTTGAAAAATTGAATAATCCACCAAGTAGTGAGTTAGAAAAACTAACTTTTTTAATATTCATTTTAGAGCTATATTGTCTTAGAGAAGTTTTTAGCCTGTACCAATTCTAGCAACTTTGTTAAAGAAGTGATAGCTGTAACATTAATCGTTTCAAAGTTATGACAATTAAAAAAAAATAACATCAATTTTCAGTTTTTTCAACATAACTTTTTTGCGCGTGTTTTTTTCATATAAAATATCTTCTAGAGAGTTTTGAAGACAAAAAAGTTGTACATTTTTGCCAAATACATTGTATACAAATTTTGAGGTTTAAACGAGATATCTTAAAAAAACTTAACAAAAATAGTCATTTTGAACTGGTTATATCTCCTGAGTTCGGACGAGTTCGGTTACATATTTTACAGTTTTGCAATCAGAAAAGTATCGCCTTTCAAACAATGTACAATTCAAAGTGGCCAATTGTGACCTTCATAGGGTAAATGTCAATAAACGTTAGCCGAAAGTGAAGTTTTTATACTAATTTGAGCATAACTATTACTATTAGGCTGCAACATGTAGGATTCCTAACAGTAGGCCTACGTGAACCACTTGAACTTGAGATGGTAGATGCGCTCAAATCAGTATAAAAACTTCATTTTTATCTCATTTCTATTGACATTTACGCTATGAAGGTCACAATTGGCCACTTTGAGTTGTATATTATTTGAAATGCAATACTTTTCTGATTGCAAAACTGTAAAATATGTAACCGAACTCGTCCGAACTCAGGAGATATAACCAGTTCAAAATGACTATTTTTGTTAAGTATTTTTAAGATATCTCGTTTAAACCTCAAAATTTTTATACAATACTAGCTGACCCGGTGTGCTTTGCTACACCTTCCGAAAATAAATGTAATTTGTAAAAATTTATTCAAATTTAGATTTTAGAGAGCATCTTTTTAATTCAAACCTCATCATACTTCAGAACCAACAACTTTGAAATGAGAGCTGCAGCTGCAGTTCTGAATTTCAATTCAAAGATGGTATATAATATTTAATGAAACTTGATCTCTAAACTTGTTATTAAAGATCTGAAATTTATACTCTGTTTTTTAAGCTTCATAGTGACTTAAATATTGCTAAAATTTTTGGATTTTCTACCTTTTTTTTTAACAAAGTGGGAAGTTACGAACTTCCATAAAAACATTTGTCACATATATTTTTGAGTTATGCCAAATATACGTACGCAAAACCAAACCCTTTTAAAATATGGTCCCTTCATTGAAAAGCTCTTTATCTTAAATTTGCATGGAAGCTCCCCCATCTTTTCCAATTTTGCCCTCCACTGCTTGAATAAGGTTGGCTGATTTACCCGGCTCGAGTTTACATAAATTACTGATTGAAAGAAAAAGATTCGCATATTGGATTCTATTGCATATTGTACTTTATGGAGATAGAATTTTTAAAACCGATGAAAAGAGTGTATCGAAACAGGTTTTTGAGTATATTCCTAATATTCCGTATTATCAGCACTTCCAGCTCCTAATTAGCTTTAGATGGTTTATTTTTTGGAGTTGAAAAAATAATCTATGGAAATTTGAAAAAAACGAAGAAAGGGATTTTTAATAACCATTTTCAAAAAGTTTTTTTTCACCATCCACCGCCCTTCGAAGCAGTTTGAATATCTGTCTTTTTTGCGCCAAAATTATGTTAAAAAAAATGTTTTTCCAAACAGCACTTATCATGGTCATGAAAAATATATTAAATTAGTATTAAATACAGTGCACATTTCTCTTTTTTAAATTAATTTACTACAGCAAAAAATATAAATGTTTAAAAAAATATCAGTTGCATCACTTGATAAGTTCGCAGCGTTTTTTTTTTAATTTTCTCTTTAAAAGTCAAATATTCAAAAATGTTGGCAAAAACAAATTTCAAAGTTTAAATTTGTCCCGTATATTAGGGCAAGTATCAATGCAAAACTTATTTACAGATGCGTCAGAGTAATGGCTTTAAAATGGATATAATACGTATTCCTGTTTTTTGTTCTATCAAATTTCATTGATATATCTGCAGTATTTATGTTTATGTTTGTTACTCCACTTTTAACGAATGCTGTTCAAAGCAAATGACCTTCATTTACAAAGACATTTAAGAATTTTCAATTTCCGCTTCAGTTTCAACATTCGAAATACCCCTTCTGGTCTTTCCAACATATTGAATCATTCTGAAGATGAATGTCTTAAAAGTTCGACGTTTGCCCTTGCCCCACCGTGTAAGTTGACAGGAGGGGATATTGTTTTTAACTTTTTAAAAGTAAACTAAAAATTTCTCATAAAATTTTTGCTTCCAGTTGAATATAAGTTCTAAAGTCTCGCTTTTCAAAAAAGAAGCGGACCAAAAGTATCTTTTATGCAGCCATGTAACACGAAAACACTTTTCATATTAAGTACGTATTTGAATTGGTATGCAAGCAAAAAGTACGTTGGTTTTTTTTCAGTATTATTCAAAATAAAAAGCTCCCATTTTCATTCTAAATTCATTCAGTTGTGTATTTGGACCGAACTAACAATTTCTAAAAGAAAACATAGTTTTAATTTTTTTAACAGAAAAAGTTGAACGTTTGAATATGCTCTATTGTTCCTTGAATAAAAAGTCTTCCGGAAAATGTATTTCCTCACTTTTTATCAATAAAATCAGTTTATTTCACTTATGCACACGTCAGTAATATCTTATCGAATTTATAGAAAATACAACTTCAGTTCAGTACATTTGAACATGTTCAACAAAATGTTTCTGATCTACCTCTGTAGAAAACATCTTATTCATATTCCTGCTATCAATATGATTCAAAAATAATTTAGGCGAAATGGGTTAAAAAATTCTATGTAAATTCTTCACTTTATGTATTTTTTTTTCAAATGTCCGCAAAGCGTCATACCATTATTTAATTTGCATCATTTATATTTTTTAGACAACAAATGCTACCTACATTAACACGAACTAAATATGGAAGTATTTTTTGCAAAGCTTTCAATTGGTTTTGATTTGATTGATAAAAAACCAATCTGTGTCACATCTAGGCGTCATTTATTTCCACGTGTAATTAAGCAAGAAAAAAAACTCATCTAGGTTGCATATGGCTCCCACTTGGTTGAGAAACAGGCGCCTGATTGACAATCAGGATTGTTAAATTTTTCCAGCGATCAATGAACGAATCAATGCTTTAGTTACTATCCACTTGCGACGACGTTTGCTTGACCATAGAGACGGAAAACAAACCCATCAATGAAAACAAAATCTCTAAAAATGGATGCCATGACTTTTCAATTTCAGATTTTGTCAAAAAATGTACCTAGGTATATGTTTTATTCGATCGGCAAAATGTCAATCTGGGTCTCATCTAGGCGTCATTTATAACCATGTGCTGTACAAATGAGCTGGGAATAAAGTAGAAAAAAAATCACATCAAGGCTTCATAACGCCACCCCTCGCATTGCCTGGGTTACTTTCCTTTTGCGACGCTGGCTCGCGACGCCTCGACCATAGATACGGAAAACAAACCACCCAAAGGAAAAAAAAATCTCAAGAAAATGGATGTCATGACTTTAATTTGTTCGAAAAACTACAAATTTTGTATGGAAGCCTCTCCTTCCTTAAGGCGGATGGAGTTTTGACTATTACAGAAACCATCCCCGGCCTCAAAAACCCTCAGATGCCAGTTTTGACGATGATCGGTTCAGTAGTTTCCGAGTCTATAGGGAACAGACAGACAGACAAACATTCATTTTTATATATATAGATATTCAGCAAAACTTACAACTTACAACAAACTGTACAACTTTTCTGTCTTCAAAACTCTCTAGAATATATTTTATATGAAAAAACACGCGCAAAAAATTTATGTTGAAAAAACTGAAAATTGATGTTATTTTTTTAAAAATTGTCATAACTTTGAAACGATGAATGTTACAGCTATCACTTCTTTAACAAAGTTGCTAAAATTGGTACAGGCTAAAAACTTCTCTAAGACAATATAGCTCTAAAATGGATATAAAAAAAGTTAGTTTTTCTAGCTCACTACTAGGTGGATTAATCAATTTTTCAAAAAACTAATTTTTTAGCCCTTGTGATGTTGGTCATTTGTCTCGAAGACACTATAGGTCTAAAACGTACAGTTTGGGCAGAAAACAGTTTTGATCGCCTTTTTCATGTTTTACCCCTGTGTGCGACGCCCCATGGGCAAATTTTTAGAATTTTTTTTTAAGAAAATCTAGATTGTTGAAAAACCATTAGACACAGCCTTCAAATTTTATGTGCACTTTCACAAACGATATTTTGGTGTTCCAACTTTTACAATCATAAATGTTCAGTACCTTCACTTAACTTTTTTCTTATTTTAATTGGCACCTGAATAGCAACATATTGAGGGATCATACGTTAAAATTACTACTGTTTCTCACAGTCTTCATTTAAAGATTTTTTTCAATCTTTTTTATATTTTTATTTGACAATAATGAATTTATTTAAAATCAACTAAATTTTGTTCAATTTGTAAAAATCCAACTATCAGGAGGGTTAAAATAGCTTTCAGAGCATATTCCCCTTATGAAATTTTACAAAAAATCAAATTGTGACGAGAATTCACTCATTAGCGCTGGTGTAAATCAGCTAGATTCCAACCGATTTCTATAAAATTTAGTGTCCTTGAATCATCTTATCATTTTCAAAGAAGATCTAATTTTTTATGTCAGAAAATGACTAAATTTTCTCGTAAAATTAATAAGTTCCCTTTTTGTGACGTGAGTTCACTCATTTGCGATTGTTTTTGCTCGTGTTTGCTTAATGAGAAGCTCATGAACTTTATGGGTTTAACCCCGTTACCCCCCGTAGAGCGTGACGAACAGATTTTTGTTCCTTAAAAAATCATGTTGCAACATTTTTGAATTATCTCATTACAATTTTTGCCAAAACCAAAATAACAAGCAACCCAAAGTCAGCTGTAAATATCAATATAATTAAAACTGATATGTAGAGGAGAATGAGGATACTTGATCCGTGGGCATACTTGATTCCTCAGCTATATCTCGAAACTGGAATGTCTTACATAGATCAAACGTTCTAGAAAGTTTTTCCTAATAGAACAAAACAACAAACCTGTTATATAAAAAAATATTTTTTTTTTTGAGCTGATCACTATATTTGAAAAATCTAACAAAATGTGACTTAAAAATCTTTTTTTATCACTTTAGAACTTTCAATTCCTTCACGAAAAAGTTTTAATAAAAATATTTATTCCCATATGTCAATCATTAGAGTATAATATGAACTTCTAAACGTCATATTTTCAAAGCATTAGTATAGCCTCCATGTTTTATAGAAAAAGTTTTACAATATGTATGTTATAGGCTCACTTGATCACTCGTGTCCAAAAAGATATATTTTTCTTCTGGAAGCATGTTGATCATTGCTTAGCACGAAGTTGTTAAAATATTTATCCAATGACTTATACTAATCTTCATACAGTTTCCTGATAAAAATGACTCAAAAAAGTGTTTTTATCAAAAAATAAGAAAATTGTAGGCAGAAGTATGAAAATAATATATATTATTAATAATTATTTTTATGATTCACCAGTCTGGGCTAAAATGAATCAAAAAGCAAATCAAAGATTTACCTTTTAAGTCTCGTTCCATATACTGGAATATGATTGTTTTCCATCACGCGTTTGTTAGTTTTAAAATTTCATTCATCCAAATATTAGTTTTTATGATTTTAGCTATGTAGTAGATTTTTTCACTAACGATCAAAGGTTTGAAGAACCTCTTAGCTGAATGAAACTATGATTTCAAAGTAGTCGAAGATTCTTTTGAATTCAGCTACAGTAGCTGAATTCAAAGGAATCTTCGACTACTTTAAAATCAGATTTTTTCACCCCTAAATGTATGCAGCAGCCTAATGCTTTTTCTTTATAAACATTTTCGACAGAAAAAAAATGTAAAATTTAATTCGATCAAAACTTAAAATTAGTGCAATTGGTGCTTCATGCGTTATGACATCACAAATATATCAGAAAATTTAAATTTTCAAACGGTTTCATACGATTTTTCATTGAAAACAAAGTTTGTTGCAACTTACTCCTTTTTCTTAGTAGAGTGAATATCACATATTTTGTTAATTTAAAAATAACTAGTGGAACCAATAATTTTTCTGACTATGTCTGTTTGATGTCCCATAAATTTTTAAACGTTTCATGAAGAAGCGGTTGAATTAAATTAAAGCGTTAAATAAATATACAAATTGAATAAGTGTTGTGGTATTCAAATGTTACTTCTAACCCTGCTGTTTGGCGATATCTTTATGAATCAGAATGTATCAATGTTTGTATACTTAGTTTAATAAATAGTTTTCCAGAAAATGCCTGTGTTATGCTTTTTTTTGGGAAGTTCATCGATAATTCTTTCGTCGCATCAAATTTGCACCGTGCTCCATACTCAGATAAATCGCAGTCTAAATCACAATTACCAACCATCGTTGTTCCAGACACAAAAAAACTCAGAACATGGAACCGAACTCGCACGAGCAGGTTCTAGTAGCTATTCTTCTGTGTCCAACTAACATTGGCCTCTGAAGGAAAAAACTTAAATCTACAGTAACCCGTTGCATACATCCATCCGAAACTAGTATTTCCTTTTTCCCGTTTTGTTTCATCTTCCAGTTCTAAGGAAAGCCTCTGTGCACCTGTCAAAAGCAGCAGCAGCACCGTTTTTGCCCATTCTTCATTTCCATAGAGGTACCTCAAAGTTTCTGCCAATAAATGTGCCCTTCCTTCTGTATGGACGACGAGCGGCGTAGCTATGAGCAAAAAGTATCGCAGCTGAGAGATCCGTAAAACAACTCAACTGCCCCCAAGAACTTCCGGTGCCCCCTTTTACTTCCCTTTTTTCGACATCACATGCTTGGCCGTTTCTGGTGCGGCATCTCAATTTCTAACAATCATCAACGATTATGCCAAGAGCAGCGTAGCAGCAGTAGTTCCAGAGTTCCGACCAAGCTTTGCACCCTTTGCTAAATAGCCACCTCCCTTCAAAGTGAGCTAAAGGGGGTTTGGGGTGGAAAATCTGTTCCTTTGAGCTATTATTTCGAAAGCAGGGATTGATCGGCTAACGCCGGATGGTCTAGAGGAAGGTGGCCAGGAGCCGGACGAAAAACAAAAATCTCCAATTCCATTAACAATTTTTTAGTGGTCACAGGTGTCCGGAACATACAATGCATCTGGTGTTTTTCTCGTTTGCTTCTCTCTGCAGCAGGGAGGGTTTCGGTTTTTCTAATATCCGATTTTCGAATCGGAACGAACGAACAACGACTAGAACGAACGATGTCGACGACTACGACGACGACTGGGAAATTGGAAACCTTTTTCGAGATGGAGAAGCATCACAGGCACCCGGTGCACATCCGTATCCGGTGGAGGTGAAAGGTACCCCTTCTTCTACTCTTGAGAGTTACGAAAGAACACCCTTGGGGCACTGATTCAAACTCTTTTCCTTCTTCGAAGGTTTCAGTTCTCAAGCATTCTAGGGAATGGTATTTGGAAAAGGGCTTTTAGAATCGGAGTACGTTCACAGGTACAAGAAGGGATTCAAATGAAGTTCTTAGTTTATGCCGGGAACGCATCCAGCTTTATCCATCAGAATAGTGTAATGTTTGGGGAAGAGCTTAAGTTCTGATTCTATCGGTTGATGGAATGTGTAATTAACAGTCAATCTGTTGGTATACTTGAATTGTTGGATTTATAAAATGGATTATTTAATGTACTCATAAATTTATTGTTTTCTAATATTAAAAAACTGAAGCTATTAAAATAGAGTAAAGCTATCAAATTTTAAATTTGTCCAATAACAAAATCTTCTACTTAATCTTTACAACTAAAGTAGTGAACAATATATTTGCAATTCGTTTAATAATTTCATTGAATGGTAGACATGTTTAAATACTTATTCATATCTGATGAACAAAGTTAAGTTCAGATGTAATCCGACGTAGCACTCACGATATACAGTCAACAGCTAATCAAAGAGAACTTTTTGTCTGTGATAAAACTTAGCATTTGACATTAGCATTGGAATAATCCAGAATTTTAAACAAATATTTAAAAGTTGAATCTCGATAAAAATGGATTATCGTCATAAACAGACCATAAAAAAATCCTAAAACCCTTATGACACATTCCACGCGCTTGTACTGCTTACAAGTGATTTTTATTAGTTCGCGTATCGAAAAATCTCAAACTTGTTAATAATTTTGATAATTCAAATCAAAACCAACAGAAAGACTTTTTTAACTTATGAGAAAATTTTGTCATTTTATAACAAAAAATATTTGAGATCATTTTTGGAAATGATAAGACGATTCTGAAACACTTTATTTTATAAAAATCGGGTAACAACAGCACAAATAAGTGAGTTCACGTCACAAAATTTGAATTTTTGTAAAATTTTATATGGGAAATATGCTCTGAAAACTGTTTGACCCTCCAGATGGTCCCTCCACTTTACGATGGAATGTGTTTTATGGCTAATTCGACGTCATCATCATCGAAAGAGCCATATATTAATTCCACTAACATATTCGAGAAACATAAAACACATCTTTCGCAGATACCTTTTGTGTTATGAATGAAAATTTATCAAAGTTTGGGCACACGATTGGGCAATTCGCCTGTCGCTGATGGAACTAGCAATCGCTAGTGTAGAGTGTAAATAGCTATGTAAGGACCGTACTGAAGCAATGAATAAAGAATTAACTACATTCCTCCACTGAAACCTGCGTTGAGTCCTTTATTTAAACATGTTATGGGCGCAGATAGGGGAAAAGTTCATATAACGCCCCTGTGGCTAATACGAGCCACCCTTGTTTTGAAGAATCTGAATCATAGCAAATCAGCGATTCGCTTAGGTGGCGCATGAAAGGGCATGTCTGAAAAATTGGAAAACGAGTTTGTGAGAGGGATACTCTCAATACATGCGGTTAGCAAGTTTACCAGCGACCAGCGCAGAAAAGCCACTTGGCGGATGGTTTTTTGGGCGACGACGGTCAGTTGCCAGCCTTACCCGACTCCAGAGCCAATCGGGATGTCGACTACTGCTGATCGAGTTTGGGAGGCAAAGCTCAGAGTTCATCTTGCGATATTCAGCTACACTGGAGTTAGCATGCATTTGCTAATTATCGATGGCAGTTAGAAGTTGTTGGTATAAAAAAAACATCTTTATGGCATTTTCAACGTTGCAGTTGGTGAACAGTTATTGCAAAACTCATCCGGCTCGAACTCGTGGACATCGGCTCAGGAAATTTGTTTGTTTGTTTGTTTATTATCTTAATATCATCTGACAAAGGTGGGTGTCTGAATGAATAAAACTTAAATCTTCCAATGAGAGCCAGTTTCGATTACGAAGAGCTCGTCCTGGAGCATGAATGTAACAACGAGAAAACAGCCAACATCACCCAATTTCATTTTTCAAGATCTGTGCCACGATCAGGGATCGACCAGCGTATGGAGTCCAAGCAGATCACATCGTTGTTGATAGGACAGTAGATTTAACGGGTTTTCCTAAGGTAGTTCACAGAGAGCATAACGCACAAATCGCCGTTCGAAACGCGCAACCCAAAAGCCTCAAACGGCCACCATACCAGATTTGCAGATTCAAATGTTGATCGAACCAGGCAGCAATATAAAGCTCGCAGGCAGATGGGATCGGTGATTTCTGTACTCAGGCGTATAATAAATCCCAGTCTCCTGTTGGCCTTTTCGAGTACCACAGAGTAATGGAGCTTAAAAGTCATATCTGTCTAATAAAACTCCAAGGTCCTTTATCTGATCCACACGTTGCAGTGACTCACCCTGTATGCTGTATTCATATATGAATGGATGTTTTCTCCGACCGAATGTAATAACACAACACTTAGCAACTCTTAAAATCAGTAAATTATCAGCACACCAGTTCACAACTATTTCCAGGAAGCCTTGTAGCTCGTAACAATCAGTTAAACTGTTTATGACCAAAAATAATTTAGGTCGTCCGCATTCAGTAGAATTCCACAGCCAATAATAAGCAAATTAATGTCATTACAGAACATCGTAAACAACAGAGGGCCCAAATTGCTGCCTTGTGGAACCCCAGAGTTTGGAACAAAATCAGGAGATTCTGCAGAACCAAATCTAACAGCTAATCGGCGATTCGTTAGATAACTTTTTATCCACGCACATAGTCGTTTAGAACATCCCAAACTTGGCATTTTTTCATTCCGCCATCCATTTCTTATGCAATATGATGTAAAAACTGTCAAATTCGTGGTTACCAAACGATAAGGGAATATCCGTGCTGATTTTCAGAGATCCACTTCCGACAGGCTGAAAAAATAACATCGTTTACGATTCTCTCTAATACTTTCGAGCAGGCAGCTAGTTATGTGACATCACGTTAGTTAAGAATATTTTGCTTATCACCTTTTATATGGACTGGGCTCATAAACGATCTTTTCCAGATGTCGGGGAATTGTTGCTGTTCTAGAGACAGGGTAAAGATGTGGGTGAGTGGTTTCACCAGAAGAATGCAACACTTCTTAAAAACGCACGCCGGAATTCCATCCTGTCCGGCTGATGTAGTATATTTACCAATGGCTTCTAGAACCATTCATTCGCTAATAGAAAAAAAACATCCAAATTCAGCACATCGATGGGCAATCGTGTGACACCTGCGGATATTTGATCAGCAGTTTGGCTCCAGAGATGTCGAAGAGGAGATTACATCAAGGGTACCGATATGTTAAAAGGGTCATCCGGAATTGAGCCAAATACTCACGGCAATATCAACGCCCGTACAATTGAGGAAATCCGTCCAATCGATTTCAGAAAGGACTCGATTCATTGTGTCAAAATCTACGCGATTAAAGTTGTGAGCTGAAGTATCTAACGCCTCATTAAAAAACGATAGGGTTTGGAATAGAAATATCAAAATTAAACTAAGGGTGGTACAAGTCAATCGGTACAACAGCGTCGATAGCTTCCATGACCGAACTACTTGAGATAGATTCGTTCGTAAAAACCAAATTCAGCGTCCGGTTTTGAGAATTGCGTAGAGAGTTTCTTTGATTCATTCCATTCAGTTGCATTCCATCCAAAAGTGATGCACTAGCCGATGTTTATACTGAAGTGGGATCTATCATCATATTGTTACTGTCACCACGAATCCACATCAATTGCGGTTGGTTGAAGTCACCGAGAAGAATGACGCTGCACGAAGGTTGTTGCAATCTAACTTCAGACAAGCTATCAATATGCAGAACGATAATTGATCTGTCCTAATTTGTATCCGGTGGAATATATGCTAAACCAATTGTTGAACCAAGTAAGTGAGTTGCCAACTGAGCTATATCACAAGCCCTTTATAGGCCTTATCGGTGATCTCCTTTCTAATAGATTGATCACAGAGTACTAGAAAGGTGGGAGGGGAAATTTGGGTAAGACGGACACTGCGAGAAAAAACGGAAATTTTCAATATTTCGAAAACTACCATGTTTGGCACAAATCTAATGTTGGGAATATGTTTGCCTAAGTGTATCAGAACTTTGAGACCCTTTGCAAATTTACATCAAGCAAGGTCTCCTAATAGTAAACAAAACAAACAAAAACTTTAAAAAACAATTTTTTGATGTTATTTTCTGTACTCAGAAAATAGTTCATATCTCGCAACATTTTCGAAAACTTCAACCGTTTTCAAAGTTGGAGTGATTATTAAGCTTCTTCAATCATCTGGAGGAAAATCAGCAAATTTCGATCAAAGGGCTTAAGCAACAAACGTTTAGTTAAAAAAATTGCTTAGGCGGGTAAGACGGACATCTGATGGTTGGGTAAAACAGACACATAAGTTTCTCCAGGTATTTCAAATTTGTCATCGGTTTGATCCTCCATATGCCTTCAACAGACTTTGGTTAGAGCAATTGCCGGTCGAAAAGCACTCACTATCTCAAACAGGCCATTAAAGCTGTAAAAGCAGGATCCCGGTGAAGAAAGCGCCTTTAAAATACGGAATTCCAAAACTACACTGTTTCGAATTTTTTTTCGGAAAAATGCACCATTTCTACGCAATGTCCATCAGTTCGGGTAGATCATTTTTTAAAAGTGTAACTTGCAAATACGTTTTAGATTGCTATAAAAATAGTTTTGATGGAGTAGATTGACTAATTCCAATGGTTTATGCGATAGCACACAACCTGAACTGCCCGTCTGCGATAAAAAAAACTGTGTAAAATTGTGTAAGATTGTTTTTACTTTGTATTTGACTGAACTCAACGGAGCATGTAAGCAGATTAAAATAGTGATTTTTTGGATTTAAAACAATGATTTTTTTCCGAGAGTTTGTTGAAAATTTCGTAAGGAATGAATAACGCATTGAATAGCAATGATTCATTAAAAAAAACCTGTAAGAAATGAAGATGAGACAATCGCCTATTCCATGAGGTTGAATCATCAACCAATTTGATAAAAATTTATCATTGTCAGGATTATAAAAAATCAAGTAATATTTTAATCTTATTTTCCATTTTATTTGTATTTTTTTTTTAATCTGTAACAAATCACGTTACGAAAAAGCATTTCGCGACAAATTGGAATCGGAAGATTTTTGCACGAAATAATTTATCTTAAGCTCTTAATTTGTGATCTGAGTTGTTTGGAATACATCTCTACAACTAAAATGTTTTCTTGTCTGATCTGGAACTTTTGAAATATCACATAAATAAATTTAATGTCATATTACACTTACTCGATCAATTCCAATTTACGGAGACTTGACGGTCATTTAGAATGGCCGTATTTAAGTACTCCAAAATATAAGTACTCCAGATGTCACTTACATTTTAAGTGAAAATTATTATCAGCCAAATCCATATAAAAAATTCAAATCTTGCCTACATAATTTATGATAATTGTTTCAACTGTCAATTGAGGCCCTTAGAGCCAATGGGGTATAAGTGCATAAAAGCTGATTTCGAAAAAAAAGCACTTGAACTTCGTTGTGTTCCAGTAAATTCCATAGATATTTTTTATGATTTTTTTTCATGTGGATGATTTTCTTAAATAAAAACAAAGCATTTTACAACATTTTCCCAAAAAACAACGTTTATTTGACGTTTATTGAGGCGACACATATTTTTAAAATTTGGCACTTATACCCTTTTGGCTCCAAACACATACACTTATACCCCTTTGCCACCAAATAAATTCACTTATACCCCTTTGCGCCACCAACAAATTTTCACATTCAGGTTTTTTGATCTTGTTGATATGGGTAAGAAACCGTAAATATTCATTGCTACAAAAGTCAATTAGTTTTTGTATATGTAAACTAGCTGACCCGATGTGCGTTGCAACATCTTCCAGAAAGAAATGCAATTTTATGAAATTATTTAAATTTTGTTTATTTTTTTCGTAAGTATCATAAGTGCTCGGTTTTGACCATAAAACTTGTATATAGCCCTCCTATCCCCTTCCCATCGCATAAGCTGGAAGGAGGTCCCAGGTCAAATTTGATTTTTTTTATTGATTACTTCTATACCAAAAAAATTGTATTGGACCCCCTCCCCATATCTTATGTACTCACTGGAAAAAATATGGTGTTTCAAATAATCATTGAACCATTTCTCGTACCCAAATGATTTCGTTTGTCATATTTGGTTCGATTTGTTTGATAAGTTCTTGGTTTATGCAAAACAATTTTATGAGAGCTCACCTCTTCCCTAACTTTATCCCCAATTGAAGGAGAAAGGAGTTTCAAATAAGCACATTACCATTCATCGATTCCAAATGCCCTCCCATATAAAATTTGTTTCCATTTTCTCGATTAGTTCTCGAGTTATTTGAAAAATTGTAACGGAGACCCCTGCTCTCCTTCAAATCACCCCACTGGAAGGAGGCAATAGTAGCAAATATTCATTGAAACATTCCTCGTAACTACTCAAATACCTACTACCAAGTGAAATTTGGTTCCATTTGCTGAATGAATTCTCGAGTTATGTAAAAAATTGTATGATTGCACCCTCCTACCTTAAAATTTCCCCACAGGAAGAACAGAGGGTTCTCAAAATATGATAGAGACATTTCTCGTATATAAATACCTTCCCATGCCAAATTTAGATGCATATGCTTTAAAAGTTTTGCAGTTATGCTGGCAAATGTAAAAGAGCCCCCTCCCTCCTTTCTATCTCTCCACAAAATAAAGAGAAGGGTATCATATATTCATAGAACCCTTTCTTGTACACAAATACTCCTCCAAGCCAAATTTGGTTCCATTTGCTCGAATAGTTCTCAAGTTATACAATAAAAATGTATAGAAGCCCCCCCCCCTCTCTCTGCCTTTATCCCCACTGAAAAAAGGAGGGGTCAAAATAACCATAGAAACATTTCTTGTGCTCCAATGCCCTCCCATGCCAAATTTTGATCCAATATCTTGATTATTTCTCGAGTTATGTAACAAATAGTAAGGTATGCCCCCTCCCCCCTTCCTATCTCCCCAGTGAAAGGAAGGAGGGGTACCTAATATTCTTAGAAATATTCTTCATACTCAAATACCACCGCATGCCAAATTTAACACCATTTGCTTGATTGGTTCTCGAGTTATGCAAACATTGGTGTTTTGTTTGGGAGGCCCCTCCCTCCTTTCATGAGAGAGGGAGGGGTCTCAAACCATAATAGGAACCTTCCCCTGCCTCAAATACCCCCATCTGCCAATTTTCACGCAAATCGGTTCAGTAGTTTTCGAGTCTATAGGGAACAGACAGACAGACAGACAGACAGACAGACAGACAGACAGAAATTCATTTTTATATATATAGATATATTTTTTGTTGTTTTGATGAGAAATATAGAAATATACAAATATATGTACCAGAAGTAGGTTAAGAGATTTCATGGCTGAAGATCGACCTGGTCTTGGCAACTTCTAGTAAATCTCTCCTAACAACGTTTTTTTTATCAGGATTAATTTAATATAATTCGTGAAAGGTATTTTCCACTTCATTCCAATCACCACATGTTTTGTACGTCTTTGCCTAATCAATTGAGTATTGGAAAGGGACTTGCGGTCATTCTGAGTTGGGTTTTTACAGTAAATTAACGATAGGCGTTTCAATATTAACTCAATTATCTCGTCCAAATACATTTTTTCATGTACTTTATAAGCCTTTAATCCGTGACTTACTCCGTATATCCAGAAATCAGGAATTTGTGATCCGCTTATTTGTTATTAAAATAGAAAAAATAATTAAATTTATTAATTTTATTTTCAACTAGAATTATCACTAAATGCAATCAGATGAATCATAGTTGATGGTAAATTTTTAAACATCATCAGCTTTCAGAATAGTGAATTACATTTATTTTAAAAATTTTTGGTCCCGATGAAAAAACATTACTTTCTTGAAATCAAGTTAGGGTTGGTGGCAAAGCGGTATAAGTACATCAGTTTAATGGACTTTGGAGGCAAAGGGGTATAAGTGCAGCACTTATACCCCTTTGGCTCCAAACAAAAAGGAAATTTCAGTTAGCAGGATTTTTAAACGAGATCTAAACATAACAAAATAGTGAAATAAAATTATGATTAAAATAGCATATGATGATTGACAGTTAAGGATTCATTCTAGATGGTTATCTCGATTTTTTCCATTTTGTCACTTATACCCCTTTGGCTCCAAGGGCCTCAATTATTTTTGCGCTGTTTGAGATGTTTATCATTAATGTTTACTTTTGAATTGTTATGAAAATTATTTGGATTTTTGCCGGATTTTCCCGGATATTGCTCAATTATTGATATGAAAATTATACTCCAGTTTACCAATGGCTTCTAGAACCATTTTTTTGCTCGAATTTTGCCAGGTTTTTTAATAAAAACGCTCGGATTTGTCCGCCCCGCATACATTCAGGAGAAAATAACTGAAAAACTTAGTATTAAACATATTTAAAAAAAAATGAAAATAATTTTGCTAACAAAAATATTTTGGCCCGCAAACAAAACTAATTTCTAAAATTTGACCCGCCTGCTGAAAATTCTAGCCACTCATGGTCTACCTCTTCTCAGAATAAAGACCACAAATAGGTATATGCGTTCAAAATACTCGACTGAGTTGAAAAATGCACCACCTTACGTATAAGGCAAACCCGCATGTTTCGGATGCAGAACATGATGCATTTTGCCAAAATAAGAATGTTTCGCATTTTTGCATATCCAAACAGACCTAGCATTTTGATGCCACTTTTTGTGTTTGCTTTTTCCAGGAAAAGAAGTCCTGCGGTTGTCGTGTTTGTCCTGGCCAGTGTCATTTGATTCAACCGAAATTGTCACTCCTAAATAGAGAGAAGAAAATGACAGACGAATGCTTTTGTAAACATTTACTTTACAAAAAAGCTTCCGATGTTATATGGGTGGTGGGGGTATCTTTTAGCAATAGTTTAAGCGTTTTTAAGACTTCTTAAATTAATTATTCGATTAGGGTCATCAATGTAACAACAACAATAACATAACATTAAATGATAAGAAGTTACAGTGTATAGTGATTTCACACAGTTCACTTTCCTCCCGAAAGGCGCAATCGGCACTTCCCCAAGGTTGAGAACAAAACAATTAATCATCGGCTCATATTTAGCACACGTGCTACGCAAAACCACACACAGCATTCTCGCTTCGGAAGCAACACGACGATGACGACGACGACAATGTTGTCCGAGTAGTTCTGGATCGGAACACAATCGCCGCGCCGTCAACGGATATGGCGTCCCTGCCTTGCATTCCGATGTTATTTCCACACACTCGCTCGCTTGGCACATTCCCGTTTTGGCCACCATATATTAATTGCCTCACGAACCGCTGCTGGGCTGCTGCAGATTGTGATGTTGTTGTAACATCCTGCGCGAGCCCTCCCCTACGGTCTCATACATCCTTGCGTGGCTTGGCCATCCGGTTCCGCGTTTTTGGATCCCGGGTTCGATTGACCTCACCACGCGCAGCCAGGGTTGATGGGTCCTGCTGATGTTCGACCAAAACTATCAACTGTGGATGTGTGGGTGTGCGTCACCTCATTATGCACAGACATAACGACAGATGCCTATTCCCTGCCTCCTTGGGCCTCGTCAAAATCTTGCACCGGATGGGTGCTTTTCGGGCTGGCTGACCCTCTATAAAGTGTGGTGCGGTTTTTCGGTTCGGTTGCGGGATAGTGACCGCTAATCGATTCCATCAATATCACGATACCCACTGTTGCGGGATGAACATGCCGGATGTTGTTGATGAGTTATGGTATTTTTTTCACGTTGGTTTCATGATGTGTGCACAACGTGAGGTGGGCAAAGTGTACGTACATGAACATTACCTACACGTATAGAATGGGGTACACAAAACTTAAACAGATATTTTTAAGTTTAACCAAATAAACATATTTACAAGTTCCTCATCGTAGCTAAAAATCCTAACCACGAATCAGGCTGGTTGGTGACAAGAAAATACAACAAGTCATAAATTCATTACCACGAGTCAGACTCGTGGCAATGAGCGTTCGAATTTGCGTAATTTGCTGACAAAAGATGTGGTTAAGAATACAAAAGCTATTGATATTTTTCAAATTCAAATTTTAAACAGAATGATATTCGGATACGTCTAAATTCTCTTTGTTAACAGTATATGCAACTTTTCCAAAACTGTACCAAAACATCACTGACTGGTGCGATATCATCAGCAGCATCGCTCGCTTGTACTTCACCGTATCATAAGCGCCAGAAGCTAGTACCAAACCTCACACGTGTTTTCTTTACGTGAAATAATATCGCACCCGAGTAGCTGAACCGGTAAGAGTAGGTACACACAGAGATGCATCATCATCAACATCGGGGCGCTGCTTTCTCTTTTTGGGAAAGAACCAGAGCACGTGTTTTTCCGCATCATAAGGGAAAAGAGCATCCCAACAAACAAAACTTCGTCAAACGATATCGTCGTCGTCGTCGTTTTCGACGCCGCCGTTGTCGTTATCATCGGTGCCAGAAAATGCGGGAGTAAATCAAAGAATGATACACACCAAGCAGCCAGCCAACCAACCAACGACCGACAGAGACCGACCGCATCGAAAAACTCCGAGCTCAGGAGAATCCCATGCTGGGGTTTCGTCACTTCCTCCTAACACCCTAACCGGCCAACGACTTCAAACCAGCAGAAAGCACAGCGCCTAGCTGTATCGGGGAGGACCCTTATGCCAAATTCCGAACTCATCACATTCCCATCCACCATCATTCGGGAGATCCCGTCATTATCATCAACTAACCAACCAACGAACCCCCATTCCGGTAGAAATACTGCTGTACTCGGACTTTTGTATTTCTGTATGTTCTCTCTTCTTGATACCTACCGGGTTCGGGGCCGTGAGAAAGGAACCATACCCTGCTGGCTGAATCATTGGATGGCTAGCTGCAGATGTAGGTACGATGAGTATGGTAAGGAACCACCAAATGCGCTCAACTCCTCCATCATCAGCGCCACCAGGGGCCATTTTTTTCCGTATTTCAATGGTCGCCTAATACTCGGGGTAGGTACAAGACCGATAGCAACACTCGACTCCGGATCGTTAGGCGATGTCGATTGAAATACACAGAAAAAAATAATGACTATTACGTGTCATTGAAAATGGTTGCATTTAACATAATAGAACATGTAACAAAAAAAACACGTCATATTCAATTGATTCGTTTAAATGCAAATGCAAAAACCTTTAATATTACAGCAAATGACCTGTAACAAAAAGGAGCATGACATTTGCTGTAGTTTTACAGGTCGGCAAAAAATTACGTGTCGTGGAATTACGTGCTGTCAACTAATTTCAGTGTGCTTGGCATCCCATGGTGTTGAAAATAGAAAGAAAAAAACGGAACGCGCATTATTTGTTTTGTTTTGATTCTGAGTTTTACGTCAGAACAAGCCACTCCGTAGATTCGGTAAACGACTTCTGGCGTTCGGTGAAGTGCTGAACTGTTGTTTCAGGTAGAAACAAAATTATTCGAACGACAAAAACCCGCGGCAGCATCTGCACAACCCGTGTGCAAATATACACCAATAGATCGGAGAAGATTGTGCGTAGCTACGAGTTCTATCAATTTCCGACCGGGTGTTTCGTTGCGGCATTCGGTTCTGTACCAGAAGCACCAGTGATCGATTGAATGAAATTATGTCCGAAAGGAATGCGTTGATAGAGGTAAGATTTTTTTTCCAAACCCTTTTTCCCCAGAAATCAACTTTTCCTTATTATTAGGCTTACATCAGAAGCAGCAGAAACAGTCGGATCTGTCCGATTTTCTTTCATCGATATCGATGTGGAGGAGGCTTTTGGATTACCGACCAAGTGGCAACGATGAATTTCTACAAGTACGAGAAACATTATCTTCCAAATCGTCGGAATTTGTGTGACAGCGTTTAGCGAAATTGCTTACCGGTGGAAGATTGCGCTAATGTAGGTTTCATGCTTCAAAGTTGTCGGGTAAGTTTAACAGCTGACTGTAATTAATTGAATATATTTGAATGTATTTCAGGTATTTGCTAGTGAGGAAGCCACCTCCTAATTGAGCAAACCTTCTAGTGCTTAGTAGTGATGCGTCGTTTTATTTGAAGTGGCCAGATTTTGAGTAGGTAATGGTTAACGAAATCATCAATTTGTAAATAGGTTATAATTCTATTTTTTTCTTCTAGATCGTGTGGAGGATAATATATACATGTAGCTGTATCAAGACCTTTTTTTCATTTCCGAAACTTCAAGCTATGTGTAGAGCGTTCCGGTGGAAGCGCCTTCCTCCTTGGTTTTCTTCCCGTGTGAAATTCGATTTAAAATGTGCCTGATACAGATCGGATGGGCCGGAATTGCCAGATCTACAGAAAAACATTCAAACGGAAAACAATATTGCTAGGTATCGATAACCTCCGGGAAAAGTTGTTTCAGCCATTAGATTTTCATCGCCGTTTTCAACATTAGATTGTAAGAAACTTTAGTTGAAATTGTTAATTTAAAAACTTATGTGTAACAGACAAATCAAATTACTCATCATTTCAAATGCCATAAAAATGTTACGATGCATGCTAATTAAATAAATGCTTTTATGAAAGTTTCAAATAATGATAAATTTAATTTTTAAAGTTCGAAAAACCCGCTAAATATATCAAACTAAGAAGTACAGGACATAAGCTTTTAAAGCACTGTAATTTCCAAATAGCCTGTAAAAAATGTTGTTCACGTAAAAATAATTGACACGTGATTTTTTTGTGACCTGTAATATTACGGTAAATGTCCTGCTCCTTTTTGTTACAGGATATTTGCCGTAATTTTACGGCAAATAATTTTTTCTGTGTAGTTGGAATGTATGAAGGCTTAACTCAAAGAAGTCTTTAAAGAATAATTAACATTGCAATTCGTGTTCACTAGAAAACCGAATTTGTGTCTTTTTTAGGACAATACCAATTGGAAAAAATATCGTATCTCTGAAAATTTGCCACTTTATAGAGGACACCCCCTATTCAACGTACTTTAAAGGGTGATACGGTCAAAATTTGGTCAAGGGAAAACGCGTTTAAATCGGTGAAATAGTTTATTTAAAAAATCAAATTAAATTTCTTTTTCAAGTTTAATTTGTATAAAATTAAGGAAAAATATTCAGTTAGGCTTCCGCTTTTCCAATTCGGAACTGCCGGGCCTTACGCTTAACCCCTGCCATCAGATTTTGTACAGCCACCTTCTTCGCCGCAGAAAGCCAGTTTGCCTGGAACTGCTGCTTGTCCTTAGCAGTTTTTTTGGTCTTCTTTAGATTCCGCTTGACAATAGCTCAGCATTTCTCAATTGGGCAGAGCTCTGGCGTGTTGGGAGGGTTCTTGTCCTTGGGAACCACCTGCACGTTGTTGGCGGCGTATCACTTCATGGCCTTTTAACCGTAATGGCAAGATACCAAATCCGGTCAAAACAGTACGGAACAACCGTGTTTCTTCAGGAAAGGCAGCAGACGTTTATTCAAACACTCTTTCACATAAATTACTTGGTTGATAGTCCCGGAAGCTATGAAAATGCTGCTTTTCAAGCCACAGGTACAGATGGCTTGCCAAACCAGATCTTTCTTCGCGAACTTTGACAGTTTCATGTGCTTGAAATTATCTGCTACCTTTCTCCTTCCTTTTGCCGTATAGAACTCCTGTCCCGGAAGCTGCTTGTAGTCGGCTTTGACGTAGGTTTCGTCGTCCATTACCACGCAGTCAAACTTCGTCAGCATCGTCGTGTACAGCCTCCGGGATCGCGCTTTGGCCGTCGTATTTTGTTTATCATCGCGATTTGGAGTCAGTACCTTCTTGTAGGTCGATAGTCCGGCTCGTTTTTTTGCTCGATGCACGGTTGTAGACGGTACACCCAGCTTATTTGCGGCATCTCGGAGAGAGAGGTTAGGGTTTTGCTTGAAACTACCGGCAACTCTCTTTGTCGTCTCAGCGGCTTTCGGTTTTCGATTTCCCCCCGATCCAGACTTCCTGGCTGTCGACAAACGTTCCCCAAACACTTTAATTACATTTGAAACGGTTGATTTGGCAACTTTTAGCGATTTTGCCAGCTTTGCGTGCGAGTAGCTCGGATTTTCGCGATGCGCGAGCAAAATTTTGATACGCCGTTCTTCTTCCTTGGACGGCATTCTGACAACTGAAGAGTGAATTCCAAAATCAAATAGGAGCAACATTCTACACACACACCTTCAAAATGAGGGGTGTTCAGGTTTTTTAAATGATAAATTTAAAGAAATACGTCAAGTTGATATTGGCCAAATTTTGATCGTATCACCCTTTAAACGTATAAAATACACTAGTAAAATTTTCAAATTTTCGTAACAAGTTTTCCTAAAAACTTTAAATTTTACATTTTTGAGCTTGGATGTATTCCTTCAAAACTAAATGAAAACTTCAAAAATTTTGATAAAAATGATCAACAAAAATAACATAGTCAAACATGGGCCGAATTTTATAAAATGATAAATATAAAGCTTCCAAAATTTTTATCGACTATCGGTTAGGAAGCGATGTTCAATTTGCAACATGGCGATCAACAAGTGTCCACAAAAAGCTTTCTTTATTGAGTTCTAAGATGAAGTTAGGACAGATGTAAGCTGCGATATTTGTATAAAGTATTCCCAAGTAACACGGATAGTTTTATTTGACTCCTCAAGCCCCTTATAAAACCAAAACTTGATCCAGTAGCCTGCTATAAAACTTTTAATGTTACTTAGGTTGTCAAAAAAAGGGTCAATATAAAAATTCATATGATAGTAGTTTAGGTGAAACTGAAGGGGAGAGTTGGATAACTTAATCACTGTTTTCCATGTTCATCATATTTAAGAAAAAAATTATTCAATTTTTCCCATCATCCTTGAAAATTATAGCGCAATATTGAAGCATATTCACTACTTTGCCTTAACTTTTTTGTTTTGTTTTTTTCCTCTTTTATAAACTTTTATCAGAATGCGGTCTTGGGATGAAATATTTGTCATAACTTAAGATTTAAGAAAAACCATATTCGAAAGAAACCGGTGGAAGAAGACCAAAGCTATTGATGAAAAACGGGTTTTTCATGTTCCTCCCGAACAAAATGTATAAAAATCACATACAAACTTCAGGCTCGATGAACGACCCCTTTCCGTGGTTCGATGTGGCCAAAATTTGTTACTAGGCCTAGGATCGATATGCAAGGAATATTTCAAAGTTTTTCTAAGTAATTCTTATAAAATTAAGAAGCATCTGTGAAAAACACGCAGGTAACATATAATATATATATAAGGATAGGATTAATCTTTACCTGAGATAATCTAGACAAATTATCTTAGTTCTTAAGCATATTCGAAAATCCGAACTTTTTGTTTTATTTGATTTATTAAAGAAAAAATTATCGCTCGGTCCGCTAACTAATCTCATTTCTAAAATTTCTCCCACCTTTTTAAAATGTTGGCCACTTATGCTTTAGTGCATGGGTGGCAAAACCATGACCCGCGACTGTCTTTTCGTGGCCCGCGAAGCTTTTTCCAGGATGACCAAATTTAAATCTTAGCTCTTTTTAGGAGTTGAAGTTTTTTCTACGTTTCTGTACCATTCGGAGATGAAGTTTATCATAATCTCTATCAATCATTGAAGAATTCGAAACAAAAGTTGGAGAAAAACCTTTATATTATTTAAATTTTCCAAATTTTACACATGAACTGCACTTTCGAATAACAGATGTGTATTGCAATGAATCTCCCTTATTCAATTTCCTCATACCATTATTTTGAAAGCGATGAGAGCTTCCAAATGGGTACATGGCACTAGTTTGAATTTTGACTGGGTTTCAAAGTCTTCTAAGAGAGAATAAAAATAAGTCAAAGTTAAGTATTTTAGGCATTGTAGAGCGAAGAATTTACTGCATTTGTCAGCTTCGATTGAAATCAACGAAAATTTTACTGTAAATATCACGGAAATCAAAATCAAATATTTTATTTGAAAAGTTAGTAAAATTCAATGTGTGTGTGTGTGTGTTCCATCCAACGACCCCCTGAGCTGGCAGGTATGTTATGCAAAAGAACCAATGTTAATCATTTTGATTAAATTGGTTCAGTTGCGGGTGCTGGCGGTGTTAGCTCTATTGAAATTCCAGTAACCCATTTCAGAATGACAGAGACCTAGCTGCACATCCCGAGGTTACTTTCCTTGTCAATAAGCCCCGCCCAATCATAGCCGCATAACCAAATGGGTCAGGCAATTATGATTAGACTTTCAATCTTTTATTTAAATACTTATCCAGTTTCTCACTTGATATAATCGTCTGATTATACTTCGTTGTTATCCCAGAAAGTTCAATAAAAGATCGACGCGTATTTAATGAATGTTGCATTTTTAACAAGAGTATGATTAATTATATAAAAATATATATCTGTCTTACCGTTTTTTTTTTCATTTACCATACCTTACCTTCATTTACCAGATATATTAATAAGCGCACTTACTTGGGATTCCATTAGAGGAATATCGTTTTTGTGTATAAAACTACACACTTACCACAAACCATCGTCTTACTGTAAGATATGAAAATCAATATAGCTTTTACCACGATTCACAAAGGATTTTTTTAAATACATGATAATCACGAACTTAATGATTATAAAACAATTCATTCAATATACATAAAAGAAGGATTATTCAGAGTTGTTATGATGCCTACATTTATAAATTATTGAAAATAAAAGAAAATATCTGAGAGTTTTTGAATGGAAAATGAAATAATAGAGATCTTACATTGAAATCCATTTACATGAATATTTTTCGCAACCTGAAGTATTAAGGATTAATGATTTCTGAAAATTTAGATACATTGAAAAGCGATGCTGTTCAGCTGTGTAAACATGGTCCATGGAACCTTTAAAAACTTCACTATGTCATTATTGTTTACACATGGATTATTGCTTCGCGCAGTAATATTTCAGGAGGAATTAAGATACTTAAATTACTTGAGCAACGTTATTGTGCAATGTTGAAAACTTCTGAAATTTTGAGTAGCATCGGGTATGATGCATCAATAGCTGAAATCAAACTGTACTAAATTTCTCATTTAAAT
Organism: Uranotaenia lowii; assembly: GCF_029784155.1. Taxonomy (NCBI): domain Eukaryota; kingdom Metazoa; phylum Arthropoda; class Insecta; order Diptera; family Culicidae; genus Uranotaenia; species Uranotaenia lowii. The sequence continues at coordinate 341,423,589 of NC_073692.1, forward strand.
TGTACATTCTATTAACTTAAGTTATATTTTATTAACTTAAACTGCACAAATCGAAACACATTTAGTCTAAATCTTGATAATTTGCCAATGTGGCAACGCTCCATCATCTGGAAACTGTTTAAGTAGCTTTATCACCAGAGGACACTATCCGAGCTTTTTCTACTCGCCACCGTTGTATTAACGGCAGTAGCGTCGATTTTACAAGCAGAAGAGAGAAAGAGAAATAAACATATAAATTAGAAAGATCTCACCGAATTTATATCGCCAGTCGCCAACATCTCCACATGCTCAGCTTGCTGCTTTGTCCTTGAACCGGGTACAAGAATTTTCATCTTGGATCCAAATCTCAACACAATGAACGTTTTTCCAAGCAAACCCCGGTGTGCTTCTTAAATTTCATTCACTTTCATTGAAACACAAACTACCTCTCTCCCTCGCACCAATGATAATTAGCTGTTGGATGAGAATCTTTCCGAAATGCATTATCATCAGGCAGCCATTTTTCTTCAGAATTAATTTCATAATTTTCACTTTTCTTCACACTGTTAATAATTGGCACAACTCTTCATAAAATTCACTTGTTGACCACAGAAACTACATTGCATTCACTTTATTCGGATAATATATTGGAAAAAAGCACTTATTCCCCATCACACCAAGAGAAATTTCACCCACAAAACCGGACGAGCGAGAAAAGTGAACCGTACCGCACGGAGCTCGGTTGGACTTCCTGAAAAGTTAGTAAAATTCAATGCGTTTTTATGTGCCCTGTCAGCTGAAAAATTTTAAAGTTATGTTGGATTTCATTTAACGGAAAAATCTTATATCAAATACCTCTGAAAATATAAATGATGAAATCTGTAAATAATCATGTTTGTTTTACTCTAAAAAATAAACAATTTTTTTAATCTGATGGAAAATTTAGGGAAGTTCGTCACAAACCCATAAGGTAACAAAATTTTTCTCAAATCGCTGATACATTCGCAAAAGATCCGGCGATACAAATCGTAAGTGCAAAAGTGCAGTGAAATTGTGATGGAATATTGTGAAGAATTTTTTGTATTAATTTAAGTTTTTTGTTTATAATATAGTTTTCTGAGGATGGCTGAAGGTGGTAGGCCGAAACGTCAAAAGAATTGTTTTTATTTGATTTCAAATTCACCGAAAAGTATCAACTAGAAAAGCCAAAAAGATCCAATCTTGACATTTGTAGCTTAGAATTATCATCTTTATTAGATCATCTTTGTGAAACGCTTTTTCTGCCAGGCCAGATATAGTTCATATCTAGAAAATATTGAGATTTTCGGAGTTCAATGAGAAGTTTCAATAATAAAGGAGTTAGTTCATCTCGAATCGTTATAATTGAAAATCTACCATTTATGGAGAAGAAGGATCATTGGCTGTGGAGTCGAGATTTCTAAAGGCAAGAATGAAGAATATTTCCTCCTTGGTCGAGGTTTCTTTGAAGATCACTTTAGTTGGTACAAAGGGATCCATGTTATTTTTGTTAGAAAATAATCTACAAGATACCTCAATCATGGTTAGTATCAAGTTTTTAAGCGATTTTGCAAATGACATTAATCGTATTTTCATTTTTGACAAATGGGACTCCTAGAGTCATGGAATTTTTAGAGAACGAATTTTTAATCACTTTGTCCAACTGCTTTCCCAGCTTTGCAACTTTGCCAGAAAGAAAAGATTGCATTTTGTTTAGTTCAGACATCTCTACTTTTGGAGTTTCATTTTCAATCTGTTTGGAAAGTGTCAAATTTCAAAGACAAGAACTCTTGGAATGTTTCTATGGCCGCAATCACTGTTTGAAAATCCGATTTTATAATTGGTACGCATTTCATTTGAAACTACATTTTGAATTGTTGAAGTTAGTTCAGTTTTTAAACAATGATGGAGGTCTTATTGACTTTTGAATTAGTAATTTAAAAAAAAGTTTCTGAACAACTTGGTTTGCAAAAGAATAACTGATCTTTCATTGTTGTGCAGCGCTGCCGATTGAATTACGACATCTGAAATGGTCATTTGTGAATCACATATAAGAAGCAAGTTGAACTTATTTTAAGGACGATCGCAGTCGATACTTATCATCACATCATTTTATATGTCCTTTTTAAGGAAAAGCTAGGAACAAAACTCAAAAATTTTTTTTACATTTTGAAAGACTATCAGACCATGCCCAGCAAACATAAAATCGCATTAAAAATGATAACTCAAGTCATTAAAAACGTTACTACGAATCGTAATTCCAACTAACGCAAGTAAAAAGTCGTAAAAATCGTTACTCAATCTCGGATTAAATGGTTTAAATCGGATATGATAAAATGTCCGCCATGTTTCCAGATTTTGACGACGATTTCGTTCCTTTTTTTTCTCCCACGTGGATCAAGTGAGAGAACAGCTTTGATGTTCTCTCTGCGACCAGCAGTGCAACCAGATTGATAAAAATCAGATAGTGTATTTGCAAGAATTGCCCAATGACAGAAGCAGCAAATATTGTCGTTGTCGTTGGTAACGGTTCGCCCGCGCTGAGAGTAAAAACTTATACTCTCTTGCATTCTTTCTATGTATGTATATTGCCTCCACTTTGGTAGGTAAATGCTGTTTTTTCGGGTTTCATATGATCATTCTATAATGTATATGAAACGTATAACAAAGTTGTTGAGAAATACATCTACAAAAATGTTTGCTTGGTGAGAACTATTTGATCTACTTTGGATTTCCTACACTATATGACATTTCTGCAACAAATGACCCCAACGGAAGTGTTGCCAACAAGCTTAATGAGGATCCCTACTTATCATCTAGCCAAAGTAACGAACTGTAGAAACGTCAGAAAAGAAATGATTAACAATAGTATCCATTTTGGCTCAATCAAAACGTGCTTTTAATTGTCTAAAGTATCAAAATCTAATATAATAACTACTATAAGGAGACATAATGTATATTCACAAATCAATTTATACAAAAACTAGCCTTATTATAAACCACCGTTCTACAGATTTGGGCTTACTTCAACAGATATATATGTTTGCGAGTTTGCTACAAAGACCCCAAAAAATAGTATCCACAACAAGAAATTTGGGCCTTAAATTATTTTTTTATATTCGACATAACTATTGCTCCATATTTCATATAAGTATATTCAATTTGATCTGGATAAACACATATGCTATTTGAGTCGTAAAATGTTTCTATTTAATAATTAAAACAATAACTTGGTCTGAGAAACAAGTTCTCTGAAATTTTCCAATTTTTATTAAAAAAAAGACATTCCAAGTAAAATCTGTAAAAAACTTTTCAGAATCTCATTAATCTGCCATTTATACATCCCTACACATTTTTGGAAGAAAACGAAAAAATGTTTATTATATCTATTATATAAAATTCTCTTGTAACGGTGTTTGTAGTACTACTCCTCCGAAACGACCCAGACGATTCGAAAGAAATTATTTTTAGAATATTCTGTAGCCATGCGAATCGGTTTATATCGAATAAAAACAACACAAAGTCGCATCAATAATATATTTCAATCAATAATTAAATTTGTAGTTTTTTGAATGAAATAAAAGTCATGGCTTCCATTTTTTCGAGATTTTTTTTTCTTTTGGGCGGTTTGTTTTTCGTCTCCAAGGTCGAGGCGTCGGGAGCAGACGTCGTTAGAAGATAGTAACCATGGCATAGCATACTGATCAGTTAGAATATTTTGGCGCGTATTTCTCAACCAAGCATATTTTCAATGCAAGTGGTGGCGATATGAAGCCTTGATGTGAATGTTTTTTGTTCTTGATTCCTAGCTCATTTCTACAGCACATGGTTATGAATGACTCCTAGGTGTGACTCAGGTTGATATTTTGCTGATCGAATAAAACATATGATATTTGTTTTGCCAATCTCTGAAATTAAAAAGTCAGGCATCCATTTTTTCTTTTCTTCGAGGGGTTTGTTTTTCGTCTTCATGGGTGAGGCGTCGCTAGCAAACGTCGTTGCAAGATAATAGTAACCAAAGCATACTGTTCATTGATCGCTGGAAAAAATTAAAAATTAGGCGCCTTTTTCTCAACCAAGTACCTATATTTCTTATGCACGTGGGGGCGATATGCAACCTTGCTTTTTTCCTTGCTTATTTGTACACAGCACATGGCAATAAATGACGCCTAGATGTGACACGGATTGATATTTTATCGATCGAATTAAAACCATATAAACGATTTCAAATAATTAAACCATTTATAATTCGTGTTAATTTAAGTAGTAATTTGCTGTCCAAAAGGTATGAAATAAGGACACTTTGCGGACGTTTGAAAATAAGAAATTGGGAAGCTTTATATTCAATTTCGTATAATCCGATACGCCTAAAACGCTAGACACATAAACTGAACGAGAATCTGTTCTTTGAAATAGATTAGATAGGATTGAAGTTTTCAAATGCCGAATGAACTTTTTGATTTTTTGCAAACCTAAGTTGAAGTTATCAATAAAATAATCTACTTTTCAATAACAAAGTGTGAGAATATGCATTTTCCGGAAGAATTTTCAATTAAGAAAATAAACTAGAGCAAGTGCAAATTTTCAACTTTTACGAAAAATGTATACATTATTTCTTCATCTAAAAATTGTTGGGCCCAAAAAAACTATCTGATTAAATAAACTCAACTCTTTTTTTTTAATAATTCATCAAAAAACTTTTTACACGTTTACTGTTTGTTCACACACAATTCAAGTACGAACTTAACATGAAAAGTATGTTTTTGTTTAACATATTTTGGCTACATAGAAGAGACTTTTGATTCACTTTTTTGTTGAAATGTTTCTTTGTGATTGATATTCCAGGGGCAGCAGATTTTTATGATGAACTTTTAATATGAACTGAAAGTGTAAAAAGTAATATAAATTCCTGAAATTTCTAGGTGGAATAAGTGAAAACGCGCCATTTAGCAATGAAACATCTACAATTCACGAATTTTATCTCCAAAACGACCAGAAAGGATATCCCGAGTGTTGAATCTGAAGCGGATATTCAAAATAATTATAAAGGTCTTTGTTAATCAAGGTCTTTTGGTTGAACAGCATTCAGTGAAATAGAAGTACCAAGCAAAGCATTAATTTATTCCGGAGAAAACTTAGTATATATCAATGAAAGTTGATTAAACAGACAAACAAGAACAAGTATTAAATTCATTTAAAAGTCTTTTCACTGACGCATCTGAAAAAGACCTATGTGTTTTTTCACTTGCCTCAATAAATGAGACAAATGTATACTTCGATATTTCTTTTTGTCAACATAACTTATATTTTTTTTTTAAATATTATTTTTTTCAGAAAATATGAAAGTTGAACTGTGGTGATATTCGTTTGCATTTGCCGCGGTGTTTCATTTTTGAAATGAACTCACGATACCATAGAGGCCTGAACAGGTTATTTCATTTCGATCTATTAAATTTTAAAAAATCTGCTTTTCAATTAAATGTTATAAAATCTTAAAAAATATTACATAATCCTAAATAAAATCACAGATCACCACTAACAATGTTTAGGAAGTTTTGAAATCAGAACATCCCATTGCTTCAATAGGAGTCTTTAAAATAAAGGGTGAATATATCTTAACATATGTTTTCCTGTTTTCAAAATCAATCGTTTTTTTGATTCATTGGGTTAAAGTTCAAAGGAATTAATTTGCATTTTTTGCTTGAATAAAAAAAAAAGAATTTGCAGTATACAAAATCGTCAGATTTAATGCCATGATTGGGAGCATTTTAAGTTGAAATGTGTAAAGTCTATAACTTAAGTATCAGGCGAAACTTTTTGGAAATGATTTTGGTGAAAATATGGATTTTAATTCAAACTGCTTCGAAGCATGAGGATGGTGAATAAAAAGCTGTTTGAAAAAGGTTGGTAAAAATTTTTTCTTATGTGTTCCATTTCTTCAGCTCTAAAAAATACACCATCCAAAGCTAATTGGGAGCTGAAAGCGCTGCGTTAGGCAATATATTCGGCATATACTCCAAAAATTGTCCCGATATTCAAAATTCTATTTTAAAAAAGATTCATAAGCAATATATTCCAATAAATGAGAAACTTTTTATTTCGGTTTAAACCTTAATGTGAACTCGAGAAAAACGGAATAAATCTACTTAATGGAATACAGCAAATGAAACAAACATATTATCAACATACAGTTATTTATGGAACAAGTTACAAAAATTGGATTTTAAAAGACCCGTTGAGTTAAAATTCTTAGGTTAAATTTTTATAGAATTAAGCGGAACGATTCAAGTAAAGGGAAAGAAGGGAGATGTAAAGAAAACTAGGAAAAATGGAAAATGGACGCCAAGTTGAACACGGTAAGACGAAGTTTACCGGGTCTGCTAGTCATCATATAAAATCAGTTATTCAGTTATTTACTCTGAATATTTGATAAAATTGGTGGTGTGGCCCGCCAGCCTATCTTATCTAAAAAATTTGGCCAATCTGTGGAAAATGTTGGACACCCATGCTCTTGACAGAATTTAATCTAAATGGAGGATCAATTTTTCAAAAAAATATCGACATAGCGAAAGTGTAGCTTTTAAACCACTGCAAAAATTCATATTTAATAAATTTTTACATGTTTCAAATTTTTGTTTGATATTTATACAGCCAAGATTACTTATGTGAATTTTTGGAAGCGATGCATTCAGTCTTCATTAAGCCCAACAAGTCAAGTCACTTTAATTTCGGATTAACTTTGTTTAGGCATAAATAGGTACTCATGAAGTAAAATGTTCATCTTGATTTTATTATAAAATTATTTTATATTTAGTTATGTGAAAAAAAATAGATTGACCCAAATTGGCCGACTTTGAAAAATCTGACGCGCTTCAGGCTAAAATGATTATATTGGTCTACCAGAAAAGCATCTTTAAGAAAAATCGACACTCTCTAGCAGCCAAACAGCAGCAAAGGAAGGAGCTTCATTAGCTCACGTAGAACCAACTTTCGTGCTGTTGCAGCGATTATGGAACGTCCGGGCTCGTGTAGATATGCTGCTACTGCTATACAGCAGGCAGCCGACAGCTCCCAGATATGGAAAACTGTGGGTGGGTGGTTCGTTGGTTGGTTGATGAATCTAAGTTTTTTCCCTCCCCCTCGATGCTGTGCTGCAAGACAAGCGACATCTCTACTGTGGGGAAAGAGAAGTACGTTTTGGAGCCAAAAAAGTTCAAGATACCCAGGTTGGTTCTCTCATCCTCCCCAAGTCCATACAAAAACGAACGTACGAACGACGGATGCTTTCGTTCACTTCTGGTTTAGTGCAGAGAGCACCAGATGCAAACAGTCACACACGCATTTCTGGGGTTTTGGCAAACATAGTCTGAGCAAACCCACAGCAAAAGTTTCCTATCAAAACACGCACCAACCAAGCAGCAGTTCCTTTTTTTCGTGTCGGTCCTTCTGCAGTGCCATTGCTTCTATTTAGGGGAAATATCCCATGGTTTTCTCGAAAGGATGGAGCTTTTCGACGAACGACACATCGCTGTACATACAGTGATTCAGAAAATTTGAAGCGACAAAGCGGTTTTAAAGTTTTCGGTTAAAGATCCAGATAATTGTGCTGCAATCGGTGGCCGCCTTGGTTTTGGTTATTATGTTTTTTAACTTTGTTTACATCTTAGCCCCTACACGCTTCCAGCAAAGAAAGTAATATATCTTAGTTTTCGCCCATGAATACAAAATGTGAATAGGGCTGAATTTAAATTCATGTTTGTCAAACAGAAACACATTTACAAACGGTGTAAAATATTACTAAATGATTTATTCTTTCGAAGGTTCAAATTTATGAGATTGCGAGTGTGATGTTTTTTGGCTTTATTAGAAATTTAAATTGGTTTGTTTAGTGGTAATCAATTAAAAGTTAATGATTGCCATAAAAGGATATGTTGATTTTTTGTTTGCAATAATTCTGGCAACCGAAATAGAAATTAAAACTGTTATGTTTATTAACAAGAAACACTTCAAATAATAAACTTTTTCTTTTTTTACAATTTGAAAATCTGCGCGTCACGGCCGCTACCAGACATATAAGGTATAATTCTGATATTTTGTGCAATATTTGCCGCTAGCCTTTGATATTCACTTTTCACGATACATGTTTGGAATCCAAATAAGAGCACTTTTTCACAATTTAATGGAATCCTTTGAATAATTTATATTCTATTTCTATTTCTATTTTTGTTTATTTTAAGAGGATTTTAACCTTTCCAGTCATTCGTCCTCTATAATTTATATTCAAATTTTCATTGGTACGTTTGATTTTTCGTACAATTCCATTCATTCAAGTTTGCCATGATTCGTGGCTGAATTTTGCTGGATCATATTATCTGTCCTTATGCACTCGTTCCATTGAGAGGTTTGCACTTATTAACACCAAAATAAAATAAAACAAATCATACGCGATCAGATTTATTGCAAGAACTTTGTTAAACGATCGTTTTTCAGGAAGCCCACGATAAAACTAAACACTATGTGGAAATTAGATGCGAGATGAAATAGAATTAGATCTTAGTAATGTAAAATTACATCTTCTTTGAATTAAATCATAAAAAAATAGGTGTTTAAGCGTTTCTGGCTCGTGTAATTTCACAAATTTTTTGGTGTGTAGCTTTGCCACCGATTTTCCTCCCCGCTTTCCAACGACGATTGAGCAAGTTGTAGGCAATCAACTTTTCACCCAACGAACGTCAACAACAAGTGGGTGGTAGGAAAGTTTTCCTGTTTTATTTTTTGCTCTTCACTTCCACTGAAGATTTTCCCATCGGATCGTTGAGGAATGGAATCCGAGTTTGATTTCCGCTACCTGTGATGGCAAATGCTGCCATCTGAGGGATGATTCAGGACTTTAACAACATTAATTGGTTCTTAGAAAACTTTTGTCATTCGACTGATGCTTGTGAAAAATTTCTGATCTGTCAAAAAAAACTTCAAAATTCTAATCAACCAACTACTTACTTATTACTCGCAGAAGATGGTTCAGTCTGAACATGGAACTTTTTCTTGAAACGTAATAACTTCGGATATAATCAGCACAAAGGTGAGAATATCTCATAAAATTTGCTCATTTTTCTATACCGACATAAAAGAGCTGAGACACGTTACTATATGAATGGAAATTTGGATGTCACCTGCAGTTTTTCCTAAATATTTAACGCAGTCTTGCCTCTCCATATGGTCTGAAAGAAGAAAACAGAGTTGAAGTTTGTACGTTAAGATGTGGATTTGGTGATCAAACAAACCAATCACCATCGAAAAAATGTCTATTTTGTGCTCTACTAAGAACAGCGTAGCGATTGAATTTTAATAATTTAAAGAAAAAAATCATTTTTTAAAGCAATATGGATACATGCTGTGAAAAGCATTTCCATCTGTACATTTCATCTAAAGAAAACAAGATAACATAGTTTATATTGTTCATTCATTGAAATTCAACTTAAAATTCACTTATTTCAAACAGGAAAATATTTCGGCTTTTTCGGTCAATTTACGGATCCAAGACACCTTCTCTTCTAATTCCGACGTTTCGTTCTTTAGATTCCTGTGAAAAAGTTCAAATAAAAAACGAAACGTCGGAATTAGAAGAGAAGGTGTTTTGGATCCGTAAACTGACTGGAAAAGCCGAAATATTTTCCCGTTTGTACATTTTCACCAGTTGAAAACAATTATTTATTTATTTCTATAGAAAACCAAAGACGCAAAATATATGATAACTAGTATGATATACCTACGAGGCGCATTTTCTCCTTCCATGGCGACCGTGAACAAATTATTCAATATATTATTATGAAAAGTTAATGAAATGGATTTACTTTCTGAATCATGAGAAATTTTTTTTTTCCGGAGGATATCTTTTGGCTACCTTCTTCTCACTTTTTTAAAATCATTTTATATTTTTTTCATTTTTCATCGGTAACCGTAACGCCGATGTAGAAGCATTATTTTTCTCGAGGGATGCAGAGAAAATATACCATAAATCCGACCATCAGTAGATTTTATATGAATTTTAACTATTTATCCTTTAACTCATTTGCATGATAGGTTCTGTAGTAACATTATTTTAGCTAAACACCGATGCTACATCTAGAAATGCATTCAAATTTTCTAAAAAATCTTAATTGTTTTTGTTTAGGTTGCCAGATTGTCCGGATATTTAATACTAAACTTGGAAACAGTCCGGCCCGGCCCGGATGCCCACTTTTCACTTTATGTGGCAAATCAACCAAAAAAAAAAACAAATTGAATTGGATTTTTTTTTTATTTATGCCTCCAAAACGAAATGTCTTGAGCAAGTTTTTAAAAATAATCATGAAAATATTTTTGGAACTTTAAAATGCGATTTAAGTTCGGTCAATGAGTTTTGATGAAAAATTTGTTTTTTTTCATTTTTTTTCTTTATTTTTGTAATGTAATTTCTGGGATAGGTCCTGAAAAAATTTTGGCAATCTTAGTTTAAATATATTACACATAACGTAACTTAAAAAAACGACAACTTAAATTGAAACCCCTCATAACTTCAAAATTATTCAATTTTATTACTATTAGGTACTTTTGTAACAACAAAAAAAAGTAAGTGAACAAAAACTTAAAAATCATTTTTTAAGAAGGTACTTTTAGACTACAAACGAACCGGTAGGGTAGGAGAGAAAAGGTCACAAACAGAGCTGTACTCTTCATAAAAAGAATCTAGCTGCAATGTTGGATTTTCCGATGCAAATCGTTAAACTAAATGTATTAGGCAATGGGGTGTGTCGAATTGCAACATTTCTCGAATTTCAAAAACCCTGTAGTCAAAAATATTTCCACGTTGGTCAAAACGAACGACGGATTTTTATAACTTTTTTAAAAAGAGATTTGGAAGCTCGGGTTTTTATTTGAAATTATGAATGAAAAAAGGCTAAATTTGTCAGAAAAATGTCAATTTTCATGTTTTTCTTGAATATTTTGTTCTCACGCAATGCAAATGAAACTCGAATATATGGAGCTTACTGAAAAACTCTCTGGCTACAACTTTAATCAAGACAGCAAAGCGTTAGAAGTAGCAAGAAAATATTTTTTTTTTTTTTCGTGAAAAGAAACTATCAACACTGACAGATTTTCCATCCAATTTAAAAAAAAATATTTCTGAAAATTTCAAATCAAATCAAAACCCAGACACCTTAATCTCATTTTAAAAGACTGCGAAAAATTCTGTCGTTCGTTTTGACCAAAAAGTTTTTTTTTTTGCCTACAGTGTTTTTGAAATTCGAGAAAAGTTGCAATGCGACACACCCTATTGAACAATGTTCAGAGATATTGTTCTAGAAGGAAATTTATTAATTTCTGATTCTTGAGATGTTCAGACGAATTCATCTTCATCTTAAATTTTCTATTATTTGTCAAACTTGGTTTTAGGATTACACAAAGATTAGAGTCGACAAATACCATGGTTTTACAAAAACAGCTTTATAAATTAAAATATTTTGTATATTGCATGAGAAGTGGATGTTCAAATTCCGGCCATTTCGGTAAATCTTACGATCCTTTTCCCGGTAATTCTTTGGATCTAAGGAAAAATTTAAAATGAAGATTCTAACACTCTACTGCTTACGCAACCTTATCTATATGGTATAAAAAAATAATTTAAAGGTGGGAGTATTGAAAACATTTCAAAGTTTTTAAAGCCTGAAAAATTAAAAAGCATAGTATTATTTAACCCAATTATAGAACCTAAGACCCAAAACTGAGAACTTTAAACAATTGCAACCCATTCAATTTAAACAAAACGCCAGAACACATTGAGTTACTAAAATCACCCATTTTTCCGAACATTTTTTTCTTCTTGTTACTGAAACTAGCTATCATTATTGTCATTAACGTCATTTTGACATTATTTAGTAAGTTTAAGTTATTTTTGATCATGTTTTAGACATATTTAGTGCTAGTTTCAATTTGTTTATATTTAGATTTGGATATTCGGGTAGTAATTGAAATTTTAGCCATTTTTCATATTTTTTTTAGTTATTTTCAAGTATTTTATATTAGTTTGTTTTTATTTTTTTTTAAATTTTTAATGTATTTTGTCGATTTTGAATCTTATGTGGAATTTATATTATTTTTGTAAAACTCGATATGATAAAATTCAACTTTTAAGCATGTAAATTGTAAACCAAAAAAAAAGTTGTTTATCCAAATTCCTCCTGGTCTTTGAAAGCAGAAAATGTTAAGTTATGTTGTTTTTGAAAACTTAAAAATGAACCTTAATCAAGTGTTGAAAAAAATCGAACGGGGTCTTGATCTATAATATTTACATGAAAATAAAATTTTCGGGCAGAATTCAATTGTTCGAAAGTTTATTACAAAGCAACCCATTCAATTTAGACAAAACGCCAGAGCACATTGAGTTACTAAAATCGCCCGTTTTTCTCAACTTTTATTTTAACTTGTTACTAAAATTAGCTATCATTATTGTCATTAGCGTCATTTTGACATTATTCAGTAAGTTTTTGTTATTTTTCTTTTTTTTTTTATTCTTAGACAATTTTTGTGTAAAAATCGTGTAAATATTGTTTGAAATCAATAAAAAGTACTCAAACTTAATGCTTGATAACGAATTTGAAACTTATTATTATGTCTCCCCAAATTAAAATGAAATGTAAAAATCTAGTTTAAGTAGCATTTCCAATTGCAAAATCTCCTAGGTTTTAAGAAATAAATGTAATTGATTTTTTTTTTAAATTAATTTTATTATTTATTTTAACAAAATATGTGTTTGAAATTTGAACTCAAATCAATTAAAAAATTAAAAATTTTAACATTGTGTTTATCTCAAATCTACTTTTAGTTATAATTCTTTGTTTGAAACGGCTCATACTTTAAGGTTTTAAGTAGCCAAACTCGTTTTGTATTTTGTTATAATCTTGTATGCTTTATAAAAACCATAACTGATGACATAAGGCCACAAAATTCACATTTTTCCAAGGTGACTTACTTGGCGCGCTGATTTCAAACATGCAATCAATTTCTTATAGCAGCTTTGATTTTCGAGAAAACTTTTGAAAACATGAACTTGTTTGGCAAAACTACATATAGAACTTTATAAAGGTTTTGAAAATAAATTATCAATTTTCCCGAAGACAATAAGTAATTTTGTCTTTTCTTCAGGTTATTTTTTCAAATTTTGCAAAGTACGAAAATATTATAATATTTTTAAAAAAGATTAAATCCAAAAGGATTCTCTGATATCTACTATTTAAAATATAAATCAGATCGTCAAGCAGTTTTGAATACTGATTTATGAAATCATATTTTCCATATCTTATTCCCAAAGACTTTCTTAAACGATTTCAGAAATAGTAGCAATGGTATCAATTGTAGAATTTCATTTTTTAATGCATTGAATCTCTCAAACTAAAATATCTGAGCAAAATTTGAATCCTTGATTGAACGAGAACTCAAAATCTGTTTTTAGTTTCCATATAGGTTTAATAACTCATCAGTGAACTTATTTTTGGTCAACGTTTTGGCATTAGAGTCAATTTTGAAAGATCGATTTTATTAAAAACCGATCAATTTTAAAATTTCTACAGACTCTATCACCAAAACTAGGGATGATAGACAAAATCTGACAAATAATCTGAATTCAAAACATCATAATTTTCAAAATACATTTATGCAACTCAGTGCTGAAAAGTCAGCTGAAAAGTGCTATATTTCGACATTGTTTCTTTGCTTGCGAATATACAATCCAAAACTTACTTGATCAAAAATTTCCAGCCTTGGGCATGTTCGTCGATATACGATTATTTGTTGAAATGTGCTTCTTGTTGGTTGATTTTTCGACTCGGGCTGGAAAAACCCACTTTTTGCAACTTGTTGCTTAAAAAGCTATTTCAAAACCTAGACACCAAAAATGATGTTTCCTTGTATGAACCGATGAAGTGTACTTTAAAAGTTTTGAAATAATCGAACCTGATCTGAATTCAAGCTATTCTCCATTCAAATTTCCAATGAGTGACAAATTAAAAGTACACTGTGCTCAAGGAAAAACGATTTCATATCAATTGGGCTATTGAACTTAATGCGGCACAAGAATTCTTCTTTTTTAGAGATGGCTATCATTCGTTGCTAAGAAAATAATAATTGTATTATGGAACGTTTATAAAGTTGAGCCTTTGTAAATCTTTTCCCAACCCTTTTTTTTTTTAAATTATGCTAAATGTTGAATCGCTGGGACTTAACGGTCCCCTTCATGTTAATAATACATGAATAAACTTGGCACGTTAAAAGTAAGGGCCTTAGAAATTAGTTTTAAATAAAATTAAAATTTTCATTAGTTGCGAGCGTAAGAGTATTTACGGTAGATTTTTCGAAACTAACCCATTGGCAGTACATCAACAGATGATTTCAATTTTTTTTTTCAAAGATCTTTATAAATCTTTATTGAGGTTTGAAAATCTGTATTAAAATCTGTATTTGTATCTATATCTGTATCTATATTGGCGATGAAAAATCTGTATCTTCAGGATGTTTAGGTGTCCTGTAAGATCCCCCTCATTCCTGGAGAGTTTCAAGGCACTACGTTCTGCTTCTAATCAATGAAGCTTCGCTAGTTTCTTCCGGGCCGTCGCTTGCACAGTTTTGGTCCACGTTAAGTGTTCATGCTCCTTGTGTTGAATTTTCTAACATTTATTGTGTAAATTTACACAACGCGTACCCAGGTCAACAGTTAATGTGAAAAAGAGCGTTTGAACTTAAAAATACCACAATGTCCGTTGGATTTAAATGTTCATGTCAACATACAGATACTGTCAAGATTTGAAAGTTTCAAACGTTTACACATAGAACACGATACCCCATTCTCCACTACTTAATTTTGAGCATGCAAAAACTGTGCGCAACAATTACTGCGTTTGCACTCTGTGGAACAGAGAAAAAGTCGAATGAGGAAAATCGAACTAAAAATTATTCGACCAATTTTTTTTTATTATATTTCAAACTTGAAACAATTTACGCGAAATATGGTTTTCGTTCCTATAGAATCTATAAGTTGTCCCATTTTGTCTAAGTACTATTTTGGTACAGCCCTGCTCATTCCGTTTCAACAGGTAAATGAAAAAAAGGTAACACGAAGTTTCAAAGGTGTTTTAATCTCTTTTTTCCCCTATGGATAAAAGAAATGCTTAAAAACGCCAATAGCGTATTCAAAACAAATTGAAAAGATCGAAAGATTGAATCGAAAATGCCACATCTATACGATCTTTTCCTGGCCGCAGAATCAATAAAAAAAAATCGAATATCTGAGCTGAAAAGATCGATCTTCCAAAGATCGATCCAAGATCGAACAATCCTAGATGGTGCCTGCACCATTTGTGCACGATATTTTTTCACTTTTCCGGGGAAATGCCTCTTATTTTCACAGAGATTATGAAAAGCGAAGTTCACGATACACAGAGTTTTGAGTGAAACTGAAAACAAAAGAACACAGCAGAAATATGTTCCGTTCATCTGAATCGATCAAGGAGATCGATCTTTTCTTGAAGATCTAACAATCCTAGACTACCCTTAACATTTCGCTGAGTCAGTTGGCAAAAATGAAAGAGGTAAGCCTTGGAGCGGTCTGAAATTGGATTCAGAAGTATGGAGAGGAAAGCAGCATCGTGGACAAAAATAAATCTGGGCGGAAATCGGGTCCGGTGGACAAAACTTTGGACCGAAAAAATCATGCGTGTTTACGTCAGTGAGAAAACTGCCTCAGATGAGAATGTGGTCTGAAACGTGGAAATTCGATTACTGGCGTACGATTGACTGTAACCTTTTTTTTTATTTACTGTAAAAGTTTTTTTTAAACATAAAAGTGTAAAGAAAATAAGAATTGGTTCATGAATTTTGTTTATACTGTTTATTTTAAATCGTGCTTAGACTTAATGGGACACCCCACAGTAAACTTCTATCGCTGCTATGCTGAGCAACATTTTTCTTTCTAGCACAACCAGACTGAAATCAGTCAGTCGATAATAATTTATATCGCATCCCATTGGAACGCAATTCGTCTCCATTCATCACGCCTGAAAAGTGTCTTCTCCCGATCCAATTGTATCTTGACCTCTGCCATCTGTGAATAAACGGGAATATACTCATCATCATCGCCATCGTCATCCTAAAGATCAACGTCATCTTCACATGCTGGTTTGTATCCTGCAATGTGCCATGCGGTCAATGATGCTGATGATACTGATGCTGATGATGATGGCCGAAAACCAGCTACCGCAAGTAAATTTGAAGGAGAAAAACAGCTGAAGCAGACATTAGTCGGTTACACACACGTTGCGGCGCGTCTGCTTTTTCTTATTGCATTTTGTGGCCCTCGAGGGGAGACGCGTACGGGATGCGCCGTTTGTTTTTTTTTTTGCCGTTTTTATTTCCTTTTATTTTGTTGGAAAGATTAAGAACTATAGTGCATCTAGAATCTAAAAAACAATAGTCTGGTTTGCCCACATTCTATACGATGTATAAAAACATTTTGATGATGTAGTTCTAAAACTTCGAATTGAATTGAATTTGAAAGTAAAAACGGAATTTTGGAAAAGCATTCAATTGCATTGAAAACATACCAATTATGCAATTAAACTCAATAAAACTTTAAACAAGAACACCATGATGACAACCAAAATGCATAAAGCACCTGAAGCCAAAACCTTTACCGGTCTCTTCCTTCAATAAAAGGGGGAACACCATCCATCGTGTCTCGCTAAAACTGTTGTGGTGGATGGCGCACAGGGACGTGTCAGCAAAACGATCGAGTTGGAAAACCATTTATTTACACCTGTCTCAGGAATCAGTCTAAATTTATGAGATCATATGTTGACAGCATCAGCTTGCCAGCCAGTCCTCGCACGACTTTTGGTTCCAAACGACGGTGTAGCGTACCTAATAGATGAAAAACGAACCCTGAACCGGGAAAAGGCGAGAAGCAGTTGGTTTGCACGTGTGCGTTGATGTGACTGTCTGTGTGTGTACGTGCAAAGGAAACACGAGAGAAGAAATGGTAAAGAGCGCAACTGGGGCCAATATGCGACTTTTGTTGCTGCTGATGTTGCTGTTTTTTTTGTTATTGTCAGTTACCGGCATCTGTTTTCTTTTCAGCTTTTCTAGCGAATGTTGTCTTATGAGTGTTTTTTTACTTTATAAACAAAAAAAATCATCCCAATTACTCCTTGTCTTATCCTCTAAAATTGATAGGACACCTGTAAAAAGCACATTTTCAAAATTTCAACAGTAATCCACTGAAATTTTTATCAATTCAATTTTCAACCATCAAAACCTTAAAAATATCAAATTATCATAGCTTTTTGAGCTGATCGTTCTAAATTGGCAATTATTGTAACAGATTTTTCTAATTCGTCATCCTAAAGCTAGTTTTATGAATAGGCTTGCAATGTTTTCCCAAGTAACACATATTAAGCCAACTGTTTTTTTTTAGTTTTATTATTTTTTTATGAAAACTTTTCCATAGCAACCAATTTTTAAAATTGTTTTAGTGTAACGTAGAAAATGCTTAGTTTATCGTGTGTTCTAAAAGAACCCTGAAAGTTTTGCTAACACTTTCTGAAGAATGTTGTAAAAAATTGCAAAATTATTGTTAAAGCTACAATAAAACATAAACTTTCCTGTTTTTCGTACCTGTTTTAATAAAGCACTCAATGCTCTTTAAAAACAAGCGCTCAAGCTAAGTTGAAAGTTTTTTTTATTGGAATAGTGGATGTTAGGCATGATAAAATTAAGTGACAGATGATTTGACAATCGAGGAGAACACGCTTAAACTTGTTAACCTCTTTTCGATATAGCATAACCTGTTATGAAAGGATTTTGAGTGAGGGCTTGGAGAAAAACGGGCTTTCAAATTAATATAAATAAACACAACTAATTTCATCTAAAAAATAAAAACAACTTTGTTGCATCCGCATTCAAATTTAAAAAGAATCGCAAATCAGTCAACATCATCAATTTCTGAATTCTGAAAAAACGTTTTTTGTAATTCAATAAGAATAAATATATTAGACCATTAATTTGTTCTCGAATGAAAAAAAAACTATTTGTTATTCTTAGTATGCTCTTTCAGTTAAACAAAAAAAGTATTTGTAACTCATATAACGACAGTATTCACTTACTTACAATTGCAATTGAATCCTGCACGAATGGAGTTTAATCCTGAAGACATATTCCTCAGAAAAAGCTCCATTCAACGCTGAATAAAGTACTTATTTTATTTATCAAACTATTTCTACAATTGCGAAGCTAATCTTTATTAACGTCAAACATTCCAACACTAACAAAATTCTTTCCGGAAAATCTAACTTGTTTCGAATCAAGAAAATTATTTTATTTACAATAAACTTTGCAACTTTCAGAAACAGTTAATCAAACCAATCCGCTCTCATTTATTACCCACTTAATTGAAAACCTAAAACAAAAAATTAAACAAATAGATTATTTGGTCCACGGTTCGCTAGTTTTAGCAAAAAAAAAAAATAAAAGGTGAGGTTATTTGATAACAATACCTACTTGTTATTCAAAGATCATTGACCATCCTCATATGCCTTTTGCCAAGCAACAAATCGAAACGTTCTCATTTATTGCGACAAACTTCTCTAACTCAAAAATTGATTAATCCATCATGTGCGTGTATTATATTCAAAGAAACGTCAAACAAAGCTGTTATTCAAGCTCTCTTAAAACTCTCATAGAATTGTTTATTGTATTTTTTTTATTACTACATTTTTTCAATTGGCATAAAACAATTTTGAAATTGTTTTACAAGTGCTTAAAGCAGGGTTGCTAGCGATTTTTCATTTTGAAATTCCAAAGTTTTTCCCGGTTTTCTCCGGTTTTTTCCCGGTTATAAATGATGATTTTCCCATTTATTATACTTCTTTTTTTAATATAAAATCATGGTGAATAAAAAAAAAATTGTAAAGAGCCTCAAATTTCTAACAATTGTATCCCAAAACTTGTTAACCGGTTAGAAATCATGACAAATACTTTGGCGTTTTTTAACACGTAGTCTTTTCGTTTCAAATTGACAGGTTTTCATGATTTTTTAAAACGAATCTAACGAAATTGGCATCTTTTCGTTGTTTTGCTCCACAATATCAAAAGATTTGCAAAAAAAATCGAGGTCAATTGATCTAGAAACTATAGTGTAGCATTTTTCACCCACTGTGAAATTTTCTAGAATTTTTATAAAGTCCTAGAAAAAAATTGTATAGTTTGTATAGAAATATTTAAAAAAAAAAAATACAACGAAATATAATGTCAAATCAGCTTGTCAACTTGAAAGGGGATTTGTCTTAGAAAACTTAAAATCATTAGATGGTTGGAAAATATTTTGAACGCAGTTATTTCTTTTTTTGTGTAAATCCAAAAACATGTTAAATTTTTTTTTTCAATACAAAACAATGGATAACTTTAGTAGTGCCCTAGTCATTTGAACGAAAGATTCGTGAAAATATAGAACATCGTGTATAAGACAGGGCTGAACTTCAATCGTTTGAATGTAAGATATTATTCGTTATCAGTGTAAAGACCTCAGATTTCGACAGAAGCTTGATTTCGATACAATTTTTACATAAGACATATAAACGATAAAAAATGTTCACTCCTTTGGACTCTCACTTATTCAGATTCGACCTAAGTTAGTTTTGTCGATAATAGTTTCAATATTGAATTCATAACATTGGAGTTATGCTTGTAAGTATAGCACATTTGCAGGGAGCTAAAAAATTAGATATCTCATATTGCCCCGCAATTTGTTAAACGCGATTCAAATTTTTTTTGTTTACTAATGAACGAAAATAAGCGTTTATGAGATAAATCTATATCAAGACTGTCAAAAACTAAATATTCTTGAATTTAGAAATAATTTTGAAAATATTTTTGAAATTCCGTGAAAAAATCTCAAGCATGAATATTTTCCCGGTGAGGTGCCGAAATTCCCGGTTTTTTCCCGGGACAGCTTGTAACTTTATTCGGGTGCTTCAAAATAAAAAAAAATCCTCTAGGACCCACAATGAACTTTTGAAATCTTTAATTTTGCATCATTACTTTTTTATGGACGCGACCTTAAAGCTCAAACAAAAAACCTCCCGAATCAGACCTTGAGTTTTAATTTGACACTCCTCGCTTTAGATCACTATATCTCTCTTTTTTTCTCAACCAATTGATAGTTTTGGAAACCTCATAACATAACTCAAATATGTCTATTAAACAATATTCAGCTAGAATGCTTCAGTTTTTTGTTATTCAAGGTCTAAGAAAAAATCCGATAAAACAAGCTTCGGAAAAAAAGACTGCAGATCAGCCACGGAATGCTCCGAAAAAATATTCGCTTTGTGTCCAAGACAGCTGAAGTTGGAAGCTATACGTTGTGTACAAGGATATGTTTTTTTTTAATTTAAGATTATAACCACAAAAAAATGTAAAAAAAGTGGTGTATAAACCGTATTTTTCAATCAATGAACCGTCAATATAGTTTGGGTCACATAAGATAATTTTTGAAAAGAGGACCAGAAGGTTGACGTAATTGGAGCGTTTTGGCATCTTTAGATTTCCAAAATACGAAAAACAGAATATTTAACGAATTTTCAAAGCTAGTTGTTTTGTCAATTTCAATTTCTTAGATTTTCGCACCTTCATAAAATTATGCACTGGATTTGGAGTATATTAATGCAAGATTTCCGCAATAAATTTTTATTTACCAGGAAGGCAATGGCCAAAGATGGTAAAACGATAATCGAAACCAGGAAGGCAATTTTAGTTACATAAGTTTTTAGATTTTCTTCAACAGTTCTACGGAAATATAGGAATGTGACCAAATTAAAGAAAACAATTAAACCAAAACAAATCTAAGATATTTTTGGAAGCAAAACATTTTGCAGTCTTGTACATAGTTTTTAAATTATCCAAAATCTTTAATATGTGATGTTAGAAAAAGTAAGATAATCTTCAATTGAAATTTCTTAAAATTGTCGAATTACATTTTTCTCTAAACTAACCTTGAAAGACCATCCCACTTTATCTGAACTTGCCCGTATGTACAAAATTAAAGAATGATCAAACCTGGTCCAGGTGCCCGGATTTTGCTAAAAATGTTTGGATTTTATTCGAAAAAACGAACAAATTACTCAAAACGAGTAACTATAATTTTCTATTTTTGAGACCAAAAACGAAAATTTATAAACAAATAAACATAAACGCTTTTATGGAATGTTTTGATTTAAATATAATGTTTGTTATAATTTTCAATTGATTTTCTTCTTGATATTTAATCAATAGTTTGTGTTTTTTTTTTTCAAAAAAAATTTCTCTAATATGGCTTGGTTTTTGAGTTGGAAAGAAAATTTTGAAATTAATTGCTCGGATTTTGCCAGGTTTTAGTTCCAATAGCCCTTATTTGTCCGGCCCGGAACGATCGGAAAAAATCTGGCAATCTTATTCTAAAGCATTGTACCTCTAGAACTAGATAATCTAGGCAAAATCTGTATCTTTCATGAAAATAAGGATAATAAAAAGATGTATTATCACTATTATCAGTATTAAGTTGTAATGAAGGTTTATTAGCTTATCAGCTGGAGTTCAGTAAAAATGGCTAATTTTTTTTAAATTATACGAGCGATTGCACCATATCTTGAGGTTATAAACAAAATCTGACCAAATATTCGGATTTATGATGAAAACAATTTTAAAAACATATGCACCTATTGTCCTTTTTATTTTTGACACATCGGTGAATTATGAAACACAAAAAAGAATTGCCAGACAAACATGAAAGTATTGATAGGTAGGGTAAAACTGTACAAAACGCACCAGCTAAGCATAATTGCTATTTATAGCGATACCAATCATTTAAGAACCAAATTGAGAGTTGACAACGATTCAAGGATGAAATCTACGTATTATGGAAAAGAAAAAATATGATAAAAACTCGATTTTGACTGTATTTTTGTAAAAAAACTAAAACAGCCAGAAAACAAACCGCGGGGTAGAACGCCAAAACTAGTGGACAGAACGCACCAAACAGGAAGGGTGGTAAGAAATAGAACAATGATTCTACGGAATGTAATTATTGAAACACCAAATGTTTAATTACATGTTCATCGATGTTTTGTAAACTACCATTTTTTGGCTAAAAATCATTTAGTATTGCTAAACTGATCGAAAATTTCGCTTTTCAAAATACACTTTTTAATATCCTTATATATAAAACGCCTTCAAGTAGGCAACGAAATTCAATTTTTTCGACTGATATATTGATATCGCGGCAAACATGGCGGCCGATAATTTTTTTCGAATCGAATATTGGTGCACCGTTTTAACTCGAACAAGGACGAAATTTGTTATGATTATGCAATGTTATCGTCATTTGGGAGTCAGCAAATAAAAAGAAAGGCATTTTGTTTTGATATTCGGGTTTTGTCAAAAGTTAACAGCATTCAAAATTTGAGCGTAAAACACGTGGTCTTGTGGGCATTCTGCCCCAATTTTCATATGTTTGATTTTGGATAAAATTTGTAGGAAGTTAGTAAAATACAACAAAATATTTATAGTCTTCCGAAAAAGCACATGGGTGGTAAAACGATTAGCTGTAGTTTGATCAGATTGCGCAAGCTGTTTTACCATAAAACCTTATATGTAACTTATGAAAAATTACGAGTTTCACGCTGATTCCATTAATTCCTCTGTTTCTAAGAACTAAAGTAGATTTTGTGAACTTTTTATCTATTGAATGATGAAAAAGCTTGTTTACTACAATAAAAATGAAGAAAA
Source organism: Uranotaenia lowii (assembly GCF_029784155.1). NCBI lineage: Eukaryota > Metazoa > Arthropoda > Insecta > Diptera > Culicidae > Uranotaenia > Uranotaenia lowii. The sequence goes on from NC_073692.1 coordinate 341,446,431, forward strand.
ACATCATTCGAAGCCATAGATAAGTGTATATTTGAGAAAGAATGACATGGGCCATTTTACCCCGCTGGTGCGTCTTGTACAGTTTTCCCCTAAAAAGGTCGCATCAGAAATCCTTGGTCCGTGTGTTTTTCGATCTAAAATAGCAATTGACCATTAGGTCTCAGACTCACCACCATGCTGATTTTTCTTTATGAACAAAAAATGATCCAATGTTCGGTGGAAAAAAAGAGTTATCAAACACGTCTTAAGGCGGGTTTGGAAAAACGATAAAAGATCGACAAATAAGCTTAATATGGTTCCAACCGAAAAAGAATTGATGTTAAGTAATTTCGCCTTAAAGTTATGCAATTTTAGGAAAAAAAATGTTTCCTAAACGATACAGTTATTCCTTGAACTAACGTTTGAATATTAAAACGAAACTTCTGTGCATTTTTCTGCAAAAATAAGAGATTTAGAGGTTGAACATTAAATGGCCGGTATTCGACGAGACCGAACTGGACGTAAAATTGAAAAAAAAATAGTTATCTATTACTACGATTGTAAAACATGTTAAACCACCTTCCTTATGGAAATCAAGAAACTTTTCCAAATTCTTAGGATTTCATTAAAAAAAATCAATGTAGCAGAAAGTGGAAATAGAAAAAATACGTTGCGCAAAAGTGAACTGACAACCAACTTGAAGGGAAAGACGAAAAGTACGTTTTGTTCAAAAAGAAAACATAATAAGAAATTTTATGAAATGGTACTAATTGGCAAGGATGTGAATTTTTAACTCAATTATCTCGAAATCAAGTTTATAACGTTCAGTTCAGTCTGGTTGAAATTATAGGAAATTGTTAAAAGAAAGATAAGAAAGTAAGACTGCCAGTCTGAAGCGCATTTTTGAAAATTGATCACCCCAATGGAAAATTCGACTCCAATTTGTTGTGATCACCCCGATCGCCCCTCCCCTCCACCCCCGCATGGTATCCTATCTGTAGATCAAAAGGAAAATAAAATTAAAAAAGGATTTTAAATTGATTTGTAGCAGGTATGCTGAATGTGAATCGAGATGTGACAGAATTCCCATAGTAATTTTAAAACTTATTTTGTTTTGAAGTAACAATGTACTATGAATTAAAATTATTTTCTTTTTTAAATTTAAAATTCCAGGAATAGATTACACAATATTGAAATAATAAAATTCTGTAGAGGTATTATCTAATCCAGCCGGTCCAGATGCTGCCACGCGAACGCTTATATCAAGTAAATACACCCTGGCAATGCATCAAATGGATGATAATCGCAACAAGACGGCACGGCAGGCATGTTGTACTAAAATTCCCACCGTAGTCCTACTACTGTTTGGCAGAAATTGTTCCTTGGAAAGTTTTTCTCCCGATGATTTGATTTCTAGTTCTTCCTGTTTGAAGGAGAGAGAGTGTGCGATTGTTGAAGAAGGGGGTGGTGCCGTCGCCGTTTTCTGGGTGGATGGATTGAAGGATGGTTGGTGATGGCAAATGTTTATTTTGGATTGCGTGTTTGGGAGCAATCATCGGCGAATCATAGACGAAAGAGCGAGCGAGCATTTGCTGGTTTGGTTCTATGGAAATTGATGTGTTCATGGCAAATTATCATGGACCGCATGTGTGCCTGCCTGCCGGAGGGTTTGGGTTTGTGTGTGCGGAATTTGCGGTGGACTACCTTGTAGGTGAAAGCAGGATAATATCTCGGCAGGAGTTCTGGCTTGGGCCTAAAATGGGCCCTATTTGGGGAAGGTGATTCTTGCGAAGAGTAGGTACTCTTCCTCTAAGACTCGAGTGTCGGTGCACGCAGTCCGAGAAATACTTGGCTGGCGTATTTTCGTGTGGCCAGACACGGTGTGTTTGGACACGCTCGAATACTGCCAGAAGCAATTTCTGTGGTTTGATTTATTAGGTCTATTGCTCCCGAGGATTTCTGATATTAATGTGTGTTTGCATTTAATTCGCCTTGGGCCGTGATTGGAGATTTCTGGCTTTCGGTTCGGATTAGACGACTGTCTTGACCGAGGAACATCGATTAGCACCTAGTCTGAGCTGCATTTTATGTGTGTACAAGGGAATTAGTGCTCTTACCTTGGATTAGGCGATATTTATATCGCAGAAGATCCAACGACGGTTCCGACGACTGTAGAAGATGCTGCTGTGCCAGTGAAGATATTCACTGGAGATAGACGTCCGTAATCTGTTCGACCTCTTGGTGAACGACGAATTTAAGCACCGCACGCTAATCCCGCGCTAATCTGAACCGCACGCTCGATTAATCTGTCAACTTTCTGGTTAGTTTACAGCTTTTTAATGGTTAACACTCATCGATTAAATGTGCCTCAGAAACACGACTGAAAGCAATAGGGAAGGAAAACATCCACAGTTACATCACTTTTGCGCCACTAATATTTTCCCGAGAATATTGCCGGAGATTATCGCTGACCTTTAAAGAGCTGTGGTCCGGATATCAACACTGAAACGGCCCACTATGATGCATAATACGTATGTATATCTGCCGGTAGTTGATTTTTTGATTCCTTCAATTCTCTCTTTTCATTCTCCAGAACTACAACTGCAACTCCCGTTCAACAGCTGTTAAAACATCTGTCGTTAGCTAAACGCACCGCACTGAGAGAGCAAAACAGGCAAAAAATAAAACAAATTCACTTCCACACTGCTTCTGCTGTGATCAAACACTTTGGCCAGATTTCACCTGAGCCCCAATTATTCACCAACCGAACCACTAAACCTTTCTAATCTTAATCGCTTCAGGACCACCTGGCACCTGGTGTTGTACCTTTGTCCAACACTAGACACAAACTGCAACCAGACAAACAGGAAAGAGGAGCAAGGAAGAATGCCGCCAATAACCGAAGAGCGCTTACAACCGGCACTGAAGACGAACGCGAATGGAATGCCATCCGAAACCTGACTCACTCGAAGTTTTGTTTTGTAGAACAGCCAGGAACTGCCGCCAGAACTCACGTGCTCACTTCTTTTCCGTGCGGTGTGGAAAACGGAAAGGAAAGTAAATAGACGAGGAACTCCTCTCTTCAACATTTCACTCCCACTGAGTGAGTGTGTTCCGTCCGTGAGTATGGCAACAGCTGTTATCATGTTTTTTCCAACCCTCTTGGCCTGACCTGGCACTCAAACCGCTGCCATTGCTCTTGTTGTTGGTCTATCGGTGGCAGTGGTTCTGTTATTGATGCTGTTATTAGACGCCGTGTACATAATTTATACCGCACTCGCGGCTGGCCGTGCCATTCCCCTTGAGTGCAGCAAGTAGTGTGGGTGGGAGTGTTGCACAGGTGTTGCCAACGACGCCGCCGTCGCCCGGCTAGCAGAGCGCAAAGACGCGATGACGTATCAAAAGGATTTCCTTTTTGTCGCCTCTTTTGCTGCTTGGTGTGTTGTTCTTTCGCCTGCACACCCCTTTTCGTTATGATCGAGGAAGGAGGAAATTTTGCTATACAAAGCATGGTGTGTGCCATTTGCGAACCTTTTGATCGTTTGATAGTGTTAAATTGAAGCCGGGAATCTAAGACAGGTGCTATTAATTTTTAAATGCGAGACAAATGCTAACGAGTGCGGTTTGTACAATCGTACGCTAAATGTATATTGTCTGAATAAATATTTTATCTGGAAAAAAATGTGACCACTAACATATGTATGTTTGTATGAGGACGAAGGTAGATATTTCTAAGGTTCTTTTGATATTAAGGAAAACAAGGAACTACAAAATTACCAGAATGTATAATAGACTTGAATTGAGTTACATGGTTTAAAGTCTTCTCGAGTTTAGAATTGATATTTTCATTACTTTTTCACCAAAATGATCCACATAAAATGCCTAATTAAGTTGAACATTTTATTATTTTTGATTTATTTATTGGATCCTAGGCTTCAGCCATTAATTAGCATGCAAGAAAAAATACAGACGAATTGTTGATTGGACTTAACATAACCCTGTAAAATGTATGATTTACATTTTTGCTTTGTATTTTTGCAGAAGCTCTGGCACTTGTGGCAGAATGTACACCCCATGGTTCTTTCTAGTGCACTCCTTTTATGAAACATGCACAAAATTCTACGGTTGTTCAAGTTAGGAAGACGCTCTTAACATACTGCTAAGTGTTGGAAGCATCGATTCAAGCTGCGAGCTTTCCGCAATCACCCGCTGTATTTAGGTGTACGACCAACGAGGGAATCGAAACACTTGTAGTCCCAGAGGAAGTTAGATCGAAACTCGACTCAATTCTGTGGAACATGAAGAAAACCGAAACGGTGTTGAATCACACTGTTGATCCTCCATATAATATCAGCCCAAATGTGTAATATCGATAAAGCATTGGAGCAATGCTCCAATGAGTATTGAGTTCAAACGCTTATGGATGAATTCGGCTTTGAATGGCCGCACTTACAAGGATAATGTGTTCGACATCCGAAACAGCAAATTAAGAGTCTATGCGACACAGTGAAGCGGCCCTGTATAAGCAATGAAACCTGTGGAGAGTCAGAAGTGTGCAGACTTATGAACCTACGGGTTTTGTATTAATGTATGTTTGTTATCCACCATGAGTGCACGGATCCACCGCAGTTTCTGCCGAACTATGGGGTCACATGCCTTCTTTAGATTATTAAGCTCGATGAATCTCCAATGCAGGGCGTACATGATACCTGCATACCCTATTTTCGTATGAACTGTTACGAAGTAAATGTATTGCGTATGTTGATGTAGGTATATTTTGGAAGAACGAGTCAATCCGGTTGGCTAGTGTATTACAGGTACTCCGGCATCCGTGTATATACCTGGCCAGCTGGCAATTGATTGAAAATTCTTATTATATAGTCAGTTATAAGAGGAAACACATCTTATCTGCAAGGTTTCCGGAATCACAGAAAAATCTGTAATTTCACAGAATTTTGAACAAATTTTCATCACAGAATCTGTGTCACAGATCACAGAATTTTGAAATTTTTCACAGATTTCACAGAATTTTGTAATTAGGATTTTTTTTTTGGAAAATGTACATTTTTATGGAAATATTTATCCTGAATTTCTTATACTGATTCATGAAAATTTGATGAGCTTGGTAATCATAATTGATTTTTTTAAGAGTTTTGTGAAAACTGATGCTTGTTGTTTGTGTTTGATATGACTTTACAACAAAGTTGATAAAAATAGCGTCACAGAAAACTGTCACAGATGTTTTAGGTTAAATCACAGAAAAACAGATTTTTTTTGTCCCAAACACAGAATATTTTTCGGCAACCTTGCTTACCTGTCGGCCACTGATGGGATTCGAACCCAAAAGTATTCTTGCCGATACCGGGAATCGAGCCCAGAACGCCTGGCAAATCAAAATGATGCGAGCTGCAATTCTGTACTTCGATGATAACCACAATTGTTACACACTAAGATTGCAACCCCTCGGGATAATGACTCTTCGAACCACAGGGAAATGGCTGACATTAAACGAAGTTCGCATGGGAATCATCCCGAATCCCAGGACGCTTCATTTCTCCTGAAATTCTGGACAACATTCCCACGAATGCACAGGTACTCCAACAATTGTCCTCTATCACGGGGAAACATCAGCTGTCAACCGTTTTCTGTCGCGCTTTTTTATAGTTTATCTTTTTCTATCCTATGTGTGTTGCTCCGTATAGTTTCCCGCTCGTGCGGCTAATTAATAGTCGATAAGTGAGAATCGCGGGAGCTGCTATAAGTCAGGCGGAAGGTGCCATTCGTTCATAAGGATCCAATTATTCCCAACCAGTTCGAGGTATTGGCCGGTCGCAGCATTCAACGCCCAACCGAGTTGCTGGAGCAGAACACCAAGGTCAAGATTCCCTAGAACCTGAACATCAAAAGAACCACTGGAATCAGCAGTATTATCGTCTGGTTGTGAAGCAGGTTTTTTTTTAAATAATATAAACCGACTGAAAAATAACATTCCATATTTTATTTTCAGGAAAAACAGCAGTCAAGCAAAAACAACATCAGGACCAGCAGCGAAGTGATAATTTTCAAATTCATCTTATCAATAAAATTAAATGTTTTTGAATAAAAAAAAAGTTATTATTTTTTAGAACAAATCCTCCATTTCCATTTATATATAGAAAAAAAAAACCGCCTCGAGCCTACAGGAAAATTTCTCAGCTTACTGCAAACTACAGGAGAAAATCGTTTTGAACCTACAGATGAGTTTGACAGTTGTTTTCCTGAGCTATTTCTCTGTCCTGAAATCGTCCTGTAGTTTCAGCTGTTGAAAATACAGGATAAAATCGTTCCGACCACAGGAGAAAAGATTAAGTGTGTACGATGATAACGACGATTGTACGACTATATGGTCCTTCGAACCGGATCCATAACACGACCGACACACACGATGGGCGCGATGCAGATTGATGCTGATTTGAACAATGTCCTCACGTTTACTGAGGAAAGGCCACCGTCATGTTACACTCTCCAGCAGGGGAAGCCATTTGGATGCTGTCAGAAACACTGTTTCTAAAGGGGCCAGAATGTTTGTGGAACACGAAATGGGGTAAAACAGCACTTCCCGTTTCTGAATCAAATGTTTTCAGTAACAGGACATGAGATCAACTGTCAACTTCAGCAAACGTGAGCGAACATAACGATCACCAAGATGATAAGAAGTCTTTTCCGGGAAGGTTAGTTTATAAAAGGCCCATCGCATTGGAAACGTGGCTAAGTTTTTTCTGCTTGGACATCGAAGACGCAAACCACCAAATTAAACTCTTCCAAATGGTACTTGCCAAAGGGAATTCAGTTAGCTACCCGAGTTTCTACGAAAGCAACCATATCGACATGATTCTAAGGGCCGACATCTTCTTCGAACAGCGTTAGCTATTTGATCAGCAGAGATTAAACCAGTGGTAAAAACACTTGAGAATTTTTTAGCGAGCAGATTACATATATCGAGATCCGAACTTGCAGTTTCGCCCTCCAAGAACATGTTGGTTGGAAGTCCAAATTCTCTCCGCTGATCTTTGACATGTTTCCAGAACGATTTGGGACTGTTTCGTTGCAGTCGCGTCAGATAGTTCCGGCAGTAGCATCGTGAGCTAGCTTTTTTGTACGCAGAATTAAGTTTTCGATAGTGGTCCTTAGCGGTTTGTGATTTGTGTCTAATATAGTTGCGAAGGGTTTTGTATTTAAAAGTTTTCATCTGGCGTAGTTCTTTGGTAACCCAGGGAGCTCTAGAATTTCCAGTTACCAAACGTTTCAGAACATGACGATCAATAGTATAATTTATGATGTTCGAAAATGTTTCAGCCGCGGCGTTGGGATCCGATATTACGAGCTCGGATTCCCAATCTATAGAGTTTAGCACATCAGAGATAGCTAGAAAGTCTGCGTTTTTATAATCGTGGTAGAATGCAACTGGTTTATGAGAAGAAAAATCCAAGCCAGAAACCTCAATCGTGATAAATAAAGCGGGATGATGGCGAACCAATTTAAACAAAGGCGCAGGAGCCAACCCAATTGTTGGGACCTAACTCCTTCATTAGCGAAACATAGATCAAGCATACGCCCGTTTTCATTTCCTACGCAATCGATCTGCCGGAGAGTGGCTGTGCTTAAAGAGTATAAAATAATTTCCGACGGTACCGAGAACTAGGAACGAGCTGGATCAGGATACCAAAATCCACCTTGAGCGGGGCACCATTTTAGGTAGATCAATAGGTGTAACATTGCGCTTAACCTTAATCGACAGAACCGTGTAAACGCAAGGTCGAAAATAGTTATGAAATTTCGAAAGATATGCATGAGATTTGAAACAAAATAACAATTTATGAAAAATTGAGGGGTCTTATTGTTCAAATAAGTGATCAGTCGCATTCTTTGAAATAACTTGTGTAGCAATAACAAAAATTTATGTTCAAAAACTTTCAATCTGCAAACTTTTTTTTTGTTTCGATTATAGTGGTTTTACCATCTTTATGGCATTCGTGACTTTATCAACGTTGCAGTTGGCGGATCGTTATTGAAAAACTTATCCGGTACAACTGTGTTCGATGTTTGCTCTTGGGCTTGAACTCGCGGACATCGGCTCAGGAGACAACAGACTTTTCAACTGAGCTATATCACAAGCCCGGTATGCTGACTACGAGTCAGTTTTCCTTTGGCAATTTAGCAGTATTTCAGCAAAATATTCGAATTTCGGAAAGCATTTTTTCAAATGTAGTTGTAAAAATATGCTAAAAAAAATGAATTGTTACTACTTTTAATGAATGCTACTTTATTTTTAAAAAAATCAGTTACGAGGAATTAAGCAAAAAGCAATTTTTTTTAACTCAATTAAACATCTACGTTAATAATACGTATTCCATACTCACAAGAGCTTAATGCGTTGTAAATACTTTGGTGAACATTTTTATATTTTATGCAGAATTTCAAAATCAGCAGTTTTTCTGGAAAACTAATATTTCAAAAAAATTCATTACATTTCTGTGGAATTTCTATAACTATGTTTTGGTTGGCCTACTAATACAGATGCAAGTAACGGAGTAGTATACCTATGAACCTAGCTATCCTGCTGTAAACTGGTAGAATGGCTGTCGACGCCGGGTGAGCCATTCGAGTTGAAGAAGGATGACGTCTTCGTCGGGAATCATCCGAGTCGTTGCGTTAAGTCCCGCGCGTGTGCCGTGACAGGCGCGAGTCTAGGATAAGCTGCTCTCGATCAGACACACGACCGGCAAGGTGGCAAAGCTCGAACCCTTTAAGATAAGAGGTCGGGCCTCGAGTCGTTAGAGGAGAGGTCAGGCCTCAAACCTTCAGGTGGAGAGGTTTGTGTGGTCAACCCCGAGTCTTTATGATGAGGGTCGGGTCTCGAGTCGTAAGAGGAGAGATCAGGCCCCCTTATCAACAAGAGGAGGGGTACAAGTGGTCACCTCGAGTCATTGCGAGGAGAAGTCAGATTTCAAGTCGTTAGAGGAGAGATCGGGCCTCGAATCGTGCAGAGGAGAGGTAGCTTCGAGTCGATGCGAGGAGGGGTCGGATCTCGAGTCGTTAGAGGAGAGATCAGGCCTCAAGTCGCGAAGAGGAGAGGTTTGTGTGGGAATCTCGAGTCACTGCGAGGAGATGTCGGTTCTCAAGTCGTTAGAGGAGAGTTCAGGCGTCGAAGAAGTGGTTTTGCTTAAAGTGGTCTCGTTAATGAGTATTGCCATGGAGCGCATTAGCGCGAATAGACCTCCCACTATTGAAGCATAGTGTACTGAACAGTTCGAGGTGGGAACCAGGTCTGCGGCCCCATGTGGACTTTATGGCGTAGGGGTACTTAGTCGTCCAATTGCACCCATGGACCCAGAGTAGCATACTGGGGGGACTCGGTCGCTCGACGTGCCTTGGAATGCAATCCGTAAAAAGGATTTACCACCTGGCTAAAAAAAAATTCTGCTGTAAACTGAAGTTATTTTAAGTTAACATTGATGAACATGAAAAATTTCAGAAAATCATCGGTAGCTATGTTCAAAATTAATACATCTCAAACTATATTTGAAGTCTGCACCCCTATGCTTCAATAGGTTTTTAATGTTTTAAAATTTCTAAGCAAACACTTCTTCTGATTAAATGGAACCATTCAGACGGAAATTATTGTTAAAGTTTTACTTTTCAGCTTAGCAAAGCTACAGCTTCTGTTCTCCAGCTTCACATCCACGCGCTTCTGTTCTGAAGGTCCAATTTTTTTTTTTTCAAGTGACTTTAACATGAAAAGGCTATTAAACATACATTTTTTTGCATTCTTCAGTCAGTCAAACCTGAGAAATAGATGTAAAAGATATGCTAAATCAAAATCAAAAGAATATTTTCGCTTGTCCGCTTTTCAAGTTTGTCCGAAATTTCAAGTATAGTAAAACGGCCACGATCGTCGATTAAATACCTATGTCCTTCAGAACTTTAAGAAGAATAGCTCCCTGGAGACTACTCGTATAAGCTGATGGTTGGTTTGATCGTTTTTTCGGGTCGGAACCAAATAATCATATTTATATTCCTGAAGACGCGTAATATGACTGAAAAATCTATTTTTTTTTCTCCGTGAATGAATGCCAAGTTTCCGGTGCCATTTGCGCTGAAAGCACCCCACACCATTACATCGCCACCACCGTGCTTAATTGTCGGTCGCAAATTTTTCGGATCCAATTCAGTATTTGGATTACGCCATACTTTTACATGTCCGTCAGACCCAAAAATATTAAATTTGCTTTCGTCGATGAATATGACGTTCTCCCAGAACTCTTCCGGTTCCAGGACATACTTTTGAGCGTATTCCAGCCGCTTTTCTTTATTCTTAGCAGATATAAACGGCTTCTTACGAGCAACACAACCTCGGTATTTTTTCTCATGAAGTATGTTCCGTACCGTTTGAGGATTAACCTGTATGTTTTCAAAATTCTTCAGGCTGTCAGCTAGTTTCGGGGCCCTGATTTTAGGATTCTGACTATTTTCCCTGACAATGATGCGATGGTGACGATCCGTAAGCTTCAGTTTGCGGCCTCTTTTTGGAGTAGTCTTCAGGGAGTTAGTCTTCTTTAAGTTCTGAAGGACATACTGAATCGACAATCGAGGCCGTTTTACTATAACTGCAATTTCGGACAAGCTTTTACCGTCATTCTTCAGGTCAACAATCAGTTTCCGGAAGTCAACGGGTTTTTTTTGTGAGGAGCAGACATTTTCCTGTTTATTTTTGTGGGTTTAATTAACAGGAAAATGTCTGCTTCTCACAAAAAAATATCCGTTGACATCCGGATACACGAAAATCTAATGATTTATGCTAAATAAAGTTCATTTTACCGTATTTATCGCTCAGACCACTGGAAATTGTCCTTACTGAGATTCAACTCACATTTCTGCGTTTGACAGACTGACACAAAACTGTTTATTTGACTAATATTTGATAAAGGCCTCAGTGTACGGACAATTTTTTGACGTCGTTTTTTTTTACTTTTTCAGCACAATGAATTGTATTATTTTTAAGGTTTAATTCATAAACATTTTTAATACTGATCTACAAAAAGGACTAGTTTCTGCAGCGAATGATGTAATTGTAGTATTTTTATTGACTGAAAAAGTGCACTTTTTGATTGTTTGGATTTCAAGGTACGTGCTGTACGGACAATTTTTTGATACAGTGTATTTTTCAATTTCTTGTTTCATTTTTCAATCATTATGCTTTACCATCTTCACAAACTTTTGCCTACCACCCCGTCGACATCATCCCTCATAACAAACATATCTGCCATCTCGCCAAACCACATCAACCGGCTGGACTTAAAATCAAAACATGGTATCGCACAAGTGTTTTGTTTTATATAAATTCCCATGCTGGTTGAATGCTTTCTTTATTTCCCCCAAGTCTGATGATGTTGATGATACAATTCCTTTTTTTCCTCTTCTCTACCCTCGGGGACACTCATCCGAAGGTACAGGCACACGAGAGTTGTCTGTCGGAGTATGTAAAACTCGCACGTGATACTCTCTTTCCCATCCTAGATTTCTCATCTCTTGCTTGCGCGTTATATATTCACGCAAGTTATGTACAAAACTCTCAAATCTCTTTGATCGCTGAGAGTGTCTCTGTCGGGTGAGTTCCCAACATCCACCCCCAAACCAACATCACAACCACCCACCCACCGGAACTCGGGAAAAACTCCGACAAAACGTTTTCAAAATGTGGGCTCGGGCTCGTATCTAATTGCTGCTGCTGCTGATGGGTGGTGCACAGCTGGCAAATGGGCGAATGTTTTCCCTATAACACTGCTTGTGTGATGTTTTTGTAGCTTGTGGTGGGACGATGAAAGGGAAGTTTGTGCGAATGGTGGAGCGGAGGAGTTTGAGCCATTTCGGTATGAATGATGGCGTAGAGAGAGGAAAATCGGAGCCTTTGACTGAAAACAGCTCGCCTCAGCTGCGGGAAACTTGAACAAACACAGACCTTGCTTACAACATGCTCAGCAAAAAGAAGGCAAACCTAATGGGGGTAGCTTGGAAATTTAAGAAAAAATATAAATTGCGAAAGGAATGCTGAACCAGCAACTATCTGTCACAGGATTCGTGATGGTTTTCCAATCAATCGTTGAAAACATTCTCAAACCAAATTCATGAAATAAAAATTGTTAAGTAATGAATTTACGTTAAGTTAAATTTATATCTGAAAATTCTAAATTCTGAAAAAAATTATAAAAAGCTACATACAATTCTACCATTTAGCATTATATCAGCAACTTAATTCATCAATTCACGATTTTCATTTATTTTAAATATCGTTTTCATTAGTTGTATGTGAAGACATTATTTTTTTCAAAAATTTACAAGGATAGCGTTTAAGTCTTCTAAGGCAGATGTCATGAGATCTAATCTTTATCACGGCATACAGAGTAGGACTCTTTCTGTGGGTTTCATTTTAAGATGCTAGCCATCATTTCCTTGAATGTTCTACGTTTAGTTAAATAGTAATTTTATGTTCTGGATTTTTTACATTTTTTCTGAAAATAATGATGCTGCAAACATTTAGGGGTTAAATAATACTACAAAATATTCTACACGCTGGAATCATAAAAATAAACGTTTGGATGAATGAAATTTCAATGTTCACAAACGCGTGATGCAAAACAGTCATATTCCAGCACATGGAAACGAGATTTACAAGGTGTTTCTTTGAATTGCATTTCGTTGCATTTTACCCCAAACACCTAACGGAATTATAAAAATATTTATTTAAATCGAAAAATGTTGAAATTTGTACATTTATGGCTTGATTTTTCAAGTTTCATATAAAAATAAAACTTTTAAAAACTAGCTTAAGATGCGAAAAATTATGTCATCTTCATTTTGTAATCATTAAAAGATAACATTATCACAATACATTAAACTAAAAATTGATTCGGTATGGTGTTATATAAATATTGCATCTAACCCCGCTGTTGCATGATGCCCCGATTGACGGTTTATTGAAATTACATAAAAACATGAAGAAATTAGAGAAAAATATTAAAAATTTAAAGTTATCTCGAGCTTGCAAGGAATTGAAGGGAATTAAATTTATTAAATCATGTATCGTGTAAAATAAAACTTGTATGTTCCTCTACTGATGTCAATATCCTGAACTCAGCATATCGTTTTCAAACTCCTCTTCTATAATTTTTTTCATGATAAAAAGATTCTCATAGTAAAATTGAGAATTGCTTCTGTTCTTATTTACTTCTACATGTAACAATGGAGGTTTAATTCATTGAGATTCTCAAGTCTTGTGTTGTTTCTTTGTTGTCAAGGTTTTTCTGAAGTCTGATCTTTGTTCAATGTATTAAATTTGAATTCCTAATCTGATTGTCAATGATTTACAGATTTTGTGTTTTGAACATTTTATCTCCATTCTGAATTTAGGTTCTCAAATGTAACTTTTGTAAGAACAATTTGACGAAAGTTTCTGATTTTAATATTTGATTTGATGAAAATCTTATCATTAATTTCAAATTTTAATCTGTTTGACAATTTTAAATTTTTAATACAATATAAGAACACGATTTTTGGTATTTTCCGGATATGAAACCTAAATAAAAACTATGATTTCGAATCATAAAATTTGCAAAACATTCTTTGGTTCTGATTGTAACTTTGATTCTCAATAATGTGTTTGAATTTCGATTGTATTTGTTTCTCAAATCTTGATTTGATATTAGGTATTTGATTTTTTTTTTGACATTGAATTGTGGTGTCGAATAAAATCTGATTTTATGTTTTGAACTATACTCGACTTGAACTCTTAAATCTGCCTCTCCAAGGAATTTTGATCTTATTCTTTTGTTTTATTTTTTATTTTGGATTCTTAGTCTGAAATCGTGAAGTTACTTGCCAATTGTCATGGGGATTAATATTTATTCTGGTTCCGTAGAAGCCGCTTTGAATCGAGGCCCTCAGAGCCAAAGTGGTATAAGTGACAAAATGATCGATTTTGAGTTAATGATGCCAAACGATTTTTCATATTTCAAAATATATTTCTCGCGTGAGCTTCCATTACGTCGTATGAAACATCTTAAGAATTCACAGAAAACTGCTGCAAAAGTTATCAGAACAACTTTAAAATTTGTGTTCCACATATTGGATATGTTGTCCAGGCTACAAATATTCTAAATGGAAAGTAGTTGCGAATAGTTTATGTCAGTTTTTGCATTTTTTTCGTAATAAAACTGTTTGTTTTCATTTTGTTTTATACGACGGCTTTTCTCGTATTTTAAAAATTTTTTTTACATACTTTCACATTCGAAAGAAAAATATATTTGTTCTGAAATTATATGAAAAATGGTCATACACAACACTTTTAAAGCGTATTTTCTCGAAATAAGCTTTTATGCACTTATACCCCTTTGGCTCCAGGAACCTCAATTTTTCTAAATCAGATAATTATGTAGCATATTGGATTCATTACCATCGCTTTTGAATATTTGAAATATTTGGTATTCATACACACCCCAATCAGAGAAAAATTTCCCCGGGCCTCTCGGAGGCTGAAACCGGCCCTGTTTCTAACGTATCATTAGGATATTTTTTTCATTTATTATTTGCCACAAATTCTTACTGTTTAGAAAAAAAGCAATACCTTTTGGATTTTGAAAAATGGTGGGGAATAGTAGGCCACCAAATCCAATTCGACCAAATAACGTGCAAAGTTCATTGCCGCAGCCCGTAGCGTAGAGGATAGCCTTCAAGTCTTCTAAGCCAGCGGGTATGAGATCAAATCCCGGTCATGGCATACATAGAGTACACTTTCTGTAGGTTGGTGGTTTTAGCATTTGTAAGATGCTAGCCGTCATATACTCTAAAGATGTACACTTAGCTGGCTGTGTGGTGGCGGCTTATAGAATACTACCACTGGGATACTGGTCCACGTCGTAAAAGGCGACTTATCCAGTACTTCCCATATGCGTTAGTCATTCTTCAAATGCGACTATCACATTGGGAGGGGGGAACCTTGGCTTGGTTTCAAGCCAAGTTTCTTCAGGGAGGATTCACCAATTGTGCTTATTGCTATTAATGCGCATGCACGAGTTGTATTCTCCTAAATTTTGTAAACACCCGCTTCAAGGTGGTTCTGTGCCTGCGGGCCCCAAAGTGGGGGTAGGAGGGTGTATAATAATCCTATCTTAAGCAGAACGTTGTTAAGGTCTGCACTATAGCCAGGCACTGGTGCAAAGGGCCGTATTTTTCCTGGCAACTCGTGGGATTCAGATTATACACACGATTTTAAAATTTTCATCCTGTATGGGATACCCCGCTTCATGCGTCG
Source organism: Uranotaenia lowii (assembly GCF_029784155.1). Taxonomy (NCBI): domain Eukaryota; kingdom Metazoa; phylum Arthropoda; class Insecta; order Diptera; family Culicidae; genus Uranotaenia; species Uranotaenia lowii. The sequence continues at coordinate 341,461,756 of NC_073692.1, forward strand.
ATATGAAGGTGCAGAGGTTCTTGTGTGTGATGGAAATATGTGTGGAATTCTTTGATAGAAATGCTTTCTATTAAGGTTGCACAGATAAATCTGCAGCACAAAAGAACCGCTACACTGAACTTATGTCGTTTAATCCTTAATGGAACTGCATCAATCGCCTTGGTCCAAGAACCTTATTTCCGAAATGGAACTTTTTACTTAGGGAATTTGCTCAAACCAAACTTTACTGTGTTCAGTGTAATTGGAATGACTAATGCCCGAATAATGCCCCGTGCATGCATATTGATAAACAATTCTTTAAATGCAACACTTATACCCAATCTAACAACAAGAGATATTTGCGTCGTTCAGGTTTCGCTGCCTGATAGAAAATACGTCTACTGTTCAGCATACTCACCATATGAACAATCATCCCCTACGGATGATTTAAAAAATGTCATTTCATTCTGTGATACCGCTTGTAATTGGCTGTGATGCCAATGCCCATCATTTTGTATGGGGTAGCTCAGATATCAATCTGAGAGGCTTAAATTTTATGGAATATTTAAGCAGCACTGATTTAGAAATTCTAAATGTAGGAAATAAACCAACTTTTGTTAGGTGTGACAGAGAAGAGGTGATTGACATCACACTTTGTTCTAGAACAATTTCTCAGGAAATTTCAAATTGGCATGTGCCTAACGAAGAATCGATTTCTGACCACAGGTTTATCTATTTTGAACACTCAGGTGAGTTTTTAGAAACAATTACATTCAGAAACCCAAGAACAACTAATTGGGACCTATATTTGGAGCATCTTGCTATTAAATTTCATGGATATACACCTGAAATCACTACTCCTTCTGAGTTGGATGAAGTGGTTGCAAAAACCACCGAAATTATTTTAAATTCTTATGAAGAAGCGTGTCCCTTACGAACGTTAAAATTCAACAAAAACAGTACACCATGGTGGAACTCAAATCTCAGTAAATTACGAAAAAACTGCAGACGCTCTTGGAACCGAAGGCGCACGGAAGGTTTTGATGCTTTCAAGTTGGCTCGTAGAGCTTACCGGAAAGCAACAAGAGCTGCCGAACGCTCAAGTTGGCAGAGCTACTGCACAAACATTTCAGGCTTGCACGAAGCAAGTAGGTTAAATAAAGTCTTAGCCAAATCAAAAGATTATCAGGTTTCATACCTTAAAACCCCTAATGGTGATTATACATCAAACGACGAAGAAACATTAAGTTGTCTATTCAATACTCACTTTCCAGGATGTGTTGATCAAGATTCATCGATAGAACCTGAGTTCTTTTCTGGAAGTCTAGATTCCTTGCATTTTGCTCGGAAAATAGTTACTACAGAATCGATCAAATGGGCAATCGATGGTTTTGCTCAATACAAATCTCCTGGAAGTGACGGTTTATTTCCAGTTTTGCTTCAAAAAGGTTTCGATCATTTCAAACACATATTAAGAAAAATAATGATAAGCAGTTTTGCTCATGGATATATTCCTAAACTTTGGCGGCAGATAGCCGTGAAATTCATCCCTAAAGGGGGACGATCATCATACGACGAAGCCAAAAGGTTTCGTCCTATTAGTCTAAGTTCATTTCTATTAAAAGCACTTGAACGTTTAATTGATCATCATATCAGGCAAGAATGCCTTGTCCAACATCCGCTTAATGCGACACAACATGCATACCAAACAGGAAAATCAACATTAACTCTTCTGCACAACGTAGTACATAATATTGAAAATAGTTTTTCACAGAAAGAACCATGTCTAGGAGCATTTCTAGACATAGAAGGAGCATTTGATAATGTCTCGTTTACATCAATAATGGATGCGGCACTACTTCATGGAGTGCCTATTGTTATAACTAACTGGATTAGCGCTATGCTAAGTAACAGGAATCTTCATTCGTCTTTAAGACAGGCTTCAATTACAAAAGTTAGCACACGTGGTTGCCCACAGGGAGGTGTACTATCACCTCTTTTGTGGAACCTAGTTGCAGACGGCTTGTTGAGAAAACTCAATGACCGTGGAATACCAACCTATGGATTCGCAGATGATTATCTTCTGCTGGTAAGAGGTTTGTGCATAAGCACATTATTTGATATAATGCAACAAGCTCTGCGCTCTGTTGAACGATGGTGTTCTCATGTAGAACTGTCAGTTAATCCTCTAAAAACTAATATTGTATTATTTACTAAAAAACGTATCACCCGCTGGGTGCGCCCTCTGCTGTTTTATGGTTCCGAAATCACCGTGTCTGATCAAGTTAAATATTTGGGTGTCATTCTTGACTCCAAATTAAACTGGTCTGATCACATCGAATTCAGAATCAAAAAAGCATGCATGGCCTTCGGGCAATGCCGACGTGCAATCGGAAAAAACTGGGGACTCAAACCCAAACATATTCACTGGATTTACTCCACAATAGTAAGACCAATTCTGGCCTATGGGTGTCTAGTGTGGTGGCAGAAAGGAGAAGTTGCAACAGTTCGGACTAAACTAAATCACCTTCAAAGAATGTGTCTTTTGGGGATGTCCGGATCGTTCCATACAACTCCTACTGCAGCACTAGAGGCTCTGTTTTCTATCAAACCTCTACACTTGTTCCTAAAACAGGAAGCCTTCTCATGTGCTTTTCGTCTACAGGCAGTTGGTCTCTGGCTGTCAGGAAATATCGAAAGATCATCGAGTCATACAAATGTGTGGCCTGAATTAGTAAGATTAAACAAGTTTAATCTAGCGCCAAACGATTTAACACTCTCGAGTAGTTTTCCCTACATGGGGTTTAAAGTCAAATTTCCTTCTTCTCAAGAATGGTTATCAGGTTTCGTAGAGGACCAAATGTCCTCTCATATTGTATTCTATGCTGACGGTTCATTATCAAACGGCCGTGCAGGTGCAGGAATTTACTGTCACGAGTTGAACATAGAATATGCTCAACCTCGAGGAAAATATTGTACAGTCTTTCAGGCTGAGCTATATGCTATTATGTATGGAGTGCAAATTGCACTTCCAAAGAAGATTATGTTAAGAACAATTTATTTCTGTTCAGATAGCCAAGCAGCTATCAAATCACTCAGTGCTTCCAGTTCTAGATCAAAACTGGTAATCGCATGCCGGAAAGCAATCGAAGAACTTGCTGAAAGCAATGGATTAAACCTTCTATGGGTACCCGGACATAAGGGAATTTTTGGAAACGAATGCGCCGACGAACTCGCTAGAGCTGGGTCGGAAAAGGAATTTTACGGACCAGAGCCGGCTGTCCCAATATCACCATGTTGGTTCAGAAACCAAATTCAAACTTGGTCCTCTAACCAGCATGAACGATACTGGGAAGAGTTGGACACTTGTCGTCAAACTAAATTATTTTTAGAAAAACCATCTCCAATCATATCGAGTTACTTATTAACTTTAAATAAATCTCATTGCAGCATCTTGATCAGAGCACTCTCCGGTCATTGTAAACTCAACTATCACATGCACAACATTCAGCGTGCTGAATCTCCAGTATGTGGTAGTTGTGAATCAGATTTGGAAGATCCCTTCCATCTTATATGTAACTGTCCCTCATTTGCCAGACTACGTTTTCGTACTCTGGGATCTTACGCTTTAAACGAATCTGAGTTTAAGAAATTAAACCTAAAAAACATTCTATCATTCCTTACCGAATGTAGAAAAGAGCTTTAATGCAAATAATCCCTAGTGGAAAGGCTTTCTGCCATCTTACATAGATTGAATTTATTTCTTCCTTTTATAGGTTTTTCAGGTTTCTCAGGTAAATGATGAAATCTTGGATAAAAAAAAGGCTAGGCACAATTTTCCCGTATGTTTGGATAACGTGCCGCTATTAAGCCTACCCCCATTCTGATACCTGATACCTGAAGATGCTAGCCGTCATATACTCTAAAGATGTACACTTAGAGTTAAGAAAAAGGAATCTATTCGAGGAAACATCGAGTTTCATTGAGAGCCTGTATGTGTTTGTGTTCGTTTTTCCTTATAAGTCGATCCAAAACTGAAATTTCATAATTAATTTCGTTATTTCATAGCAATTTTAGATAATGAAATAAAAAAGAGTGTTGTTTACGATCGAATAGTTTCAAAAACCTGGCTCGCGAACGTTTTAACAAAATTTATCATATACAATTTATGTTCGTCTATATAACATTGAATAAAAGTGACAGAATATTATCCATAACTCTTAATTTGGCATAAGAAAACTTTACAGGTATTTAAAGTTATGAGTTTGTATAAAAATACCAAAATAAAGCTGGCCCAAAATACCCCACATCATGTGGCCCATAATTCTCCATAAGAGATGATTTGCAAATTGGTTGCGTTTGAGTGAACTGTTGGTAGTTCATGAATAATTCCTTTTACATATTAAAGACCAATACAAAACTGAGATAATAAGCATATGAGCATATTTTTATTATGAAACTAGCTTACCCGGTGTGCTTTGTTACACCTTTCAAAAACAAATGATATTTTCAGGAATTATTCAAATTTTTATTGCTTTGTGACATTTTTTAAAATCAAATTACAACATTATTCAAAAGCAACCGCTATAAAATGAGAGCTGCAGCTGGAATTTTTAATTGCAATACAAAGATGACTTGAAATTATTTTTTTGAATCTTGATCTATAAATTTGTGTTATAGATCTGATAATTTTAATCTGTTTCTTCACCCTGAGCAAGGAGGGTCAAAAATTCGCAAACAATCTAAATTATAAAAATTGATTATTTTTTATTTATATATTCTGGATTGATGCTAAGAAACTGATAAGAAAGCCCCCGCTGTCCTTCCCATCAGCTCCTGCCGAATGGTGGTCGTGATCTTTAATAATCATACCCATTTTTTTCGTACCCAAAAATCCTCTTATATCAACTATAGTTCCTTCGATTGATAAGTTTTCAAGCTTTGCAACAAAATTTATATGGAGCCCCCTTTCTTCCCCTCTTTACACTGTAAAGCGTAAGGGGCTATAGCAATCGTAGAAATATATCTCGTAACCAAATACCTTTCCATGCCATATGGACCCCCATCACTCCTCCCATGTACCTACTCACTGAAAGGAGAATGGTGTGTCAGATAATCATAGTATTATACAAAAACGACTTTCCATGTTAAGTTTTGTCCATTTCTCGGATTTTGTAAAAAAAAAAGTTAAATTTAAGCTATCCTCTTAGCTTCCTTTATTCCTAATTCTATCATCCCACTGCAAGAAAGGAATTGTTTTACATAAAAGAAATTCTCATATTGAACTACCATCCAATGCCAAATTTAGTTTTATTTGCGTAGTAACTTATTGAGTTATGCATAAACTTGAAATGAAGTACCATCCCCCCTTCCGTTCTCCCCATTCAATGGAAGGGGGGAGAACTTAATATTCATAAAAGTATTTTTTGCACTCAAATACTTTTAATGTCAAATTTGGTTTCATTTGCTCGATTATTTCTCGAGTTATGCAAAAAATATGTATGTAAGAACCTAATTCTCCCTTTATATCTTTCCGCTGAAAAAAGGTGGGGCTTCAATTTATAATAGAAACATTTCTCGTATCCAAATACCCTAACATGCCAAATTGCTCAATTTGCTCGATCAGCTCTTCAGTTATACTGAAAATTGTTAGGGAGACCTTTCCTCCCCCTTTTCATCCAACTCTTTGAAGGAGTGAGGGATACCAAATATTCATAGAAGCATTTCTCGTACCCTAATGTCGTTCCATGCCAAATTTGGTTCCATTTGCTGGTGTGGTTCTTGAGTTATGCAATAAAAATTGTATGAAACTTCCCTCCCTCTTTCCTTTCTTCCCACTGAAAGAAGGAAGGGGTCTCAAACAATCATTTGAATTCCCAAATATCCGCCCATGCCGAATTCGGTTTCATTGCTTGATTCGTTTTTTAGTTATGTAAAAAATTAAAAATTATAAAGGGGGGAGCTTTATATCTCTCTACTGGAAAGAGGGAGGGGTCTCAAATAATCATAGAAATATTTTTTGTGTCCAAATACCTTCCCATGCCAAATTTGGTTCGATTTGCTTTATTAGTTTTTGATTTATGTAAAAAAATATGAAAGAGGCCCCCTCCCCCTTTCAACTGCAAAGAGGGAGGGGTCTAAAATAATCATTGAAATATTACTCGAATCAAAATACCTTCCCATGCCAAATTTGGTTCCAATAGCTTGATTAGTTTTCGAGTTATATGAAAAATTGTAAGGTGGCCCCCCTCCCCCCTTCCTATCACCCGACTGACAGGAGGGAGGGGTACCTCATATTCATTGAAATATTCCCCGTTCCCAAATACCACTTCATGCCAAATTTGATACCATTTACTTAATTGATTCTCGAATTATGCAAAAAATTGTCTTTTGATTGGGAGGCCCCTCCCCTCCTTCATGAGAGAAGGAGGGGTCTCAAACCATAATAGGAACCTTCCCCGGCCTCCAATACCCTCACCTGCCAAGTTTCACGCAAATCGGTTCAGTAGTTTCCGAGTCTATAGGGAACAGACAGAAATACAGACAGAAATTCATTTTTATATATATAGATCTAGGGCTTGTGATATAGCTCAGTTGGCAAGTCTGTTGTCTCCTGAGCCGATGTCCGCGAGTTCGAGTCCAAGAGTAAACATCGAACACAGTTGTACCGGATAAGTTTTTCAATAACGATCCGCCAACTGTAACGTTGATAAAGTCGCGAATGCCATACAGATGGTAAAACGACTATAATCGAAACAAAAAAAAATATATATATATAGATCTAGGTTTCACACAGATGCAATAGGCGGGTGTCTGTTTAATTATATAAGTTAATTTTTTGCAGCTAGTTAGCATATGATGCGTGCATAAGTCAATAACAAATAGAAATATATGCTTACGCAAAGCGACGGCGATGACAGTTGGAATGAGATTTTTACCGCAGCACACAGCTGAAATATTTAAAGCGGTCCACGTTTCCGCATGACCCGCGCTACTCCACTCTCCCCTATAGATTTTTTTTGTGATTAAAAAACTTGATTTCATCAAATTAAAAAAAAATACAACTTAAATGTTATCTTCTTGAAAATGGAACGTTCAAATGATATAAATTAGGTTGACATTCTCATTGAGACAATATTCTGAATGTTCTGCAATGATAATTTTACAACTGCTTCGAGAAAGTTGATTTTGCGATAGAAGCTATACGAAGCACAAATATGAAAAATATCGATGGAAAAATATTGATGCTTTACGGAATTGTGAATTAATGTTCATATATTTCATATTCTTCAAACAGTTTTTCATCGATCCCTATGATGAAATTTAACCGCAAATAAACTAAAAAGTCAAAACAAAACCACTTTGACTGAGGAAACACTTTTGCGACTGTCGAACACTCCGTATGGTGCCCTAGAGATAAGAATGATTTGACAGCACCCACCAATGTTGATGGGCAACGAGCTCGCTATCCCGTGAGCTGAATCTTTCTTCTGGGAAAAGTAAATGGGTTTTCCATTTTGCTGATGGCATTTAAATAAATAATTGAATATTGAAGAATTACGAATGGGAGAGGAATTACAATCCATTAGCTTTCGAATTACATACTTAACGGATGGACAATTAAGCGTCAGTTTGTATAAGTAATTTTATATTTAATTGATTGAACTTTGCTCCATTATCTACAAGCTTTCAAGGATCCACGTGTATAGAAAACAAGATTCATTGTCCTGAATGTATGAATAAAAAACTTACTGTTCGACCTTTTCAAGAAGATTCTCATCTATCTTTTTTTCTATTACCGCAAGAATACACAGTGCACGTGCGATGATGGGAACATTCAAGGATTATGATGTTTTCGTTGCTTTCATCATGTACGCCCGCCCCTCACTCTTTCTGTGTAGAAGAAAGTATTCTCCATCGATGTCCTTCTTCCCTTAGTTCCACCCACCAAAACGCACCCAAACGGTGAAGATCCCTCGACAGGCAGGACTTTTTCGCAACATCCCAGCTAACAACTCGACGGAAATCGTCCAGAAGGAGACATCGAGCAGACGAACCGGAAAAGGGAACTTTCGAACTGTTCGGGGCATCTAGAATGAGAACGAGGGGAGGGGGAACGAGAGAGAGTGCGTTGGTCCTCTTCCGTTTTCCTCATTTTCCCGCTAGCCCAAAATCGGCATCAAACCGAATGGTTTTCCGGGGAGTTTGCTGCTTCCATTCATTCTCCAGTGCTTCCTCGGGAAAAAGCGTTATGTGAAAAAGTGCACCAGTTGCGGACGGGCGAAGGGATTATGGCGAAAATTGTTTTAAAGGCTAATACAAATGGGGTTGAAATTGGTGGTAATCGGTAAACGGTGTGAATAATTTATCATGGCGATGATTTATTTGTACAGCTGATCCGGTTGGGTTTTCTGGTCTGGTCGTGTCTGGGCTGACCCTGGTGATGGTGCTGCTTTTACCGATTTCGAATATGGTCTGCTGAAATCCATAGTACCAACTCCGGTTTGCCAGCCGTATTTGGGATTTTCCGAGCAAATGGAATGTGGATTTTCGGTTTTAGGTAAATGCTTGCGGTACAGCCAAGCTGGCAGTTTTCCGGTTCTAATGGAATTCCGGGTGAAATGATTTTGGACAACTTACTGGACTCGGGATTAAGATAGCACATGCTATGTAAACGGAAGTGCAATAATTTTTTTTTTCAAATATGGTGAAAAGAACACATTTTTGTTTTTTTAAGTGCTCCTATCTATTTGAATTCTTATAAAAGAACTTTTATTGTCAAATTCAAACAATTAATCAATCAAACAATTGAACTCCCAACGCACAATGGGAAAATTTTGACCTCAAATCCCAAAAACTCGAAGCCGCAGGTTTAGGATCTGAAATATGTATTACCTTTGTGAAATTTTCTCACAAGTTTAAATCTGTCGTAATATTTCGCCAGAGACATCTGTTATTTGCCCATTATTACTCAGCTTAAAAATCAAAAATGACTTCGTTTAAATAAATTTCAACAAAAAAATGTTTCAGCAATTTTTGTTTGGACACATTAGGCTGGAACAAATTTCAATTTCTTCATTTGTCACCCCCCCCTTCGAAATTTCCGAAAACCCGAAGGGGGATAAAAATAAAGTTTGAAGTATTTTATGTAAATTTAGAAGAAAAAAATCAAATATCCGAAAGATTACAAGACCAAATAACAAATTTCGGAAGATGGGAGGTATTTCACTTTTTCTATTCATGATTTCATTGAATTTTACGATAAAAAATTGCTTGATCTATAGATTTTGTGCAATGGTATTTTATGCAATTTAGTTGCATACAAGATTTCGTGCAATTTATTCCAATTTATTTGTTTTTTGCATTATTTTTTATTCTCCCCCCCCCCCTTTCGGTGTTCATACTCCGAGTGACAAAAGAAGGATTTGAAATTTGTTCTGGCCTTATAATGTGCTGTGAAAGTTTACATAATCTCTCTCTCAAAAAGATTGCTATTTTTATCACTTAACTTTTTGAAAAGATAACTTTTAAACAAATTAATATCTTTAACATACATAAGTCGATCGATCTAAAACTTTGAGGCTTGTTAAACACATTCTTAAACTTTATTTGATTGTTCAATTTATATGGTTTATTTATCATCAATTTTCCAACTTGTTTCTTAGTGATCAGTTTTTTAATAATTGTAATTCTAACCACCTTTCCACATCCTGAAAAACAGAGGGTTTCTCAATATATTTACAGCATATCAACCATTTCCGATTCGCCAAGTATTTAAGAGCTGATTTTATGTAGATTATTTGGGGGCTATGAACCCAAATGAGCCAAAATTTTTTAATGGCAATAGTTGTTTTAATGTCAATGCTCATCTTTAAAATATTGGTAAAAATCATACACACTTTTTGGTAAATCCTTAGAGGTATATGAACATACATATATTAAATCTTTTCATTCTTATTACCACGTTAACTTTACTTTACACAATACTGGAACAAATTTTGACTAAAAAAGGGAAAAAGCAATATAAGTTTTTTTTCATTTTGATTATTATTTCTCGCTATGCAAAATGATAAAACTTTGAAGGAATTTTAAGGGACCTTCAATTCCAAAGAGATCTTAGTCACTTTCTAGCACGAATGAAGAGGATTTGTAGTCTTAAAGAAATTGAAGTCTTCAACAAATTAAAATCACCATTTTAAAAATATAAAAAACAAGTTCTTTCTGTGATGTCAGCACTCTAACAAATTTGTGGAACTTGGTTTCTGTTAAATTTTTTTTTCTGATATATCAACATCTATAAAAATCTGAATGAAACATTGATTCGAAATTTGTTAATGTTTCTGTAATAGATTATATGATCATCAGTTATCAGTGAATGATTCTGCCACAACCGGATAAAGTTTAAAACTTCCAAAGGCTATATCTTAAAACAAGAGATGAAGAGAAAATCTGGCGAAAGAACCCAATTGAGGACATCAAATTCAACTTTGTTTGTTTTAAAAACCATTGAAACTTAATGCTGTTGTCCTGTTTTATCCGGTCTGAAAAATTAGATGCTTAGATAATCAAATCCGGTCATCATCTGCTTTTGATTTTTTTTATGCAATTTAATCATTTTTTCACTTTTCGTCACTCAGACGTTGAATATACCCAAAAGATTTTTCGCGAAAGTGTAAACTGGAAGATTTTTTTAAAAGCAGTGAATTCAAATCTTAATTTTCATTACGATTCCAATTCAGAATATAAAAGAAATATAATCACTATACCTTAAAAACTTATCACTTAACTTTCCCGTTTAATCCAATGACGTGTACTGTATCGAAGATTAAGTAAGCAAAAATTCACTGACTTATTTTTATCGCACGTTAATCAAGGTTGCCGGAATCATTTTCATCCATGATTCTGTGTCGCAGAACATGGAATTTTGGAAATATTCACAGATTTCACTGAATTGTTCCATTTTGTAAGTTATTCCATTATTATAAGTTTTATGTCAACATAAATATTGGATTTTTAATTTAAATTTTGGAAAACGTTATAAGATTAATAATGTTGATTGATTTTTCCCAAGTAAAACGTAAAAAAGGCTCGATTTTTCATGACTTTTCTATGAAATTTATATTATTTCCATCAGAGTTTTTGAGTATATTCACAGAAAGTCGGAATTTGTTTTCGCAAAAACACAGATTTTTTTTTTTTTGACAAACTTGACGTTAATACACTTATTTTCATCTTGTTTATTACCTGAAACTTCGAACCACGATAATATTTTTTTTTAGAAAAGTTTTCAATATGAACAACTTACAGTTGAGATATTAAGAATTGAAATTAAAGTTTGTTTAAGTTATAAAGATTGTTGATGTTTCGAAAAGAGTTTGAACAGGTTTCAGCTTAGGAGAGTAAAGTTAAAGTTTAATTTAGGAAATTTGACCAGCTATAAAACTTTGAACCGTTGGTATATGCATGAATTAAAAAAATCACTAATGTTTTTTTCTCAATTACATCGCAAGTTTTAAATTTCGATTAAGGAATTTACAAATGTTCGTATTTCTTAGCCTTTCTGTAGATTATTTTTAATTCTTAAATATTTGGCATAGTTGTAGCCAGAGAGTTTTGCAATAAGTTCTATAAATTTAAATATTTTTTCATAGAAGCGCATTGCACAAAAATAAAAAATTAAATAAACCAAAAAAGGCGTCTTTTTCCGAATAATATTATAATGTTGTGTAGCTTTCAACAATCATTGAAGACAGAAACCGCATATCTCAATCTTATTTTTAAAAAATCACGTATGTTTTGACGTGCTTTAAAATAAAAAAAGCGGAATTTCGACAGCTCCTGTAATTCAATGTGCGTGTTGGATATTAAAGAATATAAAATTATATTGTAAAATTATAAAATTTTAGTTGGGTACTTTCCTGGAACTTTCCAACTTGAAAGTCGATCGAAAAAAAAGTGGAGGCAATTGAGTTTTAAGTTCAAAAATACAAATGGGTCATTCCATGTCAAGTGTGCACAGCGAAAAAAAAATCTTATCGAAAATTCGCCAAACTTGGCCGAAAGACTTTCTGAGGCCTACAAAATAAATCCTCAATTTTTGAGAATGATCCGCCCACCCCTCGTTCCAGGACCCTCCCTTCTTTTTTTCACGATTTCGAAAAATTCATCATTTTTAAAATACTATATCTCCGGACTGAAAAATCATACCAAAATGACAAAATATGCGTTGTTTAGATTTTATTAAAATCTATCAATTGATGTCAATCATTTTGTGAAATAGTGACGTTTTAAACGTCAAAACATAGCTTTAAAAATAAAACGTTATTTTTCGCAAGGAAAGTATATTTTTTTCTTGAAATTAATGATTTCATTGTTTTTTTGAGGAAATTTTACGTAATAACCAACCAAAATCCCAATATAATATTTCTTGTTTTCGAGATATGAAAGATTTAAGTTGAATTGTATAACAATTATTTACTCGCAGTACTCAGTGGTTTCACTAGAGTGCAACAATTGTCGAAATTTTTAGTCACATCTTTCATGCTTGAACAGATTTTTTGTTTTCATGATTTGTTTTATAACTAAAAAAAATTTGAAATAACATTTTGAATGAAAGAATATTTTAAATTCCGTGGAGCTTAAAAATGTTTTCATTCCAATTTTTCCACCATCTAAAGGGGTTGCTGCGTGAAACGAACGAATTCCTTTGATTACCACAGATGCTTCAAACCTTCTAGTCAATGTTATTCTGATTTGAAAGCAACATAAGCAACATTTTGCGAAACAGGATACAAACTCCACTCCCTTGAGGTGAAAAGTCGTGTGAAGTTGTATTCATAACTACTAGCAAGTAGCAGCAAGCGAGCAGTTGCGGCAACAATTCGTTCACAATGGTCAGTGAATCAGTTAAAAAAATTCCTATTGTTCACTGCCACTCGGCGTCAACAAAAACAATCTGCTGTGCTTACTTTGCATATCTAAATAAAGGCTATATACAATGAACAAATGCTGTGCGTCAATAGTCAGTATTGTTAGACCAGTATCGCCATAATTCATGTAACTTTAGTAGGTTATCAACATACGAGCAAATTCTCGACATTTACACATTTTCTGTGAATAAGTTTAACAGTTTTATGGAAAAAAGAACAAAATCCTCACATTAATTCATCCGCAGCATTCGCTAAGGAAGCTATTGCTTAATGATTTTATACAGTGTGATAATGAATAAAATTATTATCCAATAGCAAAACTAATTGGAACAAAAAGTGTTCCATTATTTTTTAAGCATCTTATCTTTACAAAAATTTGCTGCTCACTAGAAGGTAACATCATTTGTATGCTGATTTTATATTTGATTCGTCCAGAAAATCGTGAATGGGATTGCCAAAAGTTTAAGAGGATACAGTAAAAAAATATTTGATGACAATAAAACTTAAATCTTTCATATCTCGAAAACAAGAAATATTATATTGGGATTTTGGTTGGTTCTTACGTAAAATTTTCTCAAAAAAACAATGAAATCATAAAATTCAAGAAAAAAATATACTTTCCTTGCGAAAAATAACGTTTCATTTTTAAAGCTATGTTTTGACGCTTAAAACGTCACTATTTCACAAAATGATTGACATCAATTGATAGATTTTAACTAAATCTACACAACGCATATTTTGTCATTTTGGTATGATTTTTCAGTCCGGAGATATAGTATTTTAAAAATGATGAATTTTTCGAAATCGTGAAAAAAAGAAAGGAGGGTCCTGGAACGAGGGGTGGGCGGATCATCCTCAAAAATTGAGGATTTATTTTGTAGGCCTCAGAAAGTCTTTCGGCCAAGTTTGGCGAATTTTCGATAAGATTTTTTTTTTCGCTGTGCACACTTGACATGGAATGACCCAAATACATTGGGTCTGGCAACACTGTACACATAAAAGTCCTATTTGCCGCTAGTAGTATTTGTGTCACAAATCAGAGCGTTCACGAACACTTTTTCATTTTGGGAACATTAACCTCAAAAACGACCGTGTTCGTCGGCCGGCTGCTCGATTTTCGCACTGGAATTTTTGGAGGTTAATTGTCCCGTCCTTGTCCGTACACGCCAGTGAGACGCCAGTTAATGTGCTTGGGAAATGTCAAAAACAACTCTATTGATATAAAAAAAAAATGATTTTCATTTCATTTCATCATTATGAAGTCCTGTGTGCATTCGTCTCGTATCGCTCATAGTGAACAGTCGCGTTTCGAGATTTCGTCCAATATATCCGGGTGTTTCGTTCCGTTCGGGCGTTTAATACAGTGTTTTGTACCGCGCTATACGTTTTTCTGCCAAAGGCAGACCCCAGCTCGCCAAAGTGGTGCTATTATAGTGTTGGTCGACAAAAAAAAAGGTTTTTTTCTGGCTAGCTGACTGCCCTCAACTGGTCACCACGAGGGCCGCCGCCATTGTTTGACTCATCATCATCATCAATCTGGTCGTTCTTGCTCGAGCCGAGACTTGACGTGGCAGCCATCTTCGAAGAAGGACCACGTGGTTGGGATCACCACTGAAGGAGCCAATCAAAACAAAAATCAAGTTTGTTATACTTTTCTTACTTTTCTCTATTTCTAATTCTATTTTTTCTCTATTATATATTTCGATCAAATTGAGCTTCGCTTTTATTTTCATGAAATATGAGCGAAGGCGGGGGGTCGGACCCGCCAGAGGTGGATGGTGAGCAAATCATCTATGAGGATGAGGAGCATCTGGAGGATTCAGCTGTAGCTGGTTCTTCGAATGCTCATCCTTCTCCGCCAGTTGATATTGCTACTCCATCTGCAGCTGCGGGAAAAACAACCCGACTCCGAGTTTATCCTGATAATTCATCCTCTTCTGGGCCGGGGGTGGTTTTCATCCGGCCCAAAACTAACGGAAAACCATTAAATTTAGTGCAGATCACGAAAGATCTGGCTAGGTGGCCCTCCGTTACCAGTGTTTCCAAAGTACGTCCGAACAAATTGCGCGTTGTTGTGGCCGACCGGAAGGCCGCAAACGGAATTCTTGCCAGTAATTTTTTTAATTTAGAGTATCAGCTCTATATTCCATCTCGAGACGTAGAGATCGAGGGTGTGATCACCGAATCGAGTTTGGAGGCTGAATACGTTAAGTCTCACGGCGTAGGTAAGTTCAAGAGCCTTGATTCGACTTCGGTCGGAATCTTGGATTGTCGCCAACTCATGACTGCCTCCGTCGTTGATGGCGTTACCAAGTATTCGCCTTCAGCCTCGATTCGGGTTACATTTGCAGGAACAGCCCTCCCTCATTACGTCTTGATTGACGGAATTTTAAGGCTTCCAGTACGCCTTTATGTGCCTCGCCCAATGCAATGCAAGAATTGCATCAAGTTGGGGCATACTGCTTCGCATTGCTGCAACAAGAAGCGATGCTTGCATTGTGGGGAGAATCATGGGGAAGGAGCATGCTCAGCAGTTGAGCAAAAATGCGTCTATTGCGGGGGCTCACCCCATGATATCTCCTCCTGCGAGGCATTTCAGGCAAGCTGGGATAAACAGAGGCGCTCTTTAAAAGAACGCTCCAAGCGTTCTTATGCCGCCATATTAAAGAGCGCCTCTCCACCGGTCCAACCTCAGACCTGTAACATTTTTTCTGTGCTGTCAGTTGACAATGAAGACACAGATACGGCTGATGAAGTTCAGCCAGTCTTCGTTGCAGGAGGCTCTCGGAAGCGAACAAAGGCGCCTTCTCCGAAAATACCAGCTAAAATAGCTACGGTTGTCTCTTCAAATAGAAACGAGAAAAAGTCGACTGCTGCTGAAAAGGAAAAACAAGTTCCTCCAGGTTTCCGCGGAAATGCACCACTGCAGAATAAACCAACAGCTGCGGGAGCTTCGCAAACCCAAACCCCAAACGTGATGCCAGAATCAACGATTCAGTCTGGGCTCTTTAAGTTGACTGACATTTTGAACGGATTTTTTTCGTGTTTTAATGTATCAGAACCCGTGAAAGACATTGTATTTGCAATGCTTCCTGTATTAAAGACATTTTTAAAGCAATTGATGCAAACTTGGCCCCTCCTTTCAGTGTTTGTATCTCTCGATGGCTAATTTACGCCGAGAGGTCGGAGATATCACTGTACTACAGTGGAATTGTCGTAGTCTTATTCCAAAATTGGATTCATTGAATTATTTACTTCATAAAACATACTGTGATATCTTTGCATTGTCCGAAACTTGGCTATCTTCTCAATCTAACATCTCATTCCACAATTTTAATATTATCCGTCTGGATCGTGACGATTCTTATGGTGGGGTGCTTTTGGGGATCAATAAGTGCCACTCTTTTTATAGTATTCACCTTCCTTTATCAGGCGGAATTGAAGCTGTTGCATGTCATACAACAATAAGAGGTAAGGACTTATGTGTTGTCAGTTTGTACTGGCCTCAGAGAGTTGCAGTGGATCGAAATCACCTAGAGGACCTGTGCTCAGTGCTCCCTGAGCCAAGGTTGATCCTGGGTGACTTCAATTCACATGGAACTGTCTGGGGAGAACAAATTGACGATAGTCGTTCTACTCTTATCTATGACATTTGCGACAGTTTCAATTTAACTGTATTGAACACGGGTGAAAAAACACGGGTACCTAAACCTCCTGCAAGACAAAGTGCAATTGACCTCTCACTCTGCTCAAATTCACTATCATTTGATTGCCAGTGGAAGGTAGTCCATGATCCGAATGGTAGTGATCACTTACCTATCGAAATTACTATCACCAATGGGGTCAGCTCTTCGAACACAATAAATATGACATATGACCTTACAAGACACATCGACTGGAAAAAGTACTCGGACACAATTAAAACCGCCATCGACTCTATGCACGTTTTACCTCCTTTGGAGGAGTACCACTTTCTTTCTTGTCTGATACACGATAGTGCAGTTGACGCTCAAACAAAACCCATCCCAGAATCATCTATTCATCGAAGGCCTCCTAATCCATGGTGGGACCCTCAGTGTCCTAAGCTTTATAAGGACAAATTTAACAGCATTTAAAGAATTTCGAAAACATGGAACTCTTGTCCATTTTGAAGCTTACGTTTCCCTTGAAAATCAGTTTAAAAAGTTAACCAAGGGGAAGAAAAAGGCGTATTGGAGGAATTTTGTTAGTGGGTTATCGCGTGAAACATCCTTAAGTACTTTGTGGAAAGTGGCACGAAGCATGCGTAATCGATCATCTACAAATGAAAGTGAGGAATATTCACATAGGTGGATATTTAAATTCGCACGGAAAGTCTGTCCAGATTCTACACCTGTGCAAAAAATAATCCGGAACGTGCCTCCTGATAGGTCTGATAGTGGTCTAGACTCAAGCTTTTCGATGGTCGAATTCTCACTTGCCCTCCTCTCTTGCAACAATTCAGCTCCGGGAATTGATGAAATCAAATTTAACTTGTTGAAAAACCTTCCGGATGCTGCAAAATTTCGCTTGTTAAATTTATTTAACCAATTCTTCGAGCATAACATTGTTCCCCAAGATTGGAGACAAGTGAGAGTCATTGCTATCCAAAAGCCCGGAAAACCAGCGTCTGATCCCAACTCTTACCGTCCAATAGCGATGTTGTCTTGTATACGCAAATTGATGGAGAAAATGATATTGTTTCGTTTGGACAAATGGGTAGAAACAAATGGTCTCCTTTCAGATACTCAATTTGGGTTTCGAAGGGGCAAAGGGACAAACGATTGCCTTGCTTTGCTGTCTTCAGAGATACAAATGGCGTACGCAAAACGTGAGCAAATGGCTTCAGTGTTTCTAGACATAAAGGGAGCTTTTGATGCAGTCTCAATAGAGGTTTTGTCAGGCCTCCTCTATTGAACAACATCTTATACAGCTTACTTTGTGAGAAACATTTGAACTTTGCTCACGGAGATTTTGCAGTTAGAAGAACATCTTACATGGGCCTCCCACAGGGTTCATGTTTGAGTCCACTTTTGTACAACTTTTATGTGAGTGACATCGACAGCTGTCTCTCTGAAGGCTGCACTCTAAGACAACTTGCAGATGACGGAGTAGTGTCTGTCACAGGATCTACTGAGTCTCATCTACACAGGCCTTTACAAGATACTTTAGACAGATTGTCTTCCTGGGCTTTGGGGCTTGGGATTGAGTTTTCCCCTCAGAAAACGGAAATGGTTGTTTTCTCTAAGAAACGTAGACCTGCTCAACCTAAGCTTCAACTCCTAGGCAGAACGATCACTCAATCGAGGAGTTTCAAGTATCTTGGGGTTTGGTTTGATTCCAAGTGTACCTGGAGAGCCCACATTGAGTATCTGAAAGGAAAATGCCAACAAAGAATCAATTTTCTCCGATCAATTACTGGCACCTGGTGGGGAGCCCATCCAGAAGATCTTATCAAATTGTATCGAACAACTATTCTATCCGTTATGGAATATGGTAGCTTCTGTTTCCAGTCAGCTGCCAAAACTCACCTCATCAAACTAGAGCGTATCCAATACCGTTGTCTCCGTATCGCTTTGGGCTGTATGCCCTCAACACACAACATGAGTCTTGAAGTTTTGGCAGGAATACTCCCTTTGAAAGATCGATTCAATTTACTATCACTTCGGTTCCTCATCAGGTGTGAGGTCATGAACCCATTGGTGATTGTAAATTTCGAAAGGTTACTTGAGCAAAATGTTCAAACCAGATTTATGTCTATATACCATATCCTCATGTCAATGCAGGTAAACCCTTCTTCGTATTCTCCAACTCGTGTTTGTAGCCCAGACTACGATCATTCTTCTGTCCAGTTTGATTTGTCTATGCAGCAGGAAATTCGTGGAATCCCGGATCCGCATCGTCCTCTTCTGATTCCAAGAATTTTCGAAGCTAAATATAGACACGTCGATGCTGATAAAATGTACTTTACCGATGGATCACTTATAGAGGAAACAACAGGATTTGGAGTGTTCAACGAAATATCCAGCGCATCTCACAGTCTCCAGTCACCATGCTCTGTATATGTTGCAGAGTTAGCAGCTATTCACTGGGCTTTGAATAGTATCGCCACACGACCTATTGAACACTACTATATTATAACTGATAGTCTCAGCTCTGTTGAAGCAATCCGCTCTATAAAACCAGGAAAATTCACGCCGTACTTCCTCGAAATGATACGAGATATATTGACCACTTTATCAAGACGTTGCTTTTCTATCACCTTTATCTGGGTCCCCTCACATTGCTCAATAGCAGGCAATGAGAGGGCAGATTCCCTTGCAAAAGTGGGTGCGATGGAAGGCAACATTTACCAGCGTGAAATCGTATTCAACGAATTTTACTTCTTGGCTCGAAGAAACTCTCTTGTCAACTGGCAGCGTAGATGGGACGAGGATGAGTTGGGTCGGTGGTTCCACTCGATTATCCCAAAGGTAAGCCTTAAACCCTGGTTTAATAGATTGAACCTGACTCGGGATTTTATTCGTATATTTTCCCGTCTCATGTCCAATCATTATTCCATGAATGCGGTACTCTATCGTTTAAATATTGCTGGCAGCAATTTATGCGGATGTGGTCTAGGTTACCATGACATCGAGCATATTGTTTGGTCGTGTGAGGACCACCTATTCGCCAGAGCGAACTTTATAGATTCCCTTCGGGCCCGAGGAAAACCACCCGACGTTCCAGTGAGGGATGTATTAGGTATGATGGACTTGGACTATATGTTCGAGATATACCTTTTCCTAAAAGCTATCGATCTTCGACTATAATTCTCTTTATTTTCATATTTCCCTTTCTATCTTTCTTTTTCTTCAAAAAAAAAAAAGTGAACTAGATCTAAGTACACAATTGTAATCAAACAAAACGAGTTTGGCTCCTTAAAGCCTAAAGGTATGAGCCGTTTCAAATAAATAATTTACAAAAAAAAAAAAAGTCCTGTGTGCTACTTCGAAAGCAGAATGAATATTTTTCACAATTGAAAAGTTACATTAATATTTTCTATTTGAAATTCAAAATGTAAAAATTTAAACAATATAATTCAACTTATATTCCATGAATAGAGTGAAATTCATGACCAGAAATCAAATTTTATCCAGAACCAACTCGGTGTCTCAAATTCAAATCATAATTTCAAATCAAATTAAAAAAACGAATACCACCCTGATGTAAATTTAAAAAATAAAATTAGGATTTTAGAAACAAATTACAAATAAAATTCAAGTGAAAAATTGAGAATCAAAGTTATCATCAGAGCCAAAACAAGAATTCCATATTGTATATTTTTCTATCAAAATGTTTATTTTTATTTAGTTTATTCAAAACACAAAAAAAGTATTCATGTAATTTGTCAATAATTTTAAAAGTTATGGCGATTACAATTTTCAATCAAGAAAAAGATCAGAAAACGAATCCAAATGAGTTAGGTGCCTTCAAAAATGATCTCGTTTTCTCAATACTCAGAAAAATCATGAAACTGAAGGAACAACACAAGACTTGAAAATCTAACTGAATTTAATCTCTGTTTAGAAATCTAGAAGAAGACAATAAGAAATGTTAATATTTAAAGAATCACTCATGGAAATTAGCAATTCAACTACGAGATTTTTTTTATGTTGAACATAATTTGAGAGTGAACGGTCAATTGGAAAATTATAAGCTGAATTCAGGATATATACTTCAGCAGTGGATAATTTTAAAATAGAAACACCTCAGAGTCAATAGTATAAGACTTTGGTTCTACCAGCTGCATAGGTTTCCATTCGAATTTTAAATCCGATACCGGATTTTTAATAGAAATTCAATAGAGAAACTCAGTATTACCGATTGGTCAAATTTTAACAACTATATAGGTACTATAGTTTTTATCCATTCTTGTTGTTTTTTCTCAAAGTTGATTATCGGAAAGATGGTGCGGTGCAATAATAAAAAATAATGTGAAAATCAAAGAAATTGGAATAAATTGCACGAAAGCTTGTATGCAACAAAACTGCATATTTTATCTCTATAAATCAAGTAATTCTTTAAAGAAAAATTCAATTAAATCAAGAATACAAAAGATGAAATATCTACCATCTTCCCAAATTAACGTTTTGGTAGTATAATTTTTCGGATATTAGTTTTTTTTTTAATTGACATAAAATACTCCAAACTTTATTAATTCCCTTCGTCGTTTTTTTTTGGAAATTTCGATGGGGCGGGTGGGGGGCAGTGGGGTGGTGTTGCAAAAGAAGAAATTAATATTTATTTCAGCCTTATTACTGTTATTAATTCAAATTTCGACAAAGCTAAGAAAAAGTCATTCCAGCAACCGCAGAATTCGTAACATTTTTCTTTAATTGACAAAAATATTTCAAAATTGAAACCTACCGTTTGATTAGCTAGAACCTCCGAAAATATATCCCTTATCCAAGAATTAGACGAAAGCGATTCATTATTTATTGTAGGGTAAACATTCCAGATTCCCCGGATTTTTTTTCCCAATCGTCCCCCCTCTTAATTCGGCTTTGAAAAGTAATTGGAGGTAAGCGAACTGTCACTTTGACTTGAAGAGATATTGTGCCCTTGAATCGTCCAAAATTCTATCGAAATCGCATTTTTGGGTTCAACCCTAAAATATTGGCGTAACTTTGTATTCCATCGATACAACTTTTCAAAAACATCAGGCATGCTAGCTTTTGATTCTAACAAATATTCTGAAAAATTTCAAAAAAAAAATGCGTTTCGTAGTTTCTGCATATTGCAGTTTGAATGGCTAAAGTCTAAAAAGTCCGATATTCGTATCACAGGCTACACAAATTTTAGAAAGCTCTAATTTCGTGAAACAATAGTGTAAAAAATTGATCTGTCTTAAGCATGAAATTTGTTCAAAAATATATCATCAAAGTAAAAAGTTATGGAAGATCAAAGTTGGAGTGACGGTACAAGTGTTTCCAATTTCCATACGGATAAGAACGTTACTGTTCTACTACGTGAAAAAAATTATAAATATTGTGTGCTGCAGTTTTTCCACTTTTTGCTTATTAATTATTGATTAATTAATTGATTGATTTTTTTTATATTGATTGATTTGTAGTTTGATTGACTGATTGTTTTAAGAAGGTATTTAAACTTAAAAGTTCTTTCATTTTTGTATAGTACAGAGATGATATTTTCGGTTTAAAATCAATCCAAAGAGGTTGGCCAATTACGGCGAATGATGAAAAAAAACGAGTTTTACTACGAGCCACATACCTACACAACTTTAAAAAAAATCAAGCGCATTTTCGGCACAGAGATTTGCTAAATAGGCATTGGATTTTTGCAACCTCTTCTATGGGTGTAGGTCGTGGACAGTAGGAACTTTTGCAAGCAAAAAAACAGAATCGAAAAGAAAAAGTTTTCGGCACTGTTTTCAGTGTTAAAATATTCACTTTTCAGTAATAACTAGCCTAAATAATATTAAGTTCATATTTACTGAGGGTAAATTATTAACTTTAACATTAATACATATATCAAAACATTGTCAAACGGTTGAAATTGGTTATTGTTTGTACCAGCAAATGGTGCACCATAATTATTCCATACTTCTTTGTCACAACACATTGCAAACATCCCCAACTTAAGCTTAAGCATAGTAGGAACAAAATTTCGCCGAATTATGAACAGGAAAAAAAACAAAACAAATTCGTCCAAACTGCAGCTTGAACCTTACAAGTAAAGCTAACAGTCAAACCGGGGCAACAGCGGAACGAGAGAGAAAAAAAACGTTGGAAACAACCGAACCAGTCAGCAAACCATCAACCATCAGCACAAACAGTTGCCCGACTCGCAGCGCCCGATCAGTTTTATTAAAATATTTTTAGCAAAAGTAACATCTGCGTTACATCTGTTCGTATTAAATATCGGGAGAGAGTGAAATGCTGCTGCGACATGAAGCAGAAACGCTCTGGCTCGACTTGACTTGGTGCGTCATGGAAGGTGGCATGGGGAAAAATTTGTGTGTGCTGCTCCTCGAGTGGCGTACTCTTGAATTCGGAAATCGAAACAGCAGCTCAGCAGCACTTGTTCATCGTTTTGGGAGTCAGACGCTGATGCCTGGTGAATTTCGTTGCTTGATGCCCTATAGTTTCTAGTACTCCAGACCAAGTGATGACTTCCAGAGCATTACAGATTTTTCCCGGTTCTGGATACTTTCCCGATGCTGACGATGCTTACGGATGTTGGGTCGAACTGGTTCCTGTTGTAAGTTTGATTATTGAAGAATTGGGGAATCAGATCGCACATGAATTACTATTTTCAGAATCACTGTGACGCTTAATAAGACAAAAAAAAACCTGAAAATGAAAACTTTTCCCAATGGTATGAAACAATTCCCAATGAAATGTTAAGAATTCAGAAATAATTTATGATTCGATCTTATATCGCTAATAGTAAGTGAATCTTAACTTGCCATGCTCCCTATCTTGGCATGTTAAAATGCATCTTGGTGAAATACATGTTAAAATATAGGCCTAAAAATAAGACAAAATCAAACATCGAAGAAAATCGTATGGGAGAGTAGGGAATCATGGGCCACTTTTTTCTATGCTTCATAACTTCTTTATTATAAAAGGTTAATTGAAAAAAATAAATGGTTTGATTTTTTATATTTCTAACGTTTCATAAGGCTATTTTTTTATTTTTATTTAGTCATTTTCCACAAGTTCCGATGGTTAAAAAATGCAATATTTTTTGGATTTAAAAAAAATTGTGGGGAATCGTGGGCCACCAAGTCCAAATTGACAAAATAACATGCAAAGCTTAAGAGTTGGTCCAAAACTGTAATTTCATAATTAATTTCGTTATTTTAAAGTAATTTCAGATGATGAAATCAAAAAGAGAGTTGTGTAATATCGAATAGTTTTAAAACCTGGCTCGCGAACGTTTCCGCAAATTTCCTTATATAGGATGGACAAAATATTTTTCTTAACTTTTCATTAGGCATAAGAAATCTTTACAGGTAGGAAAAACGCATCTTAAGTCCTGAATGTGTATAAAAACATAAAAAATATAGGTGGGCCACGATACCCCTCAAAATGTGGCCCACGATTCCCCACAAGCTACAATTTGCAAATGGGTTGCGTTTGTGTTACTTATTGATGATTCATCCATAAATTCTTTTTCTACGTAAAAGAACATGACAAAACCAAGATCATAAGCGTTTGAACATTTTTGTTATGAACATTAGGTGGGAACCATCGAAGCAATTAGCGGGTGGTTGTTTAATTAAGTGAGTAAATTTTTATTTATTTTTTTGAAGCTTGATAAATAAAAGATGCGTATTTAAGTCAACAACATAAGGAAAAATAAATGTGGTGGTTGCTACAACTCTATCAGTATCAACCACTGCAAGGTAGTAGGCCCGTGAGGAACAAAACGATGAAATGTGATGAAAAGTTTTTCAAATTAAAATTAACTTTCCGCTCATTTTCAACATCTTTCACCTTATTCTTATCTTCTATCCATCTATATTCTTTCAATTCTTAAATATTCTTTCTCAAATAATATAAAATTTCACCGATAAAGCCGATAAAATAATTTCATATTTACAGATAATTGACTTGAACAACTGTTTATTTACGTACTTAAGATTACAAAGCCGATTTTTTGTAGCATAGGACCGGAATAAAAGTCCTCCGTTTGCCTTTGGGGGATTGCAATAATATCGTGAACCAGGAAAGCTACCGAAAACTACGCAAATAAATAAATAAAAAGATTTTTATTTTTAGTTTTTTTTACCAAATTTTGCTTTGAGTTCCCATACTCAGAAAAAACGACTGAAAAAAAGGTTTAAAAAAACCTTCTCTAACGTTTTTTTTTTTTTGCAAAAACCATAATTACTTGTGGTCATCAAGAAAGTTGATTCTTGATTAGTAAACGTTTACTTGAATTACTTTGTATTATAGAAATAATCTTTTAAGTTGGTTTTTCCCACGCGTCAAATTGACGAATTCCCGTATAGTTTAAGATTGCCAAGTTGCTCGGTTTTATCCGGGTTTGCCCGGATATTCAATACAAAATTTGGGAAAAGTACGGTCCGGAACGGTTGTCCAGATTTCGTAACAAAAGCCAAGATTCAGCCCAGATTTATTCACTTTATGTAAGCTTAATCGAAATTTATTTATTTATTTATTTATTTCGCCAAACATTGTAGGCTACATATATAATAACTTAAAGCTAGGGATTACAGTTTTCAAATAGGCTTAATAATAATGATTTTTCTTTACATTTACAAAGTCAGGTTCTTCGGTGCCGGTTACCGTAAAAACCTTTTTTCAGCAGCTGTTTTGACATAGTAAAGTCTATGTTCTCATAATATTTATTGTAACTATACATTAAACAATTCATTGGACTATATTTTGCATAATCAGTTCGAGTAGAGGTTATAATGAAAAGATTTCTTGTTCTTAAATGACGGCAAGGACAACAAAAGTTTAAACGAAACTTTTGAGTTATTATTTATAAAAAATTATCATGATAGGCAGGACCGTAGGAAGATCCGGCTCATAGGGAGGGTTTTGCTGACAATTTTTTCTCTTTTTTTCCTTGTAGGGGAGAGCCCACTGCGACCAGTAGTTGATCTATTGTGGTAATTACCCCGCGTTACTGTATGCTATCAGGCTCATTTAATTTTTCTCTTTCGCTTGAATAAGTCATGCTTAAGAAGTATAAAAAGTGTGTGGATTCTGTAAAATTATTCAGTTTCTAGTTATGTTGCTAGTTATTTGTTTTAAATCCGAACTTTCTGAATTAAGTCCTGTAAGTTTTCTTTTATACAGATTTAAATAATAAATAATTATTTTTCTATGTTTTATTCTAGAGAAATACTTTTTGTATCTACTTTAAATTTGCAAATAAAAACCTTATGATTTTCAACTACAAAATATTCAGAATTAAAAAAAAGAGATTATGTCTGCGGTTCAAATTTGATTTATTTTCTACTCTTGTAAATTTGATTAACAATTTAAAATTTTAGTCAGAATAACTAAGCAGTTTTGAATCATTTATTCAGTCTATATAGCTTCAACCGGCCAAGACGGTGTATGTCTTTACAGCTTAATTTTCGTTTCAAGAAACAGTACAAGTTCTTTGTTCAATAAAAATTCATAAATAATTTATTTTTTAGCTAGAATCCTGTGAATATTTTTTGAAAAAATAGCTAAATTTGTCAACAAAATCTTCAAAATAAATCCAAATTTTATTTTATATTTGTAGTTTCTTCTAGTTTGTGTTTCAAAACTGACTCTAATTAAAAACAAAATTCAAGTTTTGAATCTATAATTAAAACTATGAAACTGCGATCTTCTGCAATTTGAATCCTTATTGAAATTCTCACATTGATATGTTTATTTTGATTATAAAACTTTATTTAGAGCTGAACCTGATGATGAAATTCCGGATCTAAATCCTGTCTTTTGAACCTGAATTCCGAATCTGACTACGATTTTTTAATCTAAGTTAAAGGTAATAATTTCTTTTAATTATGATCCAACAACCAAAAAAAGTTTCAACCCTCAACTAGAACTCTGTAATTTTAATTATGAATTTTCGCCTTTTATTATGATTTCTTTCTTTAGTTATTTATTTGAAAGTAAATTTGTGAATCTAAATAAACAAAGCGAAAGATGAAACTGTTTCGGATTTTTCAATTTCGGATCATCATTATGAAACTTTCTTAAGTTCAAATTCTGCAAAAGAATTACATTTTGAAATGTTGTAATGGTTGTAAATTTATTTTTTTGTTTCAGCTTCCAAAAGGATGAGTTTCAAATATGGAAAATGCATCTAGTTTAAGTTTCAAATGTAAAACCATGATCCTAAATAGGTTTTTTTCCCCAATGATGATCCAAACTAGATTTTGATACCCAAAGAAAAGAAAAAAGAATCCGAAATCTGATCTCAGATATCGAATTTCAATGTTTATAAGCAAATTTGAATCAAAAAATCCAGTTATATTCTAGTCTAAGTTTACCAGATATTTTTTCGTCTATATCCGGGCCGTGTAATGTTGGGTTATTTTCCTCTATATTCGCCAATATCAAAATTATTAAATTAAAATCATTTAAAAAGCGTTAAAAACCTGTTTTTTATATCAAAACATCAGTCAATTTCAAATCCTGTTTAAAGTTTCTAAAAAAATCGTTCATTTTGATGATTTTTTTTATATTT
This sequence comes from Uranotaenia lowii, assembly GCF_029784155.1. Classification (NCBI taxonomy): domain Eukaryota; kingdom Metazoa; phylum Arthropoda; class Insecta; order Diptera; family Culicidae; genus Uranotaenia; species Uranotaenia lowii. The sequence continues at coordinate 341,488,911 of NC_073692.1, forward strand.
GGACTCAAATTCTAACAACAAGTTAGAAATGTTTTGAAAAGTTAATGTAGAGTTGTGGAACTGGAATAAGACTTCGAGGTTTTGGCTTTAGTTCTGAGTCTTCTGAGTTTAAATCGTTTATCCTAACTTGATTAAGAATTTAAAATAAGAGAATAGCATTTTGCTTGGCTTTTTAGAACCTAATGGGTGGAGGGGCTGGTTTAATTGTTAAATAAAGTCAAAAAAAATTAAAAATTCTTTTGTCAGTTTTGTTAAAATATATTGAACTTTAATTACCGTGCGTACAGAATGTGTAAACAAAAATGTCAACGGTTTTTCTTTCTTAATTCATCTTGAAATCAAAAATTCAAAAAATTAAGCTATTGGCAAAGTTGTATATGATCAGATATTGGAATAAGAGACAGGTTTTGTGTGCCCATATCAGGAATTTAACCTTCCTATATCAAGAAAGAAAAAACAGATAAGTCTTATATTTTTTTTACTTTTTATCATTGAAACATTAAGTCTACGCTCTAATCACAATCTAAGAGTGAAAATAGAAGAGCTTAATACTGATCCGATAAAAATATGATATGAACAAAATATTACCATGGAATATGGCCATATGGCATCCCTAACTATGTTTATTACAAATAAATATGCGCATTTAGCTCGTTGGTTTCAGAAATCGGCTATTTTGACTACCTTTACTAAAAAAATTATTTTCGCAAAAACTGTAAGACATTTTAACAGAAAAATTGCTCTAACGTATATAAAACAGATGTCCGCTCAAGTGCATATAGTTTTTAGACTCCTATCTATTGGAATATGGGAGAAAATGAGTACTTTCCTTAATATGCGCATATAGCCCACCTCTCCTCTAAAGCTTAAAAGTTCGTAAACCTAGTTTTAAAGATTAACCTTAATCAGTTTGGTTATAAATATACTTGTTCCTATGAAAAACTTAAGAATTTCCCTTTTTCTGTGACATGAATTCACTGATTTGAAACTTTTTTTTGATGATATTTAGCTGGAATCTATGCAATATAAACACTTTGTATTTTCTTAACATGATGAGGTATCTAATTACATAATCTGGTTTTCGAAAAAAAAAATCATGTTTTTCAAATTAATCGTTTAAATTTATCAAAATATACACTTTTTCTCCAAAAAAATTGAATCATAAACAATTCAGAAAATTATATTTTTTTTCCATTTTTCTGTTGACTTTATGTGGTTTTAAATGCATGTACGTAAATTAAATGTTAATAAAAAGATAAATAAAACTGCATATAAATCAATGAGCTTTTAACTTGAAAGGGATCATTTAAATACTACGTAACGTGTTTATGAGGGGGGGGGGGGGTTTATAGCAATTTGGTTTATGGTTTATGGATTTTGGATAGAAAATCTGAAACGAATGTGTTACGTAGGGGGGAAGGGGGCCGAAAATGGTCGAAAATTGCGTTACGTGATACTTGAATGGCCTCAAATATATAAATAAACTAGCTGACCCGGCAAACTTCGTAAAGCCCTTGAATTTCGCAAAAATAATGAACATGTAAATAAGCAGAAAATATGTAAATAATTATTTACGCTCATGAAACTGGATTGTTACCTTCAAACGGAGTGAATCGACACAGTTTTTTGACTATTTTCGTAATACTTCTGTCTTATTATGGTAGTGCCTACCTCCAGGGCCAAAAATTTTCGAAGAAGATTGACTTCCAACAAAACTGGAAAGCGAATATCTTCTGGGATAAAGTTAAAAATCTATTTTCTTCCGTTTTAAATTTTTTTTTCATTTACAGAGGATCCTTGACACTGATATGTTCAATTTCTGTTAACCTCAAGATAAGTGCCAAAAAGTGTTTTGTTGAAATGTGTCGTCATTTTAAGCAGTTTTGATCAACTGTCTTTCCTTTTTCGCCAAAACCATGTTTGAAATTTTCTTTATCGTATAGGCACCAAATTTGTAGAAATGGCACAACACTTTTCATGGTATGAAATTTTTTTTATGCTGCAAATATATAAATATCAACAAATTTTCATGTACCATTCGGTTTTTCGTTGTCTATCATGCATTTGATATGTTCTCTGTATTAGATAATCTCCTCTTAATTTTTAAAATAATCTTTTTTATATCGACTTTGACTTTATCATATTTATCGAGAAATGGATGCTTTAGCACTGAACAAAGAAAATTAGAACATCCAATATATGTGTATGTACAATGTTCATGGAATTTTTATTCACAGCAAATTTCAAATCAAACGGTTATGAAATCTTTTTTTACTTCGAGATCTTGAATTCAAAATCAGAAATGAAATTCAAAAAAGTCTTCGCAAATCTAATTCAGTTTTCATTATCTCTGTTTTGTATCTTGAATGATATTTTCGTCGAGACTAAAATTTTTATTTTCCATGCTTGTATTTGAAGATGTTATTGAACCAATTATCTGTTCTTGATTTCTGATACTGAGTATTGGATCAAATTATGAATTTTATTTTTACAAAGTCATTCCTATTTATAACCTTAATTTTGTTTAGTTTTTTAGCACCTTAGTATGAAAGGAAGAAGTGGATAGTATCTAACATTTCCTTGGTATTCTGATGAAATTCACATAGAATTACAAAGTTAATATCATTCTATTCTCGAACTAACTCATTACATTCATGACGTTTACAAAAACCAAGTAAATCAATTTATGGTCGTCTTATTCTATTAATTAAAAATTAGACGTTCTCTTGGTGTTGTACCATAAATATGAACAGAAGATTCTGTAATGGAATATTTCATTGTTATCTGTTCAGTTGTTTTGGATATGTCAAAACTTCCAGTCATACGTAGAATATTATTTTTCTTGAATAATTGGTATACTCCGTGCCGGCTTATTGCGTTCTTTTTTTTTCACCCCATACGGAAGGTGAACAATTACATCCAAGTATCCATTTTACTGGTGCCACGTGAAAACTACACTTGCAACGAAAATGGGCGCCAAAACTTCCTATAGAGAGATGGATGCACATCAGTAAGCCTTGATTGCCTTTGGCGCCTTCCTACTCTGGGTGATTCGAATGAAAAAAAAAATGGAAATTGGGTGCCATGACTTTTATTTGATACGAATAAAAACTCAAAATTAATTTTCAAATTCCACAAAAACATTTTCGAAATATCTCTCCGTTGTGTTATTCTTCGCGTGAAGACGAACATAACAAAAAAAATCGTATGCAAATCGGATGATCCAGTGAAGAGTTTTGCGTGTTCGCACATTTCTGTATGGTCTGTCTCTCTCCCTGTTTTATATATATAGATAAGTATAAGCTTTCAAACATCAAGAAAATATTAAGATTCATAAGTGTAAGTAAAGTTGTTGATGACGTTCTATTGACTCAGTACCTTTTTCAATGCTTTTTCAGTGATAAAATTACCATCATCTTACCTTATTATAAATGGATGACACAACACATTAAGATTATTTATTTTCATTTACCCATGAGCAGAGTTCATTGTATAATTTTGAATTACTAATGTCTTTATATTTCTTAAATTATTGAAATGACGAAATTTCAACATTTTTGTAAACAATTGTTATAATATCCTTTCTTTTACTGATTTCCTTTGAATATACCTTGAACTATATTCTTATTAGAGGCCTTAACACATAAAGGGCTGCTAAGAAATCTAAGCCTGAAAACACCAAAGTTTGGCATTCTCAGAAACGACTTGACCAAATTTTACAAATGTAGTATCTTTGAGTTATCGAAAGTGTTGTACACAATTATGTAGTAAAAAAGTTTCTTGATAGAATGTAGGGGAAGAGGGGGCATAATGCCCACGTTAAGCAGAAAGCCTTGTTTTAGAATACATTTGAAAAGATTTACTTTAATTTTCTATTGTGTTTGGAAGCTTGCTTTATTTTTTGTCTAAATCTGATAGTTGGAAGGTCGAAAAAGGCCACAAATTTAATGAAGTTTGAAGAGTAGGTTGAAAATTGGATTTCAGATTCAGTAGGGGCATAATGCGCATACCTGTGTACCCAATCGCGCCGTTTCACGTTTAAGAAGTGTTTATTGATTCAAGTGCCTCCGAAAGTATTTGTCAGGTAAAAACACTTCTATTATACTTCAGAGATGGAAAAAATGTATTACTACGCGCAGTGCTGCCAGATATAATGAAATTCTTGTGAATAGGTAATTAAATCTATATTAAATTTAGGAATTTTAAATATATTCGTTTATATTTAAGCTATGTATGTTTTCTGAAACAACGTGTAAATATCTTTAAAATAGTTGTGATGAAAGTGCATATAAATTTTAACAGATATGAAACATCCTTAAAGATAAACGGACAAGGCGCGTTTCGCTCAACCTAGACATTTTTATTAAAGATCGTTCAAAATAACAGAAAAAATAATTGAATAAGGAAATTTTTCGTTTTGTGATGATTTTCAAGACCAATGTTCATCATTGTAACAGATGCCAGGTAATTTTTTTGCCGATAGATGCCGTAATTCCTTACGAAAGTCATGGCACAAATTGCAAGGAATATGGCTTGAAAAATGTTTTTGGATTTTTGCAGGGATTTATCGTAAATTTGATGTTAATTTTTTGTACAAAAGGTTTCTACTGTTAATTAGAAGGGAATAACGTACAGAATTCTTAAAATAACTGTATATCTAGCTAGATATCGCAGTGGGGCGTTTTGCCCACACTGGGCATTATACCCCCAGTTCCCTACCGGCATTTGAGTAATGCTTCTTAGTGAAGCGCACTCGCGTGAAGCAAAAAACGAGATATCTCGTATTTACTCCGCAATGGGTTAATATCTTTCTGAGAATAAAGGGGTTGATCACACTGCAAGTTCATCCGCTTGATATGCCACTTTGAACGCACACGTGCTTGACCGCTGTTGTCACAATAGGATGAGTGCACTGCTCTTCCCCAGACCGATTGAATTAAGCAAAACAAAAAAAAAAAAAGAAACAATCCTCGCTGCATGAATGGAAACGTAACGAGATGGCAAGGACGCACGGCGTGTGAAGAGAAAAACACCGAAAGTGTGTAAACGAAAAACTCGCATCGCACATGTGTGTCGCCCGCCTTACATGGTTGCCCAATGCTCAAACCAACAGCAGCAGAGCAAGTGAGCCAGCCAACGACGACGACAACGACAACGAGCATCGAACAGGACTGAGCAGGAAAGCAAGAGGGAAAAACATTCAGAAACAGCTGCGATGAATTAGAGATAGAAGGAAAGACATGTGCATTTTTATAAATTCATGTGGCGCAGATGAGAATATTGTACCATCATCGGTTATATCGTCATTGCAATCATCATCGTTCATCATCGCCGGTGTCATCATCAGCGGAGCGAATGCGAATTTCTTCCATTTCTTTCGAAAAAAGAGGGCTCAGAGCAAGAGGGTTAGGATGGGAGAAATAATAACCAAAAGGAAATGGAAAACTAAGAGCGTGAGTGACATAATGAGAGTGAGTAGAAAACGTGGAAAACGTGTGCGAAATTATGTTGGCGGAGTTGTGAGAGTGAGAGCCAAAACGACACTCAGTTTTCTCTCTCGTAAGCTAAGCATAAAATATGTTGCTCTATCGAGTTCCTTGCGTTTCTTGGTGAAAATGTGAAATTATGTTGGCGGAGTTATGAGAGTGAGAGACGAAACCGAACTCTCTCACATTCCTAGCATAAATATGTTGCTTTATTGAGTTCCTTGTACATCAAAAGGGTGTGAGAAATATGCATCGGGCATAACACGGATGTAGATGAAAAGAAAAACAAATTGAAAATAAAAACAATCAATTTAAAATCGTTTTTTCCACTTTAGTTTGTTTCCTAGGAAACGTCTAAAGTTTTGGCATTTCGAACCGTGTGAAAAATGAATCAGAATTTTAAGTGCTAATGACATCTACCTATATATTATAAATACATAATTTATATTTGTTTTTGCAACTTACACTTTCGGACATTGATATGAGGCAATTTTTTTTGTCGAAAGTTCAATGTTTTATTCGATAAATTAAACTCTTTTTTACAAGTTCAAATAAGTTGAGATATAATACAACATATTTGAAGAATAGGAAACAATTTACTTATTTCAAAACTCCTTTCTATACATGAATGTTTAAGACATATTACATAGATTGTCATTTAATTTTAACCTTCCATTGCGGTTAGAGTCTTTTTTTTTTTTAGTTGGTAACCACAGGTGGTAAATCCCGGTTTACGGATTGTATTCCAAGGCACGGCGAGCCACCGCGTCCCCCCAGTTTGCTACTCTGGGTCCATGGGTACAATGGGCAGACTCATGATATACTCCGTGTATACCCCCTACTCCCTAAACTCCACCTGGGGCCGCAGACCTGGTTCCCACCTCGAACTGTTTAGTACACTATGCTTCAATAGTGGGAGGTCTATTCGCGCTAATGCGCTCAAAGGCAATACTCATTAACGAGACCACTTTCAGCAAAACCTCTCATCCTTACGACTCGACGCCTGAACTCTCCTCTAACGACTTGAGAACCGACATCTCCTCGCAATGACTCGAGATTCCCACACAAACCTCTCCTCTTCGCGACTTGAGGCCTGATCTCTCCTCTGACGACTTGAGATCCGACCCCTCCTCGCATCGACTCGAGGTTTACCTCTCCTCTGCACGATTCAAGGCCCGATCTCTCCTCTAACGACTTGAAATCTGACCTCTCCTCGTAATGACTCGAGGTGACCACTTGTACCCCTCCTCTTGTTGGTAAGGGGCCAGATCCCTCCTCTTACGACTCGGGACCCGACCTCCTATCATAAAGACTCGGGGTTGACCACACAAACCTCTCCGCCTGAAGGTTTGAGGCCTGACCTCTCCTCTAACGACTCGAAGCCCGACCTCTTATCTTCAGGGTTCGAAGTTTGCCACCTTGCCCGTCGTGTGCCAGATCGAGAGCAGCTTATCCTGGACTCGCGCCTGTCACGGCACACGCGCGGGACTTAACGCAACTACTCGGATGATTCCCGACGAAGACGTCATCCTACACCGACTCGAATGGCTCGCCCGGCGTCGAGAGCCACTCTACCCGTGGGTATTCCCCGAACGTGGAATAACCCTTTCCCAACGATTTCCACTGCGAAGAAGGTCAAGTCTTATCCCCGCAGCTTCTGTCGTTGAGAACCGCTCTACTCGGATACTCCCCGAAGGTGGAGCATCCTACACACGAACGCGGCGCACCCACGGCATCCGCTACGCAGAAGGTATTGTCTTATCTTTGTAACTTCAAACCGTGGGGTCGGACGCACTCTACTCGACAGCCCCCCGTCGATGGGGTCAGTCTACTCCGACCGTTGTCCGGTCTTCTTTATCCCCCTTGGTTGGCAACCCTAGGATTTTTGGCCCGCGGATTTTCCTGCCCGTTGTGTGCCAAATCGAGAGCAGCTTATCCTAGACTCGCGCCTGTCACGGCACACATTCGGGACTTGGAACGCTACGACTCGGATGTTTCCCGACGGTGACGACATCCTACACCGACTCGAGAGGCTCGCCCGGCGTCGAGAGCCTCTCTACCCGTGGGTATCCCCCGACAGTGGTTAACCCTCTTCCTTCGAGATCCGCTACGAGGAAGGTAAAGTCTTATCCCCGCAGTTTCCCTCTTAGGAAGCGGAACTACTCGGATACCCCCCGACATTGGGGTATCCTACACACGTTCGCGGCGCACCCCTGACCTCCGCTACGCAGAAGATGATGCCTTATCTTTGTAGCTTCGATCAAGGGATCGGACGCACACTACTCAGATGCTCCCCGCCGATGGAGTCATCCTACACCGTTCGCGGACTGCCGTTGGTTCCAGCTCCTCTGCAGGGCAGTCATGATCCGGGTGAACCCATCGCTGACCGCGTGCCAAGTGTTGGAATCCGCACACATCCTCTGTACAACGTTGTCTGCTGTCGTGTCAGGCCCGCAGGCGGCAAATATGGAAGTACGTACCGCCGCAAACCTCGGACAGACAAACACCACATGTTCGGGTGTTTCCTCTACGTCACCACAATCTGGGCAATATGGCGAAGCCACATGTCCAAACCGGTAGTGGTACTTCATGAAGCATCCATGACCAGTCAGGAATTGCGTCATATAGAAGTCCACTTCACCGTGCCTTCTTCCGATCCAGCTCCCGATGTGCGGGATCAGACGATGGGTCCACCTTCCTCTCGTTGAGCTGTCCCACAGCTGCTGCCAGTTGGACATCGAGTCCTCATTGGCGAGATCTCGAACGTTGGGCGTGTCTCTGTTGTCGTAGCAATAGACATCCTCCTCTAGCAAAACCGAGATGGGCATAACACCCGCTACTACACAGGCGGCTTCGGACGGTTAGAGTCTAAATGACTCGAACTGTACCTCCTCGACGCTACATCTCAGGAACGGTTAAAGCTAGATACATGAAATTTTCTAACTTATCCTTCAATGAAAAACTCTACAATTTCTCATTTTTAGTTTTTTTTTATCAGGGTTACCAAAGTCACCCAGCAAAAAAAGGACAATTTGCCGATTAGGGTCATATAGACCCGGATTATTGTTTTGGATATAAAATCAAAACTACTGAACCGATTTTCATAAACTATACCATATTCAAATTTCCTAGGTGCCTGCTATCAGATGCTTTTAAAAAAATTTAGGTTTTGATTTTTATACTCTTCAGAAAACATCTGTAAAGCCAAAAATGGATATGTTCTGCATCAATTATAGCTCATTTTAGTGAAACAGCATTGAAAAACTATTGATTAATAAGAATAAACGTAAAATTAGAGCTAATATTGAAATAATAAAAGTGCTTGGTTTTACAGACCACAGCTGGTTATTTGAAAAGTTCATATTTTTTTCTAAGTTTTCTAATTATATTTTATGTGAGGTTCAAGGAATTTTTAAGGAAAAATAATTCCGTTCTGTTCAATTACATTCATTTCCAACCGATAGTGATAAATTAATATTGAAGGGATTGATAGGGTGGCCAATTGTAGTGTTAAATCATAGAATATCAACGTATTGAAGACCAAATCTCAGGTATATCGACTTGTACTTTACGCTTTTTTTATCTTGATCATATCTACTCTGAGCTGTGAAATTTATTTTCAAATAATATTATAAGAACTCAAATACAACCCATCAATTTACTTAAGAATTTGATCTCTACAGATTTAATCCATTTTCTCTTGAAATACGGCTGAGTGAATTCCGGAAATCTCTTCTCTCGTTGTATGCTTCTTGCGGTTCTTGATGTGATCAAAATATTACAAAAAAATAAAATATAATAAAATTTAGTCAGATCATCATTTATTTTTAATTCAAAAAGGAAATAAATGATTTTTAATTTTTCCTTATATTTCTATTCATGACATATGGCATAAAAAAACCAAAATTTATTTTATTACTTTAAATGAATTTTTAAATTACCAGTTAAGCTGACAACTGGTAATTTAACAGACATAAAGAAATTTCATTATTCTAACCAGGCTGGCCACAATCTTTATTTAAAAATGCCTTCTTTTTTGGCCATTTTGTCTTTCGGTTCAATTTCAGACACCATAAAAATTAAAATGCATTATTTTTCTTCGTAATGAGATAGTGAACATGTATAGACGATTCCAAAATGATAAAATTATGGAAATCTGTTCAGTAGTTTTACAAATACAGCCAATATAGTAATCCGGATTTAAACGACCCTAACCGGCTTATTGTCTTTTTTTAACCGCAAATCAAGGTTAATCTATTTATGTAAGTTGTACTGCTTAAAATTTTCTTATTTTGCAAAGATGCAATATAATGCAAAGATATCTGCTGAACCTTTTGAAAATTGATGGTTTTTAAAATCTACCAGATTTGCTACAATCTTCTCTGAAACAGTTATTTCAGCTTCAAAATATGATTCATGTCTTTCGGCATTTTGTATTTCGGCTCAATTTTCAGACGCCATACACATTATAATGCATTTTTTTCCTCGTCATGAGATAGTGACCATTTAGACGATTCCAAAATGATATAATTATGTAAATCGGTTCAGTAGTTTTGAAGATACAGCCAATATAGTAATCCGCATTTAAATGATCCTAACCGGCTAAAGGCCTGTTTTTTTTACCGCGAAGGAAGGATAATTTGTTTATGTTAGTTCACTGTTTAAACCTTTTCTTATTTTGCTTAGATGCAATATAGTGCAAAGATATCTGCAAATTGCAGGTTATTATAATTTACCAGATTTGCTACAATCTTCTCTGAAACAGGCATTAGAGCTTCCAATGTTTAGCACCAAATTTCTATAGGATGTTAAAGAGTCGCATAATTAAATAAACCTTGTTCTTTTTTTCAATCGAAATCAAAATATGATTCATGTTTGAAATTTCATTATATTTTCAGTTTGAATTTACAGGAAGTTTTGTAGAAACTGGTAGATTTTTTTTAAAACTAACAAATATTATATTTTCGAGAAACAAAATTTGTAAATTAGTGCGATCCATTGAAAGAAATGTATTCCGGCATCAAAGCCTTGGAGTCTAAAATTGATCAGAAATTTAGCTCATTTTCTTAATTCTAGAACGCACAGCTTTATATCATTGAACATAATTTTTAAAATAACTTACATATTTTATCAAAATTTGTGATTTTTAGCTAAATTGTGTAACAAAACATTCTTTTGATTGCAGAACTCAAATATGAACCGGAGCTTATTTCTGATTCTGAATTCTGATCCAGAGCTTCATATTTGATTTTTTTATCTCACTATCTGTATAGTAATCCTCTATCAATTTTTTTAATTTAAATTCTGATTTTTTTTAAGTTTTATTAACAATTTTTATTATGTATTGATTATCAATCCGGCTTTTGAATCTGAAAAAAAAAGAATTTCGATGCATGACTGATTCTGAAATTTCGTATTAAAATAAAAAAAAAATCATAATTTTATGTTGATTTTTGAATGTGAGTAATTTATGAACCTAATTTCAGTATGGAAAGCAGAACCAATTTTGAACCAGGATTAAAAAACAGCTTTTAATCTTAAACTTTGTTCCAATAATGAACCTTATTGGAAATCAAGAATTCTTAATTTGATACAGAATCAAAATTTTGTTCGCATAAATTGTTTTTGATTTTTATAAAGAAAAAAAGAAAGGCATCAAATAAGTGTTAAAGCTCATTGAATATTCGGTATTTATGAAAAAAATCTGTCTACATAATAAGTGAGAACATTTTGAAAAAACAGAAACTTAGCAAGATTAAAAGTACGTTTTGTTCCCAGTGTAGTGTAACCTGTACCACTTAACTTATTCGAAAATTTTATTTTTTTAGCGAGAATGTAAGCAAACCATCATTTGATTTTGCTTACACAAGCAACCTTTTGCACGTCAGTATTTTTTTTTGAGGATAATTATGAAAACTTGTCAAGTTATTGTACATCAAATAACTATTTGATTTAATTTAAAAAAAAATCCAGCTTTTGCGCAGCTTTGGATCTGCCGAGCAAAAACTAGTGAACTGGTTTTCTTCAAATTTTTTACAATGATTCTTATTTCATACCTGCACATTCGGTGAGAAAAAGGTGTAGATCTAAAGCGCCCAGTTTAAATACGAGCTGTTCGAAGTTGTGGATCACCTGTGCTACCATGGGAAGGAAAGGGTTAAAAAACGCAATGTGAACTGTAGACTGCTGCAAGCTTTTTATGGAAATTTGAATTTATTACATTCAAAACCTTTTGTTTGGTTGTTTTTTTCGAAAGTAGCATTAAATTTTTTGAAAGGGATTCATTCAGTCCTGAGCTAACGCTACGAATTTAGATTTTGTATCGAAATTCATCTGAAGAAACAAAAATTTTCATTCACCATGGTGCAGTGATGTACTGAAGATTAAAAAAATATTACTTTGAATTCTAAATATTCCTTGTTTTTTGCCAAACCAAACCTAATTTGTACCCCTGGAAAGAAAAATAATGATATATAAAAAAAATCACAATATTTTTCCTAATTTTTGCGTTCTTGACTGCTGCTAAACCGTAGGATGGAAATAATTAATCCCAAAAGTCTGCTTTGTAAAGCTAATGAGTTTGTTGATTTTTATTACCTTGGCGAAAAGGTTTCAAGTTATCAAAAGTTCAAGCGAGCAAAGCCTATCATTTTTGAAAACTTTTAAACGGATTCTGATTTTTGTTATAACCTTTTTCTTGAAATACTTAGCTTTTTTCATGTTTGCAAAAAATTAACCATAAGAATAAGCATGTCATATTTTACATAAATAAAGAATTTATTTTCATATTCTTTTTAGGGTTTATCATAATTCTCAAGTTTATGATAAAATCTGTGCCTAAAAAAGGTAGACACAAATCTCTCATATGTTTTATCAAATCCTACCCTTTTTCTGATAATTGCTTACAAAAACTTAACGGAACGATAAGCTATTGCTTTCAGCGAATACGTGATTTTGAATCAAACACTTTAACTAAAGTGATGTTATATTTTTTTGTTAATTCTTAGTTGCTTTACAATTTTGTAGTAATAAGTTTTAAAAAATCAATGTTTTGAACGAAATCTTCCACAATTTCAGCAGTTCAGACCTGATTTATTTTTTAAGAAGTCTTGACCTCTACTAATTTAACAGATGTGGCTTAATAAACTTGCTTGTGATCCTGGAATCGGGCTTGCAATTTATAGGTTCCAAAGAAGAGATTCGTCTTCTTTATAGATCTTCGAAAATTGTTGACTTATCGATAATTAATCCTCATCCGTCGCTGAAATTTTTACCCGTTACATTCCCTGGAGTGTCAATTTGATACTCCCGACTAAAACAAATATATCTCTCTTGTTTCTCAACCGATTTAAAAAAAAAATAGTTTTGTAAACCTCTTACCGTAACTCAAATATGTTTTTCAGACAATATTCACCTCCAACACTCTAATATGTGTTGTGAGCCTACTTGGTTGAATAATTTTACTGAATCAAAGCAATCGAAAGATTGAAACGGAAAATCTTAAAACGGAAAAAATGTGGCAAATTACGTCAACTTTCCGACCCTCTTTTCAAAATTTATCTGGTATGACTTAAACAATTTTGACGATTCATGACCAACGTATGATTTTTAACTTCAGCTTTCTTGGACACTGAGTGAAATTTTTTTTGAGCATTCCGTAGCTGAATAACAGTCTGTTTTTCGAAGCATGTTTTTCGGATTTTTTTTCTGATGAGAACTTTGAATAACGGAAAAGTAAAGTGCTGGAGATGTTTTCTTACAAAATATATTTGAGTTACATTACGAGGTTTACAAAACTATAAATTTCGTAAAAATCGGTTGGGAAACAAGAGAGATATAACGGTTTTAAGCGAGGAGTGTCAAATAGACACTCAGGGTCTGATAAGGGAGTTTTTTCCCTTGGCTTTCAGGGTGCGTTCATAAAAAAATAATGATGCAAAATTAAGGATTTCAAGAATTCATTGAGGGTCCCCGAAGAAATTGTATTATTTGGATGCACCCCCAAAACCACCACCCAAGCTCGTTTGAGAATTGCTTATTGTAATGTTACTCAAAATTTATGTCTTATCTTTTCCAACTCTTCAAGATTTTTTTTTCAAAAATGTTGTGTACCTATGGGTGTTTTATGAATTAAAGCCAGGATTGGTTTTAAGTCTAACGAAAATAAACAAGAGCTTGCGGCATTTTATAAAAAAAAAACCCTTATCCACACAAATTGTTTCCTCCAAGTTTTCGAGGGACTGGGCTCCATCATCGACATCTGCAAGCGCAAATACACAAAGGACGAAAGAGAGGCGGGGGCTCCACTTCCTAGAAATATACAAACACAAAAATCGCTTCGACAGCCAGAGCGGCCTCAAATCTGTGCGAAAATCAACAATGTCGTCCGTTAATTTATTCCGATAATTATACATTTTCCACACTAACCACGTCGTCGTTTATTCATATTAAATGTATAATTCTGAACACATGTTAAATTCCCATCTGACAATATGTAGTCAGAGAGTGTTTGGCACAATATGGCCGTTGCGGGGATGATGTCGCGCGTTTCTGTCCTTTTGGAGTTCCAGCTTCTAAGGGATCGGAATCTGCTGGTTTGGGGTTCAGGAATCCAGAAACAACCAGGAAGGGAACTGGCCCGCCACCATTCATATCTACAGCCGGGTGTTTGTTTCATCATCGCCGCGGTTCAGCTCCACTAGGCCGTATCACATCGGACCGAAAACTGAACTGGACAAATATGGTGTTAGTTGCCGTTGCTTGGAACTGTCCGGGTTTGTGCGTGTTTGCAAATAGTATCTCCCTGCTTCTGTGTAGAATTCGCTTAACCGGGGGAAGTGCTCAAGTATAAACACAATTACCTCTGGCTGACCGAATCCGGTTCGGTTTGCATGTTCGCACAAATGTGGCTCGGCCTCGGCCATTGATGGGTTTGGCGACGTATTCTTCGGTGGCAAATGATGTATTATTGTAACTAAATAGGAAACGATTGCATGAATTTGGCACTTCGAAAATTGGTATGAAATTTCTTGATTAATACTTGTCTTATTCATTTAATTCATCAATCTTATTGTGTTTGAGTTTTTATAAGCTGTTTACCGTCCGGATCCGTTTTAGTTTTAAATATCGGATAAAAAATAAGAAGAATGTGAATCAATTTAATAAACATTAGATGAGATGAAACATTCCTTAATGCAAACCAGGATTCTTTTTTAGATTTTTATTCAAGGTTCTGCGATGAAAATTATAAACACCCAAAACTTTTAGAAAGTCATCATAATCATCATCATTTATTTGATAAACATTAGATTATGTGAAACATTCCAGAATGGAAACCAGGGTTCTTTATTTAGATTTTTTTTATTCAGGATTCAGCAGTGAAAATTAAAAACACCCAAATTTTAGAAAGTCATCAAAAAGAACGTTTCCGAGCTTTTAAAACTGATTTTAAACCTTTCAAAAACATCATTAATTTTTCCCTAAGGTGTTTGGATCAATATTACCCGAGAAATAAAACTAAAATAAACTACCTACACATTGATTCTATAGGGTGTCCCATTATGTCAAAGCACGATACAAAATAAACATTATAAACACAAATTAGAAGCAAAATAAATTTTCAATTTCATTTTTATGTTCTCTCTAGTCTTCTTTTACAGTGATTCAGAAAAAAAATAAAAAATAAAATGTTTTTTTTTCGATTTGGTAAAGGCCCAAAAAGTTTCAAAAGGTGTCGCTTGATGACAATCTGTTAATTTTTTACTTTCGGTACGATCTGGACTTTGTAAGATTTGTACCAAGCCATCGAGTTTTTCGAATAGTAAACTGATAACAAATCCGGTCAAATCAGTACAGGATGATCATACTTGCGAATCATGGGAAGCAGACGGCTCGGAAAGCATGCCACACTCACATATGGCTTTAAAAACCATAAATTTTTTACCAAATTTATCGGTAAAAGTAGATGTTATCGTCTTGTCAATACTTTGGCCATTCCTAACAGTGTGATACTGGTAACCCAGAAGCGTGTAACGTCTCGATTTCCTTCGAAAGTCGAAGCTGGAACAAGACGACAAAACTCTATAAAACCAACAGCCACTGATTCTAATCAGGACTGAATCCCGCTTCGTGCTAAAGGAAAGTTAAAATTTTATTAGCAAAATTGCGTAGCTCAACTTAACAGCACTTAAGCGCCAACAACTAAAAAAGTTGATGTGCTGAAGTCTCTTAAAACCCGGACTTTCTTCCCAGGGGTGGGCTTCTAAAGAAAACTAACCAAAATGGTGTTGGCGAAATGAGGAAAGTTTGTGTAGGTTCACGAACTTAGTCGCCGCACAATATCCGTAGTTCTCCGCAGCATAAAATGACCAAACACAATGCTTAAAAAGAGGTTCACAAAGGTGACTAAAATGCAAACTTACCGATAAAATCGTCCTTGCACCTGCACACAAGCTACCGCCAGAGAACTTCCCGGGCTGGGTTTGGATGCCAAAACGTATAGCTAGGCCGTTAACTCCCGAGATCGTCGTAGGCTCGAATCACAACTTGCGCGGCACGTAATATTAGGGCAGATTTATTGGAGAAAATACTTGAAAGCAGTAGGGTAATAACCGCCTTACTCAGATTTACTCAAAACGCAGCTTATTTTACAAAAACCGACCGAACAACTCCAGGATCAAAATGCTAAGACCTCTTTTCTTTTCTTTTCTTTTTGGTCTCCAAGAAAACTCCATTTTCCATTCTCCCATAGAAAAGCCATCTTTGGTAGCTCATGATGACTGTCAGAATAACGATAAGTTATTCTGCTGTCCTTATGGGTGGAATTTCCATTTTACCGAAATTTCACCTTTCAGCACACAAAGATCCACTCCCAATAAGACTGACATGATACATGTTCAAATTATGCATTGGAGATACTACGGATATTACCACTTTGCCTACTACGGGCCGTTACAAGCATTTTGTAATTAAACTTGTAATAGGTTTCGTCGTCGATGAAAACGCACACTGATTTTCCACATTGCAGTTCACCATATAAATTACGAGCTCTTATGTTGGCAGATGCAACTTTGTTTTGACTCCGCTTCGGCTTTTTCTGCTTCTTATATGCCTTTAAACTAAGCTTGCCAGATTTTTTTCAGCTAGACAAATCCGGGCTATTTCATCTAAAAACTTTGCAAAATCCAGTCATTTGATTTAAAAATGTTGAATCTAAAATCCGGCAATATCTGGGCAAATTCGGTCACGATGGACGGTGCTAAGAGGGGATCCCACTTCCTTAGCCACATCCCGAACTGAGGCAGTCTTCTTACTGGCGTGAGCGAACACGCATGACTTCTCTCTCGGTCCAAAGTTTTGTCCACAGGATTATAAACATTAAGACAAGAGGAAAAAAATTTTCCATTGGGAATCAGAAATGCAAAATAGTTTTTCAAATTGAAAAAATACCCATATGGAACTTTTCTGAGATTCTCTTCAGAGTCTTTTGAGATTCGTTTGAGATTCTTTTGAGACCCTATCAAAATTATTTTAAGGTTGATTCGATACTCTTTGGAGACTGTTCTAAGAACAACCTTTAAAGCTTTGTCAAAGCCATTAGACGCTCTTTCATAACGCTTGAGACACTTTTGAACATTTTTTCAAACTTATTAAGGGCTTTTTTAGGAATCGTGAGACGGGTCTGAGACTGTTTTTAAGTTGATCTTAAACTTTTTTGGGACTTGTTGAGACTCTCTGAGGGAATTTCAAGGCTCTCTGGAGCCCCCTTTGATACTCTTTTGAGTATCTTCTGACTTTATTTGTCACTTTTGAGCTTTTTATGTAGCTATTTTCAGACTTTTTGGAGACTCTTAAGTACAATTTAAAGAATCTCTTAATTTTTTTATAGATTATTTTGAGATTTTTCTGACTGTTTTGAGGCCGTTTCAAAACTTTTCTGGCTCTTGAGGCACTTCAGGGTATTTTGAAGACATTTTTACGACTGTTCTGAGACTCTTTTAGGAATTTTTTGAGATTCTTTTTGGACTTTCCCAGATAAGATTGAATCTCATTTTAGCCCATCCTTTGAAGATTTTTTCAACTTTCTTTTCAATCTTTTAGTGTTGTTTTCAAACTAAATTCAAACTCTTTACCGACATAAATTAAGATTCTTTTAAGACTCTCTTAAGACTCTTTGGTGTCTATTGTGGGGCTCAATCAATACTCTTCTGAGAATTCAATGACTTTTTTGTAGCAATTTAAATAAATGTGAAGAATTATAGAATAAAATAACAAAAGTTGATGATTGAAGTTCATAGGCAAAAAAGGAACCTATATACATTTTTTTTCGTTAATTTATATCAGTTTCACAAATTTTACTAAAAAAAGCTTTCTTTCATATAAGTTTTCTCAAACAATCACATAGCAGTATCCACAATTTATTTTAATACGTTTAACCAGTGTTCGGCACAAAAGCGCTAATCCGCTATTCGCTAGTGTAGGATGCGGCTTAAATGAAAGACGCTTCAAATTTGGTTTTGTTCTTTACTATTGAACGTCTCGGGTTAATCTGACATGATTACAATATTTGAATTTCGTAGCCTCCTGATTTAACTAAATTAGCTGGATTCCTACAGCTCGGCCATCCTGACAGATTCATCGTCCTCGATGTATCATAAAAAAATATAAAATATATGTAAAGCATATTTCAATAACAATTTCAAATCACATTTTTCTAGAAAACTAACACTCAAATCTTTATATTAAACCCTGTGATCTTGGAATCGCGTTTGACTGTTACCAAAAAAAGGCCCTATTCATATTTTTCAAAGATTCTTCCGGACATTCGACCATCTTTGAATTCCACTTCCAGCTCCTCAGACCGTTGGCTAGTAGAGAGAACGAACTGCGCGATCTGTGGCTCCAGCACCACCTGTCATCTGGACAGCGTCAGTGCCTGGAACAGCTATCCATCTAGCCTCACCACAGCATCCGAATCGTTTCTGTCTGCCTTGACGTGAGAGGACTTATCCATTTGCTGGAATAACTTCCGTATCCAATTTCTTGAATCGTCCGGAAGGAGGAAAATCGATCTTCCGGCATTTTCGGTTCCAGCATTGCCTGTCGTCCTTACAGCGCCAATGCCTGGAAAAGCTGCTACTTCAGCTTCCTCCGACAGATCCGGAACGCTTCGTATTTTCTCAACTTCCACGGAAATTTTTTTTTCAGCAATTCGGGGTTTTCCAGGCGGGGCTCTTCTAATTTCAACCCCACTTCTGAAATTTGTAGGATGCGGCTTAAATGAAAGACGCTTCAAATTTGGTTTTGTTCTTTACTATTGAACGTCTCGGGTTAATCTGACATGATTACAATATTTGAATTTCGTAGCCTCCTGATTTAACTAAATTAGCTGGATTCCTACACTAGTTAGTCCGCTAACTTTTTGTTAGCGGTTTTATTTTGCCGCTAAGTTTGGATTGATTTAGCGAATTAAAAAGTTCCGCTATTTTGTGGTTCCGCTAATTGAAGATCGCTAGCTCCCATATATTTGTATCAATCTCTCGAATTCTTAGTGTTAGAATAAACTTTTTTTCATTAATCAAGTTAAAGTGACATTGTGCTTAATTGGATTCATTGAAGGAATGCGTACTAGAGTTAGAAAAAAGATCTATTTAGTGTCATTTTTCTCTCTTTTAGCACTTTTTTAGCAACTTTTACAGAAGAAGATAACAATAAAAGGTGTTAAACAAAATAAAACTATTTTCAACATCTCTTCATCAGCATTTGTTTTCAGGTGAGCTATTTACTTTTCACAATACAGTTTTCTAGAGATTTTACAGACCAGTTCATATGAAAATAAGATAAAATCACTACTGGAGCCTTCGTTTTAAGTTCAAATAGAAATTGTATAAACGTTAGTCATCGTTAAGGCAAATTTGAAAAAGAGAAAACAGGTTGAAGATTTTAAATGAGGATTATGTAAAATAATGCAAAAAAAATGAATTGCACAAAAGATTATTTGCAACAAAATTGCATACTATCTACTTTGCACAAAACCAATAAAATCGAGTAAATGTTTAACCAAAATTTAAATAAAAAAAAGAGAGATAAGGCTCCCATTTTCCACATTCTGTTCTTTTGCTCTTTCTTCAATTGTTCGAAAATCGTTTGTTTTAATTTATAGAATACAGAGACTCGTTAAAACTCCTATCTTCGACAGTTTTGGTTTTGCTCATATAATTTTATGAAAATACGATCAATTTATCTAATTTTCAATTAAATACTTGAAACTTCATTAATTCCCCCTTGGGGAGTTGGAAAAATCGAAAGGGGAAGTGCGTGACTAAAGAAAAATTTAATATTTGTTCCGGCCTTAATGTTGGTAAACAGTTAGCGATTAGCGATTAGCGCTTTAAGCTTAAAGCGATAACTTTTTTGGCACATTTAGCGTATTTAATAAGCGATCACTAACTTTGTATGTAGCGATGCCGAACACTGCGTTTAACTAAATATTTTGGTTTCAGATTAAAAATTTCACAAAACATTTCCTTTATAGTGAAGATTAAAATTTTTTTAGCATACAGTAAGTTATTTTTATGCCTATAAATATAAATAAAATAATAATTTGTATCAAAATAGTCATAACTTTCATCAAATTCTCATTTTAAACTGAATGAGGGCAAAGATCAGAAAGAAAAGTCAATTGTGATTTTCGAGCATGCTGAATCTTGCTGACTGAAGCCTTATTAAAATACAGAAAAAAAATTACAGTACTACAGGAACAAATTAAACGAATTTTTTATGTTCTTATTTGAATCAACCCTTGGTTTTCAAAAACTAGAGCTGCTGTAGACAAAATTCAAAAAAACCTAGTGTTATTTAGGATTTTTCATCGAAATTCGACGTAGTTGACTCAAATGGTTGCCGACCACTGAGGTAGGCCAATAGACCAATTTTAATCTGCCACTTCTGTCTTTTAATGATATTATTGGAAGTTAGACCCTCATGATAACTTTACATCATTATTTTTTATAGATGCTCGCCGAAAGCCCTGACAAAAAAAAACCCTTAAGAAATCTTAAGTACCGCAATCCGGGGTAATATTGATCACTTTTTTCAATATTTTTCGATTATTTTTTCAGTTAAGGGGAATGTGGCATGTTTCATATTTTTAAAAGCAGTACTGGACTCCTATGAACGTAAAACATGGGTGTAGAAATTTTTTTGACTACTTTAAATTTGATTTAAAAATCAATTTTGTCGCTGTTCAGGAATTGATGCTTTGGGGTTACATTGATCAGTCTCCATTTTGTCGGTTTTAAAGAGTTTTCTTGATAATTAAGGATAAAAAACACCTTCATAATTGTTTAAAAATTCTAATTTATCAATTTTACCTTGCTTTTTAACGTTTTCTTTTAAAAATATTTATAATCTGAAAAAATCAAGGATGATGCATACATCTAGGGGCAAAAATTATTAAATTTACTAAATAGTTTTAGCTTCAAAATACAAATGAAATTATATCTCCACACAATCCACTAGACCCTTCCACCATTTCCATTATTAGTTTTTCTTCAAAGTTAATCATTAGTAGGATTTCTATTCATTAGTGCAATAAGGGCTTACTCTTGGAAAATGTCCTTATTTTTTAAATATAAATATGTAATTTATTACTAAATGATCATAAAAATCTATATATATAAAAATGAATTTCTGTCTGTCTGTCTGTCTGTCTGTCTGTCTGTCTGTCTGTCTGTCTGTCTGTCTGTTCCCTATAGACTCGAAAACAACTGAACCGATGTGCGTGAAACTTGGCAGGTGGGGGTATTGGGGGCCGGGGAAGGTTCCTATTGTGGTTTGAGACCCCTCCCTCTCTCATGAAGGGGAGGAGGGGCCTCCCAAACAAAAGACAATTTTTTGCATAACTCGAGAACCCATCGAGCAAATGGTATCATATTTGGCATGGGGTGGTATTTGGGGACGAGGAATATTTCTATGAATATTTGGTACCCCTCCCTCCTCTCAGTGGCGTGATAGGAAGGGGGGAGGGGGCTACCTTACAATTTTTCATATAACTCGAGAACTAATCAAGATATTGGATCCAATTTTGGTATGGGATGATATTTGGATACGAAAAATATTTCAATGATTAATTGAGACCCCTCCCTCTTTCCAGTTGAAAGGGGGAGGGGCCTCTTTCATATTTTTTACATATTTCAAAAACTAATAAAGCAAATGGAACCAAATTTGGCATGGGAGGGTATTTGAATACGAAAAATATTTCTATGATTATTTGAGACCCCTCCCTCTTTCCAGTAGGGAGATATAAAGGGGGAGGGGCCTCTTTTATAGTTTTTAACATAACTAAGAAAGTAATTAAGCCAATGGAACCAAACTTGGCATGGGCGAGTATTTGGGAACGTGACATGTTCTAATGATTGTTTGAAACCCCTTCCTTCTTACAGCGGGGAGGAAGGAAAGAGGGAGGGGAGTTTCATACAATTTTTACTCAAGAACTACATCAGCAAATAAAACTAAATTTGGCATGGAACGATATTTGGGTACGAGAAAAGCTTCTATGAATATTTAGTATCCCTCACTCTTTCGAAGAGGTGGATGAAAAGGGGGAGGCGAGGTCTCCCTTACAATTTTCAGTATAACTGGAGAGCTGATCAAGCAAATTGAATCATATTTGACATGTGAGTGTATTAGGATACGAGAAATGTTTCTATTATAAATTGAAGCCGTACCTTTTAAGCGGTAAGATATAAAGGAAGAAGGGGGGGTTTCCATTTTTTTTTGCATAACTCTAGAATAAATCGAGCAAATGAAACCAAATTTGGCATTAAAAAGTATTTGAGTACAAAAAATACTTTTATGAATATTCAGTTATCACCCCTCTATTGAAAGAAGAGAACGGAAAGGGGGATGGTACTCCCTTTCAAGTTTATACATAACTCACAAATTTACTACGTAAATAAAACCAAATTTGGCATGGCATGGAATATAGGAAGGGAAGAGGGAAGCTTACATTTAACTTTTATTTAACAAAATCCGAGAAATGGACAAAACTTAACATGGAAAATCATTTTGGTATGACTCTATGATTATATTTGACACATCATCCTCCTTTCAGTGAGAAGGTAAATTGGAGGAGGGTGTTTCTATTATAAATTGAGCCCAATACAATTTTGTTAGCATATGTTCTCAATTTATGCTTACGAAGCCAACAAATGGAAACAAATATGGCATGGAAAGGTACTTGGTTACGAGATATGTTTCTACGATTGTTATAGACTCTTACGATTTACAGTGTAGAGAGGGAAAGAAAGGAAGGTGCTCCATATAAATTTTGTTGTAAAGCTTAAAAACTTATCAACCAATGGAACTATATTTGATATAAGAGGATTTTTTGGAACGAAAAAAAACTGGGTATGTTTATTAAAGATCACGATCTCCATTCAGCAGGGGGTTAAGGAAAGGACAGGGAGGGGCTCTCTAATCAGTTATTTAGCATAAATCCAGAACATATGAAGCAAAAACAACCATACTTTATAAGCTAGATTATTTACGAACGATTAATTTGGGACCCTTCTTTTTTAGGGCGAAACTTAAGGAAACAGATGAAAATTATCAGATCTTTAAAAGAAATTTATAGATCAAGATTCAGAATATAAGTTATGGTTTGTGTTGCAATTTGAAACTCCAGCTGAAGCTCTCATTTCAAAGTGGTTGCTTATTAATTTCGTCATAATTTGATGTAAAATAATACCAAAAACAATAAAAATTTGAATGATTTCTGAAAATATCATTTGTTTCTGAAAGGTGTAGCAAAGCACACCGGGTCAGCTAGTAGCTCTAAAAATATACATATACAAAGAAAAAAAGTTGTTTTTTCACTTTTTACAACCCGTTTACTTCTTAATGCATTTTGGTTTTATCAGGTGAGCTATTTGTTTGCGAGCCTAAGAAAACAAATATATTTTAGGATTTTGAAATTACATTTTTACTAACAGAAGAAAATTTCAAATACAATCCAAATTTTGCCTATTTGATACTCAATAAATAGGCTTTCAAATGCAGAAAACAGTTTTCAAAAATTCAAACTATAGACTGAGTTATTGATGAAAATGTGCAAAAAATTATTGTTGGTCAAAGTTTCCCCGGTGATCAAAGTTACCCCTTTAACGGTATCAATTTAACACTCATCGCTTAAAAGCACTGTATATAGTTTGTTTCTCAACCGTACAAAATTTCCAGTTTTGCAAACCTTTCAACGTAACTCATAAATAATACTCTAAGGTTGCCAGAATTTTTTCCACTTCCATCTGGGCCTAGCAATTCCGAGCATTTTTTTCAAAAAATCCTGGCAAAATCCGGGCATGGATTTCAATTTTTCAAATCCAAAAACCGGGCAAAAACCGGGCAAAATTTAGGTGTTATTATATATAAAAGCAAAGAAAAAATGCAAAAAATAATGAATTTAATATTTTATTAATGTAATTGCAGACTTCCAAAAACTTTTTGGAACACTTAAATATTTAAAGGTTTATAAAAGTAAATCAGCGAAATTATTTGAAACAACCGTTGAAAATTTCCATACCGTTAATCGATTTTGCTGAAACTTACTCAAAAACTTTGATTTTTTTTTAGTTTCTTTGTGAAAATTGTGAAAAAATCCGGGCAATATCCGGACTTTTTTCACGATCCGGGCAACCGGGCCGGACCGGACTTTCTCCAAATTTTGCATCAAATATCCGGGCAAACCCGGATAAAACCGGGCAATCTGGCAAACTTATGATACTCAGACAATATTCAGCTAAAATGATTTGTTTTCATGTTGTTTAAGGTCGAAGAATCAACCATCTTTTGCTAAAAAATTTCGCTAAGTGGCTGGAATGCTGATTTTGAAAGCTATTGGCTGCACATTGAGGTGTATTTAAAAAAATATGATTGAAAGATTTTTTAAGAAATATGAAAAACAGATTTGTTTTACAGAATTTTCACAGACAGCTATTTTTTTTTCTAAAGAAGTTGTGCTACGTAGTTTCACAAGAATATGATAGGCAGACTCAACTGTATCCATCAAATACACAAGGTTCCTATGTAGTTAATTTTGTTATTAAAATTCTAACTTCTAGTGTCTGATGCAGTAAACGAAAGACGTAGAGCGATTCTTCTAATTTCTTGTGATTTGGTTTATGAATATCTTTTTAAGGTACAATTTTCCCGCGTGCTTGGAAATCATATCATTATTAAGCCTACACCTATTCCTCATCGAGATACTTTTAAAAGGGGGTCTAGAAACCCATAATTTATGATATCACCATGATCGATAGCATAATATTTTTGTGAGAAAGACAGGAAAGTCATCAGTTCAGCGTTTTTATATGAGCCCGATTTATCCTGATTTTTATTTTCAAGATTTCTTGAATGTTGAGAAAAAATGTTGGCAACCCTGTACGCAACAATCCGCATTTCTCTTCTCTATCTTGCTGTGAGCACTCCTTTCTCTCATTTTAACTCAAATTTAATCATTTTCCTGCACAATTGGACACAATTCAACACAATTTCAATCATTGGCTGCCAAGCTTATGTGATCATTGGTGTATCTTCTCTCTTCAGCTCAATCCCCCATCTACACGGCGGCTTTCTCACTTGAAGCCTGCACAGTTAATTATGAAGTATAGAATCGTTTGAAAATTTATGAAAATGGCTGTTTTCTATCAAATTTTTAAAAGGGTATATCAAAACTTTTATACGACCGTTTAGTTATATAGTTGGAATTACAATTCGCAATCCTGTTAATAACGACTGAATCTATCAATAAGATGAAATGAAATCTTCTAATGAGACTCTATGTTTGCAGGGGAGAGCTCGAACTTAGGTATAGACATCGGCTTACTAGGCAGATGCTCAGTAACTGAGATAAAGGCCAAAACAGTGATTCTCTTTTTTATCGGAGAACAAAAACTCACGGAATAATTTTCAAAATTAAATTGGTTTTAGAGAGTAAAAACTGCTTTAATTGAATTGTTCGTTAGATGGAATTCTTTGATATTTTGAAACAAATTGTTAAATTACTAAAGTGGATTTCCAACTTAATAC
Organism: Uranotaenia lowii; assembly: GCF_029784155.1. Classification (NCBI taxonomy): domain Eukaryota; kingdom Metazoa; phylum Arthropoda; class Insecta; order Diptera; family Culicidae; genus Uranotaenia; species Uranotaenia lowii. The sequence continues at coordinate 341,514,482 of NC_073692.1, forward strand.
TTTATTTGAAAATGATCGAGAGCCAAATTTAACATAAAATTTAAATTAACAAACCATTTTCTTCAAAACTATTTTAAAAGTATTTTAGATGATGAGGCAAACTAATTTTGATGTTTTGACAATTTTTTTTCTGCTGTCAAACTTTTTTTTAAGATTTAAAAATATAATTGTAGTAAGTGAAGACTTCATTTGATTGATACCATTTCGTTTTCCTTCAAACCGCTTGATTTACAAATCACCCTGAGTCCCATATGTGATCCTTCCGGTTGTCAAAAATAACAACCATAATCGTCTCTGGTCCAATGCAATCTGTAACCTACCAGCTACAAGCTTCCGGCAGTTTCACAAATGAAACTACGAGCAGCGGCATATTTAACTTTTACGTTCCCAAATATCTACAACTTTCTGTCCGATTGGCTCGTCCAACATATTTCAGCCCCGAAATATTTGACCATTATTCGGTTTTTGCTAATGGCTGTCATTGGCCGGTGCACTTCAGCCAGATATGGCGCTCCAAGTGGTGCGATAATCATCAATCGGAAAATGTTACTAAGCTTGTTTGTTCGGTTGGGCACATGATTTGCATTGTCGGATTGCATTGCAGTTCGATTTGCGATTTGCCTGGGATCCGATTGCATATTAGCATGTTATGCGCCAGGGCAAATTGTGACTAGAGTTTGTACATTTCCTACTCTACTGGACTCGCAGCCTCGCAACATTCCTCCTGCGGCTTTTGTCGAACTATCGAACATTTTCTGGAGCTACAATAATTCTGGGATTTTCATCGCTCTCGGATGCCATTTGTGCCCACCTCCCCCACAATCTGTAGGCAAATATTGGTTTACGATGCAGAAATTTCGGTGCGTCGGCATCGGTGTGTGGTATCGTAAATTGCTATCTGTGGGTTCTTCTGACAGCGTTAGGCAGCTTTCAAAATAAGTGAAAAGTGAAACGAATGCATTTTATTTTTTATTATTTTAATATTTGCTGCTCACTAAACTGCCAACCCGGTTTTAGAATGATGCCTCAAAACTAACCGTGTCAATCAAAATGCTGAAATTTGCATTACAATTGCTATACATTTTATCCTCGGCGTGTACAGTTTTTGGGGTAGCTGTCCGGTAAATTTCTAAATTTTACCTTACCTCTGTTACACGCTCACAATCTAAATCTGGACAAGGAGAATTTTGTTCATCTGCGGTGGACATGTGACTGAAATGAATTTGTTGTTCGTTTTGCTGGAAAATTTATCCCCTGACAGCGTTTCGAAGCTGTCCATGAAGTATCTTTCGAAAAACAAATGGTTATCCAAGTTTCGATATTTTTTTTCATTTTTTAACAAATTTCATAAGTTGTCTTAAAATGCCACCTAATTTAAGTTATGACGTCTAGCAACAAGTTTTCCCCGATCCTACATATTCACTGTTATCTTTTTCCTTCTTAATTTAACAAAATTACTTTTAAAAAGCATTTAAATTTTACCAGCTTTATGAATGTTTTAAAGAGTTGAATGTTATAAATTTTCATTAACTTATAAGAAAAATGTTGTTTTTAATTTGGAAATATGATTGTTTTAAGTTTAAACAAGCATAGTCCTTGCTGAACCTTACCCATTTTTTCAATTGAGTTAGTCTTAATTTTTGGAAATTTAGTTCTTCTATTAGGTTTAGTAATACCGTCGATTTTCAATCGATCCCCGGGATCCAGAAATTTCTGAAATTTTGTGATACCCGAGAATTTCCAAAACGCACACTAGAATAGCAACATTTTTAATTTTCAGGAATTCTAGTTCCAACCCACAATCCTATGTCCAATTAGTTGGTAAAGATTGCCTGTAAAATTTTAGCTCAATCGGACTACTTTAAGTATGAGGCGACAATTTTGAAGAGTTTCTTATTTTGATTATTATTAATTTTAATCTGGAGTTGTCATTTCGGCAAATTTAAAGTATCTAAGTAGAATTAATTAAAGATTATGAAACTACTAGGTGGACAGATCAAAGCTAAAGCGCTTTGGGTAGAAGAAACGAATAGATGTTCGAAGATGTGAGCTAGGGCATTTTTTTTTTCGACAGCATTATAGGGTAACGGACCTATTTTGGACCGCTTTGGGAAGTGCCTATGCTATTTTCTGAAATAAGAAAGTACATGTTACAATTTTTGACTGCTTTATCAGTTCATTACGAAGATGAAGGCTTTTTCTATCGAAACATATCTTCGTTTGTTGCAATTTATCAAGATTTAAGCCTTAAAACTCGTTTCTTCGATTATTACTTTGGTCGGTATTTTGAACCACCAGGTTTCTATTTTGGACCACCCTCTGGACCTTTTTTGGACCGTCCTTAAACTGAACAAGTTTTTTTAAATTCTAAATATTGCTTCATTTACGACAGCGATTGATAGGAAATTATGCGAATAATTCAGTTAATCTTTTCCTTTCATATTTTAGTAGTCAAATTTTGACTCTTAAAACCTTAGTGGATTTGGTTTGGCTTTAGTTTTATAGAATACTTAGATTCAAAAACGATAAAAATGAGCGAAAATTATGCGATCTTTTTAACCATCTAAAAGCCCGATATTTTTCGCTGTAAAGTTCGCAAAAGTTTAGTTTTATCTTTGAAAGAAATTTTGTTCTACTCAAAAAAATTTCGTTGGAGTAAATTCTTCAACCGTTTTTTTTTTCAAAAATTGCATAACCACAGGGGCCGAAGAACTAGATTTTTAATACTATTTCGTTTGAAATTTTTAAACATTTCAATTTTTTTTCTTAGTTTTGAATCACGTCACTATCTCATAGCTATAGTTGAATATATTATTTGTTAAAATTGTTCTACTATTAACTGGGATATTTCAACTGTTACAAAAACTAAACTCCTTACATATTTGCCGATTTTTTAAGGTTTTTCCCAACCCCTCCTTTAGACGGGTTTTATATTTTGTTTCTTGTACCTAACCAAGTTTTTTTTTCTCGAAAATCAACCCTGTATGGTTGTAACATTTAGACCAAACTGTTAATAATTTTTCATGAAGCATAAAACATAATGACTTAATAAAAAATTTGTGCATGTCTAGTTTTTTTTTTCATATTTTTAAGCTTATTTAAGCTGTAGCTTTTGACAACTGTTTATCAAACAGTTGCCATTAATGTAGATTGTAACGTAAACGTGGTTTAAAGCAGAGTGCACAAAAAGTATGTTATTTAAAACAACAATTGGCTTGGTTTTATGCCGATTGAAGTGAACCCCGTATAAAGGCGGGTTTGTGCTTTAGGGAGTAGATTAAATAAAATAATGCCAAATTTCAAAATTTGTTTATAAAAAGTGATTGGAATAGTGTGCATAATTCTTTTATATCGACATACAACGTTTTATTACGTCCATGAACATTTAACAACAAGTTTAATACTCACATTATGTTGGGTGGTCCAAAATAAGTCCCTAAGGAATTAAGTAGGACCTATTTCCGACATGGGTCAAACTGTGACAAAAACAAGTTTTTTTGGTTCTTCGAGCTTGCAAACTAGTTTTCAAGTGTTTTTTCATAACTGTGAACATGTTTGTAGTTGTTAAATTCATCACAGATAGGCAGAAAACTTCTTGGAAGTTGACTCCAATAATAGCACGTCCTTCTGAAATGGGCTTGATTTGGCCTAACTGTGAAAAACCAAAACTTTATTTTCAATTTACTATCCCCTATCAGCTTATTTAAATGGAATCTTAGATATGATTAGAACCATAAGAAGTAGCTTTGACTATATTTGTTCAAAATATTAATGATTAACATGATTTATGAGAGAAAGATTGAAAAAACCTGCAAGGTGGTCCAAAATATGTACCCGGTCCAAAATAAGTCCGTTACCCTATTACCTGTGTGATTCTTTGCCCAGCAACAGCTGGTTGTTTGTAGCAAGTGACGAAGAAGCCAAATTCCTACCCACAACCAGCTCAGATGGGTCGAACACATGAGGTTGCGTCCGACATCTATTCGTTTCTTCTACCCAAAGCGCTCTAGCTCTAGTAGTTCCATCATCTTTAATTAATTCTACTTAGATTCTCTAAATTTGCCGAAATGCCAACTCAAGATTAAAATAATAAAATTTCAGCGGCGATCGAAATAAGATAACATAATATTTTGATTATTGGACAGTTTTAGGCGGTGGGAGCTGCAAAGTTTTGGCCTTTATAAAGCCCCATTTTAATTAGAGTCATCCTATTTGAGAATGAATGGAATCCAGAAGGACATCGAAGAAGAGGCAGACCCAACTGTCGACGAGAGTCTTGACTGGGGCCAAGTGGAGACGCTGGCTCCGGATCGTCAAGAGTGGAGGTCTTTTACCATGGATCGGCGCGGGAACAATAAGTAAGTAAGTAATCCTAATTGAGACTCTTACCCTGACCACTGGCCATGGTCTTGATCATGGACCTGATTCTCATCTTCATAGTGATCTTGGTCTGCTTCATTTCGGGTTTAGTGCCAGACACTGCTTTTGGTTCAGTTCTTTTTCGGGACTCAGATTCAGATATTCATCGTTGTACTGAACCTGATAGGAACTGATTCTGATTCTGATTCAGATTTTGATCCTGATTTTGTTGCTTATCGTGATATGACCAGATCCTGTTACAAATACAACTCGTGATTCAAATCCTGAACCTGGCCATAATCCTATGATTCTTATCTTGACTCGGTGGTCATCTTGATTCAAAACCTGATTCTGATAATAATCTTGATCCTAATTCTGACCATTATTCTGAACCTCATCCTAGATCTGATCTTGATGCTGATAAAAATCATATTATGCCTGAGAGTAGCTGGTGCTGTCGGTCGCAGCACTCGATCTTGAAACCCCTGTCGTGCTGATAGCGCATCTCCCGGCCACTGTGTGTGTGTGTGTGTGTGTGTGTGTGTGTGTGTGTGTGTGTGTGTGTGTGTGTGTGTGTGTGTGTGTGTGTGTGTGTGTGTGTGTGTGTGTGTGTGTGTGTGTGTGTGTGTGTGTGTGTGTGTGTGTGTGTGTGTGTGTGTGTGTGTGTGTGTGTGTGTGTGTGTGTGCGGGTTTTTCTCGGTTTCTTGACTGGAGTTGGGCTCTCTGTCCCTGGGTTGTCGTTCCGTCTTCCTGTGCCAGGTTGTTATGGGATTAGGTGGCGCCTTGTATGATGGCTTTTCCTACCTACCTAAACTTAACCTCGATTTCTCGAATCCTTCTTCTCGCTGTCCGGATGTTATCGGTAGTCGCGACGCCGCTCTCGTTTTCCGAAACGAAATCCCGATTCGGATACGGCGGAAGTTCGTCATCCCGGATTATCGATCCGTCTTTCTGGACTTTGTCCCGATTCAGATGGATAGCCGTTACACCGGACTCGCGTACCTTCTTTACGTGGTGTTTACTCGGTCGTTCTCCGGTTTCCGGTCAGTTCCCCTGATACACGCTTAATATTTTCCATTCATAACTGGCATTCTTTCAATCCATTGTGTGCTGCATATTTTCTGCATTGGTTTGTTTCTTGCGTTAGCCTGTTCAATGTTCTGCACGGCGATGTTGCTTTAGTGTGGGATGGGTTATTTGAAGAAGTTGTTGCCTTATTGCTCATCGTATAATTTTCATTTCTGGACAAAAAAAAATACATAGTGCAAAAGTTCATATGCAACAATCATCATCTCGATTATGCTCCTCATCCTATTCCAGATCATTATTTTGATCTCCTGATGTTATCCTGATTTTTGGTTAGAGGTTGAACTACTTCATGTTACACAACTTTTATCTGAAGCCTTCAGAATAGGTCAGGCACTCCTCCAAGAGTAATACATAAAATTGTTTAAAAATCCATGCCCTGGTCAAATACTCTAAAACAAGGCTTAGTAACTTTTTGATCAACCTTCTTTTATTTAAATACTAGCTGACCCGGTGTGCTTTGCTACACCTTCCAAAAATTATTGAAATTTTTGGTTCCTAGTTATTTAACTTTTCATTTATTTGCACAAAATTCTAAATTCAATTTCAATATCATTGAAGTGTTTTTTTCCAGAATAAAATTTCAACGTTTTTTATTTTGAAATCTTTATTTATTTTTTTTTAAATTCGTGTTTTAATCCTTTTTATGACTCTGGATTTTTTGGCTTCATAAGTTTATATCTTATGCCAAATTCTTTTTTTATATATGGAATCTTCGTTATCCCTTTATTTGTAGAGAGGGTCTCAAACTATCCTAGATAGATTTTCTATAACAAAATAACATCATTGGACACTCATTTCACCTATTCGTTCTCGAATTATTATACAAATTGTGAGAGTGAACCCCTCTATTATTCCTTCAATCCTAATGGAAGTGGACTCTCATAACATCAGAAAAACACTTCTTGTATATCAATACGATTCTAGCTTGAGAGCTTATCGAGAATGACGCCATGATATCATTCTCTATAAGCTCTCAAGCTATTCAAAAAATAGGTGATCCTCTCCCCATGTCCCCATGTCACCCAAGCCAAATTTGGTTTCGTTTGCTTTATTAGCTGTCGAGTTGTGCCATAAAATTTGTATTGGAGCCCCTCTTGCTGCCTATCATCCCCTACCTGAAAGGACGGGATCAAGATCAAAAAATTTCGTGTATTCAAATACATTCCCATGCTCAATTCTGATCCATTTGCTCGATTGTTAGATTGTTTCCATGTCATATTTGGTTCCATTTGTAACAAACCAAATTTCGTTTCATTTGCTGGGTCAATAGCCGAGTGATGTAAGAATTGTATAATCACCCTTCTCCCTTAAGATTTCACAACTTGAAGAACGGAGGGTTCTCAAAATATCATAGAAACATTTCTCGTAATCAAATACCTTCCCAAACCAAATTTGGTTCCATTTGCTTGATTAGCTATTAAATTATGCAGAAAATTGTAAAGGAGCCCCCCCACCCCCCACTTTTTATCTCCTCGCTGGAAGAAGGAAAAGGTAGCAAATATTCAAAGAACTATTTATCGTACCCAAATAAACTTCCAAGCCAAATTTGGTTTCATTTGATCAAATAGTTTTTAAGTTATGCAATTAAAAAGGTATGAAAGCCTCCTCCTTCCTTCCTGTATCTTCACTGGAAGGAGGGAGGGGTCTGAAATAATCATAAAACCATTCCTCGTATTCCCATGCCAAATTTGGTTCCAATATCTTGATTAGTTTTCGAGTTATATGAAAAATTGTAAGGTAGCCCCCCTTTTCCTTTCCTATCACCCCACTGAAAGGAGGGAGGGGTACCTTATCTATATATATAAAAATGAATTTCTGTCTGTCTGTCTGTCTGTCTGTCTGTCTGTCTGTCTGTCTGTCTGTTCCCTATAGACTCGGAAACTACTGAACCGATTTGCGTGAAACTTGGCAGGTGGGGGTATTGGAGGTCGGGGAAGGTTCCTATTATGGTGTGAGACCCCTCCCTCTCTCATGAAGGGGGGGAGGGGCCTCCCAAACAAAAGACAATTTTTTGCATAACTCGAGAACCAATCATGTAAATGGTATCAAATTTGGCATGTGGTGGTATTTGGGTACGAGGAATGTTTCAACGAATATTTGGTTCCCCTCCCTCCTCTCAGTGGAGTGATAGGAAGGGGGGAGGGGGTCTACATTACCATTTTTCATATATCTCAAAAACTAATCAAGATATTAGAACTGAATTTGGCATGGGATGATATTTAGATACGAAAAATATTTCAATGATTAATTGAGGCCCTCCTCTTTCCAATAGAAAGGGGGAGGGGCCTCTTTTATAATTTTTTACATAAATCAAAAACTTATATAATAAAAGGAACCAAATTTGGCATGGGAGGGTATTTGGATACGAAAAATATTTCTATGATTATTTGAGACCCACCCCCTCTTTCCAGTGATGAGATATAAAGGGGGGAGGGGGCCTTTCTTATAATTTTTTACATAACTCAAAAAATTATTAGGCAAATGGAACCAAATTTGGAATGGGCGGTAATTTGGGAACGTGTTATATTCTAATGATTGTTTGAGACTCCTTCCTTTTTCAAGTGGGGAGAAATGAAAGAGGGAGGGGAGTTTCATACAATTTTAACTGCATAACTCGAGAACTACAACAGAAAATGGAACCAAATTTGGCGTGGAACGATATTTGGGTACGAGAAATGCATCTATGAATATTTGGTATCCCTTACTCCTCCAAAAAGGTGGATGAAAAGGGGGAAAAGAGGTCTCCCTTACAATTTTCAGTATAACTGTAGAGCTGATCGAGCAAATTGAACCATATTTGACATGTGAGAGTAGTTGGATACGAGAAATGTTTCTGTTATAAATTGAAGGGGAAAAGGGGGCTTCCATACAATTTTTTTTGCATAACTTGAGAATTAATAGAGCAAATGAAATAAAATTTGGTATCAAGAAGAATTTGAGTACAAAAAATAATTTTACGAATATTAGGTTCTCACCCCTCCATTCAATGGGGAGAACGAAAGGGTGATGCTACTTTTTTATGTCAAACAGTTCCTTTCTTGCAGTGGGATGATAGAATTGGGAATAAAGTAAGGGAAGAGGAAAGCTTACATTTAATTTTTTTTCTACAAAATCCTTGAAATGGACAAAACTGAACATGGAAAATCATTTTGGTATGATTCTATGATTATCTGACACACCATCCTCTTTTCAGTGAGTAGGTACATAGGAGGAGGGAGGTAAGCCCAATACAATTTTGTTAGCATAAGTTCTCAATTTATGCTAACGAATCCAACAAATGGAATAAATATGGGATGCAAAAGGTACTTGGTTACGAGATATGTTTTTACCATTGTTATAGACCCTTACGCATTGCAGTGTAGAGAGGAGAAGAAAGTAGGGGGTTCCATAGAAATTTTGTTGTAAAGCTTTAAAATATATCAACCAAAGAAACTATATTTGATATAATAGGATTTTTGGGAACGAAAACACATTGGCATTATAAAGATCACGACCTCCATTCAACAGGGGGTGAAGGGAAGGACAGGTGGGGGGGGGGGCTCTCTTATCAGTTTTTTAGCATAAATCCAGAACATATCAAGCAAAAACAAACATATTTTATAAGTTAAATTGTTTGCGTTCGATTAATTTTTGATCCTCCTTTTTTAGGGCGAAGCTTAAAGAAACAGATGAAAATTATCAGATCTTTAACCCAAATTTATAGGTCAAGATTCAGAATATTAGTTTAAGTTATTTTTGTGTTGCAATCTGAAACTTCTGCTGCAGCTCTCATTTTTTAGCGGTTGCTTATGAATTATGTTATAGTTTGACTTAAAATGATGCCAACAAAGCAATAAAAAATTGAAAAAAATCTTAAAATATTATTCGATTTTGAAAGGGGTAGCAAAGCACACCGGGTCAGCTAGTATTCATAAAAATATTCCTCGTTCCCAAATACCACCCCAAGCCAAATTTGATACCATTTGCTTGATGGATTCTCGAGTTATGCAAATAATTGTCTATTGTTTGGGAGGCCCCTCCCCCCCCCTTATGAAAGAGAGAGGGGTCTCAAACCATTATAGGAACCTTCCCCGGCCTCCAATACCCCCACCTGCCAAGTTTCGCGCAAATCGGTTCAGTAGTTTCTGAGTCTATAGGGAACAGACAGACAGACAGACAGACAGACAGAAATTCATTTTTATATATATAGATATGACGGATTTCACGCCAAATCGACAAGAAGTTGGCATGACCCTCTCAGAACTCAATGGAACTTTGTGGGCATAAAGATCATACCTAGTAAAACAAATTAGCATACTTAGTTTTCCCAAAAATGATCGAGACTAACATTTGAAAAGTGCCAGACTTTTCTGGCAAAAACATGGCGGTCGAACCATTCATAATCAACTGCATCGCAGAACGAAGTGCCGGCTCTATTCGGTACTTCTTCGGTACTGTTGATTGGTGAGGGACAAAAATTTCAGTATGTGGTCAAGATTCTATTCAAAAATGCTTCCCGCTCTTCTCACCACCTTAGTACCTTTCTTCTATGATCCATCCGTCTATCATTTCAAATCTATAACACTCACCCATAAAGCCGCTCGAAAATTAAAAAAAAAACATTTTTAGCTTGAAAACTACATTTCCTACAAAAAAAAAGTTGATTTTTTTATTTGAAATCCTACACTGAGAAAAATACATTTCAAAAACAAAAACTCAATTTCCCAAAAAATGCCATCTCAAAATTTGATGAAATATTTTCTAAGCCGGTTCTAAGCAAAAACTTTTTCATTTTTTTTGAAAATCTTGCAATTTATTTTTTTAAGGTAGATTTCCAACTTTTAATTCAAAAACTGCTTCCTTGGATTGATTGTTCTGATTTCGAAGAAATAAGAGCTTCGATTGTAATAATTGATAGTACAAGTAAGTAGAAATCCTATACAGAAAAATGCAAACTTAAAACTTATTCGATTTAAAAAAAAATGACAATCTCAGCATTCAAAGAATTGTTTTTTGAGACTTAGTCAAACGCTCTTCAAAGGTCAAACAAACGAAGCCACAACGAAGCCTTCATTATTTCCCACCACAAAAAATTCTTCGAGTTCTGTGAGCGCCATTTTTTTTTTTTTTAAATCGAATAAGTTTTTAGTTTGCTTTTTCAGTGTAGGTTTTTCTCTTACCTTTACCATCAATAATTACAATCGACAATCTTATTTCTTCAAAATCAGTACAATCAATTTAACGTAGCAGTTTTTGAATTAAAGTTTGGAAATCTACACCAAAAACATAAATTACATGGTTAAACCATTAATCATAAATCATAAAATAGTTTTTGTTAAAAAACTTTTTTTCCCTTAAGTATGCACAAGTTGCAAAGTATTGACGACTTGTAGGCATTTTTACTACCCGTTCTATTTTTAATTGGGTTTTAGTTTTAAAAATGCATTTTTTTTTAGTGTAAGATCTTAAAATATTTATTTCCAAATGTTCAAATATTTTTATAAAACACTCCCATGGATCATATTTGTGTAGGAATTGTAATTTTAGGGCTAAAAATTTTCTAAAAAAAAGGCCTGAAAAGTTTAGCCCTTTTCAAATGTTGTTTCAATTCTGAGAGGGTCATGTCAGAAACTGTGTCGAGTTGGCACAAAATCCGTCATATTAGGCTAGTCATCCATCTAGGGAAGAATGTCACCTAGTGGTAAATTGCTGGAAAAAAAAATCATCCATGCGTACGACTTCTCTCCATTATTTGCTTATTTGTGTTGAGGTTGAGTTTAAATTATATATGATGGTCATACCTGTTCTTAAAGTTTTCCAAATTCGGAGAAGTTTTCGGAACAAATCTGAAAAACCCGCTGCAGCATCGTACGATAAATTGCATGTAGAAAGTCCACTTCTAAAAAAATCTAAAAAAAATTTAAAAAAAAAAGTCAAAAAAGACAAAAATCATTACAAAATTCTTAAACTAACATATTTTTATTAAATTTTCTCCGTTTTTTAAATTAAGAAATAAAAAAATCACTTATCTGAATTATTGATTCACTTGATGAGCTGTTTGCATTTCATTAAGATTTACGACTTGAAATTATCAAAACACACTTTCTTGTTCAATTACACCATTATTGCACTAATCAAACCTGTTTATAATGCATTTGCTCATGACACTGCGTTGAATGGTTGAAAGATGCATTTCCAACAATTGGCTCTCTGTAAGCAGCTTTCTAGTTCCTAAGTTTAATGTAAGGTATTCTCCACTAGCCTTCTGTAGCCCACGTCTTTTCTATATATATAACATCTTGCATTTGGCAACAACAACGTTTGAATCCGTCGAAAAGCCGATTCTCTCCTGGTCATATCCGTGTATATTCTCAATTAGATCCGGTAAGTTTCTGACAAGGACTTTTACAATCATGTTTGCTTGTTAACGGCAGCAGTTGTACATCTTCCTCGTGGCGTCCACTCTGCCACTTCTTTGCTCCAATTGTGGATTGTTGCTGACTTGAAAGCGGTCTTCGGCTCACAACTTGGTTCGCAAACATAAGGCTCGGGTCCATCGAATCGCACAAGGAAACTGCCGGTCGGTTCGTCTTCTTCTTCTCGTTCTGCTGATTCCGTCCGCCATCAATGGGGCGCGCTTTGGGATGCTGCTTCTTCAATTAACATCTAATTTAGTAGAAAGTTTACAACGCATCGGAGATAACAGAAGCCGGCTGGGATGGAGACTTCAACTTCACCTCAAGCAAACTGAGAACGATTCCCCAACAAAACGAGAACCGGAAGAAGCAGGAGCAGAAGTCATACATCCGTTCTAAATACATCTCCAGCAGTGATCCTTATTTAATTTCCACCGAACGCGCGAATGTGGTGGGTGGATGGGTGGTGGAAGTGCTTGGGATGTGCCTCGGAAGAGCCTCCACCACCATCAAGAGAAGAGGTCGGTCGGTTGTTGACGGTGATGGCCGTGTTTGCTGTTGACAGCTTTTCTCCACGATGTTTGCCGATTGGGAGCGTAACTAGGAGCATTTAATGAGTAATGATTAGGCCGGAACAAATTTTAAATCCAACAACAAAAGAAGAAGTTGATATTTGTTCCGGCCTCATTATCAATAGTATTACTCTACAAATCGAATCGTATTGAAATTATTAGCACTGATAGAAGAAACATTCCAAAACAAAGTACTGTCAAAACATTCCAGATCTGACCACTAGGAGCGCTGTGGTATAATATACAGTGCGTTCAGATTTAAGATGAATTATGCTTTATTTGCAAAACGTTTGGAATTTTTACTTACGGAGGATCCCTTTGCTATCTAACCATTATGTAAATTCTTGGATATGTTTTTCACCACAAGACAGAACTATGGTCAACATTCGAATTTGTTCTCAACCTACACACACGACTGCCAGAGCGCTCCAACTTGCAGCATTTACTTTACAGCGAAAAGCCGTTGATTTCTCTATTCTTCGATTTCTCCCACCCGGCCGGAATGCTTTCGGGATTCCTCCGGCAAGAATAAGGCAACCATTTTCCCAAATTTGAAGCGCATCTTCACAGCCTTTCAACGCCAGGAGCAGCAGCAAGCAGCAACAGAGAGACAGATAACTAGAGACCAATCCAATCGTGGCAAGGAGAATCGTTTTAACTAGCCCGATATTTGTAGAATCCCGGAGTGGATCGTTTTAGCCTGGCTAGGCGTATCTATTGGAAGGAGATTTCAAAATCTTCAACCAAGTCAAACGCAGACGAAGATGCTGCCGCTGCTGCTCCGGCTAACGAAAAGCGGCTCCATCTAGACCGCACGCAACTAGCAAGCAAACGCAAGGTTGGGAGGGATTGCTTTTAGGTTGAGTTTTCTGGCTAGCGCGCGTTTGATAGTTGATTTTTTTTATTCGATACATTTAAGGAGATCCAAACCAAACCATTTTTGCCGAAAAGTACAACAGACTCTTTACAACTAGCTTTTAAAATATATCCGTGAAACAGAGTGATCCACAAAAATATAGAATTCGAAAAAATTCAAATATTATGAGAAAATTCCATTACAAGCATCATAAAGGGTGATACGGTTAAAATTTGGTCAAGGGAAAACGCGTGTAAATCGGTGAAATCGTTTACTTAAAAAATCAAATCTTACGCTTAACCCTTGCCATCAGATTTTGTACAGCCACCTTGTCCACCTTCTTCGCCGCAGAAAGCCAGTTTGCCTTGAACTCCTTAGCAGTTTTTTTGGTCTTCTTTAGGTTCCGCTTGACAATAGCCCAGTTCAAAAGTTCTCAATTGGGCGGAGCTCTAGCATGTTGGGAGGGTTCTTGTCCTTGGAAACCACCTGCACGTTGTTGGCGGCGTACCACTCCATGGCCTTTTTACCGTAATGGCAAGATAGATGTTTATTCAAACACTCTTTCACGTAAATTTCTTGGTTGACAGTTCCGGAAGCTATGAAAATGCTACTTTTCAAGCCACAGGTACAGATGGCTTGCCAAACCAGAAATTTCTTCGCGAACTTTGACAGTTTCATGTGCTTGAAAATATCAGCTACCTTTTCCCTTCCTTTTGCCGTATACAACTCCTGTCCCGGAAGCTGCTTGTAGTCGGCCTAGACGTAGGTTTCGTCGTCCATTACCACGCAGTCAAACTTCGTCAGCATCGTCGTGTACAGCCTCCGGGATCGCGCTTTGGCCATCGTGTTTTGTTTATCATCGCGATTTCGAGTCACTACCTTTTTGAAAGTCGATAGTCCGGCTCGTTTTTTGGCTCGATGCACGGTTGTAGACGATACACCCAGCTTATTTGCGGCATCTCGGAGAGAGAGGTTAGGGTTTCGCTTGAAACTACCGGCAACTCTCTTTGTCGTCTCAGCGGCTTCAACAAACGTTCCCCAAACACTCTAATTACATTTGTAACGGTTGATTTGGCCACTTTTAGCGATTTTGTTAGCTTTGCGTGCGAGTAGCTCGGATTTTCGCGATGCGCGAGCAAAATTCTGATACGCTGAAGAGTGAATTTCAAAATCAAAATAGGAGCAACATTCTACACACACACACCTTCAAAATGAGGGGGGTTCAGGTTTTTTAAATGCAAAATTTAAATAAATACGTCAAGTTGATATTGACCAAATTTGGACCGTATTACGCTTTAAGTATGTGTACCTAGTTGAATTGAAAATTTGAAACTATTTTCTGAGCTGGATTAAGCCTATAAGTTATCATCAATTTCAATATTTTTCCAAATGTCTCCCAAATTTGTCCAAAAATGTATCACATTAAATAAATTAATTCAATCTTTTTAAAGGATCCAAAAAGCGGTGTGGTTTTAAAAAGTTCACTTTTGAGCATTCATTTTTGTAAATCACTTCAAATATCAAAATCTTCATTCAAATATTTGGTAACACAACAAACTATTTAACAAAGGTTTTATTGTAAACATAAATTTTGAAAGAAAAAAAATCAGTCTTACCTACAATAGAAAATAAAAATTTATAAATTTTGAAGAATTCTAAGAAACATTCTATTCTGGGGAAAAAAAATCAAAAATTTATCCATTCGAAAAAAAAATCTGGAAATGGTAAATTCTGGAGAAATATTTTTTGGGATTGGGTTATTCTGGATTTGATTTCAGATTTTGGTCATCCTGAGAAATCATTCGAGAAAAACGATTTTGAGTAAATGGGATACAATTATTTAAATTTTCTTAAATTTATATTAGAAACATTTGTAAATAATGGGGAAAAAAATCTCTAACTCACATTTGGCAATACCAAATTTTTCCAAAAATTTGTTAACCGTTAGAGGTTCCGGCTAAGAGAAATGAGAGAGAAATAATATAAATAAATAAACTCTTTTCATGGATCAACCTCTATTGATTTTCAAAAGAATTGGCAAATGTCCCATTATTTGCACTTTTATCTTTTCCAATTCATATTTTTGTACTCTCAAAACAAAGTCATTTTTGAAGTCTATAAATTTGAATTTTAAGAGGAGATTTGAAAAAGTTTTTATTTTGTTTTCATCAGTCATACGCAATGAGGTTGCATTGGAAGGTTAATGCCATCGGTCTCAAATCGAATCATCGTCAGTAGCGTTCAAATCTTATGCTAATGACGTTGAAATATTGAGAACTCATGAATAGGTTAAGAACTTTGGGCGTTAAAATCTTTAATCGAGATTAAAAAACAATTCTCATCTGATTTTCATTGGCGCACTGTAACTGTCGTTTTGAAATTTGTTTTTTAAACCCGATTGTAGAAGCAATTTGATGGTAAAAAATTAGATAGAATTTGAATAACAGACTCTAAACAATACTCACTGTAATTTTTAAAACTAATAAAATTCCAGCACCCTTGAAGAAGACCACAAAAAATGGTCGAAATGTCGGCCATTCAAAAAGAAAGTTGTTTGCTTGAAATCCAAGGCGAAAAAATAGCCAAAAATAAAACACTAAACTCAAAATTTTTAATTCTTTTTTAAATTTCGAAAACGATTAAAACGAATCAAGGGTAACAATCTCGACACAGAACTAAGGCCAAAACTTCTGAATCTTACCTCAAGTCCACAATTCTACTACATTTTTTTCAAAAAATTTCTCACTTGTTGATAGATATTTAAAGACTGTACATACTTGATAAACGCTATCAAAAGTAATTCACAAAAGACGTTGGTTCATGTATTTTGGGTGCTATCCTTTGTCCCGAATATCGAATTTTATTCGAAAAATAAGAATTCGAATTATAAGACTAAACTCGCTAAGATTTCCAGATTGCCCGGATTTTGCCCTGATGTTTTGACTCTATTTGCAAAATCAAAAAAAATTTAAATTTCGTGATCGCTGTTATGTTACGATAAACAAAATACAATTTTTCGAGTTTAGTTTTTCTTAATTTTAACTGAAGAATAACCAAATTTGCTTAAATATTGCCCAGATTATGGAATATAAACTTTGAAATCGAATGCCTGGATAAGTACGAAAAAATATCTGGTAAGCTTATGTTGAATCATTTCATATATTTTTCAAATTGTAATCCATTTTCAAGATTTGGAATTGAAGTTTTTACCCTTAATTCTTATGCAGAATTGAAAGGGTAGGTTGTGACCGTCGATGACGGAAGTGTTTTTTTCTGCGATGTTGTTTTCCTTTTTTACGAATGATTCATCCCTTTTTTTAGCGAAAAAATTTCAAGTGCTTTAAAACCCTAATTTTAAAAGTTAATTCGTGAATAATAATAATGATATCCAAGAACTGACATCTCTACCGGCTTACGGAGAGAGCAAGCATGAAATTTTATCCAGTTAAAAAACGAGCTAAGTACAATTCATATAGTTACCTAATACCTTGTCAACAGCAATAACTGATTTATAACCAAGCTTCTAGAATCCAAAAGTTGTATGTTTATGGACAAAAAATTAAGATTTTACTCGATAATAAGATGTAAGTCGTAAGACCGTTATTTCAGTTGTTTTCTACGTTTTTTTTTTCGAGTAATGTTGAAGATTAAAGTTATAAGTGTTTCTATGTCGTTCATAGATTTTGCGAGCGCACAGATTGTTTTAAATTTTGAAATACTTGCAGTTGAGGATTGCCAAGTTTCTGTAGGATGCTTGACGCTCCAAAAATGTACAATCCCGTTTCTTATGGTTCTAAGGCTTATACTTTAATTGATATTTACACTGAATAAGCAATAAAACCCATCTTATAATAACCCTTACACTTCGATTGAAATATGCACTATAATTATTGATAAAATGTGATGATTATGAATTTATTATTATTGTTTACCTATAAAACTGATGTAAAGCTTAGTTCTTTTAGAAATGGGACACTTTCTTTTGTTAATAGCTCGTTTCATTGTAATCAGACATTCAAAATTTTGACAGCATTTTGCTGCCTGTGAAAAGTACTACCAAAGAATTATTGTGTGTGAGTGGTGGAAAAGTATGAAAACACTGTCACAAATGTCCACAAAGTTCATATCAAGCATTGGAGTGAAGCACATGATCGACAAATACGGTTAAGGGTCATCAGGGAAGTCAAGGCTATACCAGAATTTTTTATTTGAAATAAGCGAAAAATTTAGTGTAGATCGCTGAAAGGTTCTTAAATTTTTCTCCTATAAGCTGAAAGCGTTACCTAGCTATGACTATTAACCCTTCGTTTCATAAAGTAACAAATATGCAACAATTAACGCATAAAAAAAGTGAAAAATCATATTTTATTTTAATTTTTTTTCTTGATGTACACAACATTTGCAAGTGTTTGAAATGATTTTTAATGAAAAATAAAAAATCATGGAATGAAGGGTTAAAACCCTATTTCAAACTAATTCCACCATAAGAATCCTATAACATGTCTGCTCGTGGCAACGTTCCTAGCATAATAAAGTATGTGTTTGCTGGTTGTTTTGTATAAAATATAAGAATTGGTCAAAATTTTGCTCCTGTAGAAAAAACCAACAATTTTCAAAAATTGTTTTCTTAGTTTTTTAAAGCCTAAAATGAGTAAGCTTGTATGTACCCTTCACATCCTACAATCCATACTAACCGATAACTTGAAGTTCAATCTCATGATGATTTTACTTCGTTATTATCAAATTTTGCCAGCAGAAATTCCATTAAAAATGCTTTTGGGTGGCTTTAAATAATCAAGTTTAATTAATCTAGAAACAGCTGTATCCACTTAATTGCCCTCAATTTCTATTAAAAGAAAATTATTGATTCAAAAAGTAGCAGAAATTGAAACAGGAGGATGTAGGCACCTAAAATACAGGTAAGACGACCTTACATAACATTACCTTCATTTCCTTCACAGACAGTATTTAGATCAAACGAATGATTTGAGATACACGTATTAGTTACTGCCCCATTTCTTAAAGAACTAAGCTTAAAGTGAATGAAAACTGTCGATATCCTTTTTCCCTTTTTAAGAAAAGTCGGGGTAAATGTTGCTGTGTCCCGAAAATTAAACAAACAAAAATCTAGGAGCATAGAAGGTGTAGGAAAACTTGATCGCACCATGTACCAAAATTGATTCTGATCTATATCCTTTCCCTTACTAGCACAACCCTTTCCTTGGATATTATAATATAGATTCGCAGACGTATAGACGGTTTCTATAGTAGGTGATATTGACTTACCTTTGTTTCGGAATTATTCAAAATAAATCTTTGGAATATAAAGGGACAAAAGGTTGTTGATTGATCCTAATAAGAATCCTACTAACAATCCTTCATTCATTCCTCATTGACTACTGGGACGTGGCCGGCGCTGTTATTGATCATTTTCAAAGGGAGAGTATGAGTTTTGTCCATTGTGAATGAACTGCTAGTCCCAAGCACCATTCTTTTGGTTCTTGCACAAAATTGGTGGCCTCGATCAATCACGGAGTAGCAACCATTGGCGAGGTGGAATTTGTTCTGCTAGGCCATCATGGAATTTGAAGTGCGTAAGATGAACAAAGTCTAATCAAATATGTTATTTGAAGTTATAAATGAATGGTCATATCTGAGCACTTCAAGTTCAATCATTTAAGGTGAATATGAGTAGTGATCCAGAATTGAAATATCAAAGTTTCATCATTCGGAAGTTTCATTCAAATTCACTAGTTGAGTTACGAATAAATAAAAGAATAATATTTAGAATATAGAAAATCAAATAATCATTATTCATACAAGAGGTTTCTGGTTAAGAATTCTGTTATAAAATTCTTTTCGGTTCATAAATATTGAGAATTTATGTTTGGAATGAAAATTAAGAAATCTATTTCTAATTAGGAATTTAGATTTTCATTCAGGTTCAAAATGCAGAGATCAGATTCGGAATGAAAACTCAGAATTGCCCGAAAAAACATTAAATTAATTTTCAAGATTGCGTTTTTTACTTGAGTTATTTCATTTGAGTTATTTCCAAACCAAATTGACAAAGTTCTGTTTTCAGAAACTTTCGAACAGGCACAAGCCTGCTTGAAGTTCATTTATCCTGGTTTATAGGAACAAAAAATTATATTGGAAGGCTTTTTTGGTAACAACAGAATATTAAAGCTCTTTGATGCTTTGGCCTTCAGTCTCATTCAAAATCAGTATCAAATCACATCACTTTCGACTTGTGTGTGTTCACAAGCTTCTAAGGGGCCGTTCAAATATTACGTAACGCAATTTTCGAGCATTTTCAACCCCCCCTCCCCCCTACGTAACACATTTGCCTCAGAATTTCTAAGCAAAATCCACCAAGCGTAACAAGCTTCTATACCCCCTCCCCCCGCTTAAAGTGTTACGTAATATTTGAATGGTCCCAAAGCTGTCACTCACCATTGCACCCAAGTCGGCATTTCATTCACCCTACAGAGTTTTTTGGTTCCGCATTTCGATATTGATTGTGTTTTTGTCTTTTTTCAACTGACACGTTACTTTTCCTATGTTTAAGAAAATGTGCTGTGCAGTCATGTAAATATTTTTTTTAGTTTTCAAAAGTTTATTTATGTACTAAACATTACGTAAAATAAAAGAACTGATGTTTGGAAAAATATTATTGCCATTATTCAAAGATGTTCTCTTAAAACCATAGTTAGCAGTGTGAACAATCAACATGTTGAACCAAATCCATGTCTTATTCAAATAGTTTTGAAATTTTCGCAATTGAAATAAATGTTAAATATAACTTCAACGGATTTAGACATTCCTGATTCCAATCGTTGCAAGTACTCGATGGCCACTGCTTCAACAGCACCCGATATCCCCGGGTTGATGTGTATCAAATTTGTGTCGTGCCAACTCCAGAGCCAACATTTTTGTGACGAAAGATCGAAACGCAAAGTGAAATTGTAGAAGCATTTTCGGCAACGCTTTGATTCGCAAGCTCCGATAATGCCGGAAAATTCCTTGCCAAAACAACGAATGCAGAGTGCTGAAAGGAGAAAGCTGCCCAAAAAAAACCGGCTCCCCATTTCTGCTGTTGATATTGGCAAATTTGAAATCAAGCACCAAGCCGAGTGTTCGAAGCTTAAGATTGATTTGTCATTTGCAGTGTTTCGGATGAGGGTTTCGCAAATTGTTTGAAGTCGTCGAACATGGAAATTGAACGGTTCTGATTTGGGAAAATGGTTTTTTCCTTACCTTCTGCGTTCTGGCCAAATTGGACCGGAAAGGGTGTAGTGTTGAAGATTTTTCAGTGAATGAAAACGTGCTTTCATTTGATTATGTAGATTGCTTGAACGTACTTTTCAATTAAATTTTTAAGTTTAGACGTGACGATTCTTTGAAAATAATTCTAGCTTATACTATTCTGATGACAAAACTGCACAAAATCATTGTTTTTTCTAATATCACTGCAAATTTTGAATTAATGTTGTTTGCAATTCTTTTTTAAATAATTTCAGCTAACTTACCTATTCGATAAACTTATCGTGCTTTTTTCGATTTTTTTAGATGCCTTACTGTAAAATTCTCATCAGATGATTGTTTGTCTTCTTAAATAAATTTTAAAACAAGTGTGTTAAAATCTACTTTTATTGGCATGAGTAGTCATGTTATATTGAGATTAATTTGTAATATCATATGATGTCAATAGACTTACAAAAGTTTTACCTTACATAGCTATTTTTTGCACTAAATTATACTTAAGTATCTTAAGACTAGAAATCACAACAGGTTCTTGGAAATACAGTTCACAAATTACAGATCCAGATATATTAACCGAGACGCAGAAATGGCTGCCAAACATGAGAAGAGACTTGCTGAGTATAAGGCCACACTTGAGGTACCGAAATAATCCACCAGGCTTCCGAGGGCCAGAGAGACTATTAACTGTAATGAAGGAAAAAAAATGAATATTTAAAAAAATAATTTAACAAACATTTAAGACTCTGAATACTAACCAATGCAAGATAAAACATACTACTGAGTATTGAAACATCTGTACCGAGGCCTCTTTTCTGCTTGTTTGGTACAAGTTTACCATCAGCTCGTTCGAACTAAAAATAAATATTAAATTACTTCAATGTTTTCTGTTTTTTTTTAAAGAACGCATTTTTTTATTTCAAAAACTGGCTCTCTTACCGAATTGATTGTATGGTAATGTGCCAATAAAATGAAAGGAATCGAGAAGATGGCAGCATAGTATATTCCGGCAGTTGTGCATCCCACAAAAATCATGTACCTCTTTTTCACGAATGTCATCATTAGCATCCCTATGCTGTTGAGTAGCAACGCTCCGATGAGGAAGTATTTTGCCCTGTTGATGGTAAAATATTAAAATTAGTTTGGTTGCGATTTATAAAGAAAAGTTTGATCTCAATATACAAGCTGATAATAAAAAACTTACTTGATAAACTTTAGAAGTGCTCCGATAATGATCGAAAAAACAGAAGAGACAAGTACCAAAAACGCCAATCCCAGGGATCCGAATCGGATGCCTTCGTTATATTTTTCTAGCTCCAAGGATCCTTCAGCTGCCTAAAATCGAAAAAAAAAATAAAGATAACTTTATTGCTTACAAAAACGAAGAATTTTCAGCATGCGATGTGGCTTAAAGTTTTGAATCAAATCTATGCATGATCACTCACAAAACTTTGTTCTTTTGAAATTACTGTGATTCTTTGGTTTAACTTCATGAATATTTGAAATTTGATGATTTACTTTTAAAGTTTTTTGCATAAATTTCCATATCAGAAAATATTGGAAAAAGTTATGAAAACAATGACATTGAAAAAAGTTGTCTGTGACATAAATTCTGAAACGAAATGTTGTTCAATAAAGAAGAGTATTGAAAAAAAAGGCAACACCTTGTCTTGTGAATAACTTTTGCATGCATGCGTGAAAATTTATGAAATTTCCAGTGTAGCTGCCTGGTGATTTGATGTTTACATATGTAAATTTTTGTGACATGCTGTCTAGTGGTTTTCGAGATAGCGTTCAATTAAGAAATAATTTGACTTTAATTTTTCCTAAAATTTATACTATGGATCACTTTTTTCCAAATCATGGTTACTTTTGTTTACGTTTTTTGTTTCCTGTAGCTTGACCTTCAAAATTACACAAAATTTTTAATTTGGTCGAAGATATGATAAAATTAGCCGAGTGTTCTCTCTTGATACAAAAACAACATATTTGACGTTTTATCACTTTATAACAGTTTTCGCATATTGGAACGATTTCATAGCTAACCAAAACAGAGTATTACTTTTGTGGGGCCAATTAAACTGGCTTGTAAAAACCATTTACGTGCCTATATTTATGGAATAATGACTGATTTGCAGCTTCCACATATCGTCAGCCTCCTCAAGTTATAGACAAAAAAATTTCAATTTTTTCACCTTTTTTCCTTCCGGAAATATGGGCGAGAATTGTCAACAAAAAGTTTCTGGCTGGAATGTTACCATGTGCTAAAGAGTTCGTTCGCTGTCCATTACGATTTCATTCAAAATATCTCCTCAATATCGGTTGAATATTCGCGCACGATTTGACCACCGTATTTTTTTTTTATTTTACCAGGGACCAGCTACAATGAAGAAACGAAGAAATTCCTGTTTATAATTCAGCTAGACGATCGTCAAGCAACCAAAAGTCCCATAAAACAGGTACAAAAACGCTTACTCAGCCCCATCATTGATATGAAGTACGTTCTAAGCAGCTCTAAATTTATTTTTTTTTAATGATACTTTCAAGTTCCAAAACAAGTCTTTATTATCTTCTTTTCAGCTTTCAGCGGCTTCTTAATTCAGTTTCCAAAAAATCGCAAAATGAGCAAAAAAATCTCTCTATATCTGAACTGAACCGTTGGCTTCGGTTCATATCACCTACTCTTGATTATTTACTGTGTTCTGTACCGGTGCCGCCATGATATCACGCGCCGGATTTCAAACTACTCGACAAATTGCTCAATTGCTTCTTTCCTACATTTCCTACATATATCGTATCCGAATGGTCACTCAATTACTAAATTACTTATTGAAAAAAAACTTGCCCGGCTTGGGGATCGAACCCCGACCTTCGTGGTGAGAATCGAACACGCTACCACAAGACCACGCCTAGATGTTGTTCTAACTGAAACTAAAACTCGAAGAGGTGATTTGATTTTGAAAGCACATCAATGCACTTTTTGTGACTTATTAAATCCCGACGTATAGATCACTTTTGCAACTTTCAAGTTCGTTAATGAATACATATAGTTCACTAATGGGAATTGGGCAAAACAAGTCACATACAACGTACATATTGCTCACATTATCATGAACAGATTTTGTGAAACCATAAAATTTTATTTAATATGCTGATGTTTTTTGAAGAAAATATATATTTTACAGTGTATTCTTTTTGATTTTATTTACATTACATTACAGTATTTTTGAATAATACTGCAATTTTGCCAGGTTTTAAGATAAAATTGCCCGGATTTGACGGTCCGGATATATCTGGAAAAAATCTGGCAACCTTAAATGTTTAGAACTGTAAAGGAGTTATTACACCTTGTTTTATGTAAGCTTTAAAAATATACTGCTTATTTTGAGAAAAAAAAATTAAAAAAATATTTTTGAATAATTTCCTTTGTTGAACACATAAATTTTAATTAAGGCTAAATAAAGGTTTTTCTAGTGTAAGTCAGTGAAACTTAATAGAAGTGTTTCTGAGAATAAAAAGTGGACCGGCGGGACATTTTTTTAATAAAGCGTCCTGCTTTTGCGGGACGTGTCGCAGCCAGGGTTGCCGTAAAATAAATTATGGTGTTTTGACGAAAAAAAAAACCTTACTTTCTGGGATTTTACCCAAAAATTCTGTGACGGTTTTCTGTCATGTCTTTTTCATTAATTTCATTAAAAAGTCTCGTCAAATTGCATCTTTTTTACATTTAACTTCAGAAAAATCAATAACAGTACCTACCAACTTTATCATATTTTTCCAATTCAAAGATAATTATCCATAATTATCAATGACACAAAAAATTAAAGTTTGAAAAAAACGTCCAAAATTTTCAAATTCTGTGAAATTTGTTAAAATTTCTAAAATTCTGTGTTCTATGACACAGATTCTGTGATGAAAGTTGTTTAAAAATTCTTTGAAATTATAAATTTTTCTATGATTTTGGCAACCTTGGTTACAGCCCTAAATTGAGATTGCTGATTCTGATTTTTACTGATATCACAATGATACAAGCAAGGTTGTCGAAAATTTTGAGTTTTTGACAAAAAAAATCCCACCAATTAAAAATCTGTGAAGTTTTTTCAAATATTTTTTTAACAACTGAAAAAAATAAAATTTAATCGAGAGTTAATAATTGAAATCTGAAATTCAATAAAAATAAATCATCAATTCTGAAAAAACGGCCAGAAATTTGTGTTTATTAATGTCTATATAACCGGAAAATATTTAAATCCAAACGTTTTAATATTTCTAAAGGTATCATTATCGATCCCATATAGATTTGGCTTATATTGACTAATATCACAACTGAAAATTTATTGAGAATTTTGAGGTGTCAGGCTAAATTTTATTTAATTTAAAAAAAACTGAATGGGACACCTGCAATTTCATTAAGCTCTTTTAATGAGGAATTGTGTTTTTTCAGTTTTTTGAAAGCATGCAATCTAATTTGACTTTAAAATGGATCTCTTTATTTCACTTTAAACAGAAAATTTAGCAAACATTTTTAAATGGTTTCAACACTGAGTTTAACAGAAGGCGGGGTTGTATTCCCACTGAGTTAATAAGAAGAAGTATTTTATTTAAAAACTTAAATGTTCCTCGAAACAGTCCATTGTCTTGTTTTAAAAGTATACATTAGTGTTGAGTTTTATTTTATTAACCTTCCGTCGCAGAATTTTTACCCATTAGAGGGTCTAGAGTGTCCATTTGACCTCATTAATAAAACCCACTACATCTTTCTGTTTCTCAATCTATTGTTACCAATTGTAAAGTTTTGGAAACCTCGTAATGTAACTCAAATATGCTTTTGACCCAATAGCTACAACACATAAATTTTCCGGTATTCAAAGTTCTAAGAAAAAATGCTTCGGGAAAATGACTGTAGATCAGCTAGGAAACGTACAAAAAATTGTCACTTATTGTAAAAGAAATCTGATGCTGGAATAAGGTCGCCAGATTTTTCGAATATTTAATACAAAATTAAGGAAAAGGCTCGGTTGCCCAAATTTCGTTGAAAAAAGGCCGGATATTGACGGATTTAATTACTTTGATTGCCAAATTAAACATATCAAATACAATTTTTGAACATCATTTTTGTTCTTTTTGCGTTCAGAACGAAATTTTTTAAGAAATTTTTATGGAAATAATTTTAAAAGATTTTTAAGCCTCAAATACGATTAAAATTATATTGATAAAATTTGATGGAAATTTTTTTCCTTTTTTTAATGATTTTTGTTTAGTTATTCCTGGGTTTTGATTGATCAATCTTGCCTGGATATTGCTCGGCTTTTTGATCGATAATTTTGCCAGATTTTGGATTTTGCCAGATTTTTAGATAAAATAGTCCAGATTTATCCGGCCCGTATACGTACTGAAAAAGTTTTGGCAACCTTAGGCTAGAATCTTTACATTGTGATTTTTTTTTGCGATTGTTTTTAAGGTTATGACCACAAAAAATGCAAAGCAGTGCTGGTCAGGGCCGTAGGAAAAATCGACTCATGGGGGGGGGGGGGGGGGGTTTTGGTGACTGATTTTTACCTATGATTTTTTTTGTCCAACAATCGAACAAAAAAAAATTATATCAAAATATGTATGTATGAAACTATATGATTATTCATTTTTAAGTACTCATTAATAGTTTTCGTATTAAATCGTAACTATAGAAAAGTGCTCCTTAGCCTAAAGGGTGAGCTTATTTTTTAATAATGAAACCTCTAGAAACATAATATAGAATTTGACTTCATTGATGGTTAAAATTTATGAATTTGTTCAAGAGTCTGGTAGATCAAAGTTATTTGATTTGAGCATAGAATAAGTTCTTTTTAGGGTAGCCTTCAATTTCTTAAAAAAGCTTATTCTAGGTATACTCAATTCAAACAAGCACAATCTTTCAAACTTTTAAGCAAATTCCATGATTCTAACCTTTGATAAAAATAAATAAAAATGTTCAAATAAATAGTAAGAGATAAAACATTTATGGATCAATTGATTCATGATATTAATTTGAAATTTGGCTTTAATAAATCTACAATATTAAAAATTTTAAACAATACACCAAGAAAATATAGAATTTCGTGCAGATTTTTTAGGTAAAGATGTTTCTTTAACAGATTCTTTCTTTTCTATCAAATACATGTTCATAAAGAATCAATTCCATAATGATAATCCTGAGGATGATTTTTTTGAAATATAATTTATGAAATTTTGCATAAAACAAAACTTAAAAAATTAACTCAAATTCTTCTTTTTATTTGTAATTTTCAGCTGAATTCTTTGTACAAACTGATTCTGATTGATAAATTGAAATCTGGAAATTGAATTGACAAGAAAATATTCAAGTTCATGTTCTCTTGAATTCTTCAGCAATTTTATGTTGATTGAAAAACTTATTTACAAGCCAAATCTTTTTCTGAATTTTCAATCTGAATTCAAAAATTGATTATTGAATCTGTTTCTGAATTTCAATTCAATTCCTGAAATGTACAAAAAATGCGATTTTCGAATATTATTTCCAAATCAGAATTTTATGGGCCAAGCCCTTATTCATGAATCTTTTATTTGAACTCTGTAGTGCCTTAATCTTTAATCTTAATTCATTATTTCAATTATTTATTTTTAAATCTGTTTTGTTGATCTGAATTAAAATGTGAATTTAAAATGATGAATCTGAATCTTAGTTTTCAATTTTGGATCACCACTTAGAAACTTTAAATGTTCAAATTGTGTGTATAAATAAAGTTTAAGAGCTTCGAATTTGAATATAAAACAAACTTCTTCTTTTTTCATATACGGAAAACTATTATAATAATTTTGGAAATGCATATGATTTTCGAAAAACATGATTCAAGTTTGATATTACATGCATTTGAACCAGGATTTAAAACAGCTTATCATTCCTAATTTCTTATGATCATTCGAACTGAAAATAAAGAATCCTAAACTTGATACAAAATCCGAAATACGAAAATATGTTAATATACAAATTTGGTTACGGGAATATGGAACCAGAACCTCTAAAATGGGTTTAATTCTAAACTTAATATTCCTGAATTTCTATGATAAGGTTGCAGATTTTCCGTTTTTTTTTTTTTTTTTTTTTTAATATGTCTTTATTAGTCTTTTAATCATTACATTTAAGTTACATTATTAAAGTTAAATTAAAGTGTTCAGATCAATTATGATCAGTTCAACTCTTTGATACAGTTAATATTAAACATTGTTCATTTGATTTAAATTTGCTTTAGCAATAAATAATTTGATTTATAGGAGAATATCCTGTTAAGCAAAAAAAAAGATGTATAAACTTAATCCTAAATCCTAAAAACTAACTTAATTGTAAAGAGAACGAATCTCTGCGATGGAAGACTGCATCGATTTGCCTCTGAAGTTGGAGATGATTTTGTTGGCCATCTCTCCGATCGATTCTATGCCTGCAATCCGATGAAGATCTTCGGTGCTGTGCCAAGGTGGAAGCCGCAAAATCATTTTCAGAACCTTGTTCTGAATCCTCTGGATGGCTTTCTTCCTCGTCGCGCAGCAGCTAGACCAAATCGGAACTGCATACATTATCGCTGGTCGAAAGACCTGTTTGTAGATCAACATCTTGTTTCGCAGACACAACCTGGATTTCCAGTTGATGAGAGAATAAAGAGATTTAGTGTATTTATTACATTTAGATTGAATATCTTCAATGTGATTTTTAAAAGTAAGATTCCGATCAAGTGTGAGTCCCAAGTACTTCACGTGATCAGACCATTCTAATGAAACCCCATTAAAAGTTATGGAATGATTTTCATTAGGTTTTAAAAAATTTGCTCTTGGCTTATGGGGAAATAAAATAAGTTGAGTTTTGGAAGCGTTAGGAGAAATTTTCCACATTTTCAAGTAATTTAAAAAGGAATTTAAATTTTGTTGCAATCTACTGCGTACCACCCGTAAATTTCGACCTTTGGCTGAAAGCAAAGTATCATCAGCAAATAATCTTCTACCTTTTCCTTCTGGTACATCAGGAAGATCAGAAGTAAAAATATTGTATAAAATTGGCCCAAGTATACTGCCCTGAGGGACCCCAGCTCTAATGGGAGTCCTTTCAGAGCATGAATTTTGATAGCTTACTTGTAAGGTTCGGCTAGTCAAATAATTTTGAATAATTTTGGTGAGATATACAGGAAAATCAAATCGAGCTAATTTAGCTACTAAACCTTTGTGCCAAACACTGTCAAAAGCTTTTTCAATATCAAGAAGAGCAACACCAGTTGAATATCCTTCAGATTTGCTAGCGTTAATCATATTAGTTACACTCAAAAGTTGATGTGTAGTAGAATGTCCATGACGAAAACCAAATTGTTCATCAGGGAAAATAGAATTCTGATTAATGTGAATCATCATTCTATTCAAAATAACTCTCTCAAATAGTTTACTTAAAGAAGGAAGCAAACTAATGGGTCGATAACTTGAAGGCTCTGAAGCACTTTTTCCAGGTTTCAAAATTGGAGTTACTTTGGCATTTTTCCATTTATTGGGAAAATAAGCCAAGTGAAAACATTTGTTGAAGATTTTAACTAAAAAATTTAAAGTGCTTTCAGGCAACTTTTTAATAAGAATATAGAAAATCCCATCTTCCCCCGGAGCTTTCATATTTTTAAATTTTTTGAAAATCAATTTAAGTTCATCAATATTTGTCTCACAAGAACTTTCAAACACATTTTGTTTTGAAAGAATGTCATCAAATTCTAGGGAAATTTGAGTGTCAATAGGACTAACAACGTTTAAATTAAAATCATGAGCAGACTCAAATTGTTGGGCTAATTTTTGAGCTTTTTCTGAATTAGTTAAAAGAAGTTTATCCCCATCTTTCAAAGTAGGAATTGGCTTCTGGGGCTTTTTCAGAATTTTAGTTAATTTCCAAAATGGCTTTGAGTAGGGTTTTATGTTCTCTACTGCTTTAGCAAAATTTTCATTACGAATGAAATTTAAACGACGTTTGATCTCTTTTTGAAGGTCGCAATAAATAAATTTTAAATAAGGATCCCTAGTACGTTGATATTGGCGTCGACGAATGTTTTTCAGTCGTATCAAAAACTGAAGATCATCATCAATTAAAGGTTGATTAAATTTATGTTTAACTTTAGGTATTGAAGCGGCTTTAGCATTGACTATTGAAGTTGTCAAATTTTCTATAGCCAAATCAATATCTTCTATTGAATTCAGTGGAACGTTTTCATCTAAATTACGTTCAATAAAATTCATATATCGCTCCCAGTTAGCCTTTTGAAAATTAAAAGTTGATTTTAAAGGGTTTTCAATGGGACTTTGGGATAAAGAGAAAGTTACTGGAAGGTGGTCTGAATCGAGGTCCGCATGAGTAACTAATTGACTACAATGCTCGCCTAAATCCGTTAGAACCAAATCAATTGTGGAGGGATTTCTAATTGAAGAAAAACAAGTATGCCCATTAGGATATTCAACAGTATAATAACCTGCAGAGCAATCATTAAACAAAATATTCCCATTAGAATTTGATGAAATATTATTCCAAGATCGGTGTTTTGCATTAAAGTCACCAATAATAAAAAATTTAGATTTATTCCTGGTGAGTTTTTGTAAATCTCCCTTCAAAAAATTTTTCTGTTCACCGCTGCATTGAAAAGGCAAGTATGCGGCAACAATTATAATTTTCCCCATAGAAGTTTCTAATTCAATACCAATTGTTTCTAAGACTTTTGTATTGAAAGAAGGAAGAAGTCTAAATTTGAGACGACTATTGATGACAATAGCTACACCCCCACCTTGTCGATCAAGTCGATCATTCCGTAAAATTTTAAAGAAAGCATTGCTTTTCAAGTTATTGTCTGGCTTTAAAAAAGTTTCAGTGATGGCAGCAATATGTATGTTTTGAGTTTTCAAAAATAAAAAGAATTCATCTTGGTTAGCCAGCAAAGATCTAGCGTTCCAATTCATAATATTTAAACATCTATTTGGATCCATGAGGGAATCGTAAAGTCATAATAATTTTGTTAGCATAATTAAAAGAAGTTTGAAAAGCTTCAAACATTGAATTTGCTTTCAACATAAGTTGCATCATTTCCATTAAATTTTGATGCAAAAATTTTAATTTTTCCTCAGTTATCTCACCCAAATCAACAAAATTGTTAGGATCAGAAAATGAAGGAGAAGAACAAGTATTTGAATTTCGGGGATTTTCCCAAGCCTTCGCATGAACGTTGAGACTTGGTTTTTTCCCATTTTTATTAGTTAAACCTGAAGAGGGAAACCCATTTTCAACCACCTCTGAGAACGATAAACAACGAGTCTGGGGCGCAGATTCAGCACAGGTAACATTAAAATCACTTCGGGTATTACGCAGCCGTGATTCCAATGTAGACCGAGGCTGAATGCGAACAGGCAGGTTGTTTGCCGGTCTGACGTGTGAAGACGAAAAAGAGGAAGGAGGAGAAGAAACTTTTCTGGAAACTTTGGGATTTTTCCTAGAAGCAATAATTTTTGCCCTGATGGGACAGTCTAGAGAATTCGAGGAATGATTACCTGCGCAATTCGCACACTTAAAAAATTCTGTTTTTGGCTTATCACCACCAAAAAGGCATTTAGATTTTTCATGATCGAATGAGCCGCAAAACATGCATCTGGCATTCATTCTACAATTTTTAGTGCCGTGACAAAAAGCTTGACAACGACGACATTGCGTAATATTTTGTAAAAAATTGGTAGTAGATTTACGAAAAGGTTCAAATTTTACTCGACAATGAAACATAAGACGAGCCTTTTCCAGAATTTTTAAATTATTAACCTGATCCTTTTTAAAATGGATTAAATAAAGTTCAGGAGCAAAACCAACACTACTGGTATTATTCGTGTTGGTTCTTTTCCTCATTTGAATTACTTGAATTGGAGAAAAACCTAACAAAGAATTTAATTCATTTGTGATCTCATCCGGTGACTGATCGCCGGTGAGACCCCGAAGTACAACTTTAAAAGGACGATCACTTCTAGTGTCGTACGTAAAAAATTGGTGTTTTTTATTATTCAAATAAGTTAAAATTTTTTGAAAATCATTAAAAGATTCCGCCAATATACGAGCAGTTCCCCTTCGACCGATCTGAAAAGAAATCTTCACATCCTTGACGGAAGTGACGATTTCTTTTCGAAAGGCATTGAAGTTAGGAATCGTGACCGTTATTGGTGGAATCTTTTCGTTTTTAAGAGTATAAGAAGAAGAAGGTTTCTTATTACTCTTATCAGAATTAAATATGAATATTTCCTCATCACCGATGTTATGAAGGACATCGAATGAATTGGAAATTTCAACTTTTTTGGGCGATGGACCTGAATTAGGTTCGGCAATCCGTTTCCTACCGGCCCTTGAGCCAGCCGATGACTTCCCCATGCTGGAAAGAAAAGAGAAAATATGAATAAAAGAAAATGAAAATTATTTTAGCACTGAAAAGTGCTGATTGAAATACAGGTAAGGAAAAAATAAATAATGTAAAATGTTCCTGCAGGTACACAGCAACGATACGATGCTCCGGCGTACGTGTTGACGGCTCAACGGTACAGATGGAAGTGACAGATTTTCCGTTTTTTACCGGGTTGGCCTGGATATCTATATATATAAAAAGCAATTTCTGTATGTTTGTTTGTTTGTTTGTCCTCTATAGACTCAGCCGTCTTAAAAGCTAGAGGTCTGAAATTTTGCATGGATGCTCCTTAGGACCAGGAATGATGAAAAATGTTTTCAGATTTTCGGATGACCACTTCTGAAGGGGGTCGTCCATACAAGACAATTATTGGTTTCGCGATATTGACGTTACTTTTCATCGGATCGTGTTGAAAATTTGCACATGAATGTTTTGAAAGACGGGCAATTGATTTCAGGTGTCAAATTTTGTGTAAAGGGTCGGCCAAAGGGGTCATCCATATAAACTGTTTACTATTTTTGCGATATTGACGTTATTATACATCGTATTCAGCTGAAAATTGGTACAGGACTGTTTTTAATGGCGTGCAATCGAGTAGGGGCCGGTAAAAGTGGTCGTCCATATCCATTTTTAGATATCTTAGTGATATTGACGCTTTTATACATTGTATTGGGATGAAAATTTGCACATAAGAGTTATTAGGGAAAAATAATTGATTTCACTTTTTCAAATTAAAAACAGGGGTCGGTCGGTTCATATTAACTATTCACTGCTAATGCGATATTATCGTTATTATACATCGGACTCAGATGGAAATTGGTACACGAGAGTTTTGAGGGACGAGCAATGGATTTTAGGAATTAAATTCAGTGTAAGGGGCCAGCGAAGGGGGTCGTCCATATTAACCTTTCAATATTTTTGCAATATCTTCGTTATTTGACATCGGATTGGGATGAAAATTTGCACACGGTAGTTTTTGGGGACGGGCAATCGGTTTCAGATGTCAAATGTTTTGCCAGGGGTCGACGAAAGGGGTCGTCCATATTAATTTATTTTTCACTGTTTTTAGCAATATTGACGTTATTATGCAATGGATTGCTTTGAAAATTTGCACACGGGAGTTTTTAAGGAAGGGCAATCAATTACAGATATCAAAAATTGTATAAGAGGTCACCGAAAGGGGTTTAGCTTTTTGGCAATAATAATGTTGTTATGCAACGATTGAGTCAAAATTTATACACAGGGTTTTTTTTTGGCACGGTCAATCGATTCCAGGTTTCAAATTTGGTAGCAGACGACAGAACAAGTAATCGTCCAATATTTTTGCAATTATTACTTAACAATGAATTCGAAAGTGCATCTGGAAAATTATCGTCAGTTGACTTTCTTACAAACTGGTCATGACATATTCAAAGTTCAAAGCGAAACGGAGTTCGTATGGGATCAGCTAGTTTAACATAAAATTTTGGAAAAGTCCGGTTCGACCTAGTTGCCCGGATTTCATTGGAATAGCCTAGATTTTGCCCGGGTTGATTCTCATTCTCAATCTTAAATCAAACTTTAAAAAAATTGTCTTGTAAATTCATTTTTATTTATGCGTCCAAAATTTTTAAAGCAAGTTTAAAAAAAAGAATCATGAAAGGTTTTCATTCTTGATTTTTGATGAGTAATTCCAAAGTTCTGAACAGAATTGCCCGTATATTCCCGGATTTTGGTCGACAATTTTGAAATCAAATAGCAGGATTTTGACAGGTTTTTACATAAAACAGCTCGGCTTTGTCCGGCCTTGATACGTGCTGATAAAATTCTGGCTACCTTATTCCACGAACAAGTGAGAAAAATTGAAAAAACTGTAGCAGAACTTTAAACTTGGGATGGGTTTTTGAGGTTTTTTTTCATAAGTTTTTAGTCTCGATTGTTACTCTTGAATAACATAGCTCTATGATCATAATTGGTTTATGAATTTAAAATCTTAAGTGTAAGTAAGTAGAATACCTCGCTTGCTTTTTTGGACCCTCATGGGGGGGGGGGGGGGTTTAACCCCCAAAACCCCCCCCCCCCCCCCGTTCCTACGGCCATGGTGCTGGTGTAAAAACCACACTTTTCAATTGTTTAAGTCACACAAGATAAACTGTTGCAAGCGGTAGTTTGCGCTGACTTCTGAATATTCAGAATGTTTGTTACATTTTTATTTTTCATATTTTTCGTAAAATATTGCAGCGCTTATTTAATTACATCACTAGCATTGATATGAAACTGCCATTCTGATGAATTTTAATTTGTTGCAGAAATCTTGCGTCAATTGACTCAAAATCCTGTCCAAGTCGAATTTAAGTCTTGGAATATCAGGGATATTTGAAATTAAAAGTTTGAAAAGCAACAACCTTTGAAAATTCGTCAAAAATTCTGTGTTTCGTATTTTGACAAACTATAGATGCAAAAAAGTGCCAAATTTCGTCAACTTTCCGATCTTTTTCTTTCAAAATAAATCTGGCCCTTCTTAAACAATTTGCGGGTTCAACAATTGAAAAGAACGGTTTTAACCATTTTTGCATTTTTGTGGTAATGAGCATAAAAAAAATCAAAAAATATATATCCTTGTGCGCAACTTTTAGCTTCTAACTTCAGCATTCTTGGATACTAAGTGAAAAATGTTATGAGCATTTCGTAACTGATCTACAGTCTTTTTTCCGAAGCATGTTAAATCGGATTTTTTTCTAAGACTTTGATTAACGGAAAAATGAAGTGGTGTAGCTGAATATTGTCTGAAAAACATCTTTGAGTTACATTAATAATTTTCAAAACTATAAATTTTGTAACAATCGATTTAGAAACAAGAGAGATGTAGTGATTTTAAGCTAGGAGTGTCAAATGTTCAATCAAGGTCTGATTAGGGAATTGTTTTGTCTGGGCTGTCAGGGTGCGTTCATAAAAAAGTAATGATGAAAAATTAATGATTATTTTGATGCACCCGAATAAAGTTAACGTCAAACGGGGCATCATGCAACAGCGGGGTTCGATGCAACATTTATATAACACTACATTGTATCAATTTTTAATTTAATGTATTGAAATAAAGTTATCTTTTAATGATAACAAAATGATGATGACATAATTTCTCGCATCTTAAGCTAGTTGTCTTAAGTTTTTTATTTTTATGTAAAATTTGAAAAATCGAACAATAAATGTACAAATTTTAACATTTTTTGATGCCGAAAAAAACTTTACCCAGTATGACGGATCGGCTTGATAAAATTACCTACAAACTTTTTACAGGTTTCCTCATGTTATTCCAACATTGTTGGTGTAAAAATATTTTTCGAACAATCACCCAATTTTTTTAAATGAATATTTTTAAAATTCAGTTAGGTGTCTGGGGTTAAATGCAACAAAATGCAAATCAAAGAAATACCTTGTAAATCTCATTTCCATGTGCTGGAATATGAATGTTTTGCATCACGCGTTTGTTAACATTTAAATTTCATTCATCCAAACATTTATTTTTATGATTTCAGCTTGTAGATTTTTTCGTAGTATTATTTAACCCCTAAATGTATGCAGCATCCTTATTTTCAGAAAAAATGTGAAAATTTGTTTTTACAGACCCAAAAACTACTGCAATTGGTGTTGTCATGCGTAATGGTCTTTAAAGCATCGCAAATATATTAAAAACTATGAATTTTCGTACGTGTTCATAAGATTTTGCATTAAAAACAAAGTTTGTTGCAAGTTACCCCATTTTCTAAGGAGTGTGAAAATCGCATGTTTTTAGAAAATTAAAAATAACTGAAGAAACCAATAATTTTTTTAACTACGCCAATTTGATGCCCCAGCATCCTTAAAACTTTTGATGCATAAAGGATACGATTAACTGTGAACATAAGTGTTTTAGAAGCCATTGAAGTTGAAAATTGTTGCATGTTGCCCCAGTTGACGGACATGCCGCCAAACTTTCAATAGTGTCATATTCACACTCAACAGCGGATGAGGGTTAAGAGATTCCTTCAAAATGCTTAAAATTTTAAGATTAACAAAATATTACAACAAATAGATACATGCCATGAATAAATCTTGTTATACATTTTGAATATTGTGCTTACTTAAAAAAATTATCATGTAGACTTACCGATACATCGCCGTTGAATATTTCATCTCCCACAAAGTGCGTGAAGTTTATGGTAAAGCTGAGCAACGCCAAGTTCAGCATGAACTGGGTAAAATACAACCTTCTCAGTGCTTTCGGCATGCGCACAATGTTCTCCAATAACCTTTTGAAGCTAAGATCTTCTCCTGACTTTTCCGAGCGGCCATTTTCAATTTTCTCCAGGGTGTAGACTTTTTGCGATTGGCTTAGCTCCCGCTGCAGGGTAGTTCTCGAAATCGGTCTCAGCAAGTGATCCTTCTCGATTGCTGCCAGTGGCACTTCCCGAAAACTGGTCAACGTAACAAGCATGAAGAGGAAAAACAGCACAAAAACTGTTGCAAATACTGTGGCTTCATTCGATTCGAAAATGTTCCTGAGATTAAGCGTGGACCAGTCGATGGATCCAAGGAGATAACCTGCCATCGATCCAACGCCTCCAATCATAACGGCTACGGTCAGAGCTTTCGAGTGATCATCTGAAAAGAAAACAATCGTTTAAATTTTTGGATAGAGAATCTACAGAAATTCAACAGAAACTCAAAAGAAACATTTTATGGAAAAAATTGAATCGCTGTTGTTTGTGACTTTTGAATAAGTTTGTTTTCAATTCCACGTAACTCTCGCTTTTAGCATTATACAACAAAATTTCCTTAGCAAACAAGGGCAAAACCAGGTATGCTAATCCTATTTCCGGCCACAAAACGCTGTCATACTATAGAACCAGTCTGTTTAAACATACAAGTGATTCAACACATTGAGAAATAAACTACTTGACTTCATAGCTATTTACTAGTAGTGGGGAGTTAAATAATCCCATTTTTTATTGAATTCATTTCCATTTTTCAACGTCAATCTATACCTTGTCATTTTAAAAAGATTTATGACGTAACGTAGAAAAATTGATTTGAATTTTTGCATAATTATTGAAAAGACTATTATCGCAGATTAACAAAGCATTCAAAATAATCAGAAAGTGTCAATTGAACTGTAAAGTATACTGAACTAGCAGTAATTACTGATAAAATCGTGATGATCGCCGGGCATGCGAACTAGGTTGAACGAACTAGCCAATCCAAGGCAGTGGGCCTCTGATATCAGCATGACAATATCGCAGACTTTCTGGCATGCAATATGCCAAGCTATTTTCCCCGATTCCGTTAGGTTAATTCGAGCATCTAATCTTATTAACTATAGAGCGTGTAATGTGTTTCTGGCATGCGGTCTCTGGAAGTCACTTCCGCATATTTTATGTACATTACATAGTTCAAAACAAATGCTCATGAGGTAACAATTTGAATATCAAATTGAGGTAACGGAAACTAACGTCGAGATTCGGTTGGTGAGTCGTCCAATTAAGTTCAGATTCATCTTAAACGAACGAAACTTTATTGCACCAATCAATGTTCTTCCAACACTGCAAATCGAGTAAACACATTTGCTGACTCGACACTAAGTTTAGAAGATCTTCAGGCCTGTTCATTTCGATGGTGTTCTCGTTTTTCCCAACCACGTCGAAATTGTACAAAAAAGTTTCAAAGAAATTCAAATAAAAAACATGAACTTAAAATATTTGTAGCTTTACGATTACGATTTACGTTAGGCAGTTCACACACATATTCATACATTATGTTTCTTGTACGGATGATACCACTAGCCATGTAATGCAAAGATCATAAATGATAAATGAAAATAAACAAAAAATCGTTTCGACCAGGAATCGAACTCCAGTCTTATGATTCCCTCTCCGATACCAAACAAATAGACTAAAACGTCAGATAAAAACAATTCTAGCTGTAGCTCTGAGTATAACTCAGTAGACTTCATCGAGTTGAATTCGCTGCTACGGCAATTCTCCGGCAGAACATGCTCATTATGCCCCGATCAATGGTGCTTTGTTCGCCCCGAGTGAACAAGTTGAAGTGAAATCGTGTTTTAAATTGATTATAGTGAGAAATTAAAAATTTTTAATGGGGAAAATTGCGTTCATCATGTTGCAGTGCGTACATCATAGAACAAGATGATTAAACGTTCATAAGAGCTTATTTTCGGTGCTCAAAAATTATAATATTTTCGTCACATGAGAACCTAGTTAGTTTTTTTTAAATATTTTTATAAAGATGATTAGGAGTTTTATTTTTTAACGAAAAACTTGTGCTATAGGAACTACTAAACTATTTCTCGCGAAAAAATTTGTTGAGCCTGTTGAGCCGTAATCCAAGCATTTCATTGAAAAATTCAGATCCCATAATTAGGGAAATATTCGGACAATTTGTTACAAATTTTGGAGCTTTTCAACAAAAACTCAAAACCACTGGAAAAATATTTTTCATCAAAACCCGTCAGCAATGTTAAAGGCTTTTAAATTTCCGGTCCCGATTATTTTGGTAAAAAGTTAAAATAAGTTTTGAAAATAATTTAAAATAAATTGTTTTTGAATGCGAAAGTCATAAAAAGGAATAACTGAACTTAAGTTTTTGGTTTGATTTAGCAAATAAATTTTTCCAAAATGTTGTTTCATATTTCCGTTTCAAGTTCAGGTAAAACCGTCTAATCTGGCAAGCTTATTCTAGATCCTTGATAAATTCTTCGTCCAATATTAAGAGAAAAAAATTAAGATAATTGAGCATTTAGATAAGGATTGTTCGTTCTTCAGAAAATGATCGATCTCCAAGTTCGATTCACATAAACGGTCCAACGATCGGTCCATCTTTAATCGAAACTCCAAGATCGATCTCTGATAGATCGATCTTTCACATTTTTAACTAGAGGGAGCAGATTTTTATTTTAAGAAATATCAAAAAAAGACACGTAATTTTAAAGTTGCAATAATCTTCTAGCTATGATTGAAAAACTAAAATCCAAATGCTCGTACGTATGTAGATATCTAAATCTGCGGACAAAAGTTTCATGCCAATTTCTATTGAGCATCGATTTCGACAAGATACCAAGTAAATGGCACTATTAAAAATAAAATTGAATCAAATTAAATCCTAAATTCTCCGGTTCAACAATACGAGCAAGATCAGAAAATCGAATCGAAAATAAACCGATCTTACCGATTTTTCCCTGGACGAAGAATTGATCCAATGAACAAAAATCTGAGTTTATAAGATCTATCAACCAAGGATCTATCTAAGATCGACCAATCCTAATTCAGATTCGAGATCCAACATGTCCAACATTTTCCAATTTTAGACGTTTGCCAGGATCGAGCGAAACTGACTGAAGTTTACCAGCCTTGATAAAAATTCTAATATCATATTCGAAACGCAGATTGAAAGTTTCAGAAAGGAGTTTGAATACTGGATTCCATACCAAGAGCAGTAACAAACTCAAAATATTCTGATTCAAATTGGAATTCGGAATTAAAATCGGGAATATTAATGAAGTAGAAGTGTAGAATTCATATTCACTGGTCCCTATTTATAAAATCAGAATTAAGATAGCAATTGAAGATTCAGATTAAAAATTCAATTCCAAAATGTTGATTCTGATTCAAGATTCTATATTTGGATTCAGGAATATAATTCGAGTTTAAATTATGGGTGCATATTCTGAACGGTATTTTGAAATTTTGATAAAGCAAAACATGATAATTTTATAAAAATTCCGATTTTGTAAATCATAAATTGCGTTTTTTCTTATCACAAATAGTTCCAAAGCAATTAAAAAATTTGAATTTAAAAAAATCCTTCTAATACTTCTAATACTAGTTTAAGCTTGTAGAAAAAAAAAACCTTAAGTAGATTGTACCCGAAATGTCTTAGTATTATGACATTAACACATTTAGAATAACAAAAAAACTGTTATCAAAATTTGCTTGTGGTAACTTCGAAATTTTCGACCAAAAATCCGGGCAAATTTGGTTAAACCCAAGAACCTTCGCCAGAATATCATTAACGAATAAAGTGTTTGTTTCACTACTGAAATGAAAAATGTAAAATATTGTAAAAAACCATTAAAAAAAAACAAACAAACAAAAATTTTGATTAAGGAAGTGATGAGGAGGTTTTATGCCTTTGGGAGAAGTGGCTTGGAAACCACTACACTCCTAGGGGCTTTTCCCTGCTGACACAAAAAAAACTAATTTTCAAAATTCAAGAAGAAAAAAACTTTTAAATATTACTGTTTTTCAATAAAAAATTAGGCTTTTTAAGCATTTTAGGCTTCCAAAATAATATTTCTATTGAACTTGATCGAAAAATTTTGTTTCGAACGCATGAAAAAATAATTTCTATAACACTTTTTTTATGATTTGGAAAAAAAAGTGAATAAATCTGAACAAAATCTGGGTTTTTTTTTCAATAAAATCCGGGCAACCGGGCCGGACCGGACTTTTTCTAAATTTCAAATTAAATTTTCGGGCAAACCCGGATAAAACCGGGCAATCTGCCAACCTTATTCATGAAAACTTTTCTAACGTTTCAGTTCAGGTTAACATTAATAGTTGATTTTTTCTTGATATTAATTAAGCAAGGTTTAAAATCGAATGCCATTTTTTTTTATCAAAAATTGCGAGTAATTTTAATTCTACGATGTTTTCCATTTAATGTTGGCTCTAAGCAAAAATTGGTGGAGATCAAATAAAATACTTTTTTAATTTTTTTTAAATATCTTGAATAACCATTTTTGGAATACATACAGTTAGTTCTGGAGATTTTTTTTATTTTCTGATATATTTATTCCCAATATTTCAAAATTAGTTCATTTTTGCAGAACTTGTAACGGCATTTAAATTCAGCAGCTTTTCAAAAAAAAATATTTCTAAAAATGTAGTAAAATTCAAAGTGCATTCAAAATTGCACATATTTAAGCTTCAGAAGTTTGAAAAAAAAAACTATCTGAGCAAATATCATGCAAGTAATACCATCTGAAGATCGTTAGGAATGAAACCATATCTTTAAAATTCAAATCAACAAAGTTAAAAGCTACTGGGGTAAGTGAGCCTTAATTTGGCATGCTCCTTATCTTGGCCTGCCAAAATGCATTTTGGAGTTTTTGATGTCAAACATACGCCAAAAAATGAAAAAAAAATCAAACATAACAGAAAATCGCATATTGCAACATTCTGCATAGCATTTGATCACAATTGAATTCAAATGACTACGAAATAAATTTTTTTCACATGACAAACTGCAAATAAAATTATGATCTTCGGAAAAAATCTTAAATGAACCTACCTTGCTAGTGCATCTGCCAACTTCGGATTGATTTTGAAAACACATCTCTTCTCGGAAAAATCATTAAAAATCACCGTTGGTTACAGCGAAACATGGCAAAAAATATAAATTATTATTTACTCCAAACTACGTACATTTTTATCTAGAATTTAAGAAAATATGAACTTTTTTTTTTTTGCCTAATCTTGGCATGCAATTCCACAAATAGAAGTATGTATGTATGTGTGAAAACGACATCAGCAGGCAGTCGGCAGCCGGCAGCCGGCGGCCGTTCGTCGGCCGACGGTGCACAGTGGTCTGGAAATTGAAAAGCCGGTCAAAAGTAAAATGTGTGATTGAAATAAATTTAAAATATCATGAATGTATTTTGGACTAAAATTAATTCATTTATCTCTCAAGTCGACTCAAGCTTATTTGGCATCTAAGTTGGAATTATAATGCTGCAATTTGAGCTGCTCTTTTATGGTAAATTTCGAGAACATTTCTTCTCAATAAAATTTACCTCTCAATAAATTAATTTACCGGATCCGAATCCGAATTGATATCTTGGATCTTAATGTTGAAGTTGCTATATCCATACCCAAAAAATTCCACATTTGGAAATGAGGTTTAACGTATTTTGATTTTATTTGATTTGCTGCATATGTGTCGCTTTGAAAGAAATTGTTATAAAGCTCAAATTATGACACTCTAAATATTATGTTTATTTGAAAAAAAAAATTATTGCACTGAATGTTGGGATACTATGTTGTAACGAACTTGAATTTTTATTGTTTGCAGTTTCATGTGAAATCAAAAGTAATATTTTGACCAAGTTTTTTTTTGTTATAGATCACTGTGCATCAGCAGGAGGTGATGACGTTTGTTCTCTGTAGGAAAGGAATATGGGAAAGAAGCGCTGCCGAGTTTGGGTGATGATTTTACATGAGTGCGAGTGGGATGCAGCACGAATTTCAGCCAGTTTTGGAATTTGCTGTTCGCTTCCATTGCCTATAGTTTCCAAACGAATGAGTGAGATGCAATCTATTTCTATCAGACTGGCTGGAGTGAGCGAAAGTTTGTCTTGTTTTGCTTTCCCGGTGTACGAAAACGATTGCTAGAAAATTCCTAAGGGCGACATTTTGAAAATGTATGATTAAAAGAATCTTTCGCTGACTTAAGTTTTAGCTTTAGCTTGCTTCTTGCCTCGATCATAATAGTTTTTAAAATGTCGGTCCTCCTTTTATGGGAACGGAATAAAAAAATATGAACATTTACTATCTTATGTTACCCTGTTAACTTCACTGGAAACATGTCTATCATGCTTGATTAATGAACATATTTATGTTATGTTTATGCCATAGTTTGGAACTTATGAATACACAGAAAATGAAATAAACTAGTAATGCTTTTTGACGTAAGATTATAATTTTACATGCAAATATCAATTATAAAAGTTGATTGACATTTCGTACTTCCGACTTTTTGAAAACAATACAGAACATTGATGTGCTTCGTTCCGGGATATTTTCAATGAATTCGTGGGGGCTGTTGTTGTATTAGTGAGGCAAGTTTTTCCTAGAGACGGCCAATTTAAGGAACTCATAAAGGGCCAAAATTCGGCGCGGGGGCTACAATAAGGAGCATTTCGATCAAAAGTTTGATCAGGTTTATCTCAAATTATCAACCGTTTTAAAGCAAGGACATATTTTTACTGCATTTCAGGCTAGTAAGCAATCATATTTGTCGAAGGACTTTTGAAGGTACACATTACAGGTAGTCTGCAATCATGGGAAATCTAGTCAACCATGCCTTAGGGGCCAAGATTGGGTACATTCACCCTGGTAGTACATTTTTTCTTTTATACATCTGCTCATCTTCTCATCCCTCCACCGCCAAACTTCCTAATCCTTCAACTTTCATCTTATTTCTAATCTTCTCTTCTTCTCGTCTTCCCATCTTCTCATTTTCTCATCATCTCATCTTCTCATTTTGTCATCTGATGAGAATCTATTCATCTTTTCATATTCTTATCTTCTCATCTTCTCATCTTCTCATCTTCTCATCTTCTCATCTTCTCATCTTCTCATCTTCTCATCTTCTCATCTTCTCATCTTCTCATCTTCTCATCTTCTCATCTTCTCATCTTCTCATCTTCTCATCTTCTTATCTCCTCATCTTCTCATCTTCTCATCTT
Organism: Uranotaenia lowii; assembly: GCF_029784155.1. Taxonomy (NCBI): domain Eukaryota; kingdom Metazoa; phylum Arthropoda; class Insecta; order Diptera; family Culicidae; genus Uranotaenia; species Uranotaenia lowii. The sequence goes on from NC_073692.1 coordinate 341,557,972, forward strand.
CTCATCTTCTCATCTTCCCATCTTCTCATCTTCTCATCTTCTCATCTTTTCATTTTCTCATTTTTTCATCTTCTCATCTTCTCATCTTCTCATCTTCTCATCTTCTCATCTTCTCATCTTCTCATCTTCTCATCTTCTTATCTTCTCATCTTTTCATCTTCTCATCTTCTCATCTTCTCATCTTATCATCTTCTCATCTTCTCATCTTCTCATCTTCTCATCTTCTCATCTTCTCATCTTCTCATCTTCTCATCTTCTCATCTTCTCATCTTCTCGTCTTCTCATCTTCTCATCTTCTCATCTTCTCATCTTCTCATCTTCTCATCTTCTCATTTTCTCATCTTCTCATCTTCTCATCTTCTCATCTTCTCATCTTCTCATCTTCTCATCTTCTCATCTTCTCATCTTCTCATCTTCTCATCTTCTCATCTTCTCATCTTTTCATCTTCTCATCTTCTCATCTCCTCGTCTTATCATTTTTTCGTCTTCTCATCTTCTTATCTTCTCATCCCTTCTTATACTGATCTTCTCATCTTTTCATCTTCTCATCTTCTTATCTTCCCATTTTCTCATCTTCTCATCTGCTCACCTTCTCATCTTCTCATCTTCTCATCTGCTGATCTTCTCATTTTCTCATCTACTCTTCTGCTCACCTTCTCATCTTCTCATCTGCTGATCTTTTCATCTTATAATCTTCCTATCTTCTCTTCCTATCATCTTCTCGTCTTCTCATCTTCTCATCTTTACATATTCTCATCTTTTCATCTTCTTATCTTCTCATCTTCTCTTCATCTCATCATCTCATCTTCTCATCTTCTCATTTTCTCATTATCACATCTTCTCAATTTTTCATCTTCTCGTTTTCTCATCTTTCTATCATCTCATCTTCTCATCTTCTCATCTTCTCATCTTCTCATCTTCTCATCTTCTCATTTTCTCATCTTCTCATTTTCTCATCTTCTCATTTTCTCATATTCTCATTCTCTTATCTTCTCATTTTCTAATCTTCTAATCTTTTCATCTTCTGATCTTCTCATCTTCTAATCTTTCTATCTTCTCTTTGTCTTCTTCTCATATTCTTATTTTTCATTTTCTCATCATTTCATCTTCTCATCTTCTCATCTTCTTATCTTCCCATCTGCTCATCTTCTCGTTTCATCATCTTCTCATTTTCTCATCTTCCCATCTTCTCATCTTCTTATCTTCATATCTTCTTAATTTCTCATCTTCTCATATTTTCATCTTCTTATTTTCTCATCTTCTCATCTTCTCATTTTGTCATCTTCTCATCTTCTCATCTTCTCATCTTCTCATCTTCTCATCTTCTCATCTTCTCATCCTCTCATCTTCTCATTCTCTCAACTTCTCATCTTCTCATCTTCTCATCTTCTCATCTTCTCTTCTTCACAACTTCTCATTTTCTGATTTTCTCATCTTCTCATCTTCTCATTTTCTCATCTTTTCATTTTCTCATCTTCTCATCTGCTCACCTTCTCATCTTCTCATCTCCTCATCTGCTGATCTTCTCATCTTCTAATCTTCCTTTCATCTTCTCAACTTCTCATCTTCTTATCTTTACATATTCTCATCTTTTCATCTTGTCATCTTGTCATCTTTCTATTTTCACTTCCTATCATCATATGATTTTCTCATCTTCTCATCCTCTTATCTTCTCATCTTCTCATCATCTCATCTTCTCATACTCTCATCTTCTCATCTTCTCATTATCTCATCTTCTCGTTTTCTCATCATTCTATCATCTCATCTTCTCATCTTCTCATCCTCATATATTCTCATTTTCTCATCTTCTCATGTTCTCAATTTTTAATCTTCTCATCTTCCCATGTTCTCAACTTCAAATCTTCTCATCTTCTCATCTTCTAATCTTCGCATCTTCTCATTTTCTCAAATTGTTTATTGTTAACTTCTCATTTAATCACCTATTCATTAGACCGCTGCAAGCTTTGTATGGAAGTTTCAAATTCTTAAATTTTCACACCTCCCATTTTTGGTTGTTTTTGCTGCCAGAAATAGCAACAAAGATAATGGAAGCGACCCATTCAGTCCTGAATTAGCGTAAAAGAGTTTTAATTTTGTATGGAAATTTGTATTAGGAAAAAATTTCCATTCAAAAATCGCCAGAGATGTTCTGAAAGTTCCAAAAAATATAGCTCTTGATGAAAAATGTTTCTTGATTCTTGCAGTACATTTCATGTGAACAAAGCCCAAACCTAAATTGTAACCCAGAAAAGATATTCAATGTTATATAACATTTTTGTTTTATTTTTTGTTAAATTTATCGTTTTTGACTGTTTATTTGAAAGCTGTGTAACAGTACGATTGAAATAAAAAATCTCGAAAAACTGCTCTGCATTGCTAGAGAATTTATTGATTTATATAGCCTTTGCAAAAACATTTCCTGCAATTACAGCTGTAGCAAACGAAGTCTGCCATTTCTGAACACTTTTCAATGGATTCAGATGACAGATGACATTCTTAGCTGCTTGTCATGTAAGCAAAAAATCAAATACCGACTTCATTTCAAGCTCATTTGAATTTTCTGGGTGATTTAATATGCAATCATTTCTTCTTCCATACAAATTTCCATACAAAAATGAATCGCGTTGCGCTAACTCAGAAATCAACCAAATCATCTCAAATTTTACACTGATGCTTGGTGACCCGAAAGGCATCGAAAAAACATATGGGAGCAAAAAGTCATTTTTTTGCAACGGTCTACTGTACATATTTTTATGTGATTAGCTGGTTTCTAGCTTTCTGGTTTAGATCCATTATGTCTTTTAAATTGAGTTTGCCCAAAACTTTTCAACTTTAAACCCCATTGAATTGGGATTTTAAAATCACCTACCTTCCAAACACATATCCATACAGTACGTTCTCCCGATGGCATTCGCAGTTTCCGCATTGAAATCTATCAGCACCAGCCCAATGATCGTTAGCAGAATACTCCAACGAAATCCGGTCATCTCACTCACCGGCACATTAGCATCACCGATTAATAATCCCAATGTTTTGCCGTACGGTAACATTAACAGCCCGACCATTAAGCCAATTCCGCTGGCCAGCATAATGGGTTTTCGACGACCCCACGATAATCGATTCTGATCACTTAGGGTGGCAATGCAGGGAATGAGGAAGAACCCTAGAACCGGGGCTATGGCCCACGCCATCGTTGTGAAGGTGTAGCTAAGGCCGGTCCTTCGCAAAATTGGAGATGCAAAAGTGGTTTCCGCAGCAACTGCCAGCTGATTCCCGAAGAAGATCGCCGTCATCCTGAGTAGTTCCCATTTGGTTTTTGTTCTGTGGAACGCAATTAAAGGAAATTCTTATCACACACAGGTTCGAAATTAGCAGTCCTTAAGCTGGAGCACACCTGAACAAATGAGAGTAATCCTTGCTGGTATTTTTGGCATGTTCATAGCGAACTTTGAGCATCGTTTCTAGGATCTTAGCTTCATCGATACACACCCGATCGCCCGAGATTCCAATCACGTCTACTTGCGACATTTTAGAGGCCTACGTCTAACGCGCTTTGCAACCAATTTGAAACTAAATTATAGTGTACACACAACTGGTAATAATTACAGTATTAGCACTTGAATCCTAAAACAGGCTACGCGCTACGCGAAACTAAACGCTTGCCAGGCGACACCTTGACTCGACGCGACAGAAGAACCAATTTCCGCCCTTAGTTCAAGTCGCAGCGGAGACACTCTGACAGAGAGATAACAAACCTCACACCGGCACCCGCGCTTTGTAGCCAACAAACTAATCTCGGGGGGAAGACTTTTCATAAGTGCAACCGATCCGGCCGCTTCATTACTATTTTATAGCAAATTATCACGTAGATACCTAGGCTGGCTGTTCCCTCTCTTATGTTATCTTCACTACCCAGAATTTGCTCATCGGATGCACCGACCCGGTTTTGGGGGTTTCAGAAAAGAAATTCGCAGTAAATCCGTCCGGAATGGTCTATCGGAATCGCCGCTCCGTTGCAGCCGTTCCAGTATGGAAATAAGAATTCCTCCTAAGGAAGCAAACCAGTTCAATTAGAACAGCAGCAGTCAGTACGATTAGCTACGATTCTCAATGGAGAATGCTGTGCGGTCGATCTGTGCGGTAGTCGGTAATGACTTAATATTCAGTTCAAGACAGCACGTGAAATTTTCCAGTAATTCATTGAATTAAGTTATGGGAAATTTGAAATGCTTGGATTGATTAGATGGATTGCTTTTAAGTAGCAGGTGAATGTCATCCGTTCACCTCAACTGGATGACAAAATCGTGAACACAAAGTAAATTTAATGAGTGGTATCATTAATCGATTATCAATTGGTTGATTATTTCCACAATTTTCATAAACATGTGTTTCGCAATCAATACTACGTTTTGTTGTCGAGCCTCCTCAGTTTTCACTATATATTGCTCATAAAGATGATACGTGTTTCATTCGATCGAACCCAACTAGCCCGATGAAATATTTCATCTAAGGATTTTAACAAGTTCAAGTACAGTACAAGTATCCAACATAATATAAATAATTCGCCAATATCACAGGTCACTTCATTCACGTACCGAACCAAAACGAAATTTCAATCGAATGAATTTCAAACCTAAGCTTTTTCCTGAGATACTTTCTTCTCCGAAAAGTTCCCTAGAAATGAGAATGTACTTCACTCAAAGGCTAGCCACAACAAACTGTTTATGTCAATTAAGCTTGGCGAGTTTGAAGCTTTAAAATCGACAGCACATTAAACCTTTGAGAAATGCACGTGAGCCGCATCTAACAGAATGGGTTGTAAAAATTATCATGCACAGGTGACACTATGAGCGCCGGGAAATTGGGAATCATTTCCATTCAATTCTTCTACACCGGACATCAGAGCCGTAGACGCAATTTTTATAAGGTGGGGGTGGAGATCAACTATAAACCAAGTTATGGTTTTTAAAAACAATTTGAATATGTTAAAAAATTAGAAATTTTGATTGTAGAAAATAAGAACTAAGTTTTTCAATCGTGAAATTTCTAAGCAAAAGTATTTTTCCCTTTTTTATCATATTTCTCTATACAACCAAAGAGTGAAGTTCAGGAGTTTTGAATAATGGTTTTATATTTCAATTTATAATTGGAATGGATGCCCATCCTCATGATATTCATGGCATAAACGATACGCCTTTTAAAAAGAAACGCTGCCAACGTTCCCAAACGCTGCAAAAACTGCGTTGCAACAGGGGATGACATTCTTATGTATATACCTATGCCTTTACCTTTAATTTATTTTCGCCAGACAGGTACATAAGTCTCACAAATATTTCCCAGAAATGAGAAATGCATAACGGCTCGGTGCACTCTGGCTCAACGTAAAATGATTTTTTTCTAACATCACGTGATCTGAACTGCGTGTTTTCACTTTTCGCTAGGGTTACATGTCAAACAAACATGGAAATGTTGGACATGCAAACGATACTGCATTGCATTTTTAGGTTCGATTTATCCAGGAGGATTCAGTTAAAAATGGGTCAATGAAGTCTTCAAGCATTGATTAGAGTCTCAAGGTTTTAGAAAAAAATAAAAACAGTACTTCAGTAAATATAACATATGTTGAAGCCAATCTTTTTGAAAAAATTTAGGCACACAAGAATTTATTTCTCGCTTTTTTGCAAATTCCTAATTTTCAACGACATTGTGTTCCAGATAATATTCAAACCCTCTACTGCATCTATATGTCCTCGATATTTTTTCACATATTCAGCTTAATTCTGTACTGTAAAAGAATCAAACAATTTGAATGCATCATAAATTCAATTAGCTATTATGAAAACCAAATCCAAATAAAAAAAATCATCTCATTACTTACAACAATTAAACCATCAATTGAAAACTTTGTTAAATTAGAGTAGAAATATTGAGTCATGGAAATAATAACATTTTTATTTGAATAAGATAACTTGCCATTATTTCAAGTTTCCTAAGAGTTAGACCCCATCAAAATTGGAAAAAAAAACAAATTTTAATTGTTGATTTATTTTTTCGATATTTCACATATAAAAAGTGTCCACGATGAAATTGCCACATATGAAATTACCCTAACTTTTTAACCGTTGGGTAGAATCTAATAATAATTCGGATGGATTTAGTTGATCGTGCATTGTTTATATCCTGCATTTTAAAAAAATTGACCGTAGCTTTGATACATGCAATTTTAAAATGTGTGCTAATTGCTCAAAATAAATCACTGGGTGGGACAAGTTGAGAACCCCCTGGGACAGAATGAACTTTCTTTAAAATAAACCAGGTTTATAAGGTGTACAGAGAACTAAAACAATTTGTTCAGTTTATGAGCAATAAATTTTTTATCTTTAACCCTTCATTTCTTAAAGCAACAAATTTTCAACCATTGTAGTATGAAAAATGTAAAAAAAAATAATTGAAAATTCTTGATGTACACATAATTTCAAACTGTTCACAATGATTGTTTAGAAAAAAAATGATATAAAGGGGAAAGGAAGCATAAAAAAACATAGATCGAAGATTTAAGCCCGATACACCAATGAACTCAAACAGTTCTTGTTTTTGAGATTGAAATTTTTCAATCATCGAAAAACACCAATATTATTAAAAGAATTTATAGATTTAACTTTCTTGAAGGCAGTGTTCCGAATATCACTCATTTTCAATGAATGTTTCTGATTGCACTTCGCAACTGAACGTACAACGGTCAGGTTCCGTTATTGATTGCTACTGGACCTACCCGATCATCGATCGTTCAATTCATCGCTAAAATACAGATCACCTCGTACGATGCTTGCTGTCAAAACAGTGCAGCACCATCATCAAATTGGAATCTCACCAATGCGCAATGCATATGGCGAATCTTGTTGGTCTTCGATCAGGAGTGAATGGATCAGGCAGTGAGTGAGTGATACATGAAGCCGATCATTAGCGTATTTTGTTGGATTTGATATATAGCAAATTAATAAATTTATTTGTTGTTATAACGTTTTTTAACATCAGTATGATCAAAATCAAATTGAAGTTGTGTTTGTGAGGGAAAGATGTTCACTTTCGCCATGTTTTACAAATTTTACAAGTTCACTTATTAAACTGTCGTCCGTCACGTTAAAACTACTGAGAATTTATGGTGTCCCGCACAACTGTTTGATTTTTCTCGTCCTGCAAAAAATAATTTTGAATTTCATATAATGCAGGCAGATACTGAGTGAGATACATTCAGAATGGATCAGTTTGTATCTCACTCATCTCCGATATGCGATGTTAGCTAAACCGATGATTCTGAATGATGCGACTCGGTTTGCATAGCTGATAGGAGCGCTGATCGAGATTGCATACCAGCCAGGCGAAGCAGTTGCGAGAGGCGCTATCCCATTATACAATCTGAATGTTTCCAACAGGAAACGCATCCTGAGTGTTTGTTTTGATTGATTTTCGGAAGACTGCTTGAAGGTGAAAAAAAGGTTAAAGAATTTGGTCCATGGTGATGTAATTGCATTTATTGCCAACAGTGAAAAAAAAATATTTAAAGTACTTCAGTGTTAAAACCGTATTCACTTATTTGAATTATATCTTCAAATTTATCATCGCATTAAAACTAAAAAAAAATAACCTGAACGATCTCCTCTTCCGCCAACAGCTTTCTCAGCTGCAACAAAACCTCAAACGTGATCCCTCGTCATTCTGGAAACACTTTTATCGAAGAAAACGGAACGCATTGATTCCTGAAGATATGAGTTTCAACGGAGTCACTGCCTTAAACGCCTTCTGCCTTCTTCCAAAATGTATATTGTCCAGCTAGTACCGACTCAGTCAGCAAATTACTACGCCTTTATTCAATCTAACGATATCAACTTTATTTATCGTGCTTCACTGAGCAGGATATCTACGAACGGTTGTCCTCACTTGACCTAACTAAAGGTTCTGAACCAGATCGCATACCTACCGCTTTTTTTAACTTTGCGCAGCACCTTTAGCTGCCCCGATTTATAGTATGATAAACCGATCATTATCGGAAAGATCGGTTCCCAGAGCATGAAAAGTTGCGGATATATCACCAATTCACAAATTTGGAAATACTAAATGCGTAGATAATTACCGACCTATGTCAATCTTGAACTCCATTTCCAAGATTTTTTAAGTCCTAATGCATGAAAGAATCTACGCCGCTAAAAATCATTTATATCAGAGGCTCAACATGGTTTTATGAAGTGAAGATCAACCGTGCCGTGATCAATCATGGAGAAAGGATTTCAAATAGACTTTGTTCATATAGGCTTTGCAAAAGCGTTTGACCGTGTCCCGCACAAAGTGCTTGTAGCGAAACTGGATCAACTAAGTTTCTCTGATTGCTTGGGCACTTGAGTTAAAGTCATATCTCACGGACCGACATGCCTTCACAAAAATTAAAAACTCGCGCTCAAGAACTTTTGCCTTTCCATCTGGAGTTCTTCAGGGGAGTCACCTTGGACCGCTTCTTTTCATAATCTATGTAAACGACATGTGCGCAAATATTCAATCCGACTCTCTTCTGAATGTTGAACCATTACGAGGAGAGGTCAGATCTCGAGTCGCTAGAGGCCTTGAGTTATGCAGAGGGGAGGTATGTGTACGTTAAACTCGAGTCAATGCGAGGAGGGGTCGGATCTCGAGTCGTAAGTGTAGTAGTAGTTTGGTAGTTGAGGAGTTGGAGTTTTGTAGTTTGGAATTAATAAAGTCAACGATCCTTCGAAATCCTGTTTGGATCAACTCTGTGCGATCCAGTCAAAACACCAGCTTCCGTTACGGCAAAGGCATTCTGAAAACCCCGTCTTAACAAATACCCTTCGTGAACCCGGCTCGTGCATTGTTGTTGTTTGTTGTCCAGCAGAACATAATAGCTGATGACCAGAGACACAACAACAAGCGAGAGATGGGAGAAATCTGGTACAATGTGATCGTGATCGTCAAAATCATCGCACGAGAATGAGTTCCGTGTGGAACTTCGACATCAGCTTGAGCTGTTTAACTACGCCAGTCCAACCTCGAGCCGTATCCATCTTACATCATAGCTTGAACTCAACCACTTTGTCCACACCTCAATTGTTGCTAAGATTAATGTAAAGTGCAAGTTATAATATAAGTTGATATTTATTGAAATCAGGTTTTTTTGTTATTAGTGTTAGTGTCGTGACAAGCAAACGTGAACTACTATCAATAGAAAATTTCCAACCAAGAAACGTACGACACGCATCATTATTTCGGGTCTCGGCTTGGCTCTCTGCCGGAATCACCACCCACCGTACCTACTCGGAGAGCAAACAAACACGTTTTGCTGGACGTGCTGCTTGTGGTTCTAGAAATTCAGGAATGATTTTACGTTTATAATTTTCATATTTTTGTGAAATCTCACAGCGTGAATTGTTGCACTTTACTTGAATGTAGATTAAATGTGCTTTCCAATGAATATACTTTTGATTGGTCGAAACAAAGTAAAAGTACTGAAAATCCGGGTACAACTTGACGGTGGAACACAAAAACAGATGAAATTTCAACTTTTGAAAAAATCGCGCAAAGTAGTCAACTTTGAAAAATTCCAGTAAATTCAATTTTTGTTGCATGGAAAATCTAAAGACAGCAAAATGTTAGAATTTAATAGATTTTGTAGTCATATTTTTTCAAAAACTCTACCATCGCTCAAACGGAATTTACAAGCAATCGAATGAAAAGTAGGTTTTTCAGACCACTTTTTTGAACTTTTTGCGACCATTTCATTAAAAAATTTAAAAAAAAATTTCTTGGCTTCATGATGTAGACATTAACTTCAGCTTCCATATGCATAAGACAAATATTTTTTTGGACGAGTAATATATGAACTACAGCAGTTTTCCTGAGGCATGTTTTTTCGGTTTTTTTTTCATGCTGAATAACAAGAAAACTAGAAGCTTTAGCTATATATAATGTTCTAAACATATTTTACTGACATTACAAGGTTTCTATTGATATAAGTTATGTTTAGATCGGTTGAACACGCCAAAAGTTATAACGATTTTAGCTTGTAGTGTCACATTGACACTGTTAGTGCTGATTAGGGTAATGAAATCTGATGCGGATGAGGGTTAATAAATCAAAGAATAATTTCCTAATTTGAATTTCCGTTTCACATCAATCATGATCAATCAATTAAATAATTAAAAGGTGTTCTAAGTATGCATTGTTAATGCTTTTATACGGCTGGCGAAAAATGACGTTTTGATGGTGCTCTAATTCAGCATTTGTAATGCTTATTAAAGGCTCTGTCGTGATAGCATTTATTCCGCCCGCTATTTAGCCTTTTTAGCATTAAATCAGCATTATATACACAAGCATTAATTCAGAGTTATATATGGAATTGTACAAAACATGTTAGAAAAAAAGTGACAATCTCTGAACAAATTTTCACGCTTTTCCACACAAAACTTCAAATCAAAACTCAGGTACCTTTAAAATCTGCAAAAATTCTGTTGTTTGTTTTGACCAAAAGGAAACTTTTTAGACTACAAGCATTTTGAAATTCCAAAAAAGTTTCAATTTGACACACTCTATTGTGCCAGTCACTATTCTGACAAACTTGAAATTGATAGGTACATACATAGTATAGAATAAAATATGCAATAATCTAAAATAATTCTGATTCTAGTATCTTTGTGAATCTTGGTCTGTTCACTCAGGCTTGGTAAGGAAGAATTTTCATCTACATTGTTCAGTGTCACTTGTATAGTTCAGAATAAGGATTTTCAAGTATGGGTTAGTTCATCTCGTATCAAACAAAAAAACTCCTATCAACAACTTCTATATGACCATGTTGAATCACTACGAAAAATTAGTCATTGTATTAGTTTTTGTAAGTTTTGCTTCAATACAAAAAAAAACTCGTAAAATTCATATGTTTATTTTGTATGGGAAATTTATACAACTTTGTTTAAAAGAAGTTATAAAATGATTATATTGGTGGATTAAAACATTTATAGATATTTCTTAGACGGTTGAAATTGCTCTCTTGTTTTCGATTAGGCATTTATATTCATTAATAGTACCCTTCATTTTCAGTGGAGCGAAAAGGTGTCCAATACTCAACATCAATGCAAATGGTCTTGTACGGCTTTGAAGTTTTCTCATAACACGCTTTTTGCTCATTTGAAATTTTTCCTATGAGAATTATTATTTCACTGAGATTTATTTTAAAGCGACCGCGAGTGGCATAGAGGATAAGGTTTTTTTTTTTTTTAAATATGTCTTTATTTGTACCAATTCATCATTACATTTTTATTACATTATTACATTAAATTAGGTGTTCAGTTCAATGATGAACTGTCCAGAGCCCTATAGTTTATTAATCACTATAATTTATTTATTTGAATTAATTTTGCTGAGTGCAATCATGTATTTTTATGTAGGAGAACATCCTGTAATGTCAAAAAATATTTTAAACTTACTACTAAAAACTAAAACTATCCTAAATTAATACTAATTATAGAGAGAACGAATCTCTGCGATGGAAGACTGCATCGATTTGCCTCTGAAGTTGGAGATGATTTTGTTGGCCATCTCTTCGATCGATTCAATGCCCGCAATCCGATGAAGATCTTCGGTGCTGTGCCAAGGTGGAAGCCGCAAAATCATTTTCAGAACCTTGTTCTGAATCCTCTGGATGGCCTTCTTCCTCGTCGCGCAGCAGCTAGACCAAATCGGAACTGCATACATTATCGCTGGTCGGAATACCTGTTTGTAGATTAACATCTTATTTCGCAGACACAACCTGGATTTCCTGTTGATGAGAGAATAAAGAGATTTAGTATATTTATTACACTTAGATTGAATATCTTCAATGTGATTTTTAAAAGTAAGATTCCGATCAAGTGTAAGTCCCAGGTACTTCACGTGATCAGACCATTCTAAAGAAACCCCATTAAAAGTTATGGAATGATTTTCATTAGGTTTTAAAAAATTTGCTCTTGGCTTATGGGGAAATAAAATAAGTTGAGTTTTGGAAGCGTTAGGAGAAATTTTCCACATTTTCAAGTAATTCAAAAAGGAATTTAAATTTTGTTGCAATCTACTGCGTACCACCCGTAAATTTCGACCTTTGGCTGAAAGCAAAGTATCGTCAGCAAATAATCTTCTACCTTTTCCTTCTGGGACATCAGGAAGATCAGAAGTAAAAATATTGTATAAAATAGGCCCAAGTATACTACCCTGAGGGACACCAGCTCTAATGGGTATCCTTTCAGAGCATGAATTTTGATAGCTTACTTGCAAAGTTCGGCTAGTCAAATAATTTTGAATAATTTTGGTGAGATATACAGGAAAATCAAATCGAGCTAATTTAGCTACTAAACCTTTGTGCCAAACACTGTCAAAAGCTTTTTCAATATCAAGAAGAGCAACACCTTGAATAACCCTCAGATTTGCTAGCGTTAATCATATTAGTTACGCTCAAAAGTTGTTGTGTAGTAGAATGTCCATGACGAAAACCAAATTGTTCATCAGGGAAAATAGAATTCTGATTAATGTGAATCATCATTCTATTCAAAATAACTCTCTCAAATAATTTACTTAAAGAAGGAAGCAAACTAATTGGTCGATAACTTGAAGGCTCTGAAGCACTTTTTCCAGGTTTCAAAATTGGAGTTACTTTGGCATTTTTCCATTTATTGGGAAAATAAGCCAAGTGAAAACATTTATTGAAGATTTTAACTAAAAAATTTAAAGGGCTTTCAGGCAACTTTTTAATAAGAATATAGAAAATCCCATCTTCCCCCGGGGCTTACATATTTTTAAATATTTTGAAAATCAATTTAAGTTCATCAATATTTGTCTCACAAGAACTTTCAAACACAATTTGCTTAGAAAGAATATCATCAAATTCTAGGGAAATTTGAGCATCAATTGGACTTACAATGTTTAAATTAAAATCATGAGCAGATTCAAATTGTTGGGCTAATTTTTGAGCTTTTTCTGAATTAGTTAAAAGAAGTTTATCCCCATCTTTCAAAGTAGGAATTGGCTTCTGGGGCTTTTTTAGAATTTTAGTTAATTTCCAAAATGGCTTTGAGTAGGGTTTTATGTCCTCTACTGCTTTAGCAAAATTTTCATTACGAATGAAATTTAAACGACGTTTGATCTCTTTTTGAAGGTCGCAATAAATTAATTTCAAATAAGGATCCCTAGTACGTTGATATTGGCGTCGACGAATGTTTTTCAGTCGTATCAAAAACTGAAGATCATCATCAATTAAAGGTTGATTAAATTTATGTTTAACTTTAGGTATTGAAGCGGCTCTAGCATTGACTATTGAAGTTGTCAAATTTTCTACAGCCAAATCAATATCTTCTATTGAATTCAATAGAACGTTTACATCTAAATTACGTTCAATAAAATTCATATATCGCTCCCAGTTAGCCTTTTGAAAATCAAAAGTTGATTTTAAAGGGTTTTCAATGGGACTTTGGGATAAAGAAAATGTTACTGGAAGGTGGTCTGAATCGAGGTCCGCATGAGTAACTAATTGACTACAATGCTCGCCTAAATCCGTTAGAACCAAATCAATTGTGGAGGGATTTCTAATTGAAGAAAAACAAGTATGCCCATTAGGATATTCAACAGTATAATAACCTGCAGAGCAGTCATTAAACAAAATATTCCCATTTGAATTTGATGAAATATTATTCCAAGATCGGTGTTTTGCACTAAAGTCACCAATAATAAAAAATTTAGATTTATTTCTGGTGAGTTTTTGTAAATCTCCCTTCAAAAAATTTTTCTGTTCACCGCTACATTGAAAAGGCAAATATGCGGCAACAATTATAATTTTCCCCATAGAAGTTTCTAATTCAATTCCAATTGTTTCTAAGACTTTTGTATTGAAAGAAGGAAGAAGTCTAAATTTGAGACGACTATTGATGACAATAGCTACACCCCCACCTTGTCGATCAAGTCGATCATTACGTAAAATTTTAAAGAAAGCATTGCTTTTCAAGTTATTGTCTGGCTTTAAAAAAGTTTCAGTGATGGCAGCAATATGTATGGGAGAGTGGGGAATCATGGGCCACTTTTTTTCTTTGTTCCATAACTTCTTTAATATAAAAGATAAAATGAAAATAAAAAATGGTATGGTTTTCTAAATTTTTAAGGTATCATTTGGCAGTTTTTAAAATTTTTAATAAGTTATTTTCTCCAAGTTCTGACTGTTTTAAATAAAGCAATATTTTTTGGATTTTGAAAAATGGTGGGGAATCGTGGGCCACCAAATTCAAATTGACCAAATAACATTCAAAGTTTATGAGTTGACCCAAAACTGTAATTTAATAATTCATTTCGTTATTTCAAAGCAATTTCAGATGTGTGAATAAAAAAAGCGACATGTGTATGACCGAATAGATTCAAAAACCTGGCTTGCGAACGTTTTTCAAAATTCCTTATATGGGATGGACAAAATATTTTTCTTTTTTCTTCATTTGGCATAAGAGAACTTTACAGATAGGGAAAATGTATTTTAAGTTATGAATGTGTATAAAAACATAAAAATATAGATGGTTCAAGATGTGTGGCCCACGATTCCCCACAAGTTATGAATTGCATATTGGTTGCGTTTGTGTGACTTATTGATGTTTCATCAAAAATTCATTTTCCACGTTAAAGAACATGACAAAACTAAGATCATAAGCGTATGAGCATATTTTTGTTATGAACTTTAGGCTCCCCATCGATGAAATTAGCGGGTGCTTTTTAATTATGTAAATTATTTTTATTTAACTTTTTTAAGTATGATAAATAAAAGAAACATATAATGCGTATTTAAGTCAACAACATATAGAAAAATATGCTTGAGCAAAGCGACGACGATGACAGTTGGATTGAGATTTTTATCTCAACACACATCTGAGATATTCAAAGTGGCTCACGTTTCCCCATGGCCCACGTTACCCCACTCTCCCCTATGTTTTGAGTTTTCAAAAATAAAAAGAATTCATCTTGGTTAGCCAGCAAAGATCTAGCGTTCCAATTCATAATATTTAAACATCTATTTGGATCCATGAGGGAATCGTAAAGTCATAATAATTTTGTTAGCATAATTAAAAGAAGTTTGGAAAGCTTCAAACATTGAATTTGCTTTCAACATAAGTTGCATCATTTCCATTAAATTTTGATGCAAAAATTTTAATTTTTCCTCAGTAATCTCACCCAAATCAACAAAATTGTTAGGATCAGAAAAGGAAGGAGAAGAAAAAGTATTTGAATTTCGGGGATTTTCCCAAGCCTTCGCATGAACGTTGAGACTTGGTTTTTTCCCATTTTTATTAGTTAAACCTGAAGAAGGCAACCCATTTTCAACCACCTCTGAGAACGATAAACAACGAGTCTGTGGCGCAGATTCAGCACAGGTAACATTAAAATCACTTCGGGTATTACCCAGCCGTGATTCCAATGTAGGCCGAGGCTGACCGCGAACAGGCAGGTTGTTTGCCGGTCTGACGTGTGAAGATGAAAAAGAGGAAGGAGGAGAAGAAACTTTTCTGGAAACTTTGGGATTTTTCCTAGAAGCAACAATTTTTGCCCTAACGGGACAGTCTAGAGAATTCGAGGTATGATTACCTGCGCAATTCGCACACTTAAAAAATTCTGTTTTTGGCTTATCACCACCAAAAAGGCATTTAGATTTTTCATGATCGAATGAGCCGCAAAACATGCATCTGGCATTCATTCTACAATTTTTAGTGCCATGACAAAAAGCTTGACAACGACGACATTGCGTAATATTTTGTAAAAAATTGGTATGGGATTTACGAAAAGGTTCAAATTTTACTCGACAATGAAACATAAGACGAGCCTTTTCCAAAATTTTCAAATTATTAACCTGATCCTTTTTAAAATGGATCAAATAAAGTTCAGGAGCAAAACCAACACTACTGGTATTATTCGTGTTGGTTCTTTTCCTCATTTGAATTACTTGAATTGGAGAAAAACCTAACAAAGAATTTAATTCAGCTGTGATCTCATCCGGTGTCTGATCGCCAGTGAGACCACGAAGTACAACTTTAAATGGACGATCACTTCTAGTGTCGTACGTAAAAAATTGGTGTTTTTTATTATTCAAATAATTTAAAACCTTTTGAAAATCATTAAAAGATTCCGCCAATATACGAGCAGTTCCCCTTCGACCGATCTGAAAAGAAATCTTCACATCCTTGACGGAAGTGACGATTTCTTTTCGAAAGGCATTGAAGTCAGGAATCGTGACCGTTATTGGTGGAATCTTTTCGTTTTTAAGAGTATAAGAAGAAGAAGAAGGTTTCTTAGTACTCTTATCAGAATTAAATATGAATATTTCCTCATCACCGATGTTATGAAGGACATCGAATGAATTGGAAATTTCAACTTTTTTGGCAGATGGCCCTGGATTAGGTTCAGCAATCCGTTTTCTTCCGGCCCTTGAGCCGGCCGAAGACTTCCCCATGCTGGAAAGAAAAGAGAAAATATGAATAAAAGAAAATGAAAATAATTTTAGCACTGAAAAGTGCTGATTGAAATACAGGTAAGGAAAAAATAAATAATGTAAAATGTTCCTGCAGGTACACAGCAACGATACGATGCTCCGGCGTACGTGTTGACGGCTCAACGGTACAGATGGAAGTGGAGAGGATAAGGTTTAAGCCAACAATCAGAAGATCGAAAATCGGTAACGGCATACATAGTACTATTTCTATGGATTAAGGGTTTCAGTACTTGTAAGATGCAAGCCATTATATCCTTGGAAGATGTTCGTTTTAGTGTTAAGTAATTGGCTGATCTCTTCGAAAGAACACTGAGATCACTGAGATCACTGAGATCTTATATATGTTTGTTTATTTATTTAAATCAATAAATTTTTGTTTATTTTGCAAAATAAGTAAGGTTATGTATATCATCTTTCTTGAACTCGACACGAATGCCATAAGGATGGTAAAGTGTCACTAGTAAAACCTAAAAAAAATCTTTCTTGAACCACGAATTTCAAATCCCTTTAGACAACGTCATACATATTTTTAACGACCTTTTGTTCACACAAACTAAGTACTTAGAAGATTGCGCTTAAACCACATCTTTTAATTATCATCCTATCTAGTGAAACTAGTAAAGCGGTTCATAAAGATGAAATATTGCTGCAGATGAAACAAGTCTTTACACTGATAAGTTTAATCACCATTATAACGTCGAAAGAATAGTACGATGTATGATGGATTGACACAGGCGCCAACTGCCAAGATAAGATGAATTTGAATAGTAATGGTTGTCACATGATTCAAGCTAAAATTCATTAAAAATATTTGTTACCTAGAGTTATTTTCTTAGTTCAGAATTATTGCATATTTTGTTTCAGTTATAGCAATTTAAGACATGTTGAATCGTACCAGAAATGTGTCAAACTTTTAGGTATCATTTTGTTACGTAGTAAAACGAGGAAAAAAACACAACGAAAGCTAGTCGCTTCCACGTTTATTCTCGCCGTTATTTCCATCACCCGCAAATGCAGTCAAGAATAATGATGTTTCGTAATTCCCGGCGCGGTTCCCTGATGGCCGTTGTATGTTTTTGATATGTTCGGTAATTGATTTTATTGAAAATTAATAATGTCAAAAGCTTGTTTATGACCACAGCAATAAGTTCTTTTTCCCTTGCCGTATCCTTTCACCCGGATGACCCACCCAGTGTGGCTAGCTTGATGGCTCGGTAGGATGCAATATTTATAGGAAACGAAAAAAAAACTCCTTCCCTTAACGATATTTTTCTACTCTAAAGCTGATCCGATGGCCGGACGAGAGTCCTACTTTCTTGTCTTGATTGGTCCTGATTGCCTCTCTGATGGGGAACTAATTCTAGAAGGGAAGAGTTGAAAAAGGGATCCCCAAGCCAGTCAGTCAGGCAGTCGATGAGCGAGCCAGCGAGCCGGTTGGCAAGTTCTGGTTTTATCCCTCGAAAACATCATTGAGTGACCTGCCAGCGGCAGATGAAACTCTTTCGCTCAGGTCGACGGTCTCTATTCATAACTAGCACAATGCTGGTTATAATTAATATTTCGGTTCCACCTCGGAGCAAAATCTCCATCACCTACAACATATCCCAAACAGGTGTAGTAGCAGCAGCCGGAAAGTGTGACGTGGGAAATTGATTAAACTTCAGTTCCGGCTTCGTTTTTTTTAATTTTGTAAATAACAATTAATGGCGCTGACATTTAAGAAATTTTCCCCTTGCAATGTACGGGATGCTTCATGTTGACGTGTTTATAAAAACTTAAATGTATTTATAGTCAAATTTTCTTTTTTAGGAGATGAGAGAAAGGATATTCTTTATACCATAGATATACTTCAGTTCAAAATACTTTATTATCGACAATGATGTTTACGTAAAAATGTATCAAACGAACCGAATTGGAAATAAAATTGGCGAGTAAGAGATTTTTTGAAACATAAACTTTGAATAAATTATAGAACAAAATTTAAAAAATAGTGTGATACTATTCTTGTTTAACTCTGTGTATTTTGTTCTGAAAATCGAACATGATTCTTCTTAAATCTCTGCAATCGAGCCATCTTATCCTTTTTGTGTAAATTTACAAATTCTCAAAAGGAAATTTTGTTCACAAACTTTTCTTCAATTTTTTTCAATGTAGCGTTGAGGGTTTCATTTGACTGCCTTCAATGCCAAACGACATACCTCCATTCAACATACTTTAACTCGATTATGTTCAGAGATACTACGACATGATTTCAAGAAAGTTGTTCAGCGGTTGATTCCCTTTGAAGAATTATGCAAACTGGAACAACAACACTTGGATGACTCAGTTCCAGATATACAAAAAAACATGTTCAAAAATTAATTTTTCCTATTAACAATCCTAAAAATCAAACTTTACGCATGAAAAAGTTAAATTTAAACTGGGCAAAAAAATTATGGATGAGTTTCGAATCAAAACGAAGCTTCCTAGAGCTCCAGGCTTCAAAAATTCGAAACATCTTACTAATGCTAACACACCATCCTGCTGAAAAAGTATTATGTATGCCGTGACCGAGACTCGAATTCATGACCTCTGGGTTAGAAGACTTAAACGCTATCCTCTAGGCCACTTTCGGCGACTGTTACAAAGCATCTCAACGGGTGCAATATGTTTGAATTGGTTACTGTTACGGTTCTAATTTTGTTTTTTTTTTTTTAATTATTTGAAGATCGTAGTTCTGAAACTTAATCTACAAATGTGAATAAATTTTGTATTACACTTTGTGAACAGGTTGATGCAAGAGGGTCATCGCCATCGCCTGGAAGGCAAACATTGATATTTCGCCTCCGAGTAGTAGTTCCGAAAAGGTGGAAAAGATCCACATCCGGAATAAGAGAGTCATTCGAGTTCAGTCGAGCGTGTGCCTCTTTGAAAGAGGTTGTTCAAAGTGGCCTTGATAGGGTAATTCCGCTATTTTTACCCTATTAGTTGATTCCTTGGAAGTGTCTAACGACCCGGACTATCGACTTACAAGAAGGTAGTGATTCCAAATCGCGATGGTAAACAAAATACGACGGCCAAAGCGCGATCCCGGAGGCTGTACACGACGATGCTGACGAAGTTTGACTGCGTGATAATGGACGACGAAACCTACGTCAAAGCCGACTACAAGCAGCTTCCGGGACAGGAGTGTTTTACGGCAAAAGGAAGGGGAAAGGTAGCAGATATTTTCAAGCACATGAAACTGTCAAAGTTCGCGAATATCTGGTTTGGCAAGCCATCTGTACCTGTGGCTTGAAAAGCAGCATTTTCATAGCTTCCGGGACTGTCAGCCAAGAAATTTACATGAAAAAGTGTTTGAATAAACGTCTGCTGCCTTTCCTGAAGAAACACGGTTGTTCCGTACTGTTTTGGCCGGATTTGGCATCTTGCCATAACGGTAACAAGGCCATGGAGTGGTACGCCGCCAACAACGTGCAGGTGGTTCCCAAGGATAAGAACCCTCCCAACACGCCAGAGCTCCGCCCAATTGATAATACTGGGCTATTGTCAAGCGGAACCTAAAAAAGAACAAAAAAACTGCTAAGGACGAGCAGCAGTTCCAGGCAACTGGCTTTCTGCGGCGAAAAAGGTGGACAAGGTGGCTGTACAAAATCTGATGGCAGGGATTAAGCGTAAGGCCCGGAAATCCGGATTTGGAAAAGCGGAAGCCTAACTGAATGTTTTTCCTGAATTTTGTACTAATTAAACTTGAAAAAGAAATTTAATTTGATTTTTAATAAACGATTTCACCGATTTACACGCGTTTTCCCTTGACCAAATTTTGACCGTATCACCCTTTGATACAATTTCATGAGGAAACCTTTATGAACTCTTAAATCTTCAGCTTTGCATTTTTAATTTTTTTTATGGCCACGCCTTAAAGCTCCGGAAGAAAAACTCCCTGAGCAGGCCTTGAGTGTCAATTTGACACTCCTCGCTTAAAACCACTGCAACTGTATCTCTCTTGTTCCCCTACTAATTTTTACAAATCTTATAAGTTTGGAACCCTCGTAACATAACTCAAATATGTTTGTCAGACAATATTCACATGCAACACTTCTGTTTTCTGTTATTCGAAGTCAAAGGGAAAAAATCCAAAAAAATACATGCTTTGGAAAAAAGACTGAAGATCAGCTACGGAATGCTCCAAAAAATGTCATTTAGTGTCCAAGAAAGCTGATGTTAGAAGCTATACTTTGCACAATATTGTATGTTTTTTAATTTTTTTTTTAAGATCATGATCGCAAAAATTTAAAAAAAAGTGGAGTTAGAACCCTACTTTTCTATTATTTTGAATCAATAAAAACTGTTTAAGCCACACCAGATAAATTTTCAAAAGAGGATTGAAAAGTAGACGTTATTTGACAAATTTTGTATTTTTAGACTGTCAAAATTGGGGAACTGAAATAAAGAGAGAAAATTCGTCAATGGTCACATAAATTGTGCAGCCTGTGATTGAATTGGATTGAGTTCAAATGAGAGAAATCAGTGCTCAGAGAGAGTAAAAATGTGCCCCCCCCCCCCCCTCCAAACACATAATTTTTTCTTCAGTATCGCAGCGCTTATGTTATTACACCACTGAAATTGGTAGGAAGTTGGCTTCCTGGTGAACAAAAATTTATTGCAAAAATCTAGAGTTAATATGCTGAAAATCAAGCGCACAATTGAATAATAGTGCATGAAAATCTGTAAAATTTCAAATTGACAAAAAGTTCTAAAAACATCTACCTACCTTTAAAAATTTGTTAAAAAGCCTGTGATTCGTAATTGGACATTTTAAAAATGCAAAAATGTCTCAAAATACGTCAACTTTTCATTCCTTTTTTAAAAATTTATCTGGTGTCACTTGAACAATTTTGACGGTTCATTGATTGAAAAGTACGGAGTTTACTCCACTTTACTACTCTGTTGTGGTTATAGTAATCAAAAAAACATATACCTACTTTTGTGCAAAGTATAGCGTCTAACTTCAGCTTTCATGGACACTTAGTGACATTTTTTAGCATTCCGTAGCTGATCTTCTGCCTTTTTTCCGAAAAATGTTTTTTCGATTTTTTTTCTTAGACTTTTAATAACGGATAACTGAAGTGTTTTATGTGAATAATGTCTGAAAAACATATTTAAGATACACTACAAGGTTTTTAAAGTTATAAATTTTCTAAAAAAAATCGGTCGAGAAACAAGAAAGATAAATTGGTTTTAGTCAGAAGTGTCAAATTGACTCTCCAGGGCAGGCGCGGTCCTATGGGGGGGTGATCGGGGTGATCACCCCCCCCCCCTTCAAGCGGGAAAAATCCGTTAAAAAATTCCATAAAAGCTCGAACTTCATAAAAATTTAGAACTTTTCCTAGTTAATGCACCCTTGAATTTTCAAAATTTTCCACTCCGTGGGAGCGTTTCTCAAACAAATTGCAGTTAAATTTTCCATAGGGGTGATCAATTTTCCAATAGGCACTTCAGAAGCGTAGGACTTCTACTGGCAGCCTTACTTTCATATCTTTCTTTAAACATTGTAACTATTATTTAATGTTAAAACTCCTAATCTCAATTTTTTTCGCAGAAAAAAATCAAAGAAGTTTAGTTATGATTACGTACCACTTTAGTTCTACGAATAACTTTATCGTTTAGGAAACAATTTTTACAATTTTCTCCAAAAATTGCATAGCTACATGGGCTCAATGGCTTAATTTCAGTATCTACTTTTTCGGTTGCAACCATTTAACATATTTGCTGATTTAATGTCGTTTTTTTAATTCGAATCCCACCTTAAGACGTGTTTTGTATTTCTCTTTTTCAAGGTCCATTTCTAGTTTTCTCATGTTAAGGGTTTCTTAGATGTAGCGTTTGACAACTGCTTGTCATACAGTTAAAGTTAACACATTTTGAATCATTCCTCGCAAAACAGTAAATTAAAATTAGTAAGTATAGGCTTGGCTTTAAGACGATTGCGGGTTTAGAGGGTTAACAAATAAAGTTTAAGACATTTTTTTCATTAAGTTAAAAATTGAAAACATGTAAAACATAGAAAGGCCAATTTTTGCTCTCAATTATTTTACCGTTGGCTGTGAAATATGGTTTAAATAAAAAATTAAAAACTTTGAAAAAAAGGGTATCAATTTGTTCTTTTTCTTTCGAAAACCTTTTGATAAATTTCATAAAAATCATTAAAATACACTTTTTATAAGAAGTCCCGATTTTTCCAGAAAGCATAATTATGACAATTAAACTGGGTAGATAATTTCAATTAAGAAGTACATTTTAATTTAAGAATCACACAAGAAGATTGAAGATGTTCACAACACAAAAGTCTTAGCTCACATTTTACACTAACTCGTCAATTGCTTTCCTCCTTCCATTTTCATCTCTATCTAAGGCCCATTCAACTGTGACGTCACAAATTTGATTGAGCAATGTTCCAGTAAAACGTGTATAGAAGATAATCGAAATAGCGTACCAATCTAAATGGTATATCAATGGATTCAGAATTTAAAGCATTACATTTTGACATTAAAATTTTATTTCTCGATGAAATAGTTAATGAAGTTGTTACGCGTACGCTACAACTTGCCCATTTTAGATTTTCTGAAAATTTAACATTTCCTATTCATGATTGAAAGTTATGTTTCAAAAATTACTTTTAAAAAAGTGTTTTATTTTAAATTCTGATAATAAGGACTGCCAAAATGCTGAGTGGTCACCTGGAATGGGTCCTAACTAGAATTATTTGACCTTTAAGAAAATATCGATCTCCAAAAATGATTCAGATGGGCGGTCGTTGGATCTATTCATCTTAAAATCGAAACCTGAGGATTGATCTCTAATAGATCGCTCTTATCCATTTTTAACAAGAAAGAGAACATGTTGTTATAATCAGGATAAAAAAAGAACACGAAGTTTCAAAGATGCGTTCAACTTCTATCTTTGGTTGAAATAAATGCATATAAAAGCTTTAATTTAGGTACTCAATTTATTGAAAAATTCCAAACAATTACTCTGGTGTACCTTACATATATTTTGAGCCAATCGAACTAACTAATAAAAAAATTATCATTGTTGTTTATTTTTATAAAAAGTTGCCTATTATGTTTTATTTAGTTCTAAATATTTTCAAGATCGAAGAAAAATCATAAATCTAAAATCTAAATGAAAATAATGTAACAAATTTTTGATTTCAGAAGCGAGTATATGAATTTGAAAAAAAAGAATAGAATTCTGATATAAATAACATATCTCAGATTTTGAATTCATCAACAGTCATCATTTAAAAATAAGTTGTGAAACTCAATAATAAATAATGTCATAAATTTATATGTGTGAAATATCTACTTTGAAAAATCATATTTTGAATTTTGTTTCCGAACTCGGCTGAATTTTAAGATTCATACAAATCATCAATCCAAATCATTCACACAATGATAAATTAAATTAAAAATTATTATCCAGTTTCAGATTTGACAAAAAAAAGTTTTAATATTGGAAAAAGAACAGCTATTTTAGTGCATATGTTTTAATAACTGTTTCGAAAGATTTTGGCATCATGATAAATTCCGTCAGATTTTGTCAATCACCTCTACTTTTGGTTCTATGGTTCGTATGCTCGTAGCTCAATGAAACAAAAAAAATCTACATAAAATTAGAAACCGATGGAAAAAATATTTTTTATTCTGATTTTTATGAAGGATAAGGTTTTGCCTGGATTCTCGAATTTCAGAGATACAATGATTTAGTTAGAGGTAGAAAAATAATTTGACAATTTTAAGAAAATTCAATTGAAAATGATATGATTATTTCATTTCTGGCATCACAAAAGGGCGTTCTTTTATTTTTTAATAATAATGTTTTTAATTTATTCAATATCTATGTAGAAGACTACAAAAAGTTGTGTTTACAATAAAATGTGAGATTCATTTTGGTTTAAAATTTCTGAATATCCGTGAAAACGTAAAAAATATCAAAAGGAAAACTTATGCAACTTTTTCTGACGAGTCAAAATAATTAACTCATTTTATTTGCAGTGATCAAGAAAGTTGATCATTTTATCAAAACCTATATTTTCAGTGTTTTTGTTACATTAAACAGTTTAAAAAAAATGCGCAAATTTTTTAACTCTCCCAAATCAGTTAAAATCATAGCAATTTTTTTAAATTATTCCTAAAGCATCGAAGAAAAAGGAAAATTAGAAGAAAAAAAAAATGATGAACATATTTTTTTTATTTTATTCATTTTATTTACCATCTTTGTTGAAAAATTGTTACTATTCCAAACAAATGATTCAAATTCCAATTCATTCTGCCTCTTCTAAAATATAGATAGAATAGAATTAAATTTAGATTTAGAAATGAGATTCTTGAACTACAATTCACAACGAAAAAAGGAATTTAAGAATTGATTAATACAAAATGATATTTTCGAATCATCATTCTGAAAAATATAACAAGATAAATAAAATTTTTAAAATCAGTTTTAAGTTTATTACAATTATGATCAAAATATAATTTCAAATATTTGTTTCTCGTTCGTTTAGTTGCGATTAACTTTCATTGAAATGAAGAAGCTCATGAAAAATGAAATAATTGAAAAGTTTCTTTAAAATTTCTTCTCTTCAACAATAGGTGAATCATTTTCATTTGTAAAATGACATTTATAACAAGAGATTTCTTAATGAGTTCATATAATCTTCCTGGTATACAAAATACGAAAATTAGCTTTCATCAAAAAAAATTATAGATTCGCAGATTGAAATTGTATTAAAGAGAATCGAAAAAAAAATAGAAAATAGGTTAAAAAGTTTAAATTAATTCTCCAAATGTGAAATTTTGAAAGAAAGGGGCTAAACACTGTATACTCACCTCACCCCCCCCCCCCTCCCCCCCAACTATTACTCTTTGAAAATGCACGTTTTTTCACAAGATATTTTTTTAGGTTGGTTTTCGAAAATTTGTAAAATCACCCCCCCCAAGAGCAAGTTCTAGGACCGCCCCTGCTCCAGGGACTGTAATTGGTAAACATTTCAGGGATGAGGGTTTAAAGTCTTTAGATAATAAAAGCAAAGTTGAAGTTGAAAAATACATTTAAAATTTATATCCTGTTTTAAATTCTAATAACTCGCCTTATTAGTACAAATTTATTATTGTATTTGTTGTGAAAGAATTGTGATAGTATTTTGTGTAAAGTTTGTTCGCGTAGGTCCTCTAATTACTCAGCAGTAAGCCGACTACTGAGCTAGATGACGAGATATTCCATGTTACAGCTGACTACAGTTTTAATTTTATTTTCCAAAAACAGATTTCACCTATATATGACTAACTACAGTTACCACATTTAATTTCATACACGAAAATGTTATTTTTGTATTCGGGGATTTTGTCCTTAGTAGGGACCAGGTGAAGACGCTGGCTCCGGATCGTCAACAGTGGAGGTCTTTTACCACGACCCTATGCACCGGAGGATCGGCGCGGGATCATTAAGTAAGTAAGTCACTCCTTATTAGAAAAAACTCTTTGGATTCTTAAATCCGCCGAAAAAGTCTTCAGATTAAAATAAATCTTACAGAAGGTACACATTTAAGACAGTTAACTATAAAATTGATTTACAAGAAATTTAGAAAAATCCTCCCCAATGGAAGGAGGAAGGGATGCCAAATATTGATTGAAACATTTTTCGTACCCAAATTTAGTTCCATTTGCTTGAATAGTTCTCGAATTATGTAAAAAAATGTAAGACAGCCACCCTTTCGCTTTCCTATCTCCTCATTGGAAATAGGTAGTGGTCCCAAATAATCATAAATATATTTTTCGTTCCCAAATACCCTTCTATGCCATGAGGGGGGGCATAACGAGCACCCAGGGCATAATGAGCACTACGCTTTTCTACGGAAGTACGTATTTTCTGAAATAAATTTTCATGAGGATTTGTTTCCTACTTCCTATAGCATTAATTTTTCACAAAAAAAGGAATCTCCTTATCATCTTTACAGAGATATTAAAAAAAAAAACTAGCTTGGTTCTCAAGTTACGAAAATATTATAATTTTTGAGCACCACGAAATAAGCTCTTATGATCTTAAAATAACCTTGATCTATAATGTACGCACTGCAACATGATGTACACATTGTTTCTCAATTTTTACCATCATAAAATTTTTGATTTTTCACTTTTATCAACTTTAAAACACGTTTTTACTTAAATTTGTTGACTAGGGGCATATAGAGCACCATATTATCGAGGCATAATGAGCATTTTCTGCCGTAGAATCTAGCAGCGAATTAAAATTGATTTATAGCGCCGCACCTTGACTAGTATTCATCCGACGATTTAGCCTATTGGTAAGGTGTCGGAGAGGTAATCGAAAGACTAGAGTTAGATTTCTGTTCGAGGTGATTTTTTTCCATTCACAATTCATGATCGATTTTTTTATTGTTACATTATACGGCTAGAAGCATCATCCTCCGAACAAAGCACTTAATGTATGAGCGTGCGTGAATTGTTTGTATTCTACAAACAGACCTAGATTATTTTGTTATTGCTTTGTTTGATGAATCTACGACTCACCTGACTTCATCGAATTGAATTCGCTGCTAGTTTCCCTGGCAAAAACGCACATCTTGCTCTGATTAATGGTGCTCATACTGCCTCAGGGGGGGTTCTCATTATGCCTCCACAGTGGCTGGTTTTCAGCATTTGGCAAAATTTTTTTAAATGCATTTTTTAACGTTTTCATCTAGTTTTTCACGTTTCAGCCCGTTAGGGAATAGGCTTTTCAAATGTCTGAACACGAAACAATAATGTAACCCCCATATTATAGCTATTTTCTATGGTTAAATAACCGTTTTCCTTAAGATGGCCATTATGCCCCCATCTCCCCTACTTGCATGATCGGTTCTCGGGTTATGCAAATATTTGTCTTTTGTTTGGGAGCCAACCTCTCCCCTTCCCGTGAGAGGGAGGGGTCTCAAACCAAAATAGGAACCTTCCTCGGTCTTCAATACATCAACCTGCCAAGTTTCACGTAAATCGGTTATGTAGTATCTGAGTGTATAGAAAACACTTTTTATATACACTGCCGGCCTAAAATTTGGGATCAACCCCTTGAAAAAGTGAAAATTTTCATCGGCCATCTCTCAGCCATCTTATTACATATTGGAATTCTTTTGATCTCATTCAAGTGATCGTGGGCAAAACCTTCTTTGTATGTATTTGACAAAATGTTAATATTAAGTTTATATGACTTAAAAGTTCGGTTTTGGAAAAATGTCCCAACTTTAAGCTAAATTTATGTCATATAAACTCAATATTAATATTTTGTCAAATTTATACAAAGAAGGATTTGCTTACGATCGCTTAAACGAGATCAAAAGAATTCCAATATGTAATAAGATGGCTGAGATATGGCCGATAAAAATTTTCATGTTTTTGAGGGGGTGATCCCAAACTTTTGGCCGGCAGTGTATATAGATTTGAGTGGCTGATAAAATTTCGATGCGTTTTGATGTGCTTTTTGATGATTCCGTTCTTTCAAACCTGCGACTTTAAAAAATAAATTCACGTGTTGTTTGGTAGAATAAACAACATAATGATAGTTTGGGTGACTAATGTGGAAGCTTTTTGTTGCATTGGTACCTTTAAAAGCTCGATTTTCTTGAAGTAAATTTGCTTCAATTATTTAAATACAGTTAAATCGAATTTATGCATTAACCAAATCAAGGAATACGTTCCGATTAAGTTTAGTGTAAGATTATAAAGATGATGAGTTTAAACCATAAAAAGAGTTTAGAGATGATATGTTAAAGTGTATGGGGCCAGATCTTCAGTCCCAATTTATTGACAGCTTTCAATAGTGGACGGAAAGCCTAAAAAAGTGCCAGTTTAGTGTCATCTCATAAGTACATAACCGTCTAGATACTCAATTTACAAGCAAAATTTGTAATTCTTAACCGATACCTTGAACAAAGACGAGCTTGCCGTTTAAATTTCATTGTCTTAGATAATTTTCCAATGACTGTCCACCGTTCACTGAACCATGTGATTTATTGCAAACGTGTTGTAATTAAGTTTCGACGTTGACATCTTTAGTATTTTCGTAGCCAGAACAAATAAATTATACCCCGCGGGAAGACGTCAAAATGGTTAACATTGCAATTTAATTCAGCTGAATGAAGAATTGAGATGCGATCTTCTCTCATTTCCGGCAATTATCAATGCAAAATATCACTGAGTCACAATCTGGTACTGATGCTATTACGATATACCTACTGCATTTAGGAATCATGTCATGTAACGTGACAACATAGACTGAACCTGGGAACATTTGAAATAAAATTAAATGTATATATGATGTGTTCCGTTTTGGCTTATCGAATGTCAATGCTCTCAGCTGCATATTCAAGGAAGATTTTAACTCGGATACAAGACCCTTATATTGATTAAAGTTGAATAGATTGTTGATATTCTATTTAATATACAATTAATTTGTTCTTCGTGTTTTGTTGTAAGCTCATGAATCAGTCTTAAAAATGAAAAGGAAAGAACTGCAGTGCAGCGTCAATGTTTTCATTTCGCTGAAGCAAAAACGAAACTTCCGAAACTGATTATGAATTTCGGAAAAAAAACTCAATTTAGTTTACTTTTACGCTATTGAAATTTATTCCGCTTAAAACATTTGCTTCCCGGCACCATGCTTCTTGGAGCAAATCACGCGGACTTGTCATGTGCAGTCTCCGGCAACGACCGGAAGTTTTGGCATCGGGAAGGTAAACGCTTCCACAAGGTTCCACTTTTGGGTCTGGGAGAATAAGCCAAACTATGGGAACAAACGCCCTCTTGACTGGCTGGCGATAGTAGAGTGTTCCTTACTGGGTTGTAGTATATCCAATAAAGAACTACACCGTGAATGGTGAATAAATTTTAAGAACTCAGCATGGTCCTTTGTTTTCGAGAAATTGGGTGCAGACTTTTTCCCATTTACGAAGTTAACCGAAATCTCTCTCGTTTGATGAATGATTTTTCAATGATGTCAAACTCACACCGAGAGGGAAATAATTAAAAAAATGTCAACCGCAACTTTCGGCTCACTCGCTCGGCAGGTACAATAGTTAACTTGACATGGTTGAATTGTGAAGAAAGCAAGTGGAAGTACCTGTTATTTTCAAGCTTTCAAAGTAGTGAACAGTCATTTGAATGCGCAAGCCAATACAGTTCCTTTGTTATGCTTAGCTTTTCTGTGTATATCTAATTAAAAATCTATAATGCACACGCGTTGCGTTTCCGGCAGGATGCATCGCTCACACCACGCTTCATTTCATAATCATCCAAAACTAATCATCCGACCAATAATATTATTGACAGACAACCACTGCCCGGCTCGCAAATTGTTTGTGGGATCCTGACACGACGAAATGCGGCAACCAAACTACATAAATCACTATTGGTAAAAATCGCAAACTTGATAATGATATGAAAATATTCCGACATATTTCATTAGCAACGAAAACATTTACTATAACTAATTTTCCGAGTGATATAGTTCGCGGAACCGCAACAACAGCAGTAGCAGCAGCGCCAGGTTGCATCAGGTTAGATAATAATTAGCCTCACTGCCACCGGAAGAATTATGTTGATTCAATTACACCAGCAGCAGATATCGGGCTGTGTATGTAGAAAGTGTTGCACCCAACGTTCGAAACAGTTGTAGAATGTGTCAGTGAGACACTCCAAATAAATACTATGGACAAGCAGAGAACTTGTTATAAGTGAAGTGAAAGCTCTCTATCAAATGTGATCAAAAACTAAATCAGACATAAAATTTTTATGAAGATTTTCGGGTGCACAAAGTACACCTGTAAGGTCAACTTTATTCATCGGCTAAGCGTGCAAGCAGCTAACTATGATGCAGAAGGCCGAGAGAAAATTCATCAAGTTAAATCTAAATACCCACTTCCGACCATACCCCTCATAATTTTTTGGGTGCTATTGGATCTCTAGAAACCGGTGAACCCTTTCGATCCCTTTAGAAGAAATTATGTTATTTAACTGCCATGAAGTATGAATTATGTACATAACATTGATTCAAAATTAGTATGGAAATTTTGAATTCCTCAATTTTTATGGTTCTAGCTTTTTTGGATATTTTCACGACCAAATTTCTGATGTATTTTTGGGAAGCAATTCATTCAGTCGTGAATTATCGAAACGTGCTGAAATTATGTTTGGGAATTTGTGTGGAAAATCAACAGTTTTAAATTTAAAAATATTTGGAGATGGACTGAACCCCAAAAAGTAAAACATCGGATAAAAAATATTTCTTGGTCTCTGAACTATAATTTATGCGAAAAAAGACATACCTGAATGTAACACCGAAAAGATATTCCCCTGCTAACATAAAATCGTAAAGAAACGATAAAGGGTTAAAAAGTGGTCAACTTTAATTAGCCGTATTTTTTTTTGTAATCATTCATATAAAAAAAAAACCTGTACACCCCTCAGTTTGTAGGTGTTTGTGTAGAATAATGCTTCTACTTGGATTTTGACATAAGAGGGCATCCATTTATTACGTAATGCTCCTAGGGGGGGAGAGGGAGTAAGCTCGAGCGTTACAAATTGTGTCATAGGGAAGGGGGGGAGGCATGCTCATCGTTACGTAACGATTTTTCTTCCGAAAAATTTTATTTTCATCGCAACTATTTGGATGTCATGCAATTTTTCCAGGGGAATGATGAGCAAACCAAATTTGTTAAATTTGTAAGTATTAACAGCTTTAAAGCCCCAGCCCGTGGCGTAGAGGATAGCCTTCAAGTCTTCTAAGCCAGCGGGCATAAGATCGAATCCCGATCAAGGCATACATAGTATACTTTCTTTGGGTTGCCATCATATCTTCGAAAGATGTACGCTTATATTAAGGAAAAAGGAATCTCTTCGAAGTAACATCAAGTATCATTGAGATTATATAATATCGTTTATTTTTCATCGTATAGTTCAGTGAATCGCAGTAGAATTGTGTAAAGCTCAATATTTAACCCCACTGTACAATCCAGACAACCAGAAGTCGTATTTTCTTTTACAGATTACATCGTATAGAATGTTATTTATACCCATTTTCGTATATCTGCACCTACAATGTGCGGTCCATGCATATTCTTTATCGTATTTAAAAGCATTGCATGATTTTATTACGACAAAAAGAGAGACTCGTATGTATGTACATATGAACTCGACCTTTGTGTACGACAGTTAGCAAAAAATCCATGAAACGACCGATATACGGTGATCAGCCGTGACTGAGAGATTTTGTCGTGCTATGCATAAAATAATTCGAAATAAAAAAAAAACGTATATAACTGCATTGATTCGTAATAATGTGCATGAAATCTTATACTTTTGCAAATTAATTTGCATGTCTGATTTTCGTAAAACGTATTTGCTGGCAATCGTAAAAGAATACAAAAAAGTTCAATAAAATCGTTTATGATATTGGGACATCGATGATTGGAATCGTATTAAAGGAGGCTTCAAAATGTTTTTCTATTTTTAGATCATCGATGTCGTGTTCTACGATTCAAAAGATTTAAGTTATAGAAATATACGATTTGCTTTTGGTTTAATGCCTTTGAAGCAAATCCCCTTGATTTTATATATTCCAGATAGCGTCGAGGAACCATCATGAGCTGAAGATCGTATGGTCAGGGGATCAAGTCCAGGTACTAACAATAACTTTATGAACATTGAGAAAAATCAGCAATCAGGCAAATAATAACAAACTTCAATTTGACATCAAAAAACGCATAATAATAAAAATAATAAAAAAAAACGCACAATAATAAAAAAAAATTGCATGCAACTTTGTCAGAAATATTGGTTTAATATATTTTTAAAAAAAATTGCAAAAGACGACACGTCTTGCAAATATGCTGACAACACTGACAACATATATGTATTGTAGACAATCGATTAACAGTACAGTAAATAGCTAGCTAAGATCGCACAGCACTGAGTGAATACTATTATTGATTGTAATAGAATCGTCTATGAGATAGGTCAAAATTGAATATCAAAAAACGGTACCTATAAATAAATTTGGAGTCCGAAATTATGCAGTCAGTGGTATTTTATACGATCAACTGATTTTTAAACGGAACTGTACATGAACAAATTTGCTTGTTTGTATCAACATGAAACGGCGCCGAGGAAGTATCGAAGGACAGGGGTCAGAACGTTGTGCATTCGAGACTGAGGGAAGATTGATCAACAACATATGCATTATTCAACCAACCGTTAAAGTTTAGGACGTTCACAAGAAGACAATATGCATACGCAGTATTTGGAAATTGGCATTCAGTATTTTTATAACAAGGTTCATCAATTAATCAAAGACACATAAAGTTGTATATGGTTCAATTTTATTCGCAACATTAAATTCTATTGTATTTATGGTCACGGCGATTCATATGGTAAAATCGTAATAAAGGAAAAATATGATTGCTTTGGAATATAAACAATAAATTGTATTAAATTGTGAAGAAAGTTGTACAAACCTCAGGCTACCTGCAAAAGGAAATTGTAATCTAATTGTAAGACAGGCAAAAGAAAGTTGTAAGTTGTACAATCTTAAGATTTTGTGCAAAGCAAAGTTGCTATGAAATTGTTGAAAACGCAATACAAAGTTTTATATTTTCAAGGTGAGCAAAATTTGGTCCGTATTTTGCCTCCACTTTGGTACGTACAGGCTCATATAGAATATTATATACAACTTTTTTAATATTGTACAAAAGTGTGTATATCTCAGAAATAACTGGAATATACAGACCAAAATGTTCCCTGGGAATCGTTGGAAACCCGAATATAAGACCCCCAAGAAATCAAATCAACTTTATCGATTTCAAAAATGCAAGGATTATTAATTCCGACGAAGATTACTTAAGCCTAGTCCACACTAGGAGACGGTTCGTCTCAGGTTTCCAACAACAACAACAACAGAAAACAAATTTCGTCTCATAACAAATATCCCAGTTCATGTTGCCTAGTGTGGACTAGACTTTAGTGAAGTATATTTTGCATAACAAGTTGTGCTCCTTGAGCAAAATAAAGTAAATAAAAACCATCAGCTAACATTCACAGAGCAACTTGAAACAAGACAATCAAGAAGTGCTTACAGAAAGTTATCATTAAGTCTGTTTAATGAAGTCTGGTCGAAATAGGTCGAAGCAAGTATAAATGAACTGACAGTTTATCACCTGTCCCTTTCCAATTGACTTCGATCGATTTCTACCAGGCCGAAATTATTCCTGCTGCTGAGCTGGATCGATTTTGACTAGTTTCAACTAGTTTCAAGCTTCATTGAACAACGACCAGACTAGTTTAGACCGAAGTTTTGAACAACTTCCAGTTGACAGTAACCAATTGAAACCAATTTCTATTTACGATTGAACGTAGCTATATAGACAGATTTGAACTTAATTTATTTTGTTGTATGTATTTTGAAGAACATCTGAAAACTCTTTTTAAACCTTGGAACAGAAAAAAAATATGAGAGGGAGGGGGGGGATTATTTATCAGCGTTACGTAATTTTCAGAGGAAGATGCGTCGCAGCATTACGATTTGTGACATACGGGGAGGCGGGGGTCAAAATAGTGCATTTTTTGCGTTACGTTTCGTTTTTAAGTTTTTTTTTTCCTCAGATTTAGGCTTTTTTGTCTAATGAGCATATGGGATGAAAGCTCAAATCTGAGAAAAAAAAGCTTAAATCTGACAAAAAAAGCTCCCCCCACGGATTATATATCGTTGCAGCCGAGTGCCGTCACCAAAGTAATAAAAGTGTTCGGGGAACGTTTGTCGACCACTGGGGAAAATCGACAGCCGGGAGCCGCAGTGACGAACAAAAAATTGGCTAGTGCTTTCAAGCGTAACCCTAACCTCTCAGTTCGATATGTCGCAAATAAATTGGGAATATTGTCTACTACCGTGCACGAAACTAAAAGAAAGGTCCGGAATATCGACTTATAAGAAGGTAAGCAAAACCTTACGGCAAAACAAGATCTCGGAAGCTGTATACAACATTTTTGATAAAGCTTTATTTCGTTGTAACCCAAACCTACGTCAGGACAGACTGACATTAAAAAAAAGTGGACAACAAAAAGACATTTTTTGTTATTTCGTTCTGTTAATGTTCTGAAATGTTTTCAGAGTTAAATTTCAGATCCAAAAAACAGTGGTTCTGTTTTTTTTTATCTAAAATTTTATTGTGTAGGGGGAAGATGTGTGGCCGATGATTGCTAATGTCACCCATTAGAATAAATGTCGGCATTCACGGCTCTCTAGGCACATCGGCATTGTCTAATCCAGGGGTTTTCAGATCATTTGCTCGGCGGAGCACTTTTTAGAACCAAACATTTTGGCGGAGCACCTACATTTTTGTAAGATTGCAAGGTTCGAGTATTAAAACTTAATAGTATTTATCGTTTAAATAAGATGTATCTTGTCATCGTAGTCAATAAAATCAGTAATGAATGGCTACTCTTTGAAAAGTCTTGTTACGCTTTCTTCGATTTTTCAAACTGTAACAAGTTGGGTTGGGGTCTGGTTCCGCGTTTAGTCGGGATTGGTACGACGTTTTGGATACGATTTTTTCCCGAAGCATTGAATTCGATGTCATATCTATCAAGCATCCATATTCTTTAGACTGGCCCAAATTTGTATGGGATGATTTTTACAACATTTTTTTCAACGCGGCACCCCCTAGATTGGTGCTTTTAGGTGAAAAAATGACTTTCTGAAAGTTTCAGGTCATTTGGTCAAAGCACGAGCTGGCGCAAAGGACTTGAAATTTGTATGAAGATTTTCGGCAAAATGTATGAAAAATCGACATACTTTCACTCTGTGTATTCTAAAATGCGTTTCCAGTAGGCTAGAAAGCTCAGAATTTCAGGGATTGTAGTTCAAACAATGACAAACACGTTTGTAAAAAATTGTGACGCGATACGAGTTGACTGTGATGAGTTATCTGCAATTGAATGTGTGATCTTTTTCGCATTTCATCGATATATCATGAACGGTGTATAGGTGGATTATTAGTACTAACTTGATCGCATTGTCACACAATAAGAATATCAGATAGAAAGTTTGTGTCCTCGGCAAAGTTGTAGCTTATTTTATAACAAATATCTTTGCAAAAAGTTGAAAGAAAGGTTTGATAAACTATGAGCTGCTGCATTGTGTGACGATGCGATCAAGTGAGTGCGATTATTAGCCCATACACCGTTCACGATATATCAAAGAAATGCGCAAAAAAATATCACACATTCAATTGCGGATAACTCATCTCAGTCAACTCGTATCGCGTCACAATCTTCTACAAACTTGTTTGTCATTGTTCGAACTACAATTCCTGAAATTCTGAGCTTTCTAGCATACTTGAAACATATTTTAGAATACAAAGAGTGAAAGTATGTCGATTTTTCATACATTTTACCGAAAAACTCCATACAAAGTTTAAGTCCTTTGCGCCAGCTCGTGCTTCTGCCAAATGACCTGAAACTTTCAGAAAGTCATTTTTTCACCTAAAGGCACCAATCTAAGGGGTGCCGCGTGGAATATAAGAATTTTTTTAGTTATGGGCCAGTCTAATATTCTTGCGTTGTTAATGATTCTGGTATCTTTGACATAAAAAAGGATGTTGTCAACGAAAAGTGTTGTGATTGTCACAAGTCTTGGAAATTTTCGGATGATAACTTCGAGGTCATTTCTGATTGAATGCTTCTTAAATAATTTTTCTCTTGATGCTCATGATTTTGCCGTTTTAATCGAAGATTGTTATTCCTTTATCTTGCATTGAAAGACTGAGGTCATTCATTTTATAAGAAATGTCAGCCAAATGAGCCAATCCGACGAGCCACTGATGATTGAATGATGCAATCTCACCCCCAATGCCAGGCGAGAAAAAGTTTTTCTGCGAGATAACCAGCGATCTTCGGTATGAAGTAAAGCATGGATCACTACAAATCTGGACGCATTAAAACGGGTCTATCTCGGAGCTATGTAAACGAAATAAAAATGTTTTGTACTTGAAATGTAGGGTTTTTATTGCACTTCAAATGAAAAATAATAAAAAAATTATTCCGATGTTGTTATGATGAATTTTCGAACTTTTGGTTGAGTATCACTCATTATAGTTTGAACACCCTATTCGCTGACCTCAGCGGCCATTTTGTTCCACAATCTCTTCATCTCTGTTGCTTCCCGAGTCGTCCTACCATTCTTCTTCATCTTCTGCTTGACAATTGCCCAAAATTTTTCGATAGGGCGGAATTGAGGGCAGTTGGGTGGGTTGATGTCCTTTTCGACAAAATCCACCCTTTGGCCCAATACCACTGTAGAACCTCCTAGCTGTAGTGGCAGCTTGCCAAATCTGGCGAAAACTTAACTAGTCCTTTGTGAGATCTAATGTACGAAAAAAAAAAGTTTTTCAGGCATTCCTCCTTGTAAATTTCGGAGTCCATGGTCTTGTTTTTCACAGAAAACCGGAATTTTTCGTCCGCAGCTGCAAATACCTTTCCAGATCAAACACTTTCTTGCACACTTATCAGCAAAAACGAATTTGAAGTTGCCGGGGACATCACCATGACCAGTGCAGTGCACCACTGCAGTGCCTTTACATAATTTTTGGCCAGAAAGCTGCCCAAAATCCATCTTCACGTACGTTTCGTCATCCATGAGGATGCATCCGTCGAACTTCGTTGAAATCTTCTTGTATAACTTGCGGGCACGTCCTTTGGCTACTAAATTCTGCTTCAATGTCCGGTTTGGTTGCTTACTGGTCCGATAGGATCGTATTCCTTCGCGTAAACGAATTCTGCTGACGGTGCACCGGTCGGCGTTGAATTTCTTGGCAATGTCATAGTCCGACTACCCTGTGTTTTCCTTGATCGTTCTCAACACCTTCAAATGAAGTTTCTGATTCTTAGGTCCACTATAACGCTTGGTATGAACCTGCCGATCTATAGTACGCATCTCACGGAAACGTTTGAGAACGCTACACACGGTTGATTTGACAATTTTTAACGATTTCGCGATTTTTGAACCCGACCACGTCGGGTTTTTGACGTGGGTGTTCAAAATTTATTTTCATCTCGCGGCTTCCATCACGTGTAACTTTTTTGAAACAACACGAATCGTAATGAAATTTTCAGCGCTGGTAGAAGAAACATTCCTCTACAAAGTGCTGCCAAAACATTCCAGATCCGACATCTAGGAGCACTATGGTAAAATAAATAGTGCGCCCAGATTTGTAGTGATCCATGCTTTAGTAGCGTGGAATGTTGGTTACCCATCTCTTCGCATAACGCCTTGAACAACCTTGAATTTTTCGGTCGAGCCTTAAACAAGTTGATTATTTTTAGGCTTTCGTCAAAGATTTCCTTCAAAGATGATGATAGTTTCTTCATAGCGAGTGCATGTCGATGAGGGATGTAAGGACTACTACCGCAACTTTTGGTCTTTTCTTTGATCTTGGCAACGACTCCAGCAGTATTTCCAACTATAGCTTTCACACCGTCCGTACATACATCAATGCAATTTCCCCTATGGAATATTGTTATCCGTAGCTTGAAAATTTCAGCCACCATTGTGGAAGTTGGCAAAGGTTTGTAAAGGAAAAAAATCTTCTTCGAAACATTCAGAACCTTGATAACGCACAAATACCATCTGAATTGCTAGTCCTGCTACATTTGTGGATTCGTCAATCTGCATGGCAAATTTTAAAGTTCTCAATCGAGAAACTGAAATGCTTTCAAAATCTTCACAAATTCGGCGAGAAACCGTATTGTCAGACATGGGAATCGAATTTACCAATTCCACTACTGTTTTATCTTCATCCATGATACGGACGACTTCTTGAATACAAGGTTTTATCAAGTTTTCAGCAATAGTATGCGCTTTTCCAGCTTTTCCAATCGGTAGCTCACTAAGTACGGCGCAAGAACAGCCTTTTCATTGAGTATTTTGCACGCTGAGTCCTGCAACACAACGTTATTCGATCAAAGCTGTACATTTCGACAAACCACCTATCTTTCTCAACAGGGTTCTAGCCGCCAGTAATAACAAAGTAAACAAATTTTATTCGTTCGTTCCCTGTGAATATTTTTTTCTCATGCTTCGATAAAAACGAAACGATATAAAAATATCAGAGATTTTCAAAGTTGGTTTATGATTTCCGTTGCGTACGTCGCGGAGCACTTTCAAAAGCTTCGCGGAGCACCAAGTGCTCAGCGGAGCACGATTTGAAAACCCCTGGTCTAATCGATCATTTCTTTCTCTCTCTCATTCCACCTTACTTCTCTCTCACTCAAGCGAGACGTGCTTACCGCCAGTCTATGTACAATCATCACCGATACAATATGTGTATAGTATTGCGGTTACTGGGAAAATTTCTAATCGCGCGACGGTAGCCTTCCGTGCGGTAGGCTAGCCGGAGCAGTAAACACAGTTAAAAAATTCACTCTTACTCACTAATTTCATTAAAAAGTAAAGAAGTAAATTCTTGAATCAATCTTCAAATCATTATTTTGCAAGAGAGGACAAAACATGAAGTCATCGGAATGAAATATTATTATTCTTAGTATTCATTGAGATTGAAATAATTACGAGCGTTAAAATCCCAGACAAAACAAAAAACAATCTGTACATTATTGAAAACACATTTTTCCATAGCCTGAGAATTTACGAATTTGGCATGACGAAGATTTTTGGTGCGATAAATCCGTCTTTGATACTTTATATGCTGGTCGAATTCAATTATGTTGTCGTTAAAATATAACAAATCGTATATGAGAAGTTAAAAAAGGAGTTGTGTACGGTGAATAATCTATTATAGGAAATAATACCATTCGCATCGCAAAAAATTAGACTGCGCACTGATAACTGCTGAATTTGTGCGATCTGTCAAATCAGTATAAAATCTGAGGCCGATGACATAGGCCGATGACATAGTGAATACGATGCGATGCGATGCGGTGAATGCGGTTCAATGCGGTGAACCACATTTGATGAAAATGTATGTGAATCGCTTAAACCTGACATACTCAACGCGGCGAAGCAGATGTCAATTTGTTCCGCCGCTCGAGTTCGCGTAGGCTGCGTCCGTAAATTTTCCGCCAATTCGCATCGCATCGCACTCACTATGTCATCGGCCATAGTGAGTGCGATGCGATGCGAATCAGCGGAAAATTTACGGACGCAGCCTACGCGAACTCGAGCGGCGGAACAAATTGACATCTGCTTCGCCGCGTTGAGTATGTCAGGTTTAAGCGATTCACATATATTTTCATCAAATGTGGTTCACCGCATTGAATCGCATTCACCGCATCGCATCGCATCGTATTCACTATGTCATCGGCCTGACGGTTTTCTACACGCTAACCGCTTTTCAGTTAAACTTTAAACGGATAACTCCGACTCCAAAACATAGCACGAAATCCAACATTCAATGAATGATCGCTACCGTGTCGTCGAATTCTAAACTTATTTAAACAACTACAGGTTTTCATTTTTTTTTCGTGAATTTGTCCGCTGATTGACCCCTTCGCAAATAGGTTATTTTATTATTCATTTTCCCGTGATTTTGACCGCTGATTGACCAAGCTCAAGGCAAACACAATTTTTTGTTTCATAAACAATAGATAATCCGATAATAATATTTGGTATACATGTTTGTTTGACAACTTTTTATTAAATCATCTTTCAATGTTTACCGCTTGTTCATCCGATTTAATTTCAGTCGATAAATAATCCTTATGTAGAACAATGCTCATTTTTTTTCTTGAATACTATAATTTTTTTTACAGTGGTACCCTACGGGAGCCCAAATCAGCTATCGCAGAAATAGAAAAAAAGAGTGGATCAGCAATATTCCCCCGTTCGGCCGGCTAGTAATAAATTGGATCTCCACTGGGCCAAACCAGAAGAAGTCGAATTTCTAAAGCTTAAAACGCTGCTAATCACTGAAAATCGTAAAAAACTCTCACAACTTGGGTGAAAGTGCTGAACCAGTAGAAGTCAAATTTCGCTATCTTACACCAACTTTATATCCAAGATGGCGGCTTCCTCTTTAATTCTATAAATTGTTTAGAAATCGCACGAAAGCCC
Organism: Uranotaenia lowii; assembly: GCF_029784155.1. Classification (NCBI taxonomy): domain Eukaryota; kingdom Metazoa; phylum Arthropoda; class Insecta; order Diptera; family Culicidae; genus Uranotaenia; species Uranotaenia lowii. The sequence continues at coordinate 341,598,668 of NC_073692.1, forward strand.
CACAATATTGATATTGGGTGAAAGTACTTAACCAGAAGAAGTCGAATTTTGCTATCTGACGCCACCCAAGATGATGACTTTCACTGCTCTTAAAATCGCTCAAAATGATGAAAATCTCATGAAAATTAAATTCGGACTGTTCGGAAAAAAGTAAAACAAGAAAAAAAATCTGAGAAAATAATTGACAAAAAAAAATAAAAAAATAAATGAGTAAAAACAAATAAAGGAAATTAACGAGATAAAAATAAAATAAAACAAAATAAAAATAAAACAAGACAACACTAAAACGAATAAGATGCGTTTGAATGAAACAGGATTATACAAGATTCACCATGATAAATCAAAACAAAACAAGATAAGTCAATAACTAATAAAATGGAAAAAGATGAAAAAAAATTACAAAGCTAGACTAAAAACAAACTAAAATAAAAAAAAATAACAAGAAAACAAGATCATTTCAAATTGGAGGCATCTATTAGTTTCCAAGTGCTATTTTTTCCAATGAAATATTCTGATGTTTTATTTTTAATGTCTATGGCTGTTTGATACTTTCTTGTTTTAACCATTTTATTTTTATTTTGTTTGTTTTCTGATTTTTGTTTTCTTTGTTTTTTTTCTTGTTTATTTTTGTTTCAACATTTTGCCTTGTTTTACCTTTTTATCTTGTTTTTTTTTCAAGTTCTTATGATGCTTTTCCATATTCAATATTTGATTTTTTTTCTTGGTTTTTCTTGTTTAACATGTTTTTTTCTGTTTAAACCACGTTTCATCTTGTTTTATATGGGTTTATCTTACTATATCAACAATTTTTCTTGTTTACTCTTGTTCTATCCACTTTTATTTTCAATAATCTAGTTTTGTCATGATTTATGACGTGATGTTTAAGTTTCTTTAATATTGAAGATGCCAAATCATGATCTTCATCCAGTTTTATTTGGTTGTATCTGATTTCAACTAGTTATGTCACGCTGTTTTTTTTTTTTTTTGTTATCTTTTTTATATCGTTGCTCTTAGTTTTATTTTTTAACCAATGTAGAGCCGTTGAACCCTTTCATATTGTGGTTGTTCCATACAATTTTCAGTCATAAACAGCATTTTATAGCATCTTGGATTTCAAGATGATCTAAATGCATGTAAAAAATGTCGGTGGGTTCTCGTTGGTTCCCGACGAAAATTCGATTTTTGAACGAGAAATGCGGATGTTTTCTTTAAAAAAAGGTCCTAAAATATGTAAATTTGTAAATTAACCAACTTTATTAAATAATTTGACAAGGAACCCTCGAGAACCCATCGACATTTTTTACAAGCATTTAGATCATAATCACAACTGTCACTTCTCAAAGAATCTCTCTTCTCAACCCCATTGTTTAGTGCGCCAAACTGCTAGCAAGCAAGTTATTGCAATTTGAAAAATGTATAATTTTAACCTATGTTTTGCGATTTCGGCATAAAAAATCTGCGAAACGAATCCTCGTTGATCCCTTTTTAGTCATACCCATATTGTGGGGGTTTATGCTGTTTTATCAGTCATTTACAGCTTTGAAAAGTAAAGCGGAAGTCGCCATATTGAATGAATGATGGCGTCTTTTACTCAATACCCTACATATTGTAGAGATATTTATATCACTTTCGGTGATTTGAAGTATTTCAAAGATATTTATATAAGATTTTATTTTTCTCAAAAACCACACACATAACTTATCAAAAATATGTAGAAATAGTGATTCCGATTCAAATATGCGCAAACTAACATGAGCGTGTCCTGTTTTGACATCTTGATCGAGAACTGTCACCTAATTTTAAACCGGTATTAAAATCAAGCACTGAGTGCTTTTATAAAACATGCAATTAAAAGCTGTATGCGAACTTCTTAGTTTATGTTTTACTGTAGCTTTAAAAGAGCATTCAGAACTCTTCCTAAACAACTTAAACAAACTATTTCGAAACAGGTTTATAAGCGTTTTCAAACAAATGGATGATATATCATCATATATCTGCTCCTACAATGTGCGGCCCATGCATATCCTTTATCGTATTTAAATGCGTTGCATGTTTTTATTAAGACAATTCGTATATATGCACCTACAATGTGCGTTCCATGCATATTCTTTGTCGTATTTAAATACATTGCATGATTTTATTACAACAAAACAATCCAAATCAAGAATATGTGTGCTATTGTACCTATATGGCTTCCAAAATGATACGTATATACTGGTTTTGCTGCATTATTTACGATATGTTTACACGTATAATTGCTGTTGCAAATTTGATATACCCACCAAATAGTTGTCTGGGAAGCATTCCTCGTAGCCATAATAAAAACGTCATAAAACTAGCTGCATATAAAATGTCATAATAAAACCATAATAAATTTTTTAATTCAAGTTGGCTTAATCTGTATCACTTGGGATAGGTGATGTTCTAATGTTGTACGTAAAACAATATTTCATTATTGCTTTGAATATTTGAACCTACATTATTTAATTGCAAATTGTTTTCACGTTTTTGACCAATACTTACCAACAACCCTATAGAGAGTTAACATGTGTTTTTAATATTGCTCCACATTGTTTATGCACTAAAGCTCTTGCCACGCCACTTGGGTGATGGGTTTGGGTTATGCTGTGTGTACCTAGCAGGAATTAGTATAAAGTAGCATTTTACGATTAGCAACCACTCGCCCATGCATTTGTATCTAAACTGACAGGCAAATTTTCGGCAATCGGGTGCGCTTCATGTTAATAATTCATGTCAAAAGCATGTGAAAAGGTGGAGGGAGGGTCGGGTTTCCTCAGCACGCTTTTTTCTCATTATTTAGAATCGGTACTAAACGAAACCCTTTCCGGTAACGGGGAACGCACATGATGGGGCAAGATTCGGAAAGTACCTCGTAGCTAGATCCTGGTTGGAGTGAGAAACATTCGCCCAGGAAATGCAAACAAAACTTGGTCGAAAATTAATTATACAATAATAATTTACGCTCGGTTGGATTCTGATGCGAGATGTTTTGTAGCGCGCTGAAAGTTTACCTCGATAAACTAACAAAGTTTTAAACGAAAATCAACACAATGAGTTCAAAACTTGCTCGTCTGATGTTAATGTGATGTTGATAAGCTCTAAGAGTTGGTACAAAGCGATTAAAAATGTTTGTTTTCGGTTAATTTGTTATAAAAATTAAAAAATTAAAATAAAAAAAATCGTATCAGATGTAGTGTAGGTGTAAGTTAATCTTCAAGTAAGCTTCGAATACAAGTAGTACAAGACATTTGGTACATTTATTAGACGTAAAATTTTGTAAAAATCACGAATAGACATCAAAAAACGCAGTCCCGGTGGCTAATTGTTCTGGCATCGCCAAACATAAATCATTTGTTGGACCAAACAAACATATGGGTAATCGGTGATGTCGCCTAGAGCGAATTTGATTATTTTCCGAGCAAACTGCGCTTATTGATGCTGCCGAATGTCATCCAAATACTTGGCACACTGGCGAATGGCGAAATGTGGCGGACTGAGATGGATGATTGATCGATTTGCTTACGCTAATTGATTGGTTAGACCACAACTTATATGCGGAAACTATTCCAAGCGCCCTAGGAAAGGCAGGATACAAACTGTGACCAGTCGAAACGATGAAAATATTGCTGAAACATTATATTGAAGGATGTGACATAAGGTTTTGTTTTTTGAGTTTTTCAAATAATTACATTTTCCGAATTTCAAAACACCGAAGGTATTAAAAGAATTAGTTGATCAAAACTAATAAGCTTTTTTTTACCTTTTTTTTTATCAAAATCTAGGTACCTACGTGGGTTTTCGATTAGAAATTTGTGTTTTTCGAAAATAAATAAATTTTTCAATAAGTTATTTTTCTCTCATTTTTTTTAAATTTATTTAACTTAAAAAAGAAAACAATCCTTATTTATGTTCAAGAAAAAAAAATGCAGCGTAAAACTTATACATATTTAAAAGCGGCAAAAAAACACTCTCATTCGTTTTGATAAATAGGACTATTTGAACCCAAGCATAAGTAATGCTCGTTTTGAAGATTAAAAGGTTCAAATTAAAAATTAAACTTCGATTTAAGTACATTTCTATCAGCAATTTAATCATAATAAACATCGTGTTAGTCCTAAAAAATTTTTACAGTGTATCGATCAATGCACAGTGGTCCAGGAATGGAATTTAGCAGGAAACAATTATTAGTGGCTTCCTCTTAAGTTTGATAAATTCGATGCCTTAGGCCATGGGTGGCCAAATCAAAGCCCGCGGGCCACATGTGGCCCGCGACCAACTTTTTGGGGCCGCGAAGCCCTTTTTGGAAGTACCATGTTCAAAGAATTGGACTTTTTTCTTGGCCTATATTTGGATAAATATTTATGCCTGAATCTACACTAACTACATTCAAAACAAGAATCTGATGAATGTTTTGATCATATATAATATAATTTCAAAAAAGGTTACCATAACTAAATAAAGAAACAACTACAGGTCCTCAGAGCCAAAGGGATGTAAGTGCAAAAATTATCGACCTTGAGTTAATTATGCCAAACGATTCATATTTCAAACTATATTTGGGGTTTTTTTTTTCAGATTTAATGAATTTGATAAAAATACCTTTACGTTCAAAAGAATACAGTAGTTTTTCGATTTTATCACGCTCCAAAAAATTTCACCGTAAATATGGCGAAACCGTGAATTCGGCGAAACTAAAAAAAAACAATTATTAGTTTCTAAAAATTGGTGTCTTTTCAAGACCTTTAAAAAGAGGAGACTTCCCCTTATCCCCTTATCCCTTATCCATGATCTTCAACTTTTACATTTTTGAGCTAAGATGTGATAAGATTCCTTCAAAAAAAAAATTACATCAACATTCCGCCAAAATTTATGATTTAAAAGCATTTTTTTTTTAATTTTGGAGTTATATTGTATTTTGAATCCAAACATAAGTTACATAATATAAGGTAAAATTTGAAGTTTTTAGGCAAAAGTTATAAGCAAAAATTTAAAATTTCGTTCCTGTATTTTGTTCTCAATTCTTAAAAAACAAAGTTGTTCAAGACCCCCGATCGATTTTTTCCTGAATAGTAGCGTTGAATAGGGAAGTTTCTCCTCTATAATTTTGCATATTTCCGGAGATGCCGATATTTTTTCTTTAAATTGTTCTATTTTAGAATTAAAAATTTCTGGAAGTTAACTTCACCAGAAAAAAAATGATGTTAGTGAACTAGATTCTTCTCCATAGCCATTTTACAATCATTCATATGTATGTGATATGAATAGTATGTGATTTGAATAAAGCATTAGCGTTTCTTTGTGCTTCTTCATAATCCAAATGACGATTTTAGATACACAAAAACTCTATATTGACGGTTAAAACACGACTCAATGGCATTTTACATTTATTTCATGTTCATAAATATTCCATAACATTAGCCATAAGAACATTATTTACTTGCACGTTGTAGGTTATTGAATGAATTTTATAGAACTGGAAACGATTTTTGAATGATTTCGGCGATTTACAAAAAAGCGTGATAAAATCGAAACAGCAGCCGTGATAAAATCGAGCGAGAATTTGGCGAGTAGTGAAATAAACGAACAGTGATAAAATCGAAAAACTACTGCAGTACAAATTTTCGAAAAATATATGTAAAATGTCCAAACACATTAACTTAATCTTAAACTTCTTTGACTCGAAGGGCTTCAATTATACTTTTTAAATAATTTTATTCATTCGTAACTTGAATTCTATTTAAACAGTTTCGTTCATCCTTCAAAATTTAGTAACTTTAGCAAAATATGTAATATATCGAAACTGTACTTTGTAAATGTTTCCAATTTTGTATTTTTGCTAAGCTACTACAGAACAGGGAAAATTTATGAAAATTAAACTAAATTTAAGTAACTTTTAATTGGCAACGTGTACATTAGGGTGTCCCAAAATTGCATAACTTCTGGGAATCTGGGGGCTCACCCTCCAAATGGTAGATTAGGATGTGCAGAAAAAAACTTTTGTATGCGGTCGACTAAAAAAATCATGTTCAGAGGGGGGGTCTTTGAAAAAAGTCCACTTTCAAAAGATTTGATTTTAAATAAATTCTGGGTCCAAAAATTTTCATAAAATTTATATCTATTATATAAAATTCTCTTGTAACGGTGTTTGTAGTACTACTCCTCCGAAATGGCCCAAACGATACAAATGAAATTATTTTTAGAATATTCTGTAGCCATGCGAATCGGTTTATATCGAATAAAAATAAACAAAAGTCGCATCAATTGTCCGTAATAATTAAAATTGTAGTTTTTTGAATCAATTTAAAGTCATGGCTTGCATTTTTTCGAGATGTTTTTTTTCCTTCGGGCGCCGGGCGATTTGTTTTTCATCTCCAAGGTCGAGGCGTCGCAAGCAAACGTCGATAGAGGGTAGTAACCAGGGTTCAACACGCAGGAGTGCGTCGAATGAGAAAGAGCAAATAAAACGCAGCCCTTTCGCTCTCGGTTCACGGGCACATTTGATTGCTCGAAATTCTCTCGAGAAATTTGCGACCAAAACGCAGATTGAAAATTTTTGAGCTGAGCGAATTTGCGCGCGCCTATTCGAGAGCTCGAGCGGTTCGAAAACTGCGTTTGCGTTTATCTAGCCGCGTGCTTTTAGGAACACCGAGCATCTACCGTGGGGACACGGCGGCTCACCGATCAGCGCGCGCGGCTCTCTTTAGCACACGGTGTGTGGGCCGTGTGTTTCGTGTTTGGGGGGGGGCGATTAAGAAATCTGTACGAATAATTTAATTAATAGAATTGGTTAAACAGTTTGTAGCGCGCAACGGGATTGGTGGGAGGGTTATTACAATGAATGTTAGAAGTTTTAAAATATTTATAAGTTATAGTTACCAACACTAGTAACTATGAAATTTTTACCATGAACTAGTAAAATTTCGCGAAAAAGGCCAAATTAAAGAGCTTTACGCAAGGGTTGTTAAAATGAAACCGTTTAGATCGATCATATTGATCGAAGGTTGGAATATTAATTAGTTGTTGTGTCTTTGGGGAGATTAAACGCGAAATTAAAACAAATTAATGATGATTAACGGCACAAGTACCGCGAGAAATTAGTTTAGCTTCGATTTCAACATGCAAACCCTCTAGTGAAAGGGTTTGACTTGTAGGTGACGAAAAATAGTGTCGCGAATTCGCTAGTACAAGCTACTAATGTTAGTACCGCGAGAAATGTGTTTAGCTCCGATTTCAACATGCGACCCCTCTAGTGGAAGGGTTTGACTCGTAGGTGACGAAAAATAGTGTCGTGAGTTCGCTAGTACAAGCTACTAGTGTTAGTACAGCTAGAAATAAGTTTAACTCCGATTTCAACTTGCGACCCCTCTAGTGGAAGGGTTTGACTTGTAGGTGACGAAAACTAGTGTCGCGAGCTCGCTAGTACAAGCTACTAGTGTTAGTACAAGTAGAAATTAGTTTAGCTCCGATTTCAACTTGCGACCCCTCTAGTGAAAGGGTTTGACTTGTAGGTGACGAAAACTAGTGTCGCGAGTTCGCTAGTACAAGCTACTAGTGTTAGTACAGCTAGAAATGAGTTTAGCTCCGATTTCAACTTTCGACCGGTCAAATGAAAGGGATTGACTCATAGGTGACGAAAAATAGTGTCGCGAGTTCGCTAGTACAAGCTACTAGTATTAGTACAGGTAGAAATTATTTTAGCTCCGATTTCAACTTTCGACCGGTCAAGTGAAAGGGTTTGACTTGTGGATGACGAAAAATAGTGTCGCGAGTTCGCTAGTACAAGCTACTAGTGTTAGTACCGCGAGAAATTAGTTTAGCTCCGATTTCAACTTTCGACCGGTCGAATGAAAGGGATTAACTCATAGGTGACGAAAAATAGTGTCGTGAGTTCGCTAGTACAAGCAACTAGTATTAGTACAGGTAGAAATTAGTTAAGCTCCGATTTCAACTTTCAACCGGTCAAGTGAAAAGGTTTGACTTGTGGATGACGAAAAATAGTGTCGCGAGTTCGCTAGTACAAGCTACTAGTGTTAGTACCGCGAGAAATTAGTTTAGCTCCGATTTCAACTTTCGACCAGTCAAATGAAATGGATGGACTTGTAGGTGACGAAAAATAGTGTCGCGAATTCGCTAGTGTACGCTACTAGTGTAAGTACAGCGAGAAATTAGTTTAGCTCCGAAATCAACATGCGACATCTCTAGTGAAAGGGTTTGACTTGTAGTTGACGAAAAATAGTGTCGCGAGTTCGCTAGTACAAGCTTCTAGTATTAGTATAGGTAGAAATAAGTTCAACTCTGCTTTCAACTTTTGACTGGTCAAGTGAAAGGGTTGACTTGCAGGTGACGAAAAATAGTGTCACGAGCTCGCTAGTACAAGCTACTAATGTTAGTACAGGTAGAAACTAGTTTTGCTCCGATTCCAACTTTCGACTGGTCAAGTGAAAAGGGTTTGACCTAAACTAATTTCTACCGGTACTAACACTTATAGCTTGGACAAGTGAATTCGTCAAGTCAAACTCTTTCACTTGACCGATCGAAAGTTGAATTCGGAGCTAAACTAATTTCTATCGGTACTAATATTAATAGCTCGTACTAGAGAACTCGCGACTTTATTTTTCGTAATCTACAAGTCAAACACTTTCACTTGACCGGTCGAAAATTGAAATAGAAGCTAAACTCATTTCTACCTGTACTAATGCTAGTAGCTTGTACAAGCGAACTCGCGACACTAGTTTTGGTCAACTGCAAGTCAAACCCATTCATTTGACCGGTCGAAAAATTGTATCGTAACTAATCTAATTTCTACCTGTACTTATACTAGTAGCTTGTACTAGCGAACTCAAGATATTACTTTTCGTCATCCACAAGTCAAACCCTTTCGCTTGACCGGTCGAAAGTTGAAATCGGAGCTCAACTAATTTCTCGCTGTACTTACACTAGTAGCTTGTACTAGCGAGCTCCCTGCACTAGTTTTCGTCACCTACAAGTCAAACCCTTTCACTAGAGGGGTCGCAAGTTGAAATCAGAGCTAAACTTATTTCTACTTGTACTAACACTAGTAGCTTGTACTAGCGAGCTCGCGACACTATTTTTCGTCATCTACAATTCAAACCCTTTCACTTGACCGGTCGAAAGTTGAAATCGGAGCTAAACTAAATTCTCGCGGTACTAACACTAGTAGCTTGTACTAGCGAACTCGCGACACTATTTTTCGTCACCTACGAGTCAAACCCTTTCATTTGACCGGTCGAAAGTTGAAATCGGAGCTAAACTCATTTCTAGCTGTACTTACACTAGTAGCTTGTACTAGCGAACTCGCGACACTAGTTTTCGTCATCTACAAGTCAAACCCTTTCACTAGAGGGGTCGCAAGTTGAAATCGGAGCTAAACTAATTTCTACTTGTACTAACACTAGTAGCTTGTACTAGCGAGCTCGCGACACTATTTTTCGTCATCTACAAGTCAAACCCTTTCACTTGACCGGTCGAAAGTTGAAATCGGAGCTAAACTAATTTCTAGCTGTACTAACACTAGTAGCTTGTACTAGCGAACTCGCAACACTAGTTTTCGTCACCTACAAGTCAAACCCTTCCACTAGAGGGGTCGCATGTTGAAATCGGAGCTAAACACATTTCTCGCGGTACTAACATTAGAAGCTTGTACTAGCGAGCTCGCTGCACTATTTTTCGTCACCTACAAGTCAAACCCTTTCACTAAAGGGGTCGCAAGTTAAAATCGGAGCTAAACTAATTTCTACTGGTATTTGTTCCGTTAATCATCATTAGTTTGTTTTAATCTCGCGTATGTACTATCTTCCTATAGAAAAGCCAACAAATCAAATTCGAATCATATTCTTATTTAATCGATCTGAATCTCATTGTCTAAATTTACTTTGCATTAAAAGTGGTCGCGACAGTCAAATTCATAACATTTCAATGTTACGATTGAAATTTCGTGACATTATAAATATCGATGTCGCCGTAGCATTTCCAAAAAAAGGATGTTATTCTTGGTATTGAAATTTTACTAGTTAATGGTAAAATTTTCATAAATACTAGTGCTTGGAGCTATTAATAATATGTAACGTAAACCTCCTACATTGATTCTTTTAATCCTCCCGCCAAGTCCATTGCCCGCTACCATTTGTTCTAACTATTTTGCTGATGAAATTAAACACACAGATTTATCAATCGGGCCACGGCAAATACAAAACACAAGCCCCACAATAGAACCAGGGATGTCAACCTTCCAGATTTTGTCTGGATCTTCCAGACTTTTTGACCTCCGGCCAGACTTTTTTTTTGGTATCCAGACTTCCAGATTTTAAGTATTTCTTCCAGACAATTCCAGACATTTTTTGATTGACAAAGTTTTTTTTTCAAATTTTTAATCTATTTTGGCATTATTGACTACTTTAACTGACTGAGGTGGAGTAGAGTTGTTCGAGCTCACTTCGCTCTTATCAACAGCCCGGTGGGTTTTGTTCCCACCGAATGACTCTGACCAAGTTTGAATCATAATCGTCCGAATTCGGACGAAAACTGTCTAGAATTTGACATTACTCGGTCCGAACGTGCATACTGGGTGAATTTGGAATCATTTCGTCCCGAACTTATTTCATCACTGGGCTGTGTGAAAAGGCATATTTAAATACAACGCGACCAGCCGGCGGCCATGTGTCATTCTTTTCTTGGTGTTTCCGTGGCATGAAAACACGCGTTCTTGCGTCCCGTCCGCGGAAAGTGACTGGTTTTTCGGAAATTTATGAGAAGTTTTAAACAGAGAAAGTGCGGTTTCGAAATGGTCAGGTTTGCTAGAATTTTTTTAATATGCCCGAGCTTATTTATTATTTCAATCTGAAACCTGAGACTGAAATTAAAAGACTGATATGATTTCTAAATCAGAATCCGAAAAACTCAGAAAAAATTGTTTAATGGGCATATTCCCCAACTCAAATCAGTTACAAGAAATGAAAACTCTGTAATCAATTTACATTTGTTTCTAGTATAAACATCACAAGAAGTTATAAAAAAATCATAATCATGTGCCTACGTAACATTCCAAACTGGATCATCTACATACATCACAACTTATCAAATTTTACGCCAGACACAAACGCTTCAAACTTTCCAAATCAAATCAATACTATTTTTGTTAAAATTCAGGAGCTATGTTGTTAAACATATATTGTGAAATTGCAAAAGAAATTGAAAAACAGTTTTAGACGTTTCATAGCCATTGAAAAAGTAGACATTGACTAATTCAACGTCGCAATCTAGGCTCTGCTAAACTTGGCTGAGATTTCTCAAAATGGTGTTAGTTGTCTTTAACGAAAACTTTAATCTGAATAGTTATTTAAAAGTGAAATCAGAATATTGATATTCTGAATACATAAACATTGAAACCTACGATGTCTTGTTTAAAATCGTATGTACTCAAGTTATGTTATTTAATGTTACAAAAATTATCTCGACAAGCCTCGTTGGACAAATGCTCGACACGAAGATTTAAATAATTTGCTTTTTATATTTACAGTGTTTTTCGGTAATCTATAACTTCCGGTCAAAATGCCCTAGAATCCACAGCATGGTTTGCATTCAAGTTATTTTATACACAAATTAATTCACGCTGTGAAAATATACTTCAAAAGTCGTGCTTAAAATATCTTTTACTTTTACAATTTCTCCTTCGAGGAAAAATTCTAAATCCATTTTTTAACCTGAATTTTTTGCTTTACTTGATAGAAAGGTTTTAACAATGAAAAAAGCTTTTTCAATATTACCAATCTAGATATGACTGTATGCAATCAGAAAGGAACAAAATCTTTAACTTTATTTTTTTCCAATTTGGATCAATTTGAAATAACAATTTCTAAATGATCCTGGATTCCGGAATATAAATTGCTAAACAGATGGTTTATATTCTGAACTTTTAATTTATGATATAACGTATTATTTTAAAATTTTAGTATTGAAATAAGCTTCTCAACACCTGGGTAGGGAGGATAGAAATTCGCTGCATCATTTTTCATAGCCAAAAATTGAGATAGTGGTTGATGTGTTTCGATTTGAAGGATTTGTGATGTGCATTACCAACCAAATGCATTCTTATTTTTGAAAAATCATTTATTTTGGCAGAAATTAACCCATTAACTGGATAGAGCTGTTGAAACTTTGCATTTTGGAACCGACAAAAGCTCAACCTGATATCATTTTTCAAATTTTCTAAAAGGAATGATAAAGCTTAATACAATAACCCAAAGAAAATAAAAGAATCAATGTTTGCACTGGTCGGTGAAATGATCAGAAAAATTTGATGTTCGGGCGTTTTTTTCGTTTTTCGATTCTATTCTCCCCGCCTAGCTCAACACTACAATGTTCCAGACATTTATACCCATTTCCAGACATTTCGGCCCAATTGTTCCAGACATTTTTTGAAAATAGGTGGCAACCCTGAATAGAACCCGTGCGCGCCGCCCGGTGACAAAAAGAGAGCCGCCTCAGACCGTTTGGAGGGCCGCCGCGAGCTGCATTGAGAGCCGCTGCGTGCTGTTCTGTTAACCAAATGTGTGTTCAATGGAAGTTGGTCGAAACAGGTTGAAATAGGTCGAAACAAGTAGGAATGGATTTTGACAGTTGGTAATCTGTCTCTTTCCAATTGACTTCGATCGATTTCAACCAGGTCGTCCGTTGAACATACTTACACCAAAACTAATGCGTGTTTTGTGCGTTTTGCACACGAATTTCTAGACAGACCGAAACAGATCACGGGAAAATTTAGACGCGTTTCGTAACGGGCTAGAAAAAAGCTTATCTGGATTCCGAAAATTGGGTAAGTTTGGTGGTTTAAAATACGATTGAAAATTGATGGCTATGTGGTGAAATTTTTGCAATTTTAAGTTTGACTGTTCGATGGTTGTCCGGGAAGGGTACCGGGATAGTGGCTTGAAGTGCGGGGATTGTTTTAACTTTGGAATAAAAAGCTGATGCTTGTTTTTTTGCATATCGTCAGAATAAATCCACTTCCGATACGACGTCGTCCCACAAGGAACCGTATTACGATACGACGCTGGAAACGGATCGCGGCAAGCGGTTCGAGTTTTTGCTAAAGCAGACGGAAAATTTCGCTCACTTTGCAAACCGGAAAGAAGAACGAATCGAGCAGTAGCAGTCCTCCGGCCAAAGCCAGCGGAACCAAGAGCGAACGGGAGAAAGCACCGTCGATTAGCGAAGATCCGGGAGAGTAAGTGTTGTTTTTAAATTTTACATTAGGATGATTCAAATTTAAATTAACCATAACTTACATTTCAGCCACCGTCACAGGAAAACGGAACAGGAAGAGGATGAGGAGCTGCTGGCTGAGGCGGCCACCAAGGCCAAAACGGTGTTCCTTTTCGAAGCGTCGCCACCGTACTTCATGTTCGGCGAGATGCGAGACTACCAGATCCGTGGTTTAAATTGGATGATTTCGCTGTACGAAAACGGAATCAATGGTATTTTGGCCAATGAGATGGATTTGTGAAAGACGTTGCAGACGATTTCTCTGCTTGGTTATTTGAAGAATTTTTGGAATAACCCGGGACCCCATATCGTCATTGTTCCGAAATCGACGCAGCAGAATTGCTGGGGTTCCCGTCCGTTCACTGCTAAGGCTAGAACAGTTCATTCCTCCATGTTGGCGTTCATAATTAGAACGCAGCTGCCGTACGGATGCTTACTGTCGTGCCCGTCCGTCGGCGTAATGTGCTTGGTCTGGCTCAGATTCAGGCCGTCCCTGAAGCAACTGGCTCTACCGATCGAGAAAAATTTAGTAGTTTGGAAGATTGTGAAATTTCAATAAAAATCTTAATAAAATTCTATATGAATCTTTTTTTAGATACTAGAAATCCAAAAGACATATACACATATTAGCAGACATCCCTTTGTTTCATTTCAAATCAAAGAAATAGTTTGATTTCAAATTTTATAATATTGTTATTTCTTAACCAGATTTTTGTTGTACCAAGTGCTATTATTTTTGGTCGAAATTTGATTATTTTTACAATATATTTTTCGGCGTGTTCTAGATTTCTGAATTCAATTTGCGAAGAATGGAATTCGAGTGTCCTGTCTGTTTCTCTGTGGTTTTAGTATCAATAGCCTATAGTTTTCCTTCAAAGCTATTCCTACAGCTATTTAAACTTAAACGCTGTACAAAAATATATACAGTAAGATTTAAAAAAAAGGAGATTTTGCAAGTTTATTTTCCATTCAAATAAATCTACAAAGGTACCCCCCGGGGCAAGTGCAAACGTCTTCCACCGCACAGCAGGAAGAGTTAGCACAGCGACTCGAAACATACAGAACCGACTGCCGACTGAATCAAAACATCCAGCCAGAGCATGAATGATGAGGCGAAAACGAAACAAAAACTCTGTCGGACGTCGTTCTCTGTCTGACACACACGCTGCATGTGTGTTAGTGTGGTAGAAACGAATCCTGCTTTCGAGCTGGATCGGTTTCGACTAGTTTCGATCGATTTCAACTTGCTCCGTTGAACAACGACCAGACCTGTTTCGACCAAAACATGAGCCCGTTGAACAACGACCACTTGACAGAAACTAGTCGAAACCAATCGCTACTTACGATTGAACGAAGCTTCTCTCGCACGCCGCTCGGTTAGGACGCGCAGTGAGCTAGCCGTGCCTGTCTGACTCGGCCGCTCGCGCAGATTTCGGATAGCGCATCTCGTCGACGAGAACGAGTGGAAAAGATAGAGCGAGCGTGTTTTTGTTTAGAGCGAGAGTGCGTCATCGGCCAGAACGCAAACGATGAAGTGTTTTGCACGAGAGAATGGTTTGCGTGTGTTGCGCGTGGCTAAAAGAGTGCGTTTTGTTGAACCCTGGTAGTAACCATGGCATAGCATACTGATTGTTTTTGTGGGAATATTTGGGCGCGCATTTTTCAACTTGGCATAATTTTCATGCATGTGGTGGCCATATGGAGCCTAGATGTGTTTTTTTCTTCTTGATTCCTAGATCATTTGTACAGCACATAGTAATGAATGACGCCTGGAAGTGACCCAGATTGATATTTTTCCGATCAAATGAAAACCATTTAAACGATTTAAAAATAAAAACTTTAATTCGTGTTATTTAAAGAAGGAATTGTTGTCTGAAAAACATGAATTTTTAGTACTGATGCATATGAAATAATGGTATGACTCTTTGCGGACATTTGAAAAAAGAAAAGTAAAAAGATTTGGTTTATAATCTAATACGATAGAAACATTTTTCGAACATGCACAAATGTGCTTTACTGAAGTGCAAACGTTCAACATTTATAAAAAATGTTCCCTGTTTGTTTACACAGAATTCAAGTACGTACTTAAAATAAACGTGTGTTTTTGTTTAACATATTTCGGCTACAAAGAAGAGACTTTAGATCCGTTTTTTTGTTGAATTTTTTTTTGTGATAGATATTCCAGAAGCATAATATTTTTGATAGCACAAGCAGATATTTTTTTTTTTGATAAGTTTTTATTATGACCTGAAAGTGTTGAAAATTATTTTAAGTACTGTCATTTCACACGGCGAAACAAGTGGCAACGAGCCTTTTAGCCATGAAACGTATACCAATTTTTCTCTAAAATAGTCCGAAAGGGTATCCCGAGCAAGGATGGAAAAATTCGTTCACCAGCATGAACGCTAATGATTCTCAATCAGCGCTCCGTTCACGATGATAGCATCGGCGATGCGAGCGTGAACAGACGACCGCTGATTGGTCGGATTGGCAATCCGAATGAATGAACTTTTAAATACGTTCGGGTGAACGAACCGATGGCCGAAACGTTCGCCGCAGTTTACTGGATCGTTTTTTATTTTCACCACGACGTTCGTTGGGTGAATTGATTCGCAAATGATTGTCGAAACACAATCGCCAAACGATTTCACGATTGCATTCGCGAATGTTTCTGTAACCGGTAAAGGATTGCACCATCAGGTGCTTGTTTTTCGGCTAATTTTGTGCGCGTTTTAGCCCCCGCGCTCGCTGACGGTTTGTTTTCTCATGATTTTATTTTAATTTATGTTCGAATAAGAAAATTCAGCACTTTTGAACATTGCGTAGATAACTAAACTGACAAAGGGGGGTTTGAAAATGTTTACTCTTGTTTACGAAGCCTAGGGATTTAGCTTTTGGCTACTGGGACATTTTTTTTTAACCAAAATTGCCAAATAATCATTTAATTATGTTGAGATTGCAAGAATACAGAATACAAAATTATTACTTTTATATACGTCACATAAAAGTTAAAAAATCCCACACATAAATATTGTAAGCCGACATAGCACTCAAATATCTGCCTACATCTAGGCGATTACGTGCTTGTCTACTTGAAGGCGTTTTGTTTTGTTCGAATTGGTTTTCGGAAGGAAATAAAAAATTGTGAGGTATCGGCTCGAAATTTTTTTTAAATTTTTATTGTTAATTGAAATAACTATAAAAATGCTAAGCCTAATACGTATGTTTCGCGTTCGTATCCCATTGGGACATAAAAGCGAATTCCGCACCGGAAAATCAGCAGCTAAGACGACGTTTATTCGACTGAAACAATATCGACGGCTTTGATCGACACCAGGCCGACGTCCTTGCCTCCTATTTTCAAACCCCCCATTGTCAGTTTAGTTTTCTACGCAATGTGCAAAAGTCCACACTTTTACTAATTATATGTAGAATGTTCCTATTCGAACATAAATTCAAATAACATCATGAGAAAACAAATCATCAGCGAGCGCGGGGGCTAAAACACGCACAAAATTAGCCGAAAAACAAGCACCTGATGGCGCAATCCTTCACCGGTTACGGAAACATTCGCGAATGCAATCTTACAATCGTTTGGCGATTGTGTTTCGACAATCATTTGTGAACGTCGTGGTGAAAATAAAAAACGATCCAATTGAACGCAGCGAATGTTTTGGGCTTCGTTTCGTTTACCCGAACGTATTAAAAGTTCATTCATTCGGGATTGCAATCGTTAGTGTTCATTCTGGTGTGTGAACTTTTTCCTTTCCCGATTGCTTCGATTGGCAGTTAGAATTGAATGAGTTCACCACGGATTGCAGATTGAATGTACTTCGATCCGATTTTTTCCATGCTTGATCCCGAGTGTTAAATCTAAAGCGGATATTCAAAAATTATTAAATGTCTTTGTAAATGAAGGTCTTTTGGTTAAACAGTATTCAGAAAAATTGAAGTACCAATCATTATTTTATTCTGGAGAAAAAATGCAGATATATTAATGAAAGGTGATAAAAAAGACAAACAGGAACAAGGATTAAATTCATTTTAATGTCTTTTTTCTATTTGAAAGAATATGAAAATTGAACTGTGATTAAATCCATTTGCACTTGCCCCGATGTTTCTTTAATGAAAATAACCATTTATAATAAAAAAGACACTTAAATGTGTTTTAAGGTTTCGAGGTAAATTAACATGAAAATTTCCAGAAAATAGAATGAACTCATGAAATCATCGTAGCCTTAACAGATTAGTTCTTTTTTATGTATTTAATTTTTTAAAACCTGCATTCCAATTAAATGTTATTGAATCTTGAATATATCACATAATCTTAAATGAAATCGCAAATCACCTTCAACACTGTTAAAAACAGAAAATTTAAACATATTTTTTTTCCTTTCAAAACTATATTAAATTTCTTTGAACATTAACAACAAATAAAAAGGGCAAACTTTTTTTTTACATGGTTTTGATGAAAATATGGATATTAATAACCACTGCTTCCAAGGGTGAAGATAGTGAACAACAAGCAGCTTGAAAATGTTTGTAAAAAACCTTCTCTTATGTATTTTATTTCCTCAGTTCTAAAAAAATATACCATTCAAAGCTACTCGGGAGCTGAAAGTGCTGCGTAAGGCAGAATATTGGGCAAATACTCCAAAAATTGTCCCGATATTCAAAAATCTTCTTCCATAAAGTTTCATATGCAAGAAATTCCAATAAATGAGAAACTTTAGATTTCGATTTCAACCTTAAAGTGAACTCGAGCAATGCGGATTAAATCAACTAAATGGTATACAATAAATGAACCATAGATATATGTTATTTATGGAACAAGTTACAAAGAGTGGATTTTTATAGCATGAGGCTTGCCAAATTTGATGGTTACGTTGAGTGCTGAAAAAATCGAATTTGCAACGGGAAGCTGGTACCTGATACCAATTCGGCAATATTCAAAGCATCCGAATCAAAGAAATGTTAATGAAAAGTATTCATGTAGAATGCATGTAAGGTTGATTGGAACAAATTTTTTGATAATTTATTAAAAGACCCGTAGAATTGAGTTAAAATTCTTAGATTTGATTCCGATAAAATTAAGCGTGACAATCGAGCAAACGGAAAAGATGGATATGTTAAAACACTAGGACATGTTCAAGAAAGCGTGACGATTATCAACTCAAGATTTGATGCTTTTTTAAAGTCAAACAGCGAAGAAAAAATGGAAATAGACACCAAGTTTAACATGGTAAGACGAAGTTTACCGGGTCTGCTAGTATTTTATATTTTTTTATTTTTAAACTGCGACCCAGAGATGGGTCTTGACTCAAACATTCAGTCAGCGAAACTTTTTTGTAGAGAAATGAATCCAACTTAGATGAAATTTCAGGGACTAGATAAGAGAAAATCGATGTTGAAAAACATGCGAAAAAAATTTTCGCCTTGTCTCCCGGTGAGACTTGAACCCACATCTTGCGCCTCTCCGGGGCCCATGTATTAACATTCTACTTCAGGAGACCAACCTGGCGTATGAATATTATACTGGTTGAGTGTCGATGTCTATCGGAATGAAGGGAATAGTTCTCTCATGTGATCATAATCATTTTTCTTGGTCTATTTCTATTCCCATCATTTCATCTTACGGTAGTTGGATCAAGTTTGGACATTTTTAAGCACGGCAAGATTTGCATTGCCTTCTCATATCCTGCACGGGTTGTCAGTTATGATGAGAAATGATGCGTTTGCCGTATTTGGATATCCAGCCAATTTCGGTGTTTGGCACCGCCTTATTTCTATTTTTAAAAATAGTAAAAAATGAAAAACGAACCAAATTTGTATCAAAATGCAAAACAAGCAAGCTATTTCCAAGAAAAAAATTTTTTTTGGTCCAAAATTTTGTATTCAACTGATCAAAATGTGTACCAAGCGTATAATATTTTTCATACCCATGCCATAAAAAGATGCGGATTTTTGTGCACTTAAACTTTGCTAAACAAAATATGTTGTTTGTATCATCGTGTGAAGAGCTATTCACGGTTTAATCCTTAATAAAAATCACAATTTAGGATATTTTTGATTTAATTTATCAAATTTTTCTTAATAAATACCTACTTTGAAATCAAAATACTTGCAGAAAAAGACTGGAATGGTTCAAGAGAGTCATCAGAAGGCCATATGTCAAATTTGAGCGAAATCAGACAACAGTAAGGGGTTGCACTGAATCTCAAGTGTGAAAAGGATTCTGAAACATATTGTTCTAAAGAAGCATATAAAACTGGTTTTTCATCAAACATTTTTTCTTTAAAAATCGATTGTTTGATTATGGAGATTTTATTAAAATTTCAATCGAGACTAACATTTCACCTGAGGACTGCAACTCGATTGGACTTAAAACAAAAAAGTTATGGCTGTTCAAAGATTGTATTTTGGTTACAAATTGTCCTGTTAAACGCAATGAGTAAAATGTACTCATTGTGTGTTAAACGACAATTTGCCAATTGAGATCTTGTAATAGTTATTATTTTTGCTAATAATCTAAAAATGCATGTGAGCCCATACTTAGGCAGAAAATGCGGTGAATCCGTGCATCCATGGTGGATAACCAACAACAACAAAATTTGATAATTTATTGAATTTAATCGCTTTTTTATCGTATTTTACAATTATTTTGTATGAGAGCCCTCCATCCCTTGAGTGCGACGGACTCAAAACTCCACAGATACCATTCTTCACTCAAAAAACTACTCCATGCCGAATTTCACATCGATCGGTCCTGTAGTTTCCGAGTTCTTTAAGAATAAAATGTACAAATTCTCTCTATTTTTTGACAATTTTTAGTAAATTTCATACAACGATTAAACGCATAAATTAAAAAAAAAACATATTTTCAGTTTTTTATACTGTAAAGATTATAACATAAACTATCAAATGCAATCAACAAAAATAATGTCTACTTGCTCTATTTGGAATTATTGAAACTCTTAAAGAGTCATTTTTCAACACATATTGCCTCATAAGTTTAAAACAAAACAAATTGTTTCTATCCGTTTTCAACAAAAGATGCGCATTATAATTATCTAAAATGTTGCTGAATAATTTTTTTTGTTTTGATAAAATATCACCATGAAAAGATATAAAGAAAAATCTGATTTTTATACGACCACCCTAACTACATGAAAACAAGTTGTCATAAAACTTTCAGTTCAAGAGATACATTGATGGTTGGTGTTTTCGACAAAGCTTCAGAGGCCTACATGTTCTACAATTTTGTAGAACCATGTAGGCCTCTATCTTATCACAGTTAGGAAATAATTTTCGGATCTCAGAAATCTTTTGAACCGCCCTTAAACAATTTCTGTCAAAATGATTGCCTTGAGTTGTTGTAATAGTTTGTCTAAAGGATCAAATGTATCAAACTTAAGCGGAACACGTTAATAAATGTTTCCCGCTAAATTTCTTTTTTTTTGACCACTGTGCAATGGTTTAGAATTTTGTTTTACTTAAAAGTCTATGCAACAAACTTTCTATCAAGAATAACTTTCAAAAATTTCTAGTTAAAAACTTTTTTTTTATGTCGAAACTTTCATGCGGTCATCGATATGAATGATATGATGATGACATCTTTAACTAAGTTGCTACAAATTGGGATATCTTAAAACTTTCTTCGAACATTGTAATACTAGACGGCTGTAAGCTTTGTATGGAAATTTCAAATTCTTAAATATTTACACCTCCTATAACTTTTTGGTTGTTTTTGCTGCTTAAAATTGCAATAAAAAGTTTGGAGCGATCCATCCAGTCCTGAATTAGCTAAACGATTTTCAATATTGTTTGGAAATATGGGAAAACAAAATTTTTTATTCCAATATCGCTGAAAGTTCCAAAAAATATACCTTTGGATGAAGAATACTCCTTGATTCATGCAGTACAATTCATGTAAAAAAAAGTACAAACCTAACTTTTACACCAGAAAAGATATTTGATCATTGGTTTGGCATCACTCGCCGAAGGCGGTCGCGTTTTTATCGCTGCTAGTGAAAAAAAAAACAATTTCGTCGAAAGAGTGGTTTCAAAGTTTATTTTTGAAGTGCGACTACAATAAAACCGTGGGTGCAATATTACACCGATTGGAAAAGGATTATTCCTTACCAGCAGCCGGATACATCCGAATAAAATCTCCCGCAGCGCCGGTTGGATCTTATTGGAAGCCCGAATAATTCGGACTTTGATTGCCGTTGTCGGGGAACCAACTCATCCTGGTGACCACAATTGTTGACCATCTACGTCCTGATCAAGGCGGACAGGCAGTACGGACGGACGGACATCCGATCGAAAGAAAACCACGTGGCGGTCGGCCATTGTTGACGTTAGATATTTGGACCATCGCAGACACTGAAGGAAATCGTCGTTTTCGAATTAAGAAACAAGTTTGTAACTTCTTTTTTTTTCTCTTTTCCTACCCTATCATTTTCACTATTATATTTTGAATTTTCAGTGCTTCGTTCAAATTTTGAAAACGGAAGACACTAGTGTCTCCGTTGATAAAAATGGACGAAGGCGGGGGGTTAAACGCCTCAACCGAGGACGATGAGAATTCAACCTACGAGAATGAAGAGCATTTGGAGGATACAGATGATGCTGGTCCCTCAAATGCGATCCATTCTCAGGTGGGTGGTAATTCTTCATCGCCCTCGGTTAAGAGTGGAACAACCCGGCTCCGAAAATACACAGAGGGCTCATCTCTCACTGGACCTTGGGTGGTTTTCATCCGGCCCAAAGTAAATGGTAAGCAACTAAATGTGGTACAGATCACCAAAGATCTGGCGAGGTGGCCCTCTGTATCTAGTATTACTAAAGTACGTCCGAACAAGCTGCGCGTTGTTGTGGCTGACCGGAAAGCCGCAAATGAAATTGTAGCCAGCAATTTCATTAACCTTGAGTACCGTGTTTACATCCCCTCTCGAGACGTAGAGATCGAGGGCGTGATCACAGAGATGAGTCTCAAGGAGGAGTACATTAAATCCAACGGCGTTGGTAAGTTCAAGAGCCTTGATTCGACTTCGGTTGAAATCTTGGATTGTCGCCAACTCAGAACTACCACCGTCGTTAATGGAGATAAAAGGTACACTCCTTCAGCCTCATTTCGTGTTACCTTCGCAGGTACCGCCCTCCCTAACTACGTCTTGATTGACGGAGTTTTGAGGCTTCCTGTGCGGCTCTTTGTGCCTCGACCGATGCAATGTAAAAATTGCATAAAATTGGGACACACAGCGTCCCACTGCTACAACAAGACGCGTTGTCCCAACTGTGGGGAGACTCATGGGGAAGGAGCGTGCTCAGCAATAGAGCAGAAATGTGTCTATTGCGGGGGCTCACCCCATGATATCTCCCTGTGTGAGGCATTCAAGAGCCGCTGGGATAAACAAAGGCGCTCTTTGAAGGAACGGTCAAAACGTTCCTATGCCGCAATTTTAAAGAGCGCGGCGCCTCCGACCCAACCCCAATGCAGTAACATCTTCTCAGTGCTGTCAGTTGACAGTGAAGACACTGATTCCACTGATCAGGATAGACCAGTTATCTTCGTTGGAAACTCCCGGAAACGGGCAAAACCTGCTCCTAAAACCCCCAAAGTTCCGGAAAAAATACCCTCAGTTAGCTCTACAATAAATAATAGACAAAAACCATCAAGTTCGAGAAATGCCAAAACAGGCCCTCCTGGATTCCCCATGAAATTTGTACCCCAGAGTAAACCAGAAGTGGCAGGATCTTCGAAGTCTCCAATATCCAACGTAGTTTCGGGAGAACCAACCTCCCAAGCGGGAATTTTCAAGCTAACTGATATAGTAAATGGAATATTATCGTTTTTCAACGTATCTGAATCCATAAGAGACATTGTTTTCGCAATGCTCCCCTTGGCAAAGACATTTTTGAAGCAATTGATGCAAACCTGGCCCCTTCTTTCAGTGTTTATCTCTCTCGATGGCTAATTTACGCCGAGAGGTCGGAGATATCACTGTTCTACAGTGGAATTGTCGTAGTCTAATTCCGAAAATGGATCCGTTCAAACATCTTCTTCATGAAATAAATTGTGACATTTTTGCGTTGTCCGAAACTTGGCTTTCTTCTCAATCGAACATTTCATTCCACGATTTTAATGTTATCCGTCTGGATCGTTACGATTCTTATGGAGGGGTGCTTTTGGGGATCAATAAGCGCCACTCCTTTTACAGAATCCACCTTCCATTATCAGGCGGAATTGAAGCTGTTGCGTGTCATACAACTATAAGAGGTAAGGACTTATGTGTTGTCAGTTTGTACTGGCCTCAGAGAGTTGCAGTGGATCAAAATCACCTAGAGGACCTGTGCTCAGTGCTCCCTGAGCCAAGGTTAATCCTGGGCGATTTCAATTCGCATGGAACTGTCTGGGGAGAACAAATTGACGATAGTCGTTCTACTCTTATCTATGACATTTGTGATAGTTTCAATTTAACAGTTTTGAACACGGGAGAAAAAACACGAATACCTAAACCACCTGCAAGACACAGTGCAATTGACCTCTCACTCTGCTCAAATTCACTATCATTGGATTGCCAGTGGAAGGTAATCCCTGATCCCAATGGTAGTGATCATTTGCCTATCAAAATTACAATCACCAATGGGGTCAGCTCTTCAAACACAATAAATATGACATATGACCTTACAAGACACATCGACTGGAAAAAGTACACGGACGAAATAACATCAGCTATCGGTTCTACGAATGTTTTACCTCCTACCGAGGAGTACCACTTTCTTTCACGATTAATACATGAAAGTGCACTTCGTGCTCAAACAAAACCCATCCCAGACTCATCAGTTCCTCGAAGGCCTCCAAACCCATGGTGGGACCAGCAGTGTTCCAAGCTTTATAAGGACAAATCAAAAGCATTCAAAGATTTTCGGAAATATGGATCTCTCGCCCTTTTTGAAGTATATGTTTCCCTTGAAAATAAGTTTAAAAAATTGATCAAGGGGAAGAAAAAGGCGTACTGGAGGAATTTTGTGGGTGGCTTATCACGAGAAACATCCTTGAGTACCTTGTGGAGAGTGGCACGCAGCATGCGTAATCGATCATCTACGAATGAAAGTGAGGAATATTCACATAGATGGATATTTAACTTCGCACGGAAAGTCTGTCCAGACTCTACGCCTGTACAAAAAATAATACGGGATGTGCCTCCAGATAGGTGTGGTATGGATTCCAGCTTTTCGATGGTCGAATTCTCACTTGCCCTCCTCTCTTGCAACAATTCAGCTCCGGGTATTGATAAAATCAAATTTAACTTGTTGAAAAACCTTCCGGACGCTGCCAAATTTCGCTTGTTAAATTTATTTAATCAATTCTTGGAGCATAACATTGTTCCCCAAGAGTGGAGACAAGTGAGAGTTATCGCTATCCAAAAGCCCGGAAAACCAGCGTCCGATGCGAATTCGTACCGTCCAATAGCGATGTTGTCTTGTATACGCAAATTGATGGAGAAAATGATTTTGTTTCGTTTGGATAAATGGGTTGAAACAAATGGTCTCCTTTCAGATACTCAATTTGGGTTTCGAAGGGGCAGAGGGACAAACGATTGTCTTGCTTTGCTGTCGTCAGAGATACAAATGGCGTACGCAAAACGTGAGCAAATGGCTTCAGTGTTTCTGGACATAAAGGGAGCTTTTGATGCAGTTTCAATAGAGGTGTTGTCAGACAAGTTGCACTCCCGGGGTCTGCCTCCTCTCTTGAACAACATCTTATACAGCTTGCTTTGTGAGAAACATCTGAACTTTGCTCACGGAGATATTGCAATTAGAAGAACCTCTTACATGGGCCTCCCGCAGGGTTCATGTTTAAGTCCACTTTTGTACAACTTTTACGTAAGTGACATCGACAGTTGTCTCTCTGAAGGCTGCACTCTAAGACAACTTGCAGATGACGGCGTGGTGTCTGTCACAGGATCTTCCGAGTCTCATCTGCACAGACCTTTACAAGATACTTTAGACAGATTGTCTTCCTGGGCTTTAGGGCTTGGGATTGAGTTTTCCCCTCAGAAAACGGAGATGGTGGTTTTCTCTAAGAAACATAGACCTGCTCAACCTAAGCTTCAACTCCTAGGCAGAACGATCACTCAATCGAGGTGTTTCAAGTATCTTGGGGTTTGGTTTGATTCCAAGTGTACCTGGAGAGCCCACATTGAGTATCTGAAAGGAAAATGCCAACAAAGAATCAATTTTCTCCGATCAATCACTGGCACCTGGTGGGGAGCCCATCCAGAAGATCTTTTAAAATTGTATCGAACAACTATTCTTTCAGTGATGGAGTATGGTAGCTTCTGTTTCCAGTCAGCTGCTAAAACTCACCTCATCAAACTCGAGCGTATCCAATATCGTTGTCTCCGCATAGCGTTGGGCTGTATGCCCTCAACGCATAACATGAGTCTTGAAGTTTTAGCAGGCATACTCCCACTGAAAGATCGATTTAATTTATTATCTCTCCGGTTCCTCATCAGGTGTGAGGTCATGAACCCATTGGTGATCGTAAATTTTGAAAGGCTACTTGAGCAAAATCTTCAAATAAGATTTATGTCTATATATCATGTCTTTATGTCCATGCAGTTTAATCCTTCTTCGTACTCTCCAACTCGTGTTTTCATCCATGACTACGACACCTCTTCTGTCCAGTTTGATTTGTCTATGCAGCAAGAAATTCGTGGAATCCCGGAATCGCATCGTCCACTTTTGATTCCAAGAATTTTCGATGCTAAATATAGACACGTCGATGCTGATAAAATGTACTTTACCGATGGGTCTCTAATAGAGGAATCAACGGGATTTGGAGTTTTCAACGAAATAACTAGCGCCTCATATAATCTCCAGTCACCATGTTCTGTATACATTGCAGAGTTAGCAGCCATTTTTTGGGCGTTGGAAAGCGTCGCATCACGGCCAACAGAACACTACTATATTGTAACGGACAGTCTTAGTTCTGTTGAAGCAATCCGTTCAATAAGATCGGGAAAGCACTCGCCGTATTTCCTCGGGAAGATACGAGATATTCTGAGTGCTTTATCAAAACGTTGCTTTGCCATCACCTTTGTTTGGGTCCCCTCACATTGCTCGATAATGGGTAATGAGAGGGCAGACTCTCTGGCAAAAGTGGGGGCGACAGAAGGCGACACGTATCACCGTGAAATCGTCTTCGACGAATTTTACTTCTTGGCACGAAGGAACTCTGTTGTCAACTGGCAGCGCAAATGGAAAGAGGATGATATGGGTCGGTGGCTCCACTCGATTATTCCAAAGGTAAGCCTCAAACCCTGGTTTAATAGATTGGACCTGAGTCGGGATTTTATTCGTATATTCTCCCGTCTCATGTCCAATCATTATTCCATGGATGCGGTACTCTATCGTTTAAATATTGCTGGCAGCAATTTGTGTGGCTGTGGCCAAGGTTACCACGACATCGAGCATATTGTTTGGTCGTGCGAGGTCCATCTCGTCGCTAGAACGAATTTGATAGACTCCCTTCGGGCCCGAGGAAAACCACCCTATGTTCCAGTGAGGGATGTGTTAGCTGTGCTAGATTTGGACTACATGTTCGAAATTTATCTTTTTCTAAAAGCTATCGATCTCCGTCTATAATTCTTTTCAATTTCCTATTTCCCTTTCTATCTTTTTCTCCTCTTGAAACAAAAAGTGCTAGACCTAAGTAATCAATTGTTATAAACACAAAAACGAGTTTGGCTCCTTAAAACTCAAAGGTATGAGCCGTTTCAAATAAAGTAATTTATAAAAAAAAAATAAAATAAAAAAAAAGATATTTGATGATTTTTTTTTCGAAATTATTTATTTAAATTTTTGTGTTTTTGACTGCTTATTTGAAAGCTGTGTAACCGTAGGTTTTAAATAAAAAATCTCAAAAAACTGCTTTACAGAGCCAGGAGATTTATTGATTTATATAACCTTTGCAAAACATTTCATGAAATTATTAAAAGCTCTAGCAAGCAAAGTCGGCCATTTTTAAATACTTTTCAATAGGTTCAGATTTTTTATTTTGAAATGCTGCTTATCATGTTAGCAAAAAATGAAGCTTAAAAATAGTTAAAATAAAGAAAAAATGAATTTAAAAGCCCTTCTAGAAATGTTGGTCTTTGTTCTACAAAGAAGACTATGGGTCTTGAATGCATAATTTTGGCAAAAAAAAAAGATTTGATTAACTTTTTCATGTGTTATCCCCAAATTTTACTCACCAGACTGGGAGTGCGATTTAAGTAGGCGTATTACTAGCGGGTGTATTGTTGGATTTTGGAAAACTTTCAGGAAAAATAAACGTTTTCAGTTACATCAATAATCATTTATTCATTAAAACTTATGCTAAAAGCTTCTAGAGTATGAACCTATGTATGTCTATTCTAAACTTTATCTATTGATGGCAAAAGTAACAATCATTCAACTCAACCTTGAGATTCTCAACAATCAAGTAACTTAAAATCATTCCGCATGCCTCCTCTATCTAGCTATTCGACAAATTAAAACAAAATCAAAATAAATTCACCTTACTATCAGTCAAATGGAATAGAATTTTGTGTTTTTGTTCTGACTCTAAATCTGTCTTTTTGGTTTCGATAACTTGTGCCTGGTGCTAATCTTTTCTTCGGGTTGACAACTCAAAACTTGCCCTTTCCGCTGCTAACGATTTTGTAGTCCTCCTCACTAAAAAGTTTGTATTTGCCATCGTTCTGCAAGAAGTAGATGGGATCCTTGATCTTGTTGATGTCAAAGCCGTCCAGTTGAAGGTCTCGTTTCTTAAGTTTGAAAGTCGCTGTCATCGGAACTTCGGATAGTACCCGAATGAAAAGTGGTCGAGCGTAGGCCGGCAGACTGCCCCGAACTCCGGCGGCCAATTGGTCCAAATCGATTTTACCCTCGGTATCAACTATGGCGGCCATTCCAGCTTTGCCCTCGGTTCCGGGAATCTAAAACGTATTGAACAGTAGACGTATTGATTTAGATATTTAGAACATATAGCTTTTTAGACTTACATCAACACCATAAACAGCACAATCCTTCAATCCAACAATATTTGTGATGACGCCCTCAACTTCCGAAGTTGCAACATTTTCACCGCGCCATCTAGTGGATTTAAAAAAAAGGTTATTTTTTTGTATATGAATCAAAAAGCTCAATCCCTACCTGAAGGTATCACCAGTTCGGTCCTTGAAGTAGTAATATCCGTAAAGATCAGCTACCAAAATATCACCGGAATTGAAATACATATCCCCTCGAACGAACACATCTTTCAGTACTTTCTTCTCCGAAGCTTTCTTGTCCGCATAGCCTTGGAATGAGTTCAGCGCATTTTTAAGATTGATTTTCCCGATGAAAACTCCTGGCTCGCCTGGCTTACATCGAATACAGAACCCTTCCGAGTTACGAATAATCTCGCCAGTTTCTTCCTCGCAACGGACCAATGTGACCGGATAGAAGGCCTTTGCAAAAGCAGGAACGAATCCTACCGCTCCAATTGTGTTGTCCAAATTCACTGAAAAAATAAAGGTGTAAGATTTAATAAAAATTAAATTTCAAAATCAATTGAATACTCACTCAAGTTAGAATTTCCCTCAGTTGAGCCGTAAAATTCGGCGATCTGCTTCACATTGAACCGACTCATGAACTGGGTCCAAATCTGAGGCCTCAACCCATTGCCAAACATGATTCTAACTTTATGCTGAGTATCAGTCGCCTTTGAAGGAGTTGTCAACACGAACCGACAAATTTCTCCAATGTATTGTGCCACCTATAAAAGTACACATAGGTAATAACTAATATTCTCAATTTAAAAAAAAACCAAAACATCAATTACCGTGCACTCATATTTGATGCAGTCGCTGAAAAAGTTTGAGGCAGAAAACTTTTTCCTGAGAGCAGCTGTTAGACCACACAGAAGCACTGTTCCTACTCCTACCATTCCGCCCGCTGAGTGATACAACGGTAGTGAGTTGTAGATTATGTCGTCGTCCCGAAGGTTCAACATGTAGTAGCTGCCGGTGCCCATCATGATATATCTGAAAAGAGAATTATGTGTTTTGGTCAAAGTTTTCAATAAAATGTTAGTTATTGAAGCCGTTTAACTTCCCTACAACATAGGAAACGAAGAACATTATTTCAATACCGAAGCGTTAGCCAATCATAAGGAAAAATTGTGCCTGACCTCTAAATTTTTAGATATGCAGTACGTAATTCACAGGGCTTATATCATAACCCAAATGTTCAAGGGAATCTAGACAATCTTATATCGATTAAGGTGGCACTAAGCCTGTTTTCCCACGTTTGGAATGAAAACACATTGTTTGAAATATTACTAAATTCAGTTATACAGATCATCGGTTAAACGAGGGACAATTACGACGAAAGTTATTTAATACATTCTATAAATCACCGTAATGTATGTATGTTACTTAATTTATCAGCTTTATCGGTGAAAAATGATGTCCTTTTTAGTAGAGACATTCTAAGATTATGCATTTTTTTTTATAGATGGATAGAAAGTTAGAAGTAATGAAAAATGGTGAAAATGAGCGGGTAGAATTTATTTAGAAGCATTATCATCACATATCAAATTTTTGTTCAGCACGGGCCAACTAATATGAAGTGGTAAGATAAAGTTGCATCCACACATTAGTAGTCCAAGGGTGGTTTGCCCCACAAGCGGAAAACTTGCAGTGCGAACGAACTGCAAGTTGTCCACACTGGCATATTCGAGCGGCCGAATATTCTGCGCCGAATACCACCCAAAAACCGCTAAGCCGAATATTCGGCTCACCGAATAGTTAAGCTAAGAAATCGGCCATAAGTGCCGAATAGGTCGAATACTTATTGTAAAAATTTAAATAATAACAAACTTTTAACATTTTTTCAAATGATTCTGAATAATTAATAAAATATCCAAAACGAATGTTGTAAATTCAAAACTTTATGATTTCAGACAAAAACCTTAGGTGTATTCGTGTATCTTGCACTGTAGATCATACAGAAGTATGCTGACCAGTATCGCTTTATATTTACTTTGATAATAGTTTATTCCAGATTTTCTGGATATATCCAGGCTTGAATACAAATCTTAATTAGATTCGAGATAAATTAAATCTTGCCGGGATGTCCAGATATTGTTTAAAACTTCCCAGGCTTATTCAGATTATTTGCTAAATCATATAAAAACAACTCAAATTTCTCTTTAAATTTTTTAGATATTGTGTTCAATAACGACTTTAAAAAAATCAAAATGAGCATAAGTTTTGCCCTTTTTTAAATTGTTTTTCAAAAATCGCTCTGAATGCATGACCGTGTGGATACGCGTGATTGGAAGTATGGTATGCTTAAGGTTAAAGTTCATCTTGTTTAAAACATCTATTTTGAAGATATCGTGCTCAAATTCGAGCTTAATCTAATTCGATATCTAATAAGCAATTTCAAATTGCTTGGCACCTGTTTCGGCATATTTTGTCCCAGATTTCATAGAAACACAATCTCTTTGGTGAGAAACGCCTTAGAAGCGACAAGTCATCCTGTCCTGTCAGTTATTGGTGACATTTCAAAAATCAGAAAGATCCCTACTTGAAAAAAAAAATCTTGTAATAATTCATGCGTTTTTGTGAAGCATTAAACCTTGTCTGAGATCTACGACACCATTTTGATCAGCAGCTCGATTCCTTGGCCAAGAGACAATCAAACCAACAGTCAAAAGATCAGCATACTTCGCTTATTCGTTACAAGTCTTGTGAACCATTGTATGCTAAAGAGGGAACGCGATTTTGCTGTACAAGGAACGAAAATAAAATGTCCCTTACCAATAATTCTGGTAGACTAAAGAAAACTCCAATTATCAATGAGAAGGCTAAAACTTTGGAGACAATTATTGATTGGTGTAGTCACTTTTATGAGCCACCACATACCTGTTCATCGACATTTGATGAAATCAATCAATTTAAAGTCACACAACAAAATCCACAACAAGATCCTCTTAAAAACGTGAAAAAAAACAGATCAACCTGATTAAATATTCATTTTTGAAAAATCATGGCATCTGGCTACCTTTAATAACTAGTAACCTTAATTTATTTTTTGCAAATGATAGAGAACTTTAACTAGATAATTTCATCAGAACGTTTAAAGACTCTAAAATCAATAACTTGCTTGTTAAAATAATATTTCTGAAAATAGGAGAAGAAAATTTATCAGTGTTGCTAGTTTCTTTTCATGAAGAAAATGCTCAGTTTAGGACGCTTTAATTTTTTTCCTTGTAACTCCTACCCCTTAGCAGTCTCCATATATTGGAAATTAATTTGCATCGGGCAAAATATTCAAGATAAACCAAAAAAGTGATATTCTCCAAACAGATTTTTGCGTTTTTTCCACACAAATTTTCAAATCAAAATTCGGGTACCTTATTCTCATTAGATAAAATCTGCAAAAATTATGCCGTTCGTTTTGACCGCAAAATAAACTTTTTAGACCCTAGCGTTTTTGAAATTCGAAAAAAAGTTACAATTCAACACATCTTGATGCACAATTTATGCACCAATTCCTATCTAAAGTGTTCAGAATTCGGGTGCTCACAAAAAACTAAAAATGACCAAAACATTCACAGGCCAATTTTTTTCTGATCTAATCCTGAACAATTAAATGATGTTTTTTTTTATACTTTGTTTATTTGAAACGGCTCATACCGAAGGTTTTAAAGACCCAAACCCTTGTTTTTGTATTTACAATTCATTAACTTGTATACTTGAAGAAAATAGAATAAAGAAAAAGGGAAGACGAATTTACACACGAAGATCTATAGATTTAAAGTAAAGGTATAATTCGAACATGTAATCTAGGTCCACCGCAGCCAACACATCCCTCACTGGAACGTTGATGATGTTAAATCTCTTTAAATCTAAATGTGTAATGCATTTAAGAAATTTCAGAATAACGAACTGTAAACTCCAAAAAACTTGGACTTGAACTAAGTAGACACATTTCACAGTGACGTGAAATAGATTTTCCGGACTTTTTTGATCTGTTATGATTCTAAAAGTCAACCAATTTACTTGAAAATGAAAAAAATAGTAGCAAACGGTCGCAAATTGAATTTCCTTCAATATAAATAAAATTTGATCATTAATAAGTTGAAGTAGTTGGTGTTGTGATCGATTACTTTTGTGATTCTAGAATTGATCATTTTTTACTTCACTACATGCTACTTCGATTTCCTGTCCTCTCTGTAGAAATACAATGAGCGAAATAAAAATAGCACCACTATGTGTTTTGCTCGTTAAAATATGAATGGTTGAAAATTACGAAAATTTTCTTCCACAGATTGTTCTGAATTGCTTAATGTATAAATCAAGTATGAGTTTGCTTTGTTTGGAAGTAGCAATTGGCATTGAGGACCAAAAATATGAAAAAAGGGGTGCGAAATAAGAATACCACCACTTGAGTTTTTCAACAAAAACAAGATTATTTTTAAAAATTCACTGTGTAAAAGTGAATAATAATGCTTCTACGAATTATTTCAATAGATAATTGCATTTTAGGAGTTTTCCAGAATTCCAAAGGTTTTCAAAGGTATTAAATGGTGGTTTAAAGAGATGCTCCTCTAGCGTTAAGGAATTTGATATTTGCAGCTATTATTGTTTCGCTCACTGTAGGTTATCAGTGTTTTCATATAAGTTGTAAAGAAAACAATTACGTACAATTTTGATGTTCATAATTTCTCGATTGAACAACAACAAACATAGTTATGCCTCTTTAAAGTTGTGACGTGAATTCAATCAGTTTAAACAGAACAGGGTAGAGCCTGCAAACTTTATATAGGTACATTTTTAAAAGTGATATTTTTCTCATTTATCATAAATTTTCGGTATGTTTTCGTGAATTTTTTCCTTATTTTTATTAGCATTTGAAGAGCAATATATTGAGGAATCATACGTAAAAATACTACTCTCACAGTCTACATTTAAAGATTTACCAAAAATATTTTTTTAATTTTTTTTTCAATTGTTTGTTTTTTTTTATCTAAAAACTAGCTGATCCCGTACGAACTTCGTTTTTTTTTATTTCAAAGCTTGAATTTTGTATTTGGTTGGTAACATTTTCACCAAAAAAATTGCTTAAAATACTTAACAGAATTTGCAAGCGACCTATTTGCTTGTCTACCAAACGGAAATTTAAAATTAGAAATTGTTTGACCGTCGAAAAGAACAGCCGTGTACGAATTTTTGTCTTTTTCGGATGCATAACAACGACATTATGTCTAACATATTTTAAAGGTAATATTAACGACTCCCATTCTGTCGTCTGATTAAAAAATTTAATTCATAAATCAATTGTCAGTTTTGTAAAACACCTGTGAATGAATTGTTGTCTGGATTTCATGCATAATAAAACAATTATTGCAAAAACATTAAACAGTAAATGTGGACGACCCCTTTTCTATCGTCTAATAGAAAATTTGTTATCAGGAATCGATTCCTCGTCCTACAAAACTCTCGTGTTTAAATTTTTGCCTCGACATGATGCCTAACAACGTAATTATTGCAAAAAAAAATCGAAAATATTAAGACGAACTCTTTAACTGATTCCTTGTCAAAATTTGACACGTGAAATCAATAACATGTGCTGTAAAACTCCCATGTGCAAATTTTCACTATAATCCGATGAATAATCAAGACAATGGGGCTTATTCTGAGAGTCACGTGACGTGATGTGCAAAATTTCACATCGTTGTGCCGACTCCATAAATCACTCTAGGCTAGAAGTTTCAGCTAAAATGTCCTGTGATCAATTTTTGAAGCTCATTCATACTAACGTTTCTTCTCTGAATCATTTCCTAGTGTCAGGATAAAGAAGTGAAAACTTCTATGTGTAAATTTTCATCTCTATCCAATGCATAATAACGTCAATACCGCAAAAACATTGAACAGTTTATATGGACGACCCCTTTCGCAGACCTCTGAATTAAAATTCGACTCCTGAAATCAATTACTCGATCCTTGAAACTCCCACGTATCAAGTTTCCATCTTAATACAATGTATTCAAGCATTAATATCGCAAAAAACAATGCCACCTTTGGCCGACCTTTCACTCTGAATTTGAAACCTGGAATCGATTGATCGTTCCTCAAAATACTCTTATGCTAATTTTCATCAAAAACAAATTAATAATAACTCCAATATCGCAAAAACAATGAACAGTTGATATGGAGGACCCCTTTTGTCGACCCCTTCTACAAAATTTGATAACTGGAATCGGTTGTCCGTTCCGTAAAATCCCCGTCTGTAAATTTTCATCATAATAACGCCAATATCGTACAAACATAAAAAAGTCGATATGGACGACCCCTTTGGCCGACCCCTGACCCTAAGTTCAATACCTGGAATCGATTGCTCGTCCCTCAAAACACTCATGTGCAAATTTTCATATCAATCCAATGCATAATAACTTCAATATAGTAAAATCACTGAACAGTTCATATGGACGACCCCTTCTGCCGACCCCTGACACAAAATTTAATACCTGGATTCAATTCCTCATCTCTCAAAAACCCCTATGTGCAAATTTTTGTCACAATCCGACAAAAAATAACGTCAATATCGTGAAAACAATATTTGTCTTGTATGGACGACCCCCTTTAAAAGGGGTCATCCGAAAATCTGAAAACGTTTTTCATCATTCCTGGTCCTAATGAGCATCCATGCCAAATTTCAGCTCTCTGGCTCTTAAGATGGCTTAGCCTATAGAGGACAAACAAACAAACAAACCCACAGAAATTGCTTTTTATATATAGGGGAGAATGAGGATACTTGATCCCTGGGGATACTTGATTCCTTAGCTATATCTCGAAACTGGAATGTCTTACAAAGATCAAATGTTCTAGAAAAATGTGCCAAAATGAGCAAAATAACAATGCTTGTAGTTTAAAAAATTTTAACAAAATAATTGTGTGAGTAATTGATCTTTGTTTGAAAAATTTCACAAAATGTAACTTGAAGATCTTTTTTCATCACTTTAAAATGTTCCTTACATGGGAAAATTATGAAAAAAAATATTTGTTCCGATGTATCAATCGTTCGAGCATAAAATGAATTTTATAATGCCATATTTTCAAAGCAATGGAAAACTCTCAACTTTTTTCAGAAAAAGTTTTCTAAAATGTTGATTACGGGTACAATTGATCCCCTAGAGTTGGGTACAATTGATCCCCCTTCTAAACGGCATATTCTTCTTCTGAATTGATCGTTATGATTGTTGATTACGAAATTACTAATATTTATCCAAAAACTAATATTTATCAAACAATTGTCTGAAGAAAAGAGCATAAATAATTAATTTTCTATTAATTATAAAAAATAGCGCCTTTAAGTATGCAATGTTATTAGCGTTGAGACAAAGTTATAGAATTTTCTTCTTATGTCTGCTATAAATTGTGAAATGAGAACAAACATGACCAAAATAGTCAATAAACATTCTATCTTAGGGTTTTGTTTGATTTTTATACAAGGATTAGGGCTTCTTGAATAAAAGATCAAGTCTCCTCTAATAGGGGATCAAGTCTCCCCTAACTTCAGAAAAATCGCAATTTTTTCACTCCCACGAAAATGCTTCTAGTTCATCAACGGGTTCAAGTATCGTTCTAATTTTTGGAGCATAGAAACTTGAAGTTACAAGCTGTCAGAAAATGTCAAAGATGGCGAGTTGCTAAATTTTTCCAAAAAGATATGGTGAAAATAAGAAAAGGGGATCAAGTATCCCCACTCTCCACTATAGACTAGCTGATCCCATACGAACTTCGTTTCGCTTTGAACTTGGAATATGTAATAAACAGTTTGTATGAAAGTCAGTTGCCGAGAATTTTCCAGATGCACTTTCGATTTCATTGTTAAGTAATAATTGCAAAAATATTGGACGATTACTTTTTCTGTCGTCTGCTACTAAATATGAAATAAGAAAATAAGAAAACCCCGTGTATAAACTTTGACTCGATCGTTGCATAACAACACTATTATTTCCAAAAAGTTATACCCCTTTCGGTGGCCTCTTCTACAATCTTCGATATCTGAATTTGTTCGCCCTTTCCTCAAAACTCCCGTGTGCAAATTTTCAAAGCAATCCATTGCATAATAACGTCAATTTTGCTAAAAACAGTGACAATTTAATTATTATGGACGACCCCTTTCGTTGTCCCCTGCAAAACATTTGACATCTGAAATCGATCGCCCGTCCCCGAAAACTACCTTGTGCAAATTTTCATCCCAATCCGATGTCAAATAACGACGATATTGCAAAAATATTGAAAGGTTAATACGGACGACCCCCTTTGCCTGCCGCTTACGCTGAATGTAATACCTGAAATCCATTGCTCATCCCTCAAAACTCTCGTGTACCAATTTTCATCTGAATCCGATGTGTAATAACGACAACATCGCATTAGCAGTGAATAGTTAATATGGACGACCCCCTTGGCCGACCCCTGTTTTTAATTTGGATAAGTGAAATCAATTGTTTGTCCGTAATAACTCCTATGTGCAAATTTTCATCCCAATCCGATGTATAAAAACGTCAATATTACTAAGATATTGAAAAGTTGATATGGACGACCCCTTTTGCCGGCCGCTTACACTGAATTTGATACCTCAAATCGATTGCACGTCACTCAAAACTATCGTGTACAAATTTTCAGCTGAATACGATGTATAATAACGTCAATATCGCAAAAACAGCGATCAGTTAATATGGACGACCGGGCAGTGCACTATGGGACAGCCCCATACAATGAGGCGGCAAAAAGTATAATTTTACTATTTATGAACTTTTTTGAAGATGAAATGAGTTGTTTACATTCGAAACCCAATATAAACTATTTTCGGATTTGGTTTAACATGTGTGCTCAGAAAGGGCAATAAAATTGGAACATTAACTCGTAAAAATGCATAGTGTAGTTTTCAAACAATAACTTATTAAATAAACTTATTTCGGAAATGCGTGCATCTTTTTAATTTCAGTGTACACAAAAAATATGTGAGAGATTAAAGCAAAACCACTCAGGGTGTTTTTGTTCAAGATTATTCAGTTTTGTATGAAGAATTAAAGAGTACACGCAAAAAATGCAGTGTTAAAGTTTTATAATTTTTGCGAAATAAGTATTTTTTAAAAAATCTCAGTTATTTCAACAGATATCAAAATTCTATCATAGCTTTTGATCACAATCACAAAGATGAAGGAAAACGTAGAAAATTTAAAATCAGTGTTAAAATCAGAGAGCGAGAATATTCTTGATGAAGTCAAAAGTGTTTTGGAAGAAAATATTAAAAATCTTCCAATACAATCGAAAAAAATAATAAGTCTTGATACTCCATCTGGCCCTAGTGCTAATTTACGATCTAGGAAGAGAGCTCGTCTGGAAAAAAGCGCTGATGAAAACCCAGAAGATGATCCCATTTTAATAGAAAGCAACCAGACTCCAACCTTTGCTGATCTTTTAAAAGGTAAAAATCGATTTTCCGAAAAAACGCCCCTGAAAAAAAGAGAGCCAATGGTTATAGTTAAGCCTAAAGAGGGAGAACAAACATCTAGAGAAACTAAGGAAGCTTTACGTGCCAAAGTAGATAGATCTGCTGCTAAAATACAAACCGTTAGAGAAGGATATAATGGTAGGGTGATTCTCGGTGTTAATAGTTCCGACAACTTAGAATCAGTAGTCTCAAACGTACAAGATTTATTAGGAGAAAACTATGATGTATCCATGTCTATGCCGATCAAACCACGACTCAAAATAACAGGATTATCGGAAAAATTATCGGCCGAAATCCTTCAACAATGCCTAACAGACCAAAACGAATATTTGAATATCAAAAATTTAAAGCTTGTTACTAGTTTTGCAAGTAAGTATATGAATTACACACAATATACAGCAATCATTGAGGTCGATTTGGCCTCACAAGAAACTATGCTTGAAATGGGCCGTGTAAACATAGGATGGGATAGCTGCAGAGTAGTCGAATCGTTTAGCATAATGCGTTGCTTCAAATGTTGTGCATATGGTCATAAGAGTGCAGACTGTAAAAACATTGAAATCTGTTCACGTTGCGCTTTAAATCACAGAACTTCCGATTGTAAATCAGACTTTAGGATCTGTATAAATTGCAAAAACATCAACAAAGAGCGGAACATGAACCTGGATATAAATCATTTTGCTTACAGTGAGGAATGTCCCGTTTATAAAAAAATGGTTGCGAATAAGCGTCGTTTCATAGATTATGCTCAATAGCAATCCCACAAACTAAGCAAAAATCATCCAGCTGTTATTTATTTAAACTGTGGAGGTATGACTACAAATTTTGAAGAAATTCGTTTAATGATGCACACGATCAAACCGAAATTATTATTGCTATCTGAGACACATGTAACACAAGCACTGGGAGAAAATCTTTTTCAAATAGCAAACTTCCGTTCCATAAGTTGTTATTCTGACTCGAGACACACAGGAGGCGTGATGATGTATATACACACAAGTATGAAATACAAGGTCTTACTAAATGAACAGAAAGATAAAAATTGGTTCCTTGGAATAGAAATTTACAATGGACTAACTGCCGGACGATACGGTATTCTGTACCATTCGCCAAACGAAAGCGATGCAAATTTTCTGAAGGTTTTAGAAGAAAACTGGCTTGATGATTTCGTAGATTTGTCTAAGTTCAACTTAATTGTTGGAGACTTCAATATCAATTGGTCTAATTCGGTTAATTCTGCAAACTTAAAGAATGTGATGTCCTCGTACAACTTAAATCAACATGTCAAAGACTACACTCGCATAACACGTACTAGCCAAACAATAATTGACTTGGTATTTTCGAACTGTGATATCAGTGTTTGTGCCGTCAATGATTTTAAAATATCTGACCATGAAACTCTATGTATACATGTTGCTAGCAATGTTAATAATGTTGAAGATACTTTTGTCCGGGTAAAGTGTTGGAAAAACTATTCTCGAGAAAATCTACTCACTTTATTGAGAAAACACAAGCAAGAAACAAATTTAGATCAGCTATCCAATGATCTACATGACAAAGCAAATAATCTTGTACAAATTGTCAAAAGATGTGTTAATAACCTAGTGGTTTATAAATTAATAAAAGCCAAACAATCAAATAAATGGTATGATTTCAGACTTGTTGAAATGAAAAGAAAAAGAGATAAAGCATATACAAAATTTCTACAATGTAACTCTGATTTTACATGGTTGGTATATAAAACGTACAGAAATGAATACTCCTGTTGCTTACGGAGAAAAAAACAAGAGTGGATTCAGCGTACAATTGAAGAAAACAGAGATAATAGTAAGGAGTTGTGGAAAACTCTCAGAAGGCTTTTAAGTCCAAATGCACCTAATCCAAGTCTAATTGAATTTGGCGGAGAAGTTGAACTAGACGAAACCAAAATCGCAAATAAATTCAATGATTATTTCATCCAAAGCGTTGAAGAAATTAGCAACTCTATTAAAGCAGAGCCCGAACCAATGCAACTTAGAGGAGTTTACACCCAAAGCAAATTAACTCGTTTCTCGCCCATCACGCTTGAAAAACTTAAGAAAATTATATGGACAATGGCATCATCTTCTGGTGCGGATGAGGTTAGTTGCAGAGTTTTAAAAGATGCATTTGATGCTATCGGTGAAAATATTTTAACCATAATAAATGAGTCACTGCGGACTGGAATTGTTCCCCGCTCTTGGAAAGAATCTTTGATTGTCCCAATAGAAAAAGTCAATGGTACATCGAAAGCAGAAGAATTTCGTCCAATTAATATGCTTCCTCTGTACGAGAAAGTATTGGAGTTAGCAGTTAAGGAACAATTAATAAATTATATTGACACGTATAAACTGCTTATCCCAGAACAGAGTGGCTATCGTAAGAATCACTCTTGTGAGACAGCTTTAAACTTGGTGTTGGCCAAATGGAAAGGAATGTTGGAGAAAAGGCAAAAGATAATCGCAGTATTTCTAGATTTGAAACGCGCATTTGAAACAATTTCACGCAGAAATCTTATAAAAACTCTATGGAAATACGGTATAGAGGGCACAACTCTGAATTGGTTCCAATCGTATTTAGAATGCCGTTATCAACGAACGAAGTATACCACTGTGATATCCAATACCAAAGAAACCAAGGTCGGGTACCACAAGGAAGTGTGCTTGGGCCCTTGCTTTTTATTTTATACATTAATGACATGAAACGAATCCTGAACCACTGTGATATAAATTTGTTTGCTGACGATACTGTAATATTTATTGCTAATGACAATGCTGATGCTGCTGTTGTACAACTGAACTGTGAAAACTTAAGTAAATGGCTGAATTTTAAAATGTTGAAACTGAATGTCTCGAAAACTAAATGTTTGATTGTCTCCAACAAGCCTGCAAACTGTGATATAGTTAATGTTAGTATCGATGGTGTGCGTCTTGAAATAGTTCACGAAATTAAGTATCTTGGTGTTATAATTGATGAAAAATTGAATTTCAAAAACCATATCGACTATGCTGTTAAGAAAATAGCACAAAAATTTGGAATTTTATGTCGGTTGCGTAATGATTTGACTCAATGGAGTCTTATTTACTTGTACAAGGCAATAATATCACCGCATTTTGATTTCTGCCCCTCAATAATATGCTTTGCAAATGATCAACAAATGGCTCGTCTACAGAGGCTTCAGAATAAAATAATGAGACTGATTCTAAGATGTGACCGAAGAACCCCTATTCAAATTATGCTGAGTACATTACAATGGCTCTCAGTTAAGCAGCGAGTGACGTATCATACCATGATCCTGATATTTAAAATTGTAAAAGGAATAGCGCCAGAATACCTCCAGGAAAGAATAATCAGAGGAACTGACCTGCATCGCTATGGAACTCGTTTTGCCAGTGAGATAAGAGCAGCTTCATTTTTATTAGCATCCACACAGAATTCGTTATATTATAAAGGAATAAAAATGTATAACACTTTACCTATGGACATCAAGCGAGAAGAAAACTTGACAAATTTTAAAAATAAATGTTTGGCGTTCGTGAAAAACAATATTAGGATATAGTACGTGTTAAAATAAGCTAGTAATTAAATTACATGATGATGATGAACTCAACTGAACAAACGTCTCTGGGCCGCACATGACAAATCTCAAAAGCAACGCGATCTGGGGCGCGGTAAAACCCTGAAAATGGACTCATGTGTGTGTGGGATGGGGCTACACCCCAAAATGTCCCTTTTCCCAGATGGTCCCTGTTCTTAAGTTGAAAAATTTGAAGCAGCAAAAGAAACAGCAAGAAAAAAAAAGCAATAAATAAAAAAGGCAATGATGGACGTACATGGGAACAAATCCAGTAAGATTCAACGAATCAATTGAT
Source organism: Uranotaenia lowii (assembly GCF_029784155.1). Classification (NCBI taxonomy): domain Eukaryota; kingdom Metazoa; phylum Arthropoda; class Insecta; order Diptera; family Culicidae; genus Uranotaenia; species Uranotaenia lowii. Next base: position 341,640,430 of record NC_073692.1, read on the forward strand.
CAAAGACTAAATGAGACAATTTATAAAAAATATCTATTAAGATAATCCAGCCCAATTTCCCATGTACGGGGGATAGTGGAGGGCCATCATCATCATCATTACAATCAATTACAATCATCTTTCTACACGTTATGCACAAAATTTGCTTAATGATGTTTAACATAAAACATACTATTTTTCCAAAATGATTAAAAATTACCCATTATTTGTTTTTATTATAACTTTGAAGGATGCAAATATATGCAACTATTTTTTCTTGCTTTCGAATTATTAGACTCTAAGCTATGTTTAAAAGTCAAAAAAAGTTTTGGGAAACGTAAGGCTTTTTCTTAGAGACCAAAATGTTTATACCTTTTGAGTAAATCATAAAATTACTCATTATTTACACTTTTTTGTTAACCGTGTAATAATGAAAAATATTTCGAAAAGAAGCTTAAAAAATAAGCTTTTCAACGATGTGTTGGGAATTGATGTAGCATTTCATTTAAAGGAGAAAGAAGGATTTGAATATTATTGGATCAAAAGTATATTTTTCAAAATTTTCTAAGTCTGATGTCTGTGAAACCATAAGTTTTTATGATAATGATCTGAAAAATTCAGGATATCTTAGTTAAATATAAAGCTACAAACTGGTATATGACAAATATCATTACGATGAAGTTTATTTTTGACTTTTTGCCGCCTCAAACCCCATAGTGCAGTGGTCGGAAAATCGCTCAAGAAAAGCAATCAGGAATGGTTTCTAGCTAGAATGATGCTACCTCCGAGTGCTGTGATACGCACGTGGTAAAAGTACCCATTGAATATATGTCGAAAATCAACACTAACTTGATACAAGAAGATATACCATGCCCCACCGGAGGCTACCGTTGCTATTCGTCACGTGGCTAATAGACGGTGATCGACATACTTGGTGATACATTTTGAACGTCTATCCTCGCATCATTGTTGATAACGTTCGTTATTGATAGACGGTCATGAATGTTTCAGATGGAAAAATTTGAAGAAATACCAGGACCAAAAAAGCCCTAGCACATGCTGGAAGATCTTATTTTTTATTGTTATACAATTTTAAAGTTTTGCCGTAAAATAAAAAATCCTTTTTTGTGACGTGAATTCGCTCATTTGCGACTGTTTTGGTTCGCTTTTTAAAACAACCCCATTATTGAATATAAACAAATTCTTTTTTGAACATAATGAAGCAGTCTTTGTTGGCTTCAAAACTTATTAAAAAATTCCAAAAAAAATCAATCCATATATTTTAATTAATTGTTTTGTGAAAGTTGTCAACATTTACACTTTTTCCAACAAAAAATTTGATTACCAAATTTATATAAAACATGTTCAAAATTTGTTTTTTCTCTTTTTTCGTTAGTTTAATGGGATTTGAGTTATCAAAGTTATTGACAAGTTTGAGATTTTTTGATACGCTAACACATGAAAACCACTTGTTAGCGGTACAAGTGCGTGGAATGTGTCGGTAGCATTTCATGTCCTTCAACCTGCAATCTGATTTTGTTTTTTTGAATTTTGATGCCAAATTTGGAGGCAATTGAAAATCACGTAACTCGTGAAACATAATTTCGTCGTTTTGACGAAATGTAGAAACGTAAGGTTGAACAGATGAGCTCCGAAAACCGATCGCACGAGCCTACATTTTTAGCCTGGATGGATTCAGTATCGTACACAATTAACACACTACGTATATACAGCATTTTGCGATTTTGCGAAGAAAAAAAAATCTGATTTACTGTGATTTTACCCAACAATTCTGTGACGGTTTTCTGTGATGCAATAACATATATTTTCTTAAAAAGCTATGAAAAGTTGATGTTTTTTCACAATTTACATGGGAAAAATCAGTTTATATTACCAATCGAATCGTATTTTTCCAGGACAAAGTAAGAAATAAAAAAAAATACAGAAAATATCTAATTTTGCAAATACGTACAAAATTTAAAAAATCTGTGAGACCTGTGAATATGACCAAAATTTTGTGTTCTGTGTTCTGTGATGAATGAAAAATTCTGTAAAATTACAGATTTTTCGGTGATTTCGACATTTTCGCAGTATAACACCGTAAAACAAGTATTATATGGCGAAACTTCATATTGCACTTTAATGGTCGTTTGATTCCAGAATCATTATGAATATATTTATGAATTTATGAATATATCCAAAAATAAAAATCTCTCGACAAATAAAGAATTAATGAAAAAAAAAATCTCTCGAGAAAACAGGAATAAGTAGACTCCGAATCTCACAGGTTGTTGGATGACTATAAATTGGTGTTTGTTTCTGCATCCAAACAAATAACTCCGTTATTTCACCAAGATAGGTTGATAATTTTTTAAAGTTTTCGGATCCTATTGGAAAATATTACTGTAGCAAAATCAACAATTTTTATAAAACAACATATTTTTTTAAAGCTATGCAATTATTGCAATACTTCTAATTTTTGTCGTTCACTTTAATCTAGAATCATTTTTCTCCAAGCCAACAAGAAAGTTTGGCTTTCAAGAAAAAAATAGAAAAAATATCTTTTCTTCTCCTTTCAGAAGTATATCAAAATTTGGAAATTCAAAGTTCACTTATTTAACCAATATTCCAATCGTTTATCGAACTTAAGCAAAGTTGCTTAATAAATTTAAACCTGGAAATAAAAGCTTTTGAACAAAAGTTGGGGATGCTTAAAATTGAGGATATCACAGGGATTTAAAAAGACATTTTTCTGTTTAACAATTTTGACGTACTGATTTTTTTGAGTACTGATGAATTTTTTATTTTTAAATCGCTATATCCTAAAAAATTCTATTTCCATCTCGATTATTGATTATTGATTATCGCATCCGGAGAATTTGGACAGACAAAAGTATATTTCTATGATTTTTCATCGAATACCTTCAATGAAAAGGTATCACATCACGTGTGCTCAATTTAGTTTAAAAAAAAGCAAGTAAAAGTTATATATTTGGTAAGAAGTCAACATTATATTTCCTATGTAGGAATTAATTAATTTTCATAAACAAATCATATCACTCATGAAGGTATGGAAATGAAGCAGAATCTTTTCATATTAAGTGTTATTAAGAACAAAATTTGTTACGAAAATGCATGTTGAGTTGTTACATACCATTTTTTTGCATACATTTAGGCGTTTTAGTTCTACCAGTTGCATGTGCTTCCGACTTGTTTCATAAAACGTGGAGCGGAAATGGATGCTTCTTGAATGATTTAAATGTTTATATTTCAATCCATCAACGAAACATTTAAAAACTCAGACAATTTCAATTCAAACTATACTATTACTGAGAAAAGGCTATGCTCGGCCCAAAAAAATGATTTCATTTGAGCCATTTCAGCGTGACGTCGCAAAGTTTGTGCAACATAATTTGAAAGCTCGAATGAAAATTTTAACGCATTATAGACTGCAAATACCGCAATAATAATTGTCTTATTTGAATCAACATTTTTGCCAAAAATTAAAAAAAAATGTTAAAGAATAAGAAAGACCGTTTCACCGTTCAAAGTAAAAGATCCTATCCTCTTTTCCTCAAATTACCTTTTCCAGGCTGATCGCTAGAAATGGGTAACTTGAGGAATTTCAAAATACAGATAAAAACGTTGCTCAGCTTGTACATAACAGATGGAGAGAAGCTCAGACGTTCAGCTAGGATTCTTAGAAAGAAACTATCATTAGGTTAATTAGTTGCTTGCCGGCAAACAAAGATGGGACTTGACAACTTTCAACATCTGTTTTACTCTAAACTGGGCTACACCATCCATCCATCAATTCGAATGTAATGTCCTTTTGCAAACTAAAACTCGTCCACCACTGATAGAGATGCAGAAGATGGTATTCGCATGGCAATTTGAAACTAAATTATGGAGTTGTCAAATTTTTTATGTAACAAATTGGAAAAAATTTCGTTTGAAAAGTAATCTGATTTCAATCCTAAAGTGAAATCACGTGAAACGTTTAAGGATAAACTTTTTAAATAAAAATGAGGGGTTTCGGTTATAGAGTTAAATATCAAAAAATTAAACATGTAGCTTTTCAAATTCGAGTAACTCCTAATTTCTTTTATGTTTTTTAGTAACCTTCCCACCATATAACCCTCTCGAGAACCCCTCAACTCACCTGGAATTCGTGATGACCGCCGCCTTGGGCATCCCGGTCGTTCCGGAGGTGTAGATGTAAACTAATTTATCTCTCGGTGATATATCATCCCAGATGGAACTTAAATCCACACCCGTCGTGGCTGGGTCGCTGTCCTCGCTGTCCAGCGCCTGTCGCAGGTTGTGGGATCCTGTGCCCGAAGAAAAGAGGTAGAGAGAAAGCATCAGCAACATCAGACGAAAAATGAAAAATATACTCCCGGTTTGGAAACAAAGCTTACGGGGTGTGTGTATTATGGGAAAACATACAGGATACTTCTCATTTTATTCATACAGCAGACAAAAGAATGTACACAGGGTTGTACAAAATTCATTCAAAGTTTGTCATTTTCATTGAAGAAAATTACCTTTGAAATTTTTAAACTAAATTTCTGGATGACAAAATGGATTTAAATTTTGTACGCATTTGACTAATGTACAAAGATGAATTAAATTTTGTTCTAACATTCTTTCACCCCCATCCCCATCTAAGAAAACCGATTTCGGAACTGCTGGAGCAGAAAGTTTTCTTCTGGGTGCAAAGATGATTTATGACCACCCATTATGTGTAGCGGTTAGGTGGAAGAACTCACTTTGAAAGACATTTCGTGAGCCACTTTTGGCAATCCTTGATGCATTTTCACCGAGCTTTCCGATCCTCCGAACAGGAGGGAGCAAGGCGTGTCGATTTAAGGGTTCAAATATGTAACATAGAAGTTAAGTTTATATGTTCGAATAATTGTATAGGTGTTGTTCAAGGGCGTTCAAGGCATTTTAAACTCTATGTGTAGTTCTCGTCGAGATGTGTCTTATTAATCAATATACTTTTTAGACTTCTTTTTTTCAAAATTTTCTATGAAATAGAGTAGAACTAATCGACTAAGCCTAATTGGGGAGGTCGAGCAGAAAACACCTTCAGAAAACAACCAAGAACCGGAAAATCCCTGGGAAATTTTCGTTTCGCTCGACCAGAACACGCGTGTTCCCTGATGTGCCGGGCAGCTTAGAAGAAGAATTGGTCCAGTTCCAATATATTCGGACGTTGCCAGAAACTGGACCAGATCAGCAGCAGCAGCAGCGAGACTATACAACACACAGTTCTCAGCTACTGATGGAGTTAGGAGGTTTACTATTAACCTAGTTGCTTCACACTTGCTTCACACGGACAGACTCCGTTATCACGATAGCAGAATGGAAAGGAAATACATCATCACAATCCGAATGTGTGCAATTTATGGGAAAATGCCAGCCGTTTCGGACAGTGTTGATAATGGGAGGATTTTTTCGCCCTTTTCTACGTTAGTTTTGCTGGTCGCTTTTGGGGAGGCCAGGTTATATGGCGTGTACTGCTTAAGCATACATTCTGTTAAAAATGAATTTCAAATAATCTATCATTCCATATTTCAGTTTCAGATTTGAATGCTGATGTGTAAATTTTTCTATTTTACATAAACTCATAAATGGTTTTTTTTTCGATGAACTATTATCGATAAAATTCAACAAACCGTTTAAAAGAGCTTTAAAATAGTTACTTATATGAGTAGCTTACCTGGAAGTTTTTCGATAATACTTTGTTCCGTAGATTCATCCGTAGAATAAACGAACGTTGGAAGGCCCTTCACGCCCTCTTGGCCAGCGATCTCGACGATAGCTATAAATGAGAAATGAAAATGCAAACAATGAAAATAAGTTTGAATTCCAGTTGAACATTTTATTTTATTTATCATCGAAAATAAATTTACTGTTTTAAATTGCTCGAAAAATTTGATCAAGACTATTTTAGAAGAGAAGAGTTCTTATGGGATATTATTGTGAAAAAAAAGTTTTTTGCTGTTATCGAAAAATCAATAATCGTAAATAAGTGATGAAACATCCTTTTATCGCAACATTTGTTCAATTTTATACTCAGCTTTTCACATCTCATCCGATTGTTGAAGTATGTGTGTGATAGAACTCAAAAGCTTTCTAAAGATTTATGTATTAAATACAAACAATATTAGAAAATCTAGATTTTACAAATTTTGAACGATTGTTGTTGAAATTCGCGCTGAATGCGCCTAATTAATGCAATTAACTTTACTAAATATTTAAAGGCTCTGTTCAAGGTCCTGAGCATAACTCATTTGTTTTGCCGTTTTCAGCAATGAGTTTGAAGATTCATAACAAAATATACCCATTTTGTACTGTCAAAACATCTTCAATAGCTCTCATTCCTATTTTTTGTGTAACTGTAAAAACTTCAATTAAATTTCATCTCTAAAGATTTTCAAGTTAAAAAAATATTTTTTTACGGAAATAACAGAAACTTAGCCTTCCATAGTTGTTCGCAAAATATCCGTTCAAATTTATTTCTTACTTCAAGAAATATATCCAATTTTCACTTTGATTTGCTGAATCTTATTTTCTTATTTAATTTTTGGCATTTCGGCGAGTTGTGAAAATTCAAGGTAGAATATTTAGAAAGAACATGAAAGTATTATAGGTGGAAAGATCAAAGCTAGAGCGCTTTGGGTAGAAGAAATTGAATAGTTGGTGAAAATGTGAGCAGGGCTTTTGTTGTGTGAACAGCTTTTGAACTACTTGCGTGATTCTTTGCCGCGCGCCGTTTCAATGTTGATAGGAAGCGATGAAGAAACCCATCGCATTCCTACCCACATTGAAACACGGACGGGTCGAACACATGTGAGATTGTGTCCGACCCGTCCGCTGCTGTGAGCGCTGCTTGGGTGATTTTTTGCCCGGTCGGACACAATCTCACATGTGTTCGACCCGTCCGTGTTTCAATGTGGGTAGGAATGCGATGGGTTTCTTCATCGCTTCCTATCAACATTGAAACGGCGCGCGGCAAAGAATCACGCAAGTAGTTCAAAAGCTGTTCACACAACAAAAGCCCTGCTCACATTTTCACCAACTATTCAATTTCTTCTACCCAAAGCGCTCTAGCTTTGATCTTTCCACCTATAATACTTTCATGTTCTTTCTAAATATTCTACCTTGAATTTTCACAACTCGCCGAAATGCCAAAAATTAAATAAGAATATATCCCAGCGGCGATTAAAATAAGATAACTGAATCTTATTTTGAAAGAATCGATTCTCTAAACTCAAATTTTGGATTTTTTTATTTTAAAAATTCAATTTTTTAGAACCTATATTTGAATGATTATTTGAATGTGCGCGTTAAAGCACTTAGCAATTTTAATTCTAATTAATAATTTTTGAGTATTTAGTTAACTATAGTGCTCCAACTAAACTGTTCATTATAGAGCTGAGCTCCTAATTCAATACACTAATGTAACATAAATAATAAAATATAGACATATTAAGCAAAAGGCCGGAAAAGAAACTACCTTCTTCTACGCTAGATTATCTAGTTTTGAGTATAGTTAATATTAGTGTATCAATGATTTTTTAGTTTTTTTGCGGAAGCTTCTTCTTCTGTAAGAAAATTGGCCACTTAAGGCCCAACTTTAGATTGCTTTGATTGCTGAATTCTCGACTTATACATAAATTTTACATTTAATTTGTATGGATGCATTCGTTCCAGTCCCGTGCGAAAGATTCGTCCAATGGGGGGAGGGAGGTGGTAGGGATCTGAAATTAGAATTTAGCAAGAAATGATTTCGATATTAAAAATGCACACTAAAGTAGGAAATTGTCTCTAAAACCATTTCCTTACTCATGACTATCACACAAACTCGAAGAGATAATAAGTTTTACTGATACGCTTCAATATAATTCATAATCAAAGTTGAAAATCAATGATATTTTCGGTAAATTATTTATAAATTTTTCAAAAATATTATCCTTATTTTGAACTGGAAACTTTTAGTCTATATTTTCAAAACACCAGAAAATTAATGCGAATCAAAATTTCCAATAAAATCAAAATTTAAAGCGTCGTACATAAGAATTAATGCACAGATAGAGGATACATAAAATAAAACACTCGATTTAAAACGAAATTGAATCCGAAAATGAAAATTAATTTCATATCGTGTTTAAATTAACCATGCCTAAAAGTAGTTTATAGTAGTGATAATAATTGTTATTTATATATTATTGTAATTTACATTAATTTTCTTCATTTTCAATTGACGGGTTGATTGAATAGTTCCTCGGTAATATTTTATAATATGAAAATATTCAATAACTTTATAAAATAAGAATTTTTAAATTGGAAAACAAAATGAATTTTGAACTTTACGGAATTGATTCAAAACACAATAATAGATGATGATTGGATTTCATTTGATGAAAAAAGAGAAAATTTAAATCTATTTCAAGAACGCCAGTGATTTAAGTCAGAGATTAAGTCTTTTTTTAAATTTAGATCCTCTCAGTAAAGGGTGATACGGTCTAAATTTGGTCAAGGGAAAAAGCGTGTAAATTGGTGAAATCGATTACCTACTTAAAAAATCAAATTAAATTTCTTTTTCAAGTTTAATATAGTATAAAATTCAGGAAAAATACCCAGTTAGGCTTCCGCTTTTCCAAATCCGAATTGCCGGGCCTTACGCTTAACCCCTGCCATAAGATTTTGTACAGCCACCTTCTTCGCCGCAGAAAGCCAGTTTGCCTTGAACTGCTGCTCGTCCTTAGCAGTTTTTTGGTCTTCTTTAGGTTCCGCTTGACAATAGCCCAGTAATTCTCAATTGGGCGGGGCTCTGGCGTGTTGGGAGGGTTCTTGTCCTTGGGATCCACCTGCACGTTGTTGGCGGCGTACCACTCCATGGCTTTTTACCGTAATGGCAAGATGCCAAATCCGGCCAAAACAGTACGGAACAACCGTTTTTTTTTTTAGGAAAGGCAGCAGACGTTTATTCAAACACTCTTTCACGTAAATTTCTTGGTTGACAGTCCCGGAAACTATGAAAATGCTGCTTTTCAAGCCACAGGTACAGATGGCTTGCCAAACCAGATACTTCTTCACGAACTTTGACAGTTTCACGCGCCTGAAAATATCTGCTCCCTTTCCCCTTCCTTTTGCCGTATAAAACTCCTGTCCCGGAAGCTGCTTGTTGTCGGCTTTGACGTAGGTTTTGTCGTCCATTACCACGCAGTCAAACTTCATTAGCATCGTCGTGTACAGCCTCCGAGATCGCGCTTTGGTCGTCGTATTTTGTTTATCATCACGATTTGGAGTCACTACTTTCTAGTAAGTCGATAGTCCGGCTCGTTTTTTGGCTCGATGCACGGTTGTAGACGATACATCCAGCTTATTTGCAGCATCTCGGAGAGAGAGGTTGGGATTTCGCTTGAAACTAGGGGAGGAGCGGGCTATATGCGCCTATTAAGCAGAACACTGATTTAATCAAATATCACATCGAATATGTGTACAAAAACTATATACACGTGTGCAGGCATCTGTTTTCTATACATTGGAGTAATTTTTATGTTAAAATTTTCTTCTGTTTCCAAGAAAATGATTTTATTATAAGTGTTGTCTAAAATGCCGAAACTCAAACCGTGCGGGCTAAATGCGCCTATTTATGTTTTGAACAAAATTTCTTTTTTTGGGCAATATTTACGAATAATTTCATTGGAAATGCTAGGAAGTAATAATTTCCGTACGACAAGGCTGAAGTTTTATAAAAATCTATGTATATTATAATTTTATGGAATAAAACAAAAGTTAGGATTGCCATACTATGGAGGTAGTTCATCCAAGAGAAAAACTTTATCAAATCTGTTTTTAGATCTTCAATTCTCTCTTAAGATGTTATTCAGAGCTTAGATTTGAAGGTGCAATGATAAAAAACATTTATTTATTCTATTTAACCTGTTATTTTAGGATGGAGGCGTTTTACAAACATGATGGGGGCATACAAAAACACTCTATTATTCCACTATATAATCATTATTAAACCTCCACAAAAGCTGAAATATGCTTAATTTCTTAAGTTCATTTAAGTAAGAGACAAAAACCCTCCTAGTTTTTGTTTTAAGCTTCTTTACGTATAATTTTTAAAAGTCGAAATATTACATCAAAATGTATCAAAACCTTGTATGATTTTTTAAATTTTTTTGAGTTTGTAAATTCATTAAATTCTTTCTTGCCTTATGTTCTAAGCGTATCACCCTCAAAATGCATTGGTCAGATAAGCTGCCTAGTCAGCCATTTCATCAAACAGCCGTAGGGTCATTTAACCCGATAGGCCCATTTAGGAAACCTTTCCCCTACCGGCAACTCTCTTTGTCGTCTCAGCGGCTTCCGGTTTACGATTTCATCCCGATCCAGACTTCCTGACTGTCGCTAAACGTCCCCAAACACTTTAATTACATTTGTAACGATTGATTTGGCAACTTTTAGCGATTTTGCCAGCTTTGCGTGCGAGTAGCTCGGATTTTCGCGGTGCGCGAGCAAAATTTTGATACGCTGCTCTTCTTCCTTGGACGGCATTTTGACAACAGAAGAGTGAATTCCAAAATCAAAATAGGAGCAACATTCTACACACACACACCTTCAAAATAAGGGGTGTTCAGGTTTTTTAAATGCAAAATTGAAAGAAATACGTCAAGTTGATATTGACCAAATTTTGACCGTATCACCCTTTAATCAAAATAAATTACTAAGAATGTTCATTTTTGATTGAAGTTAACAACAATAGCTTTATATATTTTTTTAAAAAAAAGTTCAAATTTGAAGTTGATAAAAATGAAAATAATAAATTCCAAGTTTTGAAGTGAATATTGAAAGCACAAAGCAAATCCCATTTAAGTTATCGAAATAGGGGTAGGCTTAATAGCGGCACGTTATCTCTACATACGGGAAAAATGGTTCCTTGAGTCAGCTTCAAAATTGCTACTTTGAACTTCTTATAGGTTTTCTCAAAAACGTGATTTTTTTTTAAACGAACGCACACATATAGGATCTCAGTGAAACTTCATGTTTCTTTGAAGAGATCTAAATTCTACTTAAGACTAAAGCGTACATCTTTCAAGGATATAATGGCTAGCATCTTACTAATGCTAACACCACCAGCCCACAGAAAGAGTACTATGTATGCCGTGACCGAGACTCGATCTCATGACCTCTGGTTTAGAAGACTGAAACGCTATCCCTAAGCCACGGTCGGCGGCAAAATTTAAAATTAAAAAAGTGAAACGTTTATTAATTTTCAAGCGTAACACACATTAAAATTTGCATTTCTGAATATTTTGTTGCAGTCACTAGAACTATTGAATATAAACTAAGTTATTTTTTGCTATAAATTAAGATTTATGGGCTTCCAAGAAGGTTATGTTTTAAGAATACCAAAAGTTATTATTTAAAATCGAAGACACACTTATTTAAAACATTTCCAAAAATGTTATTAGTTCTTTTATAAAATTCGGTAAATTTATTTGAAAACTATAAAAAAAAATACGATAATATTTTATGATATCTGATATGTGATGAAAATGCATCTAATCAAATTCTACTTGCTAATTTTCAATATCTAACCATTTCCTCTAACTTTTTAGCCGCCTATAAATTTCATAATCTTGAAATGTTCTTACTAAAAGAACATAACTTGCTCATTAAAATATAATATGAAGATGAAAGAGATAAGTTTTTAGCATTATAGAGCGATTTTTTTACAATAAAAACGACTTAATTAAACAATTTTAAATAATAAATGAAGGTTAAGCATTTTGATGCCTACGGTTTAATATTTTAAAAAGTTTTGAAAATTTTGGAGTTTGTTTGACATCACTAAATAAAATTAAAAAAAAGTTATATTTTCTTTTAACAAAATTTAAAATCTGCAAATCGATTTGATATTTGCTTTAAAAAATATTTAAAGTTTGATTTAATTAATACTTCTTTAAAAATTGTTAAAAATTCATCATATTACAGAATTAGAGAAAAAACAGATTAAACATTTTCATGACTTTTTCACAGAAGTTGAAATTGCCTGCGGTCTTGGGGAAAGGTGATAAACACTTAGTAGGAATAACTTATTCCTACTTTAAAAAGTTTCAGGGCACCCAAATTAATCAAAATAAGCTCGTTAATCTGTAAATCGTAGAAAAAATCTCCATGGGGGGGGGGGAGTCTTCCCCCTCTTCACACGGCCTTGATTCGTTAAGGAATGACTTTTAAAATCCTCAGAGGTCCTATGTGGTTCAATACATTTGATTTATTCCTATCAAGTTCCTACCAGTTGTTAGATTTGTTGTGGTTGCTTGATTAGTTTTTAGAAATGTTAAAATTTTGTACCATTTCTATGAAATCTCCTTCTTCCAGAAAAGAGATTCCTCTCAAACTTGCGCTAAAATAACAACAAATTGGGATCCATTTGCATAATTATTTAAAGGGGTTTGCAGATATTCAGGTAACATTTGTATGGAAGCCCCTCATTCATGTGAGGGGAGGGATCTCAAAACATCATTTAACGTTTCAACGGTCCTGAAAACCTGACATGAAAATTTTCACTCCGATTGACTGAGAGCTTCCAAGGGAATAGGGGAAATCAGCTAAACAAAGTTATCTAAATCAAATTTCACAACATCTAGATGAAAAAAAGTGACATCAAATTAAAGATTTTTATCATATGAACAACTTTTTAGTTTGAAGTAGGATTTGATTTGAAAAAGTTATGAGGTTTTGACCATCGATTAATCAGGTCTGCCCCACTGTGCGTCGTCACGTTACGCTTGTTTTCTTGAATAACTTCGGAATTGCAAGTCGGAAAAAGACAAAATTGAGCTCGTTGCAAGGTCCAAGATATTCTTTAAAAATACAGTACCGTTCATAATTGTATAGAAATTGGAAGCAAGCGCACTGTCACTTCGACTTTGAACTTCCATAACTCATTACTCTGATGATATTTTTTGATCAAATTTTTTGCGTTAGATAGATCAACTATCACACTATTATAACACAAAATTTGAGCTTTCTGGAGTTTGTGTGGCTTGAGAAACAGTAATTCTACGAAAATCGGACTTTTTGGACTTTTCTCATTCAAACAGCAATATCTCTAAAACTACGCAACATTTTTTATTGAAAATTTGCACAGTGATTGTTGAGATATGAAGCTAGCATGTCTGAATTTTTCGAAAGGTTCTATCGATGAGATCAAAAGTTACGCGAGGTGCAATATTTCGGGCATGAACCTTGAAATGCGATTTCTATAGAATTTTGGACGATTCATGAGAACAATATTGTTTCCTCCACCAATCAGACAAAAAATGTCTAGCAAAAGCAATGAAGAAAAGAAAAAATGGAATAAATGATCCATTTGTGTTTTTAAATCAGAATCTCGCGATATTGTTGTGATTTTTCGGTTGAAATAGATTTACTGGTTGTTAAACAGAGAATGTGATTTTCCTATGGAAATAAACGTCCAAAATTCTATAGAAATCGCATTTCAAGGTTCATGCCTGAAATATTGCACCTCGCGTAACTTTTGATCTCATCGATAGAACTTTTCGAAAAATTCAGACATGCTAGCTTCATATCTCAACAATCACTGTGAAAATTTTCAATAAAAAATGTTGCGTAACTTCAGAGATATTGCAGTTTGATTGAGAAAAGTCCAAAAAGTCCGATTTTCGTAGAATTACTGTTTCTCAGGCCACACAAATTCCAGAAAGCTCAAATTTTGTGATATAATAGTGTGATAGTTGATCTATCTAACGCAAAAAATTTGATTAAAAAGTATCATCAGAGTAAAAAGTTATGGAAGTTCAAAGTCGAAATGACAGTGCGCTTGTTTCCAATTTCTATACAATTATGAACGGTACTGTATGTTTCTATAGTTTGTTGGCGTTCTTCGGCTAAATTATGGAAAAACCCTGTCGAAAAGTCGATGGAATGGAAATAAATTATCTTGTTCTGGCACAACTGTTTTGTGTACCAAGAATGATGAAAAAAATGGAAATTTTGCAAGCACCCAGTATTGTTCTAAATTTCAGCTTGATATGGGCACCGGTTTTCTTTTTGTAATGTGAGAGCATTTTTTTATGAAAATTATGCAACCCAACAGATTTACCAAAAATGAATTAAATCAAACTTATTGTAAGAAGCACAACAGCAGACTATTCAAAAAAGATATTTGTTGACCTCCGAAGAACAGCCGCTTATAAGTTCAACATGTGCTGCGACGTGAAATCTATCACAACCAGATGTTTGCCCAAGAATTTTCACTTCTATTATCTTCCTCTCAAAGCCGGACAAGAGCAAAGCCTTCAAGACAGGACACAGCTCTCGAAATAACATCCTATTGGGTATAATCGACAGCTTCGCTTTAGACCTGATTGACGGATACTATTTGTACTTTGTTGGTCCGAGAGACTAGAATAGGTATAGGTTGGTTTGAGCATTTTCGAACCAAGGAAGATGAGTTCAAAATACTTGCCGCCCACCTTCTTTCAAATTTTCCCACCCCGAAACAACTTTCAACTAACCACTCACCTTCCGCCAGTTCCGAGCTAACAATGATGGCCTTAGAATTGGCCACAGTAATCGAGTGTTTCAGCGTCTCCCGCCTAAGATTGGTATTGATGAGAGCTGTCACGACGCCCAGTTTGGCCAGGCCGAGCCAGATGCAGGGATACTCGGGACGGGTTTCCATCATCAGAGCCACCGTGTCGCCTTTCGAGAATCCTTTCGAGTGGAAATAGACAGCGATACGGTCCGACAGCTCTTTCACCTCCCGGAACGTCAGGCGGCGATCGTCCATCAGCAGGGCCGCCTTGGAAGGATGCCGGGCAGCGACCTCCTCGAATATTCTCGGAACGGAACGGAACCGTTTGCTAAGCCGGTGGATGGCGAGGTTCAGCCGGAGGAAACATACGGCAGCACTGGAACGAAACGACGAGATAAGAGCAACGAATTTCAATTAGTGGAACATGGTTACGAAGGTAGCTGAAACTTTCATTATTTCGCAATGGAATTGATTTGATGTTTGAAGAAAACTGATATGGATGTCAATATTGTTTATTGATACCAGTATTTTCATACGATAAAATAGTCCAAGGAATTGTTCGGACGAAAAAAAAGCAATTGAAAAATGTAGAGTAGAAATCATTATCAGTTTGTGTGCACTGTCTGAAATTTTCTTGAAATGCATGAAGGAAGTCAACGGATGGAATGATTTTTCATTTCTTACTTATCTACCTTTTAAGATTATATTTTATCCTAAAACTGTTCTAGACTTAAAAATCAATATGACAGTATTGGAAGATAAACGGCGTGTTATTTTTACAAATTGCAATTGTATACGTTTTGTTTCTCAACCGATCTTTTTGGATACTTTATAATGTAGCTAAAATATGAATCTCAGTCAAGATCCAGCAACAATCATTTATTTCAACGTTATTCAAAGTCGAAGAAAAAAGGCACCGTTCAGAGAACATCCTGTAGATCAGCTATCAATACTCAATTCAAACTCCATTCAACTTGTCTTCACACAGTATACAATCAGGAACACATACAATATAATGCAAACTAGGTACAACACATGAAATATATTTCTGAAGTAAGAAAAAAAGAAACTTTCAAAAATAAAATATATTAGTTAACCCTTGAAGAAGGAAGATCAAAGACCGAAACGTCGAGCAAAGTGTAAAACTCTGTTATTTGCTCCCTAAAGACTAAAATGCAAATTAGAAAATAAAGAACCAAAAATATCAGTCGTTAAAAAATAACCAAAAAAAAACATAGGTAGTTTATAAAAAAAAAACCTGAAGTTAGGAGCTCTATGTTGTACTCATACATTCATTGAATGTAAGATGATGTAAAATCCATTTTTTTAAATCAATCAACCGTCAAAGTTGTTTGTTTTGATTCGGTTATAGTCGTTTTAACCAAGGTTTTCAGAAACACAAGGTTCTCCGACTTTCACAGTAAATTTGCGAAGAGCGCGCGAGGCGCTCAATGAGTTTGTTTACAAACAAAGAATTTTAACTGAAATAGGGAATTTGACAAACGGTTATACCTCTTTTATATACACACCTTGGTTTTAACATCTTCGTGTCATTCGCGATTTGATGTCAACGATGCATTCAGCAGACTGTAATTGAAAAACTTTCCCGGTTCAACTGTGTTCAATGTTCACTTTTGGGCTTGAACTGCCAACTGAGCTGTATCACCAGCTCAACCGTCGAAATTGTTTCAGTTATGGTATAGAAATGTTTAAGCATTTTTTGAAAAGATAAATTCAAGTTCGCACACCACGAAAAAAACATGCAAGCATTCGCCTTAATTTTTGTAGATTTAAAGCTTCGTTCTTTAAGAAAAAGGCAGTTAGGAATAGGTGTATTTTAAAACCATTCGTTTGATCAAAAACTTTATGAGAAGGAAATGAAGGTTATCTTATGGTCATTCATATACAAATAAATATTTATCGTTGTTTGTAAGAAATATCCTTATTTTACTCTTGGTATCTCCCTTTAGTGAACGCAAACTTTTTCATACTTTGTATCGGTCAGTTTTTCTCACCAATACCTCGTCTAATCAGTATTTTAGGTGACTGCACCCTTTTACTTAAAATCCCAATCTTTTACAACTCAATATTTTCCTTTTGAGAAGAACAGGGAACAATTGGGTTTATGGGTTAAGCTGCTTTGAAATGACCGGATTTTATTATTTTTCTGTCAATAAAACACATTTCCGCGGGAATGTTAGCTGAGCTGACGAAATATGACCAAAACATTATAAGATTATCATAAAAATGAAATAAATGTTAAATTGGTTAAACGAGACCGTAGAATGCAAAGTGAAAAAAACGAGAATACTCTTTTTAGGCTTTCGAAATCAGCGAAAACAAGA
Source organism: Uranotaenia lowii (assembly GCF_029784155.1). NCBI lineage: Eukaryota > Metazoa > Arthropoda > Insecta > Diptera > Culicidae > Uranotaenia > Uranotaenia lowii. The sequence continues at coordinate 341,657,347 of NC_073692.1, forward strand.
GCTTTTGTCACAAAAACTCTAGCTTTCTCACCACAGAAGCAGATTCTGGCCAATCATGATATCTTTTACAAAATTACTGCATATACAAATTTTTAACGACATTCTTGGCAGTATTTTAACCATTTTTCATCAAAATGGCCATAGATTTTTTTTTTTTAAAAACAATATTGTAACATTCGTAATTGCATAACGAATGTTTTTGAAGGAAATTGTGTGAAATTTTTAAGCTTCTTTTCGTGTATCGTTAATATTTATGAAACGGGTTAAATTTAAATACTGGAACTATAGGCATAAATAGTACATACTTTTCATAATCAACACAACTCTGTCACAGTTTTCCATGTCCAATCTCAAGGATCGTAGCTATAATCAAAATTAGGTGTCCTGTTTCTAAAAAAAAAAAATACCTTTATTTTATCACATTTTTGCTAAGCATCACAGCGATAATGTAATTTCTTCACAAAACCCGTTACCTAAGAATAAAAATAATATGAAAAATCTAACATTGAAACAAACTTTAAAACAATATTGTGTATCAAATTTTAAAAATACAATTATCAATAAATTTACCAAATTACGTCCACTTTTTGATCCACTATTCAAAATTTCTCTGCTGTGACCAAAACTACTTTGTAGGTTGATTGACGGTTGGTTAATGGATTGAAAAGTAGAATATTAACACCAGCTTCTCTATATTATTTGTGGTCATGATAAAAAAAAATTAATAAAAATACGCACATGCAGCACACAGTATCAGTTTCAATATAAACTAAGTATATTTTCAATTGAGCATTTGATAGCTGATCTACAGTTTTTTGAGTCCGTGTATCGTTTTTTTTTGCTTCGACTCAAAATACTGAAAAAATTAAAAAAAAAAAGTTGCTTGATACCGTCTGAAACCCATAATTTATTAACGTTTCAAAGTTTTAAAACTATATATTTAAACAGAACTAATTAGGAAGTTTTTTTTAAGCGTTTATAAATAGTTATAATGCAAAATGAAAGATTTCATAAATTTCTTTTTATGCGCCTGAAATAATTACAAGCCGTCAAACTTCCAAAAGTGTCACTCTTTAGACTTAATAAGGTCTTTATTTAGAAACGTTATTGAAGACCAACAATCTTATTTGACTACATTTACATCTTGTTAACTTCCACAAACTTTCATATTTTCCAATCGGAAGAATGAAAAAACAACTCTAAAAATTCAACCTTTCTGCTATCTCAAAAAAAAATCGCCAACTTCCTATATAACCAAAATCAAAAACGTCTATAACTTATTTACAATAATTAAATGCTCATTTTCGATTATGATTCTTAGCTCAATATTGTTGAGTTGTTCAACTCAACGATGCTCAAAATGGAATGTTTGAACATAAAAAAACATGACCTTCCGTGAAGAAATTAAAAAGGTACAAAACACACAAGAAAATCGCTCCTATATGAGAGTGACTGCTGAAAAATATCCCTCCAAGACTGAAATTGATTGAGGACAATCTTTAACTTGAACTCCACAGAGCACCTTTGAAGGTAGTTGAAGATCGTTAAAAGATACAAAATTCTCAGGAACGATAGGGAACTGAAAAAAGGAAAAAGGATTACTTCATCTCCAGAATTTTTTAACATCATTTAATAAGCTTCGCGACGCCCAAATGCACTCGTGAATTATAAAAGTAATATTTTTTTCCTGAGAAACTCTTATACAGGGTTGCAACGTGAAAGTGTTACTCTTAGTTAATTGCCTAGAACTCAAACCATTTATAATTTCTCTTCGAAATCAATTTCAATACCATCTATAATTAGTAAAATTACAAACTAAGTACTTGAGATCAAATTTTTCACCTTAGTTTTTGATGTGTTTGATAACGGTCCGTAGATGCATTACGAAGTTTTTGCAAACCGTAGGCAAGACTTAGTTCGGTACTACGTCCCAAATCTTCCCCAAACGTTTTTAAATGTGTTCAACCCCCAATGCTTAACGTTCGTCTAACTTCCTTCGCATTTGTCTCCAGGTATTTAAGTCTTGGGGGTTCAAATGCTGGGTTCAAATGCTTTAATGCTTTAAATGCGCTGGTGCTGTATTATGTTGAAAGCAAAAACTGTATTCGATAAAAAGCATAATGGGTAGTGCAAGGATGCAAATAGCTTTTGAAAATGTGTTGAAAGTAATCCTTCCGTGTTTTTTTTCCACACCACTATCAATTAATAGCACTAGTATAAGGTTGCCAGAATTTTTTCAGCACGTATCCGGGCCGGACAAACCGAGCAATTTTTATATAAAAACAAAAACCTGGCAAAATCCGGGCATTCGTTTTCAAATTGACGACCATAAATCCAGACAATATCCGTGCAAATTTTGTCAAAACTCTGAAATTCGTCAACAAAAATAAAGGAAAAAAAAAGAAAAAAAATTATTTTCATCAAAACTTATCGATACATTTTGAACCGTATTTTAGGCTTCCAAAAAACCTTTCATGATTATTTTTATGAAACTTGCTCTAAAAATTTTGTTTTGGAGGTGTTTGTTGTTTTTTTTTTTTTTCGTTTGATTTGCCACATAAAGTGAATAAATCCAGGCAAAATCCGGGCATTTTTTAATGAAATCCGGGCAACCGGGCTGGGCCGGACTGTTCTTAAATTTAGTATTAAATATCCGGGCAAACCCTGTTAAAACCGGGCAATCTGGCAACCTTACACTAGTAGTAATAGCCATTTTCCTTTCGTCGATATACTTCTCCAAACCATCACAGATGACGTATTTTTATTTTGCTCGACTGCTTTAAACGGCTGGTATATCGAAGAAATTTGTTCCATGAAAACAACTTTCCGCCAGAAAAAAAAGATGTGATCTGCGTACGTTTTCAGCAAAAACCGAGATCTACAAATGAACCGTCATTAAACACCAAGGTAAAAAATTTGAACTCAAGTATTTAGCTTGTAGTTTTACTACTTATAGATGATATTGAAATTGATTTCGATGAGAAATAATAAATGGTTTGATTTCTATACAATAAAACTCAGTGAATAACTTTCACGGTGCCACCCTGTACAATTTTCGAATATTTTTATGATGTGTTCAAATTATTTATACAAATGTTCACATGTCCACATGTTTCTTTTAATTAGCATCAAAAGTTATGTTTAGAAAGCTTTAAGCCTCATTTACTACTTAAGAAAACAAAATGGATGTACGGTCAATTTTGCGACTAGTCAGAAAAAAAAATTGAAAATTCAGTTTCAAAATAAACTGAAATAAAATTCTAGAGTCAGTTACTAAAAATAACGTCAATGAGTCGGAATCATTGGTTTGAAATTTCAATGTCTACGGTAGGTTTGGTAGATCTGGATCGATCCTTGGAAGATCAAACTCAGATTTTTTTATTTTAAAGATCGATTCTTCGACCTGAAATTTAATCGGTTAGATCGGTAATTTAGGATTCTATCTTTTGATCTTTTCTCTCGTTGAGCCGGAGATATTTATATCTAGTTTTGAGAACCGATTGGGTTTCTAACAGTGCAATCTATTTGGCAACTTGTTGGAATCGATAATCAGAATTAAATTGCCTTGCGTTGAATTTTTGTTTGCAGATTTTGACATATTTAGTACATTAGATCGTGTGGGAACCAAGGTTCCGATACTTGTTCATGATTGATCCAATATAGGCGATACTTCCAAAGCCCCCTCAAATTGTATTACAATTCTCTTCCTTTGCTGTGTGAAAAGAGAGGATGTTGCGCGACATTTAATGTTAGCATCATCAGAGGGAATCGTTGCGTTGCGTGTTTCACAGTCGAAACAAATCCTATCCCATCCACACGAATTGATTGTTTGCCCACAGGCCAAATCTCTGTTTGATGTATCAGTTGCTAAAAGAACTGAAAAGAGGAAATTGTTGGCTTGTTGCGTTCGCTTGCGAATATCTTCAAGTCAAATTTGAAAGTGAAGCATTCGAGAGCGAACGCTCTCTTTAACTCGCTCATATGCAGATCACAAATGTCGAGTCTTGCGGGTATGTCATGTTTTTGCGGGAACGCGTGTTTTTTCAACAACTTTTGTCTGTCGTTGCTTGAAGCTTCAAGATAATAATGTAACTATTTCACCGGAAATAGGCAGCGAAAAATTTCATATAAAATTGAAGCGTGGGTTATGGAAAATGTGTTAATTGAGGATTGTAAAAATAAAAAAAAAAAATATGCTCGAGGAATAACGTAATAAAATGTAGTCTTATGCACTGTTTAACGTTTTAAACAGTCAATATTTTGAAAATGCTTTTTTCACATTTTGATAAGCAGATTTTTTGCGTTTCATCATTAACCATTCATCATTAATCATTTATCCAGATTGACAATTGCCTCTATTCACAAGGGGATAGAAATAGAACATTTGAAAATTGAAAGTAAAGATTTTATTTAATTTTCTTTTTTTTATGTTGTTGAAGTAATATAGTGTACAGAATGATTTCTAAACAAAAAAAGTGGGTGTAACCGATCAGAGTTAGGCAAAATGTCACGAAAAACTTCAGACTCAAATTCTACAGCCAATTCAAATGTTAGAACCTAAACATTTGGTATCATCTGATAACGATTATACCAGTTCAGAATTGAGTTGATTATTATTTTAATTTATGTTGAATTTAATTATTTATTAATCGATTGAAAGGAACTGAAGTTCATTTGATAATTTTTATCAAATTTTCAGATTTTAAATTGTGTGTTTGAAAGTATTTTAATTTGGAAATTTTGATTCTATTTTTAATTCTGAAGCCTAATATGAGCTGCTGTTTCTAGATATTGATAGTGATTTATTATTGCCAAAAACTTTTATTTGAAAACTTTGATAAAAAAAAACATTGTTAAATTGTCTTGGTCATTATCTTGATTTCAAATTCTTAGTTTTTATTGAGTAAACATTTGTAAAATTTATTTTTGTGTTAAGGCTGAGTCTTCAATTTTTGCAAATTTTGATAAGGGATTTTTAAAATATATAGTAGTCTTTTAAGATTATTTATGACCATCTTCAAGGCCTCAAAAAATAAATTTATTAAAAATCTATAGTTTTTTAATGTTTTTCCAGTGCATCACAGTACACATGTATTTAAAGTTAAAGCAACACCATGTTTAATACTAAAAAGGTAAAAAAATCTGAAAAGTTTGTCGCAATTTTCCTACACTAACAAGAATTTAAGAATAAAAAATACCTTTTTTGGCTTCAACAGCCAGGTACCATGTGAACTGAAATCAGTTTAGATTTACTTTATCATCCAACTCTTAAATACTCCATATCAATATAAAAATAAATCAGATATCCGAAAAATATTCCCAGAAATTCGATCTTTACTCAAAAATTGCTATTAGAAATAACATAAGATCTCGACCTTTTTTGCCTTTCTAACAGAAAGGTTTGGTTATCGGTCGATTTGAGAGATCATTAATTATGGGTCTTAGACATACCTTTATAGGTACCTATCGACTCAGCTCGACGAGTTCTGTTGATGTCCGTGGATTTGTATGTGCCATTTTAAAAATGTCTAGAACGTTTTTGCGAAACTGGGCTGCACAATTAAAATGATTTTAGTCTCAAAAGAATGCATTTTTTTTTCTACACAACCCTTTCAAAAACGGGAAAAAAACAAAATAGTTGAAACCGTTTTCTTTACCAAATACATACATATCATACTTATTATGGCATATAAAAAAGTTGCTAGTGGCGCCTCGAAGCAGCAGCACCAGCAATCATTTATAAATGGAGATAATCAAAATAAAAAAATAATATTTATTAACTCGAGACTTGAACCAAAACCCTTCAGATTCAAAGTTTCAAGCGCTATCCAATAAACCATCGGCACGCTTGATAGAGAGCGGCTCAAACTCAAATAGGTAAAAGGCATTACTAAGACGCACCGTGGTCTGGGCAGTTTCTCAGTCTGCTGGGGCAAATACGGCAACAGTGTTTATATCTTACACTTCTTGCTTTTCAATGCAGCAAATGGCGGATGGGCGTTTCCTTCAGAGTCCGCCATGCCTATAGACATTATAATTTCATTTATGAAATTATAGTGTCTAAAGCCATGCCGGGTGTCAACAAAATGCAGAGCCGTACAGGAAACTGCGTTGGGGGGGAATTTATATGAAGATCTTATGACCCTCGTTTTTTTTACCCGTGTTGAAGAATGAATTTATGTTTTTTTTTTTTCATTTCTACATACTCATACATAATTTAGATTCAATTTCAGATGCAGAATTCAGATTCAGTTTTCAAATTCAGGATACAGGTTTAGGAATCAGAATTCAGGATTCAAAATTCGGAATTCAAAATTCAGATTCAGAACTCATATTCAGATTCAGAATTTTGATTCAGAATTCAGATTCAGAATTCAGATTCAGAATTCAGATTCAGAATTCAGATTCAGAATTCAGATTCAGAATTCAGATTCAGAATTCAGATTCAGAATTCAGATTCAGAATTCAGAATTCAGATTCAGAATTCAGATTCAGAATTCAGATTCAGAATTCAGATTCAGAATTCAGATTCAGAATTCAGATTCAGAATTCAGATTCAGAATTCAGATTCAGAATTCCGATTCAGAATTCAGATTCAGAATTCAGATTCAGAATTCAGAATTCAGATTCAGAATTCAGATTCAGAATTCAGATTCAGAATTCAGATTCAGAATTCAGATTCAGAATTCAGATTCAGAATTCAGATTCAGAATTCAGATTCAGAATTCAGATTCAGAATTCAGATTCAGAATTCAGATTCAGAATTCAGATTCAGAATTCAGATTCAGAATTCAGATTCAGAATTCAGATTCAGAATTCAGATTCAGAATTCAGATTCAGAATTCAGATTCAGAATTCAGATTCAGAATTCAGATTCAGAATTCAGATTCAGAATTCAAATTCAGAATTCAGATTCAGAATTCAGATTCAGAATTCAGATTCAGATTTCAGATTCAGAATTCAGAATTCAGATTCAGAATTCAGATTCAGAATTTTTGTAAATTTATTTTCGGCATATCGGTGAAAAATTTAGATTCATGGAGAAAGAATATCAGAATTAAAAATTGATGAAGCTGGATGTTGCGAGGTAAAGTATGGTGTACGTTAATAAATTTTCCTTGCAAAAATGTTCTTTCGCTCTTTTCATCATCCGTAAAATTTCTCCTCACTTTATCAATTTTCAATTCTGGAATTGTTTCTCCAAGAATACCAATTTTCACAGTTTTTGATAAATTTGCGATGACTTAAAAATCATTACGCATGAAAACACGATTTTGTTTTGTGAAAACTTTTATTCACAATTTTTCTGAAATTAAGTTTGCTGCATACTTTTAGGGGTAAAACCATACTATTAAAAGTTGTAAAATCCGAAATCATAAAAAAAAATTTTGGATGAAAGAAATTTCAATGTTGAAAACCGCGTGATGCAAAACAATCAAAATGAGATTTACAAGATTAAGAATTCAGATTCAGAATTCAGATTCAGAATTCAGATTCAGAATTCAGATTCAGAATTCAGATTCAGAATTCAGATTCAGAATTCAGATTCAGAATTCAGAATTCAGATTCAGAATTCAGATTCAGAATTCAGAATTCAGATTCAGAATTCAGATTCAGAATTCAGATTAAGAATTCAGATTCAGAATTCAGATTCAGAATTCAGATTCAGAATTCAGATTCAGAATTCAGAATTCAGATTCAGAATTCAGATTCAGAATTCAGATTCAGAATTCAGATTCAGAATTCAGATTCAGAATTCAGATTCAGAATTCAGATTCAGAATTCAGATTCAGAATTCAGATTCAGAATTCAGATTCAGAATTCAGATTCAGAATTCAGATTCAGAATTCAGATTCAGAATTCAGATTCAGAATTCAGATTCAGAATTCAGATTCAGAATTCAAATTCAGAATTCAGATTCAGAATTCAGATTCAGAATTCAGATCCAGAATTCAGATTCAGAATTCAGATTCAGAATTCAGAATTCAGATTCAGAATTCAGAATTCAGATTCAGAATTCAGATTCAGAATTCAGATTCAGAATTCAGATTCAGAATTCAGATTCAGAAATCAGATTCAGAATTCAGATTCAGAATTCAGATTCAGAATTCAGATTCAGAATTCAGATTCAGAATTCAGATTCAGAATTCAGATTCAGAATTCAGATTCAGAATTCAGATTCAGAATTCAGATTCAGAATTCAGATTCAGAATTCAGATTCAGAATTTAGATTCAGAATTCAGATTCAGAATTCAGATTCAGAATTCAGATTCAGAATTCAGATTCAGAATTCAGATTCAGAGTTCAGATTCAGAATTCAGATTCAGAATTCAGATTCAGAATTCAGATTCAGAATTCAGATTCAGAATTCAGATTCAGAATTCAGATTCAGAATTCAGATTCAGAATTCAGATTCAGAACTCAGATTCAGAATTCAGATTCAGAATTCAGATTCAGAATTCAGATTCAGAATACAGATTTAGAATTCAAATTCAGAGTTCAAATTCAGAATTCAGATTGAGAATTCAGATTTAGAATTCTGATTAAGAATTTGGATTAAAGATCAACCTGGAATTTGAAATTGGAACTTATATTCAAATATTAGACTAAGTGTTGTAACTCAAAATTCAAACTTTAGAATCAGAATAAGATTTCAGATTTAGTTTCCAGAATGAGACTAATCATTTAATAGTCATATTACTTTCCCCTCCTTTTGTGGGAATTTTTCCTCTATGCATGGTTGAGCTCTAAAAAAGGTATCATGCTAGGGCACGCGTCACGGCTATCCATCAATATTGTAGTTGGTTTTACTTATTCAGTAAAAAAAAGCATAAAAAAACAGTAAGATTCGAACCGTGACCAGCAACGTGATAGTTCTGGTTGCTACCACGGCACCATTTCAGCGTGTTATAAATCTTGGAAATTCTACTGTTTAAATCCCATTCTTTCCATACATAAAATGAGCTCCTTACATACCAGTTCGCTTTTCCCCAAAAAAACGTATCAGGCATCATTTTTGCCTTTCTAACAGAAAGGTTTGGTTATCGGTCGATTTGAGAGATCATTAATTATGGGTCTTAGACATACCTTTATAGGTACCTATCGACTCAGCTCGACGAGTTCTGTTGATGTCCGTGGATTTGTATGTGCCATTTTAAAAATGTCTAGAACGTTTTTGCGAAACTGGGCTGCACAATTAAAATGATTTTAGTCTCAAAAGAATGCATTTTTTTTTCTACACAACCCTTTCAAAAACGGGAAAAAAACAAAATAGTTGAAACCGTTTTCTTTACCAAATACATACATATCATACTTATTATGGCATATAAAAAAGTTGCTAGTGGCGCCTCGAAGCAGCAGCACCAGCAATCATTTATAAATGGAGATAATCAAAATAAAAAAATAATATTTATTAACTCGAGACTTGAACCAAAACCCTTCAGATTCAAAGTTTCAAGCGCTATCCAATAAACCATCGGCACGCTTGATAGAGAGCGGCTCAAACTCAAATAGGTAAAAGGCATTACTAAGACGCACCGTGGTCTGGGCAGTTTCTCAGTCTGCTGGGGCAAATACGGCAACAGTGTTTATATCTTACACTTCTTGCTTTTCAATGCAGCAAATGGCGGATGGGCGTTTCCTTCAGAGTCCGCCATGCCTATAGACATTATAATTTCATTTATGAAATTATAGTGTCTAAAGCCATGCCGGGTGTCAACAAAATGCAGAGCCGTACAGGAAACTGCGTTGGGGGGGAATTTATATGAAGATCTTATGACCCTCGTTTTTTTTACCCGTGTTGAAGAATGAATTTATGTTTTTTTTTTTTCATTTCTACATACTCATACATAATTTAGATTCAATTTCAGATGCAGAATTCAGATTCAGTTTTCAAATTCAGGATACAGGTTTAGGAATCAGAATTCAGGATTCAAAATTCAGAATTCAAAATTCAGATTCAGAACTCATATTCAGATTCAGAATTTTGATTCAGAATTCAGATTCAGAATTCAGATTCAGAATTCAGATTCAGAATTCAGATTCAGAATTCAGATTCAGAATTCAGATTCAGAATTCAGATTCAGAATTCAGATTCAGAATTCAGAATTCAGATTCAGAATTCAGATTCAGAATTCAGATTCAGAATTCAGATTCAGAATTCAGATTCAGAATTCAGATTCAGAATTCAGATTCAGAATTCAGATTCAGAATTCCGATTCAGAATTCAGATTCAGAATTCAGATTCAGAATTCAGAATTCAGATTCAGAATTCAGATTCAGAATTCAGATTCAGAATTCAGATTCAGAATTCAGATTCAGAATTCAGATTCAGAATTCAGATTCAGAATTCAGATTCAGAATTCAGATTCAGAATTCAGATTCAGAATTCAGATTCAGAATTCAGATTCAGAATTCAGATTCAGAATTCAGATTCAGAATTCAGATTCAGAATTCAGATTCAGAATTCAAATTCAGAATTCAGATTCAGAATTCAGATTCAGAATTCAGATTCAGATTTCAGATTCAGAATTCAGAATCAGAATTCAGATTCAGAATTCAGATTCAGAATTTTTGTAAATTTATTTTCGGCATATCGGTGAAAAATTTAGATTCATGGAGAAAGAATATCAGAATTAAAAATTGATGAAGCTGGATGTTGCGAGGTAAAGTATGGTGTACGTTAATAAATTTTCCTTGCAAAAATGTTCTTTCGCTCTTTTCATCATCCGTAAAATTTCTCCTCACTTTATCAATTTTCAATTCTGGAATTGTTTCTCCAAGAATACCAATTTTCACAGTTTTTGATAAATTTGCGATGACTTAAAAATCATTACGCATGAAAACACGATTTTGTTTTGTGAAAACTTTTATTCACAATTTTTCTGAAATTAAGTTTGCTGCATACTTTTAGGGGTAAAACCATACTATTAAAAGTTGTAAAATCCGAAATCATAAAAAAAAATTTTGGATGAAAGAAATTTCAATGTTGAAAACCGCGTGATGCAAAACAATCAAAATGAGATTTACAAGATTAAGAATTCAGATTCAGAATTCAGATTCAGAATTCAGATTCAGAATTCAGATTCAGAATTCAGATTCAGAATTCAGATTCAGAATTCAGATTCAGAATTCAGAATTCAGATTCAGAATTCAGATTCAGAATTCAGAATTCAGATTCAGAATTCAGATTCAGAATTCAGATTAAGAATTCAGATTCAGAATTCAGATTCAGAATTCAGATTCAGAATTCAGATTCAGAATTCAGAATTCAGATTCAGAATTCAGATTCAGAATTCAGATTCAGAATTCAGATTCAGAATTCAGATTCAGAATTCAGATTCAGAATTCAGATTCAGAATTCAGATTCAGAATTCAGATTCAGAATTCAGATTCAGAATTCAGATTCAGAATTCAGATTCAGAATTCAGATTCAGAATTCAGATTCAGAATTCAGATTCAGAATTCAGATTCAGAATTCAGATTCAGAATTCAAATTCAGAATTCAGATTCAGAATTCAGATTCAGAATTCAGATCCAGAATTCAGATTCAGAATTCAGATTCAGAATTCAGAATTAAGATTCAGAATTCAGAATTCAGATTCAGAATTCAGATTCAGAATTCAGATTCAGAATTCAGATTCAGAATTCAGATTCAGAAATCAGATTCAGAATTCAGATTCAGAATTCAGATTCAGAATTCAGATTCAGAATTCAGATTCAGAATTCAGATTCAGAATTCAGATTCAGAATTCAGATTCAGAATTCAGATTCAGAATTCAGATTCAGAATTCAGATTCAGAATTTAGATTCAGAATTCAGATTCAGAATTCAGATTCAGAATTCAGATTCAGAATTCAGATTCAGAATTCAGATTCAGAGTTCAGATTCAGAATTCAGATTCAGAATTCAGATTCAGAATTCAGATTCAGAATTCAGATTCAGAATTCAGGTTCAGAATTCAGATTCAGAATTCAGATTCAGAATTCAGATTCAGAACTCAGATTCAGAATTCAGATTCAGAATTCAGATTCAGAATTCAGATTCAGAATACAGATTTAGAATTCAAATTCAGAGTTCAAATTCAGAATTCAGATTGAGAATTCAGATTTAGAATTCTGATTAAGAATTTGGATTAAAGATCAACCTGGAATTTGAAATTGGAACTTATATTCAAATATTAGACTAAGTGTTGTAACTCAAAATTCAAACTTTAGAATCAGAATAAGATTTCAGATTTAGTTTCCAGAATGAGACTAATCATTTAATAGTCATATTACTTTCCCCTCCTTTTGTGGGAATTTTTCCTCTATGCATGGTTGAGCTCTAAAAAAGGTATCATGCTAGGGCACGCGTCACGGCTATCCATCAATATTGTAGTTGGTTTTACTTATTCAGTAAAAAAAAGCATAAAAAAACAGTAAGATTCGAACCGTGACCAGCAACGTGATAGTTCTGGTTGCTACCACGGCACCATTTCAGCGTGTTATAAATCTTGGAAATTCTACTGTTTAAATCCCATTCTTTCCATACATAAAATGAGCTCCTTACATACCAGTTCGCTTTTCCCCAAAAAAACGTATCAGGCATCATTTTTGCCTTTCTAACAGAAAGGTTTGGTTATCGGTCGATTTGAGAGATCATTAATTATGGGTCTTAGACATACCTTTATAGGTACCTATCGACTCAGCTCGACGAGTTCTGTTGATGTCCGTGGATTTGTATGTGCCATTTTAAAAATGTCTAGAACGTTTTTGCGAAACTGGGCTGCACAATTAAAATGATTTTAGTCTCAAAAGAATGCATTTTTTTTTCTACACAACCCTTTCAAAAACGGGAAAAAAACAAAATAGTTGAAACCGTTTTCTTTACCAAATACATACATATCATACTTATTATGGCATATAAAAAAGTTGCTAGTGGCGCCTCGAAGCAGCAGCACCAGCAATCATTTATAAATGGAGATAATCAAAATAAAAAAATAATATTTATTAACTCGAGACTTGAACCAAAACCCTTCAGATTCAAAGTTTCAAGCGCTATCCAATAAACCATCGGCACGCTTGATAGAGAGCGGCTCAAACTCAAATAGGTAAAAGGCATTACTAAGACGCACCGTGGTCTGGGCAGTTTCTCAGTCTGCTGGGGCAAATACGGCAACAGTGTTTATATCTTACACTTCTTGCTTTTCAATGCAGCAAATGGCGGATGGGCGTTTCCTTCAGAGTCCGCCATGCCTATAGACATTATAATTTCATTTATGAAATTATAGTGTCTAAAGCCATGCCGGGTGTCAACAAAATGCAGAGCCGTACAGGAAACTGCGTTGGGGGGGAATTTATATGAAGATCTTATGACCCTCGTTTTTTTTACCCGTGTTGAAGAATGAATTTATGTTTTTTTTTTTTCATTTCTACATACTCATACATAATTTAGATTCAATTTCAGATGCAGAATTCAGATTCAGTTTTCAAATTCAGGATACAGGTTTAGGAATCAGAATTCAGGATTCAAAATTCAGAATTCAAAATTCAGATTCAGAACTCATATTCAGATTCAGAATTTTGATTCAGAATTCAGATTCAGAATTCAGATTCAGAATTCAGATTCAGAATTCAGATTCAGAATTCAGATTCAGAATTCAGATTCAGAATTCAGATTCAGAATTCAGATTCAGAATTCAGAATTCAGATTCAGAATTCAGATTCAGAATTCAGATTCAGAATTCAGATTCAGAATTCAGATTCAGAATTCAGATTCAGAATTCAGATTCAGAATTCAGATTCAGAATTCAGATTCAGAATTCCGATTCAGAATTCAGATTCAGAATTCAGATTCAGAATTCAGAATTCAGATTCAGAATTCAGATTCAGAATTCAGATTCAGAATTCAGATTCAGAATTCAGATTCAGAATTCAGATTCAGAATTCAGATTCAGAATTCAGATTCAGAATTCAGATTCAGAATTCAGATTCAGAATTCAGATTCAGAATTCAGATTCAGAATTCAGATTCAGAATTCAGATTCAGAATTCAGATTCAGAATTCAGATTCAGAATTCAGATTCAGAATTCAGATTCAGAATTCAGATTCAGAATTCAGATTCAGAATTCAGATTCAGAATTCAGATTCAGAATTCAGATTCAGAATTCAGATTCAGAATTCAAATTCAGAATTCAGATTCAGAATTCAGATTCAGAATTCAGATTCAGAATTCAGATTCAGATTTCAGATTCAGAATTCAGAATCAGAATTCAGATTCAGAATTCAGATTCAGAATTTTTGTAAATTTATTTTCGGCATATCGGTGAAAAATTTAGATTCATGGAGAAAGAATATCAGAATTAAAAATTGATGAAGCTGGATGTTGCGAGGTAAAGTATGGTGTACGTTAATAAATTTTCCTTGCAAAAATGTTCTTTCGCTCTTTTCATCATCCGTAAAATTTCTCCTCACTTTATCAATTTTCAATTCTGGAATTGTTTCTCCAAGAATACCAATTTTCACAGTTTTTGATAAATTTGCGATGACTTAAAAATCATTACGCATGAGAACACGATTTTGTTTTGTGAAAACTTTTATTCACAATTTTTCTGAAATTAAGTTTGCTGCATACTTTTAGGGGTAAAACCATACTATTAAAAGTTGTAAAATCCGAAATCATAAAAAAAAATTTTGGATGAAAGAAATTTCAATGTTGAAAACCGCGTGATGCAAAACAATCAAAATGAGATTTACAAGATTAAGAATTCAGATTCAGAATTCAGATTCAGAATTCAGATTCAGAATTCAGATTCAGAATTCAGATTCAGAATTCAGATTCAGAATTCAGATTCAGAATTCAGAATTCAGATTCAGAATTCAGATTCAGAATTCAGAATTCAGATTCAGAATTCAGATTCAGAATTCAGATTAAGAATTCAGATTCAGAATTCAGATTCAGAATTCAGATTCAGAATTCAGATTCAGAATTCAGAATTCAGATTCAGAATTCAGATTCAGAATTCAGATTCAGAATTCAGATTCAGAATTCAGATTCAGAATTCAGATTCAGAATTCAGATTCAGAATTCAGATTCAGAATTCAGATTCAGAATTCAGATTCAGAATTCAGATTCAGAATTCAGATTCAGAATTCAGATTCAGAATTCAGATTCAGAATTCAGATTCAGAATTCAAATTCAGAATTCAGATTCAGAATTCAGATTCAGAATTCAGATCCAGAATTCAGATTCAGAATTCAGATTCAGAATTCAGAATTCAGATTCAGAATTCAGAATTCAGATTCAGAATTCAGATTCAGAATTCAGATTCAGAATTCAGATTCAGAATTCAGATTCAGAAATCAGATTCAGAATTCAGATTCAGAATTCAGATTCAGAATTCAGATTCAGAATTCAGATTCAGAATTCAGATTCAGAATTCAGATTCAGAATTCAGATTCAGAATTCAGATTCAGAATTCAGATTCAGAATTCAGATTCAGAATTCAGATTCAGAATTTAGATTCAGAATTCAGATTCAGAATTCAGATTCAGAATTCAGATTCAGAATTCAGATTCAGAATTCAGATTCAGAGTTCAGATTCAGAATTCAGATTCAGAATTCAGATTCAGAATTCAGATTCAGAATTCAGATTCAGAATTCAGATTCAGAATTCAGATTCAGAATTCAGATTCAGAATTCAGATTCAGAACTCAGATTCAGAATTCAGATTCAGAATTCAGATTCAGAATTCAGATTCAGAATACAGATTTAGAATTCAAATTCAGAGTTCAAATTCAGAATTCAGATTGAGAATTCAGATTTAGAATTCTGATTAAGAATTTGGATTAAAGATCAACCTGGAATTTGAAATTGGAACTTATATTCAAATATTAGACTAAGTGTTGTAACTCAAAATTCAAACTTTAGAATCAGAATAAGATTTCAGATTTAGTTTCCAGAATGAGACTAATCATTTAATAGTCATATTACTTTCCCCTCCTTTTGTGGGAATTTTTCCTCTATGCATGGTTGAGCTCTAAAAAAGGTATCATGCTAGGGCACGCGTCACGGCTATCCATCAATATTGTAGTTGGTTTTACTTATTCAGTAAAAAAAAGCATAAAAAAACAGTAAGATTCGAACCGTGACCAGCAACGTGATAGTTCTGGTTGCTACCACGGCACCATTTCAGCGTGTTATAAATCTTGGAAATTCTACTGTTTAAATCCCATTCTTTCCATACATAAAATGAGCTCCTTACATACCAGTTCGCTTTTCCCCAAAAAAACGTATCAGGCATCATTTTTTTATATTGAGATTGGAATTTTTCGTGTTTGAATATCTGAAATCATACTTATATGATTCAGAGGGAAGGAATCTATCATGTATATTCTATATTATTTTATATATTTCCAAATATAATTTAAACTCTGTTAGAAAGGCTCCAATCCACTGTAAAGTGTATTAAATCGGGTTTTTATTTTTATAATTAACTCATTTAAGCACCAATTAAATATGATCGATGTCTCCGATTGCATTTTTAAATCCGATCCGGTTCTCATTCATCAATGGCAACACTTACGTTCATATTTAATTGATTTTTTCTCGAACTTCTGCAGAACTTGTATTTTTGGAAAAAGCCGATTTGGAAAAAAAATGTAAGCAATGATAAATTACTTTTAATGTTTCTCATTTATAAGCCAAAACAATTTTATACTTCCCCAGCTGAACACTACCGCAATTCGTTGGACCATCAAGACGAAACATAATTTAGATTATTGGTTCGCGAAGCACTTAAGTGAACATGTTCTCGACCGATTCGCTCAGCAGCGAACTGCAACAAGTTGTTTTTTGAATGTCGCAGTTCGCCAGTGAATGTATCGCTTGTCGGTGGATATTTGTTGCATGCTTCTGCATGAATGATACAAGAAGCTGTGGATTCGCCATAGGCATTCCTTCTAGCCTGAAAACAATCACATGGAAATGTTGCAGGCAAGAGCAATGAAACTTTTGTTTCGCCGGAGAAATCTCTCACTGAACGATGAGTGGAAACGAACGAGTTTCAGATCCTTGGTGGGAACTTATTTTTTCATACGTGAATACAGCTTGGACATTACGTGTCTTCTTTTGCTTTTTTTACATAAAGCAGTTTCCTCTTGTTTAAAACAAAACAAGGGTTATTTATCAAGAAGATCGAACAATCCTGGTCTACGATGCTGCCAAATCCAACTCATAAATTTTTTAAATTCATTTTTTTTTATTCCAGGGCCGGCCCTTATGAAGAACTCCCTAAAGGGGGAGGGGGTTTGTGGAGTTATGCTGAATAACAAACGCTGTGTAATATTTTTTTTTTGACTTCGTATAAAAATTATATATACAAGGATTTTCTCAATTTGGATTTGATTCTGAGTGCTGTTATATCAGAATCTGGTAGAAAACATGAAACCAAATTGCTGCTTAATCCAAATTTGATCCCAATATTCAATAAATGGTTTGAACCTGTCAAATAAACCTGCATTTTAAATCGGAATACAAAAACTAAATTTATTGATAGATTTGAATCTAGAATAAAAAAGTGGCAATAAGATCCCTTATGTTTGAATACTTAAATGAATTTCTAAATTCATCATTTGGGTATCTGAATTCCCAAACTGATAAGTTTATTCATAAATCTAAGATCCGAAACTACTTAGTTTTTTATAACAATCCTTATATTTCAGGACTGACCCATTTCTTCTATTAATACTCTGAATGAGATCACAAAGCATTAAATTTGAAATTAAATGTTGATTTAAATTTAAGAACTGCTTGTTAGTTTTCCATTCATTTTATTATGTTTAAAACCTTAACATCTTGTTTCACCATAATCTCGTTTGGAAATAAGATGTTGCAAACTACATTCAGAATCCTAAATTTGTGAAAATGAGATTGAGCTTTGTCTCTAAAAATTGATGAAATATTGAAAATGGTTAAGATTGTTTCTGTAACTCATCTATTCGACCTGTTTTTTACCTTTTTTAAAGAAAAATTAAAAAAAAAACATCATAATTGAGTTTTTATTCCAGTTAAGAGTTTCTGATTCTGGAGTTCAGAGTCTACATCAAAATTTGATTAGAGATTTGACAATTTTTCAACAAAAAAACCTTTCCCCTTTTTCTTCGTTCATACAGCCATGTACCAAAAACTCTTGAGACTAAAGCTGGTTGAAAAAAATGATTGCATATTTCATTGCATCTACAAATTTTTTTAAATCTGTTTGTAGCCATGGGCCAGGGGATATTATAATTTTGCATTGTCATTTTTAAAAATTAGTTTTCATCGTTTGGATAATTTTGAAAGATAAGTAATATCATTTTTCAAAAGATCAATGGACAATGAAAAATAAGATATTTGATGTTTTGTCAGACTTCCAACATGACTCACTCACACAGGCATCTTTAAAATTCCTAGGACAAATTATGTTGATATTATAAATCGTTTAATTCCACTTATGCTGTTATAAAATATCTCTCCATGAAAGTCATCCCACCCGACCGGTGATATCAGTTTCATTTCTCTAGAATTTACTGCTTGCCCGCCATTAATATGTATAAACATACACGCATAGATTGTCTCGGCGAGTAACGATCATCATGCAATTTGCACTTCCATTTACGAGCTGACCGGGAATTGAAAAATTGAACTTGAAATTGAAAAACGCCATCCTCGTACGAGTATGAATGAACTTTGTCCCCGATTCAGTGTTTAACAAGCGCGTCCTTGCTGTATACGATCAGAAGTTAAAAGGCACATATCTATATATGTATGGTGAAGGTACTCACTTGGCATCTCTGGGTAACGTCATGACCGTGACGTAAACGATCGTTGGCCTGTCTCCACTGAGGAGGAATAGAACGGCAGCCGTTAGAAGAGCCTGGAGAATTGTGTTGGGGCCGATGATCAGCGAAAGGACACACCCGGTCAGGACTGTGCCAGCCATGGTGGCAATTTTCCGCTTAAGGTCTAATTCGACCAACATTTTGAATGGTTGGTCTTCAGGTCACTCTATGAAAATAATTGAAGCAATCGTCCTCGAAGCCTGAAATGTTATAAAAAAAAATCAATAAGAATTAAGTTTGTTCAAAATTAAGGTAAATATTTATCTCTTCATGAAATTCCATAACGATAACATCAGTCAAATCGGAATAAGTTCAATTGACTTTCACGAAGCATCAAAGGTTAAGCAGTGACAGTTTTTAATTAACACTCATCCCCCGCATGGAATTTTTCCACAAACCGACACATGGTAGAATGAAAAAAATAAGTCAACGGTCAGAGCACAAAATAGCCAACGGTTTTCTGTAGCACGTGTTTGAATCATCGCTAGTATGGTCTTGAGGTATTAATTTTCCCAAACAAGCAATAAAATGTAGGAAGTTTCGAACCACCCTAGAACCATAAATATCAATCAGCTGTTCTACTAAACATTCATATGTAATACCTTCTGTTGATTGCCGTTATTAGATAGATTGACTTTGAAGAATCTATACAAAAGTTTTGATAGATGAGACATCTTCCGATGTAAATGCTGCACTGCCGAGTAAAAGTTTAAAGTTAGTGTATTTTATGAAACTCTGAAGAACTTCATAAAATTGATGGGAAGAAGCTTCATTTTAGTGGTTTGCCACAAACGATTTTAGATTTCAAAAATCCTATCCACAAACTATCGTCCGACAGTGTAGAGCAGAAAGTTTTGTCTCCGGAGCGTGTTTGTAACCGGCATCTAAACTAGACACATGCAATCTGTTGTTGTTTGTTGTCTGAACAAATATATGCATGATGCTACATATCTACAAACCTACCTACTTGAGAGGTCCAAAGTACAAAGATTAGGAACGATTCTGAAGCTATTCAATGCTTGTTTCAATTTACGCCTGATTCGATTCAGAAATAAGAAAAAAAAAAAGGTCACATCACATAGAAACGGATCGTCCAGCAAATCTTGATAAGAGCTCACATGGAAACGTGACCAGTACTTCCGGTATCAGTAGGAGTATTCGGATCAAAACAAATAGTGGTACGCTTAAAATACAAATAGGTATTTCAATCTAAACCGTCAAATCGTTTTGTTCCGAATCCACTTTGTAAGCCGTACCACCGCGATTCGCAATATTAACGAGCTATTGTGCATGCCAAACAGTTTATCGATAATTTCCCTGGATAGGTACCTGCCGACTTAAGCCGAACGTGGCGAACTGATTAGCGTTGACGGTAATCGTGTATAATTAACATCATTCACCTTTGATAGCCCATTAGTAAGGAGCTTCATTAATTCTGGGAAGTATTTTTCTTTGTGATTTTGAAGGGTATGATGAACCGATTGAAAGGGAAATGAGCTGTTTGTTGTCGTTTTTTTTAATCGGAAAAATTTAAATATGTATGATGTATGAAAAAAAAACCAAACTAATTTTTCAACAGCTTTCATGGTTTAAATAGTGGTTTTAAGGTTTTATAAATCCTAATTGCAGAACTAGCCCGATTATGAGCCTGGAAATTGGAAATCATACGCCCACAAATCAGACTCCAATAATGAACTGTCTGGAGGCGGAATTATCGGTATAACATTCTATGCCTGACCGGCATTAACAAGTTTTCTAACAATTTGAATTGTCCTCCCAGCGCCGAATCCACGCGAGGGTGAACAAATTTGCAAACATGGCGGACTTTTTATCATATCCGATTTATACCGACTTCAAGTAACGATTTTTACGATCGTTTACTTATTCAGTAGGAATTGCGATTCGCATTCACATTGTAAACGATTTGAGCTGGGTTATGCGCTGCAGTTGGAATTGATCCTAGGCCTAGTACAAAATCTCATGCCAAATTTGGACCAGATTAGATTAAGTTAAAGATCTATAAGATCGATAAGATTCAAGATAAAGAAGTTATAAGGTTTAAAAAATGGGCTAATACGGATTCAAACAAAAAAAAATTCCTCATCCTAACAATTCTGAACGATTAAGACCTAAACCTCTCAAGAGCAGCTGTTTTTAAGATCCCCGCATGTCCACCATGACTTAGAAGAAAATTTCAAGAAAAGTTCAAAATCAACTTTAGATGGAAAGATTGCCTGCCAAACCAGTACAATCGGATTTTTTTTCCTTTTTGGGAAGACTCTCTCTCTCCACTGCGACCATTTAGTTAATCTATTGTTATTACCGCGTTACTATTTTTACTTTGCTATGCTAATTGAAACCCCTGCACTATTGGTTGAATTGAGGTTGCAGTTATTTACCGGTAGGACTATGAGCACACACATATCTAGGTAGGATCTCCAAGTGCAATCTAAGTTCCCTTGAAAAGATCCATCCATATTCATGTGCTGCATCATTGAGACGTATGATTCCAAGGTATATCCCGGCTAGCATTCCACTAATGCTAAAACCTCGAAACTTCCCAATCGCGATTCGATCTCATGATCGTTGGCTTAGAAGACAAGGATCCTCTAGGCCACGATCTACTGGCAAAAAAAAAAATCGGATGGTAGAAATGGGCGCAGAAGTGTTTTTTTTTTGTTGGGTTCCTAGCTACATAGAAAATTCCAGAAAACGAAAAGGCTGATCTTGAAGCAAAACGTGTGTTAAAACCACCGAAAAATTGTAAAGATACATCTCCCTCCTATCCCAAACAAAATAACATTAGTATATTATTACAATAAAATGTTATTTAATTGTTTTTTTTTTGTTGAGTTTTCAAATTTCGAAGTCGAATAGAAGAAACAACAAACCTATTATTTCAAAAAATTTTAAACATTAAATTTTTCGAGTTATTGCACTTTGACTTGAGATCTTTTGTTTTTCTTTTTAAATTGTTTCCCACACAAAAAAATATGTTAAAAATATTTATTCCAATATGTCAATCGTTAGAATATATTGACAATCACACACATGGAGTCCCGGAAAATGCTAGAGAAGCCCTATCTGATAATGTTAATAAAACTACTTTGTAATCTTTTGAAATTGATTGGACCCGAATGACAAAAAAGGTCCTAAACAGAAAAAAAACCTTTTGAATTTTGGATGCATTAAAATTGTTTGATTTTTTTAAAGTACTGAATGATGCTCAAAAGCATGAAAAAAAACTTCGATAACTTATATGGACTCGTATGCAGTAGAAGGTTAACTAAAATTCCTCTTTTGGGCCCTAACACGATTTAAGAGTTGTTCAAAAAATTAACATCCTTAGATTTACTTTTATGAGAGACTTATTGTCAATTGCATGAATTTTTAGACTATTGAGAGAATCTGATTTGACAGATAACAATTCCGCACTCACTAACACCATCACATTCTTTATATAAACTATCATGTGCTAAAAGTTGAAAAGGGACTATATGGAAAAAGGACCAACATCAGAGTTCAGTTACATCAAATTATTTCTACCAAAAAATCAACTTTCATACGCACCGTTGCCGTCAACAAACTGCGCAGATTGCACCTATTTAGACCCCCGTGCAAATAATTTGCGCGCAGTAAAATCTGCTCTCTGACCTATACATAGACAATGACACATATCGATAATCTTTACATCTTTGGATAAAATTGAATTAAAATCAATTGCGACTGGTGTGTCAGTAAAAATTGTCAGGGAATCCATAATTTTTTGGCTTATTTTTCAGTAATTCGAAATACGCCCTAAATGCATGATTTATTTGTTCCACTTACATTCTTGTACCCGAATGTACAGAATGCAATCTGTTTTCTGTTCGTTTCTTTTCATTTGTTGATCGGTAAATTTTCGTAATTAAACTCCTTGGTTCGCATTTCATAATAATTTTCGCCAAAACAATAACGATTATGCCGTTTGGAAATGTGATTCGAAAATCAGAAGCGAGCAACGGCTGATTTGAAAAACTGACACATGTTGTCTATGTGTGCGTCAGTGCGAAAATATTTCTGCGTGGAAATTATTTGCACAGGAGTCTAAATAGGTGCAATTTCCGCAATATTTCCTTTCACTTTTCTCTTGAATGTTTTGGAATTATGCCTAGATTGTTAAGTTTGGCACTATTTTGATTTTTTTCAAAAAAAAACGCGCAGAATTGTCTGGCTGTAGGGAAATGTGTGATTTGCTTAAGGTTAAGGATCATCGTTTTTTTGAACAACTGTTTTAAAGATATATCGACTTTCATCTTAAGGGCCCACACGAAATTATTGCGACACATTCAACAGAGCATAAATTTTTTAGCATTGAGTAAATATAAACAAAATTTTACACACTTTTTCATTGGTGTGCATTGTTTACATGCTGTAAAACTCGTGTTTTCCGATTCAACGAAAATGGAGGTGAACCAACGCGAGTCGAGAGTACAAATTATTTCCAAACGCCTGGAATTTCCTGACCTGTCGCACCGGCAGTTGGGAAAAATGTTGAACATTCTCCATTCAACCGTCTCCAGAGTGTTGAAGTGGTTCCAGGAACGGATGACGTTGGACCACGGCAAAGGAGCTGGAAGAAAACCGGAACCGGAGAACAAAAAGACGGAGGGAAAGGGTGAAGCGGATGATTAAAGCAAATCCCAACGTCTCAAGCCGTGATTTTGCTAAAAAGATCGGCATGTCGCAAAGCTACGTCCAGAATGCAAAGAAGAGAACTGGACTACATACATACAAGGTACAGAACTTCCAAAACCGCGATGTGCGGCAACAATCGACAGCTAAAACTCGGGCACGGAAGCTCTACGACAGGTATGTCAAACTGGGGGTTTGCGTAGTCCCGTCTTAATTTTTCACAAAATTCCCTACTACACTGAAGTACGCTGGTTTTCCTGCCACAAGTATTAAAAAGATTTTTTTTGCTACGAGAGGTTATGTAATGGCTTTTCGGTCTTATCGATAAATGATTAAATCACTTTTAATTGTGCTTCATCCAACGTTTCAAATACTATGTATTCTATTCCAAGGAATCGGACATAAGTGTTATCGTCTAAAACAGATCCCTTTTCCACTTATTTCCGATTCCTTGAAAAAGAATACATAGTATTTGAAACGTTGGATGAAGCACAAATAAAAGTGTTTGAATCATTTATCAATAAGACCGAAAAGCCATTACATAACCTTAAAATCATCCCGGTCGGAAAAATTATTCGCTACCAGAGAAAATAATATTATTTTTGGAAATGAAAGGTGAACCTGTTGAACCTTTTCAAGCAGACGGCTGGGTTCAGGATTTGGCATTTGACGTTGATCTCACTGGCCACCTGCAATATTTGAACTTAAAGCTTCAAGGAAAAGAAAAAAAATCAACTGCTTGTGATGATGTAAAATACTTTCAAGCGAAGTTTCGGTTATGGATCAACCCAATTTCCAAAGAAAACCTTGTGTACTTCTCTACATGTCAAGAACTGAAAAGATCAAATGGGGCTGCATCATTTGGTAAATACGTTCTTCACCTAGAATCGTTACTAGATGCATTCAAAAGCCGTTTTCGTGACTTTAATTCATACGAGCAAGAATTTTCGTTGTTTGTATCTCCATTTTCGTTTGCTCCTAAAAATGCTGCTGATAATTTGCAACTAGAGTTGATAGAGCTGCAGTGCGATTCTTTATTAAAAGCGAAATACATTGAAGTTGCTGTACCAAAATTTTATAGCTATTTGCCTGAACGCTACGATGAGTTACGGAAATTTGTTGCCAGAATTCTTGCTATGTTTGCAGGTAGCTATCTATGTGAGCAGTTTTTTCCATAATGAAAGCTACAAAAACTCCTCATCGTTCGAGATTATCTGATAAAAATTTATCATCAATAATGAATGTGTCAGAGACAAATAAACTTTAACCTGATATCAGGACAATAGATATAATGATTATAATATAAGAATGTTAAACATTAAAAGCTTACATAAAAATCTAACGCAAAATTGCATTCCAAGTTTACTTATAACTATATTCCATTTTATTGTATCAATCTCTGCGAAACTAATATGTTATGTTTTCTAACTGATTTTGGCTGCGGCCCTCTACGTCATAGACAATTTTTAATGCGGCCCGTACACTTAAACGAGTTTGACATGCTTGCTCTACGAGAAGCTGCTAACAAAATATGGCTGCTGTGTGATGGACGACGAAACGTGTATAAAAGCCGATTTTAAGCAAATTCCGGGGTTGGAGTTTTCCACCGGCAAGAGCAAGTTCGATGTGGACGACAAATTTAAGAAGAAGAAAATGTCGAAGTTCGCCTCCAAATATCTCTTGCGGACTAAGAAGTGAGCCTTTCGTGACAAAGGGTACAGTAAATGGCGAGGCGATCTACAAATATTAGTGCCTCGAGAAGCGCCTTTTCCGTTTTTGCAGCAGCACGACAAAGCTCCGCTATTTTGGCTAGATTTGGCATCGTGCCACTATTGTAAAAGTGTCCTGGAGTGGTATGAGGCCAATTCTGTCCATTTTGTTCTAAAGCCACCACCTTTTTTTACAATTCTCCGATTTTAAACAGGTTTAATATGAAAAAAAAACATAGATGAAATTGAAAGTGAGTTTAGCTTAGCTTTTTGATTACTCATATCCACCTTAAATCGTTAAGCCCGAAATGCTTTAATTAGTCTTCAAAAATACCACAATTTTCTCATGGTTTTAGTTAAAATATAATATTATATTGTATCAAATCTTTCAATGCATTTCGAATTTCATGATCGCTGGCGTGGCTAAGTAGAACGACTTCCACATCGCCAATGGTTGCTACTCCGTGATTGATCGAGGCCATCAATTTTGTACAAGGGCCAAAAGAATGCAGCTTGGGATTAGCAACTCATTCTCAATGCACAAAACTCATGCTCTCGCTTCAAAAAATGATCAATAACAGTGCCGGCCACGTCCCAGTAGACAAAGAAGGATGAAGCAAGGATTGTTAGTAAGATACTTTTTAGGATCAAGCCTAAATCTGTTATTCCAATTCTCTTCAAAAGCTTGTTTTGAAAAACTCTGAAACAATGATAAGTCAGTATCACCAGCTATAGAAACCGTCTATACGTCTGCGAACCTATATTCCAGTATCTCAGGAAGGGTTGTTTTAGTAAGGGAGAGGTTTGAATCAGGAGCCATTTTTGGAAAATGGTGCGATTTTAGTTGACCTACACCTCCTATGTTCCTAGACATTTCCTAAAGAAACTCCTAATAATATTCACGAGGTGTTTTGATTAGAAAATTTAAAAAGAATTATGAGCTCTCAAATAATTAGAAACAAAGATGGAATTTAAAGTGAGTTTGAGGGTAAAATTGAAAAAAATAATGCGTTGAGAGTACAGCGGAAACATATTCAAGTAAGAGTCAATGCGAAATTTAAAAAAATAGGCTAAAAATTTAAACTAGCTAAGACAGTGAGAATATCTTGAAGTGCAAAAAAAGAAGATCTTTGTTATATTTATGTTTGATCAATTAGCATTAATCAAATCTTAAGTTTTTTTTAAATTACTTTGTCTGGTGTCTATGAAACTTATTTAAAAACATGAAACCATCCAGTGCAATGACTCAATCGGAAAAGTATCGAATATCGCGATCGGTTTCTTATTCCAGTCTCGTACTAGCGACCCGTTGTCGGCAACCTTAGAGGCGCTGATGCGTGATGGAGCGACGATCATCTGGAGCATCAACTGCCAGGCAACGCGTGATGTCATGCGTACCTCGAACGCCACCAACGAATGTGATACTACTGACCTCGAATGTCACTCGTCCATGATTGCGTTGTCTTATCTTTATAGCAGTAGAGAGGTATAAGAACCTATTCTGCTTATGTTTGTGCAGACATGTTTTGATAAGGAATGCTGTGACTTTAAACCCTTTCGACTCTTCACAATCAGAGGCGATTGGATTTTCCTGCCTTAACCTACTCTAGCCAGGAACCTAAGGATTATGATACAGCGTTATGGGAGATGAATGCTGCTGGTGTCTCAATCTTATCATTCTTGTTGCCCATCGTCATCTTACGAGAGGTTTAACGTCCAACGAGACTGATCTTCTCAATTCCAAGCAGAATCTTTAGGAGGAATGTATGATTGTAAACTAGGTCAATATGACTTAATGCAGATTAACCAGCGTCATTTTATAAGAGGATTATGATAAGGATTGGGAGAATTCTGAGATTATTTAGATTGAAGCATTTTGTAAAAACGTTTGACGGTTTTGTATTCTGACGTGTTTGAATCAGAAAAAAACGAAGATCAAGTTAATGAAACTAGCATCTATTTAGAAAAGGAATAATATAAAACAAAAAAAAAGACAGATTTAATATAAAAAAGTTTTATGCGTTGGATTTGAGTCTAACTTTTCTCCAAATAATGCACGTTTAACTGTCTAATCCCCCGTTTAAGTTCCTACACGGCTATCGGAGCGTTGAAATCGCTGTCAATATTTTCCTAACTGGCTTGTTGTGTTTTCCAATCTTAAATGAAGGTTCATTATTACAAAGAAATACCTCGTACCGGTACCACGAGCTTTGAACAGTAGAAGGAACAAAGACACCCGCCAAAATTTCCACTTATAAATTTTTAATACTCAGCAAGCTTCGATTTGCTATCCAGTACACATGAACTCTGCTGGATGGTTGCATCTAAGGAGTGTATTCGAAAAAAAGGCAACACTTTGTTTATTGAATAACTTTTGAATGCATGGATGTTAAATTGATGAAATTTTCAGCGAAGCTATCTGGTAATGTAATGTTTATAAGTGCTGATTTTTGTGATGTTCTCTGTCAAGTGGTTTTTCTTCAAATCAAGGCTATTTTTGATGAAGTTTGTTGTTTCCTGAAGCTTAACTTCAAAATAACTCAAAATTTTGAATTTGATCGAAGTTATAATAAATTTAGCCGATTGTCCTCGTTCGGCACAAAAACAACATATTTGATTTTTCAGCGTTCCTCCACCATTTTGCGTAAAGGCACGATTTCAGATCCAACTTAAACAGAGTATAAACTTTGTGAGACCTATTGAAGTGCTTTGCAGAGACAACGGTCGCAATTGGAGTCAGTCTTCTTTGTATTTTTAGCCATTCATCGAGTCAATCGTTATGAAAGACTGAGTACTTCGTAGTTTCCGCAGATCGTTAGCCACCTCAAGGACTAGACATTAAAGGCGAGATTTGACAACGAAAAGTTTCTGGTTGGAAACCTGCCAGGTGACTGCTAAAGAGTTCGTTTTGCTGTCCATTGCGAACCAAATATTTTGCGCACGAATTTAACACCGTATTTTGTTTATTTTACCGGTTTGCAGATTTTCTACCTTTTAGAAATGAAGTCAGGACTATTAATAAATCAGCTAGACCAGTGATTTTCAAACTTTTTTCACACCACGTCCCCATTTGTGAAATTTTTGAGCTCAACGCCCCCCTGGGCAAGTTTTTTTAAAATCTTGAAATCAAAATCATGACCTGGATCGTTAAAAAAGCATTATCTCATACTCATGGCATTATTCAATTATTTAAATTCACATGAGGCCCTCATAGCCAAAGGGGTATTATAAGTGATAAAAAGTGAACAGTTAATAATGTCTAACGATTTTTCATATTTCACCTATATTTCCTGAATTTTCAGATTTTTTGAATTTTATTCACATGCTTTTATATTCGGAAGAAAAAGTTAAATTTTCGAAAATATGTACATATAAGGAAAATTACCAAACATAACAACTTAAAGCATGGCCGTAGGAACGGGGGGGGGGGGGGGGGGGGTTTTGGGGGTTAAACACCCCCCATGAGGATCCAAAAAAGCAATCGACGTATTATACTCTACACTCAAAATTTTAAATTCAGAACCTTATTATGATAATAGAGTAAGGTTAATCAAGAGTAACGTTCTAGACTAAAAACTAATGCCCAAACTTCCAAAACCCATCCAAAATTCAAAATTCTGCTACACTTTTTAAAAATTTCTTCACTTGTTCATAGAAATTCAGGAGTGAATTTTAAATTTAACCTATTTCGGGGGTTCTGATTCCATAATTCCCATAACCAAAATTGTATTTCTATTTTCGTATTTCGGATTCTGTATCTATTTCAGGATTAATGATTTTCACTTCAAATAATCATGGTAGAAAGGTAGAAATGAAGAGCTGCTTTGAAGTTCTGGTTCAAATTTGGATTTACATTTAATATCAAATTTAAATCATATTTTTCGAATTCATATAAATTTTCAATATTTAGATAACAATTTTCCGAATATAAAAAAAATATTTATATTCAAATTTGAAATTATATCTAACACAACATTAAAGCATTTAAAGCTTCGAAGGCAATCCAAAATTGAAAACTCAGATTTAGATAATTTTAAATTTATATTTTAATTCAGATTCTCAATACAGAATAAAATTAAATAATTTGAATTTAGATTAAACCTGAACTACAGAATTTTGAAAAAAAAAAGATTCATGAATGAAGGCTTTAAAACTTTACTTAAATTCTTATCTGGAATTAGATTCGGAGATCGTATATTTTATATATTCAAGAAATCGTATGGAAATTTGGATACCGATTCAAAGCGCAACTTTTGAATTGAGGTTTATATTTCAGATTCAGAATGCAGATCCAAATCTCAGAAAAAGAATTAGCTTGAAAATAAAATTTACAATCATCGTGTTGAAGAATTCAAGGTATCATGATTGCTTTACAATTCAATTTTTAGATTTCAAATTTTTATTCAAAATTAGATTGTAAACACAATTTAGTTGAAAATCACAAATAAATAGTATAATTTGAGTTTTTCGTTTTATTCGAAAAATCCGAACTTTATTCAAAAAACCTCATCTACATGATTTTAATAATGGAATCGATTCTTTATAAAAATATTTGCTGATCTTCACCCAAAAAATCTGCACAAACTTTTATATTTTTTCGGTGTACTGTCAAACATATTTAAAAAACTCGGCATTATATATTTCAGAAATTCCGCTAATTTTATACATTTGAGTGACGAGAAGTGTTGTATTAAATTTTGTTGAATGAGGTTTCATTATATGACTCATAACTTTTGAATTATGCCTTTGAATGGTCCGCAATAATGAAGTTTTTTTTAAAGCCAAATTTTAAACTAAAATCATTTGTTTGGTGCAAGTTTGCATCAATCAAATCAATCAACCAATCTTCCTTTTTTAAATTTGAGTTATTTTCATCAAAGGTTGAAATCTTTGAATTTGCAAAATAGTTTTGAAGATTGGGCTTGCGTTTAATTCGATTATAGAAAAGGCTTTTATAATAAATGAAAGGCTCTCCTTAAAAAAGCTTATTTTATGCTCAAATCAAGTTTGATCTACCAGACTCTCAAAAAAATCAATGGTTTTAACCATCGATGAATGTGAATTTTGCTCACCTTTGAAGTTGTTCTAAATTTACGATTTAATACGAAAACTTTTTATGTAAAAGTACTTAAAAATGAATATTCATATAGCCAACAACATAATTTTCTAATTTTTTTTTGTATTCGTTCGTGTATTGTTGAGCAAAAAATCATAGGTAAAAATCAGTCACCAAAAAACCCCCCCCCATGAGTCGGTTCTTCCTACGGCCCTGACTTAAAGGCCTGTTTTCTCGAATTTAGCTTCTATGCATTAACTTATACCTCTTTAACTCCAAGAGGCTCATATTGCTTCAAACCTCTGGTAAAAATTTAATAAATTTAAAAGTTTTCTGGACAAATACTTAAACTGATTGGTTGGTTTGTTTTGATTTCAAATCATATATCTAAAATTTTGGTAGACAAAATTCTCTATTTCCCATTAATTTGCGTAATTGAAAACAAATTTATTACTGTCAAGCCGCTAAATTACGTAAAATAGTATTATTTCTTGAAATCTAATATTTATGAAACCGAAAATCTGAATTCGAGTCCTATTGAAAGTTATGCAGCATTCACGACTTTTAAACTTTAAATTAGATTCCAATAACTGAATTCCGGAAATGTAAGTGATAACCGAATTGATTAGAAGTTTATCCAGTTAATCCATGGGAAATGCCACTATTGAATTTTTGAATCGATTGAAATAAAAATTAACAAATCAGAGCTAAAATAACAATTCTCTTACCTAAAATCAATCAATAAATAACTAATGGTGCCCTTTTACACAGATTTTTTCGAAGGTTTTTTTTGTTAAGTAGATTTTTGGAAGCGATACAGTAGGAAACATCATTTTTGCTATTTAATTATAGGCACATGATTTAATAATTTAATTCTGAACTCGAATAATTTGCTAGGTTTTGTCTCTCAGCTCTCGTTTTAGTGATACGGCGTGTGGAAATTTTGAAGTTAATCGATTTTGAGGAAAATCGATCAATGATAACTGATGAATGAACAAACATATATGAACGAAACTGATTTTTAATCTATCTATTATAGTCCCTTCAATCAAGGATTCAGATTTTGCCAAAATATTGTATATTTAGCGATGTATAAGCTTTCAAAAAATTGAATTCCACAATTTTGAGAAATTTTAATATATAACATTACAACTAATTCTGACACCTCTGAAGAAAGTTTTCGAGTATTTCATATAAATTTTAATAATTGTGAATTATGATTATTTTTTCTCAAAATTACATACGATCTCCGAGAAATTTCATCATTTAACTGAAACCTATTATTTATAAAACTTTATAATGTTCTACATTTTTGCTCAAATTGATTAAATACATTTAAAACTAATTTTCCAAAGTTCTTTCGAAAATAAGAGCTGTTAAAAAAAATCTAATTGAATATTTGGAGTCAGCGCCCCCAAATTAGTCTTAATCAGTTCTGAAGTCCTTTGCATTTCGGAAAAATGTTAATTTTGTTGCATTGTCTTATCAAGTATTGCAATTCAATTTTGATGTTTTTAGTATAGCCCTATCTATCAGAACAAGATCAACATATACAGCGTAAACAAAATCTGTAACAATTCGAAAAAAATCTTTAAGATACATTTTTAGAAAAAAAAATTGAAATACTGGAATAAAAATTTGCTTTGCAGCTCTGTAAAATTAATAATATTCTAGTCTTGAATCAGATGTTTAGTTCTGCAATATCATTTCATTGTTTTGCATTGAACTTACTCGTTTTATTTCAAATCTACATTGTTTCGTGATTTGTTCAAATATGAATTACGACCTCACCGCCCACCTGATCTCTTCCACCGCCCCCCAAATTTTGAAATTGAGCTCACCGCCCCCCTGGAAGCTCTCAACGCCCCCAAGGGGGCGGTAGGGACCACTTTGAAAACCACTGAGCTAGACGAACCAATTATAAAAATATGATTTTTTTCTCACTTCGTCCTATTCATATTTCCTGATTGAGCTTGAAAAACCTCCTACCTTCCTTTTACTTCATTGAATCAATAATCTTCACTTTTATTCAAATTTTAACTCACTATTGGGTCGTCTAGGACTTCGGGGCCGTTCAGATACCACGTGGACAGAAAAATGAGATTTTTGACCCCCTCCTCCCCCTTCGTGGACAAGCGTGGACATTTGGCTAACCCCTACCCCCCTCCCCGGATGTCCACGTGGACCCATTTTAAAAAGTTTTTATTTTAAATACCTATAATTTGACAGTTAGAAAACACCACTTTTTGCCTTTTTATTATAGAAATGGCTGATTTTGTAAAACCAAATAGTAATGATATAAAAAAAATTAAAAATTTTAAATTTCTTAATTATCATATTTATTATTTGCTTTCAAGTGGCTACTTATTTTTTAAATTTAAACTGGAAAGGTATGCCATTTTAAGATTTTGATTTAAACATCTTAATATTTATTCACCTTTAGAAAATATTTTGAAACTAAGTTTGTCCACGTGGACATGACCCAAACCCCTACCCCCCTCTCGATGGACAAGCGTGGACATTTCCATACCCCCCCCCCTTAGTTGTCCACGTGGTATGTGAACGGCCCCTTCTTAACCGATTTACCATGTGAACTTTGGTCGAATAGTTGATTTCCAGCTGTTTTTGGGTTTCCAATTTGTACTTTTCTGGATTTTTCTCAATCCTGTCCAAAAAGTTTTATCAATGAACTTCTGTACCGGACGCTATCTCAAACACCACTTGACAGATTGTTACCAAGTTTTGTACACGTCTACATTACATTACTATGTAGCTTCACTGAAAATTTCATCAATTTCCATCCATGCATTCAAAAGTTGTTTACAAAACAAAGTGTTGCATTTTTTTCGAAGACACTCTTTAATACCCGGCCCATGGTAAAAATAACCCTGCTAAAGGAAATGAAAATCGAACATGACTTTTGGTTCGTTGGAATAAAAACGAAAGTTGCATGGGACTTAGTTGGGAGGGGTTCAAACTATTACTTAAACCTAACCCAGGTCCGAAAAAATCACACAAAAATTCAAGCTGATCTGTTAAGCGTTGCGGATTTGTATAAGGTGCATACAATCAAACAAACAAACCAACAAGCATATATGTAATTATAGTCTGACTCATTTTTATATATTAGAATTTCATTTTCAGCTGTATTGAGTACAATGTCTTCTCATTCGGTACAAAAATGAAAAAAAAATAATTTGGAAGTTACATATCTATTTTAGACACAAAACGGTGCTGAAATGCAAGAACCAAAACCAATCAAAAGTCTCATATTTACTCAATAGCGTGCTTTCAAAGTTCGTAAATCGCTGAACGAAAATTCAGCGAGAGATGTAGGTATTAGCTGCGATAGACATTGCTCGAAAACTATCTCTTTCTCAAAGCTATTGATCTTTGTTTATAACTACTACTTTCTTCTTCACTGTAACATCTATTGAAACAATGAAATGTAATTTCACAAATCAGACATTGGCTCCTAAAAACCTACGGTACGATCAGTTTAAAAAAAAACGAATTGTAAAAAAGGAAATTCGAAAGGCAATTGCGTGGTTAGAATGAACTTGGCCAGGATTGGACCAGACCAACTGAACGCAAAGTTGACAAAATTTTAGTTGTTAATTGCAGCGGATGCAACATGATAAAATACCTATCCTAGGCTTGCCAGATACTTTCAGAAAAATGCGGGATATTTCATGAAAAAAAGCGGGACTCAGCTGAAAAAAGCGTGACATTTAAGAAACTCATTGTGGTAGAGTAGAGTTGGAATTATCAAAATGTGAATAAATATTGAAAAATACATCCGAGCAACTCAAAATAATATTTTATTAATTTTATAATTTAAAATCTAATTCAACAGAAAAGCAATCTTAATTTAGGCTATAATCTAAATGCCTTACGCAGCATGCTGCTATTAAAAACATATCGTTCATGTATCAAAATAAAATAGTGTTCGAGAAACCGAAGTGTATATCAACAATTAGTTTTAGGTCCATATTAACACACACATCCCGCATAATTAAAAACAGTTGGGGATATAGTACTAACTACACAGCAAAAATTAATTGCTGTAAAATTACGGCAAATATCCTGTAACAAAAAGGAGCAGGACATTTACCGTAATTTTACAGGTCGAAAAAAAAAATACGGGACGTTTATTTTTACGTGAGCATGTTTTTTACAGGTTGCTTTAAAATAACAGTGCTGTAAAATTTTAGTTCATTGAAATGTTTGGGCTGATTTGAATGAAATGAAAAACTAGAATGAAGAATGTTTTTCGGACAAAATAAAATGTATAAAAATATGTTCAAACAATTCTTTATTTACCAAACAAAATCTATCTGAAGTGCAATCGTCCCTATGGTTAAATAATATCGTTTAAACATACTGTCGAACGAATAACATTATCATACGAAACGGCAGCCAACAAAATATCTACACTATTGCACAGTGCATGCTGCACCACATAAACGTCATCTGCGATGTGCAAGGATTTATTAGTAACATCTGCGCGACTTGAAAATGTAATATACGGCCCTTGGATTGTGAGGAATGATGGCCTCGAAATTATTGAACATTTTTCGGTGTGATCACTTAAATTCCAAGCTAAAAAACAAAAACAAAAATTAATTATAAAAAAAACTCATGTATACTAGTGAAAACTTTTTTGAATTATTATTTACCTTGTGAAAGAGGTATTGTGCAACTATCTTCTGTTGCTGATTTTGACCGAATTCTACTGCAGTTGAATCATGATTCTCTCCAGCCTCACACGGGACCTATTTCAGGTTCTTTGCAACTTTGGATCGATCTCGGTTATCCCTTTCGTTGCGCTGAAAATCCTTGTGCTGTTGATTTAATACTCGCAGGAGCTGTACATTATGAGGCTGATAAAAACAATCTATTTAGAATTGAATAATTCCTATTTAGAAAAGTTATACATAAAGATATTTACAACTATGATTCATATTTGGAACGGAATTTGTCATTATCCCCTTCTCTAGTGATCAAATTGGGTTTGATTTTGTCGACTAACTTCTCATTCCAGGTCGGCGTTCGTCCATTGCCAGCCCCTGTCGGATAACCATTTGGGCTGAGTTGAATTCCTATCGACCATTGTTTCAGGAAATCTTCGTAGACCTTCGAATTCCGGATGATCTTCCGGATGGCATCTTGATAATTTTCCCCCGCAGTATGATTTATCTCAAAAAGTGTTCAACCAAAGCAATGTTGCCGATGTTGTCATTATATGACCCAAGTGAAGAAAAGTGTTAATGGGCTTAGTTTCTATAAGGAGAAGAAGAAAAACTGTGAGTCGTTAACTTACACAATCGCTCCAGAAACTCTATAAACGATACGATGCCAAAATTCTGATCGAAAGTAAGTGCTGAACTCAAGATGCCTTGCCTCTTCTTCCGTTGATTAACAAATCTGAATAAAAATTTTGAATTATTCAAAATCATGATTTTTCAGAATTTCGCGAAGGCAACGAAACAAAAACAATCACGGACGTAAACACAGCTGTTTTTTTTGCGCAAAAAACGGGATGCGCACGGTAGTTCTGTCACGAAAAGGGATAATCACTTACAGTCCATCAGCCCACAGCACTACACAAGCGTTACAAAGCATCACGATAAAAAGGTCGAATCACAAAATTGATATGATTATTTGAAAGAATTATTTTATTCCGGCAATATTTTATTCCGTAGTGAAATCATTGAATTATTTGGTTGAATCAGTAATTGATTATTGGAAATATTGAATTGTGTATCAATTTAAGAATAAAGGAGGGGATTATTTGGCAAAACCATCTCAAAATTCACGCGTAACATTTTAAAAGGAAAGAAAAGCAGTTGACAAACGAAAAAAACCTGATAAATTTGATCAATTATAATTGATCAAATTTACCGCTTTTTTTAGATACATTTAAGCAAAATTTAGTTTATTAGAGCATCTGTATTCGTGGTCCTAACAGCCGGTTTAGACTCAAATTCCGTCCAAAGTAACCCAGTGGTGGTAGACCAGTTACAACTTAATTTTTTTTTAACCGGTTTAAGGATTTGTGCAAAATTGATGAGATTTGGATCCAATTCAACGCAGTTCTAAACCGCGTTTGACAGTTAATGGAACACGAGTGGGGTTGTTAGTTTTTTTACTGGATTGAATCTAATTTCGTTGGTTCAATTCTTGTATAAATAAGACACAAGAATATACCACGGATACAGTTGCTCTTAGGTGTTGCCTTTTTAAAATGTATACGAATGCAAGCTTCGACCAGAAAAAAACACTTCGACCGAAAAAAAACATGGGAGCACTATATGTAGATCGACCCTTTCGCTAAGATGTGCTTGTAACGCTACGTTTTGTCATCATTATCCCTTTGATGACAGATTATCGGCCATGTATGCATCTCTTTTGCGCAAATGGAAAACCTATAATACCATCCCACTTGCATACGTAAATAAACATAGAACGGGAAAAAACTCCGTGAAGGTTTTCCGAGAAGAGCTGCTGTTTCGAAAACTTTTTTCCTGTTCTTCTCATTTTCGTGTGGTGAAGAAAGTTATACTTAGATGTTTTCGGACCTTGAAATTTCCGGTATCTTAGGTACACTATGTGATGGCGAAATCAACTTTCCCGCAGGCTGTTGCCGGTCGTGATTTCTTGCAGTGATTGGAGCTATGTATTCGGAATTGTTGCCTCGAATAATTCGTCAGGAAGGATTATTCCACCAACATTGATGATATTCTGAAAAAAACCCGAAAAGTTTTATTAATGGAATATTTTTAACATAGTTTTGAGCGTCTTGGATCCATTAACAGGAATTCATAGGGAGGTTGGTAGAAATTTTAATTAAAATTTGTACATTTGCTTATTCTTACACTACCTTATTGATTACTTCTTTCGCTATGTCTGTAGATAAAGTTTATTCTCACCAACGTTATATTATGATATTTTGGTACACCTAATATGTTCTGTTTATGCAAAGTGCAAATGAAACATTTTACCAGCATTTACAACATAAATCAAGGATATTCGGATTGTTACTTACCTGTGATCACTTCTTGGTCCTGCACCCAAGCTGATTGTGTGTGGTGATTGTGATATTCTTCCATCTGGCAGAATAAAGTAACGTCCTTCGAACATGACATTTCGGCCCAATGCGTCGAACAATCAGTGACGGATCCTTAGCTTCGGATGTGGCTGGAAAAGTTCGAATTTGCAAATGCTGGCAGAACGGCACTGTTGGCATTGTAGTTGTTATTGGCTCAAACAGCGTAGCAGCTGCCGAAAATTGTCACGAATTTTAATCTGTAGGGTTCAACGGAGCTGACTATAGTACAGTTGGCAGAAGCAGCATTAATATTCCTTAACATTTCGTAGCATGAGAAAATGCTCATCAAATCAAAAAAAATCTTTTTACTTACTTTTTATATTGAAGAATTCCAGAAGGCCCGTTCCCGATCGATAACGATGCGATTGTCAGTTCACGGGACATTTTTTCGAGCGGATTTGGTGACCGATTTCTTGATGACGCTTTAAACTTAATATATTTCCGGACAGTTTTCCTAGTTTTAGTTATTTTTCGTAACAAACAGTCAAACATGTTTTGATTTGATCGATACCTTAAATTTTATAGTCCTGTAATTTCAAATCAGCCTATAATGGTATGTTCACGTTAAAACATATGACTTCGACCTGTAAAACTACGGTGAATATCATGCTCCCTTTTGTTACATGACAATTGCTGTAAATTTAGATGATATATATTCAACTTTCACACAAAAACAATTGAATTTACGTGCTTTTTGAATTACAGGTTGTTTTGATTTAAAGGTAACCATTTTCAATGACACGTAATAGTCATTATTTTTTTCTGTGTATTAACTTAATATATTGGTAGCAGTACCAGTATGAAATATCTTCCAAGTATCATTTCATTATACATGTTCAAAATTTTATTACCTCAATAAATTATGACAGGATCGTATCAGTGACAGTGACAATATGATATATGATTTAGTAAGTATAGTATAATAAGAGAATAAAAATTTGCAACCTTTGAATATTGTCTCTGGACCTTATCCAGGACTCTAACAGTGTACGACAAAGTTTCCTTATATTTTCTTAGCATTAGACATTAAATTAAAAAAAAAACAACATTGACAACATTGTATGAGTTAGACAAGTCGTTATCATTTCACCTCTTGCGGATAATAACTAATATTGTTATTTTAAGATGTAGTTGTGAGCTTATGCATTTTTTCGCTCTTGGGTTCAGCATCTGCTAATTTTCACTTCACTTCGTTAAAATTTGTGTCGGCAACCCCACGCCAGGTTCGGAACTGAAAACTGTGTTCAAAATGGCTCCGAAAAAAAAGAATCACGCTGAGAAAAACACACAGAACGCGAAAAGTAAGTAAAACTATATTATATTATCGATAAAAACTAGTGAGATTAAATAAAACTAATGAAATTACAGAAACAAAGATCTCTGCTGAGCGGAGAGCGGAAAAAAAATCTACTGAAAGGCTGAACAATGCAGATCTGCACAAATAGGTAAGATTGTATAATCCATGTATAATATCAGAAATAAAAAATAAAAATCTCAACATTTAAATTTTTTAATTTTATTTTATTTTTTGTGGGAAAGAATTGGAACTATATTGGTTATGGTACAGGGAAGCTCTTTTTAAAAATATTTTACAATATGCGGAACGTATGATTGAGCGTTATTTTTACTACAAACTACTATAAGCAAACTATATCCATTGAAGTTGATGAAATCTATGATTTTGTATTCCAACGTAGCTAGAACATTCAGGTAGATTGTTTTGCTCGCCAAAAGTGGATGATATTTTAACCGTATCCAATAATGTAGCATGAAATATTTGTTCGAAAAAATCGCTCTTTTTGAATGGTAAACATGCTTAACAGCCCTTTCCCCATATGGTACTTTAACAGATAATCATAATACAGATTGTTAATATGGTCTGTGTTATTGTACATATACTGTTCACTTTACAATAAACGATAACGTTTAGAGACAATATAGAATATTCTCTATATATTGTAATTGATTATGCGGGATCGAAACGAGGGGTTAATTTCAAATTAAGAGGGCAAAAATAACACTATCATGAACGATCAATGAAATAGGAAATTAATACCATGAACCATTTTGCTACCTAAAACCATCATACAAATTCGAAAAAAAATAATTTTAAATTAAATGGAATGGTAAATTTTTTTAATTTTTTTTTCTAAAAATTAAAGGAATATAGTAGGTAATTGAATGAGTAAATAAAACAGAGTAAAAGATTCAAATCCATAATTATTTTTGGCAGTTTATTTAAAACTATTCAAATGAAAACTTCTTACTGTCAGCTGTCAGATATAAAATTGCTCAAAAATTCATTTTAGGCAGCACAAATTACAATATTTCAGGAACATGGCGTTTCGAAAGCTAAGTTATTATCAAAATTGAAATTTCATATAAACTAAAATTGAAATTAAATACTGAAAATTAAGTGCAAAAAATTTCATCATGTTTCATCAGAAATTTTAAGGATTTAAATCGAAGTTTTGTGGTTCAAATATCATATTTAAGGGGGGAGTAGGGTCTAACACTTTCAAAAAATTGATTTTTTTTATTTTTTTTATTTTCTTATTGTAAAACATTTCAAGAATGTTGTGTCAAATTTTCAAGTCAATCGCAGCAAAACTGTAGAAATTATAGGCCTTTATCTCCTCTTATCTAATACTGCAAGAGAGAGAGAGAGCACATTTTTAACGTTCGTGGACATCGTAATTTGAAAACTACTTCACCGATTCTTTTCAAATTTAGAACATATTTTCTACATATAAAATACCAAACCCCAACGATTTTCTTTTTTTTTACTTTGGGGAGATTTTACAGATAAAAAATGGCGGATTTTTTCGTGAAAAATCGTAGTTTTCACTTCAAACAGCCACAAAAGTTTCATAAAAAAATTTTTAAGTTAAATAAAATCGTTGGGGTCCAGAAAAACATCTATTAAAAATATTTTGCTCTAATTTTTTTACTTCAGATGATCCTGTGCTGAGATACAGTGTCCACCGCAAATCCTGTTTTCTAAAAGGCATCCTCGAAAGTGCTCCGTCACCGGCTCATTTTTCAATATTTTTCTACGAAAAAATTAATAAATGTTCTTTTAACAATGCTTTGTATAATGCAAAAAATTTGAATACATTTGTATGAACGATAGCTCTAAAAAAAATTCGTGAAAATGGTGTTTTTTTTACCCGTTAGACCCTACTCCCCCCTTAAAATCAATCAGTTTTAAACAATCAAATCTACCTTTGATAACTGATCAACTGAACAACTTGCATGAGAATTAACACAGATTTTTATTATTTGAACTATTCATCGGCTAATCAAGAATTCAGATCTTTTCTAAATATTTTAGTTCCCGAAACAACGCTCTGAAAAAATCAAATTCTACTGGTTTTAGAAATTTTAATGGATAAGGTAACAACTTTTTCTGAAAGC
This sequence comes from Uranotaenia lowii, assembly GCF_029784155.1. NCBI lineage: Eukaryota > Metazoa > Arthropoda > Insecta > Diptera > Culicidae > Uranotaenia > Uranotaenia lowii. Next base: position 341,698,174 of record NC_073692.1, read on the forward strand.
ATTCAAGAACATCTTTTCGAGTATATGAAAACCTATTTAACAACTTTGTTGAAAACACAAAACGAACTTCAAAGATTCCATTCGGTTAAAATATTCAAAATCGTCAAAATTCTCGAAGAATGCAGAATTGGAAAAAATGTCAAAAAGAAATCATTGAATACCTAACTATTTTCTTAGAAGCCGAAATAACTCGCGGTGTTCAGAAAACTGGATCATTGAATTTAAGCTTTTATTTTCTAAAGCTTCGTTATGTTCACAAATTTATTTAATAAATTTATAAGCTATTTTCAAAAGTTAATTTTCTGATAATTTTGTAACATCTTCTTTAAAACACCTTTCTGGGTTATGGTAGTTTCATTTCTTTTTATTTGGAAAAATCGTCATGGGAGAAGGGGGTTAAACCACTAAAAGCCTCCCCCTCTTTGAAACGGCCTTGTCTTATCATCTTTACTGAAATATTTTAAAAAAAAACCAACCAGGTTCTCAGGAGACGAAAATATTATAATTTTTGAGCACCAGAAAACAAGCTCTTATGATCGTTAAATCATCTTGATCTATAATGTACGCACTGCAACATTATCTACACATTGTTCCTAAATTTTCACCATCATAAAATTTTTAATTTTTCAGTATAATCAACTTTGAAAGGCGTTTTAACTTTAACTTGTTGACTCGGGGCGAGCAAAGCACCATTGATCGGGGAACGATGAGCATTTTCTGCCATAGAATCTAGCAGTGAATTCAATTCGATGAAGTCAACTGAAGAGGTAATCAGAGGACTTGAGTTCGATTCCTGGTCGAGCCGATTTTTTTTTTTCATTTACCATTCATGATGTGATGTGATTAAACCCTTATCTCCCCTAATTTCCTTTGCATCGCATGAGCACAGAATATTCAAGAAAAACCAAAAAGGTTACATTCTCCGAACAAATTTTTGGCGATAGCGATTCTTCTGCCTAAATTCTGTCGTTCGTTTTTATTGAAATGGGAAATTTTTAGACCACATGATATCCTACAATAAAAGTGTGTCAATTTAGCACACCCTATTACAAGTGACTTTTCCAAATAATATTAATTCTTTCTTTTTCAATGCATCACCAATAGTTATTAAAGATCAAATTAATTTTGATTTGGGAGATTATCCAAAAGTTCTTCATCTCCGATGTATGAAAAAATCAGTCTAGCCGAAAACAACGTTACTGTATCCGACAAAGAACGACGCATAAATGTAGGTTGCATGATTTACGTAAATGATACGTAGAAAAAATCTCGCCAATATGCGTTGAATTGACGATACTCCTACACCATTCCCAATAAAGTGAAACCAACTATCTACCCTAGAACATCCGACTGCGTGTATGGTATATTGGTATGTAAATATGTCAGATAGGCCCATTGAAAAACGGCCCCCTGCCCTCAGCTCTGGTGTCGTATAGTTAGGCCGTTTCCCGTGCGCTGCTTTCTTCGACGATTAATCCGATGTCAGTCAGTCAGTCAGTCAATATAGTGCCAGGCAGGCAGCGTTCAATTGACCGGGGACAATGGTGCGGGTAATTAAATTTAAGATAGGTCATGTTGTTGTTGAGCAGGCAAACGACCGATTGATTATGTCGCGTCACTTTCCTCGGGTGATTCTTCGTAGGTATATGTGAATTAACTTACTCAAATTGAGCCGGTTTCAATGTTTTTTCCTCGATTTAGGCTGATTTCTTGAACTGTAAATAGCCTGTCGATGCGCTTATTTGATTTGTTTCGGGTTCATGATTTTTTTTTAAACTATTTCACCAAACACTCACACAAAATGCTTCAATTCCACTTGGGGTTCTATTTTCACTTCTCACTTATCTAATCAGAAGCATCACATCACATAGGTATGTTCTGGGCTATCCGGTTTCAGTTGAACTGATCTTCACAATCTATTGTAGCAACCTAGGGAACATTATAGCCAGCTTCCGTTCACAAAATTTACACCAGAAAACTGTGATTCGCGCTTTCTGTCCGAGGGTTCCCGACAAGCGATCTACTCCGGATCGAATCCGCTCCAAGACTAAACGGCGCGCGCCCACATTTGCAACGACAATTGCTCTGATGTCGAACTAGAAACTGGACTGAACCAAAACCAAAACCGTATGGCAGCAGAGGGACGTACAAAAACATTATCATATTGTCTGATGGTTTAGTTGTTCTGCTCTTTTCCTGGTAAAGACTCCTACTTACTCACTCTCCGTACGATTGTTGAGACTTGGCGTTTAAGTTCAATGCGCATTTAATATTTATTTGCCGCTTTGCTTTGGGACAATTTCTACTGGCGATGATGCCGATGGCACTGGCTGGTGTGTAGTCAGACGTTTTGCGTCGTGGGGTAGTGAGATGGTTCTTGAATTGAAATAATATATATCGTCATATTGTATTTCCTTCCAGAATATTGAGTCAGAGTGAGGCTGAGTCGTTATTGTTATTTTGAAAAATATATTTGGATGTAGTTTTTTGGTATTAACGAGCTTAAATATATTGTTAGAAATGCAGTGCAAAGGATATCTTGCATCAGGCAACGCCAATTGATGATTGATTTTTTGTTATTTGACGAAACAATCATGTCAAAGAGTATTTCAATGCAGTTTCATATCTTCCTACATGGCGACCGTCAAAAATTGGTATTCCATAACCACCAATGTAAAATGTACGTTCATTCATTTAAAATTACTTAAATGGAAATATTTAAAAAAAAACGTTCTCATTTCAACTATTCACTTTTTGAAATTTAAGTCAACATTTTTTTTATGAAGTTGTAGGCAGTTAAAACTTTCTTCATTTTACTTGAAATCCGCGGAAACTGTTCAACGAGTAAATTTATTCAACAAATGGAAACAAAAGTCAAACATAACTAAAATGGTCAATACGCTGAGTTGAAACCGCATTTGATATCGGAGTTTGAGAATAGATTTCAGGATTTATATAGAAAAGCAACTCTTTTTGTGTATTTAAAATTTACAACATTATTTCCCGTTAACATAAGCTTTTTGTGAGAAACATTACAAATGGAAAACTATGAAATGTACTGTGATACCCAGTTAAGGGAAAAATGTCATCAGGTTGGTCTGGAAGAGTTTTATTAAACATACTAGCTGATCGCGTACGAACTTCGTTCCGCTTTTAACTTTAAAGCGGATGATTTTGTATTTGATTGGTAATTGGGACGCCTTTTCACAAAAAAAAAATGCTTAAAATACTAAAAAGAATTTGCAAGCTAGATAATTGCTTGTCTTCCAAACGGAAATATAAAATAAGAAATTGATTGACCGTCGAAAAGAACAATCGTGTACGATTTTTTTTCTTTTTCGGATGCATTACAATGAAATTATGTCTTTTAATTTAATTTATTTTATTAGAGAGGCTCGCTTGGTAGATTCGCCTCTAGAAATTAGGTCAAAAATATCTTAAAAGTCATTTGAACGACCCTTTTTCTGTCGTCTGATTCAAAATTTGAATTCATAAATCAATTGTCCGTTTTATAAAAAACCCGTGAATGAATTATTGTCTGGATCTCATGCATAATAAAACAATTATTGCAAAATATTAAACAGTGAATGTGGACGACCCCTTTTTCTGTCGTCTAAAAGAAAGTTTGTCATCAGGAATCGATTCCTCGTCCTGCAAATCTCTCGTGTTTGAATTTTTGCCTCGATATAATGCCTAACAACGTAGTTATTGCAAAAAAAAAATCGAAAATATTATGGACGACCCCTTTTACTGATTCCTTGTCTAAATTTGACGCTTGAAATCTATTACATGTGCTGTAAAAATCCCATGTGAAAATTTTCACTATAATTCGATTTATAATCGAGGCAATGGAGCTTATTCTAAGAGTAAAGTGACGTGATGTGCAAAATTTCACATCGTTGTGCTGACTCCAGAAATCACTCTAGGCTAAAAGTTTCAGCTCAAATGTCCTGTGATAGATTTTTGGAGCTCATTGATACTAAAGTTTCTTCTCTGAAACATTTTTTTGAGTCAGGATAAAGAAGTGAAATTTTGTGAGCTACGTCACTCGACTCTCAGAATAACCTCCAATTTAACAAAAACAGAGAACAGATAATATGGACGACCATTTTTGTCGACCCCTGACTCAAGATTTGAAACCTGAAACAATTGAGCGTCCCTCAAAACTTCTATGTGGAAATTTTCATCTCAATACAATGCAAAATAACGCCAATACCGCAAAAACATTAAACAGTTTATGAGGACGACCCCTTTCGCAGAGTTCTGAATTAAAATTCGACTCCTGCCTTGAAACTCCCGCGTACCAAGTTTCCATCTTAATCCAATGTATTTAAGCATTCATATCGCAAAAACAATGTTAATATGGACGTCCCCTTTAGCCGACCCTTGACCCTGAATTTTTTTTCCGAGAAGGGAAAATCTGGAGCCTTAATACCTGGAATCGATTGCTTGTCCCTCGAAACACTCATGTGTAATCTTTATATCAATCCAATCTATAACAACGTCAATATAATAAAAACACTGAACAGTTTATATGGACGACCCCTTTTTCCGACCCTTGACACAAAATTCAATACCTGGTATCATTTCTCAATATCTCAAAACCCCTAAGTGCAATTTTTTGTCACATTCCGACGAAAAATATCGCGAAAACAATATTTGTCTTATATGGACGACTTTAGAAGGGGTCATTCGAAAATCTGAAAACATTTATCATCATTCCTGGTCATAATGAGTTTCCATGCAAAATTTCAGCTCTCTAGCTCTTAAGATGACTGAGCCTATAGCTTAGCTTAGCTACTCACATCCACCTTAAACCGTTAAACCCGAAATGCATAGTTATAGAAAATGGATTACTTTCTCCAAAATCATTATGATTACAATCAGTTCGAGTTCCACGATCGCTGGTGTGGTTCAGTAGAACAAGTTCCACACCGCCAATGGTTGCTACTCCGTGATTGACCGAGGCCATCAATTTTGTTCAGAGGTCAAATGAATGGTGCTTGGGATTAGCAGCTCATTCACACTGCACAAAACTAATGCTCTATCTTTAAACGTCAATAACGGCGCCGGCCACGTCCTAGTAGTCAATGGATAGATTGGAAAAAAAGAAAGGGATGAAAGATTTATTTTGTGCATTAGGACCGAGGTCACCTCTGCATCCTAGCAAATTAATTTTGGTTGGGACTGGGTAAAAGGAATTAATTGGGAGACACTTTTGACAAGTGTCCATAAAAATTATTTTCCTTACTCCTATTAGCTCCTATTCGACGCTTTCAGTTAATACGGGGGCCTGAAGTTGTTTAGTGTAATGATGACAAAAAAATAACTACATACTATCACTAAGTACCTTTTTTTCATGAGTATCTTTCTTCAACATAAATTTGTAAAAAATAAGCCTATAGTATAACCGTAACATCCAGTGAAATATCAATTCGACGATTTACCTTCTTTTTAATTTGTTTATATCTATATGTAAAAAATCTATCCTGAATTGCAACAAGTTTAGCGGTGATGAATGAGTGAATAATAAATTTAAAAAAAATAGACCGTTTAACGCGATTTATTAAAAAAAATGATATCAACAAAACCATCCCTTAAAAAAAGTTCATCAATTCGAAATGCTCATCGTAAAATTGTGATACATAGCTTGGAATTTGACTAGATGATAGATTTTTAAATCTAATTTTTCTATTCAATTTTTAGTGCATCGAATTTTTAATATTTTTAATTCTTTCAAAATAGTCCTACATGAAACAGGGTTGTGAAAGTTAGGTGGGAATATCCCTATATATTTCCTGTTCTCTTCAAAAAGTGACGATCTCGACCTAAGCACACAATTGTAAACATACGCAACGAGTTTGGCTCCTTAAAACCTCAAGTATTAGCAGTTTCAATAAAAATTACAAAAAAAATAATCAAAAGAGTTCACTTTTTTTTTCCAGATGTAGTTTAAGTAATTGAGAGGTTTCCCTGGAAACGCTGCATCATCCGCGGTCGAACCGGAAAGGTTCTTTACACTAGGATATGTTATTATATCAAAAGATTCTCAAATATCCCACAGCATATCAACAGCAACTGTTAATGTAACCGAAATCTACAATCGCAAGAAAATCGTTTTAATTCAAATTAATAATAAAAATATTTACCAAAGGTTTAAATTCTATACTCACAATGACCGTTATTGAACTTTTCTAACGAAAGAAGATAAAATGTCGATGCTTATCAAAAAGTATATTTACAACTGTTTATGCATTTTCTGCAAAGGTCCTGAATAAATACTATTTTAAAATAAGTTTTGCATAAAATTTTAAAGAAACTATTGGTGAATGTCCATGGAAATATTTCGCTGAGAAATTTGCCGTCAAAAATTTCAAAGTAGCAATAATACTTGTTTAATTAACAACTAAGCAACTAAGTCGAAGAAATAAAGAAAAACACTTAGCTTTAAATGGATCCGGATCCTTCCCGAAGTCAACACCGGTCTCGATGATGAATCGCCCAAAACTGATCCGAGGGTCCAGCACCAGCCCAGTCCCATCTCTTGAAAAACGTTTTGGATAAAACTTATTCGTTGGTAAATTTTAACTTTACATCACTTCACTTGAGGTTAACACATCAAACGTCACTGAATTTTAACGAAGAATTTTTTTTATTCCGGTTTTACGGATAGATTTTGGAAATTTTCACTTGGGAAGAAAATTTTCGACATTTCCTCTTAAGATGGCTGAGCCTATAGAGGACAAACAAACAAACCCATAGATATAATATACACATAATAAACATAATATACATATATAGCTTTGGACAAAGAGATAAGATTGAACGATTTATCAGACCAAAAAATTTATAAGATTTCCAAATATGTAAAAATTACAAAAAATTTCTTAAATAAGTCCTTTGTTTCAAGAAAACAAATGGGTAAATTTTATTTTCTTTAATTCTGTTCATGATATTTTTTTACACATTGAAGCAAGTTAAAAAAATACTATGAGTCAACTCTTTTTTAGTTACAAAATATTTTCAAAACTATTTATGTGTTTTTCATAATTAAAAGAACAAAATGTGCTAAAAAAATTTTTGGCTAAGATTTGTAGCTCTTTTGCACACTGTGATTCGTTAAATTATTTAAAAATGCAAACATTATTGTTATAGTAAAGCCGCAATAACTTCTTCAATTTTCAACCAATTTTGATAAATAATTCACTTGAAATTTTTGTTTTGGATTGACATTGAAGGCTATAGAAAGTAAATTTTTTTTTTCAAATGTTTTCATCGAGTCTAAAACTGTCGATGAAACAAAATGTTCTCAAAAAAATTCGTTTTTTATCAATATTGTTGATCCCACGCAAAAGTGGAAATCAGATGATCGATAGTAAATTTATTTACCACTTCGTGGCATTCTTCCCTAGAGATGTTATATAGTCCGAGATTTTCGAATGTAAGTACTAATACTACTTTTATTTTTCGAAAATTTTGTATTCAGAGCATAACTCAGATTAGATGGGGAAGTGTTAAACCTCGAATCACAAGTAAAATACTTAGGCATAGTACTAGACTCAAAACTATCATGGAACCCACAGATAGAGCATGTAATCGCTAAGGCTACAACAGTTCTATGGATCTGCCTTAAAGGAGTAGGGAAGAAATGGGGACACAGCCGAAAATTATCTACTGGATATTTGCAGCTATTATAACCAAAATCTCTTATGCCTCCTTTAGTATGGTGGACCAAAACTATGCAAATTACGGCCCAGAAAAAACTAGAGAAGCTCCAAAGACTAGCAACGCTAGCTATAACTGGCGCAAAGCGAAGCACACCGAATGAAGCTCTAAATGCACTACTAACTATTGGTCGCAGTGGGCTCTCCCCTACAGGAAAAAAAATAACTCAGAAAAAGCTCTGTTGAGATTTTTTTGAATTTCATTTTCGGATTTATTTTTTATAGAAATCATATATTTAAGAAAAAATATGAAAAAAAATTTATCGTTTTATGCAAGAAATAGTACCTACTTTATTCATGGCATGAATCAAAGGATAACGCCCGCTATTTTCAGTTACGGTATTGATTAGATTTTTTTCAGTTATACTTCATCTTATCTGTGATTTAGGTGACTGCATCTTTCTTTTTCAATTTCCGCTACTGTTTTGACCAATACTTCGTAACTGACAGAAACTGGAGTGGAGACAATTCGGTAGATTCATCTGTATCGATTTTACCAAAACTTGATTATTTTTGTGCCACTTAAACACGTTTTTACTGAAAAGTTAGACAAAAACATAGGTATCTAGTTGGCAAATGCTATGTTTTCCAACAGGGATTTGCAAAGACAAACGATTGAACTTTATACTTTTTGTATAAGACTCACATGTACTTTCTTGCGGTACTTATTAAAGAAACCATAAAATTATCAGAAATATTTTAAACTCTGCTGTTTTATAATCCCATTGGAAATCCACAAAAAAATGAATCGATAAATTGTCTTGAAGTTAAACCTAAATAATTTCCACCATCATTAGGTGTCCTTTCTACGACGCGTGAGGACGCCTTAATGAAAATTGACCCTGCTTTATCATTCACCAGCTCATCTATGCTACCACACAGATCAACAACCATTGCTGCTGGATCAAATAGTTTTCTAGTGCAACATCGTTATATTTATTTTTGAACAGTCGTAAATAAATTGAGACACGAGCTAGTGTTTGTAACAACATCAGATCTACTACAGGTATTAAACCATTTAGCAAAATAATGGTATTCAGAAAAGCTTATAAAAAAACCTAAACTTACAGAAATTAAAATTTCGGTTAAAGCAAATGTTTCAATATGTTCTCGAAAAGCGTGTGGTGCTAATAGAAGAATCGGATGTTGTACGCAGAACTTTCAACCTTCCACGTGCTTCCACGCTTTATGCTTAATAAGATGTTCATGTCCCTTTGAAATGATGTGATGTGACCGTGAAAAATTGCGTTTGGGGGAAAACTCTGCGTCATTTTACGTAGTAGGTACTATTGTAGTCGCAAAACAATACACATTAGACGTCATCATGCGTTATGCGCGTGGTGGTTCACCATCGCATAAATCCCATAAATATGCTGGTTTAGGGTGGCCCTTAGACCAGAAGTATGTTTAAGTGGATTTACCCTATTTATGCTGGTTTTCTCGTGATCTTTGATTCTCATCGTTGATTTAGAAAAAAAATTTTACTTTAATTTTTTATGCGTTTAAGAAATAAACTTGATTATTGTGTCAAATTTATAGAAAAATATCATCATGTCTAGCGATACTTTGTGTTTGAATTTCGTCTCTGTTTTTCAAATTCAAACTACACCTACAGTAGAGTCTCGCTTATCCGTGGTAGTCGGGGAAGGAACACCTCGGTAAGTGAAACCTCGAATTTAACGAAATGACATTACATCCCTTTGATTTGGTTTTGCATATCATTCAGGCGCAAGGCTTGATAAAGTAATTGTGCTATAAAGTAGAGGTTTTTGGTAGCTCGGATTTCACGAAAGCTCGGATAACGCGGAGCTCCGATTATCAGAAATCTGATAAGCGGGGTCCTATATTCTAAGGCTTGACTTACTTTTAGAAGTGAAAGAAAAGTGCTAATTTTTTTACGCCTGCAGTTAGACTAAGATTGATTCATTTAAAAGTTGTTAGACAGATTTAATTTTCCACAGAGGAATTTTAAATCGAAAACACACAAACGGTAAAGTATAGAAATGGGATGAATAAACCCTGGAGGCTTAAAATCCCAAATATAACAACAAAACAAACAAAGTATAGAATTAATAATTCATCGCAACTGACAAGCTACGTTAATGTTAATAAACTACAAATTGCAAAGTTAAAGAACCTGAAAAAATAATTCAAAATTTAGGAAAATGAAATTCGATTCCAGAGTAGGATTGACCAAATTCAGAGTTGAATGATAGGGCCAGGAACATTGATCAATTTTTAATTCATTTTCGAATATTTTGGAAGGGGTAACACTAAAAAATTTTAAAATTCTTACTGAGATAAGGAGTATAAAGCATGATCAGATAGCAGAATATGCAAACGACATTAGTGGCTATAACTAAATGATTGTTACAAAACCAGATTTCATGTTTCGGGGTAACTTTGGATTTTTCAACGTTTTCTTAGAAAAACAAATATACTCAAAACATGGACGATGTTGCTGCATACATTTAGGGGCAAAATTATAAACATTTCTCAATATTTTTGGGCCTCAAAAACAAATGAAATTTTACCATCATGCAAGGTCTTCCCACTGCTCTTATGTTCTTTTTTGTATTGAAACTTAACCATTTGATAGGGTTTCGAGCCATTTGTTTTATATAGACTATCTCATGGAAAGTGTCTGTTTTTTTTTTTAATATCCAAAAATTATCATATAATGATCATAAAAATAACTCTTAAGCTATACTTATACAAAGGAAAAAAGTTAAAATTTCTTATGAAACAACCCATTTGTTTTTAAATGCTTTCATTTTATTACGAGAGGTGTTTGTTTTTGAGTCTTCGAAAAAACAGATATTTTAAAACTTTAAAACTACATGTTAAGTAATTTTAAAAAAGTTAAAGAGGTTGTTTATAAGACACGACCGCGAAGTTGACGTAGAATTACGACAGCCTAACTTGTGCAATCGTTTTTTTTTTATTAAATTTGTATTTTCTTAATTAAATTAGTCGGTTTAATATAAGTGATCGTTACATTTGATTCATACACTCTTTTGAAAATTCGTTAACGAATTTTCTTTCCATGCTCTTTAAATAATTTTTTTCCGCACAACAATCGCTACCATAACACGATGCTTTAAAGTGGAATTTTGAAAACTGTCCAAAATTAAGCAACATTTCAACAAAGGCCCTTTTAGGACCGATGATTTTAAGAAAGAGTCAATTCGGTCTTTGAATCAAAATACTTAGAAAGGGTATGGATGGTCTGTGTGTGAATGTGGTGTATGAGAGTGTTGTACTACATCATACACAAAACACACAATAAACGCACGCACATTATTTATACAACGCAAATCTAGCAACACTCACGCATCACCACTCATTTTCACATTACGCTCCATGAAGCTTGCTTCTCTTGATTCTCCCGCAGCTGGTCGTTTCAGCCGCTGCTAGTTTTCTCCACTAGTTGTCTCCGCTGCTCGCTGCCTCTGGTTGGTCCATGCTGCTGCACTAGATACTGAACAGAACTGCTAGTCGATATCGGTGTAGGATTACCACTGGTGGGGTCCAAACACCGATCGAAGAGCAGCTGGCGAACTCTGTTCAGCTAGACAACGAAACCGACACTGAAACCGAGACGACTGACGAGCCCTTTGTTTTATACCTTCCGTGGGTAGGGAAAAACAAAAACCATCAAAGCAAGCTCTGCCCATGACGTCATAATCCTTTAGATATGATGGTCCGTTAATGAAGTTATTTTCGTGACTTGAAAATTTCAATTTGCCACCCTATGGTGTTGCCGTAAGACAATTCTACGTCAAAAAAGTTTTACAGCACGGGCAATTGATTTCAGCAGTAAAATTTTAGGCAAGAGATCAGTAAAAGGGGTCACCAATATTAATTATTCAATGTTTTGGCAACAATAACGTTATAATGCTACGGATCGATACGGAAATTTAAACAAGAAAATTTTACAGTACGGGAAATCGATTGCTTATAACAAACTTTGTATTAAACGACGGAAAAGGGATCATTCATTTTAACTATTTTAGGTTTTTGCAATTATTACTTTATTATGCGTGTAATCGAAATAAAAACTAATGCACGAGGGTTTTACAAAACGGACATTCGATTCCTGGATTCAAATTTTGAATCAGACGACATGAAATATTGTCGTTTTTAAGAATTTTAGATGTTTTTAAAATAATTGTGTTGTACTTTGTTCAAAGATAAGTTGGATTGTTCGTACGCACGCACGCAGCATCAACAGCATTGGTCGTAACAACAGACCGCACGGGAGAATGCCCGAAAACCAAATGAAATTAGATCGGTGCAATCGTTGGCTTTTTATAACTTCGGATCTAGTGCAGTTTGAGTCGACGTTCGCGGTTTTATCGCTCGGGTGTTCTGCGCATCAATTTGTATTTGCGTAATTCTACGTCAAAAAAAATTAAAAAAAAAAATGTAACATTTCTACGTAAGATTTTTGAAAACAACTCCGGCCCGCTAGTAAGAGACCGTAAGCAAATGTGACAACCCCCTAAAACTAAACTGAAAATTTACACATGAGAGTTTAACAGCATGGGAAATTGATTTTAGGAGTAAAATTTGGTATTTTGATGAAAATTTTGAGACGCATCCTGTACAGCCCGGATGCGGATATTTTAGAGATTTGCTCGGTTTTATTCACATTATTTGGAAAATGAAAAAAAAACATTTTTTTTTGTTATTGAAAGCTGCTTCCAAAAACGGATTCTTTCAAGTTTTATCAAAATTCACAAAAATATGTTGGATGCTTTTAACGCTATTCGAACGCTGCTGATGTGCTTTGACCAGATCCAATGAATAAAAATAAAATTTAAGAAACAGGGGCATGGACAGAGGACAGAAGGGTGTTTGTATACGACAAATGCGGCAATCGAAGCTGAATGGAACGATGCAGCAGCAGTAGCTCACGCAGGGGTTGTAGCAAGGCGGGGCAGCTTCAGCAGTAGCAGCAGGTACTGGACTACAGCAACGGGCTAAGCAGCAGCAGCATAGGCTTGACAGCAACAGCGGCCCGATTGCACCGCACCGGAGAAGGCCCAAAAAGCAAATGAAACCGGGTCGAGGCAATCCTTGCTTTTTTATAACTTCGCATCTAGTGCAGTTTGGGTCGACGATCGGGGTTTTTCCGCTCGGGTGTTTTGCGTACCTATTTGTATTAGCGCGTTATTAGTATTGGTGTACCAACACATAGCCGACTCTAAATGTTGTTCGGAAAAGATGTCTTTGAAAGAGGCGTTTTTCGTGACGCGAGATCCATTCGCGAATTTCAATTTGCCCCCCTATAGTGTTGCCGTAAGACGTAATTCTACGTCAAAAAATCCAACTACCAACCAAATTTAGCCTATTTGAAACTCAATTTATAGGCTTTTAAACGTAGTTTAACGTAGAAAACAGTTTCAGATATTTTAACTTTAGACTTAGTTAATGATGATTATCTGCAAAAATTTCATTTTGATCAAAGTTCCCCCAGTTTACGGTACTTCTACATAGAATAAAGACCAAGCATTCAAAATTTTCTGGATGTATCAAATTATTGATAATGATGTTTTAAAATTAGACTAGGGATGGAGGCATAAAAACCTAGAACTTAAATTCGAATAACATATTTTAAAAAAAACTGAGAATTTTTTAACAGGATTTTATTCAAGTACCTATTTAACTAAAATGGAACTACTCTACAAAAGCTTCAAATGACCGACCAGGGAATCGATGACCTCAGCTGAGTCCGGTCCAAGCCCAAGAACCGTTTCGGTTCCACTCTGGACCTGAGTTCGACCGGCATCCATCACCACTTCCGCCACAACATTCTTTTCTCTGGCCTTTCGGGCGAAAAACTCCAGCTCCTTTTTACTTTCCGCTTTGAGGACAATCTTCGGCTGTCCCTCACAGAGCCACAAATTCAGCTTGGTTTCGCAAACCCGGGATGCTTCCATGACACACATCACCGCAGCATGGGCACACTGGGATGCTATCTTGCCCCGGCCGAGACCAAGATCCGCCCTTACAATTAGTACCATCTTCATCGAATTGCTGGGGTTTCCTCCGACTGACGAGGCTCCCGCAACAAGCGTCCTCGCCACATTCATTTTTCGTACTTCTTCCGCTGTTGGTCCGTGTAGGCTTGCATACAAGTCTTAAACTCTTTAACCACTTCCTGGCACTTGCGCCAATCTCCCGTTTCCGCTATGCACTCCTGCAATAGGTGGAATTAGATTTCAAAAGTCGAATGCTATGTAAAGGATTGAAAGCATAAAATATAATGTACCTACCTGTACTTTGTAATGAAGATTAATGCAACCCGTTTGCTTGAGCATAAGTTCCACAGCATCTTCTACATCAGACATAATGTGATCGAGACACAAAATTACGAATTTATCTCAGCATAATGTAAAATGCAACGTGAATTGCGTAAAGTTAACTTTTTGAAATCAAAACAAAAATAGTAGTTTTTGTTTGATCCAAAACGGTACCAAGATTTGAAAAAAATGCATTAGCCATTTTCGGTGTTCATGAATTGGGCCGTCTTTTATTTCAAAAATAATTTTTTTTGGCGTTTAACAGTTTGATTTTAAATTCGAAGTTCTTAATATAATGTGTGTTTACGGTTTTTACTTAACAATACGAATTTCATCTGAGAAGATAGTTTTTTCATACAACGATTTCAAAACGTAGTTTTGCCGCATCGGCCAAAATGCTACACACTAATTAAAAATAAACTAGAGTGCTGTTGAACACAAAACTTCAACACGAAAACAACAAAAGAGTTATGTTTATTTAAAAAAAAGGCTAGAATAACATCCTTATTTAAATAGAAAATTTTCAGAAATGAAATTGAAAACGAAATAAAGAAAATGTTAACATCAATTTGGTTTAACATCAATAAAAAACGGGGTTTTAAATTGGTCCCTCAATTTTTATTCAATTTCACTAGAAATATATTTCGTTGTACGAAAAATTCAATGCTTGGATGAACAGGATTCCCGATGTGTTTTGTCTAAATATCTGTTTTCCAAAAAAAATCACTTTCATCCTTTTTTGAGAAGAATTTAAGAGAAATAATTCAAAACGGGGTTATGAAAAAAAACAGAACAATATTGAAAAAAATCAAAAATGTTTTCAACGTGTTAAATATTCAAATGGATGAACGTTGAAAATCTTATTAAAATGAATTTCTTCCTTTTTTTAAGTGATCTGAAATTCAAGAAGCTAAAAAACTTTCCAATTTTTGATCAATTGGTCAATGTAAATCTGGCGTTTTTTTTAAATAAGAAGTTTAGATAGATATCAAAAATCATACCAGTAAAAAAAATTAAAAACCGATAATTTAAATCTTTTTTTTTATAACCAATAACTCAGCCCTCCACATCAGAGTGTAGAAACTCACCACTTTTTTGCGCGTATTTTGACATTTCCGCTTTGCTGCTCGTTTCGCTGACGAGAGTGCAAAAATATTTTCAGTTCCACACGATTTTCATCCGGAGTTGGTTGATCGTTTCGTCGGTGCTATTTCGCGCGATTGTTGTTTGATTTTTCTTCTCCAAATTACCGTTTTTTAATGAATTAGTTGCTGCTGCCTGCTCCGTTCGCGGTGAAGCACCTGTGGTGGTGTGTTTTTCGGCCAGACAGACAGTTGAATCGCTGATCGCTTCTTTTTTTCTATCGCCACCCCCCGGTATTTTCCGTGTAGCGCATCGTCTCCAAATGGATGTCGATCATCATCGCTTGCTTCGGTGGCGTTGAAAGGAAACAAAAATGTTAGTGTTTTTTCCTGGTTTTAATAGATGGGACATGATTCACCAGATATTTGCGGAAAAAGACTGTAAAAAGTTGCGCCCACTTGAGATGATTGGTTCCCAATTCTGTGGAAGCAAGTTTTCATTTTTGTTTAAAAGCGGCTTACTAAAGTAAAAGTCTAAATTTAGTGTAGGGTACAGAGATGACGCAAAATGTTGAAAAGCTGGAACCAGACGGAAACGGAATGGGGGGCAATGCAAGTGGCGCACAGGATGTGTTGTTGAACAATGACCCTGAACGACCCGAACTAGTGTATTCAAGTTGCCTGCTAGCTGTATAAGTGTACTTGATTGGTCTCCGGTTTGCGAATACCTCGGGGAACTGAACTCACAAATTATTGCCGGATGATATCATCTTGGTTTAGGGCATGTCTATTGAGAAGGTTGAAAAATATCTGGCTATCGTTCACCTAACTTCATAAGAAACGGACAGAGCTAGTTGATCGTTTCTTTAATGCTTATTATAACATTCGACATGGATGGCTAAATTCTCGATTGACGAGTTTTTACGCTGCTTGATTCCGAGTAGTCAATTTAGAGACTGTCCATCAGAGGTGGTTTCGCTAGAAAAAAATCAGGACTCCGCGATGCAAAAAATAAGGATTTTGCAGAATACTACTAGATTGATGGAAATAACATGTAGCTCTGCTCAGATTGCATAAATAAAGGCGGAATACAGGTACTGTAAACGCCTTAACTTATGCAATGGATGCGAGCTGAATCTCGGCTGGCCTGCAGTTTATATCGAAAAGTTCTATTTAAATATCATCTGAACCGAAGATGTTCCCGCGAAAAGTCCAGTCCCTATTGTAACAACAATTGGAAATCTTTATAATTGACCTGAATATTATCTTTGTAGTTAAACATTTCCAACAACAGTTTTGTCTTTAAATCTTACAGTTGCGAAGAGAAAAATCCCATCGAATGAACGGCCAAATCCGACGACCGCAATCCAAAGTGCAAAAAAAAACAACGTCGACGCCAAGTGCTCGTCTTCGTAGATAATAAGTGTGGTGTTCTGTTTTATACGAAACAGTCTGTAGCAGTCAGCAGCAAGAGTGCTCCACTTGAACTCCGGGCCGATTATGAGCAGCTCAACTCGGATTCCCAAGTTTCTTAAACCGGGTAAGTCTTTGTTGATGTTTACTGAACTACCTTGCTCCAGATTTCTGGGAACCAATTGAGATTTAATCGAAGCTTATCTATCTTAAATAACGTTAAATCGAAAGTCTTAATACGCGCTCAATATTAAAGACGAACCATTTCAATTTACTTTGCCATTTGGCAAAACATAACAAGAAAAACGGAAGCTGAAATTTGTAGTACCTATTTTGCAGCGTATTAAGCTGTCTACGTTGGTGGCGCATTTTAATTAATTTTTTCTCCATTTATACATTCGTCATGGTTTGTTCTTTTATAATATTACGTAGATATATACCGACTTAATTTTATATGTTTGTTAGATCCCCATAAGCCAGTTTGTTTTGGTTTCTTATTTTTGTTTCTACCTTTATTTTTATTTTCGCTGTGCTCTACTGAGCGTCTCAAATGTTATGAGCGTAAGCTAATTTCTGATAAAAGCACTTTTATCGTTGAAGATGCTTTTTTTTCCATTTCTAACAGTTCATTAATTGAAACTTTTTTTTTCTCATAATCCCTATTCCGATGTGAAATTACTCATGTTACTCTGTACTCGTGTTTCTGAGCACGATTAATTACTCGCGGCACACCTACACGGAAATTGCAGGTGTAAAGGTCATTGTTAACTGTCGTTGATAAAACAAAACCTGTAACCAGTCCCATGAGCTGTCGGTGCTATTGGCATGACTGATAGCACTCTTACCTTTTCGGTCAAATCAAAACGTCTCGTATTTGAGTCGCGCAGCAGTCTCACAGCATTATCATTGCACGTGCTATCATCATTCCATTATCGCATATGGCGAGACTGCCTCACCCCATACCAGACTCGTATATGGACATACACAGGTTATTTGACACAGACAAGCTGTTTGAGATGTAGCTACATACCCAGCTATATGTATAAGCTTTTCGGGTTGATGGTCATTAGATGCAAACTCAAAATTACTTGAGGAAGCAATTTTGTCAATTTAATGTGTTCAAAATAAAACCTTAAAATTCAACAGAGCATCATACGATATTCGTACAACACAATTGGCGATTAGATTCAAACTCTGCTGTCGCTGCCGTTGTACAACTCTATCGAACGCAATGTTAACAGATTGGGTAAACATTTGAACCCGAATTTGCATACAAAACCCGGGGTAGTGTGTGTTGAGAAGCCGGTATGTCACCACATACCACACTGTTAGCTTTAGCTGGGTCGTTAGCTGTTCTGGTAACAAAAAAAAAACTCTCATCATCGCAATTTTAGCAGAACAAACAGCATGGCATGATGTCACGTTCATGAGTGATATTAGAATTCGTTTAATTCGGCTTCCCTTTCTTGGATAACGATCAAACTTTTGACAGCTGTTAATACTTTGAATTTCTTTGAAAAATATCCATAAACTACGATAGTTTTGTGTTACTATTTTAATCATTAATAGTAGGTAATCGAATCAAAAAATTCTCAATTTGGGCTGTTTGCTGTTAAATCTCTGATAAAACAGCTGTTGTCGATAGTCATAGCATATCTGTTTCTTCCACTGGCTTACTGTTGACGGGTCCCTGAAAAAAAGTGTTAGTGTATTTGGGGAGAATATTCCCATCATTAAATTTGTTTCAAACATTGTAATTTTCGAAATATTTGAACTGTCCGTTTTACCCGACTTTCCCCTACTAAGTATTGTACTATCTTCATGAACAGATCGATTCACCTTTTTAACTCCTAAAACTATAGACTAAAGATCCAAAAACAGAAAGTAGATTAAGTTTATAAACTGTGGTAAAATAGTTATTACTGAGTATACTCAGGAAAACGTGTTGTTCTACGCTTATTTTTTTTATTGTTGAACAGATTTATTATGCAAAGTGACTTTTGCTAAAATTGAGAAAAAAATCTCAAACTAATTTAGCATAACTAAAGGCGGACCACTAGACCATTTTAAAGTTTTCATAATGATGTTTACTTATGAAGTGTTTAAACTAGGGATACCATACGTACTCTTTCGATTGAAAAACGGGCGTACTCATTTTTTTGTGAATTTTTACCAAATGTACTCTACTTTTGTTGAAAGACATTTGATCAGAAAAACCATTTTTATCCATTCTATGAGGATGTTTCACATCTTATGCAAAAACTACGAAAGAAATACAGCTTACAACAAATTATTTCAACTTTTTGTGTAAATAAACATGTATTTTTAGTCGTTATAAACAGTGAGCATGATAAGCGCCTTTGAGTATGCAGACAGCGGGGTAAGTGGTGTTCTATTGTACATCCTGTTGCATACCATCCGGGCGCAAAGCTCGATAATTATATGGATCTCGTGTCAACCTGCTATCTGAGATAAGGCGGGAGCTCAGAAAACAGGATTTCGGATAAGAAGGGCTCTACTGTTTAACGCTTCTCCTGACTTTTTGGATAAATGATCTTAATGTACTAGAGATGTACCGAATAGTGGTATTCGGCGAACGGCAGACGCAGACTTTCAAAGCTGCTGCAACGATTGCTTGTTTATGATTCGGCCACCGGTGAAAAAACGGATTGGCTGAGGAAGCGCATATTTTTAAGGCAGCTGCAAAGACAGAGCTGCAGGAAAAGCCAGATTGGAATGGCTGTTGCTAAGAATGTTTTCGGATTATTCCGGCTCTGAAAAACTAAGTCAGAGCGGCAGGAAAAGCACATATTGGAATGGCAGTAGTAAAGAATGTTTTTGGATTTTTCCAGCTCTAGTAAACAGAGCGGCTGGATGAGATGAATGATATGCAGAAAATAAATAAAGTCTTTATATAAATAAATTAAAATAAAATTTCAACCGAAAACACTGGAGAAAAGTAAAATAACATAAAATAAAACAAATTTCTATGGCAACGTTTTATATTTTGGCAGTACTAGGCAGAACAAAGTCAGTCATTGGTCTATTCTTTTGAGCGACAGAAGCGTCTGAATGAATCTTTGAATTATGATTCGTAAGAATGGTAAAATTACGACATTCTCGTTAGACTTTACCCCAGTTGTAGTTTCGGTTTTATCACGCTTTGTTTCATGGACGTGATAAATCATTCAAGAATCATTTTTAGTCTCTTTAAATTCATTCACAAATGTTAAGTACGTTTGTATGATGGTATATGAGTAAGGTTGCCAGTAAGGTTAATACAAAATTTGAGAACAGTCCGGCCCGGATGCCCGGATTTCATTGAAAAATGTCCGGATTTTGGCCGGATTTATTAACTTTATTTAATAAACTAAACAAAACAAAAACAAATTGTGATGTAAAGATTTTTTATTCATGCCTCCAAAACGATATTTTTTGATCAAGTTTTATATTAGCATTTATATTAGCATTCAAGGTTTTCTGGAAGCCTAAAATACGATTTGAAATCTGTCGATAAGTTTCAACATAATTCTAATGGTAACATTGATGAATACCACACAGTAAAACGGATACGAAACTCCATCTTTCTACGACCCTCCACTGTTCAAGAAGTCACAACAATCATATCGAAATTAGATCTTTCAAAAGCTCCAGGAATTGATCGCTTCCCAGTATCAGCGTTACAAAACCATCATCTGGAATTAGCCCCTATCCTTTCGTCGACGTTCAACGATAGTGTAATCATGGCCCAGTACCCGGAATCTCTTAAGCATGCCGTTGTCCGACCTGTGTTTAAGTCTGGGAGCCCGAAAGATGTCAACAGCTACCGCCCTATTTCGGTCCTATCTGGTTTTAGTAAAGTTTTTGAAAAGCTCATCGCAACAAGGTTGACTGAATTTCTAGATAGTGAAAGCTTCTTGTATCAACACCAACACGGATTCCGGAAAGGTGGGTCGACGGAGATCGCCGTCCTAGAACTGGTAAACAGTGTATCACAGAATCTGGACAGGAAAAAGGAAATACCAGGCGCCTTGTTTCTAGACCTATCGAAAGCCTTCGATACAATAAATCACGATCTTCTGCTGAAAAAATTAGAAGCATATGGAATACGAGGCCTGGCCAATATATTTATGCGTATTTTTTTTTTTGTAAATTCTTTATTTGAAACGGCTCATACCTTTAGGCTTTAAGGAGCCAAACTCGTTTTGTTTTATTACAATTGTGTGCTTATATCTAGTTCACTTTAAAAAAAAAAAAGAAAATAGATAGGGAAATATGAAAATAAAAAAAAGAGTTATAGACGTAGATCGATAGCTTTTAGAAAAAGGTAAATTTCGAACATATAGTCCAAATCTAGCATAGCTAGTACATCTCTCACTGGAACATTAGGTGGTTTTCCTCGGGCCCGAAGGGAGTCTATTAAATTCGTTCTGGCGACAAGATGGTCTTCACACGACCAAACAATATGCTCGATGTCATGGTAACCTTGGCCGCAACCACACAAATTGCTGCTAGCAATGTCAAAACGATAGAGTACCGCGTCTAAGGAACAATGATTGGACATGAGACGGGAGAATATACGAAAAAAATCCCGACTCAAGTCCAATCTATTAAACCAGGGTTTGAGGCTTACCTTTGGGATAATCGAGTGGAGCCACCGACCCATGTCATCCTCGTCCCATTTGCGCTGCCAGTTAACAAGAGAGTTTCTTCGAACCATATAGTAAAATTCGTTGAAGACGATTTCACGTTGATACGTGTCGCCTTCCATCGCCCCAACCTTTGCCAGAGAGTCTGCCTTCTCATTGCCCACTATCGAGCAATGAGAGGGAACCCAAACAAAGGTGATGGTAAAGCGACGTTTTGATAAAGCACTCAAATTATTCCGTATCTTCTCGAGGAAGTACGGCGAGTGCTTTCCCGGTTTTATTGAATCGATTGCTTCAACAGAGCTCAGACTATCCGTTATTATATAGTAGTGTCCAACTGGTCGTGAAGCGACACTGTCCAAAGCCCAGTGAATAGCTGCTAACTCCGCTACATATACAGAGCATGGTGACTGGAGACTGTGAGAGGCGCTAGATATTTCGTTGAACACTCCAAATCCTGTTGTTTCCTCAATAAGTGATCCATCAGTAAAGTACATTTTATCAGCATCGACGTGTCTATATTTAGCTTCGAAAATTCTTGGAATCAGAAGAGGACGATGCGAGACCGGGATTCCACGAATTTCCTGCGGCATAGACAAATCAAACTGGACAGAAGAATGATCGTAGTCTGGGATACAAACACGAGTTGGAGAATACGAAGAAGGGTTTACCTGCATTGACATGAGGACATAGTATATAGACATAAATCTAGTTCGAAGATTTTGCTCAAGTAACCTTTCGAAATTCACAATCACCAATGGGTTCATGACCTCACACCTGATGAGGAACCGCAGTGACAGTAAATTGAATCGATCTTTTAGAGGGAGTATGCCTGCCAAAACTTCGAGACTCATGTTATGCGTTGAGGGCATACTGCCCAAAGCGATGCGGAGACAACGATATTGGATTCGCTCGAGTTTAATGAGGTGAGTTTTGGCAGCTGACTGGAAACAGAAGCTACCATATTCCATTACTAAGAGAATTGTTGTTCGATACAATTTTAAAAGATCTTCTGGGTGGGCTCCCCACTAGGTGCCAGTGATTGATCGGAGAAAATTGATTCTTTGTTGGCATTTTCCTTTTAGATACTCAATGTGGGCTCTCCAGGTACACTTGGAATCAAACCAAACCCCAAGATACTTGAAACACCTTGATTGAGTGATCGTTCTGCCTAGGAGTTGAAGCTTAGGTTGAGCAGGTCTATGTTTCTTAGTGAAAACAACCATCTCCGTTTTCTGAGGAGAAAACTCAATCCCAAGCCCCAAAGCCCAGAAAGACAATCTGTCTAAAGTATCTTGTAAAGGTCTGTGCAAATGAGACTCAGTAGACCCTGTGACAGACACCACGCCATCATCTGCAAGTTGTCTTAAAGTACAGCCTTCAGAGAGACAACTGTCGATGTCACTTACGTAAAAGTTGTACAAAAGTGGACTCAAACATGTATATTTATGCGTAGTTATCTTCAAAATCGAAAACAAGTTGTCAAGATCAATAATACTTTTAGCTCCCAACTGCCAATAACTGTAGGTGTTCCTCAGGGAAGCAATCTAGGACCTCTGCTATTTCTGACATACGTCAATGATTTACCAAATCTTCCTCTAAGTGGTATTCCAAGGCTTTTTGCGGACGACACGGTTCTTGAATACTCGAATCATAATGTTGAAACTACAATTCGTGAAATGAAAAACGATCTAAATGTTATTGATAAATATCTTCAAAACAATCTGCTCACATTGAACGCAACCAAAACGAAACTAATCATTTTCCGAGGAATTAAAACTAGATTACCGCCACACTCACCTCTGGTTCACAAAAATATTGTTATAGAATAAGTTTCTAGCTTCAAATACTTAGGTGTTTATCTAGATAATCGTTTATCCTGGAAGCCACATATACAGAATCTTATAAAAAAATGTGCTCCCATCTGTGGGATTATTCGTAAGTTTTCACATTTTATGCCTAAACATGTTCTGCAAAAGCTTTATTACAGTTTTGTACACAGTCGATACACTTACGCCATCAGTGCCTGGGGACATACCAACATGTCTAACCTGTCAACATTAAAAGTCCAGCAAAACCGATGCGTTAAAGCAATTTATAAGCTACCTTTTTTATACCCTAGCCTAGAACTGTACAAAATGCCAAATCATAACATATTACCGATAAACTGCCTGCGAGATCTAAAAACATTAGTGATAATGCATAGAATAATAAGAAACAAAGATATCCACCACAACCACAGAGAACAGACGTACAAGCTCGAACAAAAAATATTTATAAAAGTGTGTAAAATTTCAAATGCTGACACCCAAAAAATACGTTGAAACTTGACTTAAAACAGTGCCATCTATTGCGCCGTTTAAAAGTTACAAATCAAATTTTCACAGTTCTCTTTGGTGTATTTGGAGACATCTGGTGGTTAAGCCAAAAAGGAAAAATTGGTTAAAATGTTCGTTGGAAATTTTACACAAGTTTCGTGAGATAGCTTGTACGTCTGTTCTCTGTGACCACAACTTCAATATCGAACATGTAACACATAACCACAATACTCGATATGTAGACAGGTTACTGATAGAAAATGCAACAACAAGAATCGGAGAAAGAAGGTTTACCACTGTTCACGTTCGTGTATCTCACTTCTCAAAAGTGTTATACGAGTTTAGTTAATTTAAAAATTGAACATCACTAAATCAAAATAGTTTATAGTAAACTCTCTGCTCTCAAGATAGGAGATTAAAAAAACCAACAATAGCGATCAAATAAACATCGGCAGTATTAGTGCCCCGTAGAACTTTGTACAATAAACAAGTAGTACCTTTTTGCACTGAATAAAGTTTGTTTATCGTTAAAGTGAATTCCCGTGAGTATTCATTATTTCCGGAAGTAATTGTGCTTGAGGAAGAAAAATTAGTGCAAGGCGTGTGGTTACTTACAACTTCGCATGTTTGGAGTTGCACTTTCGGTTATCAGTTCTAAGTGCCAACAACAAAAACAGTAACCACATAAGAACAACATCACTTCGGGGTTACTCGAGGTCAACTTTTGGAAGATCGCTTTTGTGCATGGTGGATGTATAATCACATGACAAAGTTGAGGTTACTCGAGGTCATCTAACGTGACAATAAAAGCGTAATTTTCGGACGGCGAATTCCTGGCAAGCAAAAAATTGAAACTCAGCTATCGAACCCGGTAAGAACATTGGTGCCGTGACCAGGATCGCGGCTGAGTTGGTTGACCATTGTTTGCTTGAACAATTGAGGCAAGCTCAGATCTGGCGCCAGAATACTTCATTTTGCTGGCAGTTTGATGAGGAGAAATATCCCGCCCAAGCGCTAGATTAGCAGTCGGTGTGAGGTTGTCGCGCAATATTAAAACAATCGTTGCAGTCATCGTAGACATTTACAAGGCCTAAAAGTACAGGCCACAGGTGAGTGGCTTTCCAATATTTTTAAAATTCCATCTGTGGTGCTTCTTGTGTTCCTTTCTCCTTACATGCTACGAGACTCGACATCGCTACGTATCTTAGCTGTTGCGCAACATAACTGCTCGAATATCTCAACCAACCACCAAGCTACATCTATTGGTTGAATACTTTCTACAACTGGCGCATCATCGCATGTTTTGCTGCTATGTTGGATTGAGCTTGGACATTAAGCGAGTTTCTTCGAAACCTTCAGTGGCTTATTGAAATATCATAAATACGAGGCCAATTGACAATAGGCCACAGGTGAGTGGTATTCCAAATCACCGTAAATCGACTGGTTGGTGCTTCTCGATTTTTTTTGGTTTATTTCTGTTGCATGCTGAGAATCAACGTATCGAGTGCGAGCATCGCCTGCTCGAATTGGTGTACGAAGCGTATCGTGTAGAGCACACTAGACCTCACCGGAAGGACTCTAAATTTTGGCTTGGAAATTATCTCAAGGAGTTTTGGAATATGATACAAGGCCTTTGAAACGCAGGCCACAGGTGAGTGGCTCTCCAATCTCCTTTACCTGATCTATTGGTGCTCCTCGATTTTGTATTTCTTTTGTTGCATGCTTCATGAACGATCGTAACGATTCTGTGAGGAATGAAAATAATTGCGTACTGAAAAGGATCGGAAATTTATTACTAGCTTAGAGCTAACTGAATACTGGAGGTGAACTGCTCGAATTGGTTGCGTCAGGCGTAAAAACGGTCATTTCCAAGATCTCGTTGTGGGAAGGATCGAAAAGCGGATATTTAATAAAAATACAAGGCCTAATACCGACAGGCCTCAGGGTAACACGTGTTGGTACTGCTGCACGTTCTCGAGCGTATAAGAAAAGGAATATTTTTGCAAGCATTGTCATTGACAACGTGCATGTACGGGCCTCAGTAACTACGACGTTGGCGAGGCGTATTGCGTAGTCTGCCTTGGCGTATGTTGGTCCCTATTGGAGCGAAATAACGAGGCGTATCGAAGGATAGTATCAACTGTGCGAAGTGTTTGAGTCTGCCACGCAAACCATACTGGGAGTGCATGCGCCAGTAATTGACTCGAGGCGCTACTGCATGGTGTCCGGTTGCATTTGAAACGTGGAAAACATACCTAGTAAGGATCGAACCAGATTGGTTCATTCACGGAGGCCGGAACAGCTGTAAATATATATAAATACAAGGCCTTTTGTGAACAGGCCTCAGGTGAGTGCCTGTCCAAATAAATATTTCAGCTTGAGAGGTACTTCCTGGTCTCTTTTTTGATCTCTTTCTCGGCTCATCCCTGGTTTCATCATACGCTTGGGCTGGTAGTGGTTGTGGAACATGCCGGGGGAAAAATTGAACGAGTTGTTGCGGAAGAGGGAGTATCTTTTTGCGTCTTTGACGAGGTTGGGGCATTTTTTGGTCAATTTTGATCCATTGAATCATGGCGGGCAAATCCAATCTCGATTGGAAAATTGGATGCGATGTGGAATGAATTTTTGGCTCTTCAAATCGAAATACAAGTTTTGGACAAAAATAATGATATGGCGAGGGACAGCTTTGAGACATCGGAGAGGTTTGAAAATCAGTATTTTGAATTTCGGGCGGCTCTTCTGGCAAATCTTCCGGTTCCACCTCGACATGGTTTGAATATGGATCATACTTTGGCACGGAATAATACGACTTTGGGAATGCATAGTGGGGTGCGGCTGCCTCAGATTTCAATTCCAAGTTTTGATGGGGATTATCGGAACTGGTTGACGTTCAAGGCTACGTTCGAGTCACTCATTCATGAGGCGGATGAATTGAGCGAGGTTCAAAAATTTCACTACCTTAAATCAGCGTTGAAGGGTGAGGCTGCTAAACTTATTGAATCTCTGACGGTCACTAATGAAAACTATGTGATTGCATGGGAAACTATTTCGAAGAGATACTCGAACGAGAAACTGCTGAAGAAGCGTCATCTACAGGCTTTAATGGAATATCCGCGGATCGACAAACCAACCGCTTCATCAATTCATGGTTTGGTTGATGAATTCGAGCAGAGATTAAAAATTCTTAAGCAGTTGGGCGAAAAGGTCGACGACTGGGGCGTGATGATAGTTTTCTGGATGTGCAACAAGTTGGATGTGAGTACACTGCAATTGTGGGAAGATCATTCTGCCCCGTTGGATAATCCGTCGTTCAAAGATTTGGTCAGTTTTCTTGAGAGAAGAACACGTGTGCTAGAAGCAGTTTCATCAAATTCCTCGGAATTTTATTCAGTTCAGCACCGGTCGAATTTCAAGCGGAATCCAGTTGGAGTTCACGTTGGCGCTGAAGATGCTAAGCAGCAGTTGACGTGTGTTTGCTGCGGGCAGTCGCATTACATGTCGCAATGCGAAAGGTTTATTAATATGTCGCTGAAGGAGAAACTGGATTTCGTCAACACTAAGCGGCTTTGCAGCAGTTGCCTCAAGAGTGGACATTTGGCACGGAATTGCAATTCAAGGTTCCGATGTAGAACTTGCAATCAAAAGCATCACTCTTTCATTCACCCAGGTTTCTCAAATGTCGATGAAAGGCCAACAGTAAACAACGCAATTTTACCTTGTTCCAGTCACTCCCCTGAGAATGATCAGGAAAATGTTGAGAATCCAGTAGAATCGGAAGAAAGGGTTGGTTCTTTCAGCGCCGGGGTGAAAGCTAGCTCTTCGTGCGTATTTTTGTCAACGGTTGTGCTAACGGTGAAGGATTATAGCGGAGCTAAGCACATGGTAAGAGCCCTATTGGACAACGGTTCTCAAGCCAACATTATAAGCGAAAGATTATGTCAAATTTTGAAACTAAAACGAAAGGCGATAAACGTTCCGATTTGTGGAGTGGGACAGGCTGAAACGAGGGCCAAACATTCTGTTAGAGCAACGATCGGTTCTCGGGTTAAAGATTTTTCAATTGGCATGGATTTCTTGGTTTTGCAGCGAGTGACTACAAATTTGCCTTCACGTACGGTATCAGTTGATCATTGGAAAATTCCAGAGAGATACGATCTTGCAGATCCGGAGTTTAACGTTAGTCATCGTATCGATTTGTTGGTTGGCGCGGAGAATTTTTATGAATTTTTGTACCAGAGTGAGTTGAAGCGGGTTCCTCTGGGTCCTGGGTTGCCTTTCTTGGTGGATACGGTTTTCGGATGGGTGGTCTCTGGAAAAGCAATGGTTCCATCCGCAACACCGGTGGCTTGCAATGTGGTTATGGCTTCCGATGGCTTAGAACGTCAGCTCGAACGATTCTGGATAGTGGAAAGTAACGATGAGAAACCCGCGTGGACTTTGGAGGAAATAAATGCCGAAGAAAATTTCGTAAAACACCATTCTCGAGATCAATCCGGAAGATATATTGTACGATTGCCCAAACACTTGAATTTTGAACGTATGCTTGGAAGGTCTGATGTTTCAGCTTTGGAACGATTTCGTAAATTAGAAAGACGTTTGGCACATGATTCGGAATTAAAACGACAATATCACGATTTTATGAAGGAGTATTTAGAGCTGAAACACATGCGGAAGGTTCCTGAAGATGAATTGGCGACTACAAGCAGTGGAAATAATGAACGGAAAGTTTATTACCTACCCCACCACCCAGTCGTCAAGGAATCCAGTACGACAACAAAGGTGCGTGTAGTTTTTTATGGCTCTGCACGCACTGATAGCGGATATTCACTCAATGATTGCTTGATGAAGGGCCCAATTATTCAGGAGGATCTTCTCAGCCTCTTACTCCGATTTCGGAAACATGAAATCGCACTAGTAGGAGATGTGGAGAAGATGTACAGGCAGGTGCTACTTCACAGTGATGATACTCCGCTACAACGAATCTTCTGGAGATTTTCGGAGGCTGAACCCATCGACGTTTATGAACTACTAACCGTGACCTACGGGTTAACACCATCGTCATTCTTAGCTACAAGATCCCTAGCTCAGCTGGCTGCAGATGTAGGATCCCGCTACACGAGGGCTCAGAAAGCTCTAGTGAGCGATTTTTACGTGGATGATTGTATCTCTGGAGCCACTACAGTTGATGAGGCAATTCTACTTCGAGACGAATTGGTTGCAGCAATGAAAGAAGGTGGATTTTCTCTTCGAAAAATCTGTTCTAATCGACCCGAAGTTTTAGCTGATCTGCCCGAAGACCAACTAGGAACCAATCTGACGATCACATTCGATTTCAGCCCCGGAGAAGAAGTAAAAACATTAGGAATCACTTGGGATCCTCACGCTGATGATTTACGTTTTCTGCATAATATTTCCCCTGAACACATCACGTGGACTAGAAGGCAGATTCTTTCGGCAATCGCAAAGCTATTTGATCCTCTCGGTCTTATTGCTCCGGTAGTTGTTTCGGCTAAAATTATTATGCAAGAATTGGCTTTACTGCAGACGAAATGGGACGAGCCTGTTCCCCAGACCATCGATCAAAAATGGAAGATTTATTATGATCAGATACCCAAACTTTCTGAATTAAGAATCAGCAGATTTGCATTTATTTCCGGATATATAGACGTTCAACTCCACTGTTTCGCCGATGCGTCAGAACGCGCATACGGCGCATGTATTTACGTACGTTCTACCGACGCACATGGTACGGTACGAGTAGAAATACTTTCGGCTAAATCACGTGTCGCTCCTCTAAAACGCTTAACCTTACCGAGACTAGAACTGTGTGCTGCTAAGGAAGCAGCGAATCTTTATTCTCGAGTTGTTAAAGCGCTTTCTCTCGACAGTGTTAAGGCTCACTTTTGGTCAGACTCGACGGTTGTGCTTCACTGGTTGAAGGCGCAACCCAACACTTGGAATACTTTTGTGGCGAATCGTGTTTCATCCATTCAAACTCGAACCTACGGACATCAATGGCATCACATCGCCGGCAGGGAGAATCCTGCCGATTTGGTTTCCCGCGGACTCTCGGTTGCGGATTTTCTCGGAAGCGAATTGTGGAGAGTGGGTCCAAAATGGTTACAGGAAGCAGAAGATGTCTGGCCAACTGCAACGGAAGAAATTAAAATTGATGACGAGAACCTAGAAATTCGAAGAACTGTTTGTTCCGTTTCTACAGCACCAGAACCACATCGACTCTTTTCGCTGAGTTCATCGTTCACAACTTCGATCAGAATTGTTGCATTTTGTTTTAGATTCGTCGACTACTTCAAGCACCGTAATCAACAAGAGCGCACCAGTTTGCTGACGGCAGAAGAATTTCGCAAAGCTAAAATTGCGTTGACCAGGTTAGCTCAATCTGAAATTTACGCTGAGGAGATGAAACAACTACGTAAAAATCACCAGGTATCCAGCAACTCGCCGCTAAAGTTATTGAACCCATTTTTGGATCAAGAAGGAGTCATTCGCGTAGGTGGTCGTTTACGCAACTCCCTTGAGCAATACGATGTCAAGCATCCAGCTGTAATTCCCCCCGCACATCCATTCACCAACATGGCTATTGACTATTTTCACCAGAAGACGATTCACGGTAGTCATAAGTTAACTCTTTCTGCCTTACGCCAGGAATTTTGGCCTATACACGGAAAAAGAGCAGTAAAACAAGTCCTACGGAAATGCCACTTCTGTTTTCGTGTGAATCCCAAACCGTACCAGCAACCAATGGGTCAACTACCCTCCACAAGAGTGCGCCCTAGTAAACCGTTCCACATTACTGGTGTGGATTATTGTGGCCCGTTCTATTTGAAACCACCACACCGACGGGCATCCCCCCAAAAGTGCTTTATTTCCGTTTTTATCTGTTTCTCCACAAAGGCTCTTCACCTCGAGCTTGTTGGAGACCTCACCACCAGCAGCTTTATTTCTGCTCTTCGAAGATTTATTGGACATCATGGTATGCCAGCTGAAATTCATTCCGATAATGCCAAAAACTTCGTGGGAGCAAAGCACGAGCTTAGAAAACTTTACGACGTCCTCCACCAGCGCCAAAGTCACGAAACTATCGCCAATGAACTTTCGCAACGCGGCATCGAATGGCGATTCATCCCCCCTAGAGCACCTAACTTTGGCGGGCTTTGGGAAGCCGCAGTACGCAATGTGAAAACCTCGTTGAAAAAGTCTATTGGCTTGAACCAGCTATCGTATGAAAATTTTCACACCCTATTGATACAGATTACATCAGCCCTAAATTCTCGACCCTTGTCCCCACTAACTGATGACCCGTCAGACGTAGACGCTCTTACTCCCTCTCATTTTTTAATTGGATGCCCCATGATTGCCCTGCCAGAGAAAGATTTCAGGAATGTTCCCACGAACCGCCTAACCCACTACCAGCAGCGTCAACAGCTGTTCCAACACTACTGGCATCGTTGGAGTCGCGAATACCTCACCGAGCTTCAAGCGTCCAGCACATCTTGTCGTCGGAGCCCTATTCGGGTTGGGAGCATCGTTGTGCTACGAGAGGATAACGTCCCGCCACTCTGCTGGCCCTTGGCCCGGATCATCGCAGTACACCCAGGAGAGGACAACGTCGTCAGAGTGGTGACCATCAAAACCTCTACAGGAATCTACAAACGGTCGGTGTATCGACTGTGTCCCCTACCATGTGAGGAAAGTGAAAATCCTAAGGAAGTTTTAGATGTTTAATGTGCCTTTGAATTGAATGTTATTTATTAAGATATTATTGTTAGTTTTAAGTTGAAACAAGTTCAAGGAGGCCGGTAATGTTCACGTTCGTGTATCTCACTTCTCAAAAGTGTTATACGAGTTTAGTTAATTTAAAAATTGAACATCACTAAATCAAAATAGTTTATAGTAAACTCTCTGCTCTCAAGATAGGAGATTAAAAAAACCAACAACAGCGATCAAATAAACATCGGCAGTTAGTGCCCCGTAGAACTTTGTACAATAAACAAGTAGTACCTTTTTGCACTGAATAAAGTTTGTTTATCGTTAAAGTGAATTCCCGTGAGTATTCATTATTTCCGGAAGTAATTGTGCTTGAGGAAGAAAAATTAGTGCAAGGCGTGTGGTTACTTACAACTTCGCATGTTTGGAGTTGCACTTTCGGTTATCAGTTCTAAGTGCCAACAACAAAAACAGTAACCACATAAGAACAACATCACTTCGGGGTTACTCGAGGTCAACTTTTGGAAGATCGCTTTTGTACATGGTGGATGTATAATCACATGACAAAGTTGAGGTTACTCGAGGTCATCTAACGTGACAATAAAAGCGTAATTTTCGGACGGCGAATTCCTGGCAAGCAAAAAATTGAAACTCAGCTATCGAACCCGGTAAGAACAACCACGAAAGGTCCAACAATGTATAATCGCCTCAGTCGAGAAATACGAAACATCGAAAGTTTAACTTTATTTAAAACTCGCTTAAAACAAGATTTCAAAAACAATTTAGAGCGGTTAATGTAAGTAATGTTAGCCATGTAAAACTGAAATTACTCCTATTGTAACTATAATCGAAACCTTTTAGAGGAATGAAAATTCATTAAGGTTTCTTTTCTTTTCTTTCTGTAATGCAATAAAGTCTTAGTTAATATTAAAAAAAAAAAAGAATCCTGAGTGCTTTAAGCTGTGCTTTAAGTATAGTGTAGGGTAAATTCCATGTAATTGTAGTTTGTCTTTAATTTTTAACCTATCATTTGGATCAATATGTGATCTGTTGATGAACAATAAACAAAAATGATATTCAATTGTTTTACAGTGTCTCAAAGTGTCATTCAGACTTCAAAAACGTTTTTACTATTTGATATAAGTTTTCAAAAGGTCACATTGCCTCATGTAAAGAATATACCTCTCGGCGGTCGAGCGGTTACCGTGGTGGTGAGACGGTAATCGTAAGTCTACTGATGACACTCGATTTCCCCATCTCGGTACTGGGTGAAATATTCTACTTAAGTTGTCCACGTTTATTCAGTCTGTAAAGCCTAAACCGGCTGAGATGGTGTGTGTCTTTTAAAGAAGAAAAAGCAAAGGATTATCAACAAAAGATAATGTGAGGCCATTTAACAAGCTGGATTCCGATCCGGACGATCATGTGTGAACCACATCACAACGCTATGAATAATACTGGAACAAATCAACGAATTCCAGGACTCTCTTCTGCTGGTGTTCGTTGATTTCGAAAAAGCATTTGACCGACTGAACCACGAATACATCTGGGCTGCTCTTAGACGACGAGGGGTCCCAGAGAAACTAGTCCATCTCATCGAAGCACAGTACGAGGCATTTTCGTGCAAGGTCTTGCACGACGGTGTCTTGTCCGACCCAATCCCGGTAACTGCTGGAGTAAGACAAGGATGTATTTTGTCACCGCTGCTTTTTCTCATCGTAATGGATGAGATCTTGACTGGATCGATTGACTGTAGACCAAACCGAGGATTGCCGTGGAATCCTTCAACCATGGAGCAACTGAACGACCTTGACCTGGCAGACGATATTGTTTTGCTCGCCCAAACACAACAAGACATGCAGAGCAAACTCGACGACCTCACTGAAAGCTTCAAGGCAGCAGGTCTCAAAATCAATGTCAGAAAGACCAAGTCGATGGAAATCAATACAGAAAATCGTTCCAATTTCGTGGTAGCTGGACAACAGGTTGAGACAGTGGAGTGGTTCCAGTATCTTGGTAGCCAGATTACGCCTGATGGTGGTACCAAGAAGGACATCGAAACCCGGATCAGAAAAGCCCGATTTGCGTTTGCGAGTCTCCGAAACATTTGGCGGTCACGCCAGATCTCTCTACGAACTAAGATCCGAATCTTCAACTCAAACGTCAAATCCGTATTGCTGTACGGGTGTGAAACTTGGTGCACATATGCGGTGACGACGCGAAAACTGCAAGTTTTTGTGAATCGCTGCCTGCGGAACATCATCCGCGCTTGGTGGCCTGGCAACTGGATCTCAAATGTTGAACGTCATCGCCGGTGTCATCAAAAGGCGCTAGAAATCGAGATTCGGGAACGTAAGTGGAGATGGATTGGGCACACGCTGCGAAGAGATGAAAACGAGATTTGCAGAGAGGCGCTTGACTGGAATCCAGATGGGCATCGAAGAAGAGGCAGGCCCAAAAGCTCGTGGCGGCGAAGTCTAGCCGCTGAAATCCGCACAGTTGACGAGAACCTCGGCTGGCAGCAAGTGAAGACGCTGGCTCCGGATCGCCAGCAGTGGAGATCTTTTATCTCAGCCCTATGCGCCGGTCAATCGGCGCTGGACCCTTAGGTAGGTAGGGGGATTTTAATTGGAGAAAACACGCTTTTGAGATTCCGAGTCGTGCGAATTCCGATTCTTCATTTACGATATTTTGACAAATGCTTCGTAGACTGCTCGCCATTGCTCCAGAGTTTGAACCTCAACGATCCAGCTTAACAATTGCGAAATCAGTTGTTCTTTTGGTTGTCAAGAAGCAGAACAATATTTGTATAAAACCACCCCTTACACCGATGTTTATTGATTATTGTACAAAAAACTCAAATTTATATCCTAACGATAACTTAGTTTTAGGTTACAAATTGAAATTTACATAAACCTGCAGGGTTCTTGACTTGATTAATATGTTTTTAAGGAAAACATTTCCTGGTACGCCAATGTCAAAGTACTCCGAAAAACGGTTGAAGGTTTTTAAGATGGCAATAAGAGCCGCTGGGTAGCCTCGATTCGTTCAGCTTCATTCTGGTAGAAAGGGCACCAGACAGCAGAAGCATACTTAAGAACGGAACGGACTATGCTGCAATATAATCGTTTTAAGCAGTACACATATAATCCTTATGCGAAACAAGAAACTCAGAATTATAGAGGCTTTATCTAACGTACTTCGTGTGGATCTTAAACTCAACTGTCGAGCGAGAATAACACCCATATCATTGAGTTGATCAACCCGGGAGATTATTTCATCCCCGAGAATGTTCTCATCTTAAAGAGGGTGCCGCTTGCGAGAAAAAAAAAAATTACCGTCAACTGGGGCATCATGCAACACTTTTTAACTTCGATGGCTTCTAAAAACTTACTGTCCACAGATAATCGTATCGCTCGTGCATCAGGGATGAATGACATCCAGGTGTTAAAATTCTAAGGACCAAATAAATTAAAAAAAGAAAAAAAAAGCTCGTGCATCAAAAGTTTTAAGGTTGATGGGACATAACATTGAAGTTGTCTGAAATTTTTTTGGTTTAACCAATGTTTTCAAAGAAAAAGCTAAGGGTACTGTATACATTTAGGGGTAAACAATATTACACAAATTTTACTAGCTAAAATTATAAAAATTAATGCTTGGATGGATGAAAATTTGAAATTAACAAACGCGTGATGCAAAACAAAAGAGAAATTATGCAATTTTAGAACATCGCTATGTTATACCCTTGGTAAAAAACCAAAATTATTCAGAAGGCCATTTTTTTCAATTGGATTTAAATAAACGATTTAATTTTGAACAACAGCTTCTATTACAACCATAAAAATTTGAAACATCTGTGGCCATACAAGCAATAAAGCACGTTGATGGATTTAATTTGATCATGATCATGATCCTAACTAGACAATAAATATTTTATTTTTTGCACGATTTTCTTTTTTTTTCACTTTCGTTGAACCATAGATATAAAGATCACACGAGCGAAACGTTTGTTTTTTTTCCTGTTATTTTGTCTGCATGAAAACAAAAGATCCATCCGCGTATCCGAAAGCAGGTTTTGTTGACCCAAATGATGTTCTATTTTTGGAACCTTTAACGCCCATTTATTTGTTTCCCCTGCATAATCTTTGCGACGGAAGATAAGAGACATGCTTATGAGCAAAACTCCAAATTTGCCCAACTCTATCACAATAAGGAATGTCGATTTATTTTTTGAAATTTGTTCCTTCTGAGTTGATTTTATTTGAAAGGCGAGTTAACCAAAATCTGAAAATCTCTTTTAATAAGTCTGTTGCTTAGGTCTAGTTCTCCAGGTTAGAAGTGACTGTTCGCATAAAGGTTTTAAGCTTTCTGAAACCTTCTTTTTCTGTGACATATTGGAGTACCCATCCCTTTTTTGTGTTGTAATATATGGGTGCCAACATCAACCATAATCGTGCTTTATGTAGATAAATCACGATACCGGCGGTACCGGTAAGGGGCGGCGTCAGATGTATGAGAGGCACGCTTCGAACCGGTCATTGAACTC
Organism: Uranotaenia lowii; assembly: GCF_029784155.1. Taxonomy (NCBI): domain Eukaryota; kingdom Metazoa; phylum Arthropoda; class Insecta; order Diptera; family Culicidae; genus Uranotaenia; species Uranotaenia lowii. The sequence continues at coordinate 341,733,942 of NC_073692.1, forward strand.
GTATAGTGAACGAAAATGATGAAAGGAGAATAAGATATATGTAGATAATGAGTTTTTTTTCACTTTTTCCATACTTACTTGATGAAAGCTAAAAACAACCTAGGATAATCTATAAAATAGCAATGTTATGAGCAAAATTATAATTCATGGTTCCATTGTCCGATCATATTTTCAAATTATCGTGATCTGAAGATGATTTCTCATAAAACGTGATAAACAGCCATCGATTATATGTATAGAAGAGCGAAAAAAAACCATCATTGAGTTTAACTTATCAGTGGTTTAACTTCCAGCCTTATCAGTATTGATTCAAGGAAACGAACGGTGATGAGGTGATAAATATATTGTTGTATTGCGTAATAAAACGAGGCGTTCGTTTTTTTTGTTGTTGTTGTTGTCTGGGTCCTCGAAACCAGGCGTATCGAGCCTGACGCGGGCCACTAAATTTCACTGTTGCTCGCTTGTTGGTAATTGGATTAGGTTCGTCTTCTTTGGCACGCGCGCGCTCTACCGTTTTTTTTTTTCTTCTGTCAGGTGTTACATTCGTTGTACCAGATGTTCCTTACGGTGTGACCGATGTCGCTTACCTGTTGCTGATATCGTTTGTTTCTATCATTTGCAGATGACGAGTCCTTCTCCTCGGAACGAGACGCCGCCCCGTCCGATGATCACGTAACTTCGTTCGTGTTCAACGCCCACCAATCGCTGAATCTTGCCGCCCAACGGGAACGTCTCCCGATTCGGCAGTACCGGGACCAGATCCTCTACTGTCTCGAACGCTACCAGACGCTGGTGTTGGTTGGCGAGACCGGCTCCGGAAAGAGCACACAAGTACCCCAGGTGAGTGGATTTTACTTGCTTCTTTTTATCAATGATAATAGTGACTTCAGTGGGATCTCAATGAACGGATATCAGTGTAAATCGGGCGACGTATTCGATAGATAAGAAACGTGGAATTGTTTATTGAATGATAACATAATGCTACAAGTGCTGCAATTACAATGATTAAACTCACTTAATGATTTCACAAAGCTTTAAAGCCTTGGATTACCTTCATATCATTGAATGTCTGAAAAACGATTACTTCATCAATTGACAAAGAAAAAATCGAGCGAGCAACTTTGCAAGTTTTATTGATTACACTAGTTTACAGCATTTTTAAACTGAAGATCATTTTTCATGTGAAATCGGGCGTTGAATCCGAAAATGAAATTCAAAAATTCTCAGTAGAACAGTTTTTAAGTTATGCTCCAAATATGCAAATTTGAAAAATAAAAAAAGTTTTATTTAGATTAAAATATCTCAGATTGCCTAACAGTTATTTGAAATCTCTTTTTTTTTTTTAATATTTAAGGTTTTTAAATTTTCTATCGATCATCTTAGCTTCATTTTTTCGTATGATGAACAGTATTGTTGATATTGTGACTTTATGACAGAAAAAATCATAAAAAACGCACTTTTTCAGAGAAAATTTTGTTTCAGTGGAAGTTTTAGACTTGATGGTAACATTTAAAAAATCGGATTCTATATTTTTTTTTGTTTATGGGTTTATGAGCGCCTGGCTGACCCGGAAAGGAAAAACAGAACGGGGGACAGAAGAGGAAAATTTTAAATGAGAGTAGTATAGCTTAGAAAAGGATAGCGGCAACAGAGCCCGAGGGTTCTGAAGCACCAGTTTAGGGGAAGCGTTAAGATAGTGCTCGACGGACTAGGACGGTTGGTGGGCCCCATATGAACTTCGAGTTAACCCAACCTTCAATTCAACCGAGCAAAAGCAGTATGATATCAAATAATATGATATCATATGCTAACGCCTCGATATCATTGTCAGAAGGGTTCACTATCTTACCGTAGTTGTAATTTCCCTACCTGTCATCTACCTTACTCGTTTCCATAAATTTGGATTCTTCCTAGTTTGATTGAAAAATAATTATAGATTTGCTAAGTGAAAAATATATTCAAGTTATTGATTCTACGCGACTACACGGTTATTCGATAACTCAATTAGGATATCATAAAAACAGAATCTAGAAAAGGTGTCTCTTAAACGCATCAACCATGAACCATAAGCTTAAATAGCAATAGCTTTATTAATATCGTCAACTTATCAACGGAACAGGAAAATAACAGTGCTGTTTTTTAAATCTTATCACTAATTGTGGTCAACTTCTCAAACAAACTTTAATACTTAATCTACACGATAGGGGTTCAATTCAAATAAACCGTGTGCCTGTTTTTAAATGCCCGAAATAAATTATCTGAACTATCTACTCATTCTTGCTTATCGAAATCATATTTTCTATTTTAAACTTTGATTTATGAATTTCAATCCTAACCGAAAAATGTATGGATCTTCCAAAAGTAAATAAATAAATACAAACAAATGTCGAAAGTGTATTACAAACTGAAATATCATATTTGTCAAAACAGCATTCCCATCCAATGAGCCCCTAGTTCTTGTAAAATGCTTGATTTAAGAATAAGCCAACGAAATTCATAAACCGCAAATGCACACTTTCTAGAGCATTGGGGAGGCGAATACCATTACCGATACCTAACCTAGCAATACTTGAAACATCCTAATTCTATGAAACTAAACTAGCTAACTACCTTACCAAACAGATCATGCCCTATTGAAAAGTATCACTTTATGTCGGCAAAATGTGATATTTTCACTACAAAATTTTCCCATTGTTCAACGGAAGGGAGGGCAAGTGTTTCAACTCCCATTCATCTTATCAGCATGGATCATGAAAAATTGGAACACCATTGAACCTACCGCTAATTTAATTTAAATAAAGGTGTCCATCACGCCTTCTAATTTGAGTCATATTATGATCCATGCTTGACAAGATGTGTGCAACGACCCTCTCAGGACAATGATAGTAAACCATCATTATCACAAGCATGCACACCGCCGCCGTGACCCATGGGAACCCAGGGTACGGATTTAAAAAATCGGATTCTATATTGACCTCAAAAATCAATTCGAAACAAAGATTTTAAGTGGTTATTTATCAAAATCGGGTGAAAATTTAAGAAGTTATGGTTACTTTTCCAAAACAGTAATTTTTGCATTTTTTTTTATCATTTAACGAACCGCAGTATACTAATCATAGTAAAGGAAGAATTAACAATGGTAAATCTTACTCGCTCCAATTCAAAATTTATTATAAGCTTACCAGAAGGTCACATGTGTGTTACAGAAAGATCTGATCATAGGGAGGGATTTTTCAAGTCTCAAACGGGAATAGGATCTTAAGAATTTATGCTCGGGAGGAACAAAAATTTCTGGTTTTTCATTAACAACTTTTTCTTTCACTAGCCGATTGTTTTTTATCATAGATTTTCTTAAAGCCTGAGTGAAGACAAATTTTCACTCGAAGACATCAACACAATTGGACTTAGAACAAAAAAGTTATTGCGGTTTAAAAATTGTTTTTTGGCCGGAAATTCTCGTATAAAAAGCAATGCGTAAAAAGTACTCATTGCGTGTTAGACGAAATTTAAGACCAAAATACAATTTTTGAATCGCTAAAACTTTTTTGTTTTAAGTCCAATTGTACTGCAGTCTTCAAGTAAAATATTCGTCTTTACATAAGCTTTGAGAAAATCTATCATAAAAAACAATCGGCTAGTGAAAGAAAAAGTTATTTATGAAAAACCAGTATTTTTTGTTCCTTCCGAACAAAATATCTTAAAATCTCATTCCCGTTTGAGACTCAACCAACCCTTCTCTGTGGTCAGATCTTTCTGAAATTTGGCAAGTGACTTCTGATAAGCTAATAATCAATTTTGAATTGGAGCGAGTGAGATTTAGCTTGTTTAATTCTTTCTATACTATGATTAGTATACTTTAGTTCGTTAAATGTTTTTAATCAAATAATGCAAATCAAATCAATGCAAAAAATACTGTTTTGGAAAAATAGCTATAACTTCTTTAATTTTCACCCGATTTTGATAAATAACCACTTAAAATCTTTATTTTGAATTGATATTTGAGGTCAATATAGAATCCGATTTTCTAAATGAAACCATCAAATCCAAAACTTCCGCTGAAACAAAATTTTCTCTGAAAAAGTGCGTTTTTATGATTTTTTCTATCATAAAGTCACAATATCAACAATACCGTTTATCATACGCAAAACTGAAGTTCAGATGATCGATAGAACATTTAATAACCTCAAATATACAAAAAAGATATTTCTTATTTCTGTTATGCTATCTGAGATATTTTAATCTAAGTAAAAGTGCTTTTTTATTTTTCCAAATTTTCATATCTGGAGCATAATTAAAAAACTGTTCTACTGAGAATTTTTTGAATTTCATTTTCGGATTCAGCGCCCGATTTTACATTAAAAATATGGTCGGTCACTCAAGTTCACGATTTATTTTAAATTTTGTAAATTAGTGTTATCATTATAAATGCTTATATTTTTCATCACTTTTTAGAACTAATAAAAATAATACTTTGTTTATAACATTTACGTATGGGAAAATGTTTAAAATTTGTGAAGTCAGTAGCATATCTGAAATGCTGTAAAATAATTGGTAAGATTTTGTAAAAAAATATATTGCATAGATCCCCAATAATTTTGGAGTTCAATGTCAATGTCAACTAAAACAAGCTGCTCATTGTACTTAGATATAAGGCAGTATCTTTACAAGTATTTAATTAAGTAATAATCTGTCAAATTGGTTTAGATAACTTTCAAATAAAAAATTTGAAAAATTGTGCGAAATAAGAATATTACCACCTATGTTTTCTACAAAAATCAAGATTATTTCTTAAAATTCACTATGTAAAAGTGCTTTTGCGAACATAACTGCATTTTAGGCGTTTTCTTGTATTCCAAAGGTTTGAAAAGGGGTTTTTAAGAAATTTGCACTGAGCACTGAGCCATTTGACATTTGAGCTATAAATAATACTATCAGTCAAACATCTTTTTTCAGTTTTAAGTCGTAGATGACAGACTTATCTTGCTGTTAAACAGAATTGAGATTCATTTTCTCGCGATTAATTAAGGTATGCTGGATGATTTTGGTCGAAAAATAAGTGGTTCCGCATGAACGCATTAGAAATTTGGAAATTTTTAGATCACTAAATCAAATAATTAAAATTGCATCAAGGTCACTAAAAATTATTTACTTGGACCGATAATCTGAATAATGTTGTAGACTCCGATGGAGCATGATGGGCCAAATGGCTATTGATATTATTGGAAAGATTTGCAACAGAATCGAAAGTTGAGATGAGCAGAAACTTCGGCGGTGCGTGGTATATTCTGGTGCTGGTGAGTTTTTGAAAACCCAGAATAGCTTCCTTCAGCGTGAAACAAAACTGTGTTTGAAAACTAACCCGAAATAATTATTAAGGGCCTGAATAAACCCGGAAAATCAATATTGAGACTTAAATTGGTGTTAACTGCGAGATAGTGCTGCCATCTACGACTAGAAACTGGAAAAATAAGATTTATTAACAAAATTCAAAGTTTTCTAATTCTAACCTGATTTTGCTGATTCAAATTCGACCCAAAAGTTTGATACATCATTTCACGTTATGTTAATGAAGAAATTAGGCAGTTTGATAAAGTTTTATAGCTCAAATGTCAAGTTCCTTAGTGATAGAGGTAAATCTATTGAAACCCCCTTTTAAAACCTTTGGAATACTGAAAACACATGAAAATGCAGTCATCTATTCAAATAGTTCGTAAAAGAATTATAATTCACTTTTTCATTCATTTCATTTATTCATTTATATTTTGAACAAAACGCATAGTGGTACTATTCTTATTTCATTCACTGTAAATTCAACGAAATTCTGAGTTATTTTGAAGGGGTCCTAAAGTGCCCGAGATTTGTAAAAAAAATGACTCACATTCACAGATTTCTGGCGTCTGTAGGCGATCCAGTCCAGAACTGTTAGTCAAGGAGATCTTCGATTGGTTTTGAGAGATCATTCGAACTCAAGTTTCCCCAATTATTTAAATTTTGCAGAGAAATATTTGAAAATGCTATTGGAGCTATTAAACTAATTTCATGCATGTAATGTATTTGTTATGTATGTGTGTATGTTTATAATCCACCATGGAGGCACAGATTCACCGCAGTTTTGCCAAAGTATAAGCTCACATACATTTTTTAGATATAATTCGACAAATCTTCAATGCCGTGAACATCATACCCGGTACCATGGCGTCGAGTGACCTGTAATGTAGTGAATGTAGTTGGTGTCTCTGTCAGTATATTTTGGAAGAACGAATCAATCAGGTACACAACCAGTTGAAAACGAATAACAGTTTCAATGTTATTCATTCACTACAGGTATTCTGGCATCCGTGGCTGGTTGCCAACTGAGTGAACGTTTTGAAATCTGAATAAGTTTAAAAATAACGAAAAAAAAAAACTCATCTTACCTACCATTATACCTGGGATTTTTACCCACAACCTACCAAATGAGTCTCGAGTTTGATACTATTTATCTTACCACACCCATAGAAGAGGTTGAAAAAATCCAATGCCTATTTAGCAAATCTCTGTGCCGATAATGCCCTGAAATGTGCACTGTGCCGAAGACGGTATGTTTGAAAAACCGTAACTGGCATAAGGACTCGGCTCCCAACCAAAACGATGACCACTACATTCAAGCGAAACAAGAAACACATTTTATGGGATTTCGTTCCTATTGGATAATTCATCCCAGAAACAAGAAAATAAAAATATATACCACAGCGCCCGTAGGGAGAATCGAACTCATATCATCAACCATATGGTCTTGCCAGACCGACATCTTAACCAGTGTACTATTTGAGCTTCATGCAGGAAGAGGGATATTTGTCATAGGCATGCTGCCACCGATCAATCACAAAAGAAACGCACGACAGTGGCTTCCCGGCGTTTGGCCTCCTTTCAATGCATTCCTTTGTCTTAAGATGGAAACGGGAAAGGGAACGGGAGTGAAGGAACGGGAAACCCATTGAATGAGAACTGTGCTTTGCTTACTGCCTGCTATTACATACACACGCTACATATACACAGCTGCTGAAGCCGGGCAGCTTGGCCGCTGTTGTTTGCCGGTGAATTGAAGGAATGTTTTTGTTGTTGCTTTTGCTACATACACACGCACAGCTTAGCCGTGTTTGCTGGTGGATTGAATTAGAAGGATGTTTTTGTTTTTGCTGTTGCTACATTCACACGCACAGTGCTCGGTTCGCTGGCTGCCTGGTGTTGGCCGGTATTTATTTCCATCCTTCTTCGGCTTGTAATGCGATGGGGAGGGACGCGAAAACGTTTTTATTTTGTTTCATTCAGACATACGCATTTCGGTTACGCTGGGAGGTTAATGCCGGTGGGCGCAAATCGAATCAGTGCCGGTCGCGTTATCTTCTTGTACCAATGATGCTATGAAATTGACTACACGCCATTGGCACAGAGGCTGAATTTTGGGTGCACCCGATAAGTGTTAAACTTACTCCTGGACGCATCGCAATTTTCGCTGTGATCGCTGTGATTTTCAACGTAGTCTCTCTATGTACACTAAACTTCCGTACTCGGACCCGACCATGACATAATCAAAGATTTTCATCAACAAAGCTTTCCAGCACTTCCCACTATTTTAGGTATAATTTTTTAATTTTTTGGTTGCTCATGTATGCAGTGTGGATTTGTTATGTTGTAAATAAATAAAAATAAAACAAAGATAGCTGGAACATTTGAAGTTTTTAAAAAGTTCCATCATTTATGCGATGCATAATATTTTAGAGTTAGGCCTTAAATTCGATTTTTGCAAAATTTTGGACACAACGGAAAAGATTAAAATGTCTGACAAAAGCAATTAGGAAAAGAAGAAAAAAAATGATTCATCTTGTTTTAATATCAGAATTTCACGTTATTGTTTTGAGTTTTTTTTAAATGAATTGACTGCATGATGAACAAAAAATATGATTTTCATATGGAAACATTCGTCCAATTTAATAGAAACCGAATTTTAAGGTTCATGCCTTAAAATATTGTACCTTGCGTAAGTTTTGATCCCATCGCTAATATTTTCAAAATCTTCAGTCATGTTAGCTTTATATTTCACAATTAATTTTGATAATAGGCGTTTCGTAGTTGCTGAGATATTGCAGCTTGAATGGTGAAATTTCGATTGTCGTAGAATTACTGTTTATCATGCCACACAAATTTTAGGAAGTTGAAATCATGTGAATTAATAGTGAGTGAGACAGGTCCCTTACGCAGAAAATTTGATAATAAAAAATCATCGGAGTCAAATCTAATGATTCTGTCTTGGTACATTCCGTACCTGAAAATTATCAAAATTTCATGGTGATGGATAATTTTAGAGAAACATGAAGATCAAAGCTGTCTAGCGTCTAGCTGACTTATAAATAGTCCTGACTTCATTTCTACAAGGTAGAAAAGCTGCCCACCGGTGAAATAAACAAAATACAGTGATTAAATTGTCCGCAGAATATTTCGGCGACATGTGGGGAGATATTTTGAAAAATTTCTTAATGTACAGCAAAACGAACTCTTTAGCGGTCACCTAGCAGGATTCCAACCATAAACTTTTCGTTCACAAGTCTCGCCTGTATTTCCCGAAGATAAACAAGGAGAAAAAATTGTAAAAATTAATGTCCAGTAATTGAGAAGGCTAACGCTCTGTGGAAACTGCAAATTACGTAGTCTTTCATAACGATTGACACGATGAATGGCTAAAAATACAAAGAAGACTGCCCCAAATGCGACCGTTTTCTCTGAAAAAGCATTTCAATAGGTCCCAGAAAGTTTATACACTATTTAAGTTGGATCTGGAATCGTGCCATTATACAAAATCGGTGGTGGAAAGATAAAAAATCAAATATGTTCTTTTTGTGCCGAAGCAGGATAATCCGCTAAATTTGTTATAACTTCGACCAAATTTAAAATTTTGAGTAATTTTGAAAGTCATTACCACGCAACTTCGTTGAAAATGTCATCAATTTCTATTGATACATCCAAAAGTTATTCACAAAACGAAGTGTTGCATTTTTTTCAAATATTTACAATCCTTATATCTCGCATGTGATCTTTTCGCTATTGATTTCTATTGTTTCTCTATCACCACCAGAGATGTCAACTGTTTTTCAAAAAAGTCCAGAAGATTACAAAAATGTGCGAAAAAGTCTGGATGGCGAACTTTGATTACCAGATCGCAATATTGCAGATGCTCATTAGTTGATATCCCAAGTAACACCGATAGTTTTATTAGACTCCTCATGCCCCTTACAAAACCAAAACTTTGTCTACTATCCTGCTATAAGACTTTAAATGTTACTTGGGATTAATCATACATTCTTTACACTATCAATATCTGAGACCATTGCACAGTGGTGCAGAACATCAATCTAGCTGTACGAAATTAATAGCGCCCAGGGATGAAGAGATAGACATTTGATGTCTTCAGCAACATTGTTCAGTTTTACAAGGGGCATACTTTAATATCAAAATTTTTGCCAAGGGGTCCACCGATAGCGAGATAAAAATGCTAACTTTTTTGTTTTTCAAATTAGGGCTTTGATGTTTTCGACAAAGTTGTTTATCTGATCAAAATACATAAGTTTGTTGAATACGTCAAAGTCCTGTCACATCACCCTCAGGAGTTACAGTCAAAGTAAAAAAAATATCTTGAAAAAACAGTTTTTTGAACCTGACACTTTGTAGATTGTATAAAATGGTTCGCTGTCTTTGAAACAAAGTTGTAACAAGCCACGATCTACATTTGTCTCATACATTATCATGGGTTTAGAAGTTGCTGAAGCTCTATAGACAGCATTTAGTGTATTTTATTGGCAATTTTGGAAGGCTCATCCATCGAAAAGTGCACATTTTCGCAACATCCCCTTTTTTGTGATTATTGTTGATGATAAGCGGAACCATTTCCATTTGAAATTAGCGCGGAAATCGGTGGAACTAGTAGAGATTTGAATGATTGAAAATACACATTTTATGTAAAAATTACCTATTCTACTTATAGAAAAAACGTTAAAAAATTTAATTGATTAATAAAATGTTGCAGTTTTCTTTTCTATATTTTGTTTTATTAAAAAACATTTAAATTCGATTTTTCAAATCATTTAAACCCCAAAAAAATGAATGGAACTTATCTGTTAAATTTGGTAGAGCACTAAATTAGTATTTGAATAATAGAATTTTGCCATTACATTATAACTGCTATAACTGGTTCCAAGTAACTGTATCCAAGTAACCAATCTTACAAGCAATACGCTTTTGTCTTTTCGTTGAGTCATAAGTTTTAATTGAATTTAAATGCATTTTAATAAAACAAAATATATAAAAGAAAACTGCAACATTTTATTAATCAATTAAATTTTTTAACGATTTTTCTATAAGTAAAATAGGTAACTTTTACATAAAATGTGTATTTTCAATCATTCAAATCTCTACTAGTTTCACCGATTTCCGCGCTAATTTCAAATGGAAATGGTTCCGCTTATCATCAACAATAATCACAAAAAAGGGGATGTTGCGAAAATGTGCACTTTTCGATGGATGAGCCTTCCAAAATTGCCAATAAAATACACTAAATGCTGTCTATAGAGCTTCAACAACTTCTAAACCCATGATAATGTATGAGACAAATGTAGATCGTGGCTTGTTACAACTTTGTTTCAAAGACAGCGAACCATTTTATCCAATCTACATAGTGTCAGGTTCAAAAAACTGTTTTTTCAAGAGATTTTTTTTACTTTGACTGTAACTCCTGAGGGTGATGTGACAGGACTTTGACGTATTCAACAAACTTATGTATTTTGATCAGATAAACAACTTTGTCGAAGACATCAAAGCCCTAATTTGAAAAACAAAAAAGTTAGCATTTTTATCTCGCTATCGATGGACCCCTCGGCAAAAATTTTGATACTAGAATATGCTCCTTGTAAAACTAAACAATGTTGCTGAAGACATCAAATGTCTATCTTTTCATCCCTGGGCGCTATTAATTTCGTACAGCTAGATTGATGTTCTGCACCACTGTGCATTGTGACAGTAGCAGCAGTACAACATTTTCTGGTTAACTCCCTGTAGCATCCCTCACTTTTCAACTTCTAACTCCAAAGTATGGGAATGTATGGAAACGTAAAAGAAATGCCTGAATTTTCAGAATTTACCGGATTTTTTAAGCTCCATCCTGATAACCTGATAAGTTTGGTTTTTTCCTGATTTTTGAAAATAAGCCTGATTTTTCCTGATTTGTTGGATTTTACGGAAAATTGAATGTTTCAGTTAGCAGAACTTCGTACAGATACGTTCATAACTCAGTGCTTGCCCCAACTTTGAAATCAATAACTTTACACTCTTTTGGATTCAAATCTTTTACAACGATCAACGATATAGCAATCAACTACACAGGTGGACCGCATTTTTGGCACTTTTGTTTTAAAAACTTTGTTCTGGAAGATTTTGGCGTCCTGAACTCGAATCTTTTGTCAGATTTTGTCTATCACATCTAGTTCTGACGATAAGATGTTTTCAAGTTTTTAAATGAATTATTTTTCAGTTAAATCAATAATTTTTCTTTACTCTTGGTTGAAGGAAGACTGATACGCGTTCTAACTTATTATTTAAAGATATCCAAAAAATCATTCTAGTTTGAAATTTCATTTGAACTCCGTTCTAATGTGAACGGGGAAAATTTTCTATAACTTCAAAGTCAAAAATACTTGCGGTCTTCTAGAAAGTTGATTATTAAGTAAAACTTTAATTTAAAAAATCTTGTTGTTTTCTACAATTTTGCCAAAAATGTGCACAAATTCCTTTAATGATTTTTTTTTAAAGTTATTTCGTAAACTAGAACTGGTATAAAAAAAAAAAACAACATAATTGCATAAGTGCATCGCCCTTAATTAGTGAAAATCTGAAAATCGAGGAAATTTCAATTTTGTGACCGAGCACCCGGGGCATAGTAAGCACTCTTCTTTTCTAAGAAAATACGTATTTTCTTGAATAAATTTTCATGAGGAACAGTTTCATACTTCCTATAGTATTATTTTCTAGCAATAAAAGCAATCTTTTTTTACATTTATCTACATATAAATAAAACAAAATGGTAGCTTTCGTTTTCCGAGAACCAATCGATGCTCATTTGAGCTGAAATATCAGTTTAATCAGTCTGAAGCGCTATTAGAAGTCAGGGAAAATAGTCCGAAATTCGGCAAGTTACGTCTCGTTACTCGCAGAATAAGATCCATTATATTAAGTTTTGATTTTATTTGAAGATCCTACATCAGTATAATTTTTGCCGAATGGCCTATCAAACTATATATCTCGCGTGAGATTTCATTACGTCTTATGAAACATCTTAAGAATTCATAGAAAACTGCTGCAAAAGTTATCAAAACAACTTTACGCGAGATATACATTTTTTTAGAGCTGCTAAACATCTGTTTTTTTATTTGTCAGGAATTTTCCACTAGGTGGCATTTTTCCCTGAAACAGCTGTTTTTGGGAATTCAATGCTTAAAATTGAGTAACGAGGTGCGCGGGTGCTATGGTTTATTCATTGAGCAAAGCTGTATGTCCATTCGTTTAATCTAGTTTAAAAACGTGATACCGAACGATTGCTATTTGTAGCCCGATTGTGGAACGGAACGCAACAAAGTTCGGTAAACTGCTTTCTCATGCAGCCATAACTTTCAACGTATCTAACCATTTCCACCTGAAGCTCACCGTGCCGGGTAGTATGGTTCCATAAAATAATAACGTACAGAAAGAATAAAAGTATATAAAAAAAACAAACACTTCGTCCTCGGTAGGTTGAGCATTGAGCAATCTCGTGCTGTCTGCTCTATTATTTATTTCAACCTTTCAATGCGTTCGTTGAAACTATTTTTAGCTCACAAATCACTTTTTCGTTGCGAAAAGGGAAACGTAAGTTACCGGAAAAAAAACGCTGGAGCTTCTTCGTATATTAATTTTCGGTGGGTGTGTATTGAGCGTTTGAGAGTCGCTGTTTTTATAATTATGACAGGTTTGAAAGAGTGATGGGCAGTTCAATTTGAAGGATGTTTAAAAGATAAAGCAAAACTTTACCTAATTGGGTCGTTTATAACTAGGTGTAGATAAACATGTGTATGTTTTCAGTGGATATAGTTCAACAGATTTGAGAACTATTCATTCATACCAAAATTACCACTGGTTCTAGAATAGAAACTAATATTGGTTGAAAAAATGTGTCTATTTCAATTTAAAATAAGCTTGATTCATTTAAAGTTGGAACAAACTTTTGCTCATATTGTGGCGCTTCTGGTGGACGGATTTGGAAGTTCTTGGCACCCTCGTGTCGTGAATTTTGTCAACTTCACGTATGTAATTTTGACATTCCGCAAATCGACTGTACTTTGTAAACAATCAACATGGAAGCCTAAAAAAGGGAAAAAAATGTGCACAGTTATTTGGAAAATCCATTGTGATCTGCATCTAGGCTAGCTAAACAGCTGAAATTACCCATAAACTCCGTAAAAATGGCGCCGTAATTAACGGTATAAGGAAACATTGACGATGAAAGCTAATCATTGAAGTGGAATTGTCGACCGGAAACTGCGTGGTAAGATTTTGAATACGATTAAGAGGAATTCCAAACTCCGTACCCTGGGTTCCCATGGGTCACGGCGGCGGTGTGCATGCTTGTGATAATGATGGTTTACTATCATTGTCCTGAGAGGGTCGTTGCACACATCTTGTCAAGAATGGATCATAATATGACTCAAATTAGAAGGCGTGATGGACACCTTTATTCAAATTAAATTAGCGGTAGGTTCAATGGTGTCCCAATTTTTCATGATCCATGCTGATAAGATGAATGGGAGTTGAAACACTTGCCCTCCCTTCCGTTGAACAATGGGAAAATTTTGTAGTGAAAATATCACATTTTGCCGTCATAAAGTGATACTTTTCAATAGGGCATAATCTGTTTGGTAAGGTAGTTAGCTAGTTTAGTTTCATAGAATTAGGATGTTTCAAGTATTGCTAGGTTAGGTATAGGTAATGGTATTCGCCTCCCCAATGCTCTAGAATGTGTGCATTTGCGGTTTATGAATTTCGTTGGCTTATTCTTAAATCAAGCATTTTACAAGAACTAGGGGCTCATTGGACGGGAATGCTGTTTTGACAAATATGATATTTCAGTTTGTAATATACTTCCGATATTTGTTTTTATTCATTTATTTACTTTTGGTAGATCTATACATTTTCCGGTTAGGATTGAAATTCATAAATCGAAGTTTAAAATAGAAAATATGATTTCGATAAGCAAGAATGAGCAGATAGTTCAGATCATTCATTTCGGGCATTTAAAAACAGGCACACGGTTTATTTAAATTGAACCCCTATCGTGTAGATTGAGTATTAAAGTTTGTTTGAGAAGTTGGCTACAATTAGTGATAAGGTTTTAAAGAACAGCACTGTTATTTTCCTGTTCCGTTGATAAGTTGACCATAACAATAAAGCTATTGCTATTTAAGCTTACAGTTCATTGTTGATGAGTTTAAGAGACACCTTTTCTAGATTCTGTTTTTATGATATCCTAATTGAGTTATCGAATAACCGTGTAGTCGTGTAGAATCAATCACTTGAATATATCTTTAACTTAGCAAATCTATGATTATTTCTAAATCAAACTAGGATGAATCAATATTTATAGAAACGAGTAAGGTTAGGTGACAGGTAGGGAAAATTTAACTACGGTAAGATAGTGAACCCTTCTGACAACGATATCGAGACGTTAGCATATGATACCATATTATTTGATACCATACTGCTATTGCTCGGTTGAATTGAAGGTTGGGTTAACTCGAAGTTCATATGGGGCCCACCAACCGTCCTAGTCCGTCGAGCACTATCTTAACGCTTCCCTAAACTGGTGCTTCAGAACCCTCGGGCTCTGTTGCCGCTATCCTTTTCTAAGCTATTCTACTCTCATTTAAAATTTTCCTCTTCTGTCCCCCGTTCTGTTTTTCCTTTCCGGGTCAGCCAGGCGCTCATAAACCCATAAACAAAAAAAAAAAAAAAAAAAAAAAAAAAATTAAGAGGAATTCCAAACTGTAGCACCGTGATTTGCACAAAAAATTTGGTGCTGCCCATAGTACCGTGAGGAGAATTCGACTCCGGGAAGCAATCAAGTCGTATAGAGCTAGAAAACAGCCGAATCGGCCAATAAAACAGAATAATTTGGCCAAAAACCAGTACTCAGAAGCTATACGACTAGATGCTGCCCAAGTTCGACGGGTTTCTTCTGATGGACGATGAAACCCATGTCAAGGCTTACTTCGGGCAAATCTCAGGTCAAAAATTTTACTTGACAACGGCTCGGGGAATGTTCCAGCCAAATTTAAATTTGTTTTTGCCGACAAATTTGCCCAAAAATTTATGATTATACAGAGAATTTGCAGCTGTGGCAAAAAAAGCCAACGTTTTCGTTACAAATAAGACAATGATGTCGGAACCATGTTAAAAGAGTGTCTACAAAACATAAATGTTACCGTTCATTCGATCCCACGACCATCCCGTAATGTTTTGGACAGATTTGGCAAGCTGTCATTACAGCAAAGTCGTTCAAGAATGGTATGCATAGAAAGGGGTTCAGTTTGTTCCGGAAAACCTTAACCCACCCAACTTCCCCCAGTTCCGCCCTATTGAGAAATATTGGGCAATCATGAAGAGGAGATTCAAGGCAAAGGGAAAGGTTGTCAAAGACGTCAATCAGAAAAAATCAAGAATTCCTTCGAAACCGCGAAAAATAATTTTATTCGTACCTTTTTCTTAAAAGTATGAAGAAAATGCAACATTTGTATGAAAAAATATTTTGAATTCAATATTATTATTAACTGAAATGCAATTTATTTATTTTTTTGTTCCAATTCTATTTAAAGCAAGCTTCAATATTTTGTCTCTTTAAAAAATGAGCCCTCCCGTTCAAGTGGAGTACCGATAGATCGTTTGCTAAAATTGAGAAAAATTGGGATCCCTAATTACTGCCCTACGGAACACCATTAAACAGGAAGTTTTTAAACTTTCGATACAAAATGAATAATATTGACGAAAAAATTATAAAAGTAATCCACCAGAGAGTATTATTAAACCTTCAATAGTACAAAATGTATCTTATTCCTGTTCATTGTAAATAACAGCAAACAGAAACTCCCATAACATCAACATTCAACAGCAAGGACGAAATAAATTACCGATGCAAAGTTAATACTAGGAAGGTCTTCATGCAAAACAGCACCAAAGGCTGCATTAAAAATTTAACGGCTTCCGACACAATCAAACCCAACCCATTCACCACCCACTGCTGGTGGATTGGAAAAAGAAAAGGCTATAAAACACTGCAATTACATATGCATGCTTGTGGGTGTGGGCGGAAGTGGCATGGTGACGAATGAAAGAAGGGTTGATCTGTTCGGGTGGAAAAAGCTGTTTTTATCATTCAAGCTCGTGCCTGCTATCTGGAATTCTCAATCAAGAAATTTGAAGCCTTTTATGGGTGGGTGGAAAGGGGTAGATTGTGTTTACGTGCTTTTCTATAGAGTCCCGAGGCACAGAGACATTTTCGTTGTGAATTATTAACGATTCTTCCCGTTCGGTCCGCCCTCCTGTGATGTTTTGTTTGGTACATGTTTATTCTCTTTGCTTGTGGTCAGCGATTTCGTTGATGTCGTGATTAGCGAATTTGGTTTATTTCCTTAACATTAGTTTTTTTTCTGTATAGGTAATCTAAAAATAAACATATTAATAAATACCTGAATACACAACTACATACTTTCGGGCGCTGTTTGTGCTTCACGAAAGGAGGCACGTTGTAATCTGTTCATGAACACTTTTTTTCTGTACCACTACTGGCAGGAGGCACACTTCACACACGTTCCATTCCATTTCATTGACCAAGCGCATTCGTGCTCCAAAGGACACTCTTCATTCCGATTCACACCGATTGAAGTTGATATCCGTGCTCCACATAGCATATTCGCACATACTGATGGTGATTCTGTTTTCTCCTTTCATTCCATTTCAGACTGTAACCGTACCACTAGTGGCGTAAAGAACAGTTCACTCCAAACCCAAAATAGAACCCTGATTGACAAAAAAGTTAGTACGATTGTACCTTGGTCGAGCGAGGGAGTTACGTGTGATAGAATCCCCCGGAAGCGGAACTAGAAGTTGTGAACGTTATACAATAATCATAGGCTGAAACACCTGTCCAGCGCACAAAAAAAAGTGTTCTAGAACAAAACGACTACAAGTGTCTTCTTTCAACGCTCTTCAACTATATCTGTCCTTTAGTGTTGTGATCCCGAGCTAACGACAATCTAGCCGAGCCGCAAACATGGTCGGCCCAAGTTCACAAATTAGCAAACTTTTGCTGACGCTACTGTTCCTTATGATAATATTCTTCATATGGATGGACGTGAATTTATACATTCGAATCCAGGACTATCCGATTCGTGACAACGAAATCCGTCTGCTGAATGGAAGTACCGTTTTAAAGCCCACAATGCCAGCATCTTCGCCTTACGCAACTTCATCGATTCCATTCCGATTGCCAGATCAGGCGGCCGCTCGATATGAAGATGTGGCGTGGGTTTCTTGCGATCTGAATCCCTTGTGCGACGTGACGGTTAAAGCGATGATGTTGGACCACACCAACCATTATCTGTTTGCCCCTATGGCAACGATTGCCGATAACTTGGCCGGTTTTTCCAAAGGAGATCTGATAACACCCAATATGATCTCATTTTTCCACGTATTTGTGGCCATAGCAGCAGGAAAAATGATAGCCTCGGATTCACTGGGCTATCGTAGGATAGGAGTGGTGCTGTTCCAGTTCCGGACGTTCCTCGATGATCTGGATGGGCATGTGGCACGGGCTAAGAAAAACATTCGGGGAGAACGATCGGACATAGGATCGTCCGGATATTATATCGATGGTATATGCGATGGACTCGGCTGCATAGCACTGATGATTGGAGTTTTCGTATTCCTGAAAAATAATCCCCCTCGACGCGGGTACACTCAGCTACAGTCCATAATTCCGGTGGCTGAATCTAAGAATTCCGAATCTGGTGTGATCTACAAAGTTAAAGTGACAACCAAAAAAGTGGTTCGCAAAGTTCTCTGCTACAGTGGCATTCTTCTGCTCAGTTCCACTGGCTGGAATCGTTATATCGCCATCTACCAGGATATGTTGGAGCGTGAAGACGTAACGCCACTTCAGTTCCTGCATCAGGAGTCCGTATTCCGTTCGACCGGCTTCTTTTGCATTTGTTGGCTGTGGCGGATATTCAACGTGCATGCGCTGCTTCATTTCCTGCTGCTGAGCGTCTTCTGTGATAAACTGTGGGAATACCTGCGAATGATTCAGTACGCCGGATATGTGTCCCTGCTGGTCATCATAAGCGTGGCCGAGATGCATCTACTGGGGGTGCAAAATTTTATCTACAAGTCGTTGACCGGTAACAATACGTCGTTGTGATTAAACTAAGAAAAAAGCGGACAAACCCGCTTAACTGAGATAACCCATCGTCCCACTTTAAATGCTGTTTTAGCTCCGTTATGCAGTCTTGTGTATTGGCGCTGCTTGATTTTGTTTTTCTCAAACGCATTTTAATTCCAGTTTCATGAATTTATCAAACATGGAACCGTTCTAATTGACGTAAATTGTTTCCATCGCAATTCCTTTTGAAATTTTCGGCCATACATTGATTCAATAAACTGCAATTTACTGACAAAAACCAGTAGAAATCAGTTTCTATTTGGTATTGAATCAACATCTAGTTTCCAAAATAAATCAATAAATGCTTTAGAACGTTTTCATCATTCAATATTTTAAAGTTCCAACATCATAAATTCATGTTGACTGGAGATCTCACTAACAGGGGAAAATTTATAAAATGGAAACAAAACAAGCAGCTCCAGAAGATTCGTGTTATGACCTTATACAATTAATTTGTTACTCTCAATCCAACGTTTACGTTCTAAAATCTAGGTTCCACCAGTGAAAAGTTTAGTTTGAAAACAGCACTCCCATTAAATTCTGTCAGATGTGTAAGCATTCGCCGTCAAACGGTTCGATTTGAACAGTGGTACAATAAGAAATACATACACTCTAGGTTTGTTGGCTACTGGGCGATGTTTAAAATAAATAATGCAGTACTATGGGTTCACTAAATTGTTTCTAATCAGGTCTTAAAGAAAATTAAGGTAATGGTTTTTCAAATAAGAAGAGTACTACATTATTTATTTTACAACTCTCCAAATCAGTTTCGATTAGAGATTATTCTGAACCAGTTAGCAATAGTAAATCTAGGATGAGCTATTTTTTTTAAACCGTTCCAAGACAGCTGGCTGAACACTGATTATAAAATTGGTTTAGACTATGATTATGAAAATGCCTTAACTGACTCACGAAATAGCAGAAATAATTCTAGTGACAGCAACACATCATTAGTACTCTTGTCGATCTTATGAAAGACGAGCAAATTTAAGAAAGCTGTAGATTATATTTTTTCCTTCCTTAGAGATGAGGTTTTGGGTACCTGACGATCTTTTTTATACTAGATTATTTTTCAAAATGAACAGTGATCAGTGAGTGAATAATCTCATAACCTGTTTCCACTAGAAATTGATATGATTTCACAACAATGTTCACGTTAGCAAAGTACAGTCTTGACTGAAAAAAAATTTGAAAAATTATATCGATCATCTTACCAATAAATTTCGGGTGTTCATATGTTTTCTCGAAATTTAAATCGACTTTTGTATACATGCATACCCACACATCATCTTACATACCGCAGGTCACTCAGAGCCTCAAAGTTTTATTTTAATTTAGTTTTAAAATCTCCCTAATAGACACTTTTGTTGGAAGCTTCGGAGATAAGATTGTATCCGGGGAAAGAGGCCACTAGCTTTGAGATAAAAGATTGTGTTGAACACAATTGAACAATTCTTATCATTTTTACTCCCTTTCTATATTCCTAGATTTTAAATGCATACTATGCAAGATGTGAAATAGCTCTATATTTAACAACTATATAGTATATACTGCAGTAATTTTACGAAGAAAGTAAAACAGAAAAAAATTACAATAAGTGTCGTGTGTATTCACGATTGAAGATGGCATCATTTATGTTTGTTAGGAGTTAAACTATGGCGAGCCAGGGGAAGATAGAGCATAATATCAGAAAGAGAACTATTGAAATGTTAATGAAGAGATAAGTATAACAGAGAAGACGCGATTTATATACTAACACGTAATGTAAGTACAGTAAATGTAGCAGATATTTGACTTTTGTGAAGCATCCGAAGAGGAATTATAGCTTCGGATATATTATTGAATTCTGAAGTGCTAACACTATAAGCAGAAGACGAATAAATGTGTATATGTGCCGTTAATGACTAAGTTGTCGGTTTAAGATCCGAAATTGCCTTACTGTCCCCCTAGAATATCGAACGGCGATAAATCGTGATGAAGAATAATTTTTTTTTGACTTGGATAGCTGATACTTAATTAAATATTATAAAATGCAATACTCTAAATTTTCAGTACCTGTACGAGTTCGGATGGCACACCAAGGGTCTGATCGGGGTAACGGAACCCCGTCGTATCTCGGCTATTACCTTGGCCGAACGTGTGGCCACCGAGCGAGGCGAGCTGTGTGGCGAAACTGTGGGCGTGGCGATTCGATTTGTGTCCAAATTTGATCCAGCAACAACCAAGATCAAGTACATGACCGAGGGCATACTTCTGCGGGAAATGTTGGCAGATCCGTTGTTGACGCAGTACGGCGTGATCATTGTAGACGAGGCTCACGAACGAAGTGTCTTAACGGATACGGCTCTGGGGCTGCTGAAAAAGATTGCAAGGAAGCGGCCATCGTTAAAAATTATCATCTCTTCTGCAACTGTTGATGCCGAGCTGTTTCAGGAGTTCTTCAACTTGAAAACCAAAAAAGAGGACAAGGATAGCTCAGTGATTTTGACCGTGGAAGGACGGATGTATCCGTATGAGGTGTCCTATCTTCAAGGTACGATGAATTCTTACTTAAAGCACCTTAAAGTTTGAAGAAATTTCTAGAGCTTTATTTTTATTTCCAGAGCCCTGTCCAGACTACGTGAAAGCTACAGTCGACACTGCCATGAAAATCCATCGTTCCCAACAGAGAGGAGATATCCTTGCTTTCCTTACGGGGCAGGAAGAAGTTCTTAAAGCGTTAGATTTGTTACGAGAACACAAAGAAGCCAGTGGGAAAGACGATATGATGATTCTACCAATGTATGGAACTTTACAGAACAACGATCAGCTGAAAGTATTCTTCAATCCTCCTAAAGGAGTTCGAAAGATTGTACTGGCTACGAACATAGCTGAAACGTCTGTCACTATTCCTGGAATAGTTTTCGGTGGGTTATTTTCCTTTTTTTTGAGTTCTCAAATGAAATTTAAAATATATTTCAAAAATTATTTCAGTCATCGATTGCGGTTTTGTCAAATTGAATTGGTATTCTGCTGATAGCACCACCAACAGCCTCGTTGTCGTTCCTACTAGTAAGGCAGCTGCCGAGCAACGAGCTGGTCGAGCAGGTCGTATTCGCAGTGGCAAAGTGTTCCGTTTATACACCGAAGAAGAATGGGATAAGTTACCGGAACATACCCCACCAGAAATGCGTAGAACTGATCTCTGCAGCACGGTTCTGTTTCTAAAGGCCTTAGGGATCGATAATATTTTAAGATTCACTTTCCCATCACCACCGCCGGCTAAGAATTTACTCTCATCACTGGAGACTTTGTACGCCCTCGAGGCTCTGGACGAAGAAGGAAATTTAACTGCACCAGTCGGTTACTTTCTGGCAGAATTACCTTTTAGTCCGATGCTGGCCAAGATGTTGTACAAGGCTGGAGAAATGGGATGCTCCGAGGAAATCATAATCATAATCGCAATGTTACAAGTTCAATCTGTTTTCTCGAAACCTATGAGCGGACAGGGTGCAATCAAAGCGCGTATTGCGAAACGGAATTTCGAGGTAGCCGAAGGTGATCTCATCACGTTGCTAAATGTCTATACCGCATTTGTCGAAGATGGTCGAAACAAAGAATTTTGCGGTCGTAACTTCCTGATCTACCGAAATCTGAAACGGGCACACGAAATCAAAACGCAATTGTGTTCGATGATTGAGAGGGAACTCAATGTTCCATTGCTATCATGCAATGGAAATGTGGAAACCATTAGTCGGTGTATTGTGACCGGATTTTTTCCTTACGCCGCCTATCTGCATCATTCCGGGGTTTATCGAACCGTGAGAGGCAACACCGAGTTAGCGATCCATCCAACATCAGCACTGTACACCGTAGTCCAACCTCAGTGGGTAATTTTCTGTGAACTTCTGCACACGACTAAGCTTTTCATGAAGGACATCACCGTAATTAGGCAAGAATGGTTAACGGAACTTGCTCCGCATTATTACCACAAAACCACGGTAAGGAATGAATTTTAATAATTTACCACCTTAAGCGATAAAGCATATTTGAAATGAGATTGTCATTAAAATCGAAACTTTTCATAATTTTCCTTATGTTAAAACTGACTCAGTATATCACCAAGTCCCTGATGTTTTCGGACCTAAAATAAAGGAATAATTTTCAACAAGAAACACACATTTATCACTTCGATATGGTTTTAACAATTTGTTGCAACACTGTTGAGGTAGTACAGTCAGGTAGCTCCTTGACGCATGCCTTCCCCGTTCCTGCCAACGCTCCTACCCGAGGATCGATCGGAAGCGTTCCCAAATGTGGCACCTGTGCTAGCTCGGCGAGTGCAATTCCTCCACCGGAGGAGAAAATGTTGGTACACTCGGAACAATTGGGACACACAAAACCGCTCATGTTCTCGACGATTCCGATTATATTGATTCCAGTTTTCTTGCAAAATGTGACCTCTTTTCGTACATCTTCTAAAGCCATTTCTTGAGGTGTGGTTACAATAATCGCCCCATCAGCATTCACCCCTTTTAGACACTCCATCACAGTGATATGCTCGTCAGACGTACCCGGAGGCGTATCAATAATCAAATAATCTAGCTCATCCCATGCGACGTCTTCCAGAAACTGTTTGATCATGGCCGTTTTCTTGGGACCACGCCAGATGACCGCATCATTACGGTTCTTCAACAGAAAACCAATGGACATGACTGCAAGCTTTTTCTCGGCACTTGTATAAACTGGAACCCATCCTTCTTCGCATTGGTGCACGTCATGATCCTCCAGACCGAGTAGATATGGGACACTGGGACCGCAGAGGTCGATATCGAGCAAACCAACCTGAAATGTGAAACATTTGATAGGCAGACTTATAATGACATTATGTATTATTGTACATTATTAGCTTAGCTTAGCTTGAGTGACTATAGTGGATGAAAAAACGATTTGTCCAATCGTTCATTAATAATCCAAAAACTATAATGGGAATCTTTTGGGTGTCTTGGGAAGAAGATAATGCGAACAGTTCCTGTATGATACTGCTCTATGTGGATCTCCACATAAAAAAATTTAAATATCAGAATCCATTAAGAGTTACATTGAATGAATGCGATAAGTTTACTTATGCCGAATATTTTTGTACAGTTATATACAAATTTTCAAGGGTACACTGAACAGTGTTAATAAATCAAGATAACGTTATCAATTATGTTTCTGAGATCGGGAGATGATTTGCATGATTTCTCTTACCTTGTAATCCGATTCAGATAACGTCAGGGCTAATTGACTGCTGACGGTTGATTTTCCGACGCCCCCTTTTCCAGAGAGAACTAAAATTATGTGTTTTACTTTTTCCAGCATCGCGAAAATAAGTCTGAAATTATTTAGTGGAATTCAAACCAAGTGCGAGTGAACAATTAACACACTCCGTTACCCTCTGTAACAGCTGATTAAATTTTGAATCAAAACAGTAATGATGCGTTACGGAGAGCAGGTGGTGAATTTTTTCTGCGTTACGCTTTTTCGAAGTATGTGGTGAGCGAAAGGGCAAATAAAAGAATATAAAAACTCAAAACAATGAAAAAACCAATTCTTTCGGAACTTCTCGGAGAAAATTTGAACTAACTCTGAGGTAAACCTCTATTGGATGTTGAAATATGCAAATACAGTTTTTTAAAGTTTTTACGAACTCATAATATGAAGATAAAAATTTGAAAATCAAATAAGGTTTAGCAAAAAATAGTTTGTCATGTTTTATTTTTGGTTTATTAAACTGAAGTGTCGCGTATTTGAGTTATTGGCAAAATTAGATTTGTTCATCAGGCATCTTGACACATGCTGATACTTCAAATGAAACCTAATTTTGAAATCGAGAAAAATACAACACTAAATTATGCTATTATTTTGGCATTGATAGCTCATTTTGGTTACTGGTTGTCATTAATTTTGGCATCAAAGTCGCTCGGGTTTCATTGCCTAAGGCCGAGACAAAATTTGTTTTAATATCAAATTCTTCTTTATTATCACCCACCCATCATCGTCATCCACATGCAGGGTTGCCAACATTTGTTTTCAAAAATCAGGGAACTGGTGAAATAAAAATCAGGCAACGTTAGTAACGGAAATTTCGCTCCAAGTGATGACCTTTTTTTTTTGGTCATCACTCGACATTTCCACTTCAATATGTGTTGTGAGCCTACGTGGTTGACTAATTTTACTCAATCAAAGCATTCGAAAGATTCCCTTTTTTAAATAACAATTGAAAGGAATCTTTCGATTGCTTTGATTCAGCCACATTACACTTTTTAACTTCATCAATGGTACCTAATCCAGTTCTTAACTACCCATTTTTCATCATATTTGCAAAAATCAGGCAAAATCAGGCAAATTTCCAAAAATCAGGGAAATTCAATGGCTTATCAGGTTGTCAGGCAGAGCCTCGAAAAATCAGGCATTCCCTGAAAAATCAGGCACATTGGCATCTCTGTCCACATGTTTCCGAAAAAATCGAAAAGTGGAAAAAATAAAACTTTTATGTGTTTTATTGAAATTTCGACGATTTTTCAACTTCAGGTGTCAAAATAAGCTTTTCAGATATGTTCCAGGTTTCAGATCCAGATTTCACATTCAGACATCAGATTCGGATTTCAGTTTCAGATATCAGATTTCAGATTAAGATTACAGATTCAGATTCAAATTTTAGATTCAGATTTCAGAATAAGATTTCAGATTCAGATTTCCAATTTAGATTTCAGATTCAGATTTCAGATTTCAGATTCAGATTCCAGATACAGATTTCAGATTTTAGATTTCAGATTCAGATTTCAGATGCAGATTTCAGATTCAGATTTCAGATTTCAGATTCAGATTTCAGATTCAGATTTCCGATTCAGATTTCAGATTCAGATTTCAGATTCCAGATTCAGATTTCCGATTCAGATTTCAGATTTCAGATTCAGATTTCAGATTCAGATTCCAGATTCAGATTCAGATTTCAGATTTCAGATTCAGATTTCAGATGCAGATTTCAGATTCAGATTTCAGATTTCAGATTCAGATTTCAGATTCAGATTTCAGATTCAGATTTCAGATTCAGATTTCAGATTCAGATTTCAGATTCAGATTTCAGATTCAGATTTCAGATTCAGATTTCAGATTCAGATTTCAGATTCAGATTTCAGATTCAGATTTCAGATTCAGATTTCAGATTAAGATTTCAGATTTCAGATTCAGATTTCAGATTCAGATTCAGAATTCAGATTCAGATTTCAGATTCAGATTCAGATTTCAGATTCAGATTTCAGAGTCAGATTTCAGATTCAGATTTCAGATTCAGATTGCAGATTTCAGATTCAGATTTCAGATTTCAGATGCAGATCTTATATTCAGATATCTGATTCGGATTTCAGATTTCAGTTTCAGATATCAGATTCAGATTTCAGATTTCAGGTTCAGATTCTGATTTTAGACTCAGATTTCAGATTCAGGTTTCAGATTTCAGATTAAGATTTCAGATTTCAAATGTCTGATTCAGATTCCAGATTCAGATTTCAGCTTCAGATTCAGATTTCAAATTTCAAATTCAGATTTCAGATTTCAAACTCAAATTTCATTTTTTGGATTAATGATTTTGAAATTTTGGAATTAAAATCTGAATTTAAATTTTATGTTTCAGATTTGAGATTAATTATCTCATTAAATCTTTCAGATTTGGAATGTAGCTTCAGTGAATCAGATTTTATGTTTACATTAGATATCCCAAACTTAAATTCGAAATTATAAACGAAGTTTCTTTGAATTCAGATACTCCGGGGTAAATGGGGATGATGGGTATCAACACATTAAGGGCAACCAAGAAATTTAAGCAAGGAAAAACCGTTACTGAATGGGAATCTAAATATACCTTTGAAACCACTGAACCAAATTCTACAAATTTAGCATCTTTGAGTTATCAATAGTGTTAAGTGTTTCATTTCTAAATACTTTTAAGTAAAGCGCTAGCGATAAAACGGGATATCTCGTAGTTCCGACGATTCCGACAATAACGGATGTTTACAGCGAATGATTGTTTACTTTGGATTTTAAACTGTCACGGTTAAAACTCCTTTTGGATTTTAAATATCGCTTGTTTAGCCATATTTAGCCATTTTTGTGGCATCGCGTAATCTGATGGTTGGCTTCCCAGACAACCATTTGGTGGGTATTTCGAATTTGCAACGCAAATATACGTGTAAACATATCGTATATGAAGTAGCAAAACCATTATATACGTATCATTTTGGAGGCCATATAGGTACATTAGCAAACATATTCTTGATTTGGATTGTATTAAATTACGATTTGCACGACTTGTCATGCGTATCATTTACGACTACCCTGATTCTTTTAGGAATATACTATGACAATTTACATCATCATATAGATGATTGAGGTTGTAATATACGACATTTTTCGTAACAATATGGAAAGTTTGACGACTTATTTGGTCGTCTTTTGCGACTTGAGTGCAGGGCTGTCGTTTTCCGTCAGTTGAATAAAAATAACATTATTATTATAGGCTAGTGAAGTAGACAATGTGCAACTCGAGACCCCATACACCCAACCCTCGGGTAGTGGTCATATCACCTCTTGTCTGCAACTCCGATTCTCTACCTCCCCGTGGTACTAGCTGGGGTGCGAGCAACCTTAGCGGAGATCGGGTACCCAACCCCGGTGGATGCTTTGGTCGCATGCAGAATGAGTTAGGGGGCTTCGTACGCGTCTGTTCTCCATGTTAGGGGCGGCGTGCGAAGTGCAACAACGTCCTGGTGGTGTTCGGGACCCAAAACAGCAACATCACGACGGTCCTCCTGCGAGATAGTGGGGTTAGCTGCGGGCCTTGCGAGCCTGTGACTACTAAAAAACATAAGCAACGAATAACGAACAACAAATTTCGGATGGAAATCGGCAAAGACCCACGCGACGAAAAGGGACTAGCGATTGGAAACTTGGAACATGGAACTGCCGATCTCTAAATTTTGTGGGCAGTACCCACGTGCTCTCCAACGAATTGAAGAGCCGCAAATTCGACATCGTAGCGCTGCAGGAGGTATGCTGGAAGGGCTCCACGGTACGAACGTATCCAGATGGTCGTGCCATCTACCAGAGCTGCGGCAACACACACGAGCTTGGAACAGCTTTTATAGTGATGGGAAAGATGCAAAAGCGCGTGATCGGGTGGTGGCCGATCAACTCACTTCAACATCAGCATCATCAACGTGCACAGCCCTCACCTCGGAAGTACCGGTGACGACAAAGACGAATTTTACGCGCAGCTGGAGCGTGAATACGACCGTTGCCCAAAACATGATATCAAGATCGTCATCGGGGATTTCAATGCTCAGGTCGGCCAGGAGGAGGAATTTAAACCGACAATTGGAAGGTTCAGCGCGCACCAGCTGACCAACGAAAACGGCCTCAGACTCATTGATTTCGCCGCCTCCAAACGAATGGCCGTACGTAGTACCTTTTTTCAGCACCGCCTCCCACACAAGTACACCTGGAGATCACCGTACCAAACTCAATCACAGATCGACCACGTTTTGATCGACAGCCGGCACTTCTCGGACATCATCGACGTCAGATCCTGTCGGGGCGCTAACATCGAGTCGGACCATTATCTGGTGATGGTGAAGATGCGCCCAAAACTCTCCGTAGTGAACAACACGCGAAACCGGCGCCCGCCTCGGTTAAATATCGCGCGACTGAAGCAACCTGAGGTCGCGGCAGACTACGCGCAATCGGTCGAAGCAGCGCTGCCGGCAGAGGGCGAGCTTGACGAAGCCCCTCTCGAGGACTGTTGGGATACCATCAAAACAGCCATCAACAGTGCTGCGGAGAACGTCATCGGTTATGTGGAGCGATCTCGACGGAACGACTGGTTCGACGAGGAGTGTAGGAGGGTGATGGACGAAGAGAATGCCGCGCGGGCGGCAGTAGTGCAAAGAGGCACCCGTCGAAATGTGGAAAATCACCGACAGCGGAAGAGGCAGCGAGTTCGACTTTTCCAGGAGAAAAAGCGCCGCCTGGAGGAGGAGGAGCTCGAGGAGCTGGAGCAGCTGCATCGTTCCCAAGAAACACGAAAGTTCTATCAGAAACTCAACGCATCCCGCAAAGGCTTTGTGCCGCAAGCCGAAATGTGCCGGGATAAGGACGGGGGTATCCTGACGGACAATTGTGAGGTGATCAAAAGGTGGAAGCAGCACTTCGATGAACACCTGAACGGCGCACATGCAGGAGATCAAGACGGTGGGGGAAGGTACATCGCCGGCGTAGCCAACGACGAAGAGGAGCCACTCCCAACGATGAGTGAAGTTAAGGAAGCCATTCGCCAGCTGAATAGAAACAAGTCGGCTGGGAAGGATGGCATCGCAGCTGAACTCATCAAAATGGGCCCGGACAGGTTGGCCGATTGCCTACACCGGTTGATAGTCCGGATCTGGGACATAGAACAGCTACCGGAGGAGTGGAAGGAGGGGGTAATATGCCCCATCTACAAGAAGGGCGACAAATTGGACTGTGAGAACTACCGAGCGATCACTGTCCTCAATGCCGCCTACAAAGTGTTGTCCCGAATCCTACTCCGCCGCCTCACGCCACAAGCAAACAGATTCGTGGGAAGTCATCAGGCCGGCTTCATGGAGGGACGGTCTACGACGGACCAGATATTCACATTACGGCAAATCCTCCAAAAATGCCGTGAACACCAAGTCCCTACGCATCATCTATTCATCGACTTCAAAGCCGCATACGACACGATCGACCGTAACGAGCTATGGAAAATCATGGACGAGAACGGCTTTTCCGGGAAGCTAATCAGACTGATCAAGGCGACGATGGATGGAACGCAGTGCTGTGTGCGGATTTCGGGTGAATTGTCGAGTTCATTCGAATCGCGCAGGGGACTTCGACAAGGTGATGGTCTATCCTGCATGATGTTCAACGTGGCGCTAGAAGGTGTTATTCGACGAGCGGTGGGCGAAATGCGGGGCACGATTTTCAACAGATCCAGTCAACTTATCTGCTTTGCCGATGACATTGATATAGTCGGCAGATCATCTGCGGCGGTGGAGGAGATCTACCGCAAACTGAAACGCGAAGCAGGAAGGATTGGGTTGATGATTAATACGTCCAAGACGAAGTATATGCTGGCCTGCGGATCCGAGACCGACCGAACCCGCTTGTCCAGTAATAACAAGGTCACGATCGACGGCGACGAGCTGGAGATAGTCGAAGACTTTGTCTATCTCGGCTCACTGGTGACCGCAGACAATGACACCAGCCGTGAGATCCGGAGGCGAATTATCAGCGGAAGTCGTGCCTACTATGGACTCCACAAGCAACTGCGGTCGAGAAGACTTTGCCCTCGCACGAAGTGTAACCTGTATATGACGCTTATTAGACCGGTTGTTCTCTACGGGCACGAGACATGGATATTGCTCGAGGAGGACCTGCGTACACTCGGAGTATTCGAGCGACGAGTGTTAAGAACCATCTTTGGCGGCGTACAGGAGAACGGAGTGTGGAGGCGAAGGATGAACCACGAGCTCGCGCGACTCTACGGCGAACCCAGTATCCAGAAGGTGGTTAAGGCTGGCCGGATACGCTGGGCGGGACATGTTGCGAGAATGCCGGACGACTGTCCTGCAAAACAGGTGTTCGCTACGAATCCGGTAGGAACAAGACGAGCGGGGGCGCAACGAGCAAGGTGGTTAGACCAAGTGGAGCGTGATCTGGCGAACGTGGGGTGCCCGAGAAATTGGAGAACGGTTGCTATGAACCGAGTGAATTTTAGGAATTATGTTCGTCAAGTTATGTCGTGAGACGGAATACTATGTAAATAAAATAATAAAATAATAACATTATTATTTTTTTTTGTACTTTAAACCAATTGGTTTATTCATTCCCAAAAATAATAAAAATAAGATTATTTCAAAGAAATGCGTTTTTTGCTGTCAAATTCAAGTTTATGTCGTACAAATTTATTATTTGCCTGATTGCTGATTTTTTTCAATGTTCATAAAGTTATTGTTAGTACCTGGACTTGATCCCCTGACAATACGATCTTCAGCTCATGATGGTTCCTCAACGCTATCTGAAATATATAAAATCAAGGGGATTTGCTTCAAAGGCATTAAACCAAAAGCAAATCGTATATATCTATAACTTAAATCTTTTAAATCGTAGAACACGTCATCGATGATCTAAAAATAGACCAACATTTTGAAGCCTCATTTAATACGATTCCAATCATCGATATCCCATTATAATAAACGATTTTATTGAACTTTTTTGTATTCTTTTACGATTGCCAGCAAATACGTTTTATGAAAATCAGACATGCGAATTAATTTGCAAAGGTATAAGATTGCATGCACATTATTACGAATCAATGCAGTTATATACGTTTTATATTTCGAATTATTTTATGCATAGCACGACAAAATCTCTCAGTCAGTGTTCCGAAAATCACTCAATTCTCATGAGAGACACTGAAACGTTTTCAACAGCGAAAGCAAAACCTACACACTAAGATTGCATTTATCCCGCTCGGGACCATGATTCTCCGTATCACAGGAACACTGCTCAATTTGAACGAATTTCGAATGAGAAATCATCCGAATCGCGGGACGTCTCATCTCTCCTGAAATCCGAGACAAACTTGATACAAGAGTACAGGAACTCTAACCAAACCCGAGAATTCAGAACAGTGTTCTCCTGAATCGCTGTTGACACATTTCGTGTCAAATTTCCCATCTCTTTCTATCCTGTAAGAAAAAACCCGAATTTCTTTTTCTTTCTCACCAGTGCACAAAATAAAAACCCGCGAAAGAGTTCAGTTTGCCATTTTTACTTGCGGTATCCGTTCGTTGCTGTTGATGAGAAATAGAGATGATTTCGCTGACTAGTTGGTATATCCGGGTGCAAGATTTTTTAACTCGTTTGTTGGCATGGACCGGATCACAAGGATAAGAACACCTGCATGGATCTCACGGCGCATAGGTAAGTTTCGCTGCTATGCGGCGTTTTAGTGAAATAATAAAAATCTTTTCCTTTTTGTTTTTCAGATTGACAGTCTTGTGTGTGATATGATAGTGAAAATACAACCTAACCAAATATGTAGTGCAAATTTAAAAAAAATAGTGTGAAAAATAAATTTAAATAGTTGAAACAATCATTGTGTTTTTTTTTTGTTTTTGTGGGAAAATTAAAAGATTTTAGAACCAGGGGGAAATGAAAGCAAAATTCACTACAAACCACAGGAGGAACATGTTTCGAGCCCATAGGAATATTTCAAAACTCCTGCAAATTACAGGAGAAAACCGTTTTGATCCTACAGGTGAGTTTGACAGTTGTTTTCCTGAGCGGTTTTTCTGTCCTGAAATCGTCCTGTAATTTCAGCTGTTGAAAATACAGAACGAAATTGTCCCGATCACAGGAGAAAAGATTAAGTGTGTAAATTGTTGGTTGGTTTATCTCCCAGCGGGGCATAGATTATGTTTGACAGCGCTGCTCCGAGAATCAAAGAAATAAAATTTGAAAGAGAGACGATTCTTCTCCAGTTGGAATTCTCAACTGACGGAGGAGGTACCTGATTTTCAGTTTCTTCTTTCAGTCAATAACTTTTCTTGCTCAATCACTCACTCACTCACTCGTTTACTGATCGATGATCGAATGCTGTCTGCCTGATACATCTTGCTTTGTTGTTGCTGTTGTTGGGGAGGACCAAAATAGCCATTCAAACACGCAGGCAGTACGTATGAACATATGTTTCTGCCGCTTTGCCAGAAAGTATGCAGGCAGTATGAACCGATGCAAGGCCGCATTGATTGAGTTTGAGTGAGTGAGTGAGTGGATTTTCGAATTGAATCTTGTATCAGTAAGTGTCTCAATCACTTCTGATACACCAGGTAGTGAGCTTGAGAGATCGACTTAGATGCGAATCCGCTCTCGCTTTTGAATCTTGTTTACATTGACTTCGCATTGTCGCTCTGTCGATTCTCTAGGGAACAACAGGCAGCAGCAATCGGCTTTGAATGTTTCCAACTAGAAACCTATCATGAGCGTTTCTTATGAGTGATTTTCGGAACACTGCTCTCAGTCACGGCTGATCACCGTATATCGGTCGTTTCACGGATTTTTTGCTAATTGTCGTACATAAAGGTCGAGTTCATATGTACATAAATACGAGTCTCTCTTCTTGTCGTAATAAAATTATGCAATGCTTTTCAATACGATAAACAATATCCATGGACCGCACATTGTAGATGCAGATATACGAAAATGAGTATAAATAACATTCTATACGATGTAATCTGTAAAAGAAAATACGACTTCTGGTTGTCTGGGTTGATCGAGTTTTCTGGTCAGAACCAAACAACAATATTTATGTTCCAGTAGACACGTGATTTAACTCATATAGTTAAAGTTTTTTTTTCTGTTTGCAGAACAATTTACGTGCATGCATGATCATGATAACTTTTCTCGCTTTGCATCTATCAAGCTCATCTCTTCTGTATTCGTAAACAACATGTTCTTCATCACATTGTACCTTATTTTACAAAAATGATCCACTGCTGATTTTTAACGATTATTTAAAGTTGAACCATACGAAAACCCACCCCAACGTACCCCGTTGGTGCTTATTTTGTTATTTTCTATTTTTTTTATTGTTCATCCACGTGAGTTGAGAAGTTATCTTAGTAATCTTATTTGACCTTGAGTAGCGATGTCCGTGGTAGCTTCAATCAAAAATTCGTCTAGGTTTACTTATATATACCTAAGGCAAAGGGTCATGCAAGAACAAATTTGTCATTTAAATTCATGAAGTTTCTCATTGATTAAAACGCTACTCTAAATATCTAATAAATATTTTATTCAAATAACAGCTTCAAATGGTCCTCGTTTAGTGCGATGGCCAACATGATCATTCCCCCGAGCAGAATACCACTGATCTGGGACCAGGCGATTCTCATTTTCCTAAAATGAGTATTCGGATTTTGATTGCCGTCAGGAGCTGCAGAGAGATCTTTGTTCATTTCCGGAACTAAATCTGCTAACGCGATGTACAGGAACGTGCCAGCCGTTCCAGCATAAATCCATCGCACCACGGATTCATGTAAACTCGTTACGAGCAAACCGATGAACATACCTGAAATTTTTGAAAGTTTTAAAAATGTTTTGGTTTAATAAAAAAAAACATAAAAAAATTACCTATAAAACTTAATACTGAAGAAACAATGTTCAGAAACATAGCTCGCCTTATGCTGACTCCGGTTTGAAGCAGTAGGGCGAAATCTCCGAGCTCGTGTGGAAGCTCGTGGCAGAGGATGGCTAACGATGTTGCCATTCCTGTTACAGGATCTGCAGCAAAAGCTGCACCGATGGCCAATCCATCGGTTACGTTATGGAGCCCATCTCCCAAAATTACCATGAAGGCTACCGGGCTAAGCGGTTTGTTGACAGGCTTTTTCTTCTCCAACATGGTGTTCAGTTCTTTCCGCTGTACATCCTGAAGATCTAGTTCGATATCATCGACGGCATTCGTATTTCTTCGATGTTGCGGAGGTTCTACAGCAGGAGCAACTTTGGCCAGAGAATGTGAATGTCCATGATGATGGCCGTCACTTCCGGGTTCGCCACTTCTAAGCATGGGCAATATTGTTTCCAGTGAGTACATGAACAAGGCACTGAGGAACGCACAGAAACACAACCATACTGGTTCATTGCTGTGACCATGATCATGGGAATGATCGTCGTCTGATGAGGTATTTTCCTCGTGGGGGATCATTGCATGGGGAAGCAAGTGCTATAATGAATATTTAAAATAATGTGTTAAGTAAGCGTAAGTAAGTACCTAGTTTATTTAAAAATAATACTTCATTCGAGTCTTACCATCAAAGCATCGCCACAAAGAGTTCCAACTGCACAAGCAACCAGAAATCGGAGAATTTCATCATACGCCACTGATTTGGAGAGTGGAACCATTGCCACTCCAGTCAAGCCACAAATGGATATAATGGTGACACATATCGTTGCATACAACCAGGCTGAAAATAAAATAGAATTTGTATAGCCATTCCTCAAATTAACAGCTTTCCGCAATTACCATAACCATATTCTTTCCTAACGATGTGCGGTGGATCGTGTTTCTGGTTTTGTTGGAAGCATGCCCGTTGTTCGATCTGAGCGAGCAACGCCGGACAGAGATCCTTGAACGTAGGGGGGGTGATCTTGATGCGGGCTGCGATGATTTCCTCTACCTCGTGATCGAATTCTTCCGAGTGATCATGGTGAGCACTGTGGGGCAATGCTCGCCTGTGCCGATGATTAGGGCTCAGTTCAAAGTTGAAATTCCGCTGCAAAATGTCCTCCTGGGGTTCCTCGAGGATCAGATGCACCATGGACATAGGCGAAAGACACGTTTTTCGACGATCTGTAGGTTAACGTTGAACATAGAAAAAAAAAAATTATATGTTCACCTTCAAGCGTAACAAAAAAAATTGTAAGAATTAAAAAAATCCCCTAGAAGATACCTTTGCGGATTAAAATTTCGGCTAGAGATCAGTCAAAGATCTGATCATTTTGTTCTTGGGGTGGAGTGAACCTCTATTTGTAATGAAAGCCCTCTTCTGCCAAAAATTGAAGGAATCTTTCTAAACATTACATAATTTCAATATACCAAAACTCATCTATCACTGCAAATAATCATCTCATAATGTCGAAACTCGTTTTCAAATTAATTTTATAAATAGCTTGAAAACGTTTCAAGTTAAGTATATTTTACGTTAGTTTTGTATAAATGCTCTCTTCCACAAAAATTAGGAAAGGATCTTGATACAATACTTCATCTCATTGATTCGATGAAATATCTGTACTAACCTGAAAATAAATAACCATGTAGTCTTCCAAATCCTTTTTTGTCAAAACGAACGACAGAATTTTTGCAGATTTTGCAAATAAGATTTAGGCACCCGGGTTTTGATTTGAAATTTTTTAGGCAAAACACGGAAATTGGTTCGGAGAACAAAAAATTTTTTGATTTTTCTTTAATTTAACGGGTAGCAACTAAAATTTTGGATTTTTTTCGAGCATGTCAACTGATAAACTGATAAACTGATAAACTGATGTTAACTGATAAAGGGGGCTCCCTACGCGTCTGTTCTCCATGTCAGGGGCGGCGTGCGATGTGCAAAAACGTCCTGGTGGTGTTCGGGACCCAAAACAGCAACATCACGACGGTACTCCTGCGAGATAGTGGGGTTAGCTGCAGGACTTGTGAGTCCTTGGCTACGAAAAACACAAGCAACGGAAAATGAACCACAAATTTCTGATGGAAATCGGCAAAGACCTACGCGACGAAGAGGGACCAGAGTTTGTATTCTTGGAACATGGAAATGCCGATCTTTTAATTTTTTGGGCATGGGCAGTACACACGCTATGTGGTTTATCTATATGTGAGGACAAGACTACCCTTGCACGAGTGGCCAAATACTCGGCTCCGTGATGGCGTCGCGTTACGTCACAATCGTTCATAAACAACTGTAGGGATACAACTAACTAATACTTAATTTTTGGTTGTCCCCACCTATAGATAAACCACATAGGTACTCACGTGCTCTCCAAGGAATGAATTGAAGAGCCGCAAATTCGACAACGAAATGCTGCAGGAGGTATGCTGGAAGAGCTCGTGCGTTCCGTGGTGGTCATTCCATCTAATAGAGCTGCGGCAACACACACAAGCTTGAAACAGCTTTTATAGTGATGGGGAAAATGCAGAAGCGCGTGATCGGATGGTGGCCGATCGACCCACAAATGTGCCGGTTGAGGATCAAGGGCCGGTTCTTCAAAATCAACATCATCAACGTGCATGCCCTCATCTGACGACAAAGACGAATAGCCGTACGTAGCACCCTTTTCCATCACCTTACCAAACGCAATCACAGATCGACCATATTTTGAAAGACAGCCGGCACTTCTCGGACATCATCGACGTCAGATCCTGTCGAGGTGCCACCATCGAGTCAGACCATTATCTGGAGATGGTGAAGATGCGCCCAAAACTCCCCGTAGTGAACAACATACAAAACCGACGCCCGCCTTGGATAACAATCGGACGACTAAAGCAACCTGAGGTCGCGGCACACTATACGCAATCTCTCGAAGCAGC
This sequence comes from Uranotaenia lowii, assembly GCF_029784155.1. Taxonomy (NCBI): domain Eukaryota; kingdom Metazoa; phylum Arthropoda; class Insecta; order Diptera; family Culicidae; genus Uranotaenia; species Uranotaenia lowii. The sequence continues at coordinate 341,770,682 of NC_073692.1, forward strand.
GTTACCGGCAGAGAGCGAGCTTGACGAAACCCTTCTCGAGGACTGTTGGGACAGCCATCAACCAGTCGACGGAACCACTGGTTCGACGAATGATGAACGAAGAGAACGCCGCCCAGGCGGCAGTAGTGCAAAGAAGCACCCGTCGAATCGTGGAAAACCACCAAAGTCGGAAGAGGCAGCGTTGCGAATTTTCCAGGACAAATGGCACCGCCTGGAGAAAAAGGAGCATTCCACGCATTCCTCAAAGGCTTCGTGCTACAAGCCGAAATGTGCCGGAATAAGGACGGATGCATTCTCACGGACAATCATGAGGTGATTAAAAGGTTGAAGCGGCACTTCGATGAACACCTGAACGACGAAGCAAGAGACCAAAACGGTGGGAAAAGGTACATCGCCGACGTAGAGGAGCCACTCCCAATGATAAACGAAGTTTAGAAAGCCATTCGCCAGCTGAACAGCAAAAAGTCGGCTGGGATGGATGGCATCGCAACGCAACTGAACTTATCAAAGTGGGCCCAGACAAGTTGGCCGATTGCCTGCACCGATTGATGGTCCGGATCTGAGACACAGAACAGCTACCAGAGGAGTGGAAGGAGGGGGTAATATACCGCATCTACGAGAAGGGCGACATATTGTACTGTGAGATCACTGTCTTCAATGCCTCCAACAAAGTGTTGTTTCAAAACCTAATCGACCGCCTACCGCTATTCACAAGTAAGCAGATTCGTGGGAAGTTATCAGGCCGGCTTCATGGAGGGATGGCCTATGACGCACCAGATCTTCACATTACGGCAAATGCTCCAAAAATGCCGTGAACACCAAGTCCCTACGCTCCATCGAGCCCTAAGCCAGGTGAACGCTGTGCTGTGTGCGGATGGATTGTTGAGTTCATTCGAATCGCGCAAGCGGCTTCGACAAGGCCATGGTCTAACCTGGATGATGTTCAACGTGTTATTCGACGAGGGGTGGGCGAAATGCGGGACACGATTTTTAACAGATCCAATCAACTTATCTGTTTTTCCAATGACATTGATACAGTCGGCAGATCATCTGCGGCGGTTGAGAAGATCTACTGCGAACAGGGTTCAACACGCAGGAGTGCGTCGATTGAGAAAGAGCAAATAAAACGCAGCTCTTTCGTTCTCGGTTCACGGGCACATTTGATTGCTCGAAATTCTCTCGAGAAATTTGCGACCAAAACGCAGAGTGAAAATTTTTGAGCAGAGCGAATTCGCGCGCGCCTATTCGAGAGCGCGAGCGGTTCGGAAACTGCGTTTGCGTTTTTCTGCCGCGTGCGTGTAGGAACACCGAGCATCTACCGAGAGGACACGGCGGCTCACCAGACAGCGCGCGCGGCTCTCTTTAGCACACGGAGTGTTCGCCGTGTTTTCGTTATTGAGGGCCGACGGCATAATCTGTGCGAATAATTAAATCAATAGATATGGTAAAACAGATAGAAGCACGCAATAGCCTTGGGAGGAGGGTTATAATAATCAATGTTAGAAGTTTTAAAATACATACAAGTAATAGTAACTAGTACTAGTAACTATGAAAAATTTACCATGAAATAGTAAAATTTCGCGAAAAACGCCAAATGAAAGAGCTTTACACAAGGATTGTTAAAATGAATGTTAAAAATGTTTTAGCCACTAGTAATAGTTACCAGCACTAGTAACTATGAACAATTTACCATGAAATAGTAAAATTTCGCGAAAAACGCCAAATGAAAGAGCTTTACACAAGGATTATTAAAATGAATGTTAAAAATGTTTTAGCCACTAGTAATAGTTACCAGCACTAGTAACTATGAACAATTTACCATGCAATAGTAAAATTTCGCAAAAAACGCCAAATGAAAGAGCTTTACACAAGGATTGTTAAAATGAATGTTAAAAATGTCTTAGCCACTAGTAATAGTTACCAGCACTAGTAACTATGAAAAATTTACCATGAAATAGTAAAATTTCGCGAAAAACGCCAAATGAAAGAGCTTTACACAAGGATTGTTAAAATGAATGTTAAAAATGTTTTAGCCACTAGTAATAGTTACCAGCACTAGTAACTATGAACAATTTACCATGAAATAGTAAAATTTCGCGAAAAACGCCAAATGAAAGAGCTTTACACAAGGATTGTTAAAATGAATGTTAAAAATGTCTTAGCCACTAGTAATAGTTACCAGCACTAGTAACTATGAAAAATTTACCATGAAATAGTAAAATTTCGCAAAAAAAACGCCAAATGAAAGAGCTTTACACAAGGATTGTTAAAATGAATGTTAAAAATATTCTAGCCACTAGTAATAGTTACCAGCACTAGTAACTATGAACAATTTACCATGAAATAGTAAAATTTCGCGAAAAACGCCAAATGAAAGAGCTTTACACAAGGATTGTTAAAATGAATGTTAAAAATGTTTTAGCCACTAGTAATAGTTACCAGCACTAGTAACTATGAACAATTTACCATGCAATAGTAAAATTTCGCGAAAAACGCCAAATCAAAGAGCTTTACACAAGGATTGTTAAAATGAATGTTAAAAATATTCTAGCCACTAGTAATAGTTACCAGCACTAGTAACTATGAAAAATTTACCATGCAATAGTAAAATTTCGCGAAAAACGCCTAATCAAAGAGCTTTACACAAGGATTGTTAAAATGAATGTTAAAAATGTTTTAGCCACTAGTAAAAGTTACCAGCACTAGTAACTATGAACAATTTACCATGAAATAGTAAAATTTCGCGAAAAACGCCAAATGAAAGAGCTTTACACAAGGATTGTTAAAATGAATGTTAAAAATGTTTTAGCCACTAGTAATAGTTACCAGCACTAGTAACTATGAACAATTTACCATGCAATAGTAAAATTTCGCAAAAAACGCCAAATGAAAGAGCTTTACACAAGGATTGTTAAAATGAATGTTAAAAATGTCTTAGCCACTAGTAATAGTTACCAGCACTAGTAACTATGAAAAATTTACCATGAAATAGTAAAATTTCGCGAAAAACGCCAAATGAAAGAGCTTTACACAAGGATTGTTAAAATGAATGTTAAAAATGTTTTAGCCACTAGTAATAGTTACCAGCACTAGTAACTATGAACAATTTACCATGAAATAGTAAAATTTCGCGAAAAACGCCAAATGAAAGAGCTTTACACAAGGATTGTTAAAATGAATGTTAAAAATGTCTTAGCCACGAGTAATAGTTACCAGCACTAGTAACTATGAAAAATTTACCATGAAATAGTAAAATTTCGCAAAAAAAACGCCAAATGAAAGAGCTTTACACAAGGATTGTTAAAATGAATGTTAAAAATATTCTAGCCACTAGTAATAGTTACCAGCACTAGTAACTATGAACAATTTACCATGAAATAGTAAAATTTCGCGAAAAACGCCAAATGAAAGAGCTTTACACAAGGATTGTTAAAATGAATGTTAAAAATGTTTTAGCCACTAGTAATAGTTACCAGCACTAGTAACTATGAACAATTTACCATGCAATAGTAAAATTTCGCGAAAAACGCCAAATCAAAGAGCTTTACACAAGGATTGTTAAAATGAATGTTAAAAATGTTTTAGCCACTAGTAATAGTTACCAGCACTAGTAACTATGAAAAACTTACCATGCAATAGTAAAATTTCGCGAAAAACGCCAAATGAAAGAGCATTACAAAAGGATTGTTAAAACGAATGTAAAAAATGTCTTAGCCACTAGTAATAGTTACCAGCACTAGTAACTATGAAAAATTTACCATGCAATAGTAAAATTTCGCGAAAAATGCCAAATGAAAGAGCTTTACAAAAGGATTGGCCCCCCTCTTTGATTTGGCGTTTTTCGCGAAATTTTACTATTGCATGGTAAATTTTCCATAGTTACGAGTGCTGGTAACTATTACTAGTGGCTAAGACATTTTTAACATTCATTTTAACAATCCTTGTGTAAAGCTTTTTCATCTGGCATTTTTCGCGAATTTTAACTAGTTCATAGTAAATTGTTCATAGTTACTAGTGCTGGTAACTATTACTAGTGGCTAGAATATTTTTAACATTCATTTTAACAATCCTTGTGTAAAGCTCTTTCATTTGGCATTTTTCGCGAAATTTTACTATTGCATGGTAAATTGTTCATAGTTACTAGTGCTGGTAACTATTACTAGTGGCTAAGACATTTTTAACATTCATTTTAACAACCCTTGTATAAGCTCTTTCATTTGGCATTTTTCGCGAAATTTTACTATTGCATGGTAAATTGTTCATAGTTACTAGTGCTGGTAACTATTACTAGTGGCTAGAATATTTTTAACATTCATTTTAACAACCCTTGTATAAGCTCTTTGATTTGGCGTTTTTCGCGAAATTTTACTATTGCATGGTAAATTGTTCATAGTTACTAGTGCTGGTAACTATTACTAGTGGCTAGAATATTTTTAACATTCATTTTAACAATCTTTGTGTAAAGCTCTTTCATTTGGCATTTTTCGCGAAATTTTACTATTGCATGGTAAATTGTTCATAGTTACTAGTGCTGGTAACTATTACTAGTGGCTAAGACATTTTTAACATTCGTTTTAACAATCCTTGTGTAAAGCTCTTTCATTTGGCATTTTTCGCGAAATTTTACTATTGCATGGTAAATTTTTCATAGTTACTAGTGCTGGTAACTATTACTAGTGGCTAAGACATTTTTAACATTCAGTTGTACAATCCTTTTGTAAAGCTCTTTCATTTGGCGTTTTTCGCGAAATTTTACTATTGCATGGTAAATTTTTAATGGTTACTAGTGCTGGTAACTATTACTAGTGGCTAAGACATTTTTAACATTCATTTTAACAAGCCTTGTGTAAAGCTTTTCATCTGGCATTTTTCGCGAAATTTTACTATTGCATGGTAAATTTTTCATAGTTACTAGTGCTGGTAACTATTACTAGTGGCTAAAACATTTTTAACATTCATTTTAACAATCCTTTTGTAAAGCTCTTTCATTTGGCATTTTTCGCGAAATTTTACTATTGCATGGTAAATTTTTCATAGTTACTAGTGCTGGTAACTGTTAATAATGGGTAACGTTAACCACCTACATCAATTCTCATAACCCTCCGCCAGATCCCATTGCGCGCCTACATATGTTTCAACTATCCTGTTGATAAAATCTTACACACAGATTTCTCAATCGGCACTGCAAACAGAAACACGAACGAAACACAAGGCCCTCACTCGAGCCCGTGCGCGCCGCCCGGTGACGAAAAGAGGGCCGCCTCGGACCATTCGGAGAGCCGCCGCGCGCTGCATTGTGGGCCGCTGCGTGCTGTTCTTTGAGCCAAAAGAGAGGCCTCACCCGCCGCTCGATTAGGACGCGCGAGAGCTAGCCGTGCCTGTTTGACTCGGCCGCTCGCGCAGATTTCGGATAGTGCATCTCGTCGACGAGAACGAGGGGAAAAGATTGAGCGCGCGTGTTTTTGTTTCGAGCGAGAGCGCGTCAACGACCAGAACGCAAACGAAGAAGTGTTTTGCTCGAGAGAAATGGTTTGCGTGTGCCGCGCGCGTCTGAAAGAGTGCGTTTTGTTGAACCCTGACTGCGAACTGAAGCGAAGCATGATTAATACGTCCAAGACGTCATTGATGATAAATACGTCCAAGACGAAGTACATGCTGGCTTGTGGATCCGAGACAGACCGAACTAGCTTGTCCAGTAATAACAATGTCACGATCGATGGCGACTAGCTGCAGATAATCGAAGACTTTTTCTACTTCGGCTTATTGGTGACCGCAGACAATGACACCAGCCGTGAGATCCAGCGGCGAATAATCAGCGGAAGTCGTGCCTTCTATGGACTCCACAAGTAACTGCGGTCGAGAAGACTTAGCCCTCGCACGAAGTGTAACCTATACATGATGCTTATTAGGCCGGTTGTTCTCTACTGGCACGAGGCATGGGTATTGCTCGAGGAGGACCTGCATACACTCGGACTATTCAAGCGATGAGTGTTAAGAACCATCTTTGGCGGCGTGCAGGAGAACGGAGTGTGGAGGCAAAAGATGAACCATGAGCTCGCGTGATTCTGTTGTGAACAAAGTATCCAGAAGGTGGTGAAGGCTGGCCGGATACGCTGGGTAGGACATGTTACTAGAATGTCGGACGATTGTCCTGCAAAACAGGTGTTCGCTACGAATCCGGTAGGAACGAAACGAGCAGGGGTGCAACGAACGAGGTGGTTAGACCAAGTGGAGCGTGATCTGGCGCATTTGGGGTGTCCGAGAAATTGGAGAACGGTTGCCATGGACCAAAAGAATTTGAGGAACCATGTTTATCAAGTTATGTCTTGAGACGGAATACTATGTAAATAAACAAACAAGAGAATGCGGTCACGCTGCACAGATAAAACTGTCCATTATCCGAGATAAACCAGCTAACAAATTTCAATGTTGAATAAATGAGACACCGTCCAGTAGAATATTTGTGTCAGATAAACACTATTCGCTTATATCAGACACTCAATCAGTTAAGCTTCGACCAAGTCTCTACTCTCAGCACGTGATTTAATTAGCCGCCCTGAAATCTATCTAGATCCGGGCCACTCCGCCTACATACAGACGAAATGTAATTCCTCGGTAGGGATCTCCCTAAAACCAACCCCAATTGAGGCAAGTGTACGTGCAATTACACTTACCATCCCGCTTGAGATAATGATGCCCAGCGCCGTGAATTTCCTTGAAGATAATTTCCTGCCATATTTCATTGTGCCACTTGTTTTTATTGCTCTGCTGATCTGCTGCGTTGTTGTTGTCATCATCACTGCTTTTCGTAGAACTGTGACGAACTGTAGCAGTAGTTTTACTATTTTCTGGACTGGCCAAGGAACTATCCTCCGGCCCCGACACCTCGTTGAAGATGCGAATCTGATCGGAACTATTAATTAAGCCACTTTCTTCTAGATGATGATAAACGGTCGAGTCTCTCGGAACTACTTTGGTTGGCGTGGGGTTGTCTGTGCTGTTTTCGGCGCTGGATCTGTAACGGAAATGCTAATTAGATTGCTGGTGCTATTTTGAATATTAACTAGTGTGCTAAATAGTTTTACACTTGTTTTGCCGTAATAAATTCGCAATTTTTTATTGTTGTTGAAAATAACAGTACTTTGCAATTCAAAGAAATTATTGATAAGCTAGAAAACTTTTGCATTACTCCCTATTTTGAATTCCAGTTAGAACGGCAGGAAAGATATAAAGTATTGAATATAGACAGACTGCCGGCCAAAAGTTTGGGTTCACCCGCTAAAAACATGCAAATTTAGATCGTTTATATCTCAGCCGTCTTAGGACATATTGAAAATTTTCTGATCTAATTTGAAAGATAATGAGCAATAGCTGTTTCAGAGGTATTTTGTCCAGAAATAATGTTTTAGTTTTGCACCTAAAACTTAACCTTAAGCTAAAACATTTTCAAAAAATCTCACTCAATATTCAAAGCCGATCATCTCGGTATTGGATGGACCAAATTTCAAAATTTGTCTTGCATTAGAATCCTTTTTCTTTACTTCTCAAAACACAATAAAAATATAGTGCAAAAATTTAAGAATGTACTTTTAATAAATAAAATAGACACTTAATTTATCGTCCAAAAATTTGGGATCACCCTTCAGTAGGGTGTATCGGCCAAAAGTTTGGGATCATTCTTTCAAAAACATGCACATGCAACTTATCTCATTCATATCTTTCTCATCTTACATCGTATTGCAGATCGGAAGGGTCATTTGGAAGCTTAGGATTGTTGTTTTTTCATAAATTCATTCAAAAATTATATTTTAAAGTGAAACCCATAAAAAATTCAGAATCATAAGTGTGAACTTTCAAAAAAAAAATTAATTTCAGGTGTATTTGAAAGAATGATCCCCAACTTTTGGCCGATACAAGGGGTGATCCCAAGATTTTGGACGATAACTTAAGTATCTATTTTATTCATTAAAAGTACATTCTTAAATTTTTGCACAAAACTTTTTTATTGTGTTTTGAGAAGTAAAGAACAAGGATTCTAATGCAACTAAAATTTTGAAATTTGGTCCACCCTATCCCGAGATAATCGCCTTTGAATATTAAGTGCGATTTTTTGAAAATGTTTTAACTTTAGGTTAAGTTCAAAGTGCAAAACTAAAACATTATTTCCGGAAAAATACCTCCGAAATAGCTAGTGCTCATTATCTTTCAAATGAGATCAGAAGATTAGCAATATGTCCTAAGACGGCTGAGGTATAAACGATCAAAATTTGCATGTTTTTAGTAGGTGATCTCAAACTTTTGGCCGACAGTGTACCTACTTCTCAATCAATTAACGATCACCAAGCATTCAAAGAATGAGTTTGAACTATGGACTTCGTAATTATACGCTTGATACATTGTTTATTAATAAAAAAAATGTCTCCAAAATGTGAAAAAAGATTGTTTTAAATAAATTTTCAGTTATTGCAGAAAATTGCATGAATTTCTCACCTTATAGATATTAAAAGAAAGGGGTCAACGAGTATAAGTCGAGTATTATTAAAAATAAAATAAAACGAGATGAAATTCAATAAATTTCAATTTAAAAAAAAAAGAAAAAACAATATTAACCAACATAAACAAAATCAAAATGTCAATGATGTCCAACACATCACACATAACCATAACATCCGGTCTTTTGACAGATTAGTTGTAGAAAAATCATCAACAAGAGTCGAAGAGCGAAGAATAGCTACAACAGGACCTATATTGTATAATCGCTTAAGAAGATATATCCTAATGAGCGAAAGTGTACCTACATTCAACCCGCGAGTGAAAAATTACATGAAAAATAATTTAGAGCGGTTAATATAAGCATCGTTAAAATAAGTTCTTAAGTGTCAACTAGAACCGAAACCTTCATTGAGGTTTATTACTCAATATTTACCTAAAAAATAAGTGATTATTATTATTATTAAAATATATAAAACGAGACAAAACCTGATGAAATTTTCTAACAAGATAGAACAAGATAAAACAAGGTAAAACAGAATAAGACTTGTTATACAACGATAAAGCAAGATAAGCCAAGGCATAACAAGATAAAGCTGTTGTATCGTATTCTGGGGCATTTGATCCAGTTTAACATTGTTTTATTCTGTTTTGTTTTGTGTTATCTAGTTTCATTCTTTTTCCTTTCTACCATGTTTTTTGGTTTTTTCCTGTTAAGTTTCGTCTTGTTTCATCTTCTTTTATCCCATATTTTTTTGTTTTATTTGGTGTTTCTTCAGTATTTTGTTTTATATTGGTTTAACTTGAAAAATCTATTCTATTCAATTTCATTTACTTATTTATTTTTATTTTTTTATTTACATAGTATTCCGTCTCACGACATAACTTGACGAACATAATTCCTATAATTCACTCGGTCCATGGCAACCGTTCTCCAGTTTCTCGGGCACCCCACGGTCGCCAGATCACGCTCCACTTGGTCTAACCACCTCGCTCGTTGCGCCCCCGCTCGTCTTGTTCCTACCGGATTCGTAGCGAACACGTGTTTTGCAGGACAGTCGTCCGGCATTCTCGCAACTTGTCCCGCCCAGCGTATCCGGCCAGCCTTCACCACCTTCTGGATACTGGGTTCGCCGTAGAGGCGCGCGAGCTCGTGGTTCATCCTTCGCCTCCACACTCCGTTCTCCTGTACGCCGCCAAAGATGGTTCTTAACACTCGTCGCTCGAATACTCCGAGTGTACGCAGGTCCTCCTCCAGCAATATCCATGTCTCGTGCCCGTAGAGAACAACCGGTCTAATGAGCGTCATATACAGGTTACACTTCGTACGAGGGCTAAGTCTTCTCGACCGCAGTTGCTTGTGGAGTCCATAGTAGGCACGACTTCCGCTGATAATTCGCCTCCGGATCTCACGGCTGGTGTCATTGTCTGCGGTCACCAGTGAGCCGAGATAGACAGAGTCTTCGAATATCTCCAGCTCGTCGCCGTCGATCGTGACCTTGTTATTACTGGACAAGCGGGTTCGGTCGGTCTCGGACCCGCAGGCCAGCATGTACTTCGTCTTGGACGTATTAATCATCAACCCAATCCTTCCTGCTTCGCGTTTCAGTTTGCGGTAGATCTCCTCCACCGCCGCAGATGATCTGCCGACTATATCAATGTCATCGGCAAAGCAGATAAGTTGACTGGATCTGTCGAATAACACCTTCTAGCGCCACGTTGAACATCATGCAGGATAGACCATCACCTTGTCGAAGCCCCCTGCGAGATTCTAATGAACTCGACAATTCACCCGAAATCCGCACACAGCACTGCGTTCCATCCATCGTCGCCTCGATCAGTCTAATCAGCTTCCCGGAAAAGCCGTTCTCGTCCATGATTTTCCATAGCTCGCTACAGTCGATCGTGTCGTATGCGGCTTTGAAGTCGATGAATAGATGGTGCGTAGGGACTTGGTGTTCCCGGCATTTTTGGAGGATTTGCCGTAATGTGAATATCTGGTCCGTTGTTGACCGTCCCTCCATGAAGCCGGCCTGATGACTTCCCACGAATCTTTTTGCTTGTGGTGTGAGACGGCGGAGTAGGATTCGGGACAATACTTTGTAGGCGGCATTGAGGACAGTGATCGCACGGTAGTTCTCACAGTCCAATTTGTCGCCCTTCTTGTAGATGGGGCATATGACCCCCTCCTTCCACTCCTCCGGTAGCTGTTCTATGTCCCAGATCCGGACTATCAACCGGTGTAGACAATCGGCCCACTTGTCCGGGCCCATTTTGATGAGTTCAGCTGCGATGCCATCCTTCCCAGCCGACTTGTTTCTATTCAGCTGGCGAATGGCTTCCTTAACTTCACTCATCGTTGGGAGTGGCTCGTCTTCGTCGTTGGCTACGCCGGCGATGTACCTTCCCCAATTTCATTTACTAATATGTAGATCATTTAACCAACTTGGCTATGTTTGTTTGACCTTGTGTTGTTTATCTGATTCTATTTTGTTTCATCTTATTTTATCTAGGTTTATCCAATTTAGCCTCTATTTTATAACGTCTTATTCACTGACTTTATCATATTTCGTCTTTACATCCTTGTTTTGTCCTGCTTCGATTTGCTTACCCTAAAAATCATCTGAGGAAGAACTAAAGGAAACCGGGCAAACGAAATTTTGATTTTGATGCCGAATGACTTCAAACCGATAAACGTTGGAATCTAGTGTTACCTCGAAATACAATTTTTGGCCCAAAATCGTCTTTCTAGAACTTTTTCGGTCGTTTTCCGGTATAAAGGTGGCTTCATAAGGTTGGGCTTCGGAATGGTCACATAAAATTAATCGCAAATTACTAAAAACAACATTTTTGAACGATTTGAATGTGTATAGGGCATCTTTGACATTATTTTTACGAGGGTGTTCAACTTATTCAAGAGTGATTCTAACGAAAATTTTAAAACAAAAAAAAAACAACATTTAATAAAATAATTAATCTGTGAACGAAAATTTACGAAAAAACTACAAAAAAATACAAAAAAGACGAAAATGCAACAAAAAACAAAACTAGAAAATAGCAAAATGACAAATACGCCAAGAATTTCATTTTCCTGATAGAGTCATTCAAAGCGGACTCATCTCCCAGTAACTCATATAGAAGGGGGACTCGTTTATCCGTTTGTTTTGACATTATTATCCGTTCAATTTTTTTTTCGAATAATTTTATTCGATTAATCCCCTTTTTTAAATAAACTAATTCAACGAACCTGAAAGAGGCAGTCAAAGTGAACTTTTCTCTTAGTCTACATATATCTATAAAAATACATGTTTGTCTGCCTGTCTGTTCCCTATAGACCATGGGTGGCCAACATTTTTAACAGGCGGGCCAAATTTCAGAAAGAAGATCGACTGGCGGGCCACAAGAACTTATTATTCCGGAGTATTATAAATTTTGTTTTTAAGCTAAGGATTGCATTAGTCACATCGAGTATCGATTCATCTTAATAAGTAATTTTGATACGTGCATATTTTTACTAAATTCGCTCCATTTGAAAAATAGTAGAAAGATTAAGCAATACGGAATGAATTATCACTCCCAACATAAGTATTTTTCCAAGGGATTTAAAACCTCACCGGTTTATTCATCCCAGAAATGTCAAATCGCGTTACAGTACGTCAATTTACAGTAAGTCAATTTTATGGTCTCTTTTAGCCAAGTTTTATGAACAAATCAGGAAAAACTGCAGAATGGAGTTGTTGAAAAACGGTCATAAGCTTTCGACATTTAAAAGAATAAGTATTTCAACGAACTTAAGTTATATCCTAAAAATTATTGATTTTACAAAGTACGGACCTTGATGCCTTAACATCAACTCAATTCAACTTTTTCTAATTTTCCAGTATCTCTTTTTGACAAGTAGCCTTCTTTAACTAGGACGAATACAAATTTGATTGTTTTATAACCGTTGCACCTTCTTTAAGTAAAATTTTTGATTAAAAAAGTCGTTCTTCCGAAAGATTTGTCAGTACCACACCGGTTCTAGTTTAATTCTACTACCCAACTGGAAAAAATGTCTTGTTTTTCATTATTGATGTACACAATTGCAAAGCACGTTGCCAATTGAAATATGTTTGTATTTGGTCTAATTTTCAAAAATAAACCCTTTCTCGAAAAATCGGCAAAACATCACATATTGAGAACATTTACAGAGAAAACTTTGGACATGTTACATAATTTGCAAAAGTTATTAAATTTTTATGGATAAACAAAGGTTTTGACTCTGTTGTGGTATGAGCCTACTTGGTTGAATGATTCAACTGAATCAAAGCAATCGAAAGATTCCTTTTAATTCAACCACGGTAAATGAAAAGTTCATATACCAGTATTTCGATAGCAACTTACTACCTTCTTCAGTGAACGTTTTCGATCGATTGATCAATCGAAAACGTTCACTGAAGAAGGTAGTAAATTGCTATCGAAATACTGGTATATGAACTTTTCATTTACCGTGGTTGAATTAAAAGGAATCTTTCGATTGCTTTGATTCAAAGGTTTTGAAATAAAATTCAATTTACGAATGGTTGAAGTTGTTGTGGAGTATTATTTCAATTATGATGGTTCGGTGATTTTTTTAAATTTTTAATTTTAACGATATTGATAGGGTCGATTTCAGTTTATAATGTCAAATGATTCTTCATGTTTCAAATTATATTTGATAATTTTTTCAGATTTTTATATTATATTCGTATACTGTTAGGATCGACAGAAAATTGGAAATGTTCGAAAAATGCATGGAAAATGACCAAACACAAAAATATAGAAGCGTGTTTTCTCGCAATTAGTTTTTTTACACTTTTATTCCTCATGCTTGTATATCATTTCAAAGAAAATGTCAGATCTTTGTTTTGAATTTAGCAATTGTTGATGCAGATATATTTATCCAAATGATATATGAAGATAAATAAAAACGTACAGTTCTTAGAACATGCCTTCTCCAAAATGAGCTTCCCGGGCCACAAAAAGTTGGTCGCGGGCCACATATGGCCCGCGGGCCAAGGTTTGGCCACCCATGCTATAGACTATAGACTAGAGTTTTTGGGGTCGGAAATCGTTACTAAAATGCTTTCAAACGGCAGGAGTCTCCCATACAAAATCATTAAAATTATGACACCATTCGAACAATTTCCGGATACTACAAACTACTAACATAAACTAACAAGAAACCAATATTTTGCGCTCGTTTTCAAGTAAATGTTATTTCCACAGATGAAAAAAAAACATTTTTACAATATAAAAAACTTAAGCATTGTTTCTCTATTGGCGAACGGTTTTGCTCTGAATCATTCACACCAAAGTATCGGGAATAATAAATATTATCGCCTTTTATCATATCGGTTGGTGGATCTATGCTTGCCGAATAAATCACTGTTTTCAAAAATTCATGCATTGTGATCTAAGCGTGTTACCCTCAATTTGGACTGATTATTAGACTGAGTCGATTTGGGTCCTTTTTTTGAAATTAAAGCTTCGTTTTGGTTTGAAACTCATCCATGATTTTTTTTTTGAGATTTTTTCACTATCGTATGGGGGAGATAAAGGTAGAGCTACCTAATTGTTTCATGTTCAGACACAAAAAAAAGTCTATTTCCTTAAGGGCCAAAACTTGAAAAAGTAGATAAAAACGTTTAAAAATGCATTTTAAATTGTTTTTCCGAAATCTAAAAATTAGTCACTGTAGGGGCATAATGAAAACCCTCACTGGGGCAGTATAAGCACCTTCAATCGAAGCATGATGAGCATTTTCTGCCGTAGAATCTAGCAGCAAATTCAATTTGACGAAGTCAACTGAATTATAGAGCTACAGCTTGACTTGTTTCATCTGACGATTTGGTCTATTGGTTAGATGTCGGAGAGGTAACCAATAGACTCGAATTCGATTCCTGGTCGACGTGATTTTTGCACAAAACGGTGAGTCGAAGATCTATCAAACAAAGCAATAAAATGATAATGAAGGTCTGTTTAAAGAATACAAACATTTCACACACACTCAAACATTATGTTTCTGGTGCTTTTTTGACGGATAATGCTTCTATCCATAAAGTGCAACAATCAAAATAATCGATCATAAAAAGTTAATGAAAATGAATCGAATTCGAGTCTTTTGATTACCTCTCCGACATCTCACCAATAGGCTGAATCTTCAGATGTAAACTAGTCAAGCTGTGGCTCTATAATTCAGTTGACTTCATCGAGTTGAATTTGCAGCCTTATGCTACGGCAGAAAAAGCTCATCGTGCCTCGATCAATAGTGCTCTATACGCCCCGAGTCAACAAGTAAGAGTAAAAACGTGTTTTAAATTTTGTAATAGTAAAAAATCAAAAATTTAATGATGGTGAAAATTGAAATACAATGTGTACATCATGTTGCAGTGTATATCTTATAGATTAAGATGATTTAATGCTCATAAAAGCTTATTTTCCGGTGCTTAAAAATTATAATATTTTCGTCACTTGAGCACCTTGTTGGTTTTTTTTTAAATATTTCTGTAAAGGTGATAAGGAGATTTATTTTCTGCGAATACTTCGATAGGCACAATCGGTGATGTCAGATGCCAAATGCCAAAAGACATACTTAAATTCAACAGCAAATAATTTTTCAGACTTGTAAGATACGAAGTTACGGTCTTGGACCAAGTTGTTCAGCGGAACATTTCTTTTAAAAAATTTTAGAGGCTCGGTTCTACAGAAAAAAACCAAAATTATGATGATTTTTCAAAACAAAATATTAAAATTTCCCATACAAACATAAATGTTAAAATTTACTCATGTAAAAGTTACATCAACAAATCTCCGAAAGTTTGAGTTTTGAACAAAAACGAAGCTTTCAAGACCCCAGGGTTTGAGAAATTTAAAAAATGACCCCAAGTCGACTCGGTCTACTGATTATATGTGTAGTTATGTTCATTTGTTAGCCTTATCGTCTTACGGTTGTATGCGCATATGGGAACACTTACCCCTTACAAAAAGTTCACATACCTTGGTTTGGCGGAATGTGTTTCATGATCATGGTTGTCTGCATCTACAACGCCGAATGAAACAGCTACTTTCGAGTGATCACCGGTTGCCTCTCCAGACTTTGGTTCATTTTCGACGAAAGGGCTTTCCACCAAATCCTCTGTACGGAACCCTTCCGGCCGATGCTCGTCTAGGGTGTGCGAGGGTGAAAAATCCAACCCCCCAAGACCGAGACTGTGCATCAGATGTTCCAGGCCCTAGAATGGAGAGAATCAAGTGTAAGCATTTAGAAGTTGTTTTTTTTATTATTATTAATTGTAAAGTTAGTTTTTTAGCGTATAGCTTTGAAAAAATAACCATGATAACAAAAATTAAAAGGCACATCTAAATTGTATTTTTTAGAAATATGACCCGAAAACTTCATGGAAGTTATTTGGAAACATATTATAAAAATTTTAGGTCCGGTTCCACGAATAAAATCTAATTTCACTATTACGTTTCACGATATAGACCGATTTCTAAAATATCATCAAATATGAGTCAGTTCCGGATCATCCCGACGATGCGCGTTCGAATAAACAAGATGACTTTGCTGCTGTTTAGAATAACTACGCGATGGACGTGGGATATGAATTTGAAAGCTCATTGTGCGTCTCAGGAGATTACTTCTACTATAGATACATGCGAGACACCTCTACAGAAGAATAAGGAAAGTGTTAGAGATGACAGTTTTATTGTCCACAGAGCGTACAACCGGGTGATAATGACGAATGATTTACGCACGATTACAACTGGCTCTAAGGCTGCACACTTCAGATTAATGCTTGTGTATCAACGTTCAAACAGAGTGTCAGCAACCTCTTTCCGTATGTTATTTTGGTCAGAAACGTGAGATACTTTACGTGTTTATAAAAAAAAAGATTTTTCAAGAAATTTTAAAACGAAGATGTTTTCAAATTTATATTTTTTTTAAACATTTTGGTTGTGAAGTGAAAAATTTATTCAACTTTATAATTTAAATAGGATATTAATAATTTGACGAAATTTGACTAAATAAAGATTGTGCATTATTTTCAAAACTGGATAAAACTGGTCGGTTATCTCTGTTTATTTGTATAAAACATTCCGTTAAATGCAGCACCTATCTCACAGCACATCTTTACTCGCATTTTTGAGATAGAATTGCTTTATCTCATGAACCAAATTGAGATAGATGCTTTATAGAAAGTTTAAAAAAAAATATTATCAAAAATCAAGTTTCGGAAAGGTAGAATTAAAAATCCGGGTAAGCAACCCATATTTCTAAAGTAATATGCCATAAAAATTATATTACAAAATTGTTAAGTGAATTATAATATACAAATAAATATTTCAGCAACTCTGAATGATGGTGTCACAAATTTTGAGTATTTAAGACTTTTGTATAACCTAACAAAATAAAAAAAAAGCAAATGTCAGTAATATCCATGCAGCGGATGTTTTTTCATTATCAAAATAAAAAAATAATGGATGTTGAAGGTTTAAATTATAGCATAGAATCAAGTTGTTAATAAAAAATCAAATTCTGATATTTTCTCTGAGCATTTAAGTGAATAAAATGTATTTTAGATGATCTCAATAATCAGAATGCAGTGATTAAAAATTTAGATAGAGACGTGATATCAAATAATAATCATTTTTAAATATTTATATTAACATATTTTGTTTTTCTTTTTTTCTTGAACATTTTAAATCATCAGATTGAGATAAAGCAGGAGTTCATTTATTTGGAATATTATAGAAAAATGATTTTTTTAGTAGGATCCATACAAAAGTTTATTGTTCACACCCTAATCTATCATTTGGAGGTAGAGCTCCAAGGTTCCCAGACATTATAAAATTTGGGACATCCTATTGTCCATGCATGGTTGGTTCAGTGATGAAAACTTCTGTCTTCTTCCAACTGCTAAATTTACAATTTGGCTTGCCATATCATCAACTTGCGGGCAAATTTATTCCGAAAACAAATTTGAACCTATCTGGAGCAACCCCTTTTAAAATGAGCAAAGTAAAATTTCTGACCAGGGATTTTTAGATCTAGAGATTTTCTTCTGACCATGTGGGGCAGTGGTTTTCAAAGTGGTCCCTTGGGGACATTGAGAGCTTCCAAGAGGTGGCGAAAGGGCTTTGGGGCCGGTGAGGTCGTAATTTACATTTTCACAAATTACGAAACAAAGTAGATTCTCAATGACAGCGAGTAAGTTCGATGCAAAACAACGAAATTACGTTACAAAACTAAACATCAGGCTCACGACTTAAAAATTTATAATTTTGCAAAGCTGCAAACGACTTTTTGTTTTGGTTTCGCAATATTTTTTTTTTCTAAAAACGTATCTAAAAGGTTTCATTAAAATTGTCTCAGAATTAGTATACGCTCTACAGGTTTATCTTTTTTTTAAGATTATATAACGATTAATTTTAGATGGCAATGCTTAATAATCTTCAAAATATAATGTCTCAAGAATTCTGCTAAACAGAAACACCTACGAAAAAATCTTTGTTAAAAGGTGTCATCTGTGATTTGGTGATAGATTCTTTGGAAATAAAATATGACAAATTAAGAGTAAGAGAATTTTTATTTCATGTTCTTATTTGTTCATCTTCATTTAAATCGATTAAATAATCAATTGTGTCATTTGCCATGGATAAGCTTTTAATTTTTTTGGTTATCATTGCTGGAATTCAGTAATTTGAATCTAATTTAAACTTTTAGGGACCGTGAATGCTGCATAACTTTTAAAAAAACTCAAATTCAGATATCAATAAATAATACGTTTTTTATGCTATTTCATCGGCTTGACAGTATAACTAATTTGATTTTAATTTTTATTCAATAATGCAAATTAATGGTGAATATAAGATATATGATTTGATATCAAAACAAACTAATCAATCAGTTTAAGTAATTGTCCAGGAAACTTTATATATAATTGAGTGTTAACGGCAGATTTGAAACAAAATGAGGCCCTTGGAGCCAGAAGGATATAAGTGCAGGAAGCACGCATTTAAGTTGTTATGTTCGGTCATTTACCATATTTTTTTTCGAAAATTTACATTTTTGTAAATGGTACAAAATGGTAGGTATGTAAAAAAAATCAAAAAAATTGTAAAACCACGAAATATAGTTTATTACATCACATTACTGAATCAAAATCGTGTTTCAATCCTGGCGAAATTTTCACCACTAGATAAACAAACCTTCCAGATCGAAAGTTTCTCGGTACGACAACTTACAACGCTTTTTAAAGTGAAATTTTGAGACACTTGCTGAATTTTCACAAAAACTGGTGTAGAGAAAGTTCGGAAAACTATTCAAAATATTTTTTTTGGATTTTTTTTGTTTTTTTCAACGTATTTATAAATTCATAAATTATGTGATTGAAGTCAGTGCTTTTAAATGGTATTAAAAAACAAGGTTTTTTAAATTGTGAATTTATAAATGAAAAATCATCAGTTTTAAATTTTTTTCAACTTCTTATTCATAAAAATAGTTGAACACGCAGAGAAAACTTGGATTTGGAAACAAAACAAAACTGCACTTTGATTCAAAAAATTTATTTTTTCGATTCAATCTCCTGTTTTCTTTGAATCAATGAATTATGGTTTTGTTTCAAATAAATAATTTTTGGAAGAAAGAATTAATTTTTTGAATCGAATAATTTTGGACTTTGATTTTAAACAAATTATTTGATTCAAAAGACATTTGTTAAATTGCATATTTATTTGAAAACAAAGTAAATTTTCTTTCAACCAAAGAAAAATGTGTTCAATGCCAAGGAATAATTTCTTAAAATGAAAACTTCAAACTTAGAGGGTTTTTCGCATTGAGTAAGAAGAATTTAAAAGGAAAAATCGGTTTGGCTGGTCGTGTGGAAATGTGGATCACAGTTAGCTTAGTTAGGAGGATTCAGGATAAAGTATGGTAAGTTTATGTTAATTAAAGAATGAATATTGAAGATTTTCAATAAGTGCTTGAAATTTTACAGGACCACGGCCGATAGATGGTTTTCCAAGTCCCTGGATGCCTCAACCGAGGTGACACCGCTCCAATCCAGTTTCATTTATTTGTGAATAAAAATAAATTTTCAAATTTGAAATCCTTTCTTTTTATTTTTTGAAATTCCTAATAGGAATTTCAAAACAACAGAAAATAATGCTTCCAATTGGAACAAATAGAAAATGGTTCAATAAATAACTGCTTTTAAATCTAAATTAAATTACCTTGTGGCAAAAGAAAGCAACTTTGAATCAAAAGAATCTTTTTTTTGTATCAAAGTATCAATATTTTGAATCAAAGATTTTTCAAAAGAAAAATTCTTTGAAACAAACGAAAACGAATTTGAAACAAAAATTTTTTTTTATTTATCCCAAAATCAAAGGAAATTTTCCTTTGTTTTCGCTGCACTTTCCTTTGATATAAAAAATCTTTTCGCTGCGTGAATGATCACATATAAGCGAGTTTTGGTTGTGTTAAGTCTCCAAGGTATGGAAAATCGGCTTGAAAGTGAACCAATTTTTATTGGTTTTCTTCGTTATTTTTGGATTGAAAATATGCACAAGGGTAAGTGAATTAATACAAAAATCAGCATTCAATATGCAAAATTCATTGTTACTTAAATATTTAACTATACTTTGCTCAAAAAGTGTAATTTTTCATGTCTAAATTTTTAAATAATCTTAAAAACCAATATTAAAAATCTTGCACATGCTAGTCTTATAAATAAAAATGGAGGCATTATCTTTGTAACCCTATCACGTATGTCGGTCGGAATGAAGTAAAATTCGGTATCCGAGGGTTTTTTTTTTGGGTCGAAGATGGTTCGTATGTATAATAGTTTCAAGAATCTCACTTTTTGTGGAAGGGGGTCCTCATTATGATTTATTCATTAGAACACGCAGAAAAATAGAAATTAGTTTCAAAGGAAAGTGCCGCAAAAACAAAGGATTTTTTCCTTTGAATTTGGGACAAATAAAAATTCCTTTGATTCAAATGCATTTCCTTTTGTTTCGAAGAAATGCTTTCGTTTGAATCAAAACTTTTTCTTTGTTCCAAATAACAAAATGCTTTTGATTCAAAAGACTTTTCGTTTAATTTTGAGAATTTTTTCTTTATTTCAACGGCATTTGGATTTCAATTTAAAAGCATTTGTTTATGAATACTATTTCTTGTTCCTAAAAAATTCTAGTACTACATATGGATTTTCGTCCTATTGGAAATAAAAAGAAATCAATTATGGTTTAAAACATTTTAATTCCCTGTTCCCGAAAAAAAAATTCTTTGATTTTAAATTAAATATTTTGATTCAAAAATTTGGAACTTTGGTTTAATGGAAAAAAAGTTCGGTTCAATATAAATTTAAAATATAACAATTTAAAATATACTTGAATCAAGGAAATTGGATTTTGTTTCAATGTACACAAGATTTTTGAATCAAAGATGTATTTTTTTTATCTCAATGGTACTACTTTTCGCTGCGTGAAGGTAAAACGAAGTTTACCGAGTCAGCTACTTATTTATACTTGATGTCAAATAAAAAAAAATCTCATTTTAAAAGAAATTTAAGATTGAACCGATAGTTTGATTTTTTTTGCATAAA